>NC_044193.1:15328959-16691459 GCF_900880675.1 Sparus aurata | reverse complement strand
AATAGCCCTTTTTAGATTGAAAGGCGGCATATTTGCTCCAAGGTAAGGACAGCAATGTGCCGGCCTGTCTTTCTAAAACGGAGGCGTAATATTCCTCCTTTTCCAAAAGCCACCTCTGAGGTAGGCGTAAATGCGTGACGTGACGTGACGTGACGTGATGTGACGTGAAGCTCGAAGTTGGGCTGTGAACAGTGACAACGAATTTGTCTTCAAAATAAGAGCTTTACATTGCACCCCACTGGAGTTTAGAACTGGGTTCTTAGCGGGGGGCTTTTTTTTTTTTTTAAACTTTTTATTTATTTTACATTTTCCCTCCTTTTCCACAAACAGAATCAAGTGCACAGTAATGTAGACTTCAACCTGGGAAAAAGAACACTATAGTAAAATATAAAAAAATAAAAATTAAAAAAAAAAAAAAAAAAAAAAAAAAAAAAAAGAGGGAAGTGAAGGGGGGGCACCCCACTCTTGTTGCTCATTTTATCACTGTCCATTAGGTTTGATGAGTTTTAGACCCATCTTTTTTCATATACACAGTCCATTTATGCCACTGTTGATCCAGGGTCCCTGCTTTCATTCTGAGACAGTAAGTCAGTCTTTCCATCGAGTAAATCTCCTCAACAATATCCAACCACTGTCCCAGACTTGGAGGGTCGCTTTTCAGCCAGTTTCTTGTTATGGCCTTTTTACATGCCAAGGTCAGTAGTTTGAAAAGATACAAGTCTTTCTTTTGAATAATACCTTCTGGAATCAAGCCCAAGTACAGTATCCGGGGATCTCTGGGTATCCTGTAGGAAAACATCTCTTCCAGAATCCGAACTACATTGTCCCAGAACCCCTGCAGTTTTACACATGACCAAAAAACATGCGCGTGATTGGCACTCATCTGCCCACATTGTCTCCAGCATTGCTGCTGCTCACCTAATTGTTTATTTTTGATGTGTGGTGTAATGAAGAAGCGAATTAAATTCTTCCATCCAAACTCCCTCCATCTTTTAGAGCTTGTGGAAGTTTGTTGAATTTTACACATAGAATGCCAATCACTCTCTGACAGCTTAATATTCAGTTCTAGCTCCCATTTACATTTTACATAAAATGAGTTCCTTCCATTTTGTTTTTGCAGACCTCTATATAATTTGGAGACAATCTTTACAGGTGTACATTTATATGCACGAGTAAACAACTCAATCACTTTGTTTCCTTCTGCTGAAACTCCTCTTTTGATTTCTGACTCATAGAAATGTCTGAGCTGTAAATATCTAAACAGGTCACCATTATCTAATTCAAATTCTCTTTTGAGTTTCTCAAAAGTTTTGAACGTTTTCCCCTCCAAGAGTGTACATATTGCTGTAATCCCCTTTTCTCTCCACCTTGCAAATGTTGTGTCAATCTCTCCTGGCCTAAACAGAGATGTTTGAGAAGGCCAGATTAGAAGTTTACTGTCTCCTTCTAGTTTATATTTTCTAACGATCTCATACCAATTTTTAAATGCATCTTCCAGAATTAGATTTCCTCCCTTGTAGTCTGCGTGTTCTTTCCCACCTAGCCTGGTTTGAGGTTGATAATTGTCCATATTTAATTCAATGTGTTTCCACCTAGCTTGGTAGTCCGGAGAGCACCAGTAGATGAAGTACCTCATCTGGGCAGCGTAATAGTATTCCCTTAGATTTGGAATTGCAAGACCCCCATGGTCCCTGTCAATTTGAAGTGTTTTAAATCTTACCCTTGGTCTTGCTCCAGCCCAGATAAACCTTGATAGCTGCTTGTCCCACATTGAAAACTGAGAATCTGGGATTCTGACAGGTAATGATAAGAAAAGGTACAGCAGCCTTGGCAGAACGTTCATTTTCACTGCCTCAATCCTTGAACTGAAGTCCAACCCAAGTGTGGACCACTTTTTAATATCTCCCTGTATCTTATCATTTATTATTTTGTAGTTTATTTCATATATTTTATCAAGTTTCTGACAAATTAACACTCCCAAGTATTTTATTGTTTTTGCTTCCCATTTTACTTTATATTTCAGCCTAATATCTTTACTTGGAGTGTAATTAAAAGGGAGTATTTGTGTCTTAGTTATGTTCAATTTATAACCTGACATTTGGCCATACTCGTCAAAAGTAGCCATGAGTTTAGGGAGTGTTAAATTAGGATTTTGAAGATAGATAATAATATCGTCCGCAAAGAGTCCTATTAGGTGGTCTTCATTTGCTATGCTGATTCCTCTCAACTCTTTATTTTGTCTTATACTCTGTGCTAGGGGTTCTATGAATAACGCAAAAAGTGCAGGGCTAAGACAGCATCCTTGGCGTGTGCCTCTGTGTAACTTAAAGCTGCCTGTCAGATGGCCATTGATCTTTAGTCTAGCAATTGGGTCTCTGTAAAGAGCCTGTATGCACCCGACAAATTGACCATTGAAGCCCAGCCTTTCCAGCACTCTGTAGAGAAAGGGCCAACAGACCCTGTCAAAGGCCTTTTCCGCATCGAAACCGGCCAGAACTGCACTTAAATGTTTTTTATTTATATGTTCTATAATGTGCAACGTTCGTCTAATATTGTCTTGAGTTTGGCGTCCTTTTATAAACCCTGTCTGATCCTCATTAATTAAATTGGGCAGGAGATGCTCAATTCTTTTAGTAAGAATAGATGTGAACAGCTTGTAATCTACATTCAATATAGAGATTGGACGATATGATTCACAATTTTCTTTATTCCTCCCTTCCTTTGGAATGACTGATATCACTGCCTCTTTCCATGATGGTGGTGCCACAGCTTTTGATAGAGTCCAATTAAATGAATCTAGCATAGCAGGAGCAAGGTCTTCTTTAAAAATCTTATACCATTCATTCGGGAAGCCATCACTTCCAGGACATTTATTTGCTTTCAGTTTACTGATAGCCATGTCCAGCTCTTTCCTTGTGATGGGAGCAGTCAAATCATCATTTTGAAATTTTCCTATGGAAGGGAGGTTTAATAATGACAAATATTGTATGATGTTTTCTTCTTCTACCATCTTAGGCTGCGAGTATAAAGTTTCATAATAATTTTGGAAGGTTCTATGGATTTCATCTGGCTCATAAGTTAATCTATTGGTTACAGGATCTCTAATTTTGTGTATTGTATGTTTCATTTGTTGAGCCCTGAGGCGTTTTGCTAGAATTTTAGTTGCTTTTGGGCCCGACTCGTAAAAGCTTTGTTTAGCGAATCTCAGTTTCTTTTCCAATTCCTCGTTCTGAATACAACTTATTTGATCTTTTACATCTTTAATCTGTTTTTTCAACCCTTCGTCCTCATTTCTTGGTTGTTGCTTCTCTAATTTTCTCAGCATTTTCTCTAGTTCATCATATTTTGATCTCTTCAACTTTCTAAGATAAGCCGTTCTTGAAATGAGTTTCCCTCTCATTATTGCTTTTACTGTGTCCCATACAATAGTTGGGTCCACTTGCCCAGTCATATTATCCTTTACACATTCATCAATTTCTTTCTTAATCTCCTTAACAACAGTTTCTTTGTTTAGAACACTGATATTTAGTCTCCATAGTGTACTCTTCTGTCTGTCATTCAAATGAATAGTTAAATAGATTACATTGTGGTCTGATATATCTGCTGTTCCTATGGAACATTCCCTCACCCTGTGTCTATCTGTAACGTTCATCAAAAAGAAGTCTATTCTAGAATGAACCCGATGAGTAGCTGAGTAGTGGGTATAGTCTTTTTCTGATGCATGCAAATTCCTCCAGACATCAAACAGACCTGTCTCTCGAATCAGCAAGTTGAGATCTCTTGACTTAAGCCAATTGTGTCTTTTTGTACTTGTTGTGTCTATAGAGTAGTTCAGAACTGTGTTCCAGTCCCCTGCACAGACTAATACTCCTTCACCTTCAGAGGTTAAAGTGTGGAATAAGGACTTAAAGAATTTTCTATCACTCTCTGGTGGTGTGTATATATTGGCGAATGTGACAAGGATGTTATCAATTCTACCTTTGATAATTACATATCTACCCTGTGTATCACTCTTATCCATAATTAATTCAAAATTGAGACTGTTGGAAATCATTGTAGCCACACCTCTTTTCCGGCTGTTTTCACATGAACTAAAAAAAGAGTTTGAATACCCAAATTTTTTCAACTTCTCGTGTTCATTTTTGGACATATGAGTCTCTTGGAGAAATATGATTTGCACCTTATCCTTTCTCATTTTAGCAAGTACCTTACTTCTCTTTACAGGATTACTCAGGCCATTCACATTTAAAGAGGCACATTTCAGACTATGTGACCCTATCATGTATTCTCCACAGCGTGCAAGTTAGTGCCCCCACAAAACAGACTAGTAACATGAACTACAACTAAAAAGCACAAACATGAACTTGAACAGACCTCCAAGAATGAGGGAAGATCTTGGTCCCCCTCAACTGTGACCCCGTTGGTGGGTCGAGGGAAAGGCCTCTCACTCAGAGAGGGCCCAATGTTAAGGATGGTTAATGAGTCAGAAAACAGGAACTCCGCCATCCTATTAGTCCAACTTATACAATATAAAAAGTGAAGCCTCCTCTCCCAGGCGTCAGATGCTTTATGTAGAGCTTTAAAGAAAAGAATCAGTCAACATCAGAGTCCTGAATTAAAGTTTTCATACCGGGTAATGCCCCTTTAAAACCACGATCATGAATCCTCAGTATGTCCTCTCTGGAACTCCTGGAGTTTTTCTTTTGCTCTCTGGGCCGCGGCAGCCCCCTTCTCACGACGCCCAGCTACCCGCTGCCATCCCATCCGCTCCAAAAGCCGTGTCTCCGCGAGGCTCTCTCCTTCAGTTGACTCCGGTTCTTCCACAGTAAAGCCGCGCTTCTTCAGCTCTCTTTGTGCCTCCTGTGCGGTGCTGTATGTGCAGACTCCCGTGGCCCAGTGAATTCGCATGTTTGTGTAGGGTGTTTGGAAGCGGATCCCCTTTTGTTTTAGGGCTTTCTTGATCCAGTTATATTCCTTGCGTTTTTTAACAATCTCCGACGCATAATCATGGTCGAAGTAAATTAATCTTTCACCCACTTGTATTTTCCTCTTTTTCCAAGCTTCTCTCAATATCAACTCCTTGGTGGTAAACTCCAAGAAGCCGACGACAATGGGTCTCGGGGGTGCATCAGACCGCGATCTGGGCGCCAGGGTCCGATGAGCCCGCTGTATTTTCAGGTCCAAGTCCTGTGACGCTGGCAACTCACTTTTAATGAATTTCTCGACGAACTGCAGAACCGAGTTTCCCTCTTCCCCCTCTGCAACTCCAAAGATGCGTATGTTGTTTCTTCTCGACCGAGATTCCAAGTCTGTTAATTTTTGCTGCAGGGATCTTTGTTGTTTGAGATATGTACAGAGCGTCTCAGTTGCCTCCTCGGTCCATCCCTCCACCTGCTCCACCCGGGGCTCTAACTCGTCAACGCGGTCTGACAGGCTCTGCACTGCCGTTACAAGATTGTCGAGTTTCCCGTTGACTTCTTGCCTCAGTTGAATAATTTCCTGTTTCAGACACTCGTTGTGTCCCTTGATATCACTTTTTAGCTCATTAATCGCCCTGATAATCTCCCCGGAGTCCATGTTTGTTCCAGGATTCCTCTGGCTTGCCGCCGCCGCTCCGCTACGTGTGTTAGCTTGAGCTGCTGCGATGTTGCTAGCCTTCGGTGTCGAGGTGTTTTTTTCTTGCGCTTTTGGCATATTTTCTTTTTTTCCTCCTGGTCTCTGGTGATTCTTCCCCCACTCGTCAGGCCCTTACTCAAATAAGTGTTAAGTTTACGAGTTGTTAGACGAGCAATTCAACAGGACCTGGGAGAGCGTCTCCACCACACGTCTTACTCCGCCATCAGCCAAACCGGAAGCCTAGCGGGGGGCTTTTAATTTGAAAGTAGCGACCTTTCTTAGCTTGCCGACACAACAACAAGCTAACACAACCAAACAGCTACAGAGACCGAGGAGACGCTAGCATCTCCTGGATCTCAGCAGCTGTCCAGTTGCTCATCTTAATGTCCGCAGATGAAATGATGGACTGACTGCTGTGATCAGCTGTTTCTTGGTTTTAAAACTCCCCGGCTGTGGGTCGCACAACAGTGCAGGTCATTGACACCTCCGCCCACCTCAAGCAGAGGCCGGCACATTGCCTCCTCGTTTTTAGATAGCAGGTGAGGCGGAAGTAAGTGTACTCTCCAAGGCGGAAAATCGGCAGACCAAAATAGACCCCCAATTCTCCGGCCTCTGTCTAAAACCACAAACCAAGCCGCCAAAAGGACGGGCAAATTGGCAGCTTGGTGCCCTGTCTAAAAACGGCTAATGATTTCACCCATTTAGGGCAGTTCCTCTTCCTCCTCGCCTGTGCCATGTACAACTTTATTATCAGAAATATTCTCAATTAGAGATGGCTTTATTATTAAGAGTGTGGAGTGTTATGCTCCATTATAACAACTGTATAGTTCTCCGGGAAAAGCTAAATGCTATTTGCTAATGTAAGCATTCTGATGCTTACCACAATGACAGTGCTCGAGGTGGCAATGCTAACATGCTGATAACAAGTATAATATTAATCCTGTCCACCATATGTTTAAGACAGAAGTACAGCGGAGGCAGATGGAAATGTTGTAAACAAAAATATTGGACTAATTATAATTTTGACCTGATGGTAGTGTTAGGTGAAAGGTCATGGGATCGAAGTTATACTAACTAATCCTGAGGAGAACACGAATGTTGTACCAAATTTCATAGCAATCCATGCAGTTGAGATATTTCAGACTGGACCAGATTGGTGGATTCAATGACCGACTGATATACTGACTTTGGTGGCATGCAGTTAGCTAGCATGGCAAAGTTAATTTAACCACAAGGTCCCCATAGCTCTAACAAGGTGTTTAAATGTTACAACACAGCACACAATCCCTGACCTTCCTCAAACACCTGCAAGACTGTTAAGCATCCTGAAGCATATTTTCCACACAAAGAAATAATAGACAAGTAATATTTAAACGCATTTATGAGGAAATGGGATTGCACACAGAGAGATGGGCTTGCACTCCCTCACCCTAACCCTAACTGAAGCCTTAGTTTTATATCTTATAGTTGAGTTGTGGAGAAGTGACATTGCCTCTTTCTTCTACACTAAGTCTAGATACAGTTATATAATCAAATCAAGTTCATTACTTGTATAACTTTGCCATCCTGATGTCTGCTTCAGCAGTATCAAGGTGGCAAATTAATGTGTGGGTGTGTAGACTATCAGACTATACACTGCACGTCTTCCTCTTTTTGTCTTTATTGCAACTCTTTTGCCAATATGAATATGTTGATTATGTTCTGACAACCTAATTTGCTTCCCTATTTATGTGTTCTATCTCCTTTTACATTATAAGTAAGCCTTTTGCTCTATGCCCCCTGCTGATGCTACTGTTCTTTGTCTCTTTTGTTTATTTTAATATGCTTGTTTGCTGTGAATCTCATCTTCTTACTCTTCTATTTCTCTTTCGCCTTTTCCTGCCCTGCTAGCTTGCTCATGATAATGTTTAAACTTTCAGCTCTACAATACTTGCCATTATATAATTCCGATTTGCAGGGTAGAGTCTCGTAAGGAGATGGTGAGAGTTTGGACAAAGAACTGTGCTTTTGTGAGAAATGGATCGATAAGTGTTGTACAGAGTAAATTGACAGGATGGCACTTTAGCTGTGATGTCGGTCTTATAAGGCAGCTGGCTGTCTGGAGTTGTGTTATAGCTGTTGACAGTGAGGGAAGGAAATGAAGGGATTGATAATAGAGAGGTCTTAGCACGGGAAGTATGTGCTATGAAGGAATAACAGCAAGGTTTACCAAAGACTGAGGAGGGAGCAGCTGGCATAAATCCATGTGTAGACATCATCCAGAGAAAAAGAGAAGTACACCTTAACCTGCATGTCAGAGCAGGTAAAAGAGAGGAGCTGTGGGCTGTGATCACAATAGCAACAGAGCATAAACCATGAGAGAGGTGATGACAGATCTGAAATGTTTTTGCATGAAAAGGGCAACAAAATGTGACTTAAGGCTGAGCCTAGAGGGACTCCAATGCAGGGGGTCCATTGCTGTGGAAAGCCACTCTCTGTGTTAGCTGCAAGCAACAGCCCTCTCAACAGGAGGTAAACTGTAAGCATAAAGACCCTGAGATATCCCTGTCGTAGGAAATGGGAGCATTCACTGTTGGTTAACAGCCTGCAGTGTGGGAAGAATACCAGGGAGAAGGATGAAGTAGCTGTAAGCTCAGCTCAGCAGAGTCCCTCTGTGACTTCCAGGAGTGCAGTCTTTATGGAATGAGCTGCCCTGAAGCCAGACTGTTTGAGCTCTAGAGAGCACAGGTCTTTATGCAAATAACACTGAGTCAGAGTCAAATAAAAGCAATGCTAAAGCCAAAGTTGGTGAATACGGTACATCCATCCTCTTTCTTCAACTTATAACATACCTGTACTCTTCGAAGCTTTGAATTTGATACTGCTGCTCTGTCTTAGTCGATTAAGCAACTAATCTGTAGTGAGGGTTTTAGTAGAGGAAGACACTTTTAGCCTGTTAATCTTTTTTATGCTCCTCTAATTGGAAAAGAGCTATTAGTCATTAGTGGTAAATGATAGTCACATCTCCAGTGGCACAATGATATTCACTAATATGCTCTGGTCTTTAATAACCACTCGTTTTTACAGTAATAATGACAGTAATACTTGAGAAGCAATTTCCTCAATTAAATCAAGAAAGCCATTAGTCAAAGTGAATTTATTAATATTTGTTGGCTTAGGACTAACTAAGGATGGTCCGATTGATAATCCATCTTAAAAGCAGATCAAATAAACACGCAGTACAGTTTTTTTACACGCTGCTAAAATGCCATAGCAGGCTGCAGTACTAAAGGCTAGCTGGCTACTCCTGACCATGCTGGGAGGAGCATGTCTCTCTCTCAGCACTTAAGTGTGCCATTACAATCACTGGCTGGCTACTTAGCATGAGACCTAAGAAAAATATGAACATTCTGAATATATACCAATCCTTCTTCCAGGACCTCACATATATAGACACGGACGGACAGACAGACAGTCAACAACTCCGTCAGCCGGGGGACGGACGGAAGCTCATCGCCGTCAGCCGGGAGCTCCTAGCCGTCAACCGGGGGACGGATGGACGGAGGCTCGTCACCGTCATGCGCGAAGTGTAGTGGCGCAGCGCCGCTGTTCCACCGTCTGGGGAGAACCCTGCTTCTAATCAGAGGCGGAGATGAAGTAACTAGGCGGTAAGCAGTGACCAGGTGCACAGGGACCAGGGCACAAAGATATCAGGACAAAGACTGAGACGATTGAGCCTGAGGATGAGTCCTAATGTCCACGCTCTGGACTAGCTGCCTGAGCCCTTGCGATTAGCCACTGACAGACAGGCCCAAAGACTATAATAATGCATTTTGATTCTCTTGGGAACTGCAATAATTGTGGGTTTGGACAGCACTCAGCTCTTGCTGAATTCTTGTGCCATTTGGATGCAGCCGTAGACACAGAATTTGTTAATTTAGTCCTTGTCCTATGTATTTTTTCTTCCGTTTTTTACAGTTTATAGACAACTTTCCATTTTGTTTTAAACCTATTTCTTTAACTCGATCAAAAAAATATAATTATATCCTCAACATTTAGATGTTGATGACAATAAGGCAAAGAAAGATGTGACTGGCATCTGCCAATACTGCTCCCAAAAACTGGTGATCAGCCCCTAAAATCCTGATCGGAGCACCCTTACTAAAAGCTTGCTTGTTTTGTGAAAGACAGGCATAGACCTCAACAGGCTCATGGCGGCATCTCTCTATTATCATTTTCTCGAGACTAGGAACTTGTGTAATTTTTGCTGTAATGCCTCATTACTTGGGTTTGGGCATGACATGATTTCCGATCTGCTAATGAAGATGGGTACACTATCTTTGTGTATGAGGTCCATGTGTTTGTGATTGTAACTGAGTCAAGATGTGTGCACATGTATAAGGCATGGCTTATATTAGGCCTGGGCGATAAACCGAAAATTTACAGATACCGAAATTTACAACGATAACCGACGTCATTTTGCCCATGTCGGTATATTCGGTGTCATAGGCCTAACATCCACTAGGGACAGGGGGACATGTCCCCCCCACTTTCCGAAATCCCGTTTTTGTCCCCCCCACTTTTATTTAATCCAGCGGAACGCAGTAGCTCTCAAGCGTCTGATACTCAAACATTAGGTCCACTTGATTAATATACCCAGCGTATGTGCTTATTTTACATTAATTTGATGGCAAACTCCGCCCGCTGATGCAACACCAGCTATGCCAGGTTAGTAATCAAGTGAACCCACTCTCGCTGTGAGACGCGGACAGTTTGTGTAATGATGCTGCGTTCAAAGGCTGCAACAGGCCACTGTCTTCGGCCGGGCCGGTCCATTGATTAAACATTTGTGTTTTGTTTTTTATTCACTCAAAATAATGACTGTATTTCCAGCTAGAAAACGCGCATCTCTCTCCTCCCTCCATTGTTGTTTGCATTTGTGTCTCTGCGTGGTCTGACACGTGAGTGTCCTCATGCTGGAAAACGTGACTTCTCGCGTACGTGACGTCACTCCCCGAGACGCAAGAAGAAAGCAAAAAAATATATTTTTTACTAAGGAAAATGACAAAACTATTAATGCGTTACCGGCATCACTGATTGTAAGTGCAACATGGAGCATGAAGATGTAAAGAAAAAAATAAAAACAGTAGAATTAACTTTGAGCAAGTTTGGAGGAAAGTCGGAGGTGTGGACCCATTTTAAACAAGTCGTGGGCCGTGATAATAACATTTGTCGGCTTTGTCGAGTGCATTAAGTGCGGCACTTGTTGCATTATTCATTAAGATTTCTGTAGTTCAAACAACTCGCAAGTCGAGAACGTCAGTTATAACAGCCCACGTATTAAACAGTTGTCCGGTTTAAATCGGTCTCGGGCTCATAATTACATTCAATGTGTCAGGCCGGGCACGGACACAACGTGCACGGGCTCAGGTCGGGCTTGATTCTAAGTTCTACACAGGTCCAGCCGCGACTTTACTGAGGTTCACCCAGTGTGAGCAGCAGGAGGACGGTTAGCTCACCTCCCAGAACATGGCACTGAATCGCTGGAAACTGATTTAGGGACTGTCATCAAATTACTTAGCATAAATATATTGATACAAAATAATTGCACTTCTTTCAATATCTTCCATGTCATGGGGCCCAGTGACTCCAGCAGCAGATTGTATTAGTAAACTGGACGAATGAGACACAGCTATGTTTATTGTACTTTAGTGCTTCTTCTATTTTATATGAATATTAATATGCAGAAATCTAAAAGAAAAAAAAATGTCAAATGTAAACTGTGCCAAAAGACTGTTGCGACAAGTCAAGGTAACACATCCAACCTGCAGTACAACCACGTGATTCAATTCGAAGAAATAAAAAAAACGAGAAGCGATCAGGACCAGCTAAAAGTGTTAGAATTTGTTTATAAGAGACTGTATTTTTAATACTTAAGGAAATTTAAGTTATTTTATACTTTCAAACTTGTTCAGTTGTTGTCATTTCAAGTAATCTGTGCTTTTCAGCTGTTCAATCGTGTGCTTATCAGTTGTTCTTAACTACTAAATAAATAATATAAATCTTAACTACAGTGTAGTTCTACAGTCCTTCAAAGTGGAGGGGGGGGGGGGGGGGGGGGGTTACTTATTTATCGTTCATTTATCGTTATCGAGGTGAGTTGCTCAATATATCGTGATACTGATTTGAGGCCATATCGCCAAGCTCTAGCTTATATAATTATATGATGTGTAATGAGTAAGTGAGTGGTATATGCACGGCCACATGTGTGAGTTTTAGACTGACTAACCAAGTATTCAAAGAAGAGTCTGCTAGCAGAGGCCTGCCCTCATGGCTGCCTCAGCTGGAGATAAGCCATTAATAGGCCTGTTACTGCAGGTCATGGGGTTCTCCACACACACACACACCACATTACATGCTAGAGGTTGTATATTACCCACAGCTTACAGAGGTCCACAGGTTAATACCATAAAGTGGAGACTCAAATTTAGAGGCAGCTGACTGGCTGCACACTAATGTGTTAACCCCTGCAGAGTGTGGTAATTACTTAACGTAATGTACCAGTTATGGTCATTGTGTCAATTCGAGGGCTGGGAGGAGGAAGGTGCTATGTGTATCAGTAATGTATCGGAGCCTAGTAAGAATAATGATGTTTCTAGTTTGATGGTATACGATATTTGACTGTTGTCTAAACTGCCCATGCCAGTACATGCTTACTAGTCTTTCACTGGAACTGTACTGTCATTTATAAATGTTTTTACCAATTCAATTTATCTGGCTGAGACATATCACCAGCTCATGGTGCTGCACATCTGTGTACTTAATGGCTGTTACATGACCTGATTAACTTTAGTTCCTCGGGTAATTTTTGCAACACTAAACAATTTCAATTCACTGCAGAGTAGCTACAACAAAAACAGTGTAACTATATGATGTAAAAGGAAAGGATATGAAACTAAACAAAAGTAAAAGTGATATGTATGAATCAACTTACAAAGTAGAATAATATGACTTTAAACGCCCCCTTTAATTTGAACACGCACAGAGCACAAAGAACCGGACTTAACAAATTAAGTTGATAACCACCGTCGCAGTACCGTTTAACTCTGATTGGGGACTTGGGGCTTTGTTGAGCTGCATCATGAGGGCAAAGCCTGGCTATGTTGAGCCCCCTTCGCAGTACAGGCCTCAAAAGGGGACAAAAGAAAACAAAAACTACAAATATACACACACTATGCAGGAGGCCTGGATCAGTAAGAGATTTACATCTGTGAGTTGTAATCATAATGTAAGCCATACTTTAACATTTTAGTGACAACATTATTAAATATCCTATATCAAAAAAGGGACAAAATTGCTGTACATGCTCACGTATTAGCAACTCACTTCTCGCAGCAACAAAGCCAAATTATTTATTGATTGTGGGTCCTTTGCCACCTTTAAAACTCATGGGTTACAACCTTTTTATGGCTGTGGAAACATTTCTCCTGGGAGAGCAGCACTCAGACCTTCCTAGTAGAGTCTTAGCCCCTTAAATCTATATCTTAGATGACCCCCCTTGTTGCAATTATTACCTTTCTAAAGCAACAGCATGCTGCCCTGTATCAGATGTATGAGTGTGTGGGTTTGTGCATGTGTCAGGTAGTGTTCGTGTGTCTCCTCACAGTGCTTCACCAGCAACAGAGAGTGGGATAGCTCACGTGTGTCTAATGTTTTTAATTAACTTCAAGGTTGAACGTGTGAAATTTAATATGGGAAATTAAAAAGATGTTAATATCCTGCTTTAGAGCCGGTGTGCAAGCATGAATAAACTATATTGAATCAGAGCGCTGGTCTCAGAGCTTTACGCTCCTGAGAAAATAACTCATGTGTTCTTATGGAACACTGTAGGTGGGAGGCAAACGAATGGAATATACAATCGGCAATTACTGCTGCTTGTATTCAGTGTGTCATTCTCTACTGGCAGCTTTCTATCTTTATAAAAGCACATGGGCTGGAATGGAATCAATCAAATAGTTATGAAAGAAGGGAAGAAAAAAATAAAATTAACTGTTTCAAAACAGCTCCAAGCTTTCTCACGTGTACATTTCTCTTCATATGTGTAGGTGTAAAATAATCTCATCATGTGCACTTTCACGTGCTCAAGAAATTAAAAGGGCAGATTCTCTTTTACCTTGTATGGAGTGGGTGTGTGTGTGTGCACCATGGAAACGTTCACACAAAGAACGCTCAAACATTCAAACATGTTCAAACACAATTAATTGTTCATACAACTGTAATTTCACATCCTAACAATTTCTAATAGAAGGCTAAAAACAGTGGCAGCTCAATCAGTGAAAAGTGTTCTGCATGGTGGCTTTACACTTAATTGGTTGTGCTTGAGAAATTACACATTTTAACTTCCACCTACAGAACATTGCTGCAGATATCGCATTATGTGTGAAATATGAAATACGGGCGATGGAAAATATCCCTATTACACAACCATTAGGAACTTCTCCATGGTCGACTTTAAAGTGTTGCTATCTGATAAGCCAGCCATAGCGCTGCCCTAATTTCTCTAATTGGATGCCGGTAAAATAACAATCAAGAGAAATGGTCTGTAATATACACTCGCCAAGCCCAGTGCATATTATGGACTGTGCTCCTCTGAGACTATATTAGGGATCCAATATGAGCCACCACCGAGGGATTTGGCTTCGTATAGTAAAGGATGGATTCTAATCAAATAATAGTCATGTATAAGGGACGAGTTTGGCACAGGATTACACAATCTGGTGTGATTACCTGCTCTCTCTGTCAAGGTAATGAACATACTTTATCAGCCGGAGGAAATGATCTGAACAGAGGTTTGTGGAGCACACACTGTATTGTTTCTATGTGTGCATGCACTGCACATATGTGTGATGTTCAAAATATGTGGTAGACCGTGGAGTCAGTGCATAGCGTGCACCTCAGACTGATGAACATGTCTTTCATTCTGAGGTCGATCTGTCCCATGATAGCCCTACTGGAACCATCAGCATTGTACTTGTGTTAAAGTCTATGCTTACATGTGTCTCAGCGCGCATGAGCATGGCATGGCATGGGATTGATGGCTAAAAGCAAAGAAACATGATCCAATGATGCACAATGTCAACAACTGGCTCTTATACATTGAAGGTTTAGTGTCATGTCTGTTACAGCTTTTCTATAGTATGTATGCTCACTGCTCATCCGTCTCCTATATTATGATGACAGGATATAGCTCACATACAGGACAGCTGTCTGCAGACTTTGTTACTTGACAGATAGAAGCACCAAGAGAGTGACAGTGAAAGGAAATGACAGATCATTTATAGAAGAAGGCTGTAGCACTGCAAAGATACATAGATGTAAACAAAGATGTGAACATTTCGATGATTATTCCTGTGAAGCTTGCATTGTGATCTGTGTGAATTTATCTGTGGCGCTTTGCTATACCATTTTTCTGTGAATACACATTTGTGCACCAGTTTTGCTGGGTGCAGTGTGGTTTCTCCTATAGGGATTTAGCCATGCTTCTGTCCCCACCAGCAGAGGCCCCTCCCTTGGGAGCAATGCATTTATAGCGTTGGTCCCTGCTGATGGATGGAGCTTCACAGGAGGGAAAACGACCCACAGTTGTGGAAAGTAAAAACACCACCCCACACACACATTTTGATTTAGATTGCTTTAGTTATGCACATTTTAAACAATTTCCTTAATTGATGGTCAGCTGCCTTAAGAATTGATTATTGATTAATCATTAATGACATATGAAATAAGTTAGATGTTTTTCCATTACAAACTGTTTTGACAACTGACATGATCTGCTCTAAAATCAGAGCAAGCTACATTACAGGTTAAAAGTTACATAGTAAACATAATAAAATATTCTGCCCAGTATGTGTCTTAGTTGCAGTAAAAAAAAAAAAAAAGGCAACCAAAGAGATGTTCTGATGTTCTGTTGTTATTTTAAACATGTCCCTATTTGTGCATGTAGAGATGAAGGGAATTAATAAGCATGCATATATTCATGTGTATGCAAACACCCTTTCAATATGCCCTGTGAAAATGTGTGTTCACATGTATGCTTATAAATCCAAGCACACAATTAATGTGAGGTCAAGTCCTGATAGTTGCTCTTTTGAGAACTATTGCCGTGTAATTTCACATTCATTAGGTATTCCCCTCCAACCGTTTCTGCAAGAAGATGGTGCCATAATTTTATGAATTGCCCTGCAAGCAGACTTGATATAATGCATCTATTCCCCCACTCCCTGCTCTGCGCTGTGCATTTACCATCCTTAATTCAGCTGTGAAACATGCTTCAGATGTAGTCTTCGAAGTATAGCTGTAGGTGTTATGCACTCCGCTCAATTGTGCCTGAATACCTCCCTTAAAAACATCTTTAAAACCAATCTAGCTTGTTCTCCTGTGCCCAAACACATCCCAGCACACCACTGTGCATTTTAATAAACTCTAATTACTGTATATTTCTTTTCCCCTTCATTTATGTATTTTCATTTTTAGTTGGACTGAAGTCTAACCACACCCACAGGGCACTCTGTGTTTTGTCGAGCTACCCTGGGCCCAACTTACCATATTTCACCCTCCATACCTGGGAAGTTTGTTTACATCAAACTCTCATTTACACCACTGACTGGAAGGCATAGTGGCTGCGGAGAAGATGTGTGCAGAGTGAGGCCATCTAAATGATTTAGTAGACAAGGTTAAAGGAGTAGTTTTGGTTCGATTGTTAGACAGTCTCTTGCTGAAATAAAAAGGAAATGGTTCAGTAGGGTTTTGTCTCAAGTGGTTTACCAAGGTACAGTGTTGTTTGGCCTTCAACAGGTGCCAGATCAAAGTATTCACCTGTGTTGCACTTGTTTTGTCTCAAGGTCCAACCGTTGAAAGGTACCACAAACTGGGGTCTTTGTGTTACTGACCTTGATGAAGTGGCTTTAAGGGATTTCAGTACAATCATGTTTGCACTTAAATTTAAGCTGATATGCATTTGTAGAATAGTTTAGAAACGATTTGTATAATTTCCCCCCCTAATAATCTTTGTTTTTATATGACGTTATTAAGGATGGCAACTTATTATCATTTTTATTGTCAATTATTTTCAGTTCAATTATTATTCACTTACTATGACATTTAGAAAATGCTGTGTCTAATAGTGCTGAACAGGGACGTGCACATGATTAGAGAGGGGCAGGGGCTCAAAGTCAGAAAAGGGCAGTATGTGCGTGCGCGGAAAAATAAATTCAGCCCTTAATAGCACAGGTACTTATAGAAAGCCAAACTCTTAACTGTGTATCCTGTGTAGCTGTGACCGATATGTAACTGCCATTTCGTTTGTGTCAACATATTATTGTCAACATGAGTTTATTCACATTATCATATTACAGAGGTTTGGAAAACATGTAATTCAGCTGTGGTTCTTAAAAAGCAATAAGACACTGGTTTATTATTTGGTTATTTATTGGAGGGCAAGTGCAAACTAGAAATACAGGCTACACATCTAAAAATGTGACAAAACCAAGAAATGACTACTGTGACTGCTACTGTGACTGTTAGTAGGAACAGCAGTGTTTACAACAGCAAAGTTGCAATACACTCAATATCTGAAAGAAGTTTAAGATTTGTGGCAAGATAAACAATAATAAATAATAAATTAATAAATTATTCTTAACTCTCATTAACCAGCCGTTAGTTTAACAAGCACAAATGGACACTCTTCTGAAATGACGACACAGGGTCCTCAAAACTCGAACAAACAGACTCAAAAACAGTTTCTACTCAACAGCTATGGTTGCACTAAATAACTGCCAGAAAGTGAATAACTCACTCACCTTTTCCTTTCACTGAAATGCACTTCTTTCTTTTGAAAAACTGTTCTCTTTTTTTTTTTTCCCACTGGACGTGCCTGTTCTTACATGTTTTTTTATATATTGTTTTTTATGTTGTTCCTACTTTTTTTTTTTAAACTATTAATCAAGCTCTATTTGCACTGAAATGACTGCACTTAATTTCGTTGTACTTGTTACAATGACAATAAAGAATTCAATTCAATTCAATTCAATTCAAAATATGACTCATATTTAAGCACGTTGAACAAGTGGAAGGCGACTTGTTAGCCCCCACAAGGAAGTTATGTTAATGGATTTAAAACTCACAAAGGTTCAAGTCGCTCCACAGTCACGTCTCATCTATGTGCATGGTGGAGTTCTCCATGAGGCAGCGGCTTCTGTCATTATTTGTCTTCAAAATAAGAGCTTTACATTGCACCCCATTGGAGTTTAGAACAGGGTTCTTAGCGGGGGGCTTTTAATTTGAAAGTAGCGACTGTTCGTAGAGAGAGACAGAGCGGAGCCGCAGCGGACAGAGAAGCGGCTTTAGGCTCAACACACACACTCACACATGACGACACCATATCACGTACGAAATGCATACGGTAGATAACTGTGGCGTTTTTATACCACCGTTTTTTTACATCCCTTTGAACAACAGGAATTTATTTATTCATTTAAAAAACACACAAAAAGGGCACTTTATAATACGAGGCAAAAAGGGCAGGAGCTCAAGCACCCCTTGGGCCTTATGTGTGCACGTGCCTGGTGCTGAACCCAAGGTGAGCCCAAGTTTATCTTGTATTTTCCAAAACATAGAAAGCAAAAAAATGTATTCACAATTAAAAAAACTGTAACCAGATAATATTTGCCTTTTTGCTTGATTAATTATCAAGACTGCAGCTGTTTCATTTTCTTTCAGTAGGACATTGGATTAATCAACTTAATCCGTCAGCTGTAATTGGGATACCTGTGCCATACCACATTGTGAAGCAGCAATTACGAGAACGTGAGTTACATATGACAGCATAGCAAAATTATTTCTGTGATGATTGTGAGGTTTCATCAAACTAGATCATTGTATCTGCAACTTCATTTGTCTTGACTCCCTTGTATTTCCACTGGGAAAACCACTGATTAATGTCCCCATATTGATGAAGATGAGTTTACACAGTTGCTGAACTTTTTGACTGAGGCTGCACTTCCTGACGCTATTTTTAATGTATTTACAAAGTTGCAAAGCATTCTTCCATTGGCCCGCTATTGCAAGTCATTTAAAGCAGCAGTGGATACGTTTGAATTGATCAACAGATATCAGTACAGCTCTAGAAGCAAGGCAATCTTACGAGTCGCTGTCGGGGTGGAGTTGGGGTGTCTGGACTGGGTGAAATCTTTGAAAGTGATTTAAAGTTTGTCAGCAATATGTTTTATAAAGTCGCCCAGAAAACATAGGCTCCTATTTTTCCCCCTTTTTAATGAAAGACCTGTTGAAATGATCAAAACCCGCGTGGTACCGAATGACGTCCCACCAACCAGGTGAAATTTCAAGCATATATAAAACAAAGGCTTAAAGGAGAACTTTGGTCGATTTAAACATGCAGCTTCATTGCTCAAGCTACCCTTGACTTGCCAGTACCGATGACGCGAACACATTTGGTCCAGCCATTACAGAGCTCCGTGAACGGAGATTTAGCATAGACAGCTAACAGCATGGGGTCAGAACTTTACACTGTGTTTTAAGCGTCTTAACATGCTCCAAATCTCACATCAAAAGTTATGCAACATCAGCAGACACCTTACAACACAGCACTGTAGCGTGTATCCGTCGAGCGTGCGCTTACTCCCTCACTGGCGGAGACGGAAACGTATTCCAGCATTTTCGTGTTACTGTTCATAATGTACATGTCCATGTTACAGCCTGTCATGAGCCATGAGCCTTACAATAGCCTGTTAAGCCTGTTAAGCGCACGCTCGACGAATTGACAAGTTCGGTCTAGCTAC
Source organism: Sparus aurata (assembly GCF_900880675.1). NCBI lineage: Eukaryota > Metazoa > Chordata > Actinopteri > Spariformes > Sparidae > Sparus > Sparus aurata. Next base: position 16,672,008 of record NC_044193.1, on the reverse strand, counting down.
CGGAAGACGCGGATGTCAACAGCCAGGTACGTGGCTGCTTGCACAAACACACTGTTTTAACTACTTTTTTATTCATTTTGAGTCATACACGCTACAGTGCTGTGTTGTAAGGTGTCTGCTGATGTTGCATAACTTTTGGTGTGAGATGTGGAGCATTTTAAGACGCTTAAAACACAGTGTAAAGTTCTGACCCCATGCTGTTAGCTGTCTATGCTGAATCTCCGTTCACGGAGCTCTGTAATGGTTGGACCAAATGTGTTTGCGTCTTCGGTACTGGCAAGTCAAGGGTAGCTTGAGCAATGAAGCTGCATGTTTAAATCGACCGAAGTTCTCCTTTAAGTAGGCCTACATTAAATCGGAGAGGTAGCATCACAATCACTGCAATAATACATTTACAAGAGGGACATAATACCAGGGAACTTCTCTCTCTCCCTCTTTCTGTTGCTATGCAGAGCATGTGTGATCGTCAGTAGACGGGAGGAATAGAGGGATAGCGGTTGATCGTTGGTTGCATGCTGTTGCTTGCTCGCTCTTGGCGACTAGAGTAATAAGGCTGTTTAACATGAATTAACATGAATTAACACAAACAATCCCACGCTTAACGCACATTTTTATGAGTTACGTGTTAAAATGATCCCAATAATTCTACTCATGAAGATGTTTAAAACAGAATGGCGAAATTTGACATTGTCTTGCTTATGAGCCATGTTGGGAACTAACTGGAGAAATAAGCCTTTTGTTCATCAGCGACTCACCATCAAAACAGATAAATATATCAGTATGAAACGAGAGCAGCAAAAGAGCAAACTTGTATACAAATCGAAAATCTTGTTATCATTTCTGTCATAATTAAATCCTGAGTATAAACACATTCATATCCACTACCAGAGGCTAAAAGAAGCTTGGTGCCTCTGTTAAACAGATCACTCTCAGAGCTCTGCAGGCCCGACAGCTGGTTAGACTCAGATCTACCCAGGTGGCCATCAGCAAGTTTCTTATGCTGTTATTTTATTTACAAAGCAGTTTGGACCCAGAGAAACATTTCGTTTTTCCTTGGTGCATAGCCGTTTTTTTAATTTTTTTATTAATCAATTCATCTATCAGTGAGTACAAAACAATGTAGGACCCTGAGGAGCCTGTTAATTACAAAAGAAACATTCAGCATTGGATATCTATTTTGTATTCAGCAGCATTTGACTTTTACCAACAGGAATCACTGACAAGGGCAGCCATTCAATAATGTAATACAAGCTGTTCTAATGAAAGGTATACAGAGTGTGTGTGTGTGTGTGTGTGTGTGTGTGTGTGTGTGTGTGTGTGTGTGTGCGTGTGGTGGAGACCGGTGGAAAAAGGAAAGGCAGTGAGAAGCTGGATATAGTGAAAGTGCATTAGATAGCTCTACAAAGATGAGGTCAAGACCTTTGATGATTCTTTTGAGTGGAAGTAAGCAAAAATAGAGATAACGTGTTTTTTATTGGTGTGTGTGTGTATGTGTGTGGATCCATGAACCTGTATGGATTTTTTTATGCGCAGGTATGTGTATGTGTGTGAGAATGCGCGCAGAGACCACCACTCCTCACCTGTCTCTCTTTTAGCCTGTAAATGGACTCAAGGTGCATTTGTACCGAACTGGTTTTTGATGAGGGAGGCCTGTGAGAAATCTGCCTTGTACCCTCAGTGGAAGGGTGATAGCCAAGGGAGGTTTGGTGATGGATGACTGACAGGAGGAGAGGTAATTCTAAAATATGTACTGTAGAGGTAGGGAAGGTAAGAGAAAGATGAGGGTGGAAAAGTCGTGAAGAGAGACAGTGCAGTGAACAATAGAGGAGGCTCGTCGAGTCAATATCCAGTCTCCCCCATGGCTAAAGTACTTCTGGAAGGTTCTCACCCTGTTTTGGCCTCTCTTCTGCTTACTTTGTTTTTCTTCCTCTGCGTCCTCTTCTTCTTTTTCTTCCTAAAAAAGAATTATACTGCTGTGAGATGTAGCACCAAAAGTGACATAGAGAGGATGGGAAAAAATCAAATATTAGACTGTAGCAAGGCAATCAATGATTATTTTCATGACCAATTAATCAGCCAATTTTTATGATAGACAGTTCGTCAACATGTATTTGTTTTGTCTGACCAAAAATTCGAAACATAATTATACCAAAAAGTGAGAAGCAGATTGCAGCAAAACCAGAAAATGTTTAATATTGTTAGTTGAAAAAGATGACAGATACAATTAATCACTTTTCAAAATAGTAAGTAGATCATTTTTTTGAATTGTTGCTTCATCTCTAGCTCGTATATTTTAGATTTAGCCTGAATTTGCATGTGCATGTCTTTGAATTTCCATTTTTTCAATACCAAACACAACATCACTTTCTTTGCCTGGGCCTGATTCCCCCTTTTTTGCTAGTACAGTAAAAACAGTGCGATCCCCCGCTGGCCTCCCAACTGTGAACAATGCCAACCTGTTATATTCAATGAGAAACCTCAAGCTGAGGGATTGTTTTCTTTCTGCCCTTGGGCACCCCTAAAGGAACAGGTCTTGTGTCTATAAAAGCTCTGCTACCTGTTGATGGTGCTGTCACAAGGCCAGCTAGGTAGGGATCTCAGTAATTACTCCAGTAATAATTGTTTCCTTCTAAAAGTTGCACAATAGATCTGAAGTCACCTCCTTTGAAACCTTTCTAAAGCCACCAATTGAAAAGTAACATCTGGCCAGATGATGTGAAATGATGAACAGAGCTCAGACACTGTGCAAAGACCACTTCTTTCACAGCTTTCATTTACTACCCTGCTCAGATCTGCATTGACAGTGATGTCAAGTGGTGTATGCTCAGAGGACAGATAGGAGGAGCACAAACAAAAGGGACATCATGTTCTGAGCAACAACAAAGACAGAAATGAAAAAAAGTAGTCAATACACACAGTACAGGACAGGGAATGAAGCTACACATGTGTAACCTTTGCTTTCCACAGTTAGCTAATTGATAGCTTGGTGTCTACTTTCATGTTGAAATCACCTGCAGTTGAAATGCAGTATGTATAAGGACAAGAGGAGACCGCAGCGTATCATATGCTCTGCTGAGAAGGTGATTGGCTGCAACCAGGTGTGCAGATAGGGTTGTGGCCGACCCCTCCCATCCCGGTCATCATCATTGTTTATTGTTTATTGTCTCAGTGTATGCACCTTATACACCAAGACATATTCCTTGTTGGTGTAAAACCCTTCTTGGCAATAAAGCTGTTTTTGATTCTGATTCTGGTATAATATCTGACGTAGTCGACAACAAATTGTCCAATTTCAGCCTCTTGGCCTTCAATTACATATGATCACAGGAAGCACACAGATAACAGTACAGTGATTGCACCAAGACAACATGTCACTTCAGCTATTCTTTTTGTTTACTCCTGTCTCTGCCTCTCACTCTGCCTCATATTAACATTTATGCACACACATGAGAATGCAAGCTCTTACCGTCTATTGCTGTTGTGAGGAGATATAATCTGCAAAGGAGTTTAGAAAAGGTCAGTCTACACTCCTGCGAGAGGCATAGGCTGGCATGCATAAACAAAATGACTGAACCTTGTCAGATGCAAGCAGCAAGAAACTCTTTGAAAGAGACTTTTTAAAGCAACAGGGAATGTAGTATCAAGTTCTTAATTTTGAAAGAATAAAGTATGACAAAAGAGGCACCAGATTTATTAAACAAACTCAAATATGATCTATGTTTTGACATGACACTTAATTGATGTTAACAAAATAAATCGACTTTTCATATACATTAATTGAGCAAATGGTTTAAACAAAACATTTAGCTTAGGCTACTATTCGATTCAAATACATCATAATACACTTACTGTGAATTACACATAGAGGAAAATATATCCCGTTAAAGTGAAAGTGACTCATGTGCAGTCTAAAAGGTAAACACAATTTTATGCTTTTCAGTCTGACATGAGTGAAACATTTTTATCTCCACATGAGTTCACTTACATCACTGGCAGTTGTTTTAAGACAAGTAATTACTGTAATCAAAGATCCATGGCAGTCCACCATGAAATTCTTCTGCTCCACTTTGCCAACCGCCACTGCCGCAAGTTGATTGTCATTCAATGCAAAACACTGACAGTGAGTGTGTCTCCAACACAGTGAAGTCATGTCAATTTCAGGAGTTACATTCTTTCATCATATCAAAAGTTGTAATTTATAAACTTTATATTTTTGAACCAGGACCTCTACTGTTTGGGAGAAGAATCCTGTTGAATACATATTTATTCAAAATTTAAGAAAACCTAAGTATTGGATTGAATTTTGGAAACACCATATACTCAGTGTCAAAGGATGCTGATCATGATCCAGCCCAAAAGTAAAAAAAAAGTTAAGTTAATTGTTAGATTTTTTTGTTCATATAATATCTGCGGCTACCACTACACTTCAAACCACACAATCTTTTGTTTGTTTCATTTGTATATCACTATTGGCTGAGGCCCTATTTACATGGGACTAGTATCACCAGGGAATGTACTTACTGACATAAGAAGTGAAGCGTCTGTTGTTTTTCAGCAGCCATATTGATATAGTTCAGAGTTGATCTGCCCACTTTCTGCATGTATTAAAAGTGCAGGAGCTCATTAAGATCAAGTAACAGATGCTTTGTGGCTGTACTTCAATATCACTTTTAAACGTCAGTACATCTCACAGAACAGAGAGCTGTTGACTGCTGTTCAACATATTATTAGCAGTGATCCAATTTTATAATTGTTCAGTTGTCTGACAAGAGAAAAAGAAATGCAACTCCAAATTACTGTTATGCTGATTCACAATGGAATTTTTACTTTAAAAATTACTCACTTGACAGATTCGCATGAGATTAAGATCACAAACGTCCTCCGCAATTATTACAAGTTACTAGGTCTACAGGTAATTCCATTCCTGTGAGAAGAGTGCCCAGGGTGCTGTTATAAAATGTAAAAGGAACTGCTACGACTCGCAAGTTTCCTCTTAAGCTTGCAGTAGGAATCTCCCTTGTGTGGAGGAACTTGCGTGGTCATATGTTTCTTTGTTACGCATTGAAACAAATCTTGATATTTGAAACATTCTACAATCACATGGATTAAAGAAAAATAAATCCAGACTTAAAACAAATGTATTAAAGTGACAAACAAACTGTTAGAAATTATCCAGTGAATTAATTTGTGAAATAATGTATAACAATGATCATAGTTTTGTATTTTTCACTATGCTGTGCCTGAGCAGTAAAAGTGCAGCACCTACAAACTGTCATCCATCACTTTGGATGTAAGGCTTTTTTTAATTCTTCAACTGTAATCTACAAAAAAAAATAATTACATCAGTGTTTATACTTCATAAAAAAAGTCCATGATGATTATCTTCTTGACACTAATTATGTCATGTTGATTTATTCATTTAACATAGAAAAACGGTATTGTAGAAACAAAACCATAAATCTGGACAGCTGTGTCTCCTGTGTAAAGATTGTGTTGCTGATTCTTTTCAATTAGCCACTGAGAAATTACATCTCTCCCTCAATGCACTCCAAGTGCTCTCATTAACCTAAAATTGGCACTTAATGCAAATAAAACCAAATGCATGCTGTCTTTAATGTCCAGAGAGTGTTGATTACAGCAATTTACGTATATCCACCGTGATCGCTTTTGATGATGAACATGAATACCTTGGCATGTGGCTTGATGAAAGGTTTTACTTCTAAAAAGAAAAAACTTAAACTGTTCCAAAGCTCCCCCTTGAGTTGTAGGTAGAGGATTGTTAAAACAACACAGCAGATGTAATTTATACACATGTATATCTCACAGCAGGGGGGTGCTGCTTATGTACTGTGGGCGCCTTGTTGTTTTACAGGAGCACTCTGATCAGGAGCACTCTGAGTTCCTGTGCAACTGAACTGTCAGTGGTTCTTGTTACAGCTTGACATAAAATTATAGGCCATTATTGGTTGTTGATGTGTTATTGCTTTGTTTTGATTGCTTGAATGTAGCTGCTGATGAAAGTTATCATGTGTGGCCTTGTTGGCACATGATTACATGTTGACCAGCAAGAGCACTGTGACAGTCAATGTGGGAAACACTCCGGGATTGAGCTTCAGGGGCAAAAAACCTAAAAGGATTTGTGTCCATTTTAAGGCGTCCATTGTAGTTGCCACCTTGGACACACAAGGTTTTGATTCATTATTTATTTTTATCTATGATTTATTATAGACCTACATAAGCAAAAAAAGAGCATCAGCGAGATGCTGGTGGTATGGCAAAGGATACTTCTGTATTGCCAGATGACAGTATAACAGTTGACTGACAGTGTAACAATTAATGTTAGCCTCGCTAGCCTTGACAAGATACAGCTTGTTGTTGGCTTATCATTACGAAGACATAACATCATAAGGGAATTTGTTACTTTAGCTCAACAAAATCTCTTAAACCACATCTGTTGGATGTAGCATTAAATGTGGGTGTATGATCAGTAATGTTTCTCAGACAACTCATTTACATTGACACAAGCAGATGCATTACATCAATCACCTGAATTCAAAAGGGCTCTGTGTAACAATTTGTTGCAATTTACATTTCTTTTAACTGACCATATGTGAGCGGATTGTAATGTCATGTCAGAAATGAGACCTTCTCCGTGTCTCTTTTTCGCCTATGCAAGCCTGTGGACGATTTGGTTGAGTTGTCTAATGCTGCTGGACTGTGGGTTTCTTTGTGCAGGACTCTTGCAGGATTTTACGCAACAGTCCAAAGCATTTGACTTTATGTCCTTTATGCCTTTCTTCGCTCCGCTAACAGAGTAACAGAAGCTCTAAGTTATAAATGGAGTCTGCTAACTTAAACTAATAATGCAGACGTTCCACTGAGATGCATTTGCAAGCCAGATCAAGACCTTTATGACAGGAGGCGGTGGTAGTAATACCACTTTTTTCCTTCAGGCTGCCACAACGAACAAAAACTGAAAGTTCCTTGTGGCTGCTTTAGATAATAATTGCTATGTATAATTACAATACTCTCCACTGCTGTTGCTCGATTTTACCTGAGAGTCTAAAGTATGGGTGTGGGTGTTTCTAAGTCATTAAAAAAAATTGTCATCCAGCATCACATTTTCTTGTCTGGAACTCTGTTCCATACTGAACTACCTCCATTTGGAAAGACGTACCGTGCCTGCATTCTATCTTGATATCCTGTTCTTTTTGTTCATCACGACTAGTTTTCATTGTCAGCGTAAATGTAAACGCTGGTTTTGCTGTAAATAGCCAACCTATTAAGCATGAATAAAGGTTGAATTACTGACAAAATAATTATCCCTCAAGATTCATCATGTTGTGGGGTTGTGTGTTAGATACAATACCCCTGTGTGACACAAATATTTGCCAGTGCACTGATGAATGAAAAATGGCTCCAATTTCCTTTTTTGGAATATCTACAAAACAGTTCTCTTCTAAAATGGGACTCCTGTGAGTGTTATACACAATCAGAGTGGCTTTGATACATTCTCAGAATTGGGCACAAGAAAGGAGGGGGAAAAAAACCCAACAAAAAATAATACTGTCAAGTGATCGGGATATGTCTCTATTATGCAATAACACACCATTGTACTGTTACTTTGAAAAGTCGGCTGTTCTCTTTCAGAGGGAGCTAGTGTTCTCTGTGCCCTCAGGAGAAAATTACACAACTCCTTTGTTCTGACTTGATTAAATACATTTCTTCCAGCAGCATCCTGTTCTTGCTTCTTTGCACTATGTTTAATGTCTTCAACACAGTCTTTCAAACACACACACTGCCAGAAGAGCTGAACAGTTAAAGTAAAACTCAAGGCTTAACCACCGATGCAGCTTGCTGAACTTTCTGCTCTATCGACACTTCTGCTGAGATTAAATAAAGCCTGGCTCCTTCCTCTCCTTCTCACTCGATCACTTTTTCTACCCCCTGCTCTTTTCTTTCCATTCTCTCCCCTCTTACCTCATACCTATTTTCCATACTACTACTCATGTGCCCTTTCATATGCAGTCAGGATTATCATCAAACTGTAATTCTGTTTGTGTGTGTATGTGTATGCATGAGACTGCATATGTGTACTCATTCATCTGCTTGCATGTGTGGGAATGCCTTCTGAGATTACCATTTATCTCTCTGCTGATCACATCCGTGCCGAGGAATCCAGCAGAGGCATAAGAGAGATGGTAGAAAAAATTATGCTGGCAGTGATTACATGAGCGCGCTCACTTCTCACTGTATTGCAACTCCTTTCTCCATCACAGACCTCTCCTCTTTCTGTGCAGTTGAGAAAAAAAAGATGATTTGCTGTGTTACGCAGGATCGCTGACTCCCCAGCTTGGTTTTAAGATGCTGTTTTAAGCAAACCAAACCACTGTGCTGAATTACTGACATGGGTTTGTGCGTATCCTAGGAGTATCTGAAGATTTGTCACACAAACAAGGCATTTATTAGATTAGGTGAGGTAATTGTTGTTGGGAAATTATGTAATTACACCAGGAAGTAATGGCAGTGCAAAACAAAGAGCAGGTAATGAAGATTATACACATAAATCAGGTAGAGCACATTAATGAAATACAGATGGCTCAATAGCATTTTACCACAGCACAGCACACTGCCTATAGAGACATTAAACTACAATACCTATAGGAGTGTTGAGGCATAGCTGATATCTTGTTTACTAAAGAACATCATCATTGGGAATTATTTCTTATTTTTTTGTAGCTACATGTAGTCACATTTACATTGATTTTTAAAACAAATTTAAGCGTTGATTAGTTTGGCAGGGTTTTCCGCAGAGGCAGGCCACCTCACCTGAAACAAAGGCCACTCCCCGAAGATCATAACAACATAAAAATTATCCATCAATATACCCTCAAGAAGAAAGAGAAAAACAAAAGCACAACCCATTAACACCAGAGTAAGAAAATTAGTGATGACAAAAAGTGGCAGTATTTCTATTTATTTGTGTAATTTTGTTGTGTTAACATAAACAATTTTACCTGTGTGCCTTTATAAAGTGGTTGATTTCACAATAAAGAGGTTAAAGGTCCATTCTGTAAGAAAGATGAGGCTCTCTCTGAGCTCGTCAGATACTCAGGCCTTTGGATGGCGGCCGACCTACCCTATAATTCCAGAGCGTCAGTATTTGATGAGTTGGGAATGAGATTCCAAAATCAGCTATCTTACAGACAACTTTTGTTGCCTGGTCTGAAAATGATAAGAATAAGACAGGTTGTTAAAAATGACTTGTGAATAATCTTCTAGAGAAAAGAGCCGATGCACATTCACACAGCTAGCAATATATATTCAATGTGTGTAACTGCCTTATTTGGCTGACTTCTGCTAACTAAGTTGATCGTGTGACGAGAAGCATCAGGATCAAAGGGCCGAGCCTGATTGTGCAGTCGCCATTATAAAGAAATACATAAAAACGATGCAGTTATTTTAATAAGCCAAATTAGTAAATGTTTATATATTTATGACTGCAAATAAAAAATGTGATGCAAACTGAATATTCATCTCCACCGTACTAGCAATACATTTCCCAGTGTGAGAGCCACAAAACAGTTTAGGCTTTAAGCTCTGCTTATATGAACGACAGGCTTGGTCTTTCCAGAGTATTCCAGTAATTAAGTATTTTTAGGGCATGTGGTGCAGTTACTAGCATATGGCTGAGAGCAGATATTAAAGGGAAAGAGGCTGGTTGTCATATGCATGAAGGTCCCCACCCGGATGAAGATGTCACACTTGAAATGAACCTTTTTTGATGTGACAGTTTCACAAAAAGTGGAGTAAAATTGAACTTGTGATAAAATATGTTGCATGTAAATGACACAGGTAATTGGCTTTCTCACATATGAATGATAATTCACACTTGATATTTCATTTTCACATCTGAATTATATACAATAATATGTCAATTACTATTGTCACATTTGAATTATAATTTTCATATGTAGAAACAAGACATAGCACTAGAATCACATAAAAACTGCTTCTGATTTTCACGATTCACTGATTTTCACAAAAATGGACATTTTAACATTACATACATGATTGGCTTTTTTCACATGTTGATAAGATTTTCCACATGTGGAAGCAGCTGGATGTGGACTGGGGGCATTGCCATTTCACGGTCAGCATCTTGGTCTCCTAAGCCACTAAGACATCCCTTTGTTGCTGCTTTTTGCACACGCTCCATTTTGCATTAGGGCTGGTAGCACTGCTTTCACTTCCCTCTGCATGCAGTGTGCAGAGACTGATGCCCATGTGCAAGAGGTACAGAATGAACAAGTGAATATTTAATGCAACTTAAATTAAATTAGCTTTGTAAAACACACTTGATTAGCCTGTTGCTCTGGGCTCAAGAGTGCCCAGTGCTGTAGATGGCTCCCTGATATTAGACAAAGAGCAAACCAGAGTGTAACTTTATCGCTGCTGACACACCACTTATCTCTCCTCATGCCTTAGTGCAGTCACTTTGCAGTGTGTGGTGATTTATTAAAACTCCAAACTGCCTCAGATGCAAAACATTATGAAATAAAAAAAAAAGAGGAAGAATAGAAAGAAACCATCTTGGAATGAAATTCAAAAGCCTTGATATGCACTTTTGTGAAGATGGACCAATTAAGAGATGATTACAGAGATAAGTTTAGTGCTTGATAATTGACACAGTATAGCGGGTAAACCTTTACAATCAGCTCAGGTCAAGGAGCTGTCACCTCAACTTCTATATTCATTCCTCTCCTCTTTCCTTTGCCCACTCCTCCTCCGTAATAAAGACCTCTGTCTGAGCTGGTTTAGGGGAGGGTGAAAGTCTGTGGGCTCAGGTTAAGCACAGGGAGGATTTCCTGCTCTCTCTCAGTCAAGCTTCAGGGTTATGTGGGGTTATGGGAGTATTAAGAAGGGGAGAAAAAGACTTAGCAATGGCGGCTCCCAATAGTTCTCATCATAGAATATTGAAAAACAAAACAAGAGCCGGTAAACAAGGGAGAAATTAACATGGAAATAAACAAATTAAGGTAGAGGAAGAAACGACTGATGGAAGGGATAACCACAGGTGATCTGGTGGCATCAACAACAAGTCGTCCAAATAAACAGTAAAATACATTGTTTGTCATTGCCTCTTGCGGCTCTGTATAACCAGGTTTAGATTCAAAAGCATGACTCAGGTAAAGTTAAAAGTTTTAGTTTTACTATTGGTCTCAGGGGGAGGGCTGGATCTGAAACAAATACAAAGGTGGAACATTTAAACATCTGAGAGCAGATAGAAAATGTAAGTCAGGTTGACACCACATTGCCCTATAAAAAATACCCCCGAATGAAGGGCTTTTTGTCTGATGCCACTACTGGCATGATGACTTTATTTGCCAGTGCCTTCCAAATTGGACCTGATAATAATACATGATTAAGGCTGATGAAGGATCATGGGAGTGGTAAAATATTAAATAGAAAACGGCCTACAGTACAGTAGTGTCAGCACTTTAATGGTACTGTAGCAGGAACCAGAACATCACTGGTACACATCCACAGAGTAAAATAGATAACAGTGAGTTGAGGTGCTTGTGCAGAGACCAAAGGATACTAAAAGACAACACCCACCCAGCCAAAGCATGTTTACATGGCTGCTGTCTGGCAAGAGATACAGAAGTATCCACTGTTGTATAACCAAGCTACAGAGCAGCTTCTTGGCCCTGGGTGGAGAGACTCCAGAGCATGACTTATTCTTTCCTCCATTTCATGTGAGATCACAAGTTATTTAGGAGATTATCATGGAAAAACAAGTGTGAATATTTTTCTCAAGATTTGGGGAAACAACCTGTGTTATCCTGAGGTAACAGAATTAATTGACCAGTTACCACAAGAAAACAAAAGGTCTCATCACTGATACCTCAACGTCTGATATCAAGGAAACAAAAACAATGGAATGCGTTATCATGGGAAAACTAAGGAATTAACATGTTTGACCCATGACCATTCTTATTATTTATTCATTCATGTATATAATATTATTTTATGAGGAGAATAAAGGGACTACCACAAACATTTCAATACAAACCTGTGCTGTGTAATGAAATGTATCTTGTATCCTCTGTCAAAATTCGACCCATTCAACAACCCAGGCATCTTATATCAGTGCCTCCATGATTTTGTTGCAGTACTTTCTCCTTTACTAGTGAATTACATAATGCCGTTAGTTTTAATGGGAAGACAGATGCACATCAAATATGATACCAGTGTGAAAGGAATATCCAATGTCTGTTAAGAGATGTTGTGATCTGTCTATTACAAGATGTTGTCTTTTTTACGGTAAAACCACTATCAATAGCTAAGTATCGTGATAACATCATTTCGTAAGTTACCCTGTGATTCCCAGCCTCTGCTTCTTATGCATTCTCTCATTGTGCTGACCTCCAGCAATGTGAAAAAAGCGTGAAATTAAACAATTGCCCTGTGACGCAGACCCCTGGAGGCCCCTGCATCTGTCTTGTGAAACCTCTGGTCGAGTGAACAGTGTGCCTGCACTCTGGCCGCGGTAGCTGTGTGTCTTCAAGCAGGCCTTTGCGAAGGACAGTAAAGCGGAGCAAGCCTCTCCAGCCTCCCCGACAGGCGGAGCAGCCATGTGGAAAAAGAGCTGTGTTTGCTACAGACCTCCACTGCTTCACTACAGGGCTGCATAGTAATCTGTGTGCTTGGCCTTCCTGTGACCTACAGTCCCATCCTCTTACTCTGCAAGGCTCTTTAACCCTTTCATTTCTTACATCTATTTCCATTTCCCTTCTGATTGATAAGGTAACCTATTTGCCTAATTAGAATGGCATTCAGTTACATAATAGTAATATAGTTTCTTCTTTCCGCATTTAGTTTCACTTTCCAAATAAATGTCCGTCCGCTACAGAACACTACAAGCTTTCTGTCACTGGTTTACTTTGGCAGAAGGTATTTCTAGTCACAGCTAATAATTATGAACACCTGTACATGCTGAAATCGTCCATTTAATGGACCAAGTTAACATTCTCGACCAATGCAGTCAACTCACTGTGCACCAGTGGCGTATCAAGTTACTGAGGTTTACTATAAGGATGCAGGAGAGGGAGGACTGTATTTCCACTGTGGGTTAGCAGAGTATGGTGAGCTATAGGGATGAGCACAGGCCAACAGCTCTCCTGCTGCAGAAGCAAACGCTTCCTCAGTTCAGCCTCTGTTAAGATCAGGTCCCTTGTTCCCCATTAAGTTTGTTTACTCACTGCAGTCAGAAATGTGTGTGTGTGTGTGTGTGTGTGTGTGTGTGTGTGTGTGTGTTTGTCCATGTGTCTAGGATTGTGTATGTGTTCACAATTGAATGCAAGTCCATTTAGTGCTATAGCACAGATTACACCACTGTTAGGTGACAAATTAATCTAAGATTAATGTTGACATTTACACTTCACCTTCAGCTGTGATATTTACTTGACTTTTGTACAAAATTCACAGCAAATGTTTCTCTTTGGGCATTTTGTTGCTCTTAATTTATTCTGGACTCCAGGAATGTTAGAATGTGATGCAATGAGGAAAATGGCTATGAGACGGTGGAGTAAAGACTAATAAAGCATGTTTTTGGTAAAGGTGGGTTTATTTTGCTATCTGGTTCCGATTTTCGATTTAAAAAAATAGAAACTCTCCCGTTGTGTATCATTCAGTCATGTCCTCAGTTCACTGAAATGCAAAATAAAGCATAACTGACAGTTAAGCTAACTTGTCTTAGTTAAACTCACTGCCTGATAAACAGAGAACAGCAACGAAATTGTTTGAAGGCACACAGCTTTTTTGATTTTGAAAAGAAAATTGAATTGATATGGAAGCGTGTCTGTATAAGAATAATGAATTGAAAGTGTGATTTACTCTCCAACATCACTCACTAAATATATTTTGAAACACAGGCAGAGCTCCGCTGTCTTGTTATGGTGAATGTTCAGTCTCCAGCAGTGGAGAACAGTCACTCCACTGCAGCGCTAATACCAGTAAAAACTGTCATCATCCACAGTTCTGTAGGAGTGCAGGTGCTTTTGAAATAAAATAAAACTATGGATTCAAGTTATTTTCTACCCAAAGTTTTGTTAAGTGGTGCAGTTATTTGGTTGGTCAGTTCATTGATTAGAGTGTAGTGCTTCACTCGACTGATGTAAGTATCCAGGTAATGGTTCATGTAGCATTCACAAACTTGATTTATTAGTGTCGTCCAATCTTTATGACTAAGTTATTAAAATGTAAAATAACTTACAACATAGCAGAACGTCTGCATTCTTTGCAAAAGTACAAAATAGCCTGGGTGTGCTGTATGTCATCTGGGTGCCACACCTTGCTGTCGTGATTGACTTCAAACATAATGTATTTAATGACATACAAACATTAATTTCTGGAATCCTTGAATCGATTCAGAACAAAAAAAGAACCTTGTGTTGGTGCTATTGCTACTGCAAGTTAAAGACAAAATAAGTAGGATTTGCTTTTAACTTTGTAAAGACAAACTTTAATGATGGCTGCTTACAATCTGCCACCTGAATGCTATTTTTGAATAGAGTCCCGCTAACCCTCAAACCCTGCACACTGTTATTGGCTCTGGGCTACATACCCACTGCCCAAAGGTTGATGTCCAGAATGTCCCGAACACAGCAGAACAAGAAAATACATATGGATCAGAAGTGATGAGTGATCATGATGATTTTTGTAAGAGTTTGTAAATTGCTTTTAAGGAAAATCACACTCATTCTGAATTTTTATGTGTAATATAGTTTCCCCTCTTCACTTGCAAATAGGTTAGGATCAGATTTGAGCTATAGTAGCAAACCTACAGGGAAATTTTGCTGCTGTAGGAGTTTGGCTTTGGAACAGACTTGAACTGAAACTTCAAATGTCACTGTTCTTTTCAAAAGTCCTGCTAGTTGGTGTTTGTCAAAGAGCATCAATTGGCTGGAATTGTCTGACATCTCTGAAAACGACTTATTAAACGATTTGGCTATGGCTGCATGGAATGTTTCCCTTTTTTGCTTTTAGAGATGGGGTTAAACTCTCTGTTAAGGGTTGTGAAAGCACAAATTAGATTTGATTAAGAGGAAGTACACCACATCAATATGAAATGAAAAGTAAGAGCAACAAAACAAAAACAATACAGCCACATTTCAAACATCAGTAGGCCATATGGTGCTTTACTTTGAACTGTATACAGGTTACTGCGGACAATAGCACAATATTTATTAGAGGAAAATGCCCAGCTGTTAAGCCTGTTTCCATGCCCAACAGCAATGACAATATTGTTCGCTAACATGACTAAAGATGAGGATGCTACATTAATGCTGCCATAGCACACTATGATGACATGCTGCTGACATCTCCGAACATGTTGTGTTTTAACAGAAATTAGTGGAATAAATCTAAATAAAAATAACAAGCAGTTATAAATATTTACTTCACCATGCCCCTTCTCATTTGCACTTTTCAGCCTCCAGCACTAAAGTACGAGCAGAGGACACTAACTAACCCTATATTCACTCTATGTGTAATTTTCTTTATCGCCACTAATTTTCACATTGTTAAATGTCCTTTTACTAGACTGTGACCATCAGGAGCAATTTGGTGTTCAGTGTCTTGCCCAAGGACACGTCCGCTTCTTAAATGTATGAAGTTCACTGGTTAGAAAACAGTACAGCTTAAAGGATAAGTTCAACCAAAAATGAAAATTCAGTCATTATGTACTCACTCAAATGACGATGCAAAGTTGGGTGAAGTTTTGTAGTAAACTTTTTATATCACAGGAAAAAACAGCGTTGCCATATTGTCCTAAGCAACTGAAGTAGTAGCAGTAGTTTATTCCCCTTACAAGATGACATCTCAACTGTAGCAGCTGCACTAAAAGTGTCGCACACCCCATCTGAAGTAGGTGCAGGAGCTCGACCGTGCACCAAGGGTCAAATTAAACTTCACCCAACTATTCATCCATATGAGGCTGAGCCGTTAACTACTGAATTTTTTCATTTTTGGGTGAATTTATCCTTCAAAAGATTGCACATTAGACATGTAAATAATCTGCACCATCACAATCAGTCTGGGGGTCATAGTTTGACCGTTGTGTTGATGCCTTATTAACGGTGAGAAGTAAAAACCCAGTGCAGTTTTAGTGATAAAATATAGTGAACGAAGAAAGTTGTTTGTTACAGTGTTGCTTGTTCCAATCTGCACTTTGCTTTTTTATTTGGGTTGAGAGGCACGCTTTTCATTTTGCATATCAAAGGCACAGTTTCTGATGTTCAGGATATAGTGAAATATTTACCTGTGATGCCTGGAAGACAGTACCTCTTGATTCAGCCACTCTCTCTCCACTGCTTCTGCAATCTCTCAGTTTTGATCTCTCTCTCACTCTTCGTGTGCCCCCATCCCTTTTTTGTTGAAAAGGATATTTAATCAAGTATGTCATCATCGTGTTCATTATTTTACCCCTATAACCCCTTTGTTGTGCACCCTTTGCAGGTCTGTGAAATTACTTGTGATCTGTGGTAAAATCGGCAATGGGTGAATGCTTGTAGTTGTTCAAAGGATAAGGAGAACAGCATGCCGTTGTGGCAGCACTCGCTGTAGGCTGCATAGGAATATTTCACAGGGACAGAAGCTGACAGCCCAACAGATGTTCATAGAAACAGTCACATGCATGGACTGTCAGGACAGAAAATCACTATAGTCATTTCATAAATCTAAAACTAACATATACCTTAAAGCTGAGGCCACAGTAATAAAAGAAGTCAAAGTCAAAACATTTATGGTCATATTCACGGTTAAAAACACTTTCCCAGTATAAATAGATTATTCTGTTTCTTTCCTTTTACAATGAAACAATAAGCTTAAAGTTAAAAATAAAAAGTACATCAAAATAAAACAATCAAAATAATACGATTACAAGATATACACAAGATGTACAATGTATAATATGCAAATATACAGTCTGGACTTGGGACAAAATTGAAGCTCCCGTAAAGTGTGGTAGATTAGGGTGGTGGCAGGGGAAGTGGGTTAGTTCTGTAGATCAGTCTGGCCTGCGAAGAACGGTCCATTGGCCTTAGAGTCCGGCATAATACACTTCTGTACCTCCTGCTAGATGGATCAAATGCGAACAACCTCTGTTGGGATGTGAGTGGAGTCCTTGACAATGTTGCAGGCCCTTTTCTGGACTATTTGTTGGATGTCCTGCACAGACTGTAGTCCTGACGATCTTCTCAGGTGTCTCTCTCCCACTCTCTGTGAGCATTTTCGGTCCATTGCGGTGGTGCTCGGCTACCACGCAGGGATGCAGTTACACAAAATGCTTTCTACTGCCCCTCTCACAATGACCAAAAAGACCCTAATATCTGGCTTTTGTGTTTAATGTGGCTAGGTGCAATTGGCAAATCCTCCTACATCAAATGACTGCAGTAGTCATGGGTGTGTTTCGGCGTCAACTCCAATAACCTGTGATGAAACCACAAAATCTGGGTGGACACACTCATTTTGGTCCTTTGTCAGGTGTGGTGGCTAGATAGATAGATAGACTGTATGTAGACTGATGTACAAGATACTTTAAAAAGTAACCATTATTAGTGGCTTCCATGTCACATGTGAGCCATGTCAGCTGCCTATTCTTTACTGCGCTTGTGCAACTCTCAACAAAGATGAGACAGAAGTGAGATATCTCACTCCTAACGTAACTTCTATCATCAGCTACAGAAAAAACACGTCTTCTAGATGTATTTTCATGAGGTATATAATCTGCTGCTTTCGACTGTTCCCTGAAGGAGGAAAGAAAAAAACAAAAAAAAAAGGCAAATTCCTATCCTGGCAATGGGAAAAGACTCAATTTTTGCATGCTAATTTTGGTATAAAAGTGGTAAATGATGCAGCTGTAGAGGCTGACTAAACAACATTTGAGAGGCATTTATCTACTAAACCACAAGAAAATCTATAACAAAATTGTTTTTGGTGCAGCAGTCACAACAAAACTCTTGGTTTGATTGCTTTTTTCCAATTCGGTTATCATCAGCAAACTTTACTCACTTTTAGCAGGTCTGCTGGTCCCCTCATCTTTTGCCTGTGAGAGATTCCACTTTAAAAAAAATTTATATCTGATTCTTAAAATTGTGGGAAAATATATTCCTAATTATAATGCACATATGTATGTTTACAAACACACAAATAATGCTCCTTCCTAGCCTGTAAACAACTGCCCATCTGTCACCAGTTTACTTCACTTCCCTCCCATTATATTACCACTGTTATCATTGCATGGCTTTCTCCTTTTCCTTCCTACATTACACTCAAAATGAGAGAAAAGGTAGCTGAGAAACATATCATTCAAATCCATGTAATCACAAATTTAAAAGTCAAGGTAAATGGCAGTGTATGGAGTGTGAGAGTGCATGCTAGTGAAGGGTCAGACTAGCATTGGGAGGCACACAGTCAGACTGGTGTAAAAGAGGCTACAAAGAATACATTTAGATCAGAGAAGGAGGCTTGATGGGGCTGGGAAAATGAGGTGCTCTCCGAAGTAAGTAGTCCGACAACAAAGTCCTATTTTATCTGCATATCTTACAGCCACTCCTTCTGTAATTCTTTGTAGTGGTAGAACAACGTCTTTCTTGTAAGTCTTGACAACATATAAATAATGCCTTTGAAATAACCGCTTGTTTTCAGACAAGTCCTCGTGCTTTCTCACTTTTAGCAATTTCCTTGAAAAAGAGCAAACAAAAGTGCAACTGTTGCATATTTGTCTCGTAGTTAAGAATGGTACATAAACAAGATCCACACCAGTGTTTATTTACATATGCTGCGCTGTTTCAGGTGGCCTGAGACGGCTGTCTTGAGCTACCTTACGTGAGGTTCCTCTTCTGTCTCGTTCCGTGCAGAGGTACAGAGGTCCCCGCTGACGCTGACAGGCACACAAAAATAGAGGTGCAAGACAATATGGAGATCGCTGCGGGAGGAGCGAGCGAGGGGGTGGCATATTGATTTAAAAGTGTTAACTAATGAGGAACAAGCATGGCTGATGAAAGATGTAAATAGCTTGTTGTTCAATTTGCCGACACACTTTCTTCACACGCAGGTTTATCCCCTCCTCCCACTGCAATCAGCGGTGGTCCGAGTGCACAGGAACACACACAAACACGGGGAGGGTGTGAATAATTTAGTGCTAATGGAGAGATAAATAATCTCCTCATTTACATTGGGGGTAATTGATTCACAGGAATAGTTTACCCCCACTCCCTCGTCCCCCCTGTACTTTTAACACCTCCCTCCACCTTCATCCTCTCTTCCTCCTCCAGAGCCCTTCTCCTCATCATTCCCACATTCTGTCTATCCACAGACTGCTTTCTCCCCGGGGCATTTGTGTGTTCCATTACTGCTCACCCTGCCCATGACAGCTGCTATTAACCTTGGAGGTGTACGTGTGTTTGTGTGTGTTTCTCACTGTGTATGTGTGTGTGTGTGAGTGTGTTTGTGTGTATGTGTGTGTGTGTGTGTGTGTGTGTGTGTGTGTGTGTGTGTGTGTGTGTGTGTGTACTGGAGACTGAGCTTGAACCAGGGAGAGAGAGAGAGAGAGAGAGAGAGAGAGAGAGAGAGAGTGTGTACATATGCATTGGTTGCACATTTCTGAGTGTTAGACAGATGGATTTAGGAAGAGAGTAAGACAGCTTGTTTGGAGATCTTTGCATGCGTTTTTAGGTGTGTGTATGTGTTTATGTGTGTCCGTGTAAACAGGTGGGACATATTAAAACAGCCGTGGGCAATTGAATTGACTGTTGCTCTGCAAATAAGGGGAGGAGGTCATGGACAACAGCTCTCATATCTGCACCTTGTGCCATACTAAATAGCTCTCCATCCTCTCACTTTTCTCTCTGTTCTGTTTTCTCTCCTGTTTCACAAACACACAGATTATACCGCTCTTCCTCTCGTCTCATCAGGTTTCTCTTTATACATCACTGTCTTTCTTTCTGTCTGTCCATCTCTCTCTCTCTCTCTCTCTCTCTGTCTCTCCCCCCTCCCCTTTCATTCCATTCCACCTTCCACTCGAGCCAACTCCCCGTAATGAAACTCTAATGGTCTGCCATTCGTTTCCGCTCTTTGCTTAGTGAGGTGATGCAGCAAGGGCTAATGGTCCTATTTGTGTGTGTGCGTGTGCTTGTGTGTTTGTGTGTGTGTCCAGGGCTGTATCACAGATAGGGAGACAGTAGTATCATCAGCTTATGGGCGCTATAACATTACACTTGGTGCTGCAGTGACCAGGTGCCCCCCAATAACTCTAACTAATGTCTCAATACCATCCTATTTACTGCGATGAGGTAGAAATAAGTGTGAGTGTGGTGTGTATATGTGTGTGTGTTTGTGTTGGCGAGAGAGCGAGAGATGATCCTTGGGGAGAGCAGATAGATGGAATAATGCATGTTTTGAATATTATTACTATGCAGAATCTGGATGGAATATTGGGAGGCATTCAAGCACTGATGGGATTCGGTAATAGTAGCAGCGCCTGGGACTGGACACACACAAGCACACAGAGCGTGCGTGCGCGCACACACACACACACACCACAGCCACACACTTTCTATGAGAAATTGACAGGCATAAAAGACTTGGATTAATGATGTTGCAAACACTGAGGAAATACAGGTGTTTCATTTTCTTCAAACTGTTTCTGTTTTCTCATTTGATGATCTGTCCGCGTGCACCTTTGCGTCCACGTACCCATGTGTTCATGTGTGTGCACGCATGTGTATATGTGTAACCCATCACACTGGTTTTGATTATCAATGATAGGCAGTGTAATGAGGTGCCATAAAATCAGATTAATTTGAGGCTGGGCGAAGGAACTGGTGCCAGATGCTCCCTGCCAGTTTCTCTCTCTCCCCTTCTCTACCTCTCTCCGTCTCTTTCTCTCTCTCTTACACACACATGCACAGACACACACACACACACACACACACACACACACACACACACACACACACACACACACACACACTATCGATGCTGCGAGCGGAGTGGGAGGATATGTGGTCCTTTGTCTCAGTACATCTCCAGTGTAAATGCATATCTGCACCAGCTCTTGTGAAGGTAAACACAGCTTCATCTCTGTGACTAGATCAACACGTTCTCTCATTCTCTGTCCCCACACATTCACACTCCCGCCCCGTTTGTTTGAACGAGATAATAGCCCACCAACAAAACAGAGTTGATTTGTTTGCCTGGTTTTATAAAAGATTTTTTTTTTTTGTTAACAATTTAAAGCAATATGTCATCATATCCTGTTACTGTGCATATAATCTATTCTGCATTCTGTAACGTAGCACTCACTCATTTGTATGTTCAGCGGAAGGAGATGAAAAACACCGGGTTAGCTACTTTCTGCACTTGTTATGCTGCTGGTTGGTTTTTTGCTCTCATATTTTTGTAAACATCTCAAACAACTGGGTGCCCAAGGTGCAGAGAGATAAGTGCTTGTAAATTTTATGACAGTAGCATGGGTACCAATTTTTCTCCACTTTTCTTTCCATTTTCTGTGACATTTTTGTGCTGTATTTGAAAAACTAAATGGTTTTCGGCAACAAGCTGCGTGCCAGAATGAGCAACAAGTAAAAAAAAAAAACATGTTAACATGGGAGCTTCCAACTGGTGGCTGGGCCAGCAGGTCCCTCAGAGAGACGATACATCTAGTCAACATGAGGACCCTGTTCTTCAACCGCGTCAACAAATGTTAATGTGTTAATTCTTAACGTGATGTTGACTCTGGGACAGCTCTACAGCAATTTACAGCGAGCGCACATCAGACTTGTCTTGTAATTCATCTTCAATAACGGCAGCTGTTACAAGCATTTCAAGCATCTTTTATTTAATGAATAAATAATTACCACCACTAAATAATTAAATGCGAGATGAACATAAGTGTGGGCCTATATTGTGAATACTTTGTTTGTCGTCGCCCAAAGAATGATGTTAACATAGCAGAGTGGCGTTCAACAGTAATAAACTAGACCAGCTGACCCACACTGCAAAAAACATTGCAACTAACAGTGCAGCTGAAAAATCAGAATAAGATCGTTTTTTTTTTCTATCTCTCTTCAGTTAACTTTTAACTAAATGGATCATTTATGTTAACTTCCAGATGTGTTTCATATTGTATTTCAGTGGATTAAGTGAATGGTTTGGCCCACAATATACTGGTGCAAGAGACTGGTAATAGCGCCCTCTTTTTTAGTCATTCAATGTAGAATTTTGAATGGAAAATCAAATCAGAATCTGATTGGACAAGTAAAGTCTGAATTTCCACACCTCCATAATTGTTATGCAATTAGCTATTATGAGATAATGAAATTACGCAGTGAGCGATGTTGCTTTCGTGTAAGCAGCTTCTAATTGCATTCATCACATCAGCAAAGACTATCTGGTACACAATGTAATGGATTGTTTTTACCTTCAGTATATACATGTATTCCCATCCCTCCCTCCCTCCCTCCATCCATCCCTCCATCCCTCCATCCATCCATCCATCCATCCATCCATCCATCCATCCACCACTTTTTTTGGTGCTTGCTATAAGTTCCTCTCAGTATTCAGCTGTGATATACTGTAGACTAAATGAAGTAAAAGGTCAGTTGCTGTTGTCAAGTAAACCCTTATCTGGATTTATGACAATAGTCTGGCAGAGAGGGTATACGTGAGGGAGAGAGGGCCTCATTCTGCCCTCTGAGTACACTGCATCCTTGTCCAATTAACTACACACTTAAGCACGCTCACATACACACTCGCACAATTCTCCACACATGCAAGAACACATTCTCTCTTTCTCTGCCTCTCTTTTTTGTCTCTCTCTCTCTCACGCACATACACAACCCTGTCTAATTAATGCAGGAACCTGCTGGCAACCGAGAGCTGACCTGAAAAGAACTCTTCTCTTTCCACTCTTTGCCTCTCTCTGTCTGCTCTTTCCCTTATCAAACTTTTTACCATTTTTTTTTTAAAATATGCGTTGACAGAAAGTCCAGCAACCTGTAACCTTGGCCATCACATCCAGATCTTGCACAGTGAGCCATATATAAGCTGTCTCCTTCTACGTCATTTCTTAGATCTTTTTTTCCTGCAGTTTTTTCCACCGAACAGGAAGCCCATTAATGCTCATTCACATGTACAGTTTTTTCTGTGTGTGTGTGTGTGTGTGTGTGTGTGTGTCTTTGAGTAAGTGTGTATTTTGTGTCCATACTCCGGTAATTACTGCCAAGCATCCCCTTGCTAGCCCCGGCAGTCCCCATTCTGCAGACTACATTATTGAACTAGACGTTTTTGTCCTTATATGGGTAGATATTGCTTCTGCATCTGGTGCGATTCTTTTATCACATTTTCTTGTCAGGATCTGTGTGTGTGTGTGTCTATTTTACAATTGTGTGTACTCTATGTCTCCTCGCTTGCGTGTACAGATGTTTAACTTGGGGGGGGGTACTTTTAATAATGCTTTTAGAAGTAACTGCACGTGTCCTTGACTTTGCATGTGTATGTGCATGCATCAGTGTTTGTGTCTGTGTGTACCAGCAGGGTGATTTTTAAATCTTATTCTCCTGCTATCATCTATCTGATTATGTGCTCCAAAGGGCAGAAGTTCTCCCACACTTCCAGCTTGCCCGGTAATGAAGAAGGCTCAGATTATGAAAATAACTCCCTCCCGCTGCCATCGACACACACTGAGCAGTTCCCAGCTCAATGCAGAATGTTCGTGTGACCCAGAGGTCTGGTTAAAGATGGCGATGGAGATGGCAAACACATCGAAATTAGATTGGGATGATTAGATGCTGCACTCGACTTCCACAGCATTATTGAAGAACTCCTCTGACTGACACTTTCACTCACTTGAGTTTGGCGAGATGAAGATTGAAGTAAATGGTTATACAGCTCAAGCTCTTGAGATTCCAAGAATGGAAGATTCAGAGAACACAGAGCTCAGGAATAGAGGCGCAATCACCGCTGTCAGTACAGGGGTAGAAATTACAATTACAATTACATTTGAATTTGTCTTGAATTCTGTTCAAACTGACATTAAATAGCTGCTGTACCATTCCTACTATCTCTACTATTATTTAGTCCATTCTAGTTTATCTTGATATGTCTCGCTGTGCAGCCCTGCTTCTGTATGCACTGGTTAGATGCTATGCTGTATTTCATGGTACTGGCACTTACATTTATTGTGCTCAATGACAGTAAAGTTGAATCTTATCTATCATAAATTCTCATGTAAAAGCCAGTAGTCACATTACATCTAAATCTCAAATACTTACAGCACAGCATGAGCAAAGATAAGAAAGAAAAAAAAAGACATTAACTGGGGTAACATAACCTGTAGCCTGTAGCAAAGGCTTTATCTGGCAAATGCTGCACTAATTCCATCAGGATTAAAGAAATGTTTTATCTACCAGTTTTTCCTAATTTCTGTTAATGAATTGAAGACTTCCTGAAGATGTTTTACATTAAAAACCTAATGCTAACAGGAAGACCTGAATACCTTTATGTGAAATTATGTGTTGGTAGTGTTAGGCTGCATTTAGAGTTGCTTAATATTGGTCAGGCCAAAAGGAATGGTAAAAGGATTGCAAACAGCATGTCTGTTGACAAAGGGGACCTGAGAGCGACAGAGTTGTGAGTATGACATAACTCTACTGTTGCACTGATGGAATTAATGGGATGAAAATGTCTACCTAAATGATCAGGGCAACAAGGAAACCATAGAGGAAGAGTTTGCATTAATCAGGAAGCATGTGGAATTAGAAAAAAAACACCCAAAATATACACTACAAATGTGACAATACATGAATGCAATTGTCACAATCTTGCAAAAGGCTGGACAAAGGAGGGGAGAACACACACAAGTTGTTATTCTCTTTTGTGTTGCCTCTATTCTAAATAAAACATGGACCTAGAGCTCTGTCCATGGTGCTAAAACTAGCTAAATCTTTGTCTGAGGTACTGACCTGGCTCTGCTCTGCAGCTGCATCTCTCCTTCGTAATTAACTGTAAGCGGCTAAAGAAGCTCTGTATATGTAGATGACTTTTGACACAAGCCCTGTCAGAAGTACCCCTCTCACATGCTCTATTATATAAAGCTGAAAGCCGGTAATAGTGCTGTAACCACTTTGTATCTCAGGGCTATATACATGTTGCTGATGGCACTCACCCTTATAGACTGCATACTGCTCGACGGAAACATCCCGATGACTGACTACCAGTGAGGTAATTGGCTAATGGCGGAGAGAGCATTGCTTAATTACTTCCTTCATTTGATGGGATTGGAGGCAACATCGAGGTGACATTTGGCTACATCATGTCTATCCTCTTAGTCAATTAGCTAACCAAGTGAAAGGGAATGAATGGGCTGCATTAGTCTGTAGAGCAATGGTAAACATCTTTTACCTGACTGGAAGATGAGTTTAATTCTCCATACTTTTTCATGCAAGAACACATGCTATATCTCAGAGTTTCTTGCTTACTTTTTCCACCTTCAGGTGTCCACTCACCCCATACACACACACTTTAATTTATGTAATCACGATGGGCTGTCTCTCCAACAATCACAGGTGAATCTCGGAAGTCTCCTGCGGCTGGAAAGGGGCCACTCAGTCAGTCAGAACCTGCCCTCATTGTTATTATGGGGCTGTCTGGATACGTGTGAGCATATAGAGATAATACTGAGCTGTATATTTTCCAGCCATTTACACACACACACACACACACACACACACCCACACACGCATGCACGCACACACACAAATGCATAGATACACAAACACATCTTCTTGTTTATACTGTACAAGCACAGGGTCACAAATACACAGATACACACAGTGGCACACACATAATGCAATGGCCTGTGGTTATATCTCTCTCTCAATATATCTCTCTTTGATGTGAACCCAGGGGACATAGATTTATGACTCTTGTCTCCACAATCACTTTTGGATTTAAAACTCTGCGCCGCAAAGAAGGACTGCATGTATGTGGCACAGCGGGCAGAGAGGCTGCATGTGTCCTTGTGTCACCACATCAGAACAATATATGAACATAAAATATTGAGCTGCACATAATGTACTCAAATTGAAGTAGCTTCAGGACATACAGTATGAATACTAAGTGACGGATAGCCTATCCAGACAATTTTTGAACTCTTTTTCTTGTGTAGTGTGATTTTCTAGTGTGATCACTTTTTTTAACTGCAGCCCACACTCTTCATTTACTATGATAAATGACAAAGAAAAGCAACACATTTTGACATTTAAGAAGCTGTAAACAGCACATTCCCATTTTTGCTTGAAAAACAACTTAAACAATGAATTTTTAATCAAATTAGTTTGGGATTAATTGTCAGTAAAAAAGACAGTATACAGTCTTTACCATGCCATCAGCTTTGAAATGAGCTGCCTAACCTTTGTTAATCACAGACACTAGAATCTGGCCTGTATACAGACTCCCTTAATTCTACTGTAAATAAAGCAGCATTCTCAAAAACCACCAGCCTCACTCGGAAGGCTTAGAGAGAGAAGCCCATGGGAGAAATCTGGATTTAGCTCTAACACGACTCTGCCCAGGAATATTACCAACAAAGGATCCACACGCTTGTCTCAATCACATTCATATGCAGGAGGATTTATTTTTTCATTTAAGATTATGAAAGATTGTCTGAGCATCTCAATAACAGGGTCTCAACATAAGTAATCTCCTTTGAGGAGGTACCAGAAGAGGAGGAGACTGGTCGTACTTATGGCCAGTAGTTTATGGTAAAAAGCTTGGCATTGTGGACCAGATGAGTATGTATAGGCTACACTCCCAGCCTTTTTGAATGAGTTCATGAAACGTAAACTGTGCATTGCAAGTGGACGCTATAGCCGGCGTGTATTGCTTGTTTAAGCGTGCATGTCACCAGGGCTGCCAGCCGTAAATTAATGAATCAAGTTGAAAATGTCAAAGCAGGTCCCAGATCGCTCTGCCGTGGCTCAGCTGTAGAGCACTGTCAGCACCAGGCGACTAACGGATGCTAAGGGGCCTCACTCACAAAACAAGATGCACACTCACACACACGCACGCACGCATGCCCGCACGCACGCATATGCACACACACACACACACACACACACACACACACACACACACACACACACACACTGTCTGCCATGTCTTCCATTTCTCTTGTTATAAAAAAGGTCATTCTTGTCTCTTCTCCCCTCTCTCGCTTCAGTGGGTGGTCAAATCTCTGCACTCCAGCCCCACAATTTATCCGAGAGTGATTACGGCATGTGAGTGTTGGTACATCATTATTATGTACAGTGTGTCCTCTGTTTTTTGTTTTTTTAATACTTGTATATGAAAATGTCCTCTTCCTCCTACAACCAGATTGAGATTCTGATTTCGTATCCATCACGGCTTTACATCCCGTTTCAATCAATCATCCCACACAACAGCTTCCTTTTGTTCAGCTTGTCTTTATGAGACAGGGGATATATGTATTCATGTACATGTGTCCTGGGGTAAAAAAAAAAAAAAGTAATCATACAGCTACATTAAGGGCAAAGGGCATAATCAAAACTCTATACATTCTGCTTCGTTTCATCAGCACTCAGTCTTTCTTTGCCTTTCATCACCCTTGTGTCGTCTGTGGGAGCCCGCCATAACATGTGATTGATTAGGAGAGTATAAAACACATGAAATGGTGAGCAGCCCAGTTCATAAAGACCATCATGTAATAAAAGTGTTTGGAGGGTTTCACAAACACACGCTCAAACCTACACATTACAATCAGGCTGTAATTATAAGTGTATTTAATAGCGTGATATAATTTCCTGCTGCCCACTTGTTTGCATTGTTCACATCAAGATCTTGAATCTACACGCCTCCCTAAA
This sequence comes from Sparus aurata, assembly GCF_900880675.1. Lineage (NCBI taxonomy): Eukaryota > Metazoa > Chordata > Actinopteri > Spariformes > Sparidae > Sparus > Sparus aurata. Next base: position 16,644,061 of record NC_044193.1, on the reverse strand, counting down.
TCCAAAACCACTGCTCACAGTCATTCAACTGAAAAAGATCTCAGGATACTTTTATTCTCCCACCAACAAATCGCCACAACCAGGACAGTGTTTCAGCTCTTTTATAAATGGCGTACCACTGTCACTAACGCACATTTCAGACTTTAGCACGAGCCAGTGATTTTTTAAGCAGCCTTTAAGCGTTTTTTTTTTTTATACATGCTTAGGTAGAAAATCCTTTCTTAAATGTTCTACACATGATCTGCATCTGGCTGGATTCTCAATCAGATGCATCCTCACACACATCTGTCGGTGGTGATGTGGCTAATGATGCTTGCAGCAGTTAGTCATTCAGACGGACAAGCAGCATTCAATTATGTGCAAGACATCTTTTTGGGCCCATGCAGTATAGTATATAAATGTTTCTTCCCTTTAAGTTACCTTCACATAGCCTATTAATGGGCACATGCACTTAAATATACCTTCACATAGCCTATTAATGGGCACATGCACTTAAATATACAGACATGAAAACATCTACAGACCATAAGCTTCAAAACATCCTCAGTGTTGCTTTGATAGAGTTCATTTTTCATCACTAACTATCTTTAGAGAGAGAAGAAAGTGAAGGTGAAAATGTTCAAGACTACTAAATTGTCATTTTCACCAAGTTGCACTATTTACATCTGGTGATCTTGGAGCCAACTAAATACATTTCACTCAATGCTAGTAATAATTAGAGTTGGGGAAATTCCACATTTCTATGATGAGACAAGAGATCAATAGCAAATTATAATAAGAAGAAAGGTATGTGAAGCAGAGTCATGTTTCAAATGTTTGTCACATCCTTTACAGAACCTGAGAGGCCCTAGCTTCGAGATATTAAACAGATCTTTTATTGTCCTGTGTTCCTTCTGGCCCCCTGAAATCTTCAGATGCATTTTTTCTTGTTGTTCCCTGGTCTAGATGAATTCATAAAGGTGATAGAGCCTTTGCAGTTAGACCTCCAAAACTTTGGAATGACCTGCCTGAGGAGATTGGGGCTTCAAACTTGGTCTCAACTTTTAAATGATTTTTTTTTTGTTTAAAATCACCCTTCAGTGATTTTATCTGCTTTATAGTTGCCTGTTTCTACTTTATTCTGTGTATTCTGTTTTCAGTGCTTTTAGCTTGTTTTACTTGCTTTATGTTTTATTCACTTTTGTAACTGTTTGAAATGTGCTATATAAATTAAGTTTTGCATTATTGTTATTATTTTAGCTGCTATGTGGAAATTATAATGTTGTACATTACAGCAGATGTTCCATCATGACTGTGCACCAGTGCGCATAGCAAGGTCCATAAAGACATGGATGAGAGAGTTTGGTGTGTATGAACTTGACTGGCCTGCACAGAGTCATGACCTCAACCCGATAGAACACCTTTGGGATGAATTAGAGCGGAGACTGAGAGCCAGGCCTTCCCGTCCAACATCAGTGTGTGGCCTCACAAATGTGCTTCTGGAAGAAACGTCAAAAATTCCCATAAACACACTCCTAAACCTTATGGAAAGCCTTTCCAGAGTTGAAGTTGTTATAGCTGCAAAGGGTGGACCGACGTCATATTAAACACTATGGATTAAGAATGGGATGTCACTTAAGTTCATATGCGAGTCAAGGCAGGTGAGCGAATACTTTTGGCAATATAGTGGTGTAGATCAGATTGCTGTCTATAAGTCCAGATGTTGTGTTTATTATGGTGGTGGTTTCCAATCTTGGGGTCAGGACCCTCACATGGGCTTGCCACTCCAAGGGTAACAAGCTGATCAGCCAGGGATAAAATGAGAGAAGTTCTCATCTGCTTGTTTTACAAATTTCTCACCAGTCTTTGCTTCTTTTTTAGAAGTACTCTAGAGTTTTACCAGTCCAGGCCTATAAAAGGTATAGGCACAGGACCAGTGCCGGCCCAAGCCTTTTGGGGGCCCTAAGCAGAATTTGATTTGGGGCCCCCCTCCCACCACGCGGAGTCACCTGTGCTTGACATTTGTTGACACAAATGTCACACTTTAATGTTAAATTATAAATTGTATTAATACAATGACACCTTTTTGTATGAAAGTGGGCGCAAATGGGGGAAGGGGGGTCTGGGGGTCCTCCCCCAGTAAATGTTGAAGTTGGTAGTTGTGATTTCCTGTATTCTGGTGCCTTTTTTGGATGGCCAGCTGGAGATTCATTCAGATTTTGCTTTTTGACTTGTTGAGGTAGTGACTTCACACCACAACTGGGCTTCAGGGCCCCTTCACCTCTTGGGTCATTCAGGTTCATTCAGAGGAACTCTATCCAAAATCCATCCTTTCTTTGTCTATGCACGCGAGGTGTCTAGTTTATGCACATGACTCAAATGCTGGCAAACACAGCAGATGTAGGCAGGTGTATTGATCATGAAATCAGAATCATCTTGTCTTGAATTTTTCATTAATTCTTGTTTAATGTCTTTAATATGTAAAATATTTATTTATTTATTTATTTTTCTTATTTTTCCTTGGGGCCCCTGGTGGCCAAGGGGCCCCAAGCGGCCGCTTAGTTCGCTTATGCCTCGGGCCGGCTCGGCACAGGACACAATCTGAGAAGAGAGACGATGTATGATATATCCCTTTGTTTTAAGGGGTCAAAATGAAAATATGTAACTTACAGATAAAGATGCAGTTCATGAAATGATTCCTTTTTAAATAATGGTAAATAGGCTTGAATTCTGTTGCACTATCTCCAGTCTACTGACCGCTCAAAGAGCTTTATGACACTTGTCACATTCAGTCACTCACACATTCATACAATGATGGCAGAGGCTGCCATGCAAGGTGTCAACCTACTCATCAGGAGCACTGGGGTTCAGTATCTTGCTCAAGGATACTTCGACGTGCACCCAGTGGACCTGTAGCACAGTGACGGGGTCAGTTATAGTGTTGTAGGTTTCGTTATTTTGCTGTGATTTAAAGATGTTTATGTCATATTGCATGTTATGCTGTGTTGTGTTTTTACAGGATTTGATTTGTAGTTGGAATTTATGTTTAATTGCATATAGTTTTTACGAACTGGCCTTGAACTGCACACAGACTCGCTAGCAGCAGACTGATTAGCAACGAGCCACAGGTGGTGGTGAGCACGGGAGTGACCCTTTTTAGTGAGAGACACAGAGCTTTGGAGAGGAGAGGACACCAGCACGGCGGGTGCTGTGCGCCGGGGGACTGTGGGTGCCGGGAACGCCGGAGACAGCAGCCGCCATGATACAGAGGACAAAAACGCCAGGACTGGTGAGCGCCGGGGACAGCGGGCGCCGTGACACCGAGGACGCCGGAAAGCCAGGAAGGTGAGCGCCGGGAACGCCGGGGCGGGCGCCGTGATACAGAGGATGCCAGAATCCCAGGACGGCGGACGCCGTGATACCGAGGACGCCAACGCCAGGACAGCGGGTTCCGAGAACTGTGAGCGGCGGGAATAGCGGGCGCCGTGACACCGAGGACGCCGGAACACCAGGAAGGCGGGTGCCTGGAACGGTGGGCGCCGGGAACGCTGAACACAAAAGACGGTGGGCTACAGGCCTCGTCCACCATCGGTGGAAATCGGGGTCTGCCACTTCGGCCTCGTCTGGGAGCAGGACGATCCAGAGACACTGAGATCCTCGGGAGAGACTTGGGCTGGGTTTATCTTTTAATTGTTTTCATTATAATAAATCGTGTGTACATTATCTACTCACCCTGATTTTTAACTAAGAACCTGTGTGTTTGTTTTTTAAAGGACCCCACACACCGCCCAGACTCAAACCAACATCCGACCTTTATCCGACCACTCCGTTGTCTGACCCGTTTGGCAGAAAAGTTGCATCGAACACACCGCTTTGACGTGCTGCCAACTCCACAGTAAGCATGTACGCTCTGCGTTTGCGCAAGATGCAATAAGCAGGTGGTGCTAGTGTTGTGTGTAAAAAACGATGCTGGACGAGAGCTTTATGTATGCAACTCTCTTTACTTTCAATCAAAATGAAACTTAACTATTTCCAACAAAAACAGCTGCATACTAAAGATGCAGCGAGGCATTACCAAGCGAACACAGATTAATTCGTCCTGAATGGACATAACAACTAGTCTCATGCCAGTACTCCAAAACATTAAAACAGGGAATGACGTAACGGAGTGCATAGAAAAACAAAGCGCACACAGTATTCCGCCCCTCCCACACACCGCGCTGATTCGCTAGCACACCGCCAGTCAGAATGATCATACAGTTGGCATACAGCCACGTAGAAAATCCAATGGCTCAGACGGCCGACAGCCAACCCTCTCAGACTTCGCATGTTGAATCAGAGCAGACAACATCCGAGCGGCTCCGAAAGCTTCCAACGCAGCTGAACACACCAAACAGATTTGTTCCCGACCTCGTCCGAGTCTCCACAAGCGCTTCAGACATCCAAGGGTTGGGCCGGTGTGTTCCTGCCTTAAGAGTCCTAGGCTCACAAACCTAGGTGGCATTGTCGGCTTTTTAACTAAAACATCTTTTTAATCATTTGAACTCTTTTACGTTCTTTTAACCACCCGCGCCACACAACCTCCATGTAATCTATTAAATGAGACCGTTTTGTGACCAATTGCTGCAAACATAGTCCTAGAAATATACATTGGATTTTACATACATAGTGTGTGTTTCCCACAAATATACTGTACTAGGACAAACCGCCTAGGTATATTAAGAGCCGCCAAAGTATATGGCGGTTGATTAACTGGTAGACCATTTGGCCTTGCTCTTCCCTTCCTGTCCACTGACAGTCACACATGCTTTGCAGAGAGAGAGAGTCACTAGCTATTACATCCGTCGTGTAAATGCAGATTTTGAGGCGACCCCCACAGCCATCCCCATCCCCACCCAACATCGCCTTGGGTACACAGCCATTCTGAGAGAAACAGATATTGCAGACTCTAATTCATTGTGTCTTTGTGTGTGTGTGAGTATGTTGAAGCGTTCACTGTTTGCTGCCTTTGTCTAAAAATGAGCAGATGGAAGAAACTCATCAAGTCGATTCTCCCATAGATAACTGATGTTCAGGGCAGGGACGAGTCATGTTTTGTCACCTTTCACAGCCATCAGCCTCAGGCCTAGTTGCTGTTCAGATACGTCCTGTTGAGTGTGGTCTGTCTGCCACAGACTTTATACATGCATATTTTCTTCTGTACTTCATATATGTCCCAGGGCTGTGATTGAGTGGTGCATAGCCCTGTTCCTGATAGATAGGGAGTTCAGTATGACTAAAAAAGTGCCAGAAGCTTTGGTTTATCATTTACCTCTCCGCCTGTCCCTGTGGAATCCACATGAAGCTTGAATCTACTTTGACAGGATTTCAAGTACTCAGAGCACAATACAGTCTTTGGAGTTAGTGTACCATGGTCGAGGCTTTAGATACTGTACAATATCAGCTCTGTGTCTTCAAGTTAAATCAAGCATACATCAAATATATCAAATAAAGGGCAATAAAGTGATGCTTTCCTTAAGGAAAACATCAGCGGACCAAACCAAGGTTGTTTTGACAGTTTGATTGAATGGAGGAAAGACTGAGTCGGCATGCTGTTTGAACTCCTCTAAAGGCAGGAATACACCGGCCCAACCGTTGGACGTCTGAAGCGTTTGGGGAGGCTTGGACGAGGTCGGGAACAAATATGTTTGGTGTGTTCAGCTACGTCGGAAGCTTTCGGAGCCGCGTGGACGTTGTCTGATCCGACTGAACATGCATAGTCTGAGGAGGAGGGCTTTCGGACATCTGAGCCATTGGATTCTCTGATTGGTTGTGTGCCAGCTGTATGACCATTCTGATCAGCGCGGTGTGTGGGAGGGGCGGAATACTGTGTGCGCTGAGTTTTACTATGCACTCCGTTCCGTCATTTCTTGTTTCCATGTTTTGGAGTACTGGCATGAGACTAGTTGTTATGTCCGTTCAGGACAAATTAATCTGTGTTTGTTTGGTAATGCCTCGCTGCATGTTTAGTATGCAGCTATTTTTGTCTGAAATAGTTAAGTTTCGTTTTGATCGAAAGTAAAAAGTTGCGTGCATAAACCTCTCGTCCAGCGTCCTTAACACTAGAGCCACCTGCTTATTGCATCTCGCGCATGCGCAGAACGTACACACTACTGTGGAGCTGGCAGCACGTCGAAGCGGTGTGTTCAATGCAACTTTTCTGTAGAACTGGTCAGACAAGAGGCAACAGAGTAGTCGGAGAGTGGTCGGATTAGAGTAGTTGGACGTCTGGGCGGTGTGTGGGGGCCTTAAGCCTGAAGCCAATGGGATCATCAGGTACAGGAACATCAAAACAGATAGTTGACATATACATAGAATCGGTGTCATGTCCATCAGTTCCTGAATTAAATATTGAGATAATCTGTTAGGTCTGACTACAAAACAAGAATAATGCAAGAACAAAAAAGTAAAAAAAACACAATCGAGGAAAACATGAGGACACAAGTAGCAAATGCAGGTAAAACACAAGGAAAAGACAGGACCGGGAACCAACGAGTAATGCAAAGACCAAGAGAAAACCATAGGCTTAAATACTCAGGGACTAATTAACAAGTGAAACACAGGTGAACCAAGGACGTCACATTAAATCATTTAGCCCCATTCATTTGTATGAAAGCTGCTCAGTGGAGCATGAAGCCAAAATGGCTCTACTCCCTTGGACCATAATAGTCCATAATAATCTTGTGGCTCTTATAATAGTCAAACAAGCCATTTCAAGGGGCTTCTGACACTCAAAAAAATTATCCACCGTTTCACAGCTGCTTCTTTCACAATGTTCACTTTTGGAGAAGTCTTATTGGGACTCAGTGCATCACGTGAAGTTGTGATTATACAATGAAAGTTGTTTCCAAAGCCTGGTGCTCTTCCCGGGGGTTTGAGGTATGCACAGAAAAGGGGCGGGAAAGACACAACAAGACACATGACGATTAATTTCACAAAATAAAACAGAAATTGATAAACATAAACTCTGAACCATGACACATTATAACAGATAACAGATAACATTCATTTTGATTGTAGCTGGGGTTACATTGAGACTAATATTGTACTAATAAGCAGAATAACAGCCCAAACATAGCAGTATCAAAACAGAACTGGTCCTTTTTTGTTTGAGGTCTCAAAATATTTAAGGGTTGTTGAACACTACAATGGTAGAAAAGGCTTGAAACAATGAACTGTTGAAACAAGTGTTTAAAAAGATGAGTGAAGGCAGAATCCGCCCAACCGGAAATGCCAGTATTGTTCCAAGGACACGATGTGGTTCCTTCTTAAAAATTGGATTTAGGCAGAGCTGAAATTTTTTAAAGGTCCCATATCATGGTCATTTCTGCTTCTTGACATGGTTCCTTGATGTCTAAATGGAATGTTAGTAACATGCTTTGGTCGAGAAAAGCTGAAGGATTGAGCACAGCAGGGTTCTTGAAACACCAGTTTCACAGCCCTGCTCCAGGTGGCCGGTTTCAGTGCCCTTCCCTTTAAATGCTAATGAGCTACTCCTTGCGCCGGCCACGGTGCCACCAACCTCTTCCTGCCTGCGGAAGACGTGAGGACGGCATCATGTGACCATGGCAACGGCTGAGTTTGTGGGAGTAATGGCTGCCGGACAACCGACTGCGGTCTGACCCAGAACAACAAGAGGCTCCAGAAGAAAGTAAGCAGCCAAGAATGAACATTGATGTTTCCCAGTGGTTAGTAGTTAAGTTTGTTACCTAGACATTAATTTTATGTTACTGCAGACTAACGAAAGTTTTACGGGCTTACTGGCCATCTGCCTCGCGTTGTTACGGATAACATCCCCCTTCTCCTGCCTCGAGTGTTTACATCATAAAGCTTAGCCAAACCTCGGCTGGCGTTTACTGCTGTTCAGTTGCAGTAACGCGGATGCAATTTAGCAATAGCCGTTACAAGAGAAAAGCGTAACCCCATATTATTATTTACCTTTATGTAGCCAGGTAAGTTGATTGAGAACCTGTTCTTATTTGCAGTGACGAACTGTAATTAACGTTAGCTACTGCCAGCAATTTTCAATAACTGTAGTTTTCAGTAAGCCACAGTTGTCTCCCATCACCTCTCTACCAGCAGAATTGTTTTTTAACCAGTTACAGCGGTTTATAAACTTTAAATATATTACCAAAGAAACAACACAACATCATTAGTGATCATAGTTTCCAATGAATAATACAAATTCTGCATAAAAACAGGTGTTCCTGTGGCAATTGTGAACAAATGCCTACAGAACCTGAGAATATCTGCTGTATGGAAATACCACAATTAAGTGTGAACACCGGGCAAACATGGTTGTCATTTTGCAGTCTCTCTTTTCTCTAATCTATTGTCACTCACTTACCTTTCATAATTTCTAGGTTACACGAAGACTGCAGCAGCATCCTGAGCCACCATCATGCATGGTGGACCCTCCTGGCCTGTAACCTGTCTGCCTGAGTGTATCTGCACTGCAGAATGCACTGAACATCCCTGAGGTCTTCAGGGATTATTAGTTTCAGCACCTTGTTCATATATGGGGCAGGGTCCTGGAACACCTTCTCGAAGATCAGGTCCAACAGTGCATCACCGCAGTGCAATAAACAAAAATGTATGTTTACAGGAAAATTGCAGTAGAACCAGAAAGCCTTGTGCTGCAGTGTTGTAAAGTGTCTCTTATTTCTCCCAATTATTTCTTATTTATACATTCTCCTTATTATTTATTTTGAAAACCATCTTAAAAGAATTCAGAAGTTTTTGTGTTTGTTTTCAACCTTTTGTGTGATGCCTGTGTGTCCATGTTTATTTTAATTTGAGAGGTTCAAATAAGAGATTGTTAGACTTATGGAATGTCGACTCTGTCTTCACTGGTTTGGCTCTGCACTCTCCCTTCCTGGACTTTGGAAAGCTCAGTTTGAAAAAAGGATCTCCTGATGATGTGGTGGCTTGTCTCTATTAGCTTTCTCACTGTAATGCAGTACAGCCAGTTAGAGTCTTGAACAGTAAAAAGACAATAAAACATGAAAACAATTGCAAGAAATGGGCAAATGTTCTCAACAAGTAATCACAGTTTAATTATCCTGCACAGCATTCCCAGATATGGATAGGATAACACATGACAGCACTGTTACAGTATAATTCAAGCACTAAAGGCTGCAACGCATTACGTTACTCTAATCTGACCACTTTTTTCAGTAACGAGTAATCTAACACGTTAATATTTCCAAACCAGTACTCAGATTAAAGTTATTTATTCAAGTCACTGTGCGTTACAATTATTTTTGTCATTTTCCTCAGTAAAAATAAATATTTTTGCTTTCTTCTTGCGTCTCGGGGAGTGATGTCACATATGTCTCAAGTCATGTTTTAACCATGAGGATAACTCTAAACCTATGCCAACATATTCCAGTTTAGAAAACATTTTCAAATGCATTATTTCACAAAATCATGAAAACTGAGACCCGACGGAGGGTGTGCAAGATCAGAAACGTACTACACACAATGATTCTGCTGTAGCACTAACTTGTGTGGTCAGAGAAGCTAACGTTAGCGGTTAGCCGCTAACCTTACCTTGTTCTCAATGGCAAAATACACACTACATCACGCACGAGTTCAGCCTAATCTACAGAAACACACAGCAAATTATTTGTATACTCACTTGTCCCTCATCTGCAGGTATTCCACGCAAAGTTAGAAAAAGTTTCCCGACTACTCCTGCCTTGTACTGACCGAGGTTGGAGAAACAGTCAGTCTGGAGATGGTATGCACACACAAACAGTTTTTGCTACTGTAGTTGGGACATTGCCTTAAAAAATGATTAAATACATGCCGCTCTTCTGTCCTCTGCGGCTGGGACACGATGGAGTGTTGTGTGCTCTCTTTACAGCCCAAAACAGAGCACTTTGCATTGGGCTCCGACATGGTGTTTTCATAACATAATGGCGGATCGCTGTAGCTGGTGGGTGGAGACTCATTAGGTATGCCATGAAGGGAGGGGGTAGTGGGCTAGACATATTCAAATGACCGGCCGATGACGTCGGCAGCCGCAGCCAAATTTGACTCTTGTATCTGGAGACTGCAAGGAGACACAAATACCAGAAAAAGTCAGTTTTTCATAATATGGGACCTTTAACAAAATATCCGTATTCTTATTTATCTTTCATATTAGGGGAGATGAGACACTTCACAACTTTGCGCATGTAAAATGATATTCTAATTAAATTCTTTGGGGCATGTAAACACACACTCAATTGGATCACTTTACTCAGCGTCCCTGTAAACAGCTAAGTTGGAATCTGTAATCAGAATGATTTCAATCCCATCAAAGAAGTATTGTCCATGTAACCACAGCTAATGACTCAACATATTTGCAGAGGTGGCCAGAGTTCACTTCCTGTCATTTTGATTTTTTTATCTTGTTTTACCCCCGGCACAAGGAGGCCTGATGCATTTGTTTGAATAAATCTTTTTAACGGTTTAGTAGACCTTTTAAAATTCTTTCCGAAATGTGGCTGATAACAGGGTGCTAAAAGGATGACCCAATAAAGAGTGAGTTATCTAAGGCCGACAGATGACTCCCAGAAACAATGCCGATGACTGGGAGACACAATTACACACACACACACACACACACACAGCAGGCTCTGAAACATACTGTGGTAGTACTGTGGGGAAAAAAAAACATTCTCAAAACACATTAACATTTTACATTTTAGGCATTTAGCTGGGGCTCCTATAATGACTCACTTGAGAAAAACACAGAGACTAGAAGCTGTGTTGAACTTGGGTCATGCAGCTTGATTTAGCGCCATTATGCTGAACCAAAGTGCTTGTTACACATTGTCCTCTGAACCCCCACCTTTAACGATCTCATAACTTTTGCGATACATATTTACTCCACATTGTCTGTTATGTATGTGTGCGTATGTTTGTGTTTCTGTGTTTGTCCACAACCATGCTGATGTTCACTGCTCTTATGATGCTTTTGAGTTACGCCCTTTAATAAGAAGGCATTGTGGGAATTTTTCCATGTCTTGGCTCTTCTCCAGAATTATATGCCCATCGTCAGAGATTGTGCAGTGATAAAGTTGTCAGTTGAATATTACCCACCCAGAGAGAATTTACTTCCTTTTATAAGTGTGTGTGTGTGTGTGTGTGTGTGACTGAGTGTTTGCTCAGCCTTGTGGCTCGGTCATGACTTTTACGTTGGGTATTATTGCCACACGAAGGCCTGTTGACTGACAGGCTTTAATTGCACTAACATTTTTTTATTTCTTTTTTCCTTCTTTTAACCTTCTCTCTGGTTTACAGCATCCAATAGATTTCTGTGCTCTTCTAATACCCAAGAGTTTCTCCTCCCACACAGACACTTTTGAATACATCCACTAATGCACCCTACATGACCCAGATCCTTACCCCACATTTCCACCACTCTGCCCCAGAGTCTTACTCCCTCAGTGGGGAAAGTTCCTGGTTTAACCCCCTTGTTTTTCTTGGATGTCTGGACTAGTCAGTGGTGGTAAAGCTACCTATGATGGATGCCCACAGAATAAAGCTGTGTGTGTGTGTGTGTGTTTGTGTGTGTGGTCTCACGGATGAAGTCTTTTATGGAAGCATAGTAGGGTGGTATATGAAGTCTGTTAACTGCAGGCTGAGTCTGTCTGCTGCATGTGGATCAGAGTTTATGACGATAATAACAATATAAGAGTTACAGTAATAGCATGTGGAAGATTAATATGCAATAAACAGCCTTAAAGAGTGCGGATACATTTAGAGCTATCTTTTATTTAGTAATTATTCCACCAGTCTGTAAGGCTTTCGTTAGTGTATAGCACCTCTCAGAGGTTGAGTTAGGCTTTCCGTCATTTTGACAAAGTCATAAAAATTCTGTCATAATCAATTATTACTCGCCATTTTACTCTTGACAACACATTGTGCTATGGAAAAAAAAGCAAAATAAAACCATAATACAATGATGAACAACCAGAATAGATTCCCAGCACATTATTGAGAGAGTGACAGAACATTACACAGAAATGCATAAAATTTGATTTATCAATCTGATATAACAATATAAGTATCAACATAGGGGTGAATAAAAATGCTTTATACTTAAACAAAGTATGATCTACATCTCCCAGGCAATTGTCATTACATAAAGTACAACATCTTTTATTCCTCTTCAGACCTGTGTACTGTGTCTTCCTATTATTCAAGGAGTATGTTATTAGAAACACTAAGATTACAAATAGCCAGGACATATCTCCTCTTTTCATAAAGAAAACGCAGTTCAAATCAAAACTCCTCTTTCCATTTTTACAATATAGATCACATGATGACATTCTCTGGAGTTCATGCCACTTCTGCAAAAACTGATATTTTAATCTCTGCTCGACTGCAAGTTTCAGCCATCAATATTATCACATCTCCAAATCCCCAAATGTATGAAAACTCACTTTTATCTAATATTTGCTGAACAGATCTAATCCACGGTGATACATAATTCTGTGAAAATAAGACATGATTGTTTCATAGCATTTAAAAAACAACTCAATCACAACAACATTTAATATACAAAACATTGTCACATTTCATGTCAGTGCCATACAAAGCACATGAATGATCGTGTTTTCCTGAAGTGACAGTGTCTGTCGTTACAACACAGTGGCCATTGTGCCTAAACAGGCAATGCAATTTTACAAAATTGGAATATCACAATTTACACAGTAAACAAACCATTTAATATAAATTCATTTGAATTTAGTTGACCTGCTGCAACCTAACCTGAACTCAGTCCTTCATCCTGGTCCACATGTGCTTAAACTGTATGTTCGCTTGAGTAGGTAGATTGCTGCGGGGACGATTGTCATCATTGTGTCTACGCCCTGGGCAGACAACTCCTCATGACTGTTGTAATTTTGTTCTACACCCGATAGAGACTGGTATTATCAGTACCACTCTAGCGAGGTGCACTGCTTTACCCCTCTGTGACCTGTGGTGGTCCAAGACTTTTACTCTCCAGCTTGTCAAGGGGCTGTCAGCACCCAGATAGCAAAAGAGTCTACTAGAGGTGGTCTATATGTGGTTATTGACAGTGTTGTCTGTCAGTTACTAATGTTACAGTAGATGGACCTCAGTATTTTAATTGATCAAAATGACTGACACCCCGCAGATATTTCTGTCATTGTTAAAACATGAGGACAAAGTACCATCAGGAGTTTTGCCTGGTCTTCTCTTGCAGTGACACTGTAGCCCTGTGTGGATTGTGACTTACTCCAGTCAGAAGAAAAATAGGAATAATCATGTCATTGCAATTTGACACGGACATGTGTTGGCTCTGATAGATTTTGCACACTGTCAGTCCACAGTTGTCTGGGGTTGGGGTAGGCTCCGTGTGGCTGACCCCTCTCTGAACGCAGATTACTAATGAGAGAGAATGAGGAAGAAAGTAAAGGAGAAGAAGTCTTCCTCATCTTCCCCTCGGAAACTCGAATCATACGCTGTTCTCCTTGGGATGCCTTAGGGGACGCTGGGAGTTGGAGGCACTTGAATTGCTTGTCTATAGTTCCTTAGTTTAATTGAGCTCCCGCTTAATTCTCTGATGAGACCAAAAAACAGGAGCCGGCCTGACTAGCAGCTCACAATGGTCTCTCTGCTGTCACTTCAGTGCCCACATACTATCTAGCAAAGTCTACCATAGCTTTCACTGCAGTAGTGAGATATTATTAATGGGTCATCAGCCTTCTAACACCTAATAGTGTTGACGGGAAAATGGACTTTGACTAAAATCTTTCCTGACAGCGTGTCTAAATATGTGAGAGATAGTAAGCGAGGGAGGGGAGAGGGCGGTGCTATTAAACTGTTTCAGAGAGAAAAGGTGGAAGATCAGTCTGATTTTTAGAGGGGGCTCAGAAGCTTTGCTTATTTCAGGAGTGTGCAATCTGATGTGTCGTGCAGAGGATCGGTCAGTTTCTGTATGCCTGTGTAACTTCTGACCACCCTAAAAGTAGTTTTGAAACACACAAATATCCATGCAGACACTTGTTGTATAAAGCATACAAGAACTAATCATAACACATCAAAGACTGAAACTTTGAATCCAATTTTGGAGTTTACTCTGAAGTTGATGAATTGTAACACATGCAAATCTAACGTGGCACTAACAGCATTTTTTACAACAACACATGAACACGGCGACAGCTGGAAGAAAACAGGGAAATCAGATTACCATGACATCACAATCTGTTTAGTGTCTTGTGCCTTTGCATGTTATAAACTGTTGTTATAAATTAGTAAACGACTGAAGCAGAAAATGATGCACTGTCACAACAAGCAGCATTGGAGGATGTCTTGATCTAACAAATACGTGGCTTCTTCACGCATTTAAAAAAAAAAAAAATCATAATTTGTAGGCTTGATATTTTAAATGCTGCTGTTGAGAGACAACAGCAATGCAGAATTCAATTCTGTCTGCATTTATCACCTGTCATACTTGCCTCCCACTCCACAAAGTTGGATCCCTCTCCCTCCACACTCCAAGTTTGCACCAAAACTTGGGCAAGTCCCTAACCACATGCTAATATATGCTAATCCACTCTGAATTTACACGCCACTTTTAGCCAATGAGCTCAGCTAGAACAAAAAGCTGGAGGTAACCTTTTCTCTCGTCGCCTAGCCACTGCAGCTCAGGATAAAAGTCTTTTCAGAGACGAAGATGTGCACAGAGACACATTCAGCCTTCAAAACAGCTCCTGCTGTGCACGCTTGATTTCTCCAGCGCACCCTCTAAATGTATAAAAGTGAGAAAATCCTCAGCGAGACTTCAGAGCAGGCAAAGAGGGAATAGTATCCGGTTTTATATCTGTGTGCATTTCAATGGCACCGAAGCTAACGAGACAATCCACAATTTCTCTATTGTGGAAATCTCCCAAAGACAGACAACCCGCTCCTCCCCCCACACATTGAATTTGGTCACTTTCACCAAAGCCTGTGTCTCTGCACCGCTAGAGTTTCTCTTAGCCATCTCTCTGTGAGTTGAAGGCTGAGTGTGAAAAGCCTGGTTAACCTCAGTCAGGGCCTTGGGGGATACTAGAGTGCTGTATGCTACATGTCAGAGGCTTAATGATGGCTCACAGTCAACTCCTCCTCAGCTCAGCCTCCTCAGTGTGAGTGTGCATGGACAGCATGTGCATGTGGGCTCACATGTGCTTGAGTGTGTGTGTGTGATTATAGATCTGAATGTGCCTCTCTGTGTGTTCCTAAGATCAAGGGTTAACTACATAGGGCATGATGTCAAAGGCAGGTCTCTGGTAGGTGAAAATACTGCCGGCAGTTACCATGGAGACAGCACTGCTAATTCTCGACTGTTCCACAACAGCTCTGCCACAGTTATCAGTGTTATCTACATTGATTATGTCCCCTCATCTAATTACTGCTCAAGTGAAAGGCATTTTAGATGTAAAGGTGCTATCGCTCAACTCAATTGTTTCATGTTGATAGTTGGTCTTCAGATTCATAGCTGATGTGTCAGGGGATCAGCTGGATCAATTCAGAGTTTCAGATACATTCGCACTTCTAATTAGAATCAGAAGTGCTTCTATTCTGCCAACAGCCGTTGGTTTCCGTTTTTAGTAGCCACTGCAACTGGAACTGTTATGTTGACGTTAAACTGACGTGTTTTTAGCCAGCCTTTGTCAGCAGATATTGACAAGTCTCTTTAGTCTGCTACCCAGATGTCCTTGTTAAAGCATTGTCTGCAGGTTTCTTTATTTTAGCTGATTTGTCAGAAACAGGTTTGATGCCAAGTAGGTTTTCCAAGTGGCGAATTTGCCTCAGTATTTTGGCACATACATTTGCCTAACCCCCAGTACTACATTAAGTCAAGAATTATAAATATAAAATTGAAATTTACGAAAAAAAGTGAAATATCACAGATTCCTGGAAGCAGTATCAACCAAAACATGTTATAATTGGCATAATAACAACACTGTCATGATCCTGGTTTTTGTTGTTCTGTTATTTCCTGTTTTATTGTGAAAGTGTGTCTTGTGTTGATTTTCAGTTCCTTCCACTGTGTGATTTTCCCTCCTTCCAGTGTTTTTCCTTTCCTTTATCTCACCTGTCCTTCCACACCTCACTCCACCTGCACCCGTGTTACGCCCCTGGTCTAGGGGAGCCCAAGACATAACATGATGTGCATCGCCCCCATTCTTTTCAGTCCCAAGAAAGCCAGTGTCACAGAGGACATACATTTAAGGTAGCATTTATTTTGTTTCAGAGGGAGAACAAGGCCAGCCCAAAAAAACAGAAATATATAATCTTTGTGCTCCCTCTTGTATTTGTCGGATCATTCCGTTTTCTCCTGTGTGTCCCTCCTGTGTTTCCCTCTGGTGTTTTCCCGTGTTCCAGCCCAGCATCCTCCAGTGTTATCTAGCGTTTCTCCATTTGATCTTGTGATATGTACTAGTTTTTTGTTCCTTGTGTTTTCATTGATTTGTACTTTGCTTTTGTTTGCACTTTATTTAAGCTCTTTTGTTGCTACATGTTTTTGTCCTTTTGACTCATTTTAGTTTTTTCTGGATTCCTGTTTTTCTTTTGTGTATTATTCAGCTTTTGTTTGAAAAAGCTCGTCTATTGTTCCTGAATCCTGCCTGCCTCCCGAGTGTTTCTGCATTTGTAATCACTTTTCTTCAGTTGCTTGTCTAAACTCTGGGTATGCACAATATTGGAATTTTCCAAACATCTGATATTTTCCAACCAGTGTTTCCCCCAGTATTTTCTGAGACTGTGGCCCGGGGGGGGGGCAGTTTGGGTCATCATACTGTAATATTTATACTTATGTCATAGGCTACTTAGGGAATTTCTTTTTTTTTCTCTGGTTATAATGCTCTCACACAGCCATCATGAACTCTAATATTGTAAAGAAATGCTATTTTTATTACTTGTTTCAAGAGAGGAGTTATCTAAGTCAGAGTCCTGCACGGGTGAAAAATAATGTACTGTGTCGGACACAGATGCAGGACATGCGGACACCTGGAGAGGCGGGTTGGGTTTTACGATTGCCATTTTCAAGGCTTCACTTATCATCAGTTATTATTAGCGACACAAATGATAAGCATTTATATTTCATATGAACTCATTCATGCGTGCTTGCGCCCTCCCAGAACTCATTCCCTTTAAGCTGTCTTACTTTCACTTTTAAAAATTGCGTCCGTCCAATTTTCCTTCGGGCGTCGGTATTAATTTATTCCAGGTCGGCTCGGGTGCGGAATCTAAATTGTGTCGGAAAACTGGTCGGATGCGGTGACCCGTGCAGGACTCCGCTCTAAGTGACCATTTTAATCCTCTAGCTAATTATCAAGCGAAATATCCAACATGCTAGTTAACGTCAAAGACTGCGGTGGAAGACAACGTTAAAATATTTCCTTTCTCTAACACTGGATTTATTTCGGCCTGAATTTTGAAGGTGTGGCGGCTTTTATTTTGCCGTGGCAGTGCGCCACAGTCAATTATATGTAGGGGAAACCCTGTTTCCGACTAATTTCAGCCAATCGCTTATGCCAATACTGATAGGTGCACTTTTTTTTCTCGAACGGCAGACTTTTACTCAAATTTAACTATTATGCCAACTGTTATTGTGATGTCCCACGAGGTTCATTTCAGCCCAATGCTGATATATTATTTTTAAGCTTTATTCAGCTGATACTGATGACATGCTGTTAATCAAATTCTCCATCGTGAACCTTGATTAGAAGCGTGTTAAATCTGCATGCCTGTACATGCCACCTACACACATTAATGAGGACAGATGTTATGGCCTTGACGCCACCATACCAATAATTCAGTGGAAAGTTAAGATAGTGGAAGGACACAGCTCATATTTTAGATCCTTTTACTCTCTTGCCAAAAGTACTGATACTCTTGCAATCACTAGACAAGAAGACACTCATTAAAAATGGACATTGGAAGAAGCAGTCTTTTTAAATTGAGCAGACCAGAAAAAAACAACAAAACATTTTCTTATCTAAATTGAAGCACTCAAAGCTCAGCGAGACATGCTTTTAGATATTCAGGCTGTGAAATGACACATTCAGCACCTTTCATCTGATATTTAATTTGATTTGTAAGCTATTTCTTTACTTAGATCTCTAATTTCTATCAGAGGAAAAGAACTGAATAAAAGTGCTAATTCTGATGCTTTGAGGACACTTCTCTTCCGCAGGGAAAATAGGATCTTTAGATTGCTCTGCAAGCTTTGTGCTGTTTGCACAATTGTCTTGTCAGATTACAGTGACAGGCTAATACTACAGTAGCAAGTTCTCTTTTATGAGGGTGAGTTGCTAAATACTCATCAGCTAATAAACTGATTAGAGGCTGTTTCTAGCATGCCACATGTATTTGAATGGCTGATTTGAAGACAGAATGAGTCATCCTGGACATCACAAGCACATTATGATTGCACTGTAATGGCCTTGACTGTTGAGCAAATATGTTTTGAGAGAGTACCACCAGTAGAATGTTTTGTTTTCTTACAAGAGCAGTGGACTTTAAGACAATCACTGCCCACAGCAGCTTTCAATCATCCAACCTGACCATCCGCAGGGTGGAGAAAGAATAGATCCAGGATAGAAGCCATGCTAATCCAGCTTTGATTCAGGCTGCTCCTGGCTAATGTCTGGTCACAGAAAAATGAAACAGATGTGCTGGGCATCAGGCTGGCCAAGCAATGGGAAATCAGAAACTGTTCAGACCTGCCTTCACCATAACATCCCAGATCAAGCTGTTTCATTCAACAGGCGACAGAGCACAAGAAGAGGAGAGGTGGATTTTGTGTTGACGTCAAATGCTCGCCTTATAAACTCACTCAAAGAGGATGGACAGTGTTTAACTTGATGTCGAACTTTTATCATGAACCATCTTGTTACTTGTGTTTCACTCCAATTCAGTTTTTTTAAATGCACTAGAATGTCTTTATGAATATATAGATATACAGGACGAATACAAAACTTGACCTGATGATGGTGCGCGATGAAAAGTAGGGTGGACACCAAAGTCATGAGGATTCATCCTCAGGACACCTTGGATAACTCTACCAAATGTCATTTCAATTCATCTAGTAGTTGTCAAGAAATTTAACAAAATACAAACATTTTAACTTGCTCACTGCATTAAGAGAAAAGTCAGGGGAACACCAAAGGTAGTTTAGGTAGAGTTAACTTCAGATTTATTAAGTAGATCCCTGTAGTCCAGGCAGTCTTTAGCTTCAGTAAAATGGAGACACAGACCCAGAAGACTTGACTAATAGGTACAAAGAAGTGTTCATACGTATTTGTGTGTTTGAGCATATGTGCATATCAGCCTCGCAGTGGCTTTCAACGGTGAGAATCTCCAGGGAAAAATATCGGTAAAACTCTCAGAGGCACCACCATCACGCTCTCAAACACGCACACAACCATTACACAACAGCCAACAAACAGTTCTATTTGCCTTCCCCCAGAGACAGCTCCCTTCGTGGTAGCATTAAAGGTGAGAGATTATTTCCTCTATTTCCAGGGAAATGGATTTTATATCAGTTGTGTGTTTGTAAATCAGACCTCGATTTCCAAGAAAGCGGGGGGTATTACTCTTATCTCCTTGACTGTATTTGTAAAAGCTCAACAATATAGGTTACAACTTCTCAGATTTCCTACCTGGCTGCCTTGGGAACGTGCTTTTCCTGTTATAGCCGGTATATCTCCAATAGAATAAATCAATTAAAGAGCACAGGCAGCATAAAGAAACATGAACACGCCATGTTTCCTGCCACTTTTGAAAATAGATTATTTTTTTTTAAACCTTGTTCCCAGATTTTCATGATTGGTTATCGCTCCCTTTGAACCCAATCTCCCAACAGTAAGTAAGGAATACAGTAGATCATTTGCATTTAGACAGATAAGTTACTGGAGGAAGTTCAGATCATTCTATTGACTACGCTTACTGAATTAAGTTCGATTTTGCATGCCTTCACTTGTCGCAGAAAGTTTTGAAAATGCTGATCCCAGTTTGCTGATAATACTGTATCGGAGCTGTGGGATGAAAGACCCTGGATGGCTCAAACTGAACTTATCCGGATTCCTTCCCACGCACACCCACAGGGGCACAGTGAAGTTAGGCCTGGCCACCATTAAAGTTTTTTTTTTTTTTCGTGGTTCATCATAGACTTGTAAGATACCATACCGACAAGAGGGGAGAGGAAAATGCAAAGAGAGAGAGAGAGCAATCGCAGATGGAAATCGATGAAGAAGACGAGGACTAAGGGAGTCTGATTGAAATCTGCAGGGCTTAAGTCATTTATGAGATCTGCAAAACCAAATGTGATTACCCATACCTCCCTGGACCTCCCTCCCCACCCTCACCACCCACCCCCCATTCCTCCTCTCTTTTCATTCTTCACTGGATCTGTCACTCAGGCCTGAAATATTCATGGCCGGCTCTGAAAAATGAATGCATCTGCCGAAAGGAGCAGAAGTTGAAGACGGAGAAGTTAGTCGTTTCGCAAGATACTCTCTCATGATGAAAGTGACAGAGGGCTTTGAGTCAAGCCGTTGCTTCAGGAAATGTGGATGACGTGATGGTTCTTGTTGGCAGCGGTGCCTGAGTTTGTGAGTGTACATGCATCGTGAGCATGTGCAGATGTGTCACGTTTGCATGTGACGATGATGTGAGAAAGTCAAGGTAACATTGTGGCATTTCAGGTGAAGCACGGTCAGAGAAAATTCAAGTCGATAGCGAGAGTCACAGCCTTCTCCTGAGAGCATGAACGTATGAATGAATGAGAGTCGAAGATTTGCTGAGTTTGTATTACTACCACATTAATAAGTGAGAGGTGAGTTCTGCCATACTTGACGTTAAGATCCTACTGGTTGATGACACTGACAAGTTCAGTACACACAGACACTTACAACAGGGTGAGACTGTGTTCGAATCAGTGCATTGTACGTATTGAAAATAATGCACCTTCGTCAGAGGGTCTCTCTACTGGTACTACTACTACCTCTCTCTCTCTTTCTCTCTCTCTATGATCTTTCGATTTAATTGGCTGCAGCGTTTCTCAACTCTCAGTCTCCGCAAAGTACATTTTGTATTGATCCTCTTTCCTTGGCTTCACAGACTCTGCTTCCCATATTTATCCCATCTACCTCTGGTGTCTCTATCAGTTGGCCTCACAAACACACACACACACACACACACACACACACACACACACACAAACAGGAGAACACAAACACTTAAATAGTGCCTCTTTATGAAGACTTATGTTAAAGCCTTGGGAAATTAATTTAGAAGAATTTATTTGTAGAATTCGTAACAGACAATCCCGGAAATCTTTTTCTTTTAGTCGTTAGTTTCTCATAATCTCTCTGCTTTGCAACTAGCAAATTAATTGTAAAATTAACTGTTAAACTAAACAAAATCCTTCAAAATTATCTTTTTGAGGCAAACCCAAATTAAATCCATGGTATTACTACAATGAATTACAATTGAAAATGTAATTTCTTGCAGGTAGTGCAGCCTCCGTCATGCACTTTCTCAGGGTAAACTTTAAAACAACTAACTTTTAGTAGGAATATGTCATATTTTATACCTTCTGTAGTAGTTCCATAGTAGCACAGCCAGGTGACAACACTACGTTCATTGATAAAGTGAGGGTAATGGTAATATAGGGACCTCAGCAGGAAACATATCAGACGACTATTCACTGAAAAACCCCTGTTAACATGGTAACAGTGCTATAAAAGGCATTTACTAAAGCTAGTCTCTTCCCATCCCAGATCACTTAACCCTAAATGCCCACTGATGTCAGAGGTGATAAGCGCAACAGAGCAAAGCTTTGATGCTCTTTGGTTTCTCCTGGAGGTTTGTCAGTCCTGTCAGAAACACAAAACTGGGTGGAGTATCTCATGAATAATGCACAGCTGCGAGGCTGTACACTGCACACAGCTGTAATGGCACACGCTTGACTTGTGTACCAACATACTTACAAAAAAAAAACATGTCGGGAACAAGATGTCACGGTTGATATTTATGCTTTTTTCGCACACATGCACTGGAACACACATGCACTTGTGCAGGGCATCCCACAGGTAGCTAATGCGGAATAACATTGTTTCCAGCACGCTGGGCTATTAATCATGGATGAACTCCTGCATCACTGACAAATCAGCCTAATCTCACAGGGGAGGGTGTGAGTGTATGTACACAGCCACATGCACGTACGCACCTAAACACACACAGCAACACAAATGCGTGAATGCGAACGAAGGGGTGTGTGTGGACACGCACACGCTCCTACACACATGCATTTTATCAGTCTAATCTCATAGGAAAGAGCATGCTCTGACTGGCAAACAGAGAATTAATGCAGAGCAGGGGGCTCTCCTCCCCTTTCCCTCCTCCTGTCTCAATCTTTACTTATCTGTCTCTCTCATGTCCTTCTCCTCCCCTCTCGCCCCTCTCTCTCTGTCTCTCTCTCTCTTTCCTTTTCTCTCTTGTTTCTTTATGTGGAAGACAACAAAACAACATCTGCACGCAGTCTGCAGACAAGCTGCTGGAACACGACCAGCAGATTGATGGTTTCAATGACAATCCTTGGATTTTCACCTGAATTTTTATTGAGGAGAGCACATTTCCCTCATCTAGTGCAATAACTATCAGAAACCAAAAAACAGGTGCTTCTTCCGTCACCACAAACATGTGAACACACACATTTTAATGACTAAGCAGACTAATTGCCTGAGGAAGACAATGGATGAGGGGTTATACTGCAGCAGAGCAGTCTAATATACACCATGCAGGTATCTATCGATGCAGGCTTGTGTGTGTGTTTATGAGAGTGTGTGTAGGTGTGGTCGAAAAAGAAGGGGAACAATTGAGAGAGAAGCCTGCGCAGAGAGCACATGTTTGGCTAAATAAATAAAATGGTGCAGGCTGAACAAATCTGTTCGGAATGAATGAGAGCGAGTGGGAAAACGGAGGTTGATGCAGCATGCTGAAGGGTAAACTTATTGACATTCATGTTGACTGTGCACACAAATATAAAGCGCATATTGTACGTTGGTGTGGATGGGTAACACTTGTTTGCCTTCATATATGCATTCATGAATCACAAACAGCCCTTTGACTTCTGAAGCCTCCTTCAGCTGTGTCTTAAACACTCGCATATCTCACAGCCCTGTTAGAGCACACAATGACATCCTGTCCCCTTAACGCCCACCTCTGTTGCTTTCCCTTTTCCCTTGGCCCTCTGACTGGCTGCTTTGTACCCCGACAGATATACAGCTCCTGGCTGCCCTACAGGGCTCTGGGGAAATGAGATACAAATGCCACAGTATCTGCGGTAGCACTGCTCAAAACCAGTGCTGTAGCCCGTGGCAATAAAACAGCAGCTAGGACACTGACACCACAATGGTTTTGAAAAAAACAAACAAAAAAAAAACAACAAACCAAGATGACTCCAAACAAACAGCAGAACTGAATGCCATACATGTATAATAACGCTCTCATTTAACCTGGTCCAATAAATCTAATTTCCTCTGGCCCCAAGGCTAATCTGTAAGTTTATGTCTTTGGTGCAATTAAGGGGTCAAGCTTCAAAGCATTGTATAAGTCGTTAGAAATGCACGGCACGTCTTTTGTTTGCGCTGCTTCTCATGTAGCGTAAATAGGCTTTTAATCTCTGAACCAAACATGGAAGACTCACAAATGTTCTTACATCACTGTATATCTAACACAGTGTATCTATGTGTCCTTTAATTTGCCTGGCTAATGCAGCACTCTAGCATGGTGATAAGAGAGTGTAATCTTCTTAGGTGTGGCGAAAGCTTAATCAATATTAACATATTCCTCAGCTCCCTCTCCATTGAATAATTGATATCCCCACACAGTCTTGCTGAGAATGAAATAAGATGTAGGAGTATTAAAATAACTTCCCCGAGATAAAAGAAAATTGATTAAAAAAAGATGGCTGAAAATTAAAGAGAAGGAAAGGGAGCCTAAGGGATTGGACTTTGCATACAAATGAAGAAAAGGGGTTGGGGGAGGTGGAGAAAAAAGGAACTTTAGGGAAGTTATGAGCCCATTTATCTAACTCCAGTCATTGCATACTCGGCCGGCTGGGTTTTTACTGAACCAATCAAAGCGGTTAATCTGAGGGATCCACTGTAGCCTCACCAATCCCTGACCTCCTTGTAGAACATGAAGTTATTAATCAATGGTTGCTCATCTGTAATTTCCACATGATTACCTCTTCATTAAAACGTGCAGCGGCTACATCTCGGAGTTCACCTGACAGGCTACCTCTCTGTTCCCAACTCTCACATCCAAAGCATTATTCAGACCTAACAGACCGCGCCTGCAGGCTCTGGCCGACCTGGGCAATAATTTCCCAGCAAGAACGATAATTAGAATTAATTGTAGTTTTTAAAACTTATTTCCACAAGGTCCTCGAGTTCAACTGCAGTATTTAAAGTTTCAACTTATGCCGGATAGTCACAAATTGCTAAATTAGTTAAAAGTAAAAGAAAAAAAATAACAATGTGTTTAAGTCCCTCGCCTGGGGGACTATAATCTCATCCTCCTGCAGCTGCAGGGACGACACAGAGGAGGATTTTCAAGATGGATGCAGAGAGAGGATCAAGGTTAAGAGGAATCATGCATTTGGACCACCTTGGCGCTATCAGATCACTGCTGACACCTCACCTACCAACCCCAGGGCTTTAGCACAGATCACAAGTTGAGAGGCAGACAGATGCTTGTGTGTTTGTGTTTGTGCATGTGTGTGTGAGGCAGAAAACTTCTTGAGCTGTCAGTAGACAGGGACAAATTCAGCCCGTCTCAAGGTTGCTGCACCCACATAGGCGACATATGAAGGACAAATGTTTGCGAGGTGTTGAGCGGCGCGTCTGACAGCTGTGTTCAATCAGCGAGAGAAAAACTGATGGGTGTAAATGAGATGTCAACAAGCTGAGGATGAGGCCAATATGGAACAAAGATAACACACACACATGTATGCAGTACCATGTGATATAAATATGCGGGGAATAAACAGCACCATTCTGTGTGTCCTCGGCAGAAAATAATTACATGTCCGATATGATGACTTGAGAGTGAAATGAAACGAGTACGATACAAGAAGTAGAGGAGTGTCTCATGAGCATGTGTGTGGGTGTGCGTTAAGCTGTTCTCTCATTCATCCAGCACTGTATTAGATACCCTCCATCTCCATTTGACAGGCAGCTGAAATGAGGTGAGATAGCTGCTCCGATCAATGTCTTCGATCTACACACACTGACAGTTATTAACACACTTGCAGACCTATCCTTCACGATTAACTTTTCATAAAATACATTTACAATTAAGCACTGTGCTGTTGATCCTCCTCCCTTCGTCTCAAACTCAACTAACCATCTGTCACAATTTATGTTTGGAGGATTCACTCTAAACACGTCTGTTGATTGTTGAAAAATCTATGGGAGGTAGCCATAATGACAGCTTATGACAATGCAATTAAAAAGGGCTAAAAATTGTTTTCACAGTCGGTTTTATTGTTATTCTTTTAATGGCAAGCACTGAGACAGTGAATTCACGGGTGGGTAAAATGGCAAATTGCTGTCGTTTGTGCCTCCATCTCATGCCTGTGACTAATCAAACTGGAGCCCGTTAACTGTCTGTTCTAATTACGCTGCATCGATGCACAGGCTGACTTTACTATCTGCCTGTCTGAAGGTCTGCTTGCACTCCGTTATGAGGAAAGAGCTACGATGCGGAGTGAAAGTGACAATTATTCTGTCAACCTCTCTTTGCGTGAATTAGAGGTAAATGTGCAAATTTTATGTCTGATGTGAGTGAAATCTCCATGTCCTTTTTTTTTCTAACTCCCTTTTCACTTTCTCTTCTCTTTCTCTTTTTTCTCCCTCCCTCCCTTCCCTTCTCTCTCTCT
Organism: Sparus aurata; assembly: GCF_900880675.1. NCBI lineage: Eukaryota > Metazoa > Chordata > Actinopteri > Spariformes > Sparidae > Sparus > Sparus aurata. Next base: position 16,618,086 of record NC_044193.1, on the reverse strand, counting down.
CTTTCTCTGCTGCCCTGGGCCCCTGTCAGCTGAAACAAATAGCTGTGTCTCAAACAACCAGGGCGCTGGGCAGGTGTCAGTCAGGCTGCAGAGCGCAGAGATTGATCATGGTCGGGTACAAAGTCAATACAAACTTAAAATAGCATACGCCCTCTACCATCAATAAACATGCATGTATCGTTCATGCAGTACATTAGTTGTACATTTTTTTCTATTCATTGTTTTATCTAACCAGTTTGACAAGGACAAGTCCAAACTCGGTTGCAACTCTCCAATCAGTAGATTTGAAGATCTTTACATTAAATTATCATACCAAGTTTTCCTGAACATGCACATGTGTGTCCTGCATTTTGAGTGGATGGGATGTACGGAAGAGTAAAGCTAGATTCATGGTTGATGATGGAGGTTAACAGGAGTGCTACCCTGGAAACCTTTTAATTTGTAATTCAGGGTGTGTGTGTTTTTATTGTAGGCCTTTTTTGATAGGATGGCTTCAGAAATGACAGGGAACAGGATGAGACAGAGGGAGAGTGACACGCAGCAGAGAGTCCTAGGCTGGGACTCGAACCTGGGGCCGCTGCAGCTAGGACAAGGTTTCTCTACATGGGTCACCTGCTCTACCATCTGAGCTAATTGGCGCCCCTAGATGGATACATTCTACGTGATAAATTGTGCATCATTCTTTAAAAGGGGGGCTTGCACTACTAGAACACTGTCAAACTCACCATGGATGTTGATGAAACAGAACCAGAGACGTTCTCTTCCATTTTAAAAATCTGGTGCCTTCATTACCCACAATGCAACTCAATTGCAGACAGTTGTGCATGGATTTGAGCGTGTTATGTTTATAGCGGTGAATGTAGCCTGAAGCCACTAGTTTGCATTCTTTCATTCACTTTATGACTGAATAAAAGGGTTTTCTGTGTAGTTGGCATACTGGAGTTGTTCCCTTGACTGTAATGGAGCGCAGGGGTATGACTGACAGAAGCAGTTTCAAAAGTTTGTTTGTGAATGCTTGCATTCTGTTTTTATTAAACAGCACTAAAAGTTTTTTGCAATAGGGATTTTATTTGTTTGGTGATATCTGGTCAAATCTACATCTGTGAGTCCCTGAAGAACAACTTCCCCTTGTGAGGTTCCTATGGCTACAGCCCGCAAGATTGGTGTCAGCTAATGTTGTTCCTGTCAATGGCGTGAATCAGACCCCGTTTACAGCCAAACCCCGGTCTGACTTCCTCTGCCGTCTGGCCTCACAAGTAGGGCAGCATTCTGTCAGCCGTCTTTGCTCACAGTTTCAGTGTGTCACTTTCTGGCAGTCCTCTTGTGTTTTGTGCTGTTTGACTGAAGCATACAGCGTTCGTGGCAGGAAACTTTTGTTCCTTTATGGGAAAAACGATTTTATCTAGGGCTGCAAATTCAATGATTTACATTTTAATATTTTCTTAAGTTGATTAACTATTTGTTTTGTGAGTACAATGTTCCACATAAGAAATAAAGAGTTTTCACATACTTAAGGATAAATATTGTCTGGGGATGGAAAGTTTGATCTTCAAATTCAGTGTTTTGTGTTTTAAGTTTTAAATTTGAAGATGGTAACGACACATCTTTTTACTTGATTAATTACTGAAGCAATTATAGTGTTTTGGATACATTTTCTGTTGATTTTTTTACTCATTAATATGTTCATGCCATGCATTTGATCAAACGTTTCAATGACATTCACACAATCTAATCTGACAGCACAAAATCAATCAAAACAAAATTCACTACTTGGAGAGAAGAAAAGCAGAGACTTAATCGGTTCCAGACGTGAGACAAAGAGTTGAAGAAACCTTTTCATTTTCATACACAAAAAGTGGAGCGCTTATGTGGTGAACAACATAATAGACATTGAAAGCTTGGCTATACTATGGCTACTCTGGGCTTGTTTGGCCACAAAGTGCATAGGACAGTCGAAAACAGGGAAACGCAAACATTAATGTTGGATGTTTACAACAGACAGGTGATGTTTCCTGTTAACAAAGCGAGGAATCTGGGCCAATTACTACATTAATAACCAGAAGCGTCACCATTTAATAGTGTAGGCAATTGCTTACACTTCCAGCAGAAAGTCCCATCTCCACGTGCGCACACATGCACACACATACAACGAATTTGCCTCTGACATAAGGTGAGTAAAGATATAATGGAAACAGCTTAGGAATGCCGGATGTCTTGCAGGTCCTCTCTTGTGTTAGAGTAGTCCAACCCCACGCTCTAGCTACTTTCGACCATCTGTTTACTCCTCCTTTTAGTTGACATGCATTGGAACTGACTTCGTCCTTTTACGTTCAAGAAAACATGGAAAGAGAATGTCATCTACGTAATCTCGTCCATCTGAGGGAGAGAGACAGACAGACAGACAGGGCAGGACATGTTTGAAAGCACAGGAAACACCACTGAAAACTATTTTCATCGTTAGACCCCCACACCACTATCTCCAACGTCACTCACTGCCCTCCCCACGCACATGCTAAAACATTTATACTGCCATGCCTGTCTGCTGATGGTTCTGCCTGTGAATTATTTACCAAAGGAAATGCAGGAACAATCTAATTGAAGAGAAGGGAACTCTACTGAAGATGAAACTCTGCTTTTTTTTCCTTCCAAGATAGATGCTTTCCAGTGGATGCGGTCAGACTCTGTTGTCGTTGTCTGTTGTTTTATATTCTCAAAGCTCGCCGTCTGCAGCTGTCTGCAATTACCACAGCGTTAATGACTTCTCCTCTGTTGGTAACATATCGGGATGCTATCCTTAAAATTGTAGTGTCTGTAAGTGTCTGTGTGTGTCCGCTTCATAGGCTGTTTGTATCATCAGCACAGTCTGAACCAGTGCGAGGCAAATGTTGTTTAACTCACAGCAAACATCTGGCCAATTAACACTTGTGTATTTAAAAAAAAAGACGTGTTGTTTTTTCGCCTCAGCAGGACACTTCCAACTCTTGTTATTTGATGATAGAAAGTGAGAACTACCGTAAAGGACACTGTTCTTGTTATTATGAATAATAGATTTGTTGCCAACATGGACATTTCTTGAAGGAAAGTTGTGATTTATACTTAAATATTTAGCAATGAATTGTTCAATTTATATTTCTGCAATGTCAAGTGAATTTTAATCCATTAGCCAAGCGGAATGGAAATGACTGATATAAGCATTTAAAAGATAGAAACGTTTACTCGGTTAGTGGTGGCGGAGAAGTTGTCAGTAAAAAAATAAGATGTCCAAAAGGCAAATCTACCTTGAATAAACAGTGACATTGTGGCAGCTGGTCGTTAATTTTAGAATATTTCTGGCATGGATGCAGCTTCACCATCCTGTGGGCAGTTAAGATTTCTCACAAATCCAAGAGCATATGCAGTAAAATCACAGTTAACTTTGGGGCAAAAACACCACATCTTAAAGCAGCTACCTGTTTGGACCAATCAGGTATGAGCACCGCCACCTTCTCTCGTAAATAACTTGATCTGGGTGGCACATTGCAATTGTTTGGAATGGAAATTAAAGAAAGACGCAATAGATTTTTAAAACACATTTTTTGTTTTTTGAACACAGCTGTTTGCATTAAAGTGAAACTCTCGCCAAAAAGCAACCATGGCTTTATTTGTGATTGAATATGAGTCAAGCCTTCGTGTAAATGCATAGTTACGACGAAAGAGGCACTTTTAAGATTTACCATAGTTTCGTTTTCGGGCAAGCTAATTTTCAATGGGGTACAGGGGCACTTTTACGCTAGCATCAAAATTGCTATTTTTAAAACACTAAGAAGGCTTGACACAACATGAAACTTTAATTTTGTTGCTGATCCAAAACCAACGTGCATCAAATCTTATTCCAACAAGTAGTAGTGGACTTACAAGTAAAAGTTTGTACAAAACAACAGGATAAGCAGACCCACGTTAAATAGGAGAGGTCGCATCAGTGTGTTTACAGGAGGAATGTTGTACCAGAGGACATTGGGCCTCATTCACCAATATCTTCTTAAGAATCTTCTTAGATTCTTTCTTAAGTTGTTCTTAAGAGGTTCCTTAAGAAAACCCTACGTCAGATTCACCAACTTTTTCGTAAGCCTCAGAATTGTTCGCAGCTGTGTTCTTACATTGATGAAAGCCACAGGAGCAATATATATGCCATTGTTTTGCAGGCCTTGGATGGAGAAATGCCACGTATAAATAGCGTGGGGGGGTTAATAATTGATGGCATGTTTCCAATTTACTTGATTTATCCTAAATCACTGGCACATTTAATTTATTTTAGAATTTAAATTATGAAATAAATAAATAAATGAATAAATATGACAGAATTATCACTGTAATATTGCATTTTATTGAACTACACAAGAGAAGAAAACACAACCATGCCAACATTTCGGCACTGAAATGTGCGTAAGAGTACTCCTGAGTGTTCGTAGGATTTGTTCTTGCCTAAGAAAAAATCCTAGATAAGAAAAAATTCATGAATGCCACAATCTTCGTAAAATCTTCGTAAGTGGGACTTAAGAACAAATTTGTTCGTAAGAACGGTTCATGAATGAGGCCCATTGTTTCTAAGTAGTTGTCCGAAACCTAGCCCTTCCCATCAGATTGTATCAGGTCCTGATGGCTTCGGGTCGGGTATCCATGCTCCAGCCTACATGTTGCGAAGCTAACAGATCTGTGTGCTTGGTAATAGTCATTTTGTTGAGAAAGCTAAAGTTATCAACATTCTTTAGTAATATTATGATTTTGCAGGGAAACTGACCTGGTGACAGACATTAAGATGAGCTATACAGAAACAGAATATCGTCTCGCCAGTGGTCTCATTTGCTTATGAAGGTCATACAGAAGTATCACTATTAAGTAAAGACCATTTCATAACAGGTTAAAAAGTCCTTGTTTTACATTCAAGCACATTGAGGAACAACTGACGTAAATGCGACATTAGGCAGGATGCAGCAAAGGTGCATGTGATCGGTTTATTCTGGGTAATTTTGCTAACAAACACATTCAATGAAACATCTTTGCAAGATGTCACACTTTTGTGCACAAACCCAAGTTGCTTACTAAGCACTCCCGAATAAGAAAAAAGAAAAATGGTTTGCACACACAACAAGATAAATATTGGCTGGGGACATCACTGTTGTGTGCCCGATGATGAGATTCCCTGCACACTGCAAAAAAAAAAAAAGCTCTTTTACACTGTATTGCATGTGTACACACACTGCCACAGTTACACACTCGCACATGCAGCTCTACATCCTTTGAAGTGCTGCATCACTAGACTGTAATGGAATTCTATAGCTGACTGCTGACTGGAGGCTTTGGAGGGGATGGATAGAGAAATGGATGGATGGAGAGAGAAATGAAAGGAGAGGTAGGTGGGAAGGTTGGAAAAATTGATTGAAGGAAAAGGAAAAATGGTGGACTGTTTTTGTGTTCTTGCGTGTTCATGAGAATTGCGCCCTCTGCTTCGACGGTCTTCCCATGCCATTGCAAGAGTGTGTGTGTGTGTGTGTGTGTGTGTACTCCTAGGGTGATGTCATCGATATTATGTGTGACACGCCGAGGTACAAAGGTTCATTTTCTTCTAATGCCTGTTTTAAAAACCCCACCTTGCTCACTATTTCAAAAGGCTCCCCGGGGTTAGGATGTAAGTGTATGCAACACTTCCCACCCTCCTTCCCTTCCTCCTTTTCAACCCAGGTTTTGGCAGGGGACAAGAGGGTACTGTAAATTACCTTTTGATTCATCCCCTTTAATTATGCAAATAGACTTTATTATCTGCAGCGACTCTAAAGTGTTGCGGAATGTATTCATTAGTCTGCGTGTAGAGCTGTGAGAGTGTTCATTGAGGCGTACTCAAGTGTGGACAATTTGGCGTGCTCCCTATTCTGTAAGTGCAAGTGTACAATATATTCAACAAGGTGTGTGTGCATGTGTTTTTGTGTGCACCTGTCTGTAAAATATGAACTTTCTTTATCAGGGTTACCCCTAAAAAGTGACAGTAGGACAAAAGTTAGAGCGCTCTTAGGTTTGGTTTGCTTAGTTTGTATTAGTTCAATGACTCACATTGGTGGAGTATCCCAAGGGTGCAATGCAGAGCTGTAGAGGACTTGTCATCCACCAACACCACCCTCACCTGTGTTGTTGGATCAATAGAAGGAGGAGGAAGGACAAATGAATAATTTGACCTCAGCTTCATTCTTTGGAAATGTGATCCAAACACACGCCTCCAATCCGCAATATCGTTTTGCTTGCTAACATGACTATGAGAACATTCCACATTGGAAACGTGTTGGAGGAAACACAAGCAGCAGTCTTAAACTGCTGAAATGTTTTTGATAATCTGCAGTGTGAGCCAACAGTCTGTGTGTCCAGGGGTTGCTACAGGCGTTCTGACCATTTCAGATCGTATTTGTGAATGAATGTATAGCTAAACACTAGGATGGCTAATCGTTACTTTTAGTCGTGAACCCAGAGCTCTAAAACTGTGCATCTATTCACCTTTTGCCCGATGTTTGGAAAGATTACTCGTTTCCGCTCTTATATGCAAAAGGCGTGTTGCACTTCTGGAAAAGCGAGCATTGCCCACATCAATGTGTGTAGCTGGACTTATGGACGATTCATTTCTCTCTGGCGTTGTCACTGAGAGCAGGGTCTGTGTGTGTTTGTGTGTGAGAAACAGGCAAGAAAGAACCTGCCCCTTGCACATACAACAGGCACAAAGATATCTCTTGTGGATTGGGAACAGCAAAAATGCAACATAGACACATTAGACCCTCCATACTGATAGCAGAAACATCAGAGCTTATTGATACTACGGTCTTTAATAATTCAGCTCCCGGGGCCTACCGGGTTTTGGTACCATCCCTCCTGTTGTTGCTGTTGTACTTTGGAGGAGGCGCATGTTAGCTTTGGCGTCACCTACGACATATTATGTGCGCAAGCAGTGATACAATGCCACAACCTCCTTATGCATAGAAAAAAGTAATCTATGTGCATCTGTCTGCTTGTAACTTGTTTCACGCCATAAAACTTGTGCATTATCTCAGTGACCTATCTATATATATATAGCTGAATATCTCTCTATAAAAGCAAGGAATCTCTGTCTGTCTGTCTGTGTGTGTGTGTGTGTGTGTGTGTGTGTGTGTGTGTGTGTGTGTGTTTCTGTGCCTCAAATATCTCTGCGGATCAGGATCACACTGACCTGAGACTCTCAACATGGCTGCTGCGTGGTTCAAGGGTGTGCAATGTCGCATTTGCTTGGACTGCAATGATGCCGTGAATAAATTATTTCAGAAATGCTTTACAAATTCCACCGAGCATTGTCCACCGGAGCCACCACAGTCACGTGCACACCAGAGCCAATCACTGGAGAGCCCACCGCGACCCCCCACCTTAAGAAACAAGCGGATTTATACCTGCAGCGGCGCAAGCTGGACTGGGAATTTGCCAGCGGTTCGGTCCGGTTCTGTCCTGTGCGTCTAAACTGACTGTTGTGGATTAATGAGACTAAAAGAGACCAGACCGAGTCTATTCGGGTCTGAGGAGATCCAGAGACGCGCGGACAACAAAGTGGAATCGGAATCTGTGGCTAGCCGCTAGCTACACGGCCCACCTCCCGAGTCGACGGACCGGACCCACCGGCACGTCCAAAACCGGACTTAGGGTAAATAATGTCCGCCACGCTTTTTCGCGAACATTGCCATCACGTTTGCTTTGTGTCTGGTGCAGGAAGAAACGGTAAAAACGGGATTTTGTCACGAAAGTGTCCAAGCAGCAAGTTTGGTTGTTGAGGAACAGGAAGTTGTGGGAGGGACGTAGGCGGATGAATGACAGGCAACGACGGTCGGTGTACAGACAGCGATATTGAGAGTTGAGAGATTTGTGACATTTAGCGTGTTTGGAGTGAATAGTTAGTGTATTATGTAGTGTTTGGTGTAGTATGTTTAGTGTGTAGTGGAGTCGTTTTTTTGAGTCAAAACAACGAGGAGACTGCTGAATGTGGAGCAGGCAGTGCAGCTCTTCATTCAGCTGGAAGGAGCTCAGGCAGACCTGAGCATTGCCTGCATTTAAATGTAAATAGTTAGGCTACATATAACTTTGTAAGTTTTTAAAATGTATGCACATATTTAGCAAACAACAATTTATATTTGCATTATAAGTAATAAAAAATGGTTTGTTAAACATGTTTTGGATTTCACAGTAAGAAAATCAAACTTTTTCTACTCGGATTTTATGTTTTTTTTTGTGATTTTAGGTCCATTGTGTTAATACAGTATGTCCAAAATAAAAAAATAACTGTACAGTCACACATGTGAGGTTGTGCTGAAAATAATGACACCAAGTAAATAGTTTTTAAGGTGAAATATAATGGCAAAATCAAAAATAGTCAAAAACGGCCAATTATACCCTGGAATATCGGATTTCACAACAAACCTAAATATCCCTGACGTCCCACCTTCAAATACAGCCTCATTTGGCCATCCATGAAAAAGCTACTTAACCTCCCACTTTTCTATAGGAATACATATTTCTTACGGGCACTGCACTAGTAATATAAATGCAGAATCTGCTGATAAAGGGAGAAGTTTTTGCTTTGGGAAGGTTTTTGGTTCTGTGTGTTGTCTGTTAGACGTCCGAACAGTATTGACCAATTACCGTCAATGAGGAGTATAAAAACAGCGGAAGGCATTGGCTGAAAACTGTATCTACATTCATATGTAGATAAATTAAGACTTGTCTCTCAACTCTGACTCCATTCTTGCATCTCAGGTTGCTAAGCAGACTGTTGCAGTGAAGACGAAGTTCTGACCTGGATATCAGTTGTTCAATATACAGATATCTGCTGGCTACATCGGAAGCCCCATAACATTGGCTGTTGCCCCTCGAGGTTAACTCATCCTCAGACCATAGGCGATGGGTTCTGCAACTGCTCTGTGACGAACAAGTGACATGCTCTTTGGTGGAGCCTTTAAAGTGGAAACTCTCCTGAGTTTTGGATTCTGCACAAACTGTGTGTGACTGCAATTATGCAAATGAGATTGTTAGCTTAATAAACAGCATCTGTAAACAAGAATACAAAGGCACACTTTTCTTTGCATCCTCCCTTTCTTCTTTCTCTCTCTCTCTCTCAGTTCCCTCTCTATGTCTCTCTACCTATTACTTCTGTCCTTGTATCCCTCTCCAAATTTAACACAGGAGTCTTTCAGTCTTGGTGATTCAGCGTCTGAATCTGTGACAGGCGTCTGAAGTCGAGAGAAGAAAACATCCACGCTATCCCACATGCTGAATAAACAGCTGATGGCCCAGCGAGGGAGCTGAATGGGTTTAATGAGTAGACTATGGCAGTGTGACCCAGATCTAGTTTCTCGACTGTCACTAAGCTGCCTACAAAAACAAACTGACAATAACAATCATCAACAACGATTCTCATTAATTACTGTGGTGACATTCATGGTCTCCATTCTCAAAACCGACCCAAGCAAAATCCCCTGTGTCCGTTCTCTGTGTGTGTGTGTGTGTGTGTTCGTGTATGTAAGATATCTCTCTCAATCGGTGTCCCTGTCTCCCCCTAATCTCCTCTACTTCTCCTCATCCCCCTATCTCTTCCATGTTCTGTAATGCTCTTATTTAACTTGGCATCATCCCACAGTCACATCCTCAGTGCTCCGCACTAAATGTCAACAACTAAATATTCATCACAACGCAGACAACCCTCCCCTCTGTCTCTCTAAATCTCAACCCAGACAGAGGATTTTTTTTGTCTCTCTCCCTCCACAGACTGATTAGCAGTAGATTTGGATATCACCAATTACCAATATTAGAAAAGTAATTTTCTGCAATATTCTGCATCTCCACCCTCCTAGTGATTCTAAGCTCTCAGAGCTTTTTCACCTTGTTTACCTAATTTCAAGGCGCACAGTCTATTTTCTGTAGCAGCATTTTGTAATTACTTGGTCACAATAGTTTCAAAGTCTACAACTACAACAACTGCATTCTTATGGTGCATTTAAACACAAAAGACGTGCAAAGTGCAGGAATCTGAATTGCAAATTAGCAAGGGGGAAAGAGAGAAAGGGAGTGATAGGAAAATGTTGACATATACTGTATAATAGCATGGATATTGCACATAGATGAATAGATAAAAACTGTAATTTGTAGAGTGACCAGTAACACTTTCCTATCAAGCCCACCATATAGTGGTAACATCATATTTTTTTACATGCACTGCCAGCAAACCAACAGCCAGCAGAGAATTCAGTGGTGTACCGCTGAGCTATCCTGAGGAGGCCAGTACAAGTGCCTGTCTACCACACTCAATCTGAGAAGGCGACAGGGGTGACCAAACTTTGACCAGCTGGCCTGACAATCGTATGAAACCCTTTGTTTATGGACTTAGAGCTGAATTGGAGACCAGAGACTAGAGACGGGTATCAAGACTGCTGTGATCCCATCGCTACTGGGCCAGCTAGGGCTGCTCGATTATGGCAAAAATCATAATCACGATTATTTTGATTGATATTGTAATCACGATTATTAAAGACGATTATTCATTGATTTAAGAACAAGCATTTATTGAAATTTTAACTCTGGTATTTCCTTTAAACACAATAATTTTGGACTGAGAAACAAGAAAAATGCAAATAAATAAGAAATAAATAAGAAAATAAATTAATAAAATGAATTAAATAATATGTAAAAAATAAAAAATAAACACTACCAGACTTAAAGTACTATACACTGAAACAGAATTACTCCTCTTTACCATAAAAAAAACCCAGCTCCAACTTTGGTGTAATGCACTTGCTACAACAACCTTACCTAGTACTGTAAAAAAACACTGTAGTAATAATCAGTATATCAATGATATAACAGTTAACATGTTAAAACTATATTTTGAGGTAGAGGCACACCCTTTTGGCCAAAATTGGTATTAACAAGAATAAACTGACTGACACGCACTGACAAGAAAAATCAGCTGCCAAAACTTCTTTTTAAAACTTTTTTAAAAACAAAACAAAAGTAGTTGCCACCCAGTCTCATCCAGGCTCCCTGCAATCTGCCACCTGCAACCTCTTAAAGGTTTTTAGCAAGGAACACCAGTCTGTTCACTTGTTGTCTGACGAGGCACTTGTGGCTGGAATGCAAAGATATTTCCTTGCCAGGTTGGAGAGCCGTGGGTAGAACTTCTGGGATACCTTCCACCACTCCAGTGGGTCTGCCTCAGTGTCCAGTGTCCCTGCCTGGAGGTAGGACTGTAGCTCAAAAGCTATGGCCTTGTCCTGGTCCGGTTGCAGAACAGCGGATCTTGGAGCTGTGCCCTGAGTGACCGGCTTGAAGACGCTGCCCAGGGCTCTCTTCTTCTTTGGTGCACCACCAGCAACAGCAGCGGCATCAGTGTCATCAGCAGGAGTCACTGCTCTCTCAGGGGAATTCTCCTGAGAATGGGAGGAGGAGAATATTGTGAAGAGAAATCACTGACATGTTTAATCTGACTAAATGGTTATGGGTATTCACAACTAGAAATAAAATGAAAATAAACTTATATAACTTTTGTTTACATTAAATTACATTGTATTTACTGTTATTACAAGTACCATAGTATTGTTATTATTATCATTATTTTAATTATAATTACCATGACAGTCTTCATCTCAGATGTCAGTCTTTTCTCAATTGACCCACGCTTGTCTTCGCTCACATATGTGAGCTTGAACCTTGGGTCCAGGGCTGAGGCCATGTCCAGCAGCTCTTGTGTCGGTGCATCATCATATTTCTCATTGAGATAGCCCACAATCTTCTTCTTGATGCACTTTGCAAGGTCTGTGTCGTCCTCCTGCACGGCCAATATGGATGTGTTGAAAAGGTGGAGAGTTGGCTTGACAAAAGACACACTCACGTATTGCTCCCCAGAAAGTGCATCAGTAAATTCAACGAGAGGGCTTAGTGACTTGTTGATGGCCTCCTGGACTTCGATATCCTGCCATGAGGGGGTAAGGTGTCTGTTCTTTGTGTCGTTGTAGAGGACCTCTGCAATGGCTTTCTGCTGCTCTAGGACCCTGCCAATCATAGCCTGCCGAGACCCCCACCTGGTTGGACACTCTGTCTTAAGAGAGTGTTCAGGCAGATTCAGCCTCTTCTGTGCATCTATCAGCTCTCTTTTTTTTCTCAAACTGTAAGAGAAGACGCTGACCACTTTTTTGCAGACTCCCACCGCACGGCCAACCCTGTGGTCCTTCATTGCATTCTCTAAAATGACAATAAATATAAACATTTATCATCATTATCATCATAATCTTCATCAGGGTATCAATAGACTGGGAATTAGGAATTAGTATTATTAGGGATTAAATACATAATCGTGGGTGTGTGTGTTAGATAGATAGATAAATAGATAGATAGATAGATAGATAGATAGATAGATAGATAGATAGATAGATAGAGTAGCTCACATGACATATTCTACATGATTTGTTATTAATAAATTGCATCACACAATCAGGCGAAGGAAACCTACTACTCACCTATGGCCAAGTGGAGTCTATGCCCGAAGCACTGCAGCCTCATCCAGCCATTGAGTTCAGCTGCCAACTTCATATTTGAGGCATTGTCTGTTGTGATACAGACAAGTTTTTCTTCGTTCAAGTCCCATGCAGCCATCGCTTGCCTCAGGCCATCGGCTATATTTAGCCCCGTGTGGTCTTCGGGGAAAAATGCAGTTTGGAGACAATTCGTCTTTATGGTGAAATCCGCGTCGATGTGATGTAGCGTGAGGCTTATATATGGCTCCATGGTGCGGCTCGACCATAGGTCCGTCGTGGTGGCAAAATATGATGCAGTTGACACTTCCCTTGCAACTTTGGCACGACATTCGTCATACAGGGCAGGCAGCGCAGTTCTGCTAAAATGGTGACGAGATGGTATCACATACCGCTTGTCCAATGTGTTGATAATTTTTTTGAACCCCGGGTCGCTAACGGTGTTAATGGGGCACATGTCTTTGGCGATCATGTACGTGATGGCATCTGTTATTTCTTTATGCATGTTGGAGCTGGGTGGATGGGCAGTGGCATTATAAAGTGTGTCCTTAATTGAGGACTGTGTGGCGGTGGCAGGAGTCGAGGAGCTTTTCATTTTTGAGTCTTGTTGTTCCTTAACTGCTTGGTCGTGTATGACTCGGTGTGTGGACTTGAGATGGTTGAATAAATTAGTAGTGTTTCCCTGAGGTGCAGACACAGTCGCGTGACATATCCTACACATTGTCCTCGTTTGTTCCGAGTCAGACTCCTCAAAACCAAAGTGTTTCCACACCACAGACTTTGCTTTACCTTTTTTTCCGACTAAACGCTGCCTTTCTGCCATCTTCTACCGTTTTCTTCTTCACCGACTGGCAATTCGCACCGGTGTGGCTGAAAGCTAAAATTTTTGGGCGGGGCGGAGTGCACAGGTGGAGATGGAAGGGTTCCCTGCATTTATCACAGAAGACACGACGTGCCGTAGAATGATCGTTTTATTACGATTATCTTGTTTTCATGATCGAGGGAAGCCAAAATCGAAATCGTAATTGAACTTCGATTAATCGCCCAGCCCTAGGGCCAGCCCTAGGCATGGGCAGTATAGGCAAATGCTATGGGCGCCGTCGTCCACGGGGGGCGCCGAAAATGAAGGAGGAAAAATTTTTTTAATTAAATAATAATGGAAAGGCCTTTCTTCTGGGTTCCTGGCTCGTTGCACTTTCCCTTTACCTCAGCACAGCAGAGTGACACAGCATCAGGACTAAAGGCTGCACCAACAGACCCTGCTGACTGGCCATCTCAGTCAGCAGGGTCTCTGAGCCGGCACTGCATCGCTACTACTACTATACCTGTCTTTCAAACATAATTTTACATAAATATATACATATTTCCTTCTTTTTTTCAATACAGAAGATGATTTTGATTCCCAAATCAAAGGCATGGCAGCTGTAAGAAATTAAAGAATCTACAGCATTTGTGCAATTTGCCAAAAGTCAATCAAAATGAAGGAGAATTTGAACGTCAGTAGACATTTTTAAACATACATGAGTCATTCAAGTTGTACACTGGTGAAGAGAGAAAAAAGGGTGTGACAGTTTGAAGTTGGCCTGTCCATTTAACGCTTCAGAGAGCTATTAACTGACAAGTACCCAGCATGCCTTTCTCTCTCATTGATGCATGACGGCTATGTTTCACATCTGGTTCCTATTCCAATGGGATCATTATGTTATGCCTAATATTGTCGTCTGACATAGTTTCTGACTACACAAAATACATAAAAAAAAGACATGTTTTCCCCCAAACTACTGTTTCTCTGAACTATATATTTAACCAAATCATACATATCCATTCTATTCTATGTGATCTCCTTTTAATGACTGATGTAATAACGTATGTAATATTTTTGTAAAATGTTTGAAGCCCTCCTGAGAAGGCCTGCATCACAATTTGAAACCCTGTTGTATGAAATAATTAGTTCACTGTCTGAATTCAAGCTAGTCAGAGAGAATTGCTTGAACTCTGCAGGTGGAAGTAAACCAATATGAGCACCATGCTGTGAATCTTGGTGAGTGTGCAGCTGATTCACCAGCTGCATGGCCTAATTCTCATGTCAGTATTGTTCCAAAACAATACTGGTGTTGAAAGATTGTCACTGTGTTAACCAATCCCAGCCAGAGATTCATTCTACAGCTGTAGGGGTTCATACTGGGGATGTTAGTTGGTTTTGTCTATGATAGCCCCACAGCCATTAACCAGTAACCGACAGGTTAATTTACAAGAGGCACTGTCCATTTAGTCTGGCTTTCCATTGACACATTAAAGCCCCTGTACGGAGTTTTTAACTGGATATAGAAAAGTCTCTGGTTTCTGCTGATGTGTCTCTGTTACCTACAATAGCAAATGAGCCCATCAGCGTGAAGATACGCTTTTTCTAAGTAGTCTAATTCTATACCTCTGAAAGGCCTTGGTCGGGTCGGACCACTGACGAAACGATTTACGGCAGTCAGACCGGAACTGACGACATTCAGGATACGGCATAGCTGTTTTGTTGCTACGCTAGCCAGTGCTAACCGAGCTAAAACTTTTGTCATGGCTGATAATGAGACAAAGAAAAGAAAAATAATTCGAACCGAAGACCAACGAAAGGCCAAGAGGGAATCCGATCGAGCTAGGGCTAAAACACGGATAAACATTGGCGATTCCTTCGAGAGATGGAGAGAGTTGCGGGGCTTGAAGGGAGGGTCGGATCCATAATTCGCCCGATTCCTCCTAGACAGGTTTGTAAATTTTATTTCATTTATAAAATGTAATGCGGGACGTAGTTTACAGCAATACATGAATTCATGTTGTTACAACAAAGCTGGCTAACGTTACCACTAGATTAGCTCTAGATACTACACTCGTGAAAACGACAACAAACGTCTTAGATCACGCATCCATTTCAGCTGTGTGTATCAGCCCAGCCGACCTGCAACGATGCATCGTTAATATCCTCTGTCATTATAAATGATTCAGTTTCTTACTTAGAACAAAACATCCATCACAATCACTGTGACTTTGCTGTAACGCTAGCTATGTAGCACCGTGGGTAATATATATAGCTGGGAAAGTGCAGTGCAACAGCAGCATTACTTTGTTTCACCGGCGGCATATTATATTAAGTAGAAATACAAATAGACACATTACCTCGTCCATATGCACGCTGCAGATAGCTGCTAACAAAAAAAAAAAAAGTTTTCAAAGCAAGTCCCGTCGTCTTTCCGACGTTTCCAAAACAAATCTACACGCGCCGGCCAGACAAACGTCTTCACGACAGTGGGCGCGAGAGCTCATGGGAAATGCAGTCTTCATTCCGGCAAAACACTACCGCTTTTGTCCAGCGGGGCCGCCAAAATCAACACTAAATGAAAAGTCTGTACAGGGGCTTTAAGCTCTGGCAACCCCTGTTGAGGTCATATAACATGCCAGACAGAGAGAGGCTCTGAGTGATGAAAACATATGTGTTACCTTATGTAAGGGATAATGCCCGACGACGTGTCCATAAACAGGAGTTAATGCACAACGCGGAGGCCTAGCGCGTCGGACGGTTGCCTCCGCGAAGTCCATTAACTCCTGTTTATGGACACCTTGAAGGGCATTATCCCGCCTATACCATGGTCACTTGCCAAAGAAAAGAAATTTGGACCATTAATTTACATTTTCTTGCGTTTTACAGTCAAAATATAAAGTTTTTTACAAGCCGGAACTTAGTTTCCCTGGTAACGCCTGAGGGTTTGACTAATACCTGGAACAATCATTACCCTCCCATAAGGTTCTTATGCAACGGAGACGTTGTTCACTCCTCCAGTAAATAGGACGGACCATAGATACGACTTGGCAACGGGAGATATTCTAGTCCGCTCAGCGATGAGCCAGCAAGCTAACGCTATGCTAGCAAGATTCAAAGTCAATAACATTGCGCACGGTTGACAAACAGTAAATATAATTTGACAGTATGCTAGCTAACACGATTAGCTCGCTAACCAGTCATGTCATTGTCCCCAAATCAATAGCAAGATTTTCACGAACAAATGACCGGCCGTGTGTAACGTTACTGTGACTGCAGCCTGAAGCAGAGAGTTGAACAGCGAACGGGAAGAGAGATTATTCGCGTATCAGTAAATTTAGAGGGGAAGTGAACTTTCTGCAGCTGGTGTGTTACAGTCGCCACCCTGTGGTGTTCAGAGGATAAGACACTGAAGGACTGACGGACTGAACTCAGTGCTGGAAATAAAATATTCAGATTTGATACGCCAGCTAGCGCATTAATTTACAGCGGTGAACAGTCAATTTGACTGGAACTACTTAGTAGGTGTCCGTATATCAGGGGTTAATGGACACCCTGCAGCCAATCAGAATCGAGTATTCCCCCAGACCATGGTATAAATATTATTTATTGTTTATATGCATTTTTTGTTGCTTTACTACGGAAATGAGCGCACTGGTTTGTATCCCAGGTTGTTTTGAAGTTAACTTTTATTTGTGAGAGCTGTCCAGCATTCTCTTGTCAGAGTTTTAGCTCCTTCTTCTTGTTGAAATGTATTAAAATGTTCCTACACTGAGCTTCTTTGAGCATGCTTAATATTTTACTGAAGACTACTTAAGTAAAGTCGTTAACAGATGATGTCAGTAAACAAGTTAACCTATGGACCAACATTTATAACTGGTCAGAAATATTCTCTGCGGATAGCAATTATTTCTTTACATTGACATCCCTAGTTACCTCAGCCAAGGTTAGGTTTTTGCTCGTATCCGTTTAGCATGATAGATCTCGGCCCAGAAAAGACCCCATTCACTTTTGCTGCTAGTCCGGTTATAGGGAAGGATCCATGCATTTTCTTTGTTAAATTTCTTTAACATTTTTTAACATTTTTGTTGATTTGTCAGGAAACAGCACCTGGATCTTCAGGGAAAATAATCTAATGTTTTTACGAAGCATGACTATACTGTAGAGTATGAGTGAGTGCAATTTCATCCAGATCCAAATAAAAATCTGGATCTAGTAGATTTAAATGTTTTATTTCACTTTGGATTAGACTTGATTGAATTAAAGGGGACTGTTGTGCCGGAGGTATGCGCTTTACTGAGTGCCTTTTCTAGTTCATAATGAAGTCTTTATTGTACGTCACAGCTCAAAGTCCCTCTTCAATGCCTCTTGAACTTCGCCTGACTGCAGTAACAGAATGCGTGGGTTGGCTTTGTGGGGCTATGTTTGTGTCGCTGTGGACAGAACATGTCAACAGCCTGCTAGTGAGACGAGCTGTCATGGAAATGACACGACCACACATGCACATTAGCACACACACACAAACACACATATTATGCTGGCAGTATAGTTAAGAGGTCATCATATCTGTGTGAGTCATCAGCACAACCTTAATCACTGTGACTCACATTTAACGCTCATTCAGGAACGACTCACAGGGAATAGAAAAGGGAAGCATACACCTCCTTTCATGCTTCCCTTGATGTGAGTGACACTGCCAGGGTTTGGGTTATCTGCCTTTGTGTGTGTGTGTGTGTGTGTGTGTGTGTGTGTGTGTGTGTGTGTGTGTGTGTGTGTGCGTGCGTGCGTGCGCGCATGTGTGTGTGTGTGGATATCAGGAATGTGTTTGAGGAAAGTGACAGGTTCAGACCGCCATGTAAAGAACCCTTTGGGCCTGTGGCGCTTATCAGTCCCACACACACACTGTGTCTTTCTCGCATGCTATCCACCTTGCACACACAAAGACACACTCACACTCAGCTGAATTATATGTCACGCTGATCTGTTGAGTTCATTTGTAACCTGCTCAGATCTGCTCTGCTCTCCAGTTCTCACGACAGAAGCCATATTACTTTTAGGCCATCACTTTGCACAAACATCAGGACCCTTCCTCCATTATTTCTGTCTCTCCAGTTCCCTCTCTCTTCTATCGCCATCCTACCATATCTTAATCTATGTGTCAGGATCAGACAAGTGGAGGGTTATGGCTGTACATTATGCCTGCATACCACCAAACCTGGATAGTGCACTGAATTATAGTGGGTATGAAAAATGTTTTAGGAATGACATTTGTTTTAAGGGTGCAAAGCGTTTGGAGTTGTAGGACACCTCCTCACTTTCTGGTCAGGCTCACTCACAAACAAAGATCTGTATATTCAAAAAAGAAAAGAAGAATGTGCAGCTACTAGTCCACAATTCTGTCTTCTGTTTATCCCAGTGAGTCCTCAGTAGCTTTTATTATTTTATTGCCAACTTTATACAGCACTGCTTTAAAGCCTTAGCAGGTACAAAGAGCAGGTCATGGCTCAGTAGGATTGTTTTTGGTGGTTTGATCCCCAGCTCCTCCGGTCCACATATCGAAGTGTCCTTGGGCAAGACACTGAACTGCAAATGAATTCAAGTGTTCGGGCCAAAGCCTCTAATGGTGACCCGCTGCCTTTGGTGTGTGAGTGAGGCAAATTGTAGAGCACTTTGGATAAAGGGGCCATATGCAATGACAGCTGTTGGTACACTGTGGCCAAACTGTAGCCATTAAACTGCAACAGCCTCTATCCATCAATCAAAAGCAATCTCTGAAAACATTATTGGTTAGCATTGCTTTTAAAAACTTTGGTTATTAGCTGTTGTCCTCTTTATTATTTTGCCAGTTCTGTACATTTTTGGTCAACTAACTTATGCTGACACCAACAGAAACCATCCAAATAGGAAAGTGCTTAGCTCTTTTAGGACATTTATACTACATCTATATATTTTAGAACATTTAAAAAACTACAGATTACCACAGAAACAGCACTCTTGGTTGGTTGTTTGAATGTCGACTGTGCTACTATTACAACCATTTTTATAACTACTGCTACTGACACAACAAGTACTACAGCCTTGACCACTACTACTACTACTCCCATGCACAATAAAATATGGTTGATTGGATGATTGGATTGGATGATTGACCTGTGGCAGTGTCTGATGGCTTTAAAAACCTCTCTTGTTTATAACTGTTAATGCTTTCAGTTGTGCCATTGATAGTCGGGTGGTTAGAGAACATACACTCTGTTTGAACTCCCAGCTAAGTGGCTCACATCCTGTTGCTAGGATGCTTTTTGTCATTATTGTGTTGTCATTAGTTGGTTTTATTGAAAATGAACAAAATTAGACATCTCGACTCTCCCTAAATATAACGAAAAACTGCACTCAGTGTCCAATTACTAGCATAATTAAATAAAAAGCTTTTAACAAAGCTGTTCATTATGTTGCAGTGGGCACGTTTGTTCTAATTTAGGTATCAACTTCCTCAGGTATCCTAATTCTGTCTCGTTATGTTGTTTGGTTCACAAAAAAGTCTGGATTACTTGAATGGCAAAATCTGGAAATCCCTGTGCGTGTTACCCTAACCACTGTCACTGGCAAAAACCAACCTACTTATTTCTATACCATTTCTAGGTTTCCCTGCCAACAGTGTGTTGCCATGGTCAGCTATGACAGCTGGGACTGAGCTTAGCGACCTAAACATAATTTCTTTCAAAGTTGTCTTGGAGATAAAGAAACACAGAGAGGAGCATTGTTACTTTACAGTTTATGTTTTAACCACTGCTTCATTCATGTTACACAGGGGAACAATTAAGCTGTTTATTTCCTTGTATGTGTCACCTGGCACTGTGCTGATAATATGAGCGGCGACGCTATTGGCACCTGATGGATCACACTTGAAATAAATCATTGGGCTTAATGTTCATGCTTGTCAGTCACATGAAATTATTAACGCATTTTAATTTAGTCAATGACATGCCTCTCCTTTTAATTGTCTAATTAAAATGATCAGATTTTAAGTCATTATGATAAGTGTAACTATAATAATTAATTGTTAAAAATGTTAATTATTGTAAATTTTACATAAATTGTTAAAAAGAAAGTACTAAACATAGTTATACGTATGCATATAGTACACAAATAAGACTAACAAGCTGTATCAGATTTTCGAAAAAAGTGCTTATTTCTTCTGAATTTAACTTTTTTCAGTCTACGGGAAAAGCAAGGTCAAAGGAACAGCTTCATCTGTGTAACTTGGTCTACTTTAATGTCCAACATTTATCTCTGTTGACAAATTAATAGGGGGAAAAAAAAATGGTTATTTTTTGATCGATACATGAAAGTTTGGGTCTTTTGGTTATTAGCATTGCTACAAATTAGGGCTACACGATATCGTCTAGAAGTTATATTGCAATGACACTGCAAACAGGTTTTATTACAACTGGAGAACAAGCTTTTTGTGCCAGAGCGTCTCTGCAGCACTACAAAATTTCATCAAAACACTGTTTTGTGACCCATTTTACCTTCATAAAATGATTGCAGTTGTTGTGATTTAGATATCGCACTAGGTCATTATGGGATTTCAATTATTTTGCAAATAATTAGACAACCATACTACAACTGGTGATTGCATTTTTTAATGACATTAATCCACTTCCAGACCAGAACCTGGAATTTGTGGTTTCACTTCTTTTTTTTTTTTTGCGTGTTTCAACACGTCTCTGAATTCATCCATCAGTGTGTCATCTCTCCCTCTTATAATTGTTCCGGTAGTGAGTGACGTATCTGCTCTTGCACCTGATTTTAGAAGCGATCATCGTTGCTGCTAACAGAAAAGCATACTGACTAATCTTCATTGTTTCAGAGCAAGGTCACAAAGGATGAGATTAATACTTCAAGGCGATGTTGATACCAACTTTCAGACAGGTTGGAGTAGGCTGTTAAAGCTCCAGCAAATACGTCACATCTGCACCAGTGTTAATGTTTTGTGTAATAACTTGAGAGTGACAGAGTGTTGGTTATAGCAGCGCTGTGGAAGAATTTCAACAAGCCTCACATGGCTGCCTCATGATTGGATTCACACGCAGCTTGAGAAACACCTTTGTGAGCTGTTAACAAGAATGCTCAAAAATATTCATCTTCTGATGTCTAAAACCCTTTACACATTGTTCACTCTCTAATTATAGCAGTCTGTTCCGTGCGCAGTTCCTGGTTCTTGCGTCTTGTGTGTGTATGTGTGAAAATGTGTGTGTTTTTTATTCCCTGTAATCTTTTAATGACATGCACTAACGACGCGTTGAGGCTCAGAAACAGCCCAGGCCATGAAACACATACACACACACATGCACAGAATAACTGGGGCTCAGTAGAGGGCCGTAGCCCCTGAGAGGATCCACTGAGAGATTAGCCAAATCAGAAAAGCGTTTTAGAGAAAGGCAGCTTTAATGCAACACAACACAAATAGCTCATGTGTGTCACGGAGAGCCGAGATAGATGTCCGAAGCGTTGAATTCAGCGTTTTGTTGGCAACTTTTTAAATCCAACCCCTTTTGTTTCATCTCCTTCCTCATCAGGTTTAAAAGAGACACGTCCTGCCACTCAGCATCAACATCGAACACAATGCCAGTTGCATGCTTACAGTATATCCTTCTCTTTCGATTTCATTTACCACAGCATGCTGTACTTTCTTTGAATGCTTCTATATTTAAATCTCCATCAACGTCATCCTACTGTAATACTTAATATGACAGTGCTCGGCTCTCCTGGGTTCTCCCTGACTAGAATTTCTCATTTACTTGTCAACCTTGATGGCTGGCAGATAGTAAGAACAGGAAATTGAGAAATATGGGCAGGATGTATACCGTAGGCATAACCTGACTGAAGAGCAGATATACAGTACAGTACAAAGTGTATCTGAACCATTGGCTCATAGAAGGTACTAATCATGTTCATATGATCTCTTGATGTCAATCATCATACTTCTGTGAGTGACTGAGGGCTGTGGTTCAGACATGGCTTTTGCATCAGGTTTCTCTGCACGCTACTCAGTCTGGTTGAGGTGGACTTTAGGAAATTCGCTCTGACAAGGAACCATATTTATTTGATGTATTGTGACCAAGTCGAAGAACTCACGTGGGTGTCTTATTCCCCATCTTACATCTACAAAAACATGGTCTATCTTTTCTTGGAAATTTAAATATAGGTACACATTAGAAAGGGTTAGGATTGTTGAGGCTAACACAACTTCAGTTTTTGAATGTTTAAAGAAATAACAAAAAAATTAAAAGATTTAGGCCATATTAATTGTTTTTCAACATGAACAAGAAACTCAAACTAATAACTTTTGAGAAGGATCCATGAAGTTAGGTTATTAGGGGATTGTGACAAGATATGCTCTGAGATTTTACAGTTGAGACATAAACTTGTCACTGCTCTCTGGTGGATAAAAGATGTTCCAATACATTTATAGTGGATGTTTCCTGCTTTGTTTGAAAAATGGTGAAAGAAAGTATAACATGTTTAATAGCTATATTATTAGGATTACCACCTCTGATCAATCAGTTGTAAGGGGGAAATTGATATGTAATACATGTACTTTATGAATTACCACAAAATATCTTATCCGCCTGATGTGTGTATCGATATGATTTACTATATATATGATTGGCTTAAATCAGCTCAAATTATTAAGATATCATAACAACAGTGCTGCTGTATCAGTCCGATTTGAGTTTACAAGTGATATACTTTGAAAAGCATGTACACTTACAAACTTACACTTACTTACACAAAATGTTAAAAACTACATGGTTGTATGTAAGATTTTTTGTTTAAAACAGTCACAAATGTACAAAACAACATGAGAATACATGTGTCACCTGGCCCATCCTTTAGAGAGTAGCTCAGGCCTCAGGAGGTGGGTGCCGACTGTCACCTGACCTCCAACTAACTCCTATCCTCTACCTACCTGAACACGCTGTGTCTTTGGCCGTTTCTGCGCTCTGCTGTCTGCCAGCATTCCTCCCCAGATCACCCAGGTCCCAGGCCTGAAAACCTCCTCCACCCAGTGGTCAAAGCTCCTGTGCTGCCATCAACAACACCAACCTCCTTGCAAAGTGAGATCCAGATACATTTATTTAATGAATTTAAATTTATTTTAAATGAAAAAACGAAACTTTCTGAGGCTCTGCAGGAGTTCAAAGTAAAAGAAAAATTACGCCACATTTTGACTGCCATTTTTAAAGAATTCTGGTAATTTCACCTATTCTCAAACAAAGCAAATGTAAAATTTGAACTTTAGATGATCCAGACTGGGTCATAAGGATGTATGGCACTTGATGCTGACTGCTAGAACGGGGTAAGAAATGTAGAAGAGCTAGGCACCGAAAAATCGTTGTAGGTCTTAGAGGGTTAACATTAACACATCAGCCCAAAGCTCCACCTGTGACAGTAAAAAAACAATAAAATAAAACAAATAAAAATGTATGCACTTGTATGTTTGTAATGTTTGCACTTCAATCATAGCACTTATGCACTTAAGTATCTTTGATTAATAGCAGTTACAATCCTCGGATGACGACTTGACAGTTGTATTTATATTTCTTTTATTTTTTGTGATTTTTGTGTTTCTCTCCTGTGACAAATGTACTTATTGTAAGTCGCTTCGGACAAAAGCGTCAGCTAAATGCTCTAAATGTAAATGTAAATGTAAATGTGTGCTGTTAAAAGACATCCTACACTTGACAGTTTACAATGTTTAAATCTAACCTGTTAACTGAGCTCCACAGGATGAAACAAATAGAGCCACATCTTGAACTAAATCTTGAGTCCTGGCTGGAAAGTGCTGCATACACATACTTTCCTCACTCACCTGCCTGGGATTTCTTTGGTGAAAACAGCCAAATGTACAGGGTTTTTTCTGCAACAGTCACTGCATTGTTGATTTCACAATGTTGAGGTCAGTAAATGCTATTCTCCTGACTCTAACCAGCTGTTAGGAGAAGAGCAATAGTGAGGAAAAATAAGTTTTCCATATTTGGAGCTTTTTCTGTCTTTTACAAAACAGTTATCAGTGTTCAGAGCAGTGTGTTTGAAGCTGGAAATAATGTGATAAAATCTTAGTTAACAGGAGAGTAATTACTAGTTATTGATGACATATCTTGGAGCCAACACATTAACACCACATTTATGATTTTGTTCCTGTTGCTTCAAGGTTTCTTGAGAAATTGATTCAAATTGTTGTTATCAACAATGCTTTCAGCTCCATGCATCCACTGTGAAGCAGTCCGCTGGTGTTATTGTTATTCTGAGTTATTTGAGCCCAGTATAATGTGTAGCATACTATGAGTCAGGAGTACGAGATTAAATTGTAGGACTGACATAAAAATCCAGACATTTAACTTTTCTTTTGAAAGGTTTTATTCATTTCATATAATACTGACACATGTACTCAATAGCGGTTAACAGGCGTTTAAAAACACAGATATTAAAACCATTAGAGCGTCAATTTATTTTTAGCCCCGTTGATTCCATGGACCATTTTTTACACGTTTACATGTTTCAATATACCATAACATCTACTTGGTATTAGTCTAACCTCACCCCTGAAAGGATTTTGTCCTTGTCAAAGAAAAACAAAAGAAAAAAAGAAGACTGACAAACTGTCTCCCCATTTTTAAAAAATGGCATGTGGTAAGCCACAAACTTTTCAAGGTAAAACATTTTCATGGAGGTGAAATCTGAAAAAAAGAAAAAGGTCTCAGATCTGAGAAAACATTTTGACAGCATCAGGTGTGTCATATGTGGCACAGTTAAATTTAAACGTGTCATCCAGACTACATGAGACAGTCATTCTGGATCCACTCCTTCTTTTTGTTTTTTTCTTTTTCATAGTAACATTTGTAATGAGGGATAGTTGCCTAAAATCCAGATCCCCTTTATTCCCAGTATGGAACACAACTAAGCCATAGAAGAGAGATGAAGAATACAGATTGTTGTAAAGTAGTTCTTTTGAAGTTGTTGTTTGTAGTAGCAGTAAAGGATTGTGGGTGATGCAGTCCTCTGTGGTAAAGAACCAAGGATACTCAGTTGTGTTTAAGGTGATGGAAGACAGTGTCAGAGTCCTTTCTCTTCGGCCACCGTATCCTCAGAATAATGAAACAATTACTGGTTCCTAGTACAAGTCCATCTGAGTGTGTTTCCTCACCACTGGAACAGTAGGTCCATTGTGCTGTGTAAGTAACTCCGCTATGTTTTCCTGCTCCTCTTGAAACAGGACTATCGGGTCACCTGTAACAGGAAGAAAAGAAGCAGGTCACTGAATAAAGTAAAAAAGGTCACAGACACAGAATGGCTAGAATAAATGTTGCAATTACACGTTCCTGCACACCAAGGATATGTTGAAACTTTAAGCACCAAAAGAACTTGGTTAGGGTTAGGAAAAAGATCATGTTCTGGTTTAAAAGACCCTTAGAAAATTCAGTTTCGCCAGTTAAAGTGAAGCGAATGTTGGCCTTGAAGAAGTCACAAAGTTATCTCGCCAAGTTGTCACAAAACCCAGCACGGAGCCAGCTCTGGTAGAACACGTCAACAACATGAAGTTTTTAAATGATGCAGCGCCACGCAGCACAGTCCGCTACTCCAAATTAATGGGAAGTGATTGTTGTTGGTGGAGCACCGACAACGTGGCGAGCATGGTCTCTGCCTCTCCTGGCAAGAGACTAAACAAGACACAGCTTGAATCATGGCAGTCAGCCCACAATGCCTCACTCTCGATGGCTGGCCCGCTGCCATGTCATTTCGTCTATTTGTCGAGACGGCTGCTCTAATCACATGGTCTCTTTATCTCGCCCATCCATCTTTCCATTTTCTCTGCTCGTGCACTCCTTTTTTTATGGTTTATTTCAAGCCATTAGGAGACATTTTCAAATAGCCAGCAACCAAACAGAAACAAAATGCTGCATAACAGCTAGTGCTTGGGCATGTAATAGACAAGACTCTCCAAGACTATTCTTCTGTCCTTTATCTTGCATGCCTTTCTCTCTCATTGTGTTCCCAGTGGCTTCACCTCTCAGCCCCAACACATGCTGTCCCTGCTGCATTTCCTCTTGAGGGAGTCAGTCTTTTGTCAGACCCAGGTGCCAGCTAACAAAGTGTGAAGGCCAGCCATCACTGAGAGAGCTCAAAGGAGTGTTTCCTCCAAGCTGGCGGCTGAAACTGTTCTACTGTATCTGCTCTCGATGGCTCCAGGCCACCCTTCCTGGGCCCGTTCCCATTGCCTTCAGGCATCTACTCCTGTGCCTGATCAAAGAGTCTGCAGGCGTTTGTTGTCATGCCAGTTCACTACACACACTCACTGCTGCATCTCTGTGCCTGCTATGCTCTAAGGTGCTTCAAAGTCCCTTTAGGTGTTCATCCCCCTATCTGTTTAAATATGCCTGTAGGTGGCAGTTTCTGTGCCCAATTAGAAAGCGGCTTTAGGTAGTTAGATCTCACTTCACAAAGAACACAATCAGTGCTCAAGTGTCATCTCTTTGGGCCTTCATATGCCATGGAGTGCCACATTTCCATTGCACATTTCCACAAGCTTTTATTGTGTCTACACTAGTGGCTGGTCAGATGGACTCAAGGCAGATGTCTCCTTCACTCCTACATTATACACGGTCTTAATGATGAACAAGGATAAGTTATAGAAAAACATCATTTTGTTTGTTTGATCTTAATTAATGATTAACCAATACATGTTTTGGAAATTGCATTATGGCCAATTAGAATATCTAAATCACAAGAGCCGTGATTTTTTTTGCTAGAGGTTAAATGTGTTACAAGACAGCATTAAAACAAAATAAGGCGGTGCTGTAGAGATGCCTTGGCCTGCAAGTCTTGTTCTACAGATGTAAGAAACCATGTTTGTTTGGTATAGATCCCAACAAATCATTAAACCATGACGACTTTAATAGTTATATATATTTTTAGGGTCAAAATGAAATGTGTGAAGCAAAAATGACAATACCCACTAATAATGATTCATATCCTCATTGTAATATTTTACCATAGGCCTTAGTCCTAGTAATAATCACTGTATTCTAGGGGTGTGCCAAAATATCGATACTACGATATATCGCGATATTTCTTCTTGAGGTACGTTATCGATACACTGGTGCCAAATATCGATATTTAAAAATGTAAAAAAAACAAAAAAAAAAAAACATTTTTTTTTTTTGGCCCACCACCACCACCCCTCTTCGGAGGACAGCTTTATCTTTATTCAAACATAGGTATACAACAAAAAATATAATTTAAAAAAATGGTTTAAGTAGCTCTGAAACCCACACATATAGATATTTAATGATAGTTGTAGTCAGTGTGTGTGTTAAGAAGAGACACTGTGCAATACACTCTTTGTTTACTTGGCTGTCATTCATGTGAAATTGACTGACAATGTTTTGTAATTCCTATGAAATGGATTCAGTGCAGTCAATAAATTCTGAATTTCTTCAGCGACACAGATATCGTGATGTATCGTGGATGAAATTCCTTGCAATATATCGATTATCGCAGAATCGCTGTATCGTGATATTATCGTTATCGTGGGCAAAATATCGTGATAGTATCGTATCGCGAGGTACCTGGTGATACCCAGCCCTACTGTATTCCCCTCTCTGTGTGATACACTGTATTTTGGCTCCTGTCTCTTTACAGGCACCACTTCTGAATACCCAGTCTGCTCTGGTTGGTTGGCTCACACATGCCTGACCCAGCACCACTAACAACAACAGAGCAGCTGTGCTAAATCAATTCTTACTTGCCAAACTAGCTAATAGACATTAATTATGCAAATGTGTGACATGGTGACGTAGTGTGATGTCACAAAGTCACACAAATAAAGGCAGAATTCCGATGAGGCGTTTGGGGGGTTGTTTTCTGTGGGAGAGAGGAGCTTCTGGCACGGCAGACTATCAGCTTTTTAACTTTCAACATCTTTTACATGCTCAAGAGCTTATGTAAAATACTGAAGGGGAGGAATAAAAGAAAAAAGCAAAATAAGTCTCCTTTAAGCTTCATCAAATCACATTACATACCGTATGCCTCATTCACTGCTTGAAAAGTGTCCTCACAATATCTTGCCTAAAGCAGTTGATGTTGCTTACAGACTGCCTCATCTGCTTAGTGTTGGTGCAGGCTAGCTGTACAGGAAGTGAAACATAACTGCGCTGCTGACACCTTGTCATTTGTTTGTTATTGTGTGTATATGACTGCATGTGCATTGACGCAAATGTGCACACACACTCTTGCCTCGCAGTCTATGACAGCTCAGTGGCTTGGCAGCCCGGCCTTGTCTGTCTGCTCATCCATATGATATTATTTGGCATTGATCGAGCTGTCTTCTATCCCCTCCCTCTCTCCTCCCTCTGCCCTCCTCCTCTCCTCCCTTCCTCTGCTGCCAGCCAGGGATGGATGGAGGCAAGGATGGGGTGTGCCAAACACAAGCATAAGCTCCTTGTCAACTGACCATTTCCAGTATTCTTGTTTTCAAGTGTTTTCTTTACTCTTTCATCTACCTATCAGCTCTGCCATCAGCCTTTTCCTCTTCACTTTGCACTTGTTATCTTCTCTTTTTCATCCATCTCCTCCTGCCTCTTTCTTCCTTTTTCACTGCTCTCCTTGTCTCTCTCTCTTTCTCTCTCATCCTTTCTCTCCCTCACTCCATCGTCAATTTCAATTTACGAGCCGGTCTTAATGGGACTATAAGAGAACGTTCGATGCTATTGATCTGGATTCCTGCGCATCTTGACCTCGGCGTACCACACCAGAGGAGAAAAAAAAATCATGCTTTTCATCATCATCAGGCAAACACATCAGCAAACACGTGCACATATTGTACACACACGCACACAAATCATTGATCAAAGACGTGAATGCAAGAGACAGAAAATATTTGTGCACTTTTAAACTACGACAGAGTCAATGATAAAGCGGCGCCTGGCTGAAACCCGTTCGCTTTGATCTCGTTAAAGCAATTATAAATGTGCACTTTGGGGTTGATAAAAACTAAATGCATGAGATCAGATATATGAAGCAACTTCCGAACGGCACTCTCATATTCAGAAATTGCATCATCTTCATATCTGATCCACCCTCGTGTTTCTCTCTCTTCAATTACACCCGCTACACACTCCAAGACCAATCTGTCATTTTCAATTCCCCTTGTTTTTTTGTCTTTATCTCCCTATCATGCGAGTAGTGAATTTGGACGTTCCAGTTACACTCATGAGCAGCCTAACACAGCAGCCTAAGATTTGAGCTCAGCATACGACTATTTCAGGATGAGAGTAAGAGGAGGTGCTGTTGAGGGGGGGAAGAGTGTAACGTGAGGAGGCGAGATCCACTTTGTGAGGTGAGAGGTGAGCAGAGGCAAAAATAAGGAAGGAATTTTTAATCAGCCTGGCATACTGGAGACTGCCTCTGAGTGTTTTAGAGAAAGAGAGAATAGGAAAGAGAGAAGAGACCAAATGTCCTGAGCTTTTCTCATGCCCCCCACCCCCATTTTTTTTTTACTCGAGCAGATGCACTCTCCTTCCTCTGACCACGCCTTCAATCAATTATTTAGGCAGAAAACAAAGGTCTGCACCCAGCCATGAATAATGGAAGGTGAGAAGGCAGAGAGAAGGATGGAGGTTAGAAACTGAAGCAAACAGTGACAAGAGGTGAGTATCGCACAAATTCGCTCCGATGACAGACAGCTGAGACCCTGCTCAGGTCGAGCCATTGAAGAGGAGCTAACAGGTGCCAATGAGGGCCCAGCGGACACATAATAAGGTGCATCCACGCACATTCAGACAAATGGACAGCACATGAAAATCGAGGAATAACAAGGAAAAGAAGACCCACGCACAAACCGCACATACTGTATTATGGGTGAATCGGAGCATAAAAACTATCCGAGGACAATTACCAGTCTAGTGTATCCGCTGTGGTGAGTTGTTTTTGCATCGAGTCAGATGGCATGCCAGTCAGACGCAGGGAAGCAGGGCAAGTGGGAGTGAAGGGAATTGTGATGTTCTCTTTCCCTGTGAGTGTGTGCGTGTGTGTGTGTGTGTGTGTCTCTGTGTTATTTGCCTTGTTCATGTTGGCCTTGTTTTTCTTCAGAGACTGTTTGATGTTAGATCCAAGACGGGGGGGAGAGAGAGTAAAGAGATAGAAATTGGGTGAGAAAAAGAATGATATGGAAGGAGTAAAAGTAGAGGATGGAGACAAATAAGACAGAAACGAGTAAGAGCGGACAGGGACATAACACGATGGAGGTGGAAGTGGGTCACTCTGCAGTTGGTCTGACCGTGTGTGTGCATGCATGCAAGTTTGTGTGACAGAGGGAACCAGAGATAATTAAGCAAAACAAAAAAAAAAAATGTGTGTGCACACCAACCTTTGTTGTCTTGACTTTGTTGCCTGTGCTGCAGCTCCATCCTGTGAGGTCTGGAAGAACCTTGCACTCCTCACTGTCCATACATGGCTGCATCTGACACCACCACTTCTGGGCTACAATGGAGGCTGGAGGTTGAGAAAAGGGTGCAGCAGATATTTAATTTGTGAATATTGACACTGAGCTTCTGAACAAATTCCCAGAAAATCAGCAAAAGAAAACATGAATTGATGTTGCCATCCACTACGTTATGTGAATAATAGGAGTTGGGCGTATGAGTAAGCTAGTAGGACGTTCCCCAGTTAGGTGTAACACCATTGCAGAAGAAGAGGTGATGATGTAAGATGATGTAATTAAAACAAGCCATGTGGAAAACATGGATGGATGGAAATAAAACATTTCTGTCTGTTTAAAGTATTAATCGGCTCACACAGATCCCATACTTTTCATCTTGAGTGTAGTGGAAGCTCTATATCATGATTCAATAAATCTATCACTGCACCAATGCAGCCAAGTGTAAAAACCTTTTTTTTGTGATTATATGCAGAGTGAAAATATGCATAAAAACAGGTTGATGCAAATGCACTTACTGATAGAGTGATAAGATATGAATGTAAATTGATCCACAGTGTGATTTTAAAGATTCTATCCTGACACAAAATATAAATAATTTTTAACTTTGACAACACACACACACACACAGCAGAAATGTGCAGACAATTGTGAGCTTTAAGTCAAGTCCATCCATATCAAAACATGTCGTACATCTGTTTCCAGTCTCACTCTATTCAATATTCATGTGACTAAAAGATCACCGTGGATCTTGTTGTTTTACTTCAGCGTGGACTTGTTAAGATGTGCTACCGAAACTCATCATCGTGAATGAAGTACATCCATCCAGCAAATACTTTAGTCCTTGCTGTCGACTACTAAAGCTTTGTTGCCTGTTTCCCAAATGCTACCTTTTAAACACTGCTGCAGGTGGCTTAACCGGACCGATGACTATGTTTCTTTTTGTCAAGTTTGTCCGACATAGCCGCTGATGCCAGACACAACAGGACACCCCTACAGGGCCTGTGTCCAGAGCAAAGTCCGATCCACAGTTGGGTGGGGCCTCCATGGACTGGACTTGTTCCTGCACATCCCATGGGTGCTTAATCAGATTAGGATCTGGGCTAGGACCCAGGGTTTCCCAGCAGAACATAAGAATGATAAAGTTATTCCTTCCATTTGTCAGTGGTTTAAATGTGTTTTGGCTGATCAGTGTAAATGATGAGAAATATAAGAAATACAGGTTAGAACCATCTTCGCTCTTATATTATTGATAACCCTAACTAACTTCAGTGGTTCTCCTTAACACATCCATTCTTTAACTAAACTTCTCAAAAATAATCTTGTGGTTTGAGACTGAATGTAATCCAACGTGTTCCACAAAAATGTGCTTTTTACTAGTCTCTTCTGTTTAGTCTAAAATGCCACGTTATAACTTAAATACATTTAATACAGTGGTAAAAAAAAAAAAAAAGACCGGGTAACATTACCTTATGATGTAAACATTGTTACACATCAGTTTCAAGATAGTTATTACGATATTGTCCATATGTCCCACCACCTATAATGGAATGATTTTTATACTATTTTGATAATCTTTCAGCACTAAAGAAAAATGTATTATGTTATTACTGTATACACAGGGTTGCCGGGGGCATTAGAGTCTTGAGAATGTAATCAGCACATTGTAGGGGATCATTTACAGAGGTGCAATACAAGGACAAAAGTGAAGACATGCACAAGAAAGCTGAGATATGTTGTGATCTTTTTGGGTTTAGAGTAGATTTGTAACAACCCGTCGAATCAGATTAAAATGAATTGATGAAGTGCCTTCAGCAAACACAAAAGATTAAAAGGCCTGAAAAGACCAGACCGACAAGAACAAAAAGATTGTTAAATATCATCACAAAGAAAAAAAAAAAAGAAGACTCACCACAGTAAAAGCTGTCTGACTGAGTGCGTGGATATGTGAATACCTTTTCTTTATCTGTCGAGGTATTCGAGTAAATGTCGCTCCAACTTAGTTAGTACATACATACATACATACTCAAAAAAACCAGCCTGTATGATGACACAATCTAAGAAAGACATTTCTGTCTCAAAGGATTCATCAGATGTTGCACATGGTAGCCATTTTGGAAATCCCAGCGTGCAAAGCTTAGGCAGGCTTTCATCAAGTCATCATAATGTGGTCTGTCAGAAATTGTGTCTGCTCAATATTGATGTATAATTGCCAGTAATTTTTCAACTGGAGAGTGCCATGAGAGCCATATTTTTTAAAGAAATTAAAAACATAACACATGCTGAATAAACATATAATACACAAACAAAGGATAGCATGTTGTCAAATTTATTGTTAATCTTTGATTACCAATGGTGCTCACAGATATAAACAACGTGGATTAAGTAATTTAACTATGAATTTTAGAAATGTAGATAGAGTCGTACAGCCCTATTTGCTAATTATATTGTACAGTAAGTACCCAGGGATTTAGGTTTTTAACGGGAACACCAAAGGAAGAAACAACAGAGCTGCCGAGAACAGTCTGTGATTT
Source organism: Sparus aurata (assembly GCF_900880675.1). NCBI lineage: Eukaryota > Metazoa > Chordata > Actinopteri > Spariformes > Sparidae > Sparus > Sparus aurata. Next base: position 16,584,693 of record NC_044193.1, on the reverse strand, counting down.
GTGAGTGAGCGAGCGAGTGAATTGCCACTCTTCATCGCTGCAGGGGGTGCAGTATACTGATTTTTGTAGACACAGGAATAGTAACCATGGGGGGGGTTTGCAGGTGTATATGTACATCTTCTAGTGTAGAATTGTCAGCGCTGGTAAAAAAAAAACTTATTTTGGTTAAAAAGGCCAGATAAACATTTGAGTTTACATGATCAACCTTTTATTCATTGTCAACAAAGCAGCTCCAGAAAGATAACACTTTCTGAGGGTTATAATATTTGCTATAAAGATTCATATAGCAAATAGTCCTTTTTTGTTCTCATAACATTGACTGAAGTACTCAATTTAAGCACAGGAGCACCTGAATTCCTCTTCATGAGCATTTTCCCTGTTGTGCCTCTCAGTTAAGAAGCCATTATGTGACATCAGAATATGTTATATTCCATTTTTATGTGTATCATCTGAATTATTTGCTTGGTTGTGATGCACAGATTGCTTTTACTGTTCAGAATAGTTCAGATTCCAGCTTTTTCCATTTTTACGGATTATTATTTGGGTAATAACCGTAGAAGACATTTCATTATTTCTGAATTGCTTTTGCATACAATGTAACCTTGTGCCATCTATCATAGTAGTTCATCTGAATTAGTCAGCAAAATACAACTGACCAAAGATTGTGTTTATAACTGATAACGCTCCTTAAGTTACCAGCAGGAAAGAATGTTGGACAAAAACATAGTTTGTCTGATTGTGTTTCATGCTCTTCTATTCAGTGACTACAAGGATACCCAACGTATTTTGGCCACCAGCACAGAAGCGTACTGCCAAGAGACTCTTGACATCTCTGTTTTCGCTGTCCAAAGTTAACTTCAGTCTTACATCAATTTTCACATCAGAAGCAGCACACACCAGAGCACAAGTTTAAAATGGGTAGATGTATACAGTATAATGTAATGTAATATACTCATATAGGAACTCTGAGTCAGGAACGTCCAGAGTATCAATTTTATTTCAGTCAGAGCCACTTATGATACCGAAATCTGCCATTTATAGGAAATGGTACTGTTAGATTTGGCAGAAAAAGACTCTGCTCTTTGAACAAGCTCTCAGAGTCTTAAGCAGCATCTATCTCATACTGGAACAAGACAGCCCCCTGCCCCCTAACAGACTACATCCATCCATCCATCCATCTATCCTCAGCTTATCCAGGGTCAGGTTTGGGTAAGCAGCAGGCTAAGCAGGGTACTTCAAACCTCCCTCTCTCTAGCAACATTTTCCAGCTCTATCTGGACCCCGGAGTCTCCTTCCAGTTGGTTGTGCTGGGAAAACCTCCAAAGGAAAGCATGCAGGAAGAATCTTATTCAGATACCTGAATCAACGTAGATGGCTACTTTCACAACAAAGGAGCTAGGCTCTACTTCGAGCTTCCGTCGGATGTATGAGCGCCTCACCCTATTTCTAAAAAAGAGCCCAGCCACCCTATGGAGGACACTCATTTTGGATGCTTGTATTTTCAATCTAATTCTTTTGTCACTGCCCAGAGCCTGTGACGATAGATGAGCATTGGAACGGGAATTTACTTGATAAACAAAGCTTTGCCTTCCTGCTCAGCTCTCGACTCTACCTTGATAGTCTAGAGCAATGCTCACATAACTACCAACGCTGCACCAAACCGCCTGCCCATCTTACGCTTATTTTCCTTTCAGCAGTGAACAAGACCCTGAGATACTCCAGACCAATCAGGTCCTATTGATAACTTAACTGTCAGCGTCCACATACCAAATAAGAATTACGGTACATGGTACCATTGCGATATTTCATGGTCAGTTTTAAGATACGCAACGGTTCATCTTTACACCCCTGGTAGACAACAGTCAGCTAAAGCGGGCACAACAGAAATATTACACCCCATTAATATGACCAGGAAACCTATGATCAGCATAAAACCATTAAAACACAAACAGTGGTACATACCATCAACACAGGAGGGCATGGCCCGGGTGGTGCCAGCAACCTGTCCAGGGAAGCAGGAACATTTGACAGTCTGAGATCTCTCCTCAATCTTGTTCTTGTTGCAGCAGCGATGGGCAGCGATCACCTCACACGTCCCTGCCTTTACATGCACTGTGAAACACATATAAAGAGAGACACACAGTGTTCAAATACAAGGATCTCAGAATCGGTGTTGTGTTTAATCCAACATGTGATTTATTGTCATAAATTGCAAAGTAAACGAGTAGCATAATGTTGCTATCACATTAGAGTTTATATACGTCTCTTGTTTCAAATAGATACACTGTTGAAAAAATAACTGAAACGATCAAAACTTTGTTTGTGGGATTATGAATTAGGATGTATTCTACCCGTGTTTGATTCAGAAAAACTGCAACAGATGAGTAGAGATGAGTATACAGCTATACAGGCTATTATTATTGAACCTACAGAAATAATAACATTTAATTGACTGTCAAGGACAAAATAACCACTCATGGAGTTAAATAAAAAGGGCAATTCAGTGTGAACGTGAGTCTATTATCAGATAGCCGTGAGCCATAAAAGAGCCGTTTATAATCAGAACTACACTACCGAAGTAAGCCTCTTATGAATTCTCACTCTCTATTTATGCACTGATGTGTGCACAAACAAAACCAAGCACACATGTAAAAATACATATTTGGCTTGCATAAACATAGCAAATCTGGAAGTCCCAGTATTACTGCATGGATGCTGAGCCACAGCTGCTCCTTCACTAAGAGGATCTGTATAGAGAATGCATGTTAACTCTCTTGTAGCCATTCTGTAATACGCAAGGGATAAAAAGGAAACTAAACAACTAGTGTTTCTACCGGAATATACTGATTTAAGCGTATGGGCTACATCCCACGTTAGTATTAGCTGCAGTACTTATGATGGGTGGGTTCGGGAGCCCATTCACTTCTTCTGTAGCTACCACTTTGTGTGCTCATCTACATACACACGCTTCAATCAGACAGCCGTGTGGTTAATTAACAACAAGTCCACCCCAAGCACAGAAGTCCCTTGAGTCAGCCAGGAGAGAGGGAACAAAGAAATCACTCTACATTTGAAGATTTGTGATGCCAAAACATGGTCCTTTCATATCAGCCTTTCATCAAATACATTAAAATGTCAAGGACAAACAATAAGTCCCTGTCAGGAGCACCGTGTGCAAGAACACAGCACGTGTGTTCATTTGTGACTGCGGACATGCTGCACCTATACATGCTGTTTATGTCTTCAGATATGTGAGCGTACATGTTCATGGATGTGAAGAAATACGGTTGTGAAAGTCAAAGTTTGCATGTTTTGCCATTCTCACACAGTTGTTAGAAGTTGCTGCCATTTCCATTACAAAAGAGTTCGCCCACAATACAACAAAGGGTGCACACTGCGTGGCACTGAAAACTAAAGCAGCAAACAATGACAGACTCTGCTCTGTCTAAAGAGTATTTAAAAGTGAGGCAAGCTAAACTGAAAGAGCGGGTATGAATATGTTTAACGGACTAACAGAGATTTGAAAAGTTCTTAATTTGCTCCGTTAATGAGAAAAAAGACAAAGCAGCAATCCTGCAAAGCCCAGTCCAATTAATATCTCAGTGAAAAGCTCATTGTAATATCACACCCGCTGTGTGTCTCTCTCTCATCCTTTCATTCCAGTTTCCCTTTCTTGCTTCACTAGCAGTGCGGCCTAAGGATGGTTGATTGATCAGTCCATCTGTCTGTCCATCAATCTGACACTTTGGTCCACAGAAAGTTATCTCAGCAAACACTGTACAGATTGACACAGATATTTGTGTTAGTGTTTGATGATATCCCGACTTTTGGTTTATCATCACATTCAGACAGTCAGAAAGTCCTATTTGTATGCAAGAAATATCCACATGTAAAATTGTTTGTTTCAACAGTCACAATACTGTTTCTTAGCTATGGTGTTGAATAATGGCCTGAATATTTTTGGCAGAATATTAAGATGTCACTGTGAAATTGACCTTTGACCTTGTGAATATAAAATGCCATAATTTCAGCATTTCTTCATATCAGACATCTGTGTAAAATGTTCATACTGTATCATATGAATTGCTGAATAATGGCCCAAAATGTTTTTTATAAGGCCATGCTGACCTGGACCTTTGACCACTCAAATCTAATTCATTCTTGAGTCCAAGTGGACCCTTGGGTCAAATTGGAAGACATTTTCTCAGTGGGTTCTTGAGATATCGCATTCACATGAATAGGACGGATGGATGAACAAACCTGATAACGCAATGGCCCCATAGTCCTTGGCAAACAAAATAGGTTATTTTAAGCCTTTTTTTAAATAAACAATCAAACAGTTGTGTCATTGAACACAAACCAAATAGTTTCTACCCACAATATCACTCAGTAGAGTAGGATCCATGCTTTATTCCCTGAGAAATTACAGAAAATGTTGCAAAACACAAATGTTAAAGAAAAGAAGAAAAAAAATACAAAATCCATCCTTTTATCCAGATTCACACCAAAAGTTAATGGGGTCTATTTGAGGCCAAGATCCATCCTCCATCCAAGTTTTGTGGTTATCCATTCTGCAGTTTTTCTCTAATTCTGCTCAAGAACCAACCAACAAACAAATTGACGAGCATGAATAACCTCCTCGATGGAGCTATTAATGCTAATATCTGGAGGCTTGGATTGGAAATTTGACTGTAGATCTGCAAACGTACCAGCATAAAGATGTGGTGAAGTTGACTACATGTATACTTCCCTAGAAGATGAACCATTATGATTTTGGTGATATCTTGAGTAGGTCACAAAGACAGCAAAACACCCCAAATCAACACTGTGTCATTTGTTCCATCAAACACATCCACACCTAGGACTGAAACAAATGTTACAGCCTCAAGTGATTGCTGGTGGGCTTTAGACTTTTAGTCGCGTTTGATACTTACACCTCTCATTTTGCCTCTTGCCCCCTCTCTCTGTGCCACTCTAATTGGCTTGTTGTTTTTTTTCTTACAGGCTTGACGAGCCTGTTGGCTGATACACAGCTCAGGAAAATCAACACGCACGGAGCAAACAGCCTAACCCAACCCCCAACAGACACACACACACACACACACACACACACACACACACAGAGAGACACACATACACCCGCTGGCCCATTTTTAGGCTCGGCACCTGCAGTTGTAATTGACTCAGCATTAGTAAGAGGGATAGCACACTAATCTGAGCACAGAGGAGTAATGGGGGTGAGGATTTTACTGGAGAAATGTAAAAGTTCACTGAGGCTTGATTACACTTATTAATGTTAATAGATGGCAGTTCATTTCCTTAATACGGACCACATGGTAGAATAAAGAGCCGGAGCCATATGACAGAACGGTTGAGTGAATATTCTGGCATCGCTCAATACATAGACATCTACAATAGAAAGTCTTGCTCTATTACACATACTCTAATTTGCTCTTCTCTGTAAAGTTAATTTGGCTTCTTTGACGACTGATAGCACCGACCGTGTGCTGTAGTAGCTCAGACAACAAAAATGAAGACATGACCAACTGACCAAAATAGTTTCATTATTATAATTGTTTTATTTGAATTGTTTACAAAATGCAAATGCTGGCAGTCAGCCTGAGGTCTGGCATTTGTTTCAATTCATCCCAAATCAACCTTTAAAAAGAAGAAAATTGGCCAAACACATTCAGAGAACATCTTGTTTTTTTTGGACCTTTTTTTTTTTTTAACTGATGCTGTACTCAATGTGTCATGAAGGCTAAATTAACAGTAATGGAATACGAATGTTCTGCTCAAACTGTGAAATCCTCATTTAGGTTTACGCTGTCCAAACATTAATCGCAATCCGTTCCATTTCTTAACAATCAAAACAGCACGCTCTCTTGTAGATTTATGCTGAATGTGTTGAATATTTTATGAGGAGCGTTTCAAGTATTTTTCAGATGTTTGTTTCAAGCCACCCTGATTTGCAAAAACATAATGGAAGGCTTAATGGAGCCAGCGCATAATTTTGAAACCATAATTTTCCTCCTCGGTGTCATGTTGTATGAGTGGGACTTAACTTCGGGAGGCATTTAATGTGAGATTTTTTAAATTAAGCAGGACAAAGACAGAAAACATGGACCCTGGTGTTTGCTTTTAACTCCTTTGTTGATGGTCGATCACCTCCTCCATCACTCTCTTACAGAGAAAGAGGCCCCTCTAACGCACCCGGTTCAAGGTGGGAATGTTGTGCCTTGAAGGTTGCCACAATGTTCTGTATAAAAGGTACAAAGGCGTAAATAGTTGGCCATTGTTGTTCCACCTCTTGGCTGGCAGCAAAGGTAGAGAGTGTGTGCAAGTGGAAGATTCAAAGCAACATTATGTAACTGTACAGTGTCTTGAAACAGGGTGAATGGTGTCTCTATCTCAGCCACTCCACCCCCATATCATTTGTTTCTGCATCATGTTAATTCAGTATGAGGGTAGGGTGACAGCGTAACACACATGTTTACATCAATATACAAGTTTTCACCACATCACATTATTATGACGGAATGAGTTTTGTTTGTAGTTAGCACCTACATTACGTCTGACAAATTGTCACAGACCTGAGATCTGTATTTATGACGGTGGTGTTGCACTCAGAAATGCCAAATCAAACACAATAATGTTGCAATGTCAAAGAAGAAGTTGATTTTATTTATAAAGCACTTATAGAAACACTTGGATCTCGCCAAAGTGCTGTGCAAACCCTACATCAGTGGATAGATTATAACACATTGCAAGGAATCAAAGGTCAACACAAGAAATATACAACACATAGAACAACTCAAAACACGGTGAAATAGCTGCCTATACAGTAGGGCTGGGTGATATGGACTAATAGTCATATCCCGATATATTTAGGCTGAATATCGATATACGATATATATCCCGATATTTTTATGCAAAGTGAGAGCAAATGTTCAGTCAAAGTCAAAGCCAAATATGACATGTGGGTGGGAATTTCGTCATTTTAGGGGCAAGTCCATTTGGCCTTCACTTTTTTTTTTGTCAGGGGCACCAAGGCCACATGACAGGGCACAAAGGCCACTGAGTAAAATGTGTTGATTTACCTTTCAGACTGATACCATAACATCCTAATTTATAATAAGATATGGATTATGTATTTAAAAACATTTTTAAATACCAATATCAAGTTAATGTTACATTACAAAACAGTTTTTTTTAAGTAGGGTTAGAGTGAGGTGAGTTTTGTGACACTACACTGAATATAAGTGTTACTAAATATTTCTCCCAAATAGAAATTCCTCAAAATTATGGCAAAGCACATTTTTTCCAAACAAAAAATTGTAGAATAACCAGCAGGAGACCACTGATGTGTGGAATGATTTTGGTGACACTACACTCTGAATAATAGTGAAGTTATTGAATATTTTTTGTAGTTTCTCTTTTCGGTGTTGCACTTTGTAGACCGTCCCTGCGCCCTCGTCTCACAGCTGGCTGACCATACAGACCAGAGTTAATGTCCAGACGCTCGTTTTGATGAAAATACGGTTGTAGCTCGTTGTCTTCCTTACTACCGTAGGAAAGAGCCATCAGTTGTGTTTTAACAAGGTTTCACTTATGAGTTATTGATCCGGGAAGTTCAAATCTGTGAACATATTTCCAACTTTACCGGACTAAATCCTACCACATAAGTCAGTTACGTATCATGTCAAACCGGCTGAGCTCGCTCGCTGTGCTGCAAGTTTCGTTGTTCTGTTTTGAGACGCTGCTGCTGTTTGAGAGGCTTTCAGGTGAGATCATCGTGATGATGAGACTCCACCTGCGCGAACCGCGAACTCACTGAAGTTACTGTGAGTGACTACTGTGCACTCAGGTGGCTGTAATTAAAGGCAAGCCCGCTACGCTGACCGGTGGCCGTGCGATGATATTTTTCACGGGGTATCAAGGCAAAAGTGCGGGGTAATGGCGGCCACCAAGTGTTTGTTGAAGAGTGCCGGAGTGTCTGTTCCAGCCCCTCCCCTCTCTGTGCATGAAGGAGGAGGGGCGTGGGGAGCAGTGCAGAGAGCTCCGGGTCAGCAGCTTGCCTGGAGCAAGGATCACAGCACAAATTTGAACTATATCGATGTATGCGATATGGTCTAATTCCATATCACATTTAAAAAATATATCGATATAAGTTTTATATCGATATATCGCCCAGCCCTACTATACAGGTCAAAGTGTTGTGTAGTGTAAAAAAAACAAAGCTGCTATAAAGATTCCTCTTTGTGGTGGTAGTGTGACCTTTATCTGCTTTGCACCTTTTGCTTCCAGTGCCAACTCTACAGTATATGCTTAGTTATCTTAGTGTTTTTTCATCTGTAACCTGGTTAAAATATTTCAGTTTTCACAGTTCACTCTGTTTATGTTAACAGCTTGCCATCTGCTTTTGTATATAGTGTTTATGGCATTTTGTATAATTTCCTAGGTGTTTTTAACTAGCGGGTTAGCCTGCTTAAAAGTGCTGCACATGCACATAATTACCACTCACCCGTCCCTCAGATTTTTTTTTATTTTAATCCCTTTTTCAGCAGTGAGATCAGAGCTTTACTGCTTGCTTCCACTTTAATTCATGACAGCTCTGCCAAGCAACGAGTGTAAAAATGAGCAATAGCGACCTAACATTCGGCAGGCAAACGTCAATAATGGCGATTTTTCACCAGCATGGTGAGTCAAACCGAGCCACGCCGGTTTTGTTTTTCCATCACCAGTTTTACAGCGGTGAGTTGAGCTAAGCTGTGCCTCTAAGCGGGCTGCAGTGACATCCCGCAACTGCTTCAAATACTCAACTCACGTCTGCGCAGGAAACCTGAGAGAAAGTTGTTTAACTGTGTCATCATATTTGCTTTCAGCAGATTGAGTGTCATGTTTAGTTACTGCCGGTGAAAACATTTTCTGTAATGCTGCTTCTTAATAAAAGCTTTCAAATGACTAAATACCCAGCTAGCAATTTATTGTTCTAAAAACGTTCTGAGAATGTTACCGAGAATGTTCTTGTAATGTTTTCAGCGGGAAGTTTTCATCAAGTTCCCAATTCGTGGATAACGTTCTCTAAAAACATTCTAAAATTGTTTTGTGATAACCTCCTTAAAATGTTCAGTGACAACATTGCTTGAACGTTATGCACTAATGTTCTTGAAAACGTTCTCAGCGGGAAGTTTTCGTTAAGTTCCCAAAATGTTCGAGGATAATGTTCTCTAAAAACATTCCAAAAATGTTTTGTGATAACATCCTTAAAATGTTAAGTGACAACATTGCTTGAACGTTATGCCCTAATGTTCCAGCGGGAAGTTATCAAAAAATCGACTTGCATTTATACAGCACTTTTTCAAGTACTTGCCACATTCATCTATTCACATACAGATGGCAGAGGCTGCCATGCAAGGTGCCAACTGCACATCAGGAGCAATTTCGGGCTCAGTATTTTCCTCAAGGCACTTCGACACGCAGCTCAACCCAGCCCGGGGGAGCTGGGATTGGAACCAGTGACCTTCCAATCACCAGATGACCTGCTCTACCTGCTGAGCTACAGTCGCCGCAAACATCTCGTTCTAAATGTCCCTGAATGTTCGAGGTTAACGTTCTCTAAAAACATTCTAAAATGTTTTGTGATAACCTCCTTAAAATGTTTAGTGACAACATTGCTATAACGTTATGCCCCGATGTTCTTGAAAATGTTTTCAGCGGGAAGTTTTCGTTAAGTTCCCAGAATGTTCGAGGATAACGTTCTCTAAAAACATTCCAAAAATGTTTTGTGATAAAATCCTTAAAATGTTCAGTGACAACATTGCTTGAACGTTATGCCCTAATGTTCTTGAAAACATTCTCAGCAGGACGTTTTCTTTAAATGGACTTGGATTTATATAGCGCTTTTTCTAGTACTCAAAGCACTTCACAGTACTTGCCACATTCACCCATTCACACACCCATTCATATACTGATGGAGGAGGCTGCCATGTAAGGTGCCAACTGCACATCAGGAGCAATTTGGGGTTCAGTATCTTTCTCAAGGACACTTCAACACGCAGCTCAACCCAGCCCGGGGGAACCGGGATTTGAACCAGCAACCAGAGGACCTGCTCTACTCGCTAGCTGAGCTACAGCCTCCCCAAATATCTCATTCTAAGTTCCCAGAATGTTCGAGGATAACGTTCTCTAAAAACATTCCAAAAATGTTTTGTGATAAAATCCTTAAAATGTTCAGTGACAACATTGCTTGAACGTTATGCCCTAATGTTCTTGAAAACATTCTCAGCAGGACGTTTTCTTTAAATGGACTTGGATTTATATAGCGCTTTTTCTAGTACTCAAAGCACTTCACAGTACTTGCCACATTCACCCATTCACACACCCATTCATATACTGATGGAGGAGGCTGCCATGTAAGGTGCCAACTGCACATCAGGAGCAATTTGGGGTTCAGTATCTTTCTCAAGGACACTTCAACACGCAGCTCAACCCAGCCCGGGGGAACCGGGATTTGAACCAGCAACCAGAGGACCTGCTCTACTCGCTAGCTGAGCTACAGCCTCCCCAAATATCTCATTCTAAGTTCCCAGAATGTTTGAGGATAACGTTCTCTAAAAACATTCTAAAAATGTTTTGTGATAACCTCCTTAAAATGTTCAGTGACAACATTGCTTGAACGTTATGCCCTAATGTTCTTGAAAACGTTTTCAGCGGGAAGTTTTCATTAAGTTCCCAGAATGTTCGAGGATAACGTTCTCTAAAAACATTACAAACATGTTTAGTGATAACCTCCTTAAAATGTTTACTAAAAGCCATGTTAGAACATTAACCCCAAATGTTCTTAAAACATTTTTAGATGAAAGTTTTTAGTGTTCGTGGAATTATACTATTTTAGAGTTGGATAACTTGCTGTGAAAAAAGTAGTAGTTTTGCAGTAACTTTTCATTAAAATATTTAAACATTAAAACATTATGACAACATTCCCACTTCATCTTAACACAAAAATGTCCTCACTAGGATCACTGATAATTTCCTTAACTATTGGAATTGCACTATTAACACATGTAAAAGTTTGATAACATCAATATTCAAAAGTCTTTCAACAGAATTATTTATTTATATTCTTTTAGCTAAAACAAGGGTTAGAGTTACCTTTTTTCAATTGCACTTTCCCCACTAGACATTCTGCTAGAACCAGAAAAACAAAAAAATCAACAATAACTGGCAAAGCCCCCAGACATGTGCACTTTAAACCTAAACTTTAAACTTAACTTTTTGGCTACAACAATAATGTAAAACGTAATGTAAAACACTTGTGTTGATCTGACATTGTCATGAATTTATCTCTAATTTTGTCACCCAGATTGTTCATACTGGCATTTTACATGCATATTACATGTCTTTCAATCCCAGGAGAGGGATCCAACTCTGTTGCTCTTCCTGAGGTTTCCTCCATTGCTCACCCTGTAGGAAATCTGTCCCATGTAGCCTGTGTTGTAGAATATATTGTAAAGCCCCTTGAGGTAATTTTGTGATTTGTGATATTGGGCTATAAAATGATTTGTTTGATTTTACCTGAATATCCTTGACTCATTGATTGTGATTGCTTGTGATTGTCACAAGTTAGAATCCATTCATCCATCCATTACAATTGGATGTTCTCACCAATTTAAAGGTAGGCCTACTAGGCCTATGTGTAAGAATCAGAATGACACTGATGGCCATTAGGGCAACTGCAGACAGCGACCTTGCACAGGAGCAAGCAGCCAGTGGCCAGACGGCATGGATCTGGCATTAGTTGCTTTGTAGCTGATAAAGTCATTTGCAAACATTTATCTAAGGCCTTAAAAACATCCCCAAAACATTTTCCAAATGTTGCTTTGAGAATGTTCTTCCTTTGTTAACATATCACATTACAGAAATGTTTCATAAAAAAACATTCTGTAATCTGAAGCCTGAATAACATCCATAAAAGATTTTCTGAATGTTGCAGTGAGAATGTTGTTTCTTTGTGAACATGTAATATTGTGGGAATTATTTATAAGACAATGTCCCCCACACATCCTCAGAGTGTTGCAGTGAGAATGTTATTCCTTTGTGAACATGTAATATTGTGGGAATTATTTATAAAACAATATCCCCAAAACATCCTCAGTGTTGCAGTGAGAATGTTATTCCTTTGTGAACATGTAATATTGTGGGAATTATTTATAAAACAATGTCCCCCAAACATCCTCAGAATGTTTAAGTGAGAATGTTATTCCTTTGTGAACATATCACAATACAGAAACATTTTATTAAAAAAATCTGAGGCCTTAATAACATCCCCAAAAAATCCCAAGAATGTTACACCTAAAACATCCTTCCTTTGTTAACATATCATATTTCAGGAACATTTTAGGATGTTCTTTTCTGTGATCTGAGGTATCAAAGCATTTTCCGTGTGTTGCTTTTAGAATGTTTGTCCTTTGTTATCACATAACATTGTGGGAACGTTTTATAAAAAACGTGCTGAAATCTGAGGCTTTAATAACATCCTGAAAACATTATCCACATGTTGCTTTGACAATGTTCTTCTGTTGATATTGTGTAACATGTGGGAATGTTTTATTAAAAAACTTTATGTAATTGGAGGCCTTAAAGACATGCTGAACTCTGAAAACAGAGTGTTGCTTTGAGAATATTTTTACTTTGTTATCATCTAACATTGTGGGAATGTTTTAAAGAAGAACATTCTATAATCTGTTAACTGAACAACGTCACCAAAACATTCTCAGAATGTTGCAGACGAAATGTTCTACCTAACATATCACATCACAGAAATGTTGTAGAGAAAATGTTTTGTGAACTGAGGCCTAAATAACATCCCAAAAACATTTTCCAAGTGTTACTTACAGAATGTTCTTCCTTTGTTGTCATTTAAAATCGTTGGAATGTTTTATAAAAAATGTGATATAATCTGAGGCCCTAATAACATCCTGAAAACATTTTCTAAATGTTGCTTTCGGAATGTTTTCATGTAATATTCTCGGAATGTTTTATAGAAGAACATTCTATAATCTGTTACTTCAACAACATCATCAAAACATCTTCAGAATGTTGCACTAAAGCATTCTTCTTTTCTTAACATTTAACGTTATAGGAATATTATTTGATTATGTTACCTCACCGACATCCCTGAAACATCCCGAGAATGTTACAGCTAAAACTTCCTTTCTTTGTTAACATATCACATTACAAGAACGTCTTAGAAAAATGTTCTGGGATTGTAGGCCTTAATAATATTCGGAACACATTCCGCATGTCGCTTTGACAATGTTCTTCCTTTGTTATCGTGTAACATTGTGGGAAAGTTTTATAAAATACGTTCTGTAATCGGAGGCCTTAAAAACATGCCAAAAACATATTCTAAATTTTGCCTTAAGAATTTTCTTCCTTTCCTATTTTGTAACATTATGGGAATGTTTTATAGAAGAACATTCTATAATCTGTTACTTCAACAACATCATCATAACATCTTCAGAATGTTGCACTAAAACATTCTTCCTTTCTTAACATTTAACGTTATAGGAACATTATTTGAAATGATAAACATCCTTAAAATGTTCTTTGAACATTAGATAAAAAACGTTTTTTTTAAAACATAATAAGGAATTTTAGCCAATGTTGTGGGAACATTCCCTGCTAGCTGGGTGACTGGGAAGTAACGGCTCCATATTTATTGTGAAGAAGTTACTGGAAATAAAATTTGTTTGTATCTGAATTAGATTCTTGATTTTTCGATAGTACTGCAGAAAGGCTCGCCATTGGTTTAAGACACACCTTCAAGCAGGTAGTCCAGTTAAGGTGGAAATACAAATCCCTGTTGCGCCGGGCTGCAGCACCGAGTCAAACCATGTAGAGCCCGGCTGGCAGATGTAATGGAAAAACCACATAACAGTTATCCGTCTATTTACTGTATAGGTTCATATAATGCTTTTACTGACATCCTGCCAGAGTCATATACACTGTAGTACGTTACTGATGCAATCACTGGTTAGCTTGGTGGACCTTTATCTGGCAGGTATAGGCCCAAAATCTATGATCATATCATTTTTACTGGATAGCATTTTTTGTATGCCTCCAAGTACAAGATTCATCATATAAAACTGACTCCATAAAGTAAAAAAGGGTTTGAGTGTAAAATACATAAAGTAGCTGCAAGGAACAGCACTGAAAAGGCATATGTGTGTACAGTGTTTAGTTTGCTCTCCGGCTCTGAGTACAGCTTGAGGTGTCAACAGTTTGACACTGTGTTTTGCTGAAATGCTAATAATTACCAATCTGCCAGACACAGAGTCAGGCAGAGGGCCACAGACTCCGATAAACTCTGATAGATACTCAGCTAAATAAGGCATTACTCACCGCATGACATGCACAGAGGGACAAACAAACAAATATAAACACATGGAACATACACACACACACTTGCCAAGAAGTTATTTTATCTCTGTGTATGCTGATAATATAGAGAACAGATGTAAACACTTAGGGATGTTATATTCTCCAGAGATTTGAATACTCGCCATGGACTGCCTTATGATGAGTGTGTGTGTGTGTGTGTGTGTGTGTGTGTGTGTGCTTGTGTGCATGTGTTTGTGTTTGTAATAATGCTAAATTACACTATTAAAATGTACTCAATGAGAATTCCACCTTCTCTCTGCTTCATAAATGATGCCTACTTTCCGGTGCGACCTCTCTTTCCCACCTCATCTATCCATTTCTGCTCTCCTCCCATCTCCTCCTTCTCTCTGCTCATCCTACTCCTCATCTTCCTCATCTGTCTCACCTCGTCGGACTGCTATTTCATAAATGACCCATCCTTTTCTCAATCTCTCTTAGCCACTCCAGCACCCCGTTTTTCATCAGCTCTCTCCTGCTCTTAGCTTTGCACAGCAAACTCAGCAGGGCAGCGAACCATTATCCTCAATCACTGGCCTCTAAATCTGAGAATTTTTTACACTTCCTATTATGTGTTTTTCCTCTCTCACCATGTCCCTTCCTTTTCCTGCCGATATCTCGCTCCCCCTCTGAGCCCCCTCCCATCTCTCTCCGTGGCATGAGGACTTGTTATCCCTGCCTCTCTTAACACAGCAGTGGCTGTTAACCCCATTTACTAAGGATGACGTGCTAGTGACAGACTAACAGATGGACAGATTGCTAGATTATCCTGACTGTGAACAACCAGGAGGTGTGTGTGTGCTTGGGTGCGTGCGTGCGTGCGTGCGTACATGCACGCATGCCTGCGTGTGTGTGTAGGCATGTGTGTGTAGGTTTTGCGTTTTGCAGACAAGCACAAAGCACTGATATAGCTCTCTCGGTCCCAGCGGGGTACTTCTTTTAAATGTCATTCCTGACACCGGGGGCCTCTCACACACACCCAGGCGAAACACAGAAACACACACACATATTAATAACCAGCAGATATAAACAGTAATGTTGCAACACAAAATGGAACAGATCACCTTCCAGTGACCAGTGTAAACACTCAAATGGTTCAGTTTCGGTCATTTCACATCGGTCAAATGTCCTGAGCTTAATAAAAGAGAGATTTAGGAACAAAGTCAGTTATTTCCCATTGAATGATCCGGTTGCATCATCATAACTCACTGAGGCAAAGACAGTCTATGCAGTGTTGGAGAGAGTTAACTTGTGGAATTGACCAGTTGCAAATCTTTACAGCACTGACCTTTGAGGAAGTGAAGACAACTGGGGAGTTCAAAAGAGAAGAAGGATACAGCGGCTTTTTTGTGATGTACACTTTACCAGTATTTAACCCTCTTCTGCCTATTATAGATATTGCTTTACTCTTTACTGCTTTACTTTTGTCACAAAACAAATGTAGCTACAGACACTGGACAACCTGCAAGGCGTTTCTATGTTACCAAGCTTAAAGTGCCACCTACTTCCTGAGTGCATGCTAATGAAGTTTGCAATGCATTTATCTGGTCCTACTAGGGACCACATTTTCAAAAATGTTCTTATACATATTCTTGAACTTAGCTGTTACATCATTTCCAACGGTGTGCTTATGTTCGATTCAGAAAAGACATCGAGCACGAAAAAACCTTGCTTAAACTGGCACTTTTACTGCTGTATTTTATTGCTTTCACTGTTTTTATTGTTTAATTGTTTTTATTTATTCTTTTTACTTATTACCTGCTGTAAAGCACTTTGGTACACCGAAAGGATTGTTGTAAAGGGCTGTATAAATAAAGTACATTTACATTTACATTTACTATGTAGTTTTGGACAAGAAATTAAAACTCAGAATTTCAGTTAATAATATAGACATTTTTTATTTTTCATATCTAAATAAACAAGCCGTTTCTCAGAGGAATATAATGTACCCAGAACACCTTTTGAAGTGTGAAAGGTGGCAGGGTCCGCCAAATATAAACAAAGTAAAACAGTATGAAATTGTATTGTACTTAAGGTCTGTTTGTTTATTCAGTCATGAAAACAAGAACAGTGTGTTTATTTATTTACTTATGTCATAAAATACAATTTTCTTTCTGAATAAAAGATTTACCCCGTCACAACATAGTGCACCTTTACCTGACCTCATACTAGAAAAAGTCAAATGGAAAGCTACCGGAAGTCTAAATGCCTACTTGTCAAATTGTGGCATATCCATCTACCCGACTTCATGAGGGAGCAGTTGTCTGACGTCACACAACAATGGCAGCACCCGTGGTAAGGGGGTAGGGTGTATGAGTAGAGTATAGTATTTAGTGTTAGGCAAGTGTATGAAATATTTAGATAGGTTTCCAAATATAAAAGTGCCACAAATTAAAATACATTATGGCGTATGTTACCTCACATGCTCTCCCCCTTGATGTCATTACATATGCAAGGAGGCTGCACTGCTGAGGGTTCAGTTGTGTAGAAACCTGCCAGAGAGACATAGTTTTGTTACAGTGAGCCAAGTTTTTCGTTAACTTTTGGTGTTGTACACACGTAACACTTGGAGGTCGGAGGATGGATATTTCTTGAAAATTCACAGCATAATGGATGGAACACAGCATAAACAGTGGGTTGACGAGTGAAGCCAAACGCGCATCTTGGGAGAATAAAATTAGGTTGTATATTTAAAACTTTCCAATTTGCCTGTTTGGCCGGTGGAAATATAAAATATTGATGTTTTCTAAAAAGGTGACCTGTCCTTTTGGTTCAGCTTTGAATAACAGAAAGCAATTAAATTGATGTTTCAAATTACTTAACGCATACATGGTGCATATAGATGCACTATATAAATCACATGTTTAGTTTTTATAAATATTTTATCATTTCCCCAAGGTCCATAGTGTTCTATTCACAAAGAGCATATTTTTAAATGGAAAATGAGTTCAGAATGCTTGCCAAGTTAATTAGATTACAATGTACGTTTCTCAGTGCGTGTGCGTGTGCCCATCAGTGCATGTACATCCATGCGTTTGTGTTAATAATTAGATTAATTGGCCTCTGAGATGGCACCGTTCGTTATGAATCGTAAACACAGAGCAAATTAAAATTCTGTTTAAGAGCCTGCCAAGGAAATTTGCATCGAGAGAAAGGGAGGCACGCACACTCGACCACTACTGTCTTCTCTTTCCTCGACCATGTTTTCCATTCTGTCACCATGTAAGTCTGAATGCCTTCTGCATGATGTCTAACAACACCTTCCCCCTCTCGTCTCATCCACTGCCACACCATGTCTGTGTAATTATTCAGGGATTTAGTACGTAACAGGTACAGGGTACGAATATTATCTCTTTCTCTGGAGAAACAGATGGAGATAGGAAAGGTAGAAGAAGAAAACTTCAGTTGTTTTTCTTTTCTCAGTGAATTCATTTTATAAGTAAAGAAATAACAGTGTGCGCGCGCACGCGCGCGCGTGTGTGTGTGTGACTAGACTGATCAATGGCAACCCCCTGAGGAGGTTGAATCCTCTCACACTAATGTCCCTCCCTGTTGTCCTAACCCTTGAGACCAGCAGGGGAAGAGGAAAGGGAGAGCAGCATGGATGTCGTCCAGGCCATGGCACACGTGTGAATATTAAAGATTGTGGTTTATTCCAAGCTCAATACAGCTACCACTGGTCTGAGCAGTATATCTAAAAAATTGAATAAAAAAATAGTACATTCTTGGGAGACATCCATCTCATTATGGCTTTACAAAAAGAACAAATTGAACATTCATTTTGAATAAGCAGCACCTTATGAATATCGTTTTGGCAAAACAAAAGTAAACTACAAGTTTAGAGACAATGTAGTTCAGGTCTATTTTCTGCTTAGCCTGGAGGCAGGACTGCAAACTGCTGTTACAAATGACTAAAACTACAACATTATGCAGGAGGAGATCTTCTTTTGTCGGACTTACAAAATTGTCCAAGACACAAACAACAACTTTACTAAGGCTAGAGTAACAGATTTTATTGTGTATTCTGTAACAGATGTTCCACAGATATTGATATAGGTATTGGCATAACCCTAAATATATGTTACTGGAGTTGTGTTGTGTTTGTACCTAGTCACCTGATGAATACAAGTAGAATGGCACTTTGCATACCTCTGCCAAGGGTGAGCAGTCCAGTCCAATCAAGCCTATATTTAAATCTGCTAGATCCAGATTTCTGTTGGGATCTGCATCAAATTGTACTCACTCATAGATGCCAGCCACATTAATACACCAGATATTTTGGATCCAGATCCCATAGATAATTCCCTGAGAATTTATCAAAAAATGCCATTTGTTAAAATGGCCAATATTATGCTATAATATTAAAACCTGTCCCTTTATCCAGATCTGCACCAAAAATGTATGTGGTTTAGTCTGGGCTGTGACCCACCCATCGCTAGATTTAGTGTAATCACAAACCAGCCAACCAACAAGCAAATAGACACGGAAGAAAATCTATTTGACAGAGGTAATAACTCACTCGTTTTTAAAGCTCTGTTTCTGGTCTTTACCAACTCTTGAGGGAAATATCAAGCTCTTTGGCTCTTAAACACTCAATTTTGCTCCCCAGTTAGTTTCTAACCGTGTCTGACTGATGTTTGGTGCTGAGCAGGTAGTGTACAGTGGGTTCTTAGAGAGGAAAACCGCTGCCAAGTTGTGAGAGTGAACAATAACAGTCGTGGTTCTAACAGCTTCACAGTGAGCCGAGGGAGGCTACAGATTCAGGTGATACATCTCACATTGTAATGCTATACATTGACATGATAAAACAAAATCTAAAGGTTGTAAGTGACCATTTGTTAAACTAACTGATGCTGTCGTTTGTTTTGAGAGCAGCCTATATAATGTAATCAAATACAGAATAATTTGACGTTGGTTGTGCTGATTGAGGAAGTGAATCAAAATTAGTTCATCAGAATTTAAACAAAGGCCATTGCCTCTGCTTGGATAAATACCAGATAAAGTGTGGACTGCAGGCCAAGGCTACTCTACACAACATTCACACACGCTGTTCTAACACACACCATCGCTCAGCTCAGCGTCCCTGAGTGAGTGAGGGACCACAATTGGAAATTGTTTGCTCACAGCGGCAGTTTCCGTTCACAATGTGACAAAAATAAAGAGTGAAAGAGAGAGGAAGAAGACACTGGGATATGGCTCATCGGAAATTCAGGTTAGAAAGGGAAAACAAAATACTGTAGAGGTCCCACACAGAGGGGATCATCCCTGTCAGAACATGTGCCTTGCCAAAAAAAATCTCCTGACCCATTTACACTCCCCAGCCTGCACGGAAACAAAAACAGCCTCAAATCCATCAAACGCTCATAACATCCATTTCCGATTGCGTTTAATACCCCCTTCACTTCTGTCACGCAACCAGCTCTCTTTCATCATAACGAGGTGACAGTTGTGTCATTAAGGATGTGACGAGCCATTCCGCTGACCCTCTCCATCTGTAACATGCTCACACCACCACCACTCATCCCTGTACTAATCATCCTCAATGAAATGAGAACCGTTTATGCTACACCCGCATCTCCTTCACCTCCAAAACCAAGCCACTGGTTCTGATCATGCAGTTTTAATGCAGCACAGACGGGGGAATTATCCGCCATGTCAACACCACTGTCCTTTTGCTACATTGTGCAAGATATTAGCTCATATGACATGGCGGGCCTGGTTACACACGACATGACCTGACATGCTGGTAGCCCCCCACTACCGCCATCGCTGTCATCCCACAGCAGACAATTTGTGTTAATTTGTGCTTCAGGCGAGGTATTAGGGCGGTGAATTGGGTATAAATTGTTAATATGCTCGGATGTATTAACATAGCATTGCCACTCAGCCATTAATCTGCAGTGTGTGTGTGTGTGTGTGGGCATGCATGAGACCCTCATGTTTTAAACCCCCGTGTTAATTGTTAACTGCTGACTGGAGGTGACTTTCCAGGATCCCTTGGGGAATGTCCAGGTCTCCTTACTCATCTGTATTTCTGTCTCTCGCTCCCTCCTTCCCCTCCCACTCTCTATGTCTCTCTGAAGTTAGAAACCTATTCAGCGCACGGGAGCTTTTGCATCGTTTTTGCCCTCCTGTAGCGGTTTTCAAATGTGCATTGTTGTGGGGGGGAGCTCAGAGCGATGCCGGCCTCTTTTCATTTCTGTGACTGAAGCTGGTGTCTCTCGCTTTGTTTCTCTGCCTCTCTGTCTCTCTTTCTCCGTCTCTGTGTCATTCTGGCAGACCAGTACAGAGACAGAAACACAATGATTGTGTTGAGTCCAAGCAGCCCCCCCCCCACCCCATCCTCCAGTGTTCTCTTCTGTCAGTCAGCGAACAGAGTGGAGAGGAGAGATCTATAGCACAGCAGCCTCGTTGATGATGATTTCATTCTGTCTGAATTCTCTTCCTGTCAAAGGAATGAGGACGGACACTCGTAAACGTCAAGCTCTGCGTATTTCACTTTAACAGGTTGCCGTGAGTTTGTGCATGTGGGTGCATGTGTGTGTGTGAGAGAGAGAGTTATGGTTGTTGTTTATGTCATTCTGTTGGTTTCGTTTCTAGCTGTGTCGTTTCACAGATCTAGATAAATGGCCTGCTATCACCCTGTTTACTCTCTGTGAAAGACTGGACAGTCCCATATGTTACACCACACGCCACCAGTCAACTCGGAGCATGCGGTGCTTCTGTCATCTGAGAACATTTAAGGTTTAATATGAGCAATTCTCACTGTTTTTGTGGAGCAAATGTTTGATAGAGAAGGGGAAGCTGAAGGAGCAATATGTAAGAATTGTACTTTAGAGCATTAAAAACTATCTAGAGAATGTGAAGACATATACATTTTGACTTTAAGTAAAAAAACCTCTGTGTATTGTGCTGCAGAAACGTGAGTCACAGTAGCATCCAGTCTGCCCTCAGCTAAATATGAGAGGATGAAGAAGTAGAGCTGTCCTGAGGGGGTTTCAGCAGAAACAGAAGCAAAGACTGTAACTGCTTTCCACCACTGGAGACTTCTCTAAGTTAATGCCAAACTCGTAACGTTTGCTATGCAGAGATAGCTTGTAAAGGTAGCTAGTTGTATAATGTTCCTGACAGTATTGATCTGGGCTGGGCAGGATATCAATATTATTTCGATTTCAAGATATGATCTCATTCCCAGCTTGTCAAAAAAATAAAAATAAAAGTTAGACCCAATAATCAACTTTTCTTACAAACAGGTCCTTTAATACAGTTATTTTGTTATTTTGTCATCTTCTTTTGTTATCTTTTTATACTTTAATATACGTATGTGACTGAAAAGAGCACAACCGCCCTTAATGGCTGTTTACATGAAAAAAAATAGTTTCCCTCTTCTCCTCTCCCCCTCAGGTAAAAACATGTTGTTTGTGAGTAGAGTTAAAATATGTAGAATTAAATTAAGTGTTGTTCATATTAAATCAGCCCCTTAAAAATCAACAAACAGTGTATTGTATAATGAGGTACCTGCCATTGTCAGACCCTAGTGTTTATGCAGTCTTGTCAAGATTGATCATGTTTGGTGACAAGGGCATTAATAAAACTAATTTAAGCTTTCTCTTTGCAGAAAACAAACATGTTAATATTTTGTTCTCCACTGAAACGGTCTTTAAACTTTTTGTGTTTATGACAAAGAAGAGTAAAACAAACAACTGTATGCTAATCCTTAATTACATTAGAACGTAATTACTTAATTAATAACATTGATAAAGATAAGTTCATATTTTTAACACCTTCATTGGCTGTTGAACATTGACAGCTGATCCGTTGAGCTCTGTGATTGGTCCGTTAAGCTCAGCTCATCTTAAAGCCTCCCTTCCATTGCGTCAGCACTTTCTCTCTAACTGCATTCATCAGGACAGATCATTACATCCTTCCACCCCTCTCCTCTCTTGCCTCTCTCCGTCTCTCATCCCATCCCTCACTACCAAATGAAAGGGAAACCCTGGTGTGTCTGAGGCTGGCTGGCAGCAGAGCCAGAGGTAGAAAGATGAGAAGCAGGAGGGAGGGGAGATGAAGGCAAAGAGAAGGAATGAGAAAGGAGGGAGAGAAGAGAAAAAGCACAGCCTGTTCTGACTGTAAATGGTGTGAAAGGAGAGGAGAGTTTGTGTTGGGGGGGAGGTTGGTGTCTGCTAAGACCCCGTGGGAAGGAAAGTGAAGTACCACCGTAGTTGAGCTATTAGTACTCAGCAGGAGAAAACTTACGCTCTAAGTCAGTCTGCTGCAACTTCCAAAATCACACGGAAAACAATCAGACGAGAGAGCCATTTACTGTATGCTAAGCGTCATCTTGTACAGGTAGGCATCTGTGTTTTTAATTATCTGAACCACATTTATTGACATTCAGCTACATAAATTCATTCAGCTTAGTTACAATGACACAAGATGCCTCATTGACTGTTTTTTGGGCCTCATTCTGAATCAAAGAGGTAAAGATATGTGTATTTTGCCCTAATTTTCCTCTTTTTGAGTGCTAACCTTTTCATTAATTGTTATGATGTAATTATGGGGAGTGGGCAAGTAATTTAATCGATGTAAGTTAGAAAACATACCAACTACCGCGGCAAACCTCCTGTCTAGCAACTTTGATAAACTGGGACTGACCGCATTTGATCTCCTTTGAGAAAATGTTTTGTTTCACTCTTGTTGATAAAACAGCAACAAGACAACAACAAGCAGCAGAGAAGGAGGTAAATGTGGACTGCCGTGTTAACCCTTTATCCATGCTAGCTTTTTACGTTTACGACCCTATTTTTGCTCTCCTGTCCTGCGTTTTTGCCACATGGGGAAAATGAAATAAACCAAGCAAACCTTGGTCTGAAATTACCTTAACACAGAAGTAATTTCCTTAACTTTAACTTTACTGGTTAACACGAATGGTACAAATTAAAAAAAACAAATGTGGAACAAATTGATCTAATCTCTCTTCAGCTCAAAGGCTACATTAGTAAAGATCACATTTTTAAAAGGATGGTTTGCACCAGTAGACCTTTTTTTCACAGGAGGCATTCGGGCTTGCCATAGCGGGAAAAGTACAGTTGACAACATTAAAAATGACTGCCAGTTGAGCCGTCTTCAACAAAATATGTCTTAGCTGTGGTTAAACTCCTGCCTTAAAAAAAAGGTCTATTTGGGAAGAACAACTTACACCTTTAACACACTTATTAGTGCATAGATGTTCTGATCATCACACAAAACCCATCATAGCTCCATCCAGCTTCAACCTGACTGGAATTCTAATTAACCACAATAATTGAAAACACATGTGTGGGTGTGCAGGGCCCCTAAAGGCCCTATAGGCGTCGTGTACACCTACACTTACCTTTTCCAGATTAGATCTCTCCTCAGGACTGCGTGGGCACATATAGAAAAGTGCTTATCTCCTCTGTTGCACCTTAAGGTGGGACGACTTTGTGTTTACAGCATAGCTCCACCCAGCATCAACCCGGGTGGAGGGTTAATCAGCAGACTGACTGAAAACATCTGTGTGGGTGTGCACAGCCTTTAAAAGAGGCAGGACGTTCCCCAAGTGGTTTTTTCCTTTTTGCATATCCCTCACAACGCTGGAAGAAGGAGACATTTTGTGTTTTGTTCAAGGAAATCCCACCAAACTTGATGCGGCACAACAAATATTTTGTATTTGCTAGAGGCAGCTTGTATAATTCACGACAGACCCACCAGGGGAGATATTTAAGAACTCAATGGCTGAGTTTATTTATTTGGTGCACATTTCAGTTTCTTGTTTTTTCTTAACAACAGTATTTGTTTTATTTCTCAGGAAGGTGCAATCTGCAAACATTGCTTCAGATGATCCAAGGATTTTACACATATATTTACACATACAACATGATCAATGTTGTGAGATCTCCAGATTTCGGTTATTTGTGAGCAGCACATAAAAGCAAAAACATAACCCCATGCAGGAAGTGCCTCGTTAGTAATCATTTGAAGTGGTTTCTGTTATCTAAACTCCAAAACAGCTATTTGTTTGGATTCAAATATTGAAGATGAAACCTTTTTTTAATGTTCTGATTAACTGGGGTTACAATGCACTTCACATGTCCTTGTAACTACATTTTCTACACACTGGCACACAACCCAGCTTGTTGAGCCTAAGTGTTTGTGAGTCAAAACGAAATTCATCCTGCTTCAGCATTTCAAGCCTGTGCTGATTTGACTAGTAGGATAACGATGGAGGACACTTGTTGGTGGGCCAGTTGTAGGTTCAGTATAAACACATTATCCCTAAATAAAATGTGTGAATGATGGGTAAAAATCAGTTGAGGATATGAAGAACAGATAGAACATGTTGCCGCTGGTGTGGACCGAGACTGAGACAACTCTGTTGCACCTTACGAAACATGTGCTGTATTTCAGCCTTTCGTACAATTAGGTGTAAATAAACTAAGGTGCTGAACTTCTTAAAATATGAAAATGTAAAATTATCAGATAACATATCGGCATCAGCTGAGAGAAGCTGTTCATTATCAGCTATCTGTTTCCACTGTAAAGAATTCATATGGTGCGTCCCTAGCAGAGAGAGAGACTGCTTTTTGTAAACATGAATCATTATCATCTTTCTTGATGACACATCGTACAGATTAAAGCAACCCACACATTCCTCAAACGACTGGCATCTATGGTATCCTGACCCTGGTGTGAGGAAGTACCTGTGCAGGTCATCTCAGAAGTAAATCTATGGCTGTCTGTCTCAAGCGCGCTGAGTCTTGTATTGATTCTCATAGCACTGAGTACTGTAAGTGCTGGCTGCAGCGTAAGACGTATACAAAAATGCATGCACATACATACACACACACACACACACACACACACACACACACACACACACACACGCACACACACAGGCCACACAGAAAATATCAGAAGTCCAAAAGGAAGCCCAGTTATTTCTGGGATTTATTTCTCTCACAGATGAAAAATGGAAGAAATGTCTATTAATCTGAACCAAAATAAGCATAAAACACTCAGTGAGGGATTGAGTGATTTGTGCTTTAATGCAGCCCACAGAGTATTTACAGTGGTGTTCTGCTAGGATTAGTTGTGTGAGAGGATTAGTGAAGCTGCATTACTGCTGTTTTATTTAACTCACAACAGCAAAAGACTAAAAATAAAAGCCTCTTAACCACATTTAGGCAACATGAGAGGCCAGGCCGGACAGTTAGACAAACATGTTTGTGTCGTCTTTGAAAGACCTATGCTAGAAAGGGCAGAGCATGAACACACACACACACACACACACACACACACACACACACACACACACACACACACACATATACACTTCTCACACACGCAAGTTTATGTACTTAATCTATAATCTAGTAATCTGCTAAAAGTTGCCCCATGCAGCATATGCTATGCAAGGAAACACTGTGTCATATCTGTTAAGGCGATGATGTCGGTGAGAGTGCAGCATATGCAGATACTGGCAGGATCAACAGAGTGGGAAACTCACCGAGAGAGAGGAGAGGATTAATGCAAAAAGACCGAGAGAGAGAGAGAGAGAGAGAGAGATTTGCAGAGGCAGCAAATTACCTCTCTCTCTCTCTGTGTCTCTCTGTGTCTCTCTCTCTCTCTCTCTCCCCCCCCCCCCCCCCCCCCCCCACACACTCTCTTTCCTTGCATCAGCATTGATCACAGTACATCAGTAAAGTAAAGAGCACCCCATCCATCAGTGCATGGCTTCTGGAGCTGCTGTAAAGAATACTAAAGCTGCTCGCTACAGTGCGAGCAGACAGAAGCACGATCATATGCATACTGTTTACTATATCAACATAAGCATTAGATTATCCCGAATAGGGTCGTGCTAATCCACTAAAAATGTGCTACATCGGAGACTGCACGCTGGAATTGTTCACAATGCTTAGCCAAATAACAAACTTTTCCACAATCGTATTTTTATCGGTGCAACCGAGACCAGTGGCAAGTTTACATTGAGCTGTGTATTCGGTGTTACTCCTGCATTGGTTGCCATCTGCTAAACGTGTTGGTCCATTATAGTTACATGAACCTAACGGAAACACATCTGAAGGTCTGCTCTTGAATGAATGATTGTTTCGGCAAAATGGAAAGTATGGCTACACTTTCCCCTGCCTACTTACTATATGGAGCTCCTATATAGGGTAAACATGTTCCATCCATTATTCACATAGCTTCAAGTGTGCCAGCTCTACTGGGAAAACTCTGGAAAGAGGCTATTCTACTCTACATCCAGCCAACTGAAGACAGGCAGCTTTCAGGAACCATGAACATGAACCGAAGAAGCTATTGGTGAAGAACACTGTCGGGTTGTGATACACAGTGTAATAGCTCTAATCCTTCCAAACCATTCTTGGGTACAAATAAACACATGGCCAAGGCACAAAAGCTTTGGTTGGATTCCTGCCCCTCCTGAAAGCCTGTCTCAAATATCTAAATGGTTCAAAAGGTAACATCCAGACTCTTGTTTCCTTGCCAAGCATCTGGTCATTTATAGAATCTCATGAGACTGTAAATCAGAAACTGTGTACACAGAGAATGAAAGGGGAGGGAAATGGGGGGCAAATGGACCCATAGGAGACAAAGCAAGACGCTTTAATATGCTGAGAGCCTGACTGACTGCAAATTACAGGATGACATTCTGGGAGTCATGTTTTTTCAGGCCAATTCTCAAATAAACAAATAATAAACAACAGTTTCCTCCACAAAAGATCTTTGTAAAGTGCTCTCTGTCACTCATGTTTCTTCTGACAGTCCACATCACATATTAAGATTAGGCAACTTTCTCAAGTTGTGTAATAGATTGGCTGGTCCAGCTTCTACCAGCTGTACAGACTATACAATTCCTTGAGGCAGATTTTTGCTTTTCAAGCGATTGTGACCAGGCTATGTAAAGAAAGTTGACTTGAATGTCCCGAAGCATGATGGGATAGGCTCCATTCCACCACAACCAAGCACTCAGGAACAGCGCTGGGCTTTGGAGCCAAGCTGACATAAACTGTGTCATGTATCACTTTTCCCAGTCTGAGCGTTGCAGCCTGCTAGTACTATAGCAAGAGAGAGAAAGTTGAGCCTGTATGTTTGGTTCACCACCACTCAAAACAACCATGGCTAAACCGATCTGACGAAGCTCTGGCTTAACAGAGCGCTCCATCACCTCTTCTCTTCCCTCCTCCGCCAGGTTGTCTTCTGACCCATTGTGCAGTAGGCAAAGCAGTGCACATTCCTCCTCAAAATGTTCGTTAACTACTGCCATCATAGTAACTGTCTGATTAGCGCTAAATCCCCCCTTTGTGGACACGCATTACCTCCACCTGTGCATAAGAGAGCATGTAGACTATGCTGACTGGTGACACACATCTCTGCCCGCTGCGACAGGCAATTGCGTACTTGAGTGCTCAGGTGGACAGTGTTTCCTGCCTATGAGCCACAATGTGGAAGATCTGGGTAATTTTATACCCTGGAAGTTTTGGGCTTTTCATGTGCCACTGAGCAGCTTTCATAGGAATGAATGGAGCTTTGTTTTTCCTTATTAGATCCATGCCCATAATCCTTGACAGGATAAGCAGTTCAGACAATATATCGGTTTAAGACAAGATATCTTAATGGCAACCGCAGGCGAAAATACATATCTGGGTCTGTTCCAAAAACTATTTTGCTCTTCGTCTTTGTCTGCACTAAGAGCAGTACTCACCTACTCATGTCTGTGCAAAAAGAGAGAGCGCAGATATTTATAATAATTTAGCTTTTTTTTTTTCTTCAAAGGATGTATTTTATTTCAATACTAGCAAAAAACTCATTGGCATTTTAGATCTAGACTGATAAATTGGTCAAGTTTTGGCTGAAATAATGGCCAATATCAGGTTATTGCTGACCAGCATGTGTGATGTAGGCCTACACGTCACCAAGTTTAATTTACAATTTTACATGTTGCGTTACAATTGCGTTGTTTTTCTATCAGGGATCCATATAAAGTGTGTTTATAATCTTTTTATATCTGATAAGAAGGCAAGCAAATGAAACTCAATAAAGAATTAATGACCAAAATTTAACTGCACATAAATAATACACATACCCCTGACATCTAACTATTCACTCAACTTAGATAATACTGATTAGTTTGTACTACCTAAGGGGCGTTCAGACCTAACGCGATAGATGCGAATGGAGCGGCAACTCTACATTGAAAATCAATGTAAATGGCACGATGACATGTGATTCAGGCGGCGGCGGTGCGAATGAAGCGTCTGGCGCGGCGCAAATAAAGTTGAAAATATCCAACTTTTCAGGCAGCATTGCGCCGCGACATCCAATCAGCGACGAGTTCAAGCCGACGACATCACTTCCCTCACGTACGGTTGTTTACGGTCGCTCAGAGCAACGATGGAGGAGAAGCTAATTGTAGCTGTGTGTGGGCACCAGGTGCTGTATGACACCGCAGCTCACCTCAGACAGATGGACAGGTGCTCCGCAGCTGAGATGAAGCGCCTGTAGTTGGTGTCCAGGCGGGAGATCCTGGCACCGACCCGAGCTAACAGGTCCTCGAACTGGGCTCCGGTCAGCCTGAGGTACCACTGGAACAGGTTGTCATCCAGACGGAGCTCCTGGAGGAGACAGTGAAATTCCCTCAGCTCCGTGCATCTCCGGAGGACTTCATGAATCCAGACACGACGGCGGATGGTTTTCCGGCGTTTCTGGGACTTATACAGCAGGTACAGTGCAGCAACGGTGGTGATATCAGCCATGATAGACGTGGAAAGAGGGCGGGTTGAGAAATATCGGTTCAAAAATGAGCGGGCAAGCGCGAATGACGCGAATGAAGCGAATGACGCGAATGAAGCGAACAGTCCAAAATGATCAAGCGGCGCGATAGAAGCGTCTGAAGCGATTGTATTCGTGTCTGACGCGTTCGGTCTGAACGCCCCATAAGACTGTAAATGTGAAACAAAAAAGCTCTCACTTTTTTGATATTCTAGTCATTACACAATTTCAAAACACACATTTGCAGATACTTGTGTTCCTTGATGACTGGACATATCTCTATTCTTGGATATATAGTTTTGTGTCAGAGGAGTGCGATTAACCAACAACCTCCAAGTCCCAAACTAAGCTCCTCTGGTCATCCTTGACTCTAATAAAAGGAAATGGTATGTATTGGTTATACATATTTCAGAGCATCTCTCCTCACTTGCCAAGAGCTTACTTGAAAGAGCGATCCCCATCTCAATGTGACTTTCATGTAAAATAAAGCCTACAGAATTGCAGACACAAAAATTGGAAATTCAAATGCATGTATCCGTAAGACTGTTTCTATGAATACCAAAGACGAGCATTGTACAAACACATAAGAACAAAACCACTGCGCCGCCCACCAGGCAAATACTTCTGGAGGACAAATTGGAAATTGAATCATAAACTATAAAGAGCCAAGGTTGAGTTCAGCTGCGGAAGAAAAGACAGACGAGATGGAGGTGGAGAGGAGAAAAGAGAGAACGGCTGCATTAAATAAAAGTTCACTCTTTCTCCCCTGCCCCTGCAGAAATTCACGCTGTGCTACCTGATTGAAATTTCCTGGTTTAATAGCTGTGAAATAAAGTAAAAGTTGGGAAGAGGAGGATAGAGAGAATATGAAACAGAGGGTAAAAGAGAGGAATGGAGTGGTAGCGGAACAGCAAAGGAGAGCGAGGGAGACTTCAAAACTCAGAGACCAAAGGATAGATGGATTTAATGGAAAGTGAATTACTTTATGACTTGTAAAAACTGCAATTAAGGGTAATTAGTCTTTACGATTTCAAACACATCTCCCTGTGGTTCTCTTGCCAAAATGTTAATCCACATGACTGTTGTTACCATTCGAGTTGCACACAGTGGCTTAACCACAGGCAGAGAGTCAATAGAGGCTTTAGTTTTGCTTAAGAAACCACACAGATGTACCCGGCTGGGTCTGTGCGGGGTTGGCTGGTGAGCTAACAGGTAACGATTAGCACTAATGAATTCAATGAGAGGGTCCCAATGAGGTAATCTCACCATGCAGCCAGAGGAAACTTTCCATTTACACCAATTAGTGCCAACACAGACGATGACCATAGCACCCAGACACCTACTGTAAATGCTTTTATCATTAACTCTGAAGGTTAAACACTCTTCTTCTGCATCTTCTCCAGGATCTTTCTCAGGTACAGCAACAAAACGTTGGAGTGCTGAGCTTCTGATTATGTTTCTTTCTGTATCACTGAGCGAATGGTGTCTTTACATACAACCAGGGTGGGAATTTCGCGGCAGCCGCGGTGGCTATGGCCCCACACATTGGCCTTGATGCCCCGTGAAAAAAAAATCATAGTACGGCCACAGTGGCCTTTGTGTCCTGTCCAAGTTCCATGTAAAATGCGCCAGTGCAGCGTAGTGGGCTTGCCTTGAATAGAAATTCAGTCAGTTCGCGGTTCACACAGGTGGAGTCTCATCATCACATCCGATGATCTCACGTGAAAGCCTGAGCCTCTCAAACAGCTGCAGCGTCTCAAAACGGAAGAACGACACTCAGTAGCGTAACATCATGGTGATAGGCCCCGGTGCAAATATTTTTTTGTGCCCCCCAACCCCACCTTAAACACAAGTGCAAGCTTGTGCACACTGCACGCACACACACGCACAGCCACTCGAGAGAACTGCTATTGCAGGGGTGGACTGGCCATCGGGAGTACCGGGTTTTTTCAATAATGGGCCGATGGACAGCCTTTTTTTATTTTATTCTTTTTATTTAATTATTATTTTTTTATATATATATATAATTTTTCTTTCTGCTGCACCTTGCCTTGGTAACTACCATAAATTACCAAATAATAGCCAGTTTTCAATTAACTGCAGGGTCCCCTTTAAACGCCAGGTGCAGGTGTATATTTTGGAAATAACCGCCGGTTCCAAATAAACACCGGGTCTAATTTATTTATTTTTTTTTAAATCCAGGAAGAAGACGTGACCACTGACACTGCATGTTTTTCTTCTTCGCCTTTTTCACATGTTGTGCATGCTTTCTGTCAGTCAATATCACATTGATCACCATGGCTCCGGTGTAGCAAAAAATTAAAATGTACGATTTGAAATTCAAACTTTCTGTCTTAAAAAATGCAGAGGAAAACTCAGACGAAGCAGCCGCAAGACGTTTCTCTGTCGACCCCAAGAGAGTGAGAGATTGGTGAAAAAATAAAACTGAGCTTCAGCG
The DNA here is from genome assembly GCF_900880675.1 of Sparus aurata. Classification (NCBI taxonomy): domain Eukaryota; kingdom Metazoa; phylum Chordata; class Actinopteri; order Spariformes; family Sparidae; genus Sparus; species Sparus aurata. The sequence continues at coordinate 16,552,982 of NC_044193.1, read as the reverse complement.
TCTGTCCGAGGAGGACAGCAACAGGGCCAGGCTGCCTGGTGGACATGCGGGAATGAGTTATCAGCAAACGGGCACACCACAAGAGAGTGTCCCACAAAATGATCAGGGCGATGGCGAAACAAATGTACGCCACTGTGAGTGACAGCAGGGATGAGGAGTTTGCCGCGAGTGCTGGTTGGCTTAATCGTTTCCTCCACCACAACAACTTCACTAGCAGAAGACAACTATTGCCCAGAAGGATGCAAGAGAATTTACCGAGAAGCTGGCGAAGTTTGGGACATTTTCACCCCGGATTTTTGAGAGGAAGGAATTAAACGCCTGTCCCGAATTGCTGCCTGGTCCCAAATAAACGCCCGGTCTGTTAAGTGATTAAAACAAATAAACGCCCTGGCTATTATTTGGTATTTTACGGTATGATAACTCTCCCGGCCGGGGAGAGAGACATCCATCAGCTCGGCCCACAGTGCTCAGCTGCAGACACAGCAGAGAGGTGACGAGATGCGACTCATCATGACTGACAGGCATCAAGGCCACTCAGCGTTACCTTACCAACCCGCCCCCAGCTATTTCATTCACAAAAACAAGGTATTGAATATTGGCTGTGGCAATTCTGGACAGCCGTTTTTTTCTTTTTTTTTTTTTTTTCTTCCTTCATGGGCCCCTGAAGGTGTCTGGGCCCTGGTGCAGCTGTACTGGTTGCACCGCCGATACTTACGCCGCTGACGACACTTACAGCACAAGCCGGTTTTGATATGATACGTAAGTGACTCATGTGTTAGGATTTAGTTGGGTAAAGTTGGAAATATATTCACAGATTCGAACTTCCTGGATCAATAACTCATAAGCGAAAAATTGTTAAAACACTAACAATGAGTCTTTCCTACCTTAGTATGGTAGACAACGAGCTACAACTGCATTTTCATCAAAACGAGCGCTCCTTGTTATAAATAACATCGGTCTCTATGGTCAGCCTTCTGTAAGACGAGGGCGCAGGGACCGTATACAAAGTGCAACACCAAAAAGAGTTACTACAAAAAATATTCAATAACTTCACTATCATTCAGTGTAGTGTCACCAAAATCATTCCACACATCAATGGTCTCCTGCTGGTCATTATACAACTGTCTGATTAGAAAAAATGTGCTTTGCCATAATTTGGGGGAATTTCTATTGGGAGAAATATTCAATACCTTCACTAATATTCAGTGTAGTGTCACCAAAATCACCTAACCCTAACTCTACTTGGCAAAAACTGTTTTCTAATGTAACATTAACTTCATATTGGTATTAAAAATGTTTTAATACATAATCCATGTCTTATTATAAATTAGGATGTTATGGTATCAATCTGAAAGGTAAATCACCAAATTTTACTCATTGGCCTTTGTGCCCTGTCATGCGGCCTTGGTTCCCCTAAAAAAAAAAATAAGTGAAGGCCAAATGGCCTTGCCCCTAAAAGGAAGAAGTTCCCACCCTGCATACAACTTTTTCCATTGAGACATTTATACAACATCGTACTGTACATGGTTGTCTTTGCAGTTACATATCATAACCACGGCTGACCGATGGCAACCTCCCATCTCCACCTCAAATAAGTGTGTATTGCAGTTACAACAGTGCGAAGACTCACGCTGACCAAATGTCTTTAGTTTCTCTCCTGCATCCCTGGATGTACTGTACCTTTAGACATCTGTTGTATTTCACCGTTTCTTCATGTTCTCTTTCAGCTGTTTTGGGAGATATGTTAGTTTGCTGCAGGTGAAAAACAAACTTTTCCGGATTTTGGTTGCTCATAATTAAAGCTTTAAAATGTTTATTTTATATTGTTAATGGTTCAGTATTATACAAGTTCTATTAGTTTATAGAAAGTCACAGTTTTCACACATCCTGGGAAATACCACAACACAAAGTCAGTGAATTTCACACAACTAACAGTCTGTAAATGTAGGCTCAATAGTCTGTACATAAATGCAACAAGATACTTAAATAATTTTAAATATATATATAGATATATATATCTATATATCTATATATATATGTAGATATATATATATATATATATATATATATATATATAGATATATATAGTATTTGTGGTTTTCTGTTTAGTTGAAACAAGGAATATGTGTGGGTATCAGACCAACATTTGTGAACCTTTTTTTTACACATTTTGATTTAGATTGTTTAAATGTGTAAGTATGTATGCAAAATATTTTTTGTGCAACAGTCATTTTTATATAGAACATGACACACATGATCTTAATACCAACACCAATCATATTACATATAGGATGAACCATCTAGAACCACTGCCCTAAAAACACACACATAAGTGTCAAACACAAAGGAACATTTACATAGTTCAGGCCGTATTCACAGCACACGGCTGATCCTTAGTAACCCAATCACACCCTCACAGTCCGCTTTTGTTTATCTGTCGACCTGGTTCTTCAGGCATGGGCTATGAATCACTCTGCCTCCCAGCAGAAAGCATCTCGCTGTCTGGCATCACCTTTCTACTTTCATAGATATTCATTTTCTGCACTTGGTGGAAAATAACAGTTATAAACACACTTCCCCCTGGTAGAAAAGCCATTTTGGCTGCGTTGTGACCCTCTTGTTCAATATTTCAGCAACCAGGCAGCCTGCTCGACAGACATTAGAAAATGTATTTCTCATCAGCACATCCCTAGAATATGCGATGGAATCATGTCGGAGCTGAAATAAACGCAGACGATTATCCTGTGATCGTCTACAAAGGCCAGAGTGCCTGTGGACAGTTATCAAAAGCACTCCTGGCACCTTAATAACGGAATACATCATGGTTAAAACAACACATGTGTGCGCAAGGACACACTGATTGGCGAAGGTTAGTATATGCAAATGTGGTTCCTTGGAATTCGTCAACACCAATTGAGCCGGAGAACAGAGCAGAGCAGAGCAGAGAGAGAGAGAGAGAGAACCAGAGACGATATAACACCCATAATGATGAACAAATGGACAAATCATAATTAACAGGTATCTGGGCGCTGGAAGGCAAGAGCACAAAGATCATGATGTCATCAGTGGAAACCAGTATGACCAAAATGTGACATAACTGAAATTTACAGATTGTAGCGAAGACTGTTGTGTTTGACTCCTGCATGGAAGAGCAACTGATTCAAAAGTCGTTGCTCTCGTCTCTATTGAGTTGAATCCCGTAGGCTGTGCCTTCAAGCATTGTTAGTGCTGTTACTTGGAAACTGGGAATGATTGTTATCAAAGAAAAACATTTTAAGACTGTGACTTTGGCAATATCTGCCTCTGTTGGAGTGACTATGGCATTAATATTACTCTGTTCTTGTTTAACCAATCAGATAGTTGTGTGGGCGGGACTTTGAGCAAGATCACAGAGTGGTGACTAAAGACAGAGAGAGGCAGCTACATCAGAGCCAGAGTAGCAAATAAAAATCAGTTGATCCCTTACCCCTTTTTTGGGCTAACGTCAGCTATTTGCTAAACCATCACTCGCTGCAGGTCTGTAGCTAGCAGTAGAGTCTGATGAGGAGGTTTAAGTTGATTCAAATGATTAACCATCCAAAACCTCCAAAAGATTGTTTTCAGACTTGTTTCTGCTTAGAAAAGTGCATGTCGCAGGAAAAACTGACACAGCTCGGAATCTTTAGATGATGCCCCACTGCAGCCTTTCATGAAACACGTTGCTCACGCTGGCTGGCTGCCAAAATGAAAAGCAAGACATTCTTACAAGCAACACTCGAGCAGGATATATGTCTGCACCGTAACAATTAAGACCATAAACTCAATGGGAAACTATGATACAAATGAAAATGGTCAATGGTATGGTCATCAGCTAACACCCCCTGCCGGCCATCAGAGAGAATGCAGGCTTGAGGCACATTTTTCATACCAAAAAGCTCTGCGTCCACCGCGTCACACTGTCAGCATGAAAAATTTCACATTTGTAATTTTCAGCTTAAATTTTTCACTTGCCATATGGAGCCACATAGTAGGCCAAGCATGGAGTGCAGCTTCACTGTGGAGCAGCCTCTAAGGAGGGCAGACAGCCTGTCTCTGCACATCACATTACAGAGCCTCTTTCAGTGTGCATGCATGTTAGTGTGTGAGCGTGTGTGTGTATGTGTGTGTCCGTGTGCTCTTACTGCAGGCCTGACTGAACAGACATGTCCCTGTGAGCCTGTGTGACAGAGGTTTAGCACATGCATCTTAACATCCCTGTACATCTTTGTCCCAATGTCTCTGTTTCCCCGTCCTGGCAGACACAATGCCTTTCAGAATAAGTTACACTCTTCGCAGACTCTAATCAGTGGCGATGTATGGAGATTTCAGCCTATAGACGGAGAATCAATGACTCGACAGTGTGTGGTAAAGTGATCAGCATAATCGCTGTTCCGCTTTACTTCAAAATCCAAGCCAAGCTGTTTCTCCAAGACTATTGGCAAAGCCACTGAGACGTTTAACCAAGGCCTCGACTTTCTCAACAAATAAGATCTCTTCATTGCAGGAGATCTGTAGTCCACTAAGAGTGTTAAAGCTCTGTGGTCAGGGTATAAAGCCTGTAACTTCCACACAGTGCTATACTGATGTGTATAATAAAGTATGCGAATAAGAAAAAAAGACAGCAGTATGGATGGTATAACAGATGGAGAGGCAGCGGAGGCAAAGGAGAAACATCTTTTTCTGTTCTGGCCTGAGAGATAAAGAGCCAGACAGGCTCGCACACATTTACACACACATGCACACACACACACACCCACACAAATATATATACACACATGCTGAGACTCCTTTTGCCACTTCCACTTTCTTCCTGAGGTCGCCACAGCTGTCTTGTCAGCACATGCCTCCTGAGCTGGTGGCAAGAGCACAAATACACACATACTGACACACATACGCACATTAAGGAGATATGGCCAAAAAATAAGATTCTTCTTTTCAAGATAAGGAACACTTCGTGGTTTAGTGATTTCCTATTTGTTTGCCTGCAAAATGCCTGAAAACTAAAACATCATTTAAACATATTTTTTAAGGCCTTAATGCAAGAATAATACATGTTTTATCATGTGCAAGATCAAAAGATAATGGTTATATATATCAATATATATAGATATATAGATATATATTGTATATATATATATACAGCATATATATACAGTGCATATATCTATATATCTATGTATAGATATATATATAATTATACTGTATATATAGCCATAGACGGTTAATACCGGATGCTTGCAATAAGATGCGCATTCATGTTAATTTTTTGTTTTCAGCACAGAGCATAAAAGCATCAAAAAAGAAAAAAGTTTAGCATTTACTAAAGTCGTATCTGCACATTGCTGACTCCCATGGATTGTCTCTTTTAACGAGCAATAGCGCCTTTTCCACAAACACAAACTGAGCTCATATTAGTGTCTTTTTTCTATCAGAATAAAAGGTACAAACAGCCCGCCACAAAAAAACTATTTAAGAATTCACTTCAAGGTGGCCTGAGCTGAATAGACAACTGGAGTTCAGACAGTCGTATAAACTGTGAAAGGTGCACACACAGTGAAACTATTCATTTTTTCTTTTTGGGTTTGTTTTGTTTGGTCTATTCACTATTTGTATTTAGTTTTTAACTTTTCTTTTATCTGTGTCTTATTATTATTATTATTATTATTACCATTATTATCGTTATTAGAACTTTTATATTATATATTTTACATATATGCATTCCATTAAATGTCCTTGTCATTTTAATTTTGTTTTGACATTTTAATCTATTTTATACTACCTTTTGTATAACCTCTGCTACAATTACAGTCAAGTTGTATAAAAAAAAGAAGACAAGACCAGAATGTATTTACAGCAAACATCATACAGTGTGTTACCATGATGACCTCAGTCAATCCAACAACCATCAAATAATTTTTACATGCCAGCAGTCGTGTGTGTGCCTGTGTGTCTGTATGTGTGTTTGTGTGTGTGTGTTTTTGAGAGAGACGGTGTGTTTATGTGTGAGCGCGTCAACCTTGAAGTGACCTAAGGGATTGTATTCAGTAATTATCTGATTACTCGTGTGTTTCTCCCCACTCTGACAACCTGCAACTGGATAACGCTGTAACTCCCCAATTACAACTTACTCCACAATCAATCGCCCATTAACAGGAGCACATAGACCGTACACATGCCCCCACCACCACACACACACACTCATACCACCGTGTCAGGCTCACATACCAACACGCAACATTACCGCCACAAATTCATTTATGATAAAAATAACTATGACATGATCTTCAAGAATACAAAGCTACAAACGCCAAACTTTTATCTAATCTTGTGACTTTGGTATTCATCTTTCTCAGCCGGTGTTTTCTGTGTTTTCGTCATTTTGCGCAGCTCAGCATGTCAATGAAAGCCCAGTGATGTTCCACTATAAGAGAGCATCCACATCCTTTCTCCGCGTCTTTTCACTACCTCCCATTTATGAAAATGTTTGCCCTTGCCTCATCAGGAAGGGCTTGCAGCCAGCATCAATCTGACACACAAACAGAGACAGCACACACACAGACACACACACACACACACGCACGCCATGGTTATAGGTACTCCAGGTATTCCAGCAAGGACACACACATACCAAACACCCGAATAAACCCAAAAAACCTTGTAGTTTTCAAGAAGTATTAAGATGACGTGAGAGTGTTTTAATTAGTACACAGAAGGCCAAAGGACCGCTGTTGATCCGTCAAATGTGCTGCAGTTTTTTAGGGTTAAGGAAAAAAAGCTCAAATTCATCCACCATTTTCTCTTCCAGCCCTCCACTAATGGAACATCGCTGTGAGGCAGATGTTTGGACATGCAATACACGGACCGCGGTATAAATATCTTTAGCATCAGTGATGACAGACACGCAGTAACGACAACGACAAACAAAGACAACCAGTTCAGATGAAGGGCAGCTGCTGCATGCCACTTCATCCTGACATGAGAGCCAACGGCAGAGTGTAACATATTCAAGCCTTTCATATGCAGTCAAACCGAAGACCAAACCCACCATCATCACTTCCCGGTTTTATCCTGAGGTGATTTTGCCATTGTCACTTGCTCATTTCGGGCGTTTTTTTTTTAACACATTAGTCGCCTTGTTCCTGGTTTGGTCTTCCTTTTGCTGCAAATGTCTGGAGGAGCAGTTTTCAGATACATTTTGCTGTCTTACTGATCATGTCTGTAGCACCAACAGAGACTTTCAAACTTGCAGAGTGTCACATTGCAACCTCTGGATCTGCATTTTTTGTTGTCATCAGCTTAGATTGTTTATATTTACCCACAGGTACATAATATTGATGGACAAAATATTTAATTTTGTTCACATTATTTTTCTATTATTATTATTATTATTATTACAATCGTATAGGAAGTGGACACTGAGTTTAAGTTTCATGAGGGCAGAATTTATTCTAAGTTTGTTGTATGGTAAACATGGAGGAAACTACTAAAGCTAAAAAAAAACGATCTTTGGCTTTCGCTTCTCTTCTTATTCTTATTCTTATTCTTATTCTTATTATCATTATTATTATTATTATTCATTTTTATTTGAATAGGGACAGTGCACAATAAAACATTAACCCTGTGTACAACAAGGACAGATGCATTGCACCAGGTTTTAGCAAGTTGCTATTTTCCACCCATAGTCCCTGGACAGATAGATGAAACATACGATAAATTAAAAACAGCTACTAAATTCACAGTTGTGCAAAATTTCAATTAAAAAGTTATGAATACATACATTCCCACATCATTAAAACAATTTGAAACAATTTACCCCCCTCCCGCCAACTTTTTCAAATAAATATGCCCCCCCATTAAACACACACACACACACACACACACATATGTCTACAATTTTGCTTTGACAGCATCCAACGTTTTGTGTTACATGAAAATGTTTTAAAATCATGTAATCAGCTCTGTTGGAAGTGTGTTCCATTGATTTGTGGCAACAAAAAAAGATGATTTACCAAATGAAGTCTTGCGTTTAGGAATATTGCACTCTCCCCTGGTAACTGATCGGGTAGCTCTTGTTGTTTTTCTGAGCAGAGTGTAACCATTTCTCTGACGCCTTTTCAACAAAATCTCAGCACTGAAAGCCTCACCAAGATTCAGAGAGGTGTTCATACTCATATGTCCACCCACAGACTGTAAGTGATCAGCATGACCTCAGGCACATAAAAAGCTCTCATTCACACACAGGTACAGTAGCAGGTACAATGTGCTCTCTATTAAAGCCTTTTTTTCCTAGAGGGAGGTAATTTTCCGTGTCACAGACAGCTGATCATTGTGTACCACACAGACGAAGATACCTAACCTTCACATGAGAAATGAACTGAAAAGAAGTGAGAGGCCTCAGGGCTCAATCATGCTAGTGACTCAGCCACTTGGCTCACAGGGGAGGGGTACCACGCATCCAGGGATTTCTAATCCACAAGGCTCACTGCTTGCTGTCTGCGCTGTAACCTACAGGCATTTTGGAGAGTCGCCCCACTCTGATGTGACTGCAGAGACGTGAAAGCCCCTGAACTGAGAAGACCTGCTGGATTACTCGTGTTCGTCTTCCTTTTAATAAAGAACTTTTTTTGTATGTTCTTCTCAGCAAAGAGCCTCTGTGGTCTTGTATTTCATTGTGAATCCGACCGCTGCATTCCCTCGGGAGGCACACAGCCTATTCACTCCAACTTTACAACGCGTAAAAACAAAATTGGCTGCAGAGGCTGCCTGCAGTGGTAATCCACAAAAGATCCAATACCATTAATGCAGCACACAGACACCAACCAAGTGACAGGATTATGTACTATACACACACACAGACACACACATGAAAGGACATAAACACATACATCGACCTACCTGTGTGGCTCCTGTGTGCATGTGTGAGGGAGGCCAGACAGAGGGACAGTAGCAAACTCCACACACCTACTCCACAAATGCAAGGGCCCCGTTCCCGCATTCTGCCGGAGAGAAACAAAAACACACATATTCCGTTAGGGAATACATACACATAGACAAAAGAGAGAGAATATACTGTACGTTGTATTACATTTTCCCAAATGTTGGTTTCATGTCAATGCAGATTCATAAATCCTCTTTACTGTCTTTATAGTCTTGACATGAGTAGGATGGCACTTTGGTCTACATTGAAATATCAACTATTAGATGGATTGCCATTACATGTTATAAAAACATTTATGGTCTCAATAAGATAAATAAATTTTAATGACTTTGATGAGATGTCAGCTTTTCCTCTGGAATGTAATTGATGAACATATTTATATTTATTTACTGTATATACTGTATACTACGCGTTGACCAAGTACTGACTTTTGTTTCTTTTCATCCGACTGCCGGATAAAAAGAAACTCAGATTGACTCAGATTTTTTACTCAGATTCAGTACGCAATCTGCAAATAAATGTAGTGGAGTGAAAAATACTTGTATGTAAAATGTAGTGGAAGTATAATGTAGCAGAAATTGGAAATACTCAATTACAGTAAAGTGGAAGTGACTCAAAAACGTACTTAAGGACAGTACTCGGTTACATTCAATCACTGAATAAGTCTGTGTCTTTTCTTTACCCATATTCACAAAGGTTTTAAACAAAAATAGAAACAAACACGACTTAGCACCTCTTTATTTGTTAAGTATATAATTCAAAATGTTGTCTGTTGTATTAAAAATGTGCCTTTCTGTGTATTATATGTTTTATACAATAATTGTCAGGATATGAAATGACCTTCCACAACATCATCTCCATTAGCCCGAGTTGTACTTAGTGTCAAGTGCTAATTAGCAAATGTGTAAATACCTCGGCATGTTAGCTTTGTCAGCATGAGCATGTCTAGCTAACAAAGCCTCACAGAGCCGCTAGCATGGCGTTGGAGTCTTGTGAAGGCACACATGCATAAACTCAACAACAAGGTAACTGTAAACATGTCCAAACAACCAACATTCAAACTCACACACGTCCTACAGTACTGCATTGACTTGCCAAAGAAAACAATATTTGCGCAGGGAATATTATTGTTTACTGCAGATACTTTCAAACAGAAGGAAATATGGGGAGTGACACAGAAGGACAGGGAGAGAAGAACACATCAATGAAATACAGACGTTTATCTTTACTTATAGATCAGTAAATACAGTTTAATTCTGCATCTTGGCAGCCAACAGGAAAAACAGCATTAAAAGCACTAATGAGACAAGTTCTGTTAATACAGATTAAATACTGTGTACGTGTTTGTAAATTTGGATGGGTGCAAATAGATGGCAGCTGTTGGTGCTCAGTGAAGACTATTGTAATGCAAACTAAAGCTTTAACAGCCAACTCCAGTCTGACAAAATGTCTGTTGAGAACTCGCAAACACAGACTCACAAACAAGACAATAAACCCTCTAATAAAATATTTAATGAAAACTTTCTAACAAACAAAACTAATAAAACCAGACTAACATAAGATAACCAAGGTGTGTTTCTTTTATTAATCAATAACATAGTTTTCTAAGTTATTATTCCCGTCAGGATGTAAACAATGAAAACACATACGTAAAAGCCCTTGTTGTGTGTCTTCTGTCCTACTGCTAACAGGGGTTTACAGGAATGCATGATAGCACTTAATATTTTTGAACACTGCACAGCACAGAAACTTCCACAGCAGGCAAACAAACTCTTTTCTCGTTTCTCCACCAGGGGAACTTGGGTTTTGTAAGCAGGATTGTACACAAACGTTTCTCAGTGAGTGAATAAATAACTGCAGGAGGCAGGCCGAGCAGAAGCAAACATATGAGACTAAGATACAACATGCAGAGAATCTGAACAGCCCATTATACCTTGAACGCACCATGTTGCCATTAATTAAAACAGGAATTGGCCCCAAACACAATTCTGTAAACTATGAATAATACTTTCATTTGCACAGTCTTTACGAGTCGATTTTTTTGTCTTTATATTTCTTGACAGGGCAGTCCCTCAAATGGCTGCTTGAGACTGGATCTTAAAGCGGGTCAGTCTCCTTGAGACCCCATGTTGTATTGTCCAATTTTACAGCGGAACCAAACACGTATACAGACTGGAACAAAGAATTGTTTTTTGTCTGTATGGTGTAGTATAGTTTCGCCTTTATAGCAAGTTTGTTTTTTGAAACTTTTGGGATTCAAAAGTAGATTTATCATCGCACTCACTTGTCAACCTGTCTGTCCTACCAAAACACACTGTGATGCACTGTTATTTTCTCATATTTGAGTTGCATAATAAAAGGAAATTTACTGCTGTTTGGGGCAAATAATGCATCATGGCGAAATCTGCTTCTCTTTATGTGTGAACGCAGCTAGCTTGTTAGCCTTAGCTAGCACGGTAGCTTCTACCTGGTAAAGGAGGAAAAAAGTCTTTGGCTTGTTTGTCTTCAAACCAATAACAATTGTCTATGGCGGTGCTTAACCCCCGGATGTAGGTGAAGGTCAGTGCCCTGCAAAACAGTGTCGGAGGGCACTTTTAGTTTGCAAGTGGGGAAGTGAGCCCTGGCCTTAAAATAGCTCCATCCCTGCAAAAGAAACTGTAACAGCTTCTAGCTTGTTTATGTTCATCCAATTAGAGAACAGGTTAGTGTTGAAGTAACTTGCCATTTTCAGCATGTAGGTTGACAGCTTGGAGGCTGTCGATGGTGTTTCACATAGCGATGAAGACTTTGAAGAAAGCGCAAGCAGATAGCGGAAGGAACAGTAAATAGGCGACAAATGATAAACTACTTCATGGGTGATGTCGTGGTGGCTCTGTCCACTGTTTGTCACAGTCAGTGGTGCAGCATTACCCATTTTTTCTGGAAAAAGACAAAATTACAACAAACACTGTAGACTATGGGAATTATGTTTTTGCATACAATCTACTGAATCAGTGGATTAAGTGCTGTGTTACTTTCTTTTCATGGAAGTTGATTCACTTTTCTAGAAGCCAGCAAATGTGTAGAAGAGAAAAATGAAAGGATCTTTTGAAATACTTCGGAGCAGATGTGTGATGATAAAACAAACCAAACGTCCAAGGTTTGTGTGAGAGTCTGTGCAGATTAGCTCAGAGAAGATCAGATTATACACACACACCTGGTTGGGTCTGTATGTGCTGATGTGTTTATTTGAGCATATATCTGCGACCGTGCAAACGTCCGCGCCTGTGATGTGTGTATGTGCGCGTGTGTGTTTGTGTTAAGCCCTGGCTTGAGTTCTGAGCTGGGTATGTGAGTCATCTGGCTATGCAGCCAGGCATTTCTAGAGCTGTGAGAAGCTGCAAAGCCAGACAGGCTGAGCCAAGGCTTTCTCTGGTTAGAGGGCATCACACACACACACACACACACAGAATCATACACATATACGATATATTGTCGCTTTTTGTCTTTACTCCCATTCATCTCTACTTGCCTCCTTTAGTCTGCCTCCCTCACTTCTCTTCTCTTACCCTCTTCCGCCTGTCCACACCTATGCTATGCTTGTAGTAAATAATTAGGAGACAAAGCAGGGACGCTACCTGCTTCCTCTCCAGCTCATTTAGACACACAGCAGTGTTTGTGATGATGCAGTGCCACTTCATTTTGGCTGGTTGTTTGGTCTGTCTGCCGCAGAATGAGTGGGTGTGTGATATAGAAATGGATTTAGAAAGGAGCACAAAAAGAGAGAGAGAGAGAGAGAGAGAGAGAAAGAGGAGGAGGAGGCTCTGTGTGTGCGCGCGTGTGTGCGCGCATGTGTGCTTGTGTGTCTGACTGCTCAGGAACACGGGGTTCTGATCAATAGCATCTAAACAGCTTGACTCTCCATCAGTATCAAACTCAGCAGCAGCCAATGGTGACTCATGTGTACACACACACACACACACACACACACACACGTATACAAAATCAGAACAGCAGGTTTTATACATTGATAAGACAAAGGACTGCATGTTCTGACTTAAAGAGTCAGTTCACTTTCTGACTGTATGCTAACTGCTTGTAAACATTTGTGTTTACACTTGTTTACGTCTGCATGTTGTTCCATATTGAAAATGTTTCCTGGTACTACATTCCCCAGTCTCCTCTGATCATATCCGCCGCTATGACTAATGGTAAGAAAGCAACACTGGATCCTCTAACCCTGGATGATGTAGCTTTCATTAACCGAACACAGAGGAGCAAAAGAGAAAGGAAGAGCGAGAGGAGAAATAGATAGAGTTGGAGAAAGAATGGTGGTCTCCAATGAGTTGTGCAGTCTGTTCCATCCCTTTAATTAGTCCCATTGGAATGCCCTCCCCGCTCCACACAGCTGATCAGCTTCCCCTCTATATCTCCAGCCTGCACTTGTGTGCATGTGCACGTGGGCGCTTGTGTTTGTATTCATCTTAGCTAAAGCCGGACATCTCACGGGCATACGCGCTGTGGTCGATCTCCCCACGGTCGCAGAGAAAAATGTAGTGGAAATGCATTAATATTCAAGGATTTTCTATTCCCTGAGATATCTGCCATTTGGAAAATTGGATGCCTGTACTCTCTACATCAGTTACTGCAGCAATTAATGGGAAGGGATTTTTGCTTACAGAAGATATGTCACAGCAATATTTGTTGTCCAGAAAAACTTGAAAAAAAAAGAAAAGTTTATATCAAGAAATTGAGAATTCTGCATTTAAATGTCTGAAAATGACTGGAGCTTTGTTATATATTCTGTTTAATTGTATACTTACTACAGATGTTTTCAATAATGTTCAAACCCTGAGAAATCGTTAAGTTTACTCAAGGTAACAGTCAGAGAGTGAGAAACAAAGTCATCAGAGATGTGACTGAACAATTAAAACTGAAACATAACTACGTCCTTGTGTGCCTGAGTCTTGTCAGGTGGATTTTCGTCAATAACGGTGGTTGCCTAATGGTGTTCACCATCAGTGAGGCAAGTCTGACCACAGGATAATTTGTCACTTATTCATGTTACTCGCAGGAATGTTTATTCACCCCAAACAACCACATTACTTCCATTACACTAGCCGTAAGCTAGCAAGCAACAACACGCAGAGGCGGTGTGTATCTGTATACTGTCACTAAACTCAGCACTAACCAGAGACTCCACTTTTCTCTCTTCTTTTCCGCTCCACTCTGTAATTTTTGATTGTGTAGTAAAGAATACACCCCCTCCAGCTAAGGTCAACATTGCAGTACATAAACCACCACCCAATGGAGGTCTCCTCCACGAATCGCTCCTGCAGGTTGATCAACAGGAGTGAAGATACATTTTTATCCCAAAAGTAAGTAAGTCAACTCTGAGCTCTCCTCTTGTTCAGTTCTGACACAGAGCAAAATCCAATGTGACTCCGGGTGTTTATTCCTTCAGAAGGTATGGCCTTGCACCCAACGGTGATCCCTGGCTGGGTTTGGGTTTGTTTCTCTCTCCTTGTGAATACGGTGTGCATTCCCTCACTCACACAGTGATAACTTACATGATAACATACTTTCTGTATGACTATGAATTGGGAACCATTGATATGGATCCTATTCATCCTGAGAATTTAACAGAGAAATGAATATCTGTGCCTCCTGTGGAGTGCCGCCGTGGCTAAGGTCATCGGGATAATCACGGTAGCTTGCTGTGCTATTCAAAGTCACAGTATCAAAAGAAAATTGGAAGATATTGTCTGATATTGTCAAGAGGCAGCAAAGAGGAACGGAAAGGACACGGAGATGATAGAAAGCAAAGATGAAAGGTAAGGAGAGGAGTGCATAGAAGCGAAGAACAAAAGATAACAGTATGAGGATGAAGGAGAGGGAAGGAAAGAAAGGATCCCAGTAAAACAATAAAGGAACGATCTGGACCACACGTGTGTTGGTATCATGACTCCAGCGAGTATTTGGCTGACACATTAGTTTGTGGCTGTGTTGAGTAATTGAACAGAATTTGGTATTTTTTACTGGTATTCACATCAATGAAAAATAGTTTTTTTCTCCTAAACTTACATTTTGTGTCACTCTTTCTTTATCAATTAATAGATCATATTAGATCTTGTTAAAATGGTGATGCACCAGTCTTAACTCGTCAGTGTTTTGAAGCAAACTGAAATCCGTTTCATTGTGGATTTTTATCATGTTTTATATTTTTGCTATCATGGCCAGGTCCCTCTTGTGAAAGAGATCTCAATGGGGCTTTCTGCTTTAATGAAGGTGAAACAGAAAATGATAAGTGGAAACGTAACCTATTTGTTCCTAAGGGAAAATGTTTGTAAGGTCAAAACCTTGACACTATTACTGGAATAAATATAAAATAAGCCATAAAAGGTTGTACTAAAATTCTGCAGTGGTGCAATAAGTGTGTGACGGCTCTGTCAGCACACAGCAGAGGATGAATGTGAACGGACGGAACACAAAACAGCGATGACTTGTCGTGGAAGGGTTTGTTTTGGAGCCGGAGTTAGGACTGCGACTCTCCAAACCTAATGGGAACCTCGGGAGATTTCGGCTTGATTAGGCCTCCCTGATCCTGCCAGAAGCGTGTATGTGTGCGTATACATGAGTGTGTGTTCCATTAATGAAAACCCAACTTTGGCCTTTGTAGATAAATTCACTCCATGTGACCTCAGAAGAAAGCCTGCAGCTTTAAATTAAGCTTCCAATTTAACAGGAATCTCAACTGTTCGTGTGTGTGTGTGTGTGTTGGAGGAAAATGTAAAGAACAGGGAGGGAAAACGAGGAGTGGGAGCTTTTAGCCCTCTCCTCCTCCGTCCCTCTTTCACTAGTTAACCGTCCCCCATGACTTCAGCAGAGTGCACATCCAGACTTGACATCCCCATCTTTCAAATAAGCTTTTGCCTGCTGCCGCTACATGCATGTGCCCGACACATCCCGAAACCCAGATTCAACCCAAAGGTGTTGCGCTCCATCCATCTCCATTCTCTCTCTCTCTCTCTCTCTCTTTCCTCTGCTCCGTCCCTGTCTGCCAGTCGCTCACTGTGCTAAACTGGAGAGCTCGCTGCACCGCGAGCTACGATCCTGATGTCACCACAAATCCATCGTCCACGCATGACATGGCTGCCCCTAAAACATCCTCGGGTCAAACACAAACAAAGACACGCACACACACACACACACAGAGACAACACACCGCTGCAGAGCGTCTGCTGACAGTGCAGATCCAGGTGGTAAATGTAGTTATGTTGTCTGAGCCTTTCTATCACCCACAAGTCCAACAGCATCAGACAGTAAAAGAAGAAAAGGAATTGCCAGCCTTCACCTACAGGCGCGGGCTACACCATAGCTACGAGCTGGCTTAACACTGCAAAAATAACATCAAAGTCCCTCTCTCTCTCTATAGAATACGCCGCACATTACTTTCATATTTATCCATCACATTTTGACTACACTTCAATTTTCTGTGAGGTTCTTGGGCAATAGCAGGAAAAAAAAAAAAACACTTTGAACTAAATAAACAAATGCAAAGTGGGGGATCTCTTGAAGCTTGAGAATTTAGGAAATATATTAAAGCGAAATGCAAATGGCCTGCGCTGTGCGGTCCCGGAGAGACGATAGCGTCATGCATGGGAGAGCACGGGTGGAAAAAAATAGATAAATAAATCCAGGGGAAAAGAAATGGCTTCTTTAATTTAATTTCAATCCAGGCTTTTTGACTTTTGTGGGATTATTTAAGCGCAAGCTGAGTGGAAATCCATCCAGCACTATGAGCCTTTGTTGACAAATGTAGTGGTTGTTCGGCAGAGTAAGAAAAACAGATAAAAGTTAAGCAGAGTTTTGTACCCAAAGAGCTGACGATGGAGCTGAACAAGCACCATTAGAGAGCGAGGCAGCTCCGTAAGAGTCTCATCAAAGGGCATGAAACAATAAGGAACCACTGAGCCCCAGACATTTTAGGATAACTACCTGGACTGCGAAGGCACCAGAGGCTGAACGAGGGTGCATCTGGTGCAGGAAGAGTGCAGCTTCTGCTTTCCAGCGCACTTTAACAGGAGTCTGATTTCATCCGTCCATCTCCCAGACAGACATGTGAAAGTGACCGGCAGTAAAAGCACTTTCTCCCCCCCCCCTCACATCCTCTCTCTTTCTCTGTCTGTGCTCTCCTCTCTCCTGTGCCTCCGAACTTAATTTTTCATCACACTGTGGTTTTCAGTGGAGCGACACTTTTTCTCCTCTCCACTGCCCTCAGCTGGTATATTTAGATTGTGTCTCTCCTCTCCACCCACTTCCATTTCTGTCTCTCTCTCCCTCTCTTCCTCTTCTATTACTTATTAATGTCTTTAATGTTATTGACATGAATGTTTACCCCATCACTTACTCAACATGTAGGTTTATATCACAGTTGGATCAAGCAAAAACAGCAAATATTCTCTGGTCCCAGCTCCTAAAATGTAAGGATTTGTTTTTTTTCCACTCCTTTATATCTTTTTGAATTGAATATCCTTTGGCTATCCACCTTATTCCTGACTTCGTGAGTTTACCCATGGTTCATAGCGGTATTCGGTTATGCTCTTCCAGTTGAGCTGGTTGACCTCGGTGTTTACGTGAACGTAGCTGTCATGCTTGCTCTAAAAACCGGCTTTTAACACAAAGAAAGCGACAGAATGGATAAAAATCGGCGGTGGATACACAGTACAGATGTTTTAATAAGTCGTGAGGACAGTTCTCACAATGCCTCTCCCGTCAGTTCTCATGGAGTGGGCAGATGACATGAAGCATTAGCACGGCATTAGTCGGGCTAATGCTTATCTTATATTTTCTGAAGATGTTGACGGTGGAGAATTACGCAGTTACAAAAGCACAGAAGCATACAACTACCTGCACAGTAACAAAATAGGGAAAGTACTGTTGAAGAAACACAGCGAGTTTATATTTCTGAAGGCAGCAGTAGCGCCCAGCCAGAGTGTCAATCAAGCTAAACATACAGCGTGGATAATGCTGAAGGAAAGTGAAGCCGTCGAGACAGGCGGCTGCTCGGACGTTGCCGGGTTAGGAAAGTCATGCAGCAGCTATTCTGTGGAAGATATTCATAAACCCAAATATTTATTTTAGTGTCAAAGCCGCGAGCCGCGCTAGTCTCCGTTCCTCCTTCCTCAGCATGGCGTGTAGGGCGCAGGGCAGGACAAGTTTGTCTCAGTGGTTGATGTACTGCACGAGACGTTTCTGAAAAAAACTTCAATTTTCATGAATTGTTGTGGCAACCAACAACGGCACATGTTGTACCTGAGCTAATTTAAAAAACAATTTAGCTCTTATGACCTAACGCTAGTTGTTTAGGGCTAGCTTAGCGGCCATCATGCAGTTGCAAGGCAACCGGAAACAGAAAACCGCCGGCGGAAGTAGTTATCTGTCATGGCAGCCCCCATAGGCTCCCGAAGAAACAGGTGGATAAAAAACTTATGATTATATGTTTTAGTCTGTTGAAGTAGGCAATGGTCAGTGCATAACTGAAAGTAGATGGCGGTCAGGACGCCCCCAGTTTTGAGAAGCAGCACTAGTTCCAGTGTAGAAAGCTAAGCTACTGGTGTGGACGAGGGTGGCAGCAAAAAAATGGTTTGCCATGTAAAAAAAGAGGTCCACAGCTATACTTGTATTCAGTATTTAGACTGTTTTCACTGCTTCACTTCACCATCAGATCGTCCTCTACGATGGGGAGCTAAAGCTGCTATGTCTCTCTCCAAAGCCCCCAGACTTCTTTGCCAAAAGCAGTCAGGTTACTTTGCAGAACACGTGAACTGCTGGTCTACCACTGCCTCTGCTGATTGTTTTTTTTGTGTTGTAGTCCAACTTTTGGTGAATCTTAACCAACCCTTAAAACATAGAGCAGAGCTAGCACAACTGTTCAAGGCAGCGGCACACCAGCAACTCACGTCTTCTGTGGAGTAAAATAAGTTTTTTCACGCATCTTGTTCACAAGTCATGGATGAGTAGACCAAAAGAGTTGCAAGCAAATAGGCAAATCATTTTTCAAAGATAGAAGACTGCAACCACTCACAATCCCCTCATGAAATCTGGATAAATAACAAACATCAACTTTTATAACTGAAAGTAAACATCCCAAGTAACTACATTAAACTAGAGAGACATACTACTGTTTTTCATCAGTAAAAGTCAAAAACAGCAAAGTGAATTGTTGTGCAGCTAGTTTTGTACCAAACTGAACAACTTGGACCAGCAACAGACTGAATGTACCACTGAACTAAAGAACACAATGATGCATCAGATTACAATCATACACACTGATGTGCAATTTAAAATTGATGCAACTGCTTGTCGTAGGAAGAAAAGTGAGTCACTGTCTACACATCTTTGATTGATGAATGATCTCCACCTCTGTGATTTGTGTTTTTCAAACACATCCTCGCACCTATATAACTGATTAGGTTGATTACCAGAGACACCCAAAACGACATATGTCACCGTTCCCAAAACCAAATGATGGTTGCAGTGTACCAGTGCTCGGCGTACCTGACATTTGTCGTAAGGTTTGGTTGGCTTCTTGATTAGGATTAGGAGAACTTTGAGATGTACATTAGTGATGTAACTTTAGTCGAAATCATACCCACATTTTGTAAGTAACTGCAGATACAACATGCGATGTCCTATGCTTGTTTGAGCCCCAGGTTCAAAGGGTTAAATTGGTCAAAAAGGTGAACTATAATCACCTAATAAACGGTTTCCTCAATGGTTATAATTCTCTTAAGACATTGTCACTACATGTCTCAGCTAGTCATGCCATACATTGTTACTTTGAGTTAAAAACAGCTACTCAGATATGTTGTCATGTGGCATGTTAGTATTACTGTGCCTATTCTGGGGCAGTCTTTCTAAAAAAAATATTTTCTTCGCCTTTGTTGTTTCGTATTTCCATCAGTAATGAATATGTTGTGATCATGCTTGTCGAGTGACATACCAATGAGCAATGATGTTGGAATGGAGAACGTAAGATATTCCCGTTTGCATTTCTATTTGACTGAGGTGTGACTGACAACAGGCGTGTGATTTTTGAGGAAAATTATTAAACACACAAAAACGCTGCTTAAGGGAAACTTCTCATGTTATTCACTGAAGATAACTTTTTAAGTGGCCTATAAGGAACACAGCCTCTCACCTGCCACTGAGGAAAACACACACACTTAAAAGCACACGGTGAGCAGTCAGTGCGGCAGCTTCACACGCAACATTTTGCCTAAAAATCTGTCATGTTGGGTTAAAAGAGTAGCTGCTGCCAGTTGGGAACCTCAAGCATGTTCAATCTGAGCGGGAAAAACTTCATCCAGAGCCGGATTCATCCATGTGTGTCAGTGGCAGACTGCCAACTCCGCTGGTTTATGTAGGGGAAAGAATTTGGTGGAGACAGAGAAAGCAATGCAGCAGGGTGAAAAATATAATAGGGGAGTCAACAATCCACTTTCCCTCGTGTTGTGTTTTTTCTAAATTATTTTAGAGTGAAATGTGTGGGCAGAGGGGAGGGAGAGAGAGATGATGATGATCAGTGATGTGAGTAGATGAGAGTCAGGAGGGAATGATTAGTGTCCAAGCTGCCCTCAGAAACTTCTGCCTCAGTTTAATGAATACTTAAAGAGCCTGAGAGATGCTAAAAGGGCATCGGTGCAGCATCTCTCTTTCCTGTCTTTTTTTCCTCCTTTCTTTGTCTCTGCTTCTCTGACAGATTAGCACACAGGGCAGGAGTTTCTAAAGTACAGCGCAGAGATCACAACAGGACATCTCACTGATGACTTCAGTCCTCTCTGGTCACATTCAGTAGACTCTCCTAAACTCCCCTGGTTCAGACCTATTTCTCTGCCCTAAATGCATAATTTTGTAAATGAAGCATCTGCTTGGGTGGTCCCAGTAGGCCCGTGTGTATCAGACTGAGGCTGACACACACTCACACAAAGCCAAATGCACCATTACTCAAAAATAGTTTTGCTAACAGGCCCTAAAAATATGCAGCACCACGGAAAGAACCTTTTAGCTCTGTTTTTAAAATTCACACAACTTAATATGTGTATGTTTCCGTATGTAAATGCTTAAAAAATTAGCAGCAGTGGAACATTTGTGATAACAGATGCCGATTCCTGCATAGAATATACATTTTTCCTGAATTAGGACTGGAGTTTATTTAGAGCACATTTGGTCTGTGCACGTCCGGTACCGGAGCCATACCATTAAAAACAACACACTGGAGGCTTTAGGACAAATAACAAGCTGGAAATACTGCGGAGAAGAAGTTGTTGATATTTATCTGCTAGCGTGAAGTCACTGTTTCTGTTTGGTGTCTTGGCATGACAACAGAAATTACATTTAATGATTGCATTGGAAACAAATCGATACAAAACTGCTTCTGCTTAAAGCAGAATTGTCCGAATGTAAACTAACAAAGACATATGATGCTCATTTTCAGGTACATTAATTTATTATTATTATTATTATTATTATTATTATTATTGTTACTACAAGAATAGGTTTACATGCTTTAATGCTCATAATACAGTTGCAACTCTGTATTCCTCCTCTGTCTGAGACACTCTGTTGTAGCCCCTTTCTCTTTAAGGTCCCCCCCCCAAATACCCAGTCTGCTGTGATTGGTCAGCTCACACATGCCTGATCCAACACTACCAACAACAACAGAGCTACGGTGCTAAATTATTGATGATGCGCCAAACTAGCTGCCAGGCTTAAATTATGCACATGTTTGATAAAATGATGTAGTGTGATGTCACAAAGTCGTGACAGTAGAGGCGGGACTACTGAAGAGGCGTTTCAGGGGGCAGCGTTTTCTGTGGGAGAGAGGAACTTGTGGGTGCGGACTTTTTTAACTCTGAAGATCTTTTACATGTACAAGAAGAGTAAAAAGCATAATAGTTCTTTAAATTTCACACTGTTGAAGCAATAGAATTCAAAATTATCTGCAAAATTATTTGTCGCTGTGGAGCTTCATAACCAAGTGATGATATCAGTAACTCAGGACGTTAGGTGCTTGTTAGTGGGGTTATGTGTGTGTTTATAGGTGGATGCATCTATTTGGCTCTACTGATGGATTATAATGAAGACTTACAGGCACGCATTTCTTGATAATGAACAGCAACAAAGACAACGGAGCACAGACTTCGCCCTCTGTTTTTCTCCTTCGCGGATCGCTCCTTGTTGCTTTCCTATTTCGCCTCTCAGCCTGGCGCACATAACTTATGCATGCTGTTTTCATGCAGGTTGCAACGATTTGGTGTGTGCTCATTGCGTGTGCCGTGTTTGCCAACTGGCAGCCGCAGATAGCAGCAGAGCAGTAATGGTGTATAACTCATCTTAATGATGCAACAATGAAGCAGCAGCTAAGGTCAATACATGGGACTGTGGCGGAAGGTGAACTGTCCCGACACGCTGCAGAGACACACATACACTCACACACTCGGACGGACTCATGAATGAATCAATCCAACAAACACACCTCCAGGCCCATAAACATGTAGCCTGCCAATCTCTATACCACTCTCCATCCACTTTCTCCCATGTTTGCTCCCAGCCCATTATTTTTTCCTTCCTTCCTCCATCCCTCTGCCTGGCTTCTCTTCCCCCTCCAGCCTTCATCGCTCATCTCCTCCTCCCTCCGTCTCTTGGTGATAGTGTTGGAGGTCAGTCGACGCCCTGAGGAGGAGCTCTGATGAATTGATCCATGATCACTGGCTGTAATTACAGTGTCAAATGAACTGTTAGCAGTCCGGTGTGTGCAGGTTTGGTGTGTGTTTGTGTGTGTTCTCTCCTAATGTGCTAGTCAGCTCCCCACAGATGCAGTTGCCATATCAGCATACACAACAACAGATGGGCTCCAGTTACACACACTCACGCACACACACACGCACACACACACACACACATGCAAATCCACACAGAGCCATGCAAGACCACTGTCTCACGTATCATTTATCAGGCTCTGCAGCGACCAAAAAATAAAAGTAGCACGTCCAATTAGGATATGGTAACCAGATGTGAGTTTGTGTGCACAAATAGATAGCGTTGTGCTTTTATATTCATCCAAATTACTCCTATTCTGCAAAGGCTCATATGGGAACAGACAGGTTAGCATCTAAACATTTAACCACAATACATCATGTCATTGTGAATTTGACTCAGCAGGACCCTCTGTACGCTGCCAGGTAGTCTGGCAGATGTGGAGCTCGGGCACACACACACACACACGCATGCATACGCACGCACACACACACACACACACACTCACACACACACACACACACTCACACACACACACACACGCCAAAACTACCATCACAAGTTATTGCCAAAAGATCAGGATGAGCTATTGACTTCTCCACCAGACATGATAATGGAGAGCTGCAGCCACTGGGGCAGGCAGATCAGCAGCTGGGCTGGCAAGAATATGAGGCAGACAGACGGACAAACAGAGAGTTTAGCTTTCCTAGTGGGTGAAATTATGTCTCTTTGTTAGTTTGTAACCTAACCACCTGAATAAATGTTGGCAAATGTTGAGACATTTAATTTCTTTATGTTCAATCCTATGTTTTCAACGCCAAAAAAACACTTGGTTAGGGTTAGGAAAAGATCATGCATTGGCTTAAAAGACCTCCTTTGACACAAACACACCTGGAGAGGTTCTGATGTCATGTTAAAACATAATTTTATTGTTGCCACAAACACAGCTGGAATTTGTCCCAAGAGCTCCTCAACAGTCTCCAGTGGTTTGACACATACAAATGTTGAAACGCTGTCTGGAACTAGATAGACTTGATAGACTTTTCGCCTGTAAAGCCCTGACACACCAAACTGACACAGAGAGATGCATCAATAGCCGACTGTTTGTCACCTCACGTCTCCTGTGTCTCCAAAAATCTGCACTTGAGCACATCGCAAAGACTATAGCCGATGGCCAATAACTTTTTACATTCTGCACCTGTGTGAAAGGAAATACCTCTCTGATAATAAATTATAATAAATGGTCGTTATGATCAAGCGTGATTATTTGACACCACTCTTGCTAATACAGCTGCTTCTTATCATGAGTATGTCTCATAAAGAGGTGCAAATGGCACCGGCGAAACCAAGCTTCTCCACTCTTCCACTTTTATCCTTTTGTGCTATGTTTCAACCATACTTTCAACTGCACAGCCAATCCGAGTGAATTCTGTCACCAATGAGTCGCAGACAATTCTACATGCTGAATCGGCTAGAAGGTCACTGACGAGGGCTGTCCAGTGCCGTCGGTGCTGGACACACCGCACCGACTACAGCCACTGAAGCACACTGACAGCCCAGACAATGTCCAAGGACAGATCATCAGCCTGGTGTATCAGGGCCTTAACTACAGCACCGTCCCCTCCACCTCCAGATATGAAAGTCAGGTCATAAACATGTTATGTCAACATGATACGACTCGAATCGACAGTACAAATGTCAATACGGTAGATATGACATATACAAATGTGAACAGATAAGTGGTTTTACAAATGTTAACATTTTATTCTGGCGAGTGGGCTGTTCAGTCATGGAGAAGAAAAAAAAAACAAGAAGCTCTTGAAATTGCTCCAATCCACTCTCAAAATGTCAAAGCCTATTGTCAGACTAATGTGAGGATCCTATCCATTACTAGAGGGTCTTTCATGAACCTGAAATAAATTGTGTTTTTGTGCATTTGGAGACAACAGACAAAACAGATTGATTAAATTGACTGATTGAAAGTTAATTCTCTATACATTTAAAATAGATTTTGGTCTCTACCAACTGCTGAGAGAAATAACTAAGTATTTAGCTGCCAAATGTTCAACTATGTTCTACAACTAACTGCTAACTATGTCAGGCTGCCATTTGGTCGTTTTCAGGAAGAGTACAATGTTTTTGTTTTTAAATAGATGCCTGTTGTGTCAGAGAATTACACTATGAAAGTAATGAGAAAGTTGGGGGCTGGACAGCTGAAAAATAATCTTAAATTTATCATTAACTTCAGGTTCTTTACAACTGACAACTTTCATATTGTCATGTATTCATTGTTATAAAAAAAACATTGATTATAGCTCCTTTAAACACTGATCTCTGTCAGCATAAGTGAGGTGAAACAGGAAAAAGGGTGGAAGTGAGAGCGTTCGACTTTTTCTGCATCTGAATTTGAGAGTGATTTGATTTTCCACATCCTGTTCTATCTTCGCAGACATTTTCCTGCACTGTCACTGTAAGTTGAGTAAATCATTTATAACGCTCAGTCTCATGCATCCATGTGCCTGCAAGACAAACACACACACGCGCTCACACACACACACACACACACACACACACACACCCATCAACATGCAATCCTCTGTTTCCATGGATGCGTTATATGCACAACGAGAAGACATTGACATTGCCAAGGCGAGGCACCTAATCAAATTCAGAGCCACATCCAGAGGAAGAGTCAACATGGATACACATTCCTGCCACGTGTGTGTACGCCTTTGAGTGTGCATCTGTATGTGTGTGTGTGTGTCAGAAAGAAAGACAGACAAAGAGCGAGTGTGTGTGTGTCTAGTTAGTATTCCAGCGTGGCTTGTTGTGAGTGTGGTTTCCCACAATTCTTATCAGAGTTGTGATCACAGAAAGCTAGTCTCCACAAATGGAACACATCCCTCCCTCGCACTATCAGGGACACACACACTTACACACACACATACACACACACAGTCATCCCTACGTTTTTCTGCTCCTGATTCCCTTCCTTGAGTCTAATTCAAATCTTCAACTTATAACCTGTCGCCGAAAACAAACGCAGCCAAGGACATGAATGCAATTTGGAACAATCTGAGGTGAGTGTGTCTGTCTTATGAATATATAAGATTTCTTTTCCTTTGGAAGTCTTGGCTAGGACTCCGCAGACACATTCTGCCTGGGGACGGATGAAACAATTGCTAGCTTAGAAAAAATTGAAAACAAAGGGGAAAAAATGCTCCAGCAAATACAAATTACCAGGGAGAAAAAGACATGTAATATTCAGTGGGAAAAGTAAAGAGGTCGACATTTTGAGGATTTGTGGGGGGAAGAGGGGAGGTGGGGGAAAAAAGCAAATGGCTGCCAGGTTGCACTCGAGTTCGCCCCTGAAACACTGGAGAAATGGTCTAATTGACAAGCCAGTGATGTAGCATAGTAACCCAAAGTACATAAGCACGCCGTATTAAAGCAACGCAGCACTTCAGTAGTGGTGAGGTTGATCTGCATGCTGATTCGCTGAGGATGGTGCATCCCGCAGAGCGGTTCATGCAGAGGTAAAAAAGTGACAAGAAAAATACTGAGATGAGAAGAATCGTGTTCAAAATCTGGCTTTGCTTCAATCTGGGGAAACGTGTCCCAGTTAGCATCCTGCTGCTCCATGTACACACGCACAGCCGCCGCAGCAGCATGCACGCTCACACATACACACACACATTCCTGTGCTACTAATGAACAGGCTGCTTTCTCACTTGGGGATTTCTCTACCTATACATTTCTTTCTCTCCACCTTCACTTCATCGCTCCGTCCCTCCTCCCCCTCCTTCTGTTTTCTCATGACAGCATCTCCCCTCCAGTGTTTAGACAGTTGACGTGTGTCACTCACAAATACTCCGACTGGAAGGTTGTGAACCCCAACACACACACACACAAATGCACACATTTGTACGCGAATGATACACAAAATGACAAGTCACCTTTGCCAAACACACGCCGACTGAAATGTAATGAAATGCGCACACACACACACACATCTGATAGGAGGCTGACTTCAGTTAATACATTAGCACAAGACAGTGTGACACCTCCTGTAAGTGACTGTTTTCATTTGCACATTGGATGAACAAATGAATCTGTAATTCTCAAACATCACAGGCTATTTAAAATGCGTTAATCTCCCGTCTTGTAATGTATTCATGTTATTCATCTTCACGCTTGACATGCACAACCCCTCTTATTTAAATATTTGTTTCCACATCCTTTTAATCAAATTTGCATGGATTGATTTGCAGAACGTTTCAAGCATTGAGTCGCTGCCTATAGATAGCTGGGTAATCCGTTTGAAGTAACTTAACGTGACACTAGTTGTGGGTAACATTGTGCTGTGTGATGCGTGCGGTAATTGAGGCAACTAGTTATTTCTCAGCCTTTGTTGCAGGTCACAGTTGTGCTTCATCAAAGCGTTACAGCTATGAGCTTGAGTGTCAAACAGCCCTACATTTTGAGGCAGACTTCAAACAGTTCATTTTTAGTCAATCATATAAGCTGTTTTACTCGGAGGCGTTGTTCAAGCCAGGTTGAAAACCTTTGAAAATTATCTGGTGCATGCAGATGTGTGTTACAGAAATAGAGAATAGAGAGAAGGGGAGAGAATGGATCATCATCACTGATGTCAGTTAACACAAAACACAAAGCAAAAAAGCAGCGCCAACATGCTTGTTTTAAACCTGATCCTCAGCTCAGTGAAGACCTAACAGGGAATCCTGCATTTAAAATAGAGTGAATTTAACATTCAGCCACTCAAGTCCAAGATATTGATACATCAGACTCTGATGTTTTAGGTCACTGTGGTCATTCCCAAAAAGAACGTAAAAAGTAATCCAGGTCTGAGGCACAGCAGAGCAAATGAAGCCTTGAAAATTTGGGGTCTCACAGCCTTCGAAAAGTCTGCCAGTCCAACATTGTTATACATTATTGAAAACGTTCCAAGATTACAACAAAGTGTTGCCAAGAAGTTCATTGTGATGTCGCCCCTGTTTTTAATGGGTCCCTACTTCCAAAGCCGCAGCTTTCACAGACAGCCTTCTCAAAGTGCTTCACTGTGAAGGAGAAAAATCAGGTACAATCAAACAAATAAAACACAACACCAGAAAGAATATTGAAGAGGACCAGTGTCCACAGAGTCCAAAGACCTCAAGCCTTTTGGGAGACTATTCCAAAGCTTAGGGGCTGCCAACTGCATTAGGTGTGATGCATCTTTTAGCAGTGCCAGAAGTAAAGCATTTATGTCTCCTTGTCCTTCCAAGTTTTAGGCTACATGCATAAATCAGAAAATTTGTGTGTGAAGTCAAAGCCCATACTCCCCACACTGCTGGGTCATACGCAGGGCCCCCTCAGGAGATCTAACCAAACCTCGACTGTTTTACTGCAATAATAACAGTCCAAAACTCAAAAGAAATATGTAGAACATTTGTCAGGAAGCTTTATTTTGAAAGTCTAATCAGACTCGCAAGTAATTTTGTGTGTAACTTAATCGTGGAGCCCTTTGTGTGCAAACTGACGTTCGTAGGCAAAATAGAGCGCCAAAGTTTGAGTTGGGAGTTAGAAAGTGTTGGAAGTTTTTTACTTTATTTACTGTGACAGTTGTCCTCTTTGATGTTATTATTTTTTCCTAGAAAATAATATGTGAACAAGCTTCTTCTTCATCTTCTTGGTTGCAGGAGTGATGGATGACCAGTCCCGCCCAATCCTATGTGTGATTGATTGCCTTAAAACAATCAACGACAATAACTCCAGCACCTTTCTGAAAAGTTGAGACACTGTCTCCTCATTGGGGACAGCTAAAAAAAGAAACCTTAGTGGACACATAGTCTAAGTCTGCCTCTTATCTAAAAAACTTTTGATAAAGGCTGTTGCATAAACTCCCAAACTTACAGTAAGTGTCATCAATAGAGATGATCCAGAGAATGGATTGAGCCACATCAGTGTGTATATATGAAAAGCAGTAACAGTGCAGACCTGACAAATACTGATCAAGTATTAGTGCATTATTATCTGTTGATCCAAAAAGGAATTTGGAAATCTTAAAACACAAATTTTTGTAGAACACCTTCTGTGTTTTGTTTGTGCCAAAGGAGCCAAGTTAGGCACCCAACACCTAGAGGACTTCCGTGAGGTGCCAATAAATGATAGTGCTGCATTTCCTCCCTCACTGGTTTTACAATCTAGCAGCTGCAGTTAGCTTCAGGGTGCGATCTCACAGACAAGGCTACATCAAGAGCACCAACGGACAAACAATTAAGCGATTGCAAAGATATATACGAATTACGAGAGCAGTCTGTTGTTCAGCTGACACAAAACCGCTCAGGTAAAGTTTGTCAGGGCTTTTTACACAGCTGAGGAGAGTGCGTGGTCTTGCCCACCCATTCACACCACCTGATTATGCCTGATTACAGACTGCTGTCTTCAGGGTATGACAGCAATTCAGATGCACAGCTCGTCACACACACACATCCCACCGGCAGCACAACCCCTTCTACACACACACACACACACACACACACACACACACACACACACACACACACACACAGACAGCCAGGGTCCCACTGCCCCTGACAGCATATTGCCAAAATAAACAGCATCAGCCCTGTCAACACAGAAATCTCTCTCTCAGGCTCAGACATGCACCTGGTCGTCACACACACCTTCTCAAACATAAATCTGTGAGCACACACACACACACACACACACACACTATAAACACATCTGGCAATCAATGATGTGTAGAAACGCACATGGCAGGAAGAAGAGAATCAGTGGGGTATTGGTATTACACACACACACATGCAGATACCTGCTCTCTCACACACACACACACACGCACACACACACACACACACACACTCACACTCACACATAGTCCACCCCTGACAGAGATACATAATGCTACTGACAGGCTGGAGGACAAGTGATTTCCTGGCAGCCATCGTCTCCTTGTCTCTTAATCCAAGCTGTGGGAGCAGCAGTGTTGACATCTGAGACCAGTGTATGGGATCCTCTCATATCTGACCTTTAACACAGCCAGACCAGAGCAGGTAAAGGTCTACAGCTCCCCGGTGACTTGCATAGATTTGATGCTGAGCACAAGAGCAAAAGCAAGGGGGGGAGATAGAGCACTGGGACAAATGGAGAACCCTTGAATAAAACCTATTAGCTACAAAGAAAAGTAGGTTCCTGGCTCTTTCTTTTCAGATCATTCATTCAGATTCCAATTTTTCTCAATAGGGCTTTGTGCCCATGAGACGATATTAGCAAAAGCTTTAAATTGTAAGACACTCAGAGTATCAGCGTATTCACTGGACTATTCCCTGTACTTCTGGTTGGAACTTACATTCATCAACACAGAATGGAAGTCCTCAGCGGTCTGAATGGGTTGCTTTACTCTCGGCCCCACTTAAAACACAACACACCGCTTCACTGACATACATCAGTGTGCCTAGTATCCCTATGAACTACATCCATATTGGACTATTATGCGCTGCACTTCTTTATATTGATAGTATATTGTTATCGTGATATGGATCTGTATGTCATTGTAGATTTTGGATATAGTGGTATCTTGATATGATATGTGTTGTGTTGTCTTTCCCTGGTTGTAAATGCTGCTTTACAGTAAAGTGATGTCATTTTCTGAACTTACCAGTCTGTTCTACTTGTTCTGACACTTTTTCTTTACCCACTTACTCATTATATCCACATTACTGATGATTATTTATGTTGCAATATTGATATTGAGGTATTAGACAAAAAAGTACCATGATATTTGATTTTGTTTCCCGATCGTAGCATTTATGAGGTGCTTTTGAGAAGATATCTAGCCCCAAAATATCATAACATTATTTTTAAGGCCATGTTGCCCAGCCCTTACTGCAGCAAACACAACCCAGTGTTTGCAAAGTTGCTTTGAAACTCTTGCTTGTTAACCTCGTAGCTATTCGTCATTAGAAGTAGTTAAACTACTGAAACTAAAAACTTTGACTAAAAGAGTCAACACAAGCCACTCAGAAGAAAGCAGCCTCATGCAACTGGGGCTGTTACATTTCAAGAAATATCTTTTGTACCCCGACTGTCTCTGTGTCTGTGCCCTGCCCCCTCAGGATAGTAAGGAGCATTACCATTGGTAGGCTCAGAACATCAAGGTGAACAGGGTGAATGGCAGGGTGCTGCATCGTCTCCTCATACAGTACTGAAAGAAGTACTCACAAGCAGAATTACTCCATTACAAGTAGAAGTTCTGAATTATATGATGTTACTTAAGTAAGAGTACAAACATTTTTGCATCAAAGTATATGCCTGCTATGTCAAGTTCCAAAAGTCAAACTACTGATTGTTAACTGAAGCTGCAGGTCACGGACAAGTTCTAACGTACAGATATAATCTGCAAGATTTAAGTTTACATTTCACTATAACAGCACAGCATACCTCAAATTACAGACATAATCACATTTGACTGAATGAGTAAACAACATCAGTAAGGGAATTCTTGACAACAGTTTAAGGAGAAGAAGGTCAACATCACTCTCATATCCTCAAGTCTTTTTGAGGCTTTTAGGTGACATGACAAAAGGTTGTTTTTGCACTTCAGTTTTTACAGATTAAGCAAATGAAATATGACATGCGAGTTTGTTTGTTTTTCAAGGTGCCAGAGGTGGATTTGTTACCTTGGGACAGAGCTGGGCTAGCTGTTTCCTGTATCCAGTATTTGCCTAAAGCTCAGCTAACCAAGACCAGGATGAGTCATCAACATGTTTTTTTTATAGCGTTCTGGGAAACAACCAACTCTAAAATAACATTTTAAATATCTACAAAGCAAACTCTCTTTCATTGTTGGGTCATATACCGGTGTAAAGCTTATGATCAGCACAAGACATATCTGATTAAAAAAAAACCAAAGAAAATCTATATTTATATCATGATAACTCTAAATAATGTTTCCATTCAGTGCTGAAAACATGTGACCGAGTATAATCCAGGATTATGCCGAATTGTCAAATATCTTCCTGTCTAGAAATTGGATTGCAGGAAGATTTAGTCTGGGAAAGTTGCTTTGATGTGGGATTATGGCAAGCGTTAATCGTCGGGACAGCGGAGACCAAAAGACCTCCCACATCCACAGCTCTCCCCCCACCACTGGAGAGGAAGTTGAGGGCAGACTTTGACCTGCCACCCGTACCCACGACACCTGCTACACGGGTCAATCAGCCAGGGGTGCCACGTCTGTTCGGGCCAGGGTGAGCCGGGTAGCTGGTCACCAAGCAGTTTAATCTCCGACAGATTCCCACCACCTGGCTGTACTGGCATTACACCAAGCCCTGCAGACCTCCAATCTGGCATCTCCTACTGTCATGTTGCAGAGAGCTCTACATGGATGGATGGATGGATGGATGGATGGATGGACAGATGGAGCACATAGGTCCTGGCAGCGTATTTTTAAACTTCCGTCTATTAAAGGAAACTGTTTGTGCGCATCATCTACTGTATCCCACTGATCAGTCCTGCTGTGTGTGGCGTACAGTTGCAGCCATGGGTGGCCCGCAGGCTATACTGCTGCATAAGTGTATGTGACTATGCGAACACTTGCCTCAGGGGAGGATTTGCTCTCGGGTCTTTGATTACCAGTTTGCAGTCAGGCTTTTCAAAAATGACACAATTCTTAGATTCCCCTTCAGCTATATAGCATGTGGCTTGTAGTTAAATCTCCCATCTGGTGGATGAGGACTTAGCATTTCGGGTTGGCTGTCCACTTCTTTTGTTGTAAATGTGCGCTGCAGAATTGTTTTATGCCTCTGAATGTGGAATGAGGTCAAACATTTATGGCTTAGCTCCAAAAGGAGGCTGATGAAAATAAAGGAAATGCTTTTCTTAGTTTCATAGAATAAAAAAAAAAGGGGGATCGTATTTTGTATCAAGGGTATCACTGGCTGCACTGGATTGCGTAAACCAACCAGAATCTGTGACAAAATTTGGACACAGCAGCTTTATGTCACTATCCTCCAAATCCTTCACTCAGCACATTATCAGCCTTTGTACACGCACAAAAAAAGATATGCAAAAAAAATATTCACACAGACCCACACTGTGCCCCCTTTTCCTCAACACACATTCACACATTTTACAAGAGGTGTAACTAAAGGATACAGTTTGTGCACCTATATATGCATGTAAACCCCTTAACATTTCGCAGGAAGTCACGCTGCAAACAAACACATAACATGAATTCATCAAACAGTGAGAACAAAAAGGAATCTCAGTATAACTCATGCAGTGTCAAGACACACACACAAAGGGGTTAAATCAGTTTAATTAGGGCTGCATCTCATGGCTGGTTTTAGTATTGTTTAAAACACTGAGAAAATAAGACAAAAGCAAGTATTACATGTTACAAGAGACAACATTTAATGCTTAAAATATCTTAGTTCTGACCGAAACCCAACACCCACTAAGTTATTTAGTTTACAATGATATGAAGCAGAACGAAGCAAGCAATTGGGTTTATGGTAAGGTTCCAAACATGCTAAA
Source organism: Sparus aurata (assembly GCF_900880675.1). Taxonomy (NCBI): domain Eukaryota; kingdom Metazoa; phylum Chordata; class Actinopteri; order Spariformes; family Sparidae; genus Sparus; species Sparus aurata. Next base: position 16,519,666 of record NC_044193.1, on the reverse strand, counting down.
TTCACATACTGTTTCAGCACTCTAACCAACATGATAAGGAATTTCAGACCAGGGGCTGATTTTTGGCTCATTAAATGCAAAGATAACATCAAACGAGCCGGAAAAAAAAGCCCAGTTGTCTCCAACAACAACATCTCCAACCAGCGCATTAATTACATAACAATGTCGATGAATATGTTGATGACTCGTCTTTCATGTCGGAGGCTTTAACCCGTGAGCGAGCGCGGTGCAACTGTGGCTGCTGCGGGGGGGGGGGGGGGGGGGGGGGGGGTTGCTGGCTGTCAGGATATCAATACTTTGTTTGGCTTTTGGATGGGTTTTATGTTTTGACCAGGTGTTTCCTCAAGGTGGACATGTTGCCCCAGCATTACAATTATTGCATACATAATATATATTGTTGCCCCGGTCAGTTTTGTATTTTGCATTACAAATATTGCTGCAAGTGTTTCCCTGACACACTGTGACTTGTTGCAGGATTGGCATCTCACTCTCTGTCTTTCTCTCTCTAATGTAAGAAGCTCTTAGGTACAGAAATTTGACATGAATCAAGTATTCGGTAGTACCGATGTTATGCAGTCTGTAACCTGTAGCCAACCATATTATTGATCATTATCAAATACATCTAGTGCTGCTAGAGCTATTGTGACTTTTTTATGTATATCTACATACCGTCAATGTGACCTGAAACATGATTACATCTTATTTCAAGTCCTAAAAAAAGTCTTATTTAGTTATTAAACTGAAGCTAAACAAGGGGTGGGTCATGCAGCAAGACAACAACCATAAACAAGTCCAAGGATGTTTAAAGCAGAAAAGAAAGTTAACAATTTTGAATAGCGGAGTCTCCTGAAGAGAACAACTCATACTCATTGAAACCCTCCCAACTCAATTAAAGCAGGTTTGTAGGGAGCAATAGGCTAAAATTCTTTCAAGTCAATGTGTGGGACTGATCAACAGTTACAGGAAATGTTTGAAGCTATGTGGCTCAAAGATGTCAAACCAGGTACAGAAAGCAACATGATAATTTGCTTCATAAAAAAATTACAGTATAATGTATAGTATAATGTCTATTTTATTTGTTTAAGTCCTCTTAAAATATGTTTTTAGGACATGAAGTGCCAATCACAATTACGACCACGTTACAGAATTTTTTAGAAGGGCACACAGACTTTTCCAAAACGCAGCAGTGCACCACATCTAATTGCAATGAAGCTTGTGAGACACCCTTCATTAGCATTCATGCCAATAAACCACACTGAATTGAATTAAACTAAATTGACTTGATTTAAACTGAGTCACGTGTGGCGCAGAAACAGAAAAAGACAGTTCAGCACGCCGACCCTGAGGGAATAAAATCTCTGATGAAGTCACACTCCTGTTTTCATACCGTATTCTGTTTCCCTCCTTCAGGTGACTAATAATGCTCTGCACAATTCCATGAATCATGTTTATTAAGCAAATATTTTCACCTTAGTCTCCTGGCAGCTTATTTTTCACAGTCTCATTGAGCAGAGAAAGTGAAAGCAGCACCTCCACGACTCAACATTATAACACAATTAAGCAACAGAAAAAAGGCAATATTTTCCTCTTGAAAATGGAAGGGCAGAGATGGAGAAATGGAGAGCCTGGACCGAAATAGATGAGTGTAAGACAAGAAAAGAAGCCAAGAGGCACAGAGTCATGGAGGGAGGAAGACAGACAGAGCAATGGTTAGTAGGTGGGGACCTTGAAGAGCTTTTGTTCTCTGAACACAGAGGGTTAGTGAAGCAGCACTTGGCAGTTGGTTCAAAGCAACCAACTCTAAATCAATCTTTTACAGCTTGTCTAAACAGACTCACCCAGACACACGCACGGGCCCAGAAAGAGGACGTACACACACACACACACACACACACACACACACACACACACACAGCAGCAGCAACCACAAACAAGCAGACAATACCAGACACTGTAGTAGACCTGTGTAGCTGGAAAGAAATTAGGTTGTCACTTCCTGTTCATGGTATGCTTGATATAGGAGAGAGTCTGGCTCAGACACACACTGAGGCTCTGTGTTGTCTGTGTGCGAGAGTGCGTGTTTGTTAGTGTGTGGCCAACGCTCTGTTTCTTTAATGAGCTCAGTTTACACACTTCGTTAATTGGCTGGCACAGCAAAGGACCGTCCAAGATCTACAGACCAGTTTACACACACACACACACCCACACACACACACACACGCATCTCCATTTCACTGTGCTTACTTATTCATGTATTAGTTAGTTTGTTCCACTAGGTTCACTTGCAGGGTGCTGTAGTAATTGCCACTATATTCTCTGCATTGATTTCCACTCCAACTGCAAGGCTCGCAAACACACACACACACACACACACACACACACACACACACATGCATATGCAGTCCCCGACTCCCTGGAAACACCTTTTCTTTGCAAATCTGCTTTCGTGAGAAACAAAGGGAGAGTGCAAATTGTATCTGCGCTCAATTTATCCGTCCATTTATCCATTTACCTGTTTTCTCCCTAACATGCATTCATTTGTGGTAACAAAGAGACAGGTGAGACAGCAAGAACTGCAAGAATCGCTCTAATTAAAGTATCTGGGAGGGGGAAGAGAGCTGAGACTTTCTCTCAGCGCACCCCTCATCACACCGGCTGTAAAAATAGAATCAACCCCACAATCCCGGGCAATGTTCTGTCTGCTCGCAGCTCAGGGCTTGTTTCTGGTGAGCAATAGGAGGAGGTACAGTGGAGAGATTCTGCTGCTGCTTGCACAACGAATACGACGCAGCCAGTCCACATAGGCATTCTGTTCGAGTCCATTCAAGACTGGACTGTGTGTGTGTGCAGTGTGTGTGTGTGTGTGTGTGTGTGTGTGTGTGTGTGTGTGTGTGTGTGTGTGTGTGCGTGCGTGAGAGAGAGAGCCATGCTAAACGTGATTACAGATGGGAATGGTGTGTGTGTGTGTCTGTGTGTGTGTGTCTGTCTGTCTAAATGTGCGTGTGTTTGTGGATATGTGGGCAGGCAGGACAGGAGGTCTGCTGGGAGAGATAACTGCTCAAATCTGTCCTCTCCTTCTCACTCACACCCTTCTGCTCAGACCTCTAAAAGCTTACCCCTAGGCTTACCCTGCACGCACACACAAACCCATGACCCACACACGTACACACAAACACACGCACAGGATCCTCATATCAACCCTATCCCAACTACCATTTCAGTTTTTCGCAGTTCTCCTAAGCTAACGGCAGTTGTGGTTGATTTGAGGGAGATGGACACGGAGAGACAAGAAACAGAGCGATGGACAACAAGTGCATTAGCGCAGCTCTGTCCAGCCGGGCTTATCATCTATTAATGAGTTTACACATGCGTGCAAATATGCACATATACACTCGCTTGCACTAGCAGGCGCACGCACGTTCGCGGTGAGGGAAAGTTCGAGAGGGGTCGTTAAATATTTAAAAAGGATGCTTTAAAGTTGAAATTGAATTAGAATGGCGCAGGGAGAGTTCGGTTCCCACTGAAAAAATATGAATCCAATGCATTCTGCAGATGATTACACGGCATGAAATGTGATGGTAAAGCGCACAGTGCTGTCTTCACAAATCACCATCTTTTGTTTATCCTCCATGTGCTCACTTACAAGCATTCCTCAGTTTTTTTTAGCAGCTGTTCTTCCTCTGCTATGACCCGCTGCCCTCCCCGCTCCTCCTCTTCCCCATGAACAAACAACTACATGTCAGATGGATTTTCTCTACACCATGCCATATTGCATTATCTCCTCTTTTCCCAACACCTTTGGGGGTGAGCGGGACCAGGCTATGTCAAGGAGATGCTTAAGATCACCATCTCTCCGTGTTTGGAAGTCTCAAACGTGAACAAATCCGTCCTTAAACCCTCCCTCCTTACCTCTGCCTCGGACAGGCGGCCACAGAGCAGCACTGTCGTGTGTGTGGGTGGCACATTCACAATGAGAAATGATTGCGGTCATTTCATGTCATGCATACCAAGTGTGTAACAGTGAGCACTGTAAACATCTTTGTTTTCTGGTGATTGTTCAGAAGTGCATGTCACCCCTGCAGCACCATGGACAGCTCTCTCGCTGAATTCTGCTGCACTGGTCAGCACTGTAGACAGCTCCCTCCTGGATGAGGTGCAGCCTGGGTGACACAACACAGCAACTCTGAAAATGCGTCTAAACTATATTGTAGAGGACCGAACGACGAATGTACAAAATATAACGAGGGTCAATGGGGAGAGATTTTTGTATCCTGGGCATCCCAGATATCACCTATCACTAACTTTAGGCAACTCAGCTAAGAACAACCGACATTTTTGCCACAGATTATACATTTTACTCATTGATAATAGGATATTTACATTGCTCATATAGAAAATATAAGTCATAAAGTGGTTTCTTAGAGTCTTATTCAATGATTATTCTCTTGCAGGGACCAGCTGCCCTCAGGGGGCTCATCAGTGTAGTCAGGGGTATTAAGATTGTGCAGAGTATTTCCACCTCTACTCAAAGCTCAGTGTGAGAGTAATTCCCAAATTCTATAAGAACATGGATGGCGAAATTGTACCTCATGTCTCTTTTAAAGCAACTATGGAACTCCTACATCATCTTTCCACTTAAAGCAAAACTCTTGCCAAAATGCAACTTCTGCTTTTTTTGTCAATGTACTCGAGTCAAACCTTCATGTAAACGCATAATTACGACGGAAAAGCGACTTTTAAGATTTATCCTTTTTTAATTTTCAGGTCAAACTCCTTTTCAGTGGGAGTGCTAAGGGCACTACTATGATAACATCAAAATCGCTATTTTTAAAACACTAAGAAGGCTCCACACAACATTAAACTTAGTATCACCAGGGTCTCTACACGTGAACAAGAGCATTGAGAACATTGTTTGTGTACACAGAGTTTACTAAAAAGAAGGTTTTTGAACAACTCATGTTAGCAGATGCTTGTTCCGGTCGCCGTCATCCTGCCAGCCAGAAGTATCGATCTCAGAATGCAATGTAACATGGAGGTGAGTTAAGGTGGACCTCACATAGAGCTTTGTTCCATATAAATGCAATTCATTGTTTTGTCGTTAGCGAAAAACAATATCGTTTTTGAAGTTGAAAAAGGAGCCTCACATAAGAAACAATACTCAAATCAAAAGCCGGAAAAGTCACATGAGATATCGCGTCCTGTTGTTGCCAGAAGACAGTAGCAGTCCACCTTAACTGTCCTCCATGTTACGTCGCATTCTGAGATCGATACTTCTCAGCTGCCATGATGGCAGCTAGCAGAACAAGCAACTGCTGAAGTGAGTTGTCCAAAAACGTTATTTTTAGTAAACTCTGTGTACACAATGTTCTCAATGCTCGAGTTCACGTGTAGAGACCCTGGTGATACTATGAGCAAGGTTTCATGTTGTGTCGAGCCTTCTTAGTGTTATAAAAACAGCAATTTTGATGCTATCGCTAAAGTGCCCCTGGCACTCCCATTGAAAATGAGTTTGACCCGAAAACGAGAATACGGTAAATCTTAAAAATGCCTCTGCTTTTACACAAAGGTTTGACTCGGGTGCATTCACAAAAAAAGCCTGGGTTGCATTTTGGCGAGAGTTTTGCTTGAAGAAAAATTCCATAGAAAGGAACAAGCCATCTAACAGGAATAAGGCATAAACAAGTGTGGCATGATTCCGGTAACGAGATTTAATGAATGAACACTCAGTTCTCTGACTCACTAGCTTATCCTCTGCTGTAATCTCTCTCATGTAAAATACATACATGCAGTCATGCATACATGTAGTCAGAACCAGATCAGGGCTCCTCAAGATGAGAGGGGAGATTGTGGATGAAAATTAAGACTCAGGCACACCAACAGCTGTTTGAGGATGTACATAAGCCTGATGTTAGTTTAATGTTTACCACCTTAATTCAGCATTTTGTCATGTTAACATTTGCTGACGAGTGCTAATCAAAGTGCAGCTGAGGTTGATCGGAATGTCATCAGTTTTGTCAGTCATAAACTAAAGCAGTGGTGGAAAGTAACTAAGTACATTTATGATTTTAAGGCACTTAAAGCACATTTTCTGTACTTCCAGTCCATTACATTAATATGACCACCTTAGTTACTAGTTACTTTATTTTATTGGCAAGAGTATAAAAATCACTGATTGCTGTTATTATACATTAATGAAAATATATGTGTAATTTACTTTTACTTGTACTTTTAACTCGTACAATTACTGACAGAAATATCGGATAATTTCATGGGTAACTTTCACTTTTACCAATATAATATGATATTTTTACACGATATCTTTACTTTTACTTTCAACTGTGACTTTTGGGTTTCTTCTTTACAACACTGAACAAACATTCATGGCAATCCATCCAACAGTTGTTGAAATAGTCCAGGCTGGATCCAAGTGGTGGACCAGCAGACCAACAATGCCATCTATAGAGCCAGCAGCGCAGCTTAAAAACTTCACTTATTCAGCATTATTTCCACATAAAAGCACAGATATGTTTAACAGGTTCAAAGCCGGGGAATTTTCTATCAGAGATACAAGCTAAATAAAAGTGCAACAAACATATTGACAAAAAAATAATTGACAATGTAATTCCTTGTGACCGAAAGCCCTAAAGCCATCGGCATCGCAAATTAAGCTCCTCTTTGTGCCCTTCAGTGCCACAGCTGCAGCCTGGGAAGAGGACACAAGGCCGGCTCAGCCTCATCACATAAAGGCAGGCAGAATGCTAATAAAGTTGGATTCAATCAAATTGAAAGCAGTCTTTTGGTAATTCATGGCTTTAAAATTAGAATTCTTGTTCTGCATTCAGAGCCGCTCTCTGTCTCTCCCACACAGCCACGAGCCTCATCCTGGCCTGAACTGAGAGAATGTTGTTATCTGCTCATGAGACGGACGTGTCGGGCGCTTCTTATACTTTAATTGTACAAGAACATAAACACAAGAAGAAATCCTCTAATATTACCTTTAACATTTAAACCGGTACTGTTCATGTTTACATTTCCAACAGCAGACGTCATCTTTTTTTCCAACACTGTTGCTTATACCTCACACCGTTTGTTGATCTTTAGGCGCTGACACGTCTTTGTCTCCTCAGCCTTGGGTGCTTTCAAGTCGCATTCCTGTAATGATCTCCTGTGGCATTGTTATCTGTCTCCATCGAACTTTTACGTTGATCAGGAGCACATTAGAGAGCGACATAAGTGTTGTGTTCAGTCATACAGCAGCGTGTTTGTGTGGAAACGCTGCACATTTCTAAATCATAATAACCTACCCAAATGTCGCTGCTTGTGTGCATGGCAAGAGTCTTCTCCCTGTGTGCGCCCTCTGAGTACTGCGGCTAATGGCAATGTCATAATATTAGTCATATTAGGAGGGGATTAGTAAGAGAAACCTTCTTAAGGATGTGATCCCTGGGAGGGGGGTGCCAGATACTGCTTGTATTACTGTCAGCCCTGTCTCGCACACACACTGGGAGCCTCGCAGCCTCGCCTGCTTTCCTCAATAGGATCTGCAGACAAACATGACACACTGAAGCACACCACCTACTGTAGCTCATTCCCCTCTTCCACTGTGTTTTTTTTTTTCTTTATCTCATCTATTGAAGTGCTGGTGTGAAACGTGTCTCTTAGAAAAACAGAAATGCTCCGGCTGTGTTGGAAGTTTGAAGTGTACGGATTAGGAGGAAGAGTCCCACGCTCTTGAACTTCTTAACGAGATGTTCGCTCTGACTGGGCAGACTGTGTCATTTAGGGTTGAAGCCGAGGTGACAAATTTCTCGGTGAGGAAAGTGCGTGACGGTTGGGGTTTGTTTCTGTAAATGCAGTGGTGATACCAGTGGATGGAGATTACTCAGGGATATTGTCAGCACATTCCTGAGTGATTAGTGACATATTCCAGTGAATTGCAAAAACATTGAATTTAATCTGTATACTTTTGCATTACCTCAAAATCAATGTATTCTGGGTTGATTATAGATTATCGAATAAGTATTGTTTTTACATAATCCTAATCAATCTCATCCCTTACTACATGTCTTAATTCAGTGTCGCCAAGCAATTTATTCTTTTTAAACATTTGAAATAAGCAAATCAGTTTGTTTTCACTTTCAGGTGGACATCACTATGAGTGAAGTTATGGGGTATAAAATGAACTGCAAAGAAGATATTTTGTATTGTCCTTTCTGACGGTTGTCTTATAGCCATTCACTGCGCACGAACTCATCACCAGCCTCCTCTTGATCCACAATCCACGAAGAGAGAGCGTCAAAAAAACACTAATACGATGTGAGTTAGGAGTGATCAGAAGACTTTTAGCATCTCTGTTCCACTTTCTCAAGAAACAAAGCATAAAATTAGGTCTGATATTTGTGTTATCAAAATCAACTTTATTCAGCTCCTTCCTGTTTATATCTAGCCGTAATATGGCGGCATAATTGTACATTATTTGTCTTTTAGATGTAGTAGAAGTTATAACTTCAATTCAAGTAAATTCAAGTAAAGTATCTCTAATTTGTGGTGTATATGAGCAAATTCCACCCCTGATGGCAAGATAGCACGTTAGCCTGCGCTGTTGCCACTTGACAAGTCAAGATAACACTTTATTATTATCATAAAACACAGGTTTTGGAGTATACTCAGCATTAGAGTCGGCTTTAAGCGTTTAAAATGTTTCTGGAGGATCCGTGTTCTTCATGGTAAAAGAGACAAGATGAAGTTGAGCTGCTGAGTGGAGCGTGTACTCAACAACAACCACCCACAAAACTGCACTAATTACTGCTGCGTACGTGCTCTAGCGCAGACATACCCATCTACAGTACTGTATATAAAGCTTCATACTGAATTCATAATTGCATAATTAGATATAATTGCATTTGCTGTGGGCTTGCCTGACAACCTAATGAGGCAGCCGTGAAATAGCTAGTGGTCCCACTTATAAGAACATAATCAAAGACTACAAGATAAAAGGGCATACACAGATAAACACAGCCACTAGGATGTGCCTGGAGCTTCACACTCCCAGAAAGAGAGAAGAAATTATTAAAGGAAAGAAAGAGTGAGTGAGTTTACTACTCTCATTATACTCTGTCAACAGTGGCTCTGTTCATTGGGGACTCTGAGTGTCTCTCTGGTTCGCATGTCAGTGCCTTTGGGACGTCATTCGCTCCCTACATTTCCTCACTCTCCACCATCGCCGAAGGACTGACCAAGGCAAGTCGCAAAAACATCCCTCAGGAGAGCAGAGACGAGACACACACAAGGCCGGGCCTAATTATGCCGGCCTAATGGCCACAGTTGATTGCCGTCTAGTTGTTGTTGATGAAGAAAGCTGCCGGAGCCGGAAGGCTGTATGTGTGGCACAGCTCTGACTTCTGGCGAACAGCTCCTCTTTTGCCCTCAGCCATAATGAGTCAGCCCCAATACTGCCAAAGTTACAGCGTCTGTGTTGGTCCGTTTATAAGCGCTGCTGAAAGTGATACAACATCCCAGCCCACACACTGGTGGCGGTGGACGGTCCTGTCACTGCATGCTCATTAGCAGAAGCTATAGCTGCGCCAAAATCAACAAATCAAACTGCTTCCTAAATAGGTGTAGCTGCAAGTCAGCTGCTATAACAGCAACAGCAGCTGTAGTTAACCTGCACACCGGGAACTGAGCTGCCACGGTGCTGCGGCGTCCACCACAATTCTGAAATATTGTCAATTACACCTCAATGAGTAGGAAGTTTTAATAGTTCTGATGTCAAGCAAATTGTTTGCTCAGAGGTCAAAGTGAAACATTGATTCAACACGATGATATGAATTGATATTTAGAAGGAGATTAAATTATTCTGATTGAGGAAGCAAAAGCAAACACATTGACATCCAGCCTGCATCAGTTTGTGGTGAGTGTAGGTAGTGTGTACAGACACAGGTTTAGAGAGACGACACAGCATCACAAAACATGCATACAAAGAAGTTCAGGACAGTACAATTTATGGTTCGCACCAATTACGTTCAGTTAATAAAACTATAAATCATCTTTGTTTTTCTTTTGTGCGACCCCCTCGACAGCCTTCTTCCATTTCTAATTTTAAGTTATATAATGATACACTATATTGCCAAAAGTATACCTCACCTGCCTTGACTCGCATATGAAACTTCATGACATCCCATTCTTAATCCATAGGGTTTAATATGATGTTGGTCCACCCTTTGCAGCTATAACAGCTTCAACTCTTCTGGGAAGGTTTAGGAGTGTGTTTATGGGAATATCTGACCATTCTTCCTGGAGTGCATTTGTGAGGTCACACACTGATGTTGGATGGGAGGGCCTGGCTCTCAGTCTCCGCTCTTATTCAGGTGTTCTATCGGGTTGAGGTCAGGACTCTGAGCAGGCCAGTCAAGTTCATCCACACCAAACTCTCTCATCCATGTCTTAATGGACCTTGCTATGTGCACTGGTGTACAGTCATGTTGAAACAGGAAGGGGCCATCCTCAAACTGTTCCCACATAGTTGGGAGCATGGAATTGTCCAACATCTCTTGGTATGCTGAAGCATTCAGAGTTCCTTTCACTGGAAATAAGGGGCCAAGCCCAGCCCTTGAAAAACAACCCCACACCATAATCCCCCCTCCACTAAACTTTACACTTGGCACAATGCAGTCAGACAAGTACTGTTCTCCTGGCAATCTCGTGGAAGTGATTGGAACACCTGATTTCAATTATTTGGATGGGAGAGTGAATACTTTTGGCAATATGTTGTATGTATTGGAAACACTTGCTGCTCTTTACAGATGCAAAACAATGTGTTTTTAAGATTTTTAAAGATTGGGTCCCCCCCCCACTTGTATGCCTCACCTTGGTTTAGTCCTCTATACCAGCCTGCACCTCCACACACATTAGCATATTAGGTACCAGTGTCTGGTGGTGGCTGACCTCCGGTGAGTAGCCACTTTGCAAAAGTTAACTTAAAACAAAAAATGTGTCTGACTTATTGATAGTTAAAAAACACATTTACAAGGATCACAGATTGCATTTTGTTGCATTGTTCGTCAATGCAGCCACAATATTGACACTTGGCAGCCACTTCTTTTAATATGCTGGTACAACCCTGAAGGTACTTCCCTTTAAATTATTCAGTATAGTTTAATAGTAGTCATTAGCGTTTCCTCTAATAGTACAGCAGTACTTTTGGCTGCACATTTATTGTGAACTTCAGGAATTGCTCTTCATAAATGTTCTATTTATTTTCCCCCCATCAGTGAAATGAAGTATCCGCCCTTGATAGCAGACAGTCGAAATGTGCAACCCACTTGATGTGTTGAGTTCTCAGAGAAATTCAGAGTTGTCGTGTTAATATCTTTAGCCTTGTACAACCTGCTTTAGCTGTATGGCAATGTATTATAGTCATGCCAATAAACTTTTACAATAAACAAGTTCAGTACATATATGAAGTGACATTTAATGACAAAACTGCTATGAAATTAAGATAATGAACCACTAATGTCACTGTCAGCTCAGACGTGATATGTAGTGCCTCACTTTCTGGTTAAAAAACTATTTGAGGGAACCTAAAAAACACACATGAAATATAAACCAAAGTAAAGTAAATAAATTGCTGATTGATGAGCTGATAACCTCACAAACAGTCCTCGAATGGGCAAAGACAAGTCTTTCGAGTCACCATGTCCCTTGTTCATTCCTTTTTTTATTTTGGGTTACTACTAGAATAGGTTTACATGCTTTAATGCTCACAAACACATCAGTTATTTCATACTGTCCAGTGCTGCAGCACTGTATTCACCCTCTGTCTGAAACGCTCTGTTTTAGCTCCTGTCCCTTCAAGGCCTGCCCCTTCCAAATACCCACTCCTCTCCTCTGATTGGTCAGCTCACACATGCCTGACACAACACTACTAACAACAACAGAGCAGCTATGCCAAATCAATGTCTTAATCGGCAAACCAACCAGAATTAACTATGCAAATGAGTGATATGGTGACATGATGTGATGTCACAAAGTCACAGAATTAAAGGCGGGACTGCTGACGTTTCCGCAGCGATGGATTCTGTTGGAGAGACGAGGGTCTGTCGGTGTGAACTTAGACCTTTTCAACTTTCAAGATCTTTTATGTGAACAAGAACCTTTATAAAACAGTGAAGGAAAGGAAAAACAAAACAAAAAGCATAATAGATTGTCTTTAACTCAAGTCCAAGTCGAGTCACAGGTAATTTATTTTCTGTCAAGTCAAATTGCAGATCATTAAAGTGGTGACTTGAGACAACTCGAGTCCAAGCCACAACAGCTCCGCTTCTTTCATGCAGAACATCCCGACTTTATGAACTGACACGCATGCTGAGTTGCATCTGAGCGCTTAGCTGAAAAAAGAAAGTTAACAACCGACATAATGAGCGACAATAAATCTTCAAGCTGAGCCACACGTATCAAATGTCCACGCCTGTCTTAAAAACACAAATCCGAATGTGAGAGCAAGAGACCAACAGTGAGACAGCACAGCTGAGAGTTTGGTCAAGAGAGATGGCCATTAACAGTGTAAATGAAGGGAAACATGTAATGACAGGACCCCAGAGTCACTGATGAGGGTGATGGATGGCTTTCCACTCAAATACATGGCAGTTCATCACTCACTCCAGACGTAAACACACACACAACTTCTCAGAGCACATTTCAGCATCACACACTCACTCCCACTCTCTCTCATTCTCTCCCTTATTAACCTTCTGCACATCCACTTATGCATTACAATGCTGTTCAGCATTGTATTGCTGGCACCGCAATCACATATATGGCCTTGGAAAACACTCATGAATACACCACGACCACACGCACATACACACATACATACAAGTGCGCGCGGTGAGCATCAGTCACCGTTGCCCTATCACATACCCTCATTAGTCAAAGAAGGAGAGCACTGCCACACAGTATTCCCCTGTCATCTCCGTCTTCTCTGTCTGTCTCTTTGCTACAAACGGTTATCATTATCTATTATTTATCGCTCGTTATTTCCAGTAAATTGATTAATCTTTTAACAAACAAAATGTCAAAAGTAATTATAAAATAGTCGTCACAAACAACAGCATGATGTCTTACAGCAGTTCCCAAACATCATTAATTAACAAATTCATACAATATGGCTATTACTGGCAAAAGTTTGGTATTTTTGCTTGATAAAAAAATGTTTCATTTCAGGCTGCAACTAGGCTACTGTTGTTGATGAATTTCTTGATTATTTTACTAATTAGATGCATTCAATAATTATTTAATAATAATTCATATTGTTTGTTTTGTTTTCTCATTTAATTTGCGTTATATTAAAACAATATTGCAGCAACCAGCAGACATTAGTTATTTCTACTTCTGGACTGCAGTTACATGATGTTGGAAGTAGTAAAGTACAAATATCTTGCTACTGTACTCAAATAGGTTTTTCAGGTATTTGTACTTTACTTGAGTATTTATTTTTCTGATAACTTTTTCCTTTTACTCCCTCCAATTTAACACAAATTTAACATTTCTCAAAACAGTCCTGTTAGTTTAGTCTGAATGCATTTGAGGGGAATTATCGATTATTTTGTGTCGCTGCATGCCAAGACATAACGAGACAAAAACAGGCAGAGAGGGAGAATGGGGAGAACAGGTGTGTGATGACAAAGGCAGTGAAATAGAAGTGAGCTTGAGTTAGCTTCGCACAGAACTGTCCGGTAGTAACATCCTCCAGAGGGATACTTTTACTTCTACACTTTTTGTACATTTCAAAACCTGTACTTTCTTACTTCTACTCATGCAAAGAATGTGAACACTTTTGCGACCTCTGAGATGTATCGACTTGTCATTTACCCCACAAAATGTCCTAAAATTGCTCATTGTTCGGTCAAAAAAATAAAGATTAGAAACAAATCTAGTGGTGATATTGTGAGTTATTAAGAAGCAAGAACCAGAATTTTGTAATTATTTCTGTTTTATAAATAACCTTTATATTTAACATTCATGCACTAACCCTTAACTCTCTTTTACACTGTTTTGCGCTTGTGTTGGCACCTTATGCAGCATCGGTCCCAGAGGAATGCAGTCCTATCGCTGCTGTGTGCACTCGTACATGGATGGGTTGCCATTAAGTTTATTTGAGTCTAAATGATCTCTCTGTTTTCATAATTGTTGTCATTAATTTTCTGACGATGGAACTAAGTGATTAATGATTCATTTTCTCTCATTTGACTACTGAATTAACCAGCTAATTGTCACAGCGCTACACGCTGCCCTGACAGATAAGCCTCACGCTTTTGCCCACACTTCTCCCTCTGGTCTTCACCTCTTCCTTGCTCTGCAGTCAGGGGACACTGTGTGGGGCACAGAGGTCTTGGGTAAACAGTGGGTCTGCAAAGTGCTTTTTCCCAGCCTGTGTATACCTGGGTAATAGAGGCAGTAATGGAGTTTGTTCAGGCTAAGGTAATCCTGGAGCTGTGAGCACGGCATCTGCTGCTGTTTCTCTCTGTTCCACAGCAGGTACTGATGTCGTTGTAGCTGTCACCGTTACTGTCCTACAAAAGCCATTTGGGAAGCAAAGCAACGCGCGTGTGTGTGTGTGTATGTGATTGTGTGAATGTGAAAATAAAAACAGTGTGTGTGTCCTGTATGTGTGTGCATCCTGAGCAGAGATTGCCTACAGAGAGGGTGATATTCTGCTGAAATATGTGTGTGTCTGTGGGGAAGGGAAGGTGTCTGGGTGTGTGTGTGTGTTTGGAGTCAAATTCTGCGTGTGTGTTTGTACAGACAGAGAAAGAATCTAAAAAATATATGTGTTTGGATGTTATAGCTCACCTTTGGGAGGTGGGATAAGAACAGGGCTGGCGGCTAGGAATGAATTTACGGGGCCCGATCTCCCAGAAACAATTTCTTTATGTGGGTTACAGACATTTAGAGTGGCTACTCGTCCCCCCTGGGCCTCAGCGCACCACACACAGCTGCTGGAGATGGCCAATGAAATACAGAACACCTTTTATAGGACACATGCTTTTTATTTATTTTTATTTATCCCTGCCAGCTTTCTTTCTATTTTTCCTCTCTCACTCTCTCCATCACTGTCTCTCTCTCTCTCTCTCGTTCCTGATTCTCATTCTCGTTCTTTCCTTTTGTCATCCTCTCCTCTTCTCCTCTCATTGCACACAGCTACACGAGGTGGAAAATGAAAAAGAGATCACCTTTTATAGGACACATGCTGTACTTTTTTTTTTATCTCTTTCTGGTGGCTCTCTTGGTCTCTCCCTCTCTCTCTTCTCTAGACAGAAGATTTGACATTATTCCCATGACTCAGAGGGCTTATTGGTAGAAGAAAAGGATAAAGGAAGTAAGTAAGAGAAATGCAGGTGTGTGTGTGTGTGTGTGTGTGTGTGTGTGTGTGTGTGTGTGTGTGTGTGTGTGTGTGTGTGTGTGTGTGTGAGAGAGAGAGAGAGAGAGAGAGAGAGAGAGAGACATGAAGAAGTTTTGGGATATGGAGACATGAAAGCTGGCTGTATTTTTTGAGTCTAACTCTTTGTGTTTCGTGTGTCTATGTGTGTGTGTGTGAGAGAGAGAGAGAGAAGACCTTCCTAATATAAGGAATGACATTACATTACTCCGCTGGTTTGTGAAGCAGTGTATTATCCCCTACTTTGCTTGTCATCTCCCCTGTTTCCTGTCGTATTTCCACTAATCGTTATGTAATAAAGCTATAACAAGCCCAAAAAAGGGAAACGTCTTAACTCATTAATGTCCATTGGAATTGCACAATTTCCTTTTCAAATTGGTTTAAGTAGTCGGCTACCTCGCAAGCTGTTCTCACTGTCCTTCTCAAACTAACTGCCAAGTATATACTGCGGTATGGTACAGCAGAAAATAGAGCATGGATGCCCAACAGAAATGTAGAAATTATGCCCAGGTTTGGTCATGTCAACTGATGGTGCTTTCACGTACTTTAAGTGAAAATATAGTGGGCAAAAAAAGAGCGAAAAGAAATGTGGTGTGTAAATAACTGATATCAAGCGATTGACTTATTGTCTCAAGTTCTGTACTTAAAGGGGCACTACGTAGTTTTGGAAAGAAAGCCATTCAAACTCAAAACTTTGAATAGTTAAAATATTAATGAGGTAATAACATAAACTATTTATAAATATTTATAATTTCGATAGCTGAATAAACAAGCTGTTCTCCAAGGAAAATAAGCCCACAGAACACTGTTTGTAGCTAGAAAGGTGGCAGGGTCCGCCACATATAAACTAAGTAAAACAGTATGAAGTTGTGTTGTCCTTTAACGTCGGTTTGTCTGTTTAGTTTATATAAGTCAAAAAACCATAGAGTTTGTTTGTTTAGTTTGTTTAGGCATAAAATCATGAAGATCTTTTGCTTCTGATTAAAATTCTTCAGATCAGATTTTTACTGCAAATTGGTTGTTGGTCTCCTTGGTTACTAATGAATGGCTTCGGTGTCGGCCTTGAAATAACCATATCGGTCGATCACAATCTTTCTCCACCTAAAATACATGGATTTCTTTGTAGGGGCTGGTGCCATCAACATGAGTGTGACAACAGATCGGCACCCCCACAGCAGTATTAGTCAGTCCTCCACATCCTTTTATACTTTGACAAAATGCAGCCTGATCTCACCTAAAACCTCAAAAACCACAAATTCACTTTGCAAACATGTCCTCATCCAAAAGCCCAGCTCATGAAAAGATAAAGGCACTAGTGCACCTACAAACTCACACGCACACACATCTGTCTTCTGTAACACGTCGTCCTCTATCTCTCGTGTTATATCTGTTAAATTGTCTCCCTCATTTTGTAGCTTCAGCAAACATGGCAATTCATATCTCAGTAACATGAGGAAAGTACTACACTGTGTTTTATTCATTGGAGCCCTGGAGCAGCCTGTCGCAGGAGGGAGGCCGCGGTTACTAAATGTTTCCTAAACGACGGGGTATAAACGTCGATTTGTAATTACTTGATTACATAAATGCATACTGAATTCTGAGGCTTTTTTTAACCTCCATCGCCGACTCTTCTCTTTGTCACAGCCGTGGTTGGTCATGTGAGCAGGGAACCAAAAGTGTTTATCGAATGAACCGGTGATGTAACATTTCATGATGGCATTCATCAGCCTGTGGCCATATTAAAAATACATTTGAGAGGCAGTCCGGGAGCATCTAATCAGCGACCGCACATTTGTTTCTCTTAATGCATTCCTGTATCTCCCCATAAACCTCAACATCCAATCTTCCTCCCTGCTCTACTCCTCTTTCTCTGCTGTCAATCACGTCCCTCTGTCAGCTCTCTTCCTCCTCTTCATTTCTTGGAGCTCACTCACTCCGGCTCCTCTGTGTTCTTCACAGAGGCGCTTGGAAACAGAGGGAGAGTCAGAGACAGACGGAGCAGGAGTATGTCAAAAATGTATTCACACACAGTTGGGGTGACCATCTTTGGTTGCTTCAAACCGGCTTGTGGGGCACGCAGGAGGATTAATAAAGGAGTCAAGGTTATGAAAAGGCGAGCAACAGACATGAAATAACACTGCGAAGAGGCACAAGTGTGAACTTCAAGCGCAAAAGGGGCCACTATAAAACCTTTCGGCAAATAGTCTGCAACCAAACTGATGGACTACTGTCACCATTAAAGGTCATCGCATGCATCACCATCTACAGTGCGTCAGGTGATCCATGGTGCTGCGCAGAAGACGCCCACCACAGCTTTCGGAGTTTCCAAAACACGCTCCTCACAAACAGTATATCCACAGTAGACCCCTGTCATATAAAGACAATGCTCATAGGGACATAACACAGCTCGTAAAACCAATCAGCAAGACCGCTAAACACCAGCTCCAGCCCAGAATAGCGCTCTGAATCCTTCGCCATATGCCCGTAAACGCACAGCTAAGACCTGCGCGCCCCTAAGTGCGTGCGTGCGTGCTTGCTTGCGTGGGTGTGTGTGTGTGTGTGTGTGTGTGTGTCTGAGAGAGAGAGAGAGAAGAACAGAGGAAGAGAGAGAGTGAGAGGCAAGCCTGTGCAGGCTGTGCAACACCTGAAACAACCGCAATCATTTGTCTTCGCTATAAAATCACAAGCGAGATAATAAAAGTGATGCCACAGCAGAGCGGGCTGATGGGATTTCACCATGAGCAATCTTTTTTTTTTCTTTTTTTTTTTTGCACTGCTCTCATGTTTTCATAAAACCAAATCCCTGTCATTTCCCTTAAATGGAACAGATGATAATCCATTCTGTGCGTAAATGGTTTTCAGAGAGGAGATAACTGTTTCTACAGTCTGATTCATGCGTGGCAGGTGTGAAACAAATTTACTTTTTTAAAAATATTTTTATTTTTTTTTATCACGCACACTTTCATACAGTTACGGGGGGGGGGGAATAAGCCATGGGATGCGCCCGGCTGTTCTGTGCAGTTGATCCATACCTGTTGGTGCAGTGTGCTCTTGTTCTGTTAGCCCAGCAGATGAACCTCTCTCCTCATAGCCGCTCCGCTGTCCGACACGGAGGAGAGGCTCGCATCCCCCTCTCAAGCACCATAAAACGGCTCCTCTCTCAGGTTCGACTGGAGCGGAAAAGTTATAGCATATCATCCACCTCCGCTGGAGAGAAAGGGAGCCGGCGGCAGATGTGACCTCCCGGGTTAAAACCAGCGCGCAGCGTTACTCCGGTGCGAGAAAGGCTCCCCTGAAAGTTCCGCTCCTCTTCTCCTCCTTTTGCTCAGCGGGTGAGGCAGGAAACTTAGTTATTAAGACATACCAACATGGAGGAAACATCAAGCCGCACCTCCCCACCCAGAATTCCCCTTTCGTCCTCTTTAAACGGGGCGAAGGGAAAGTAGCCCAGTGCGGCGGGACAGAGGTGCGCTGCGGTCGGGGAGTCAGGCAGACTGTTGGTGTGCTCCTGTCTGTCCGCCTGGAAGATGGAGAGCGCTGCTCCGACTGTCTGCTGGGAAGTGGAGCAGCGCTCTCTAGCGGACTCAGGATGAAACCGCTGCCTCGAAAAAGGCGCATGCAATGAACGTAAACGATACTCTGTACAGTAATGTGAAGAAGGCCATATGGGCTGCGCCAAGACCTGTTGGATACACGAGATTATTATTCGTCTGTTGTCGGCACAGACTGGCGGACACGCAGGAAGAGGTATGGACTAATGTGTCAGGGGGCACACACATACACACACACATACACACACAACTCCAGATGCGTCAGCAACAACTCTCAGGGGGTTGGAAGCAGGACATGAAATGTTTGTGTCACTTCAAGTAGGACAAAACAATATTGGCTCTCTCTCTCTCTCTCTCTCTCTCTCTCTCTCTCTCTCTCTTTCCCTCAACTGTGTGAAGTTCAAATTAAATTGAACTCACTTTAGCTGAGCTATGGCCATTTCCCAGTAGACTACACCAAACAACAGGAGCAGAGGGGTGATCGACACCATGCTCGACTAAACTGACCTGGGTGTGTGTGTGTGTGTGTGTCGCAGTCTCTTCCACCGCTGCCTGAAATGACCTGAGCTGCCCAAAGAAGTTTACTCACAACAAATGACTTTGTCCAGACTCAGTCACTCTGACCAGTGCAGTTCATTTGAGGAAGCAGCCCCACTGGCTCTAGGGGGTAACCGTGTGTGACTGTGGCGTGCATGTGTGTGAGTGTGTGTGCGTGCGGCGCGCGTGCATGCATGCGGGGGCGGGGTGTGCACTTTCTTCTCTGGCTGCAAGAGAAACAGATAGACAGTAATAGGTATTAAGGCCACAGAAAGTCCGGCAGGACACAAACTTGGTCGTAAAACACTGAACACACAAACAAAGCCGAGTCAATGAAACAAAGTACATCTGAAGTTCTGGGCTGCGTATGTGTGTGTGTGTATGTACTAAAGATATATATAGGAGTCCGCATGTGAGTGCCAGAGTTTTTGTGCGCGTGTGTGAAAGATGTAATCGAGGTGATGATGTATTGTTGCACACATGGATGACAGGGTAATTGATCCATAGTGGGGGTGTGATTGTGCGCGTGTGCATGTGTGGAGGCCTGGTGCCAGTCATATATCATTTCACCCGGTGAGCTAATCTGTTACTCTGACAAAGAGTTCAGATTACTGATATCTCCTCTCTTTTCTGCCTGCTTTCTTCTGCCTTCTCCTTTTCTCCTCTTTTTTCACCTTTTTTCGGCAAACTTGTAGTTTTTACTTCTCATCCTCCGATCCCTTCATATTATGTTCTTGATACACCAAATCATTGTCCCTCTCTCCATCGCTCTCTCTCTCTCCAGTAACACGGGTTGAATCATGGATAACCTCGGCATGGGATTTGTCTTCTGCACCGTTCTCTGGCAGCACGGTTAAACTCAGCATGTGGACCGCAAGATAACAAATAGAGACACACATGCATGCAGAATCCCAGGGCTGCTTGGAAACCCTCAAAAATCAACCCAATTCTTTTGGGATCTGTGGCATTTGCACACATACATCCTCACCCACACACACACACAGACACACTGCAGTTGGTGGCCTCCCAACGACACAGAGAGGGATTAAACATGTGCCAATCAAAGACACTGGTGCATTTCTTCCACAGAATAGGTAATCAATTCCCATAGAGAGAAGCATTACGGACCGCATGGCAGCCTTGGAAAAACATGTTGTGTGTTCACAGAGCCGCACATGTTAGCACATACACAAACACAAGGAGGCTTTGACAGAATCAGAATCAGAAATACTTTATTGATCCCCAGGGGTAATTGGTCCCGATACAGTTGTTCCCATTCCAGGATAGAAATATATATATATATATATATATGTATATATATATATATATATATTTATATATATATATATATATATATAAGCATAGAGGAATTATAAGAACATTAAGAAGAATAAGAAGTACGTGAAAATCAGCGCAGTTGGCAGGAGACAATGTTGGCAACCGTCTGCAAACCACTGATGCGTTCATATTTGTATGTCTGCGCTACGTTCCATGTGACATTTCTACAAAACGTGCCATATCACGTTCACATTATGTGTACATAACCTGACTTTCTCACCCGGAGGCAGAGGGGATGGTGGTAGAGTCACAGACAAGAGACTGCATGTCAACATTTGTATATGGCATCATTGGATGTTTCGAAGGAGATGTAGGTACAAGATCCAGCTGTACTTTGTGGCAACAAAAAAAAGAGGTATTTTTAGTCAAAACTTGATATTTTCCTAACCCTAACCAGGATGAAGTAAAGCTGAACCTAAAGTAGCGATATAAAGAAATGTGAAGTTTCAATGCTAGCGATTCTTCTGGTGATTGGATTAGTGAGAATATGTGCACACATACTACAATATATAATAACAATATAACATGTTAAAGTATGTGCGTCAAAAAGGAATATTTATATAACATATATCACAACATTAAAAAAATAAATAATGTTGAGAAATGGGATATATAAATGTGCAAAATGCAAGAACAGTATTTAAACAATAAACCGGATGCATGGGTCGTGACACGAATCAGACCCACGTCACTCAAAGGTAACGGTCTTTGTATTTAAAGTAATAAATGATAAATAAGACATCTGCAATAAATATTAAGAATGGATGTTGACATTTGCCTTCTCACCAATCAAACTCGATTCTCTTCTACAATTTGCAGGACTCTGTGTGATAGACGAAGTCCGAGGTGAAGTGGGTGAAGAGGAACATAGAGAGGACTGTCCTCTGTGGGGCCCCATTGTTGCTGACCACTGTTTCCAGTGCACAATGTTGCATTTACACATACTGTCCAGGACACAAGGGATCCGCTTGCAGAGTTTACAGAGCATCTCCAAAAAGTCTAATCAAAATCATTTCAGGTCAATTTTAAGCCCAAAATCCCAAATCACTTTGCCTCAGGGGTTTCGCAATCTGTACAGGGCATCAAAAAAAAACACAACACACATAACCTTCCGTCAGTGAAGCGAATGGTAAATCAGCTCAACAGAAAAGGTGAAATGGAGACAAACGCTGCTGGACTGTGAGGTAATCCGTACAAACACATGTTCCTGCATATACTCATGATAATCTGAGATGCTAATGAGTGCTGACAGTGTAGAACTGGGCAGCTGCCACATGCAAAACCTAAGAGAAAAAGATATTATCTAAAGTTTAAAAGGATGAAACTGCTGTTCTATATTTTTGTCCACATGTCCCATCAAGACCAAAACCCCAGCCCTTAGCCAATTGGTTGCTATTGAAGAGGTAAATCTTTAGAGTGGTGGTAATTAATGTTATTATGACCACAGTGTATTGAATGACATTGTGACAATATAAAAGGGACTGCTCATTAACCTTCAGAGAATAAGCCCCGAAATCTGCAGCTCCACTCAGCTTTTTATATAGAATAATTATGAGTTTCAGCTCAGTGTTTATATGTCCAGCACACAATGACTGTATTGGTTCACTCTCTCTGCTCCTTTAGTGTCAGTTGTTGTTGCTGCAGGCTGCTGTTAGGCTGCTACAGTGAAAAAAGCTCTAAAATCTACTGTACACTACCTGCTCGGCACCTAAAAGCAGACAGACACAATTAGTTGATCACTGGTGAGCATAGTAGCTGATTTGTCCCCCAGGAGTTAGAGGCAGGCATCAAAAACAGTACTAAAAGAGAGTGATTAATGGGCTCACATTGGCAAACAATGTAAATAATGTTGCTCTGCAAGTGCTGAATCGGGAAAAAGGCAAATCCTTTGTTAACACTCACTATGTGAACTTAAAAAGGTCATGACTTGAGTTACAGACGACAAGGTTGCCAAACAGGTGACCACAGTTCAAGTCTGCTTCTCTGCATTTGTAAATGGGAAACTACTGGATATGTCTGATGAGGGACCATGGCGTTTCAACATTCGTAAGTGTCACACAACTAGATATTTTCAAGGAGTCTGGGATGATTTCCAGCTGTGTTCATTGCCATCAAAACCAGGTGTTTTTAAGGAGACCTCAGGATATTTCCAGCCGTGTTTGTGACAAACAAAACAGATATTTAAGCAAAACCATGGTGTTTTCTTTACCCTAAAAAAGTGTTGTTGTGACCAAAGCATAAGCACAGCATTGTGACAACAGGAAATCAGTGTTTGTGAGAGAAATAAAAGAAAGAAAGAAAGAAAGAAAGAAACATAATGTTTGAATTCATCTGTGGTAGTGCACGCTGGTTCTTCCAGGTTTAGAAAAAGAAAAATACAACGAAAGTGCCCTCTAATGTGCATATGGCAGATAAAACATGATAAAGTGCCCTTCCAGTGGACAAAACGTGGTTAAGTGTCCTCTCTTCAAATTTCTCCGCGCTGCTGCATTTTCTGGATAACAACTAAGGTCGACGGATAAGATATAACATACAAGTTTCCCATTCTAAAGGCATTACATGCTAGTAGATTGATTTAACTGTTGGTTTTGTTCTTTTCATGGGATTTGTTGCCAACTGTCGCAATATTCTCACTGGCATCACTAAACATGCCTGGACAGATCACAGTTTCATGTAAAAACATCAAAGTGAGGATGGAAGCTTTACACACAGTATTATGTGTGCTCATGTGCATGTGTTTCAGTGCCTTGCCAGATAATTCTTATTACCAGTACCATGTGGCACGGAGTCCAGAGTGCATCACTTCATTTGGAATAAACACTCGCAAACAAACACACACACATTGTCTTCAGCGTTGAGTTGGCAGGCAGAAATACCAGCATTAGCATATGAAAGCCAGCAGCTGGAAGGTGTAGCTGTCACTGTTGTTGTTGCTTGTTGCCTGTTGTGTTATCCATTTGGATGGCAGCTCCTCTGTTCTCGCTAACCCTCGCCTTACTTACGCTCGCTGTCGCACTCCCTCCTGTCTTTGTGCGCGTCTCCTTCTGTCTGTCAGTCACGCTCCTTCTTTTGCTCTCCTTGGACTCATACATGACTAATCACGTCCCTCAGGGAGTGTAAGGGACAGTGGTGCTTGTGTGTACGCAGAGTGGCCACCCGCTACAGACGGCAGTACGCATGCGTTGTGTATCGTGCTCTGTCCGACTTTTCTTGATGAAAATTCAAACTTATGCTGACTTCAAGGAAATCCTGAAAGTTATTTCCTGAGCGTTCCCCTAATCTAGAAATCTCTGCATTCATTAATAAAATGAAACAGCTGAAAAAGCCTTTTTTTTTTTTTTTTTTTTTTTTTTTACTAAAGTAGTGCTTCTTAGAACTCAGAATAATGCAAGTTACAGAGTAAAAAAGTTACAGTAGATCACTTATCGCAGGCTGTAAGTTGAGTTGAAAGACAGAGCTGCCCTCGGCAAAGAACACTTTATCTCAGATAGCAGCAGGGTGCAACATACCAACTCCACGCTCTCCTCTTGTCTGCTTCTCTCTTTCTCTCACCCAAAGATGTAAATGTTCAAACGGACTAATATCTTCAGAGCTGCGATGAGCATGAAAGACTGGTCCCCGCCCTCATTGCTAATTGATGGCCTTGCATCGCAGCATGAAAGCCAGATGAGCCTTGCTTGAGACTCTCATTAGCGGTAACTACATTACAGTTAGGTCCATTAAAATTGCATTCCAGACATCCTAGACATACCTTACACTGATCTTCTCTCAGTCTAATTCTTGCACTTTAAATGTCACTTACAGTACATGGAAGTGAGTTCAATGATCTCATCGCAACCTGGCCCAGACTACACATACACAGGTTTTTCTCAAAACGTAGCTTTGTCTGTGTATTCTGCTCATACACGCAACACTGTTTTAGAAAACTCCTCCAGTAGGCGTATCACCATTGGCAAAAAAGATGCTACATGCACTGATACACTGACTTGAGAAAGAAACAAACATGCATTGGAAATGAAAAGGGAGACAAAAATGGCTGCTGACAACGTTTTGATAAAAATAGGAGGATTCCGTAAAGAGTAGTCACGTTTTCTTGCTAGTATTTTCTGTAACTAGCAGCGCCTTCATGTGCTGTCGGAATTATCGGAAACCCTCTCCACCCTTTCAAGTTCGAACAACTACTGGAAAAGTCAGAGAACATTTCCTATGTGCCTCCTTGTCACTCAAATACTGGAAACAGCTTTCTTTTTTTTTTTTGGGTGTCCATGTTGCTCGCAGATTCTGACATAACGCACATGAAAGCACCGAAGTTGGAAGAATGACTTCCCAACTCGGGAAACTGGACCATCCAACGAGCATGTGAATGCAACACAACCAACCAACCCTAGAGTTCACCATCTGCCTCCTGTTTACAACGTCACATTATCCATAAATATGCTATGATGGTGAAGAAGAATTTGGAAGAAAAATGTGTCACTAATGTGAATAAAATTTGAGATATTTGAACATTATCATCACCTCAAGCTCTTTTCCACACCCATCCTAAATGCAGACATTTACATGAATCCACACCTTTCCTTGTGATTGGGCAAACCACATGAGCATCATTCTATTTCAACCTGGGGATTTTTCCCCTGAGAAAGACATGCTAGATGCTGACCGTAGGCAGTTGTTGAACCTAACACTTAAGATCAACATGACAGAGTGACTGACAACATTTCCCGGCTGGCATGGCAGCACCTGGAGATCCTCCAGGGACAGCTGGAGGACGCTGCCTCAGAAAAGAACTTCTATGATGCTCTGCTTGCCATTTTGCTGTTGCAGAATGCAGGTAAAGTTACATTTATTGCTCCTATTTTGGTTTTTTTTTGTGAAACAATTATACAAACCATATGTATAACTGCACCTCGAATACTTTATATGTATTATTGAAAAAAAGCAATAAGACAGAACATCAGACTGTTTATTAAATCACATGCTGAAATTTGAAGATTTAATTGATTTAAAAACACATCTTGGATCATTACTGCATGTAATTCTTATGATGATGTGATGCTGTAATGACTCTCTTTACCTTATCCACACTAGTGATGTCAAAGGACAAAGAGGCGACAACACCACAAATCCTCTTTTGAAATATAAGCTCAGTGGTCCAGTACCCCCCCCCCCCCCCCCCCCCCCCCCCCCCCCCCCCACACACACACACACACACACACACACACCCACAGAGGCTTGAGGACATCCATGACAGCAGTGTCCTCATATACACTTGACTTTGATAAACACAACATAGAGGAAATGAAGAATGTCACTATTTGATGTTCTGTTCTCAAAATGTCACTTTCTTGTGTTTTGTCACGCTGCACACTAACATAGACACAACAGGAGTGCAGCAGGGACACGTCTGTTGGAATTGAACGTCCTCTGCAGGAATTACACATTGTTTCTGATGTAAGCTGTTCAGACAACCAAACCTGAAACTAGAGTTTAACTATTTTGACTTCACTGATTTGAATAAGATGTGTATCTTGATCACTGAGCTAGAGAGCTTTAACATTTATGTTTTAAGGTTAAACGTTATTGATAAAATGTAAAAAAGGAGGATGTGGGACTTGATAAGTATTTGCTTGTCCTATTCCTTTCATATAAATGATTCACCGTATGTAGTTTATTGGAAGTTTGCTGTATGTTTGCGGATAATTGTATTGGTTATTGTTGTTTTTGTTTACTTAAATACATTTTTTATGTTACGTCTTGAAAATAAAATGTAACCTCTTCATATCTAATGTTGTCAAAGAATTTGACTTTTTTCCACTTCTCAGGCTTGGTTTGACCATGATGGCAATTTAATTTAGCCAAATGTACCCGTACGTTAACCATGGACAACAGGTCCTAATACCCAAACTTACTTCCAAAACAACATATATAACTGTTCTCACAATGACAAAAAGACTGTGACAAATTGTACCAGCAACAACTTTTGGTTTCAACAAGACACAAACAGCAGTCTCCCGAGCGTAACTCCTGTCCTTGTTTGTCCCGACCACCGACCCCATCCTCTCCCATGTATGGAGTTTAACAGTCTAATATAACATCACTTAATTTTCTCTATCGCTCCCCTCATAATTACTTCTGGGGCCACCAAACAATAAGCGTAAATACAGGTCGAGTTAAATTGCTTGCACATACAACCTATACAGCCATTTTTTCTGGTGACAACAGCCAGATAAAGAACTAAGTAGAATACAAAACGCTTGTATGTATTGTTTAGAAATGCATGAGACACCTCTTTTGTCACACACGGGCCCCTCTGGAACAAGAAGAGGACCCAGAGTGATGATCCTTAACTTCTCAGATGTCCATGTGTGATGGGAGTCAGTTATCCCATACATGGAGGATGATATGCACACCAGCTGGATCGCTCTCTCGGTGCAACGAGAGAGGGTGCATGAGACGGGTTTCCATGGCTTTTTAAAATATTCAGTGGTGAAGATGATGACGCGGGTTCACGAGGCATTCTGGCTTGAACAGTGCAAACAAAAGCTGTATTTTCTTAATGGTTTTCACAGAGTAACGTAGAAAAAAAACGTGTGTGTATGTGTACTAGGAGAAAAATAGAGAGAATTCAAGACTTGGAAGTCAGCTCTGGTCTCTTTGTTCTCGCTCTACTTGTGTCTTGACCTCTCAGCTCCACTCATCTGAGCAGCGGGGCCGCGGGATGTAATCTGCCGAACACAATGAGATACAGGCGTTATAATGCAACAGCCACTCATAATCCAAAAGCTTTTCAGGAAAAACAACGTCCATAAAAATCCCGGATTATGTTGTTCCACACCACCGGTTCAGGGACCCGAATATCTGTTGCTCCTTCTGTCTTTCTTTTTTTAATCCTCTCTCACTCTCATTTTATCAGTCTTTCCCTCTCACAACCTCTCTCTCTCTCTCTCTCTCTCTCTTTCTTTATCTCTCTCTTTCCTTCTCTAAATCTCATAAACAGCTTTAGTTCTTATCAGGATGGGATCAGATAAAAAAAGGCTCTGTTTGAGAGCTGAAGAGAAAAGTTTTCTGCAGATGTATTTGTCAGGTTTATATTGTACTATTGTACAGTTAGGAGAGACACGGCAGAGAGAGAGAGTGAGAGAGAGGCAGGGAGCAAATAGTTTCTTAAGGTTTAGAGACTGTTCTTCCACATGCATTGAAAAGTATCAGCAGATACTGTGCCCTTTACCCATCCCTGCATCCCTGCTGTGGCTCCGTGTACATAAGCTGGATTAGAGGGTCTGACACAAACACAAGCACAAGTGCACGCCTTTAGCTTTACATTTTGGAGCAGCACAGCTGGATATTTGGCAGAAGTGAAACGGGATTATGCTTTTACTGTCTCCTCAATTCCTGGTTTTTATGTTTGTGTGGGCCTGCTCATCCCTGTAAAGCTTTACAAGAGGGAGGCAATTGTTTTTTAAACTCCTTGCGAACATTGTCAGCTAAACAAAAGTCTGTCCCGCCTGGATTCACATTCCTACAGGTTTAAATTGCTTGATCGTCAGACGACATCCCATCCATACAGATGTGTGTCTAAAACCCCATAGAGGCATCACTGTGCAAAGCACGGCCACTGAAAGCAATTCAGTCCGTTTGTATTTGCTGCCAGTGGGACTACACTGCATTGATTCATCCGTCTTGCTCCTCTATCACCCTTCCTTTCCCACCTGCTTCCCCCTTTCCCCTCACTTCATTCCTCTGAACTCCTCATTTTCCCCCTGACGACAACACCTACACGTAATTAATAACAATACGTGCAGACCATTGGCTCCGATGTGGGAGCATTTTATGTGAGAGGCAGCGGGGGGGAATTTTCACTCACTCGTTCTCTGTTCCCAGCAGTGTCTTTTACTCAACTGACTCCAGCTTACTGAGGAAAAAGACACCAGAGGGAGCCAAGATAAAAGACACTTTGGAGAGCAGAAAACCAGTGAGCCCACATTCTCTGCCACTAATAGCACTATTTTGAAGAAAAATCAGCTCCGAGCATGAGTAGGAGGTGGCAGACGAGGTCGGCGGTTATAAATGTCGTCTTGTGGAGAGATACGTTTCCTTTCTATCCTGTTCTGGCCTAGTTTAACACTCCTAAACTTATCTTCTGAAGGGCTGAATGAGCATGAACAGTAGGCAGCACTGGTTCAAGGGGATGTTAGTGTTGGTAAAATTAGTCTCTTTACACACCTTATATAAAGAAAAGGAGTTATTATGCAATCACGAAGAAAGAAAAGCATTCAGGAGTACTGAATGTTAACATGTGTGGGATTTGAGGGCCCTCTAGTGGTCAGGCCTGAATGCATTTTGGCTTTTACCAAGTGTTAAAGGCCGATGGAGCAGTAACGAATGTAGAATGGAAAAAGAAAAGGAAGTGTTTGTTGATGATATGTGTTCTCGGACACACCCGGGCCAGTGTGCCACCCATGTGTAAAAGCTAGTCCAGGTCAGAGCACTCCGCCCGACACATCCTCATGTTTTGGTTTGTTTCCCTTTACTTAGCTGTCACAGCACGATACTCCTACAAAACATTTTCACATTCACGTTGGGTCAAAACAACCCTGGTAACATCCTCATCTTTATTTTATGTTTTGTTTAGCTGAATAATTTATTGTTCTATTAACAACGGTTTTCACTGTTTTTTAATCTGTTTTTTACTGTCTCTTTCATATGAGCATTAAAACATTGGCCACATTTTGACTGACATAGTGTTTACCTGAATATGATGGCTTATATTTTGTTGAACATTTCAGACTTGTTAATGTCTAATCCGCCTTCTCTGTTCCCTTTTTTTAAAAACTTTTATTGTGATAAATTATTCATTGATTGTATAAGGTAGGGGAAGCATAATCACCATTACAATTGATGGCAAACAAGGTGCAGTGTAACACATCAGTACAGTTACTGTGAAGTCTTGATTTGCAGCTATGGATTGTTTTCACAACTGATTAACCTGCCAGTTATATTGTGAATTAACTGGTTAGTAAGCATTTCATCTTTAAAATGTCAGCAGATTGTGAGAGATGCCCATCTGAAGTTGCTAGATCCCGTAAAGCCATTTTCAAATTATCTTGGTTTGTTTGATTGACAGTCCAAAAATAAAGAAACCATATAACATTCATATTTGAGAAGCTGAACCCAGTTAGACTTTGCTCTATCGATACAT
Organism: Sparus aurata; assembly: GCF_900880675.1. Classification (NCBI taxonomy): domain Eukaryota; kingdom Metazoa; phylum Chordata; class Actinopteri; order Spariformes; family Sparidae; genus Sparus; species Sparus aurata. The sequence goes on along the minus strand of NC_044193.1, from coordinate 16,489,602 downwards.
TTCAGTTTGCCATTACAGCCTGTGGCTTCAGTATTAGGATGTTTTGCTTCACACTATAAATTTGTTGCATGATGATCAATGTCAAAAACATTGTGTCTCTAAGAAAATGTACTTGCTGATCTGTGGGACCTTTGCTGTCTGAGTACTAGCAATGAAAACAAGTCCAGATGTGATCTCCGGTCTCCTAACCAGACTATTCAGATGGTTGTCTGATGATTTTCAGACAAAAGAATGAAATCAAACTGGTTGATGACCTGGATTTCCTTCTGTTCCTCTGTCACCACTATCGCTCACAAGATTAACCTGGCACACACAATGAGGTGCGTGCAGGTTGTACTATGTGTGTAATGCCACTAAGTGTCACTGTGTCCTCACATCTTAGTTGTGTTAGCAGATTCAAAAGGGTGAAGTGAGGACATGTCGTCCACCTCCTTTCTCATGAGTAAACTTCCTCTGGGGCATGATGGGTGACTCAGTAGTTCACCGCCGCCTCAAACTTTTTCTTTCGCTTTCTGTGTTCACTGATCCAGAATGACTTGTGTAGGAAAAAGATGAGAAATGCCCAGCATGTGTTTGATAGATAGATATGATGATAGATAAAATATGTTATTGATGTTTTGATGTCCTGTCCTCGGGGTGAAGGTACTCTACAACCACAGTACTGAATTACATAAGCTTTGATGAATCAATGAATGGTTCAGGTCACTGTGGGCCTCCCTGGTAGCTCACTTGGTAGAGTCCATCCTGCAGCGGCCTGGGTCAGATTCATCCACCTTCTCTCCTGCTTCTATCTGGTCTCTCTCCTGCTGTCACTATCTACATTAAGATTAAAATGGTCAGTGGAAGTGATTATTGACAAGCTCTTGAATTTGCTTTGCGTCTCACATGGGAAAGTGCAGTTACGCTTTTCAAGTATAGAACTAAAAGAAATTAATCAAGAAAAGACCTCCTTTATGAAACTTCATCAAACAGAGTTGTTATAGATGGATGGATTGTGGATGTGTTTGGTTTTTTTTATTCTGCAACTATGTTGATCAACAGCATATCCTTTCTAAAGGTTCACATGCCACACAATGAAGCAATGTCAGTACAGTCTGTGATACTGCCTTAAAAAAAAATCCTTTAAACCCAACAGTACACCACATAATGGTGACATGTTGAGACTAGAGTCTACTGTGCAACTCTATGTCACATTGCCCCAGGCTCAGTCCACAGAATGCCATATAGTGTTTACCGTCTTGTAATCCGTTTGCACAGTTGAAGAATCTTGTCTGCCAGTATGTGTACTGATTTCCACCTCAGTATTATATATTTGTTTAACAGTGTGACACATCTACTACTTGCCATTTAACATTTTCAATTTTACATTATACATCTTATGATTGCACCCTTGAGAGGCAGATAGGGGGATTGTTCATAGACTTGTTTTGGTTTAACAGTGTGAAGGCAGAGATTTGTGTTATCATTCAGCCCGTAACTGTGATAGTTAAACCCTGCTTGATATATTCTCATTGGGTGGTAATGAGCACTTGATCTTGGGGGATCAAGTGGATGATGCAACAATCTTTGATGCTTCACTTCTCCTCTCTGTAACAAAAGTACATTTTTCCACCAGCTGTATTTGGCAGTCATAATTCCACTACTTGAACACCCAACAACGGAAGTCACCTCCACGGTTTACTGCCGCAGGAGTGAAAATTAATCAACTCTTAAAATTCCCAAGTTAAAATAGATTTTTCTCTGAGCGCTCCTCCAGTGTCAGAGTACAACCTGATGTCACTCTGGGTGTTCATTCTAGAGATGGGATTTATGGCTCTTTGAGGGGAGCCGGATCTTGGTGAGCCGTTCCTTTCAAAGAGCCGTTCAAAAAACTGGCTCATTTGACTGATTTTTAAATTTAGTACATTTTAAGAGGCCAGCCTAGTGGTAACTCATTTTATCTTGGAAATAATCATTGGGAGGTATGATGGGGTGAGATTTGGAACAAAACTGTCCTCCTCCTAATTAAGACCACTGCAGCTGCTCTGCTCTCCGGCAGGGGCAGTCACGTGTTTGTTTTTTTTGTTTTTTTACGCAAAGGCAGTGTGCACAACTCAGGTGGCGTCATGCTACATTTGCATATCTAATAAGCACCGTCCAGCTGGACTGCGCTCCTCCCCATGTAACTTCTCTGTCCAACTCAGGGGAGGAGCAAAGGAGGAGCACACAGTGATATTAAAAAAAGAAAAAAAGAAAAAAAAAAAAGAACGGTTCCCAGCTGCGACTTGGATCTCATCATTCATGTTAACGAGCCGTTCAATAGAATCGGTTCGTTCATGAACGTCACAACACTAGTTCATTCCTCCAGAGAATCTGGCTCTGCACCCGAACGCTCCACCTATGGACACAACACTTGGAAAATGTCTTTAGTTTGATTGTCTCTGGTTGGTTTGTAACAAAATATATTAAACACATGTCCCCCAAATCTTGGATGGAGGATCAGTCTTAGCCCAGAATATACCCCAGTAACTTTTGCTTCGGATCTGGATAAAAAGGCACGAATGAAGGAACGTTTTTCACTTTCTTTAACTTTGCGATTTTCAACATTTTTGTAAATTTCTCTGGGGAATGAATCAGGCATATTTAGGTGGCTGGTATCTATGAGTGAGTACAAAAGGAGACTGTTGGACCTTGGTGGAAGTATGTGCTTTACTGTTGTAGACTAGTTGACTAATCGATCAAACTATTATGATGATTGTTTAATAATTCATAAGAATTCATTGTGTTAGGCAACAACCTATCCTGGATATCTCAGAGGTGAGGAATGGCAGTAACAGAAATATCTGTGGGTTATGGCCTGTTGGTGGGATTCAAAAAGGAATTGTTTGCTTGTATTGACTCTTATTGGCCAAAATTACATACTGTGCCTTTAATAGAGCAGGGTATTTTAAATTGGACGATGCAACACAGCCAATATGATAGTTTGCTCTTTGTATTAGACCAGGTTGCGCCACACTGTCAAAATGAATTATCACTTATCAACAGCATGAATTTACTTGTGATAGCACACATTTATTCCACCTCCACAAGCAGATCCACTGAATGCTGCATTTCAATTTAAATGAACCAAAGAAGCTCAAAACTTTGAGTAATTCAGACTCTAAGCTGACTCTTTGTGGACTGATTCAAGTAAATGTCAAAGTTCCCACGTCTCCAAACAATCCAACCATCTAAATCTACAGAATTTAGATGCACCACAAGAGCATAGTGTCAAAATAGCAGTTATTATAGGGACTGTAAAAAAATGATAGAGACTGCTGGCATGTTGTAAATTCATATACATGGTTAAAGTTCTCTCTGAACTGTAAGCAGCACTTCAAACACTCGTCTTCCTCCAGTCAAGACACATCAGCCAGCAGCTCTGCCTCACGGACAGCTTACAGAAATAGCATCAGTAATCTATGGGACTGGGAGGTGCCGCTTTGCACTGCTTTATCTGAAACTACAGTATGTGGGTATTACCATGGAAACTGCAGCGAACTGTCCAAATTACTGTCAAAAAGCCAGAGAAGTGAAATACATCCAGTTCGAGGCGGAAGATGTGGTTACCAACAAACAACTAAATCTTTGCTTTGACCTCTTTTTCCCCCTGTGAGAAGAGAGAAGCAATGCGACAGAAGTTTGCCGCAAGGTGTTTCTCTTTGGGCACATTTAAACTCCCTGATTTAACGAACAGAGTCTTGATAAGAGATGTGCGTGTGCATAATGGACTACTGTGAGTTTATAAGACGCCTTCTGTTAGTGGTTGTCGTGAAATATCCTTCTTACCCTGGAGCTGATGTGTTTGCACAGTGTACTGCAACTCAGGGTTGAATGAAATTATTCACAGAGAGAATGGCATGTTAAAAAGCTCAAATCCCTGTTGTGTGATTTCCTGTTGCACTGTGGGAGAAAAGCACTCGGGGTCAAAGTCCATTTCCTTACACGAGGAGGAATAATAATTGTTGTTAAGATATGCATAGTAATGAGAAGAGGATGTATCCAGCTCAGATATTACAAGACACTGAATAACATTGATCTATTCTTCTTCTTCTAGTATGATAGAAAACGCAGCTCATGCTGACAATTTAAATGACAGAGCACCTCTTAATATAAATGATGTCATTATTCTCTAACCGTAAAGGGGCGGGCACCTTGTAACGGTTGAATCCTCTCAACCTATAGCGTGCAGGCGCTGGAATCTCAAACACTGTGCTGCGTTCATGTGACGTCGGGAATATAGTGCTGTGACGCAAGAATCTATCTATGTATCTATCTGACCCTCAATGCAAAATGTTCAGTCTAGGTTTTATGTGTTTCCATCTGTGTTTTCAATATCTATGGAGCTTGTGAAATGACAAATACAACCATCAGTTTTTGAGTTTTGTACTGATGTGACTTTATATAACATTGTGACCCTATCGCACAGTATATAAAATCAAAGAAATGTGAGAGCAAAGTATGTGATATTTAGTATGATGTGTTTAACGTGAAGATGAATTCAAATGCTTGGAAAAAGAGTTTAAATTCTTAAAATGAATTTTAAAAAATGTTCTTAATGTGCCCTTTTCTTTTTTCTTTTTTTTCTTATGAATTTTACTGAGTTGATTAATCAATCAAACTATTACTATAATACTATCACTACTAAAACAATCTATTTTATTTAGAGAAAACAGTTATAATTTTGGTCACTGGTTTGAATGGTCTCAGATGTGAGGAATAGATACTCTTTTTTGTCATTTTATCATACATTTTAGTAACTTTAATATCTTTGGGCTCTGGGCTGTTGGTTGGATAAAAAAAAACAAAAAAGGTATAAAATGGTGTAGTTTGTAGCTCTAAAACCTTTAAATCAATTAGGTGAGATTTCTTTTTTATTGGTTTTCGGTTAAATGCCTGAATTACTGTCTGTGGTTACCACAGGCTCAAGATTTTTACAGGTTTTGTTCTATGACATAAGATACATAATTATAAGTCAGACAATTTAAATATAACATGATTGCGAGTCATAAAAACTGCAGTTGCTTACAAGTTGCTAAATGGGTCTACAGAATTTGCCGCAGACATTAAAAGTCATCATGTCTCCTATTCACTAGTCTTTACAGACTGACACTAGTTGAAAGCTATTCTAACACTAACCCTACAAATTGTACATTAAACAGTTTACAGAAAATGTGTATGGTAATTGTGTCATAGACGATGATGGTGGTCACGAGGAAGTCATGCAACCACCATGTAGTCTATTTATAACCAAACATTAGTTTTTTAGTTCTAGCGATTTCATTGAGGCTTTGAAAACCATGAAGTGATGTTGATCACTGAAGATTATCGTGCAGAACAAAACATGTATCACAAACTTGTTGGTCACAGAGCTGATTTATGGCAATATTCCAAAATCAAATTTAAAAAATCCAGTTCATCAGGTGAACCTGGTTGGTGCTAACTTCCGGGTTAGCCAACAAAAACCCGTCATGTCTACATCTATTTGAATATGTTGGCATCCTTTGTTATTTCCTGACGTTGGATATAAAAAACAGAAATCGATCCGTCGGTGGATTAACCGCTAATTAAGATAATATTGAGCCATAGTTTGTTGTGAGTTTTAGTTTACATTTCCGAGGGGACGTTGAACGCAGCATTATGGGCGGGTCTTGTGAGTATGCGCTCGGCCGCTTCCTCGACCCTTCACTCTGGTTACAGCTGCGTTAAGGGAAGGGCCAGAGCAGGAGGGAAACACGGAGGTCTCTGGTATTTGAAGGAACACTGTGGGAGAGGTAAGAGAACAAATTGTGCTTTTTCTTCCTGTCATTTATTTTCCAGAGCCCCTCGTGTTTATTAACCCACTTTGATGCTTAAAGGAAAAGTAGTTTTTTTAAAAAAAAATGACCACCGCTCCTCTGAGGACGCGTTCAGGAGCCCTGATGGCAGCAGCAGCTCGGCGAGTTGAAACCTGTTAACTTGTTGGGAAGTTGTTTTCCGACGATGTGGATCAAAAGTGTTTCGACGTCTTGGTGACGAAGGGGAAAGAAAAAGTATGAAAACCGACGACACTCCTGTTTTTTTTTGTTCCCCTCGGAGATATGGATCATATCAGCATTCCTGGCACACAAAACCCAGCCCTCGTCTGTTCCTGTAATATTCTTCATTATGTAATTTAATTACACGGACTTCAGCTGCCGAGGCAGGCGGGGTCGATCTTTACTCGCTGTAAGAAAAAAAAAAAAAAAAAAAAAAAACTTTGTTGCCTCTTTCTCTTTGGAAACCTGTTCGACCAGTGAACGAGGACTGGTCGTATCGGATGTTTGTTTTTTTTCTTTTCTTCCTGGAAATTATAAAACAAACATACAAATTAACTTGTATAGGCTCGCGAGTGAGTGATCTTTTTTCATTCTGTGTGGTTATGTGGTGCAGGTTTCTGCTGCCCGTCACGGATAAGTGTTAATATGAGTCTGTCCCGAGGAAATTCCTCTCGGAGTCACCACACCCTTGTTGTGCTGCTCGGCTACTGTAGCGCAGACCCTCATTTCTCTCACAGGCTTGTTCCCTTCCCTTCCCCTGGTCTTTGGCTTGTTCTCCATAACAAAACCTACCGGTGTTCTGGCGTGAACCCAAGCAAACCCTGCAGAACTCTGTCATGCATCATCTGGACTACTCCCTTGTGTCCCTACTCCACACAGCATGTTAAAGGGCAGACAGACACAGGAGGAAGAAGAAGAAGAGGGGGAGGAAGAGCGCTTTAAATATTTCCCTGCAGACTTCCCAGCCTGTTTGTTTGCATGTAAAATGTTTGTTTGTGAGGCTACTACACCAGACAGTATGATGTCATCATAGCTGAACAGCTGATTGCTGACCGAGCTGTTTGCAGGTAGTGTTCAGAGGAGGAAGTGGCACACATACACACAACACAAATCAGTGCAGTTGCACTGGAAGGAAGTGTTATTGTGGAAACCCCCAATCTGCTCTACAGTACAGTGGAAGCAGAAGTGATGGTTGTCACCCCGGTGGTGGTTTTGACTGTCAGTCTAATAAGTGATGTAATCCGGAGTGAGCTGTATGAGGGTAGTAGTATCAGTGGTAATAGAGAGCCGAAGTCACGCCTTTTCCGGAACCTTATTTCAGAAAAAAACTTTGTGGTAGTGAACAGACGGAGGCAAATAATTTGTCGAGCGTGTTTTGAATTGTGTCATGAATCACACATACATTGTTTGTGAATTTAAAAGATACCATGTCAGTAATGTCCAATTTTGTCATAAAACTAGTCAATTATAAGACTGTGAACATACGTAATTGTAAAGACTACACAGGCAACAGTTGTTGTAGCGACATTGTCTTGTTGAACGGCCACCTTGCACAATTAAAGTACCATACAAAGGTCCCGTGGGGCAAACATGACGGGGCGTGGCTTCAGCTGTCTATAGTTGTACTGTCGATGGTGTGTCGGATATTTTTGTATGTTATATTGAAAATGGAGGTCACATGCTTAAGAATTCTTGAAGGCATTTAATTGGAGAGCCGATGAAGTTGAACACATCTGATGAAAACATCGGCTGATGATCCCACAATTAAGATCTGAGCCCTCCCATAAGAGGTGTGGCCAACATGTTGAGGGAGTCGATGCATTTGCATATTCTTCTTACTAGAGTTGCACGATACCCATGGTACCCACGCTACCCCGCAGTGCCAAATCGTAATGGTTCCTACTTTTCAAAAAAATTCTACACGACGGTACTACCGTGGATGACTATACTACCGGTGCCAGTTTCCGCTACATAGCGGCCGCCTCTACTCTCCTCCCAGCTTCTCACTGCATGCTACTCCCTTGTAAACAAACCCACATGGCAACTGCTGCAACCGAACTACACAGCTGCTGAATGATAAGCTGTATGCCTGTTACTGGTGACGTCCGGGGATATGATAGGCTGTTTCCGCACGCTGGGTCCACCCGTCTGTTAGCTGATTGGCTGTTCGTGTGTTTCTGCTGGCAAGAACGAACTCCATGAAGACAGCTCCGCTTCGACAGAAATTCGCTTCAAATCAAACAGCAAGCTGGAGTTCTGTCTCGCCGAGACGCGCGCACGGCTTACAGTCAAAAACAATAGACAACACACTCACCATGGCAGAAGCACCGGGCCCGAGCGGTGAGTCTGCTGCGGCGGCGGCGTCAGTGGCACCACTAATTTTGCTCAAAAAACCAAACTCCAAGAGTCACATTTTGAACTATTTTGGCTTTAAACAAGGCACAGACGGTAAAGCAATAGATGATGGCCGTCCATTGTACAGGCGCTTTCACCAAGCTATAGGAGCCAAAGGAGGGAACACATCCAACCTCATAAAACACCTGCAGTGTCGTCACCCAGATTTATGTCGAATACCAGGTTAGTATGCCCTGTTTATTTTCTCACTGGCTAATATTAGGCTATATGCTCCGTGTACAGGCTGAGGAATGAAGAGTTAAAGGATGTCAAAGTATAAAGCACCTAGAAAATGCATAAAAATATAGTTTTCAAAGGGAACCAGTTCCTGTTTATTGTATTTTGTCCTCTATGGTTTATTATGTTGGAGAAGAAGCATTATTGTCAAATAGATTTTTTTAAAAGACAGTGGATTTGTTGTCCTAAGTTGATTATTTATATTAGTTAAACATAAATTAATGTGCAAAGGAAACTGAATGATTATTTAATTTCAACCATATAAATTATAAGTATTTAAATAATTTATAAAATAAGTATTTATAACATTGCAGTTCATAAAAATGATAATAAAAAAAGGCTGCAGTATCGCGATAATACCCGGAACCGTGATACTTTGTCTGGTATGGTATCGTGGTTACTCATTTTGGTATTGTGACAACTCTACTTCTTACCCCTAATCTTAAGTCTTACAATCTATATTTCTCACATTCTTGCCTGGAAGAATCTTGTAACATGATTTTAGTCACCGCTAAAGTGGACCATACCATATTGGATAGTTAATTCAAGTTTGTGTGGATGAGAGGTTGAAGCTAATATTTGCCTTACCCTGTCCCTGAATGAGAGCAAGCTGCTTAATTTCCGATGCTGAGCAAATATCGAGCTATGTGTGCTTACGGTTTGGCATTTCACATGGGTTGTTCTGTGGCCCTTTCAACTATGGGAAAAAATGGGCTCCCTCAATTGTCGGTATTTTTGACAAGGGACCACACTGTTTCACTATTTGTAAGGAGACCTCGGGACATTTTCCAGATGTGTTTGTGACAGCAACAAATGACAGTAAATGGGGACATCTCCAGCTGCGTTTGTTGCGATCTAAACAAGTATTTTAAGCCATACATGTTTTACCTCACCCTATGCAAATGGTTTTTGTGCCTTGACCTAACCAGAGCACACGCACAGCAGTGTCACAACATCAAATAGAAAATTAAACCTTAAGCTGCAACATCAAGAAATGTAAGTAAATGTAATTGTTAATAAGCCAATTATATTTAGTTCACAAGATTTAAAGTGGACAAAAACAGCACTCCTCACATTTAATGATTTGGAACCAGAGAGTGGCTAGGTAACTGCACATTTAAAATGAAGCTGAGCCACCCAGTGAGCACACACCAGAACAGACCGTACCATATAAATAATCAAAGCTTATTAACTTTATAGTTTTGAATCAGGAACTTTAGTGTTTGAAACCAGTAGCTTGTGGAAAAAGAGGTGGACTGACTTCAGAAGGCTAAATCCGTTTATGTTAGAGTGTCAGATACTGTACATGTATAATTAATTGGATAAACATAAGTATCTATTGCCCAATTACACAAAAACCCTGATCATAAATATCCCAAAGCTCATAATAAAGACTTGATGTGTCTTATTGACATTATTATGAAGCGTCTACCGTCTCCAGCACATGAGCTCTCATTCTTTTCTTCTTCCCTTATTGAGGTCATCTCAGAGGACAGCTGAATGGCCCAGTAGGTCTGCCCGAAAGCCTTCATGGAAAACTATTGTGGATCAAAAGCTTCATATACTGTATGCCAGGATCACCAGAGGCCATTCACCCTAACCTCATTTTATTCCCCTCAGCATGACTGACCTACAATGAGTGTTTTACTTTTCGCCTGTTGTACGTGCCGGTCTGAGCTTCAGGGATGGCGAAAGTCCGCTTACAGTATTTTGTCCCAGGCGAAGGTTTAAGCTCATATGTCCAATTTTTTTCCATCATTGCAGCTCATACTCACTCTATTGTTAAGCTGTAGGTGTTTATCAGCTGATGTGTTTAAACACAATGCTCCACAGTATCCTGTCTAAGATTAGTCTGGACAACTTTCCATCAAGGGTGATTTCCAAGTAGGCCAGTGTCGTACTGAAAGCACACACGGAGACCAAGGGAAAATGCTGAGTTTAGGCTCCTCTCTGTTTCTATTTCCTAGTCATCTGACGGTGACCGACAAACATGTCCGCATTTGAAAATCCTGTCTGTGGGCTGTGGGGGTGTATCACGCACAGACAGCAGGCAGATGAGAAAATCCTCCGGGGAAAACATGTAATCTCTGCAAGAGTTTCCTGTTCGGCTCTTGCACTTTCAGGAAGTCCCTAAAAGGACTTCCTAGAAAACAGAACATTTTCATTTGAGTTCTGTTTCTCATCCAGCTCAGAGATCCATTAAACTCCTGTTGCTAACATAGCTTTTATGAACCCTTTTTGTATCCTCCTCGGTTAAACTTTTACTCATATCATCAGCATTTTAATCTGATCGACATGTTGCTGCCAAAGTTGCATTTGTTGCACAGGTGCATTTCAGTTTTCAATTACATGCAAGTGTTTAAAGATAAGCTGGAAAACGTTCAATAAAATGCCGTCCCCCCTTGCTGTTAACACTCCACATAACTGTAAGGCACAGATGAGACTAACTGTCGAGGTTTTTGGGAGGTGGCGACTCCATCCAGGGTGTGTGTGTGTGTGTGTGTGTGTGTGTGTGTGTGTGTGTGTGTGTGTGTGTGTGTGTGTGTGTGTGTGTGTGTGTGTGTGTGTGTGTGTGTCAGCTCTGGCTTTCATTTGTGCTGTGTGAGTCGGAAAGGAGGAATGCAGCACCCTAAGGATACGGCACATTAGCTCTCTGATGGTGACATCACACTGCAACACAGGAAGCGAGCAAGGGAAAGAGGGAGAGAGAGAAAGTGAAGGGATGAGGACGGAGAGAGAACAAGAGCCTGAAGGAGGATGGGTAGAATAGAGAGCTAAAGGAATAAATATCGAGTGAATGAGAAACGGCGTCCAGCCAAAGAGTCAGAGCTACATTATTTCTAACCAAATCCTGATAAGCGCAGTTCCCCATCCACCCCGTGACTGATTCATCCATTTTTTTTTGTATTCATGGAATATTATTCTGCACTCTGGTATGTTGTGAAGTTTCTCCACACAACACGTTCATGTTCTAGTTTAGACCAACACGCCTCTCCTTCCTCCCTCTCCACCATCGGTCTGACTTTTCAGCCTGTTTTGCACCACATGTGGAGGCCAAGGGGCGGATGAAAGGATAATTCTGTGTGATTTTTCTCTCTCTCGTCCTCTGCTCTGAGCCGAGCAGTGTGCACTGTGATAAATTGGGCTGAGGGAGTCTCAATGGCTCTGTCCTATTTTGGGCTCCAGTTAGGTTCTCTGACTGTAGCTGCCTCCCTGGCCTGGATCCTGAGCAGCCACTTCTGGTCTCAAGTGGGGTTTAACCTTGAAAATTTTGAACTTGGCTTCAACTTCTTTTCAAGAATTTTTGAAATCCAACCTCAAGCAAAAGGTTCTGTTAGGAGTGAAGGGATTCCTCCTTGTGAGGCGTTTTTGTGTCCACAGTTCCAGATAGAGAGAGACTAGATATAGTAATTAGTTTTCGCAACATTATACAGCTCTACAGAGGACATTTAGCTTAAAGTAAATCTATATTGAAAAAACATGCAGCCTGATCAATTTTTCAACTTATTAGCTTCCTTATTAAAGGCAAAATCCACCAGTTTTACACATTAAAACATCATAATGTAACTTTTTTTTTACCTTGAAATAACAGCTTTAAAATCTTTGGGATGGTACAGTGTCTTGTGATAGGGTGAATGTTGTCTCTATCTTAGGCACTCCGCCCCACCCCCACCCCCCCCATCACTTGTTTCTGCACTTTGTCACTTCAGTGAGAGGGTAGGATCACAGCGTTACATACATTTTTATTTCAAGATGAATGTTTTCACATAACGTTGTTATTATGTAATGTGTTTTGTTTGTAGCTAGTACCTATATTACATCTCACAGACCTGGGATTGGTATTTACAGCAGTGGTGATGCACTCCGTGGGGAGTGCTATATTGCACTAAATGCCAATTTCTACATCATTTTGTTTCAAAGTCTAGTAACAGCAACCAAAGTCCTTCAAGGCAAGTCTTATCACTTGGCAGCCATCTACCAAGACCAGGCCCCCATCAAAATGAATGGGGAGAGAGCAAAAAACTTTACTTTCTGTGTTCACTAGGACATAAAGACTTCGCCCCAAAATAGGATATGAAACACAATTTTCCACACATATACACGGCATATGCTCAGTTTCATGACACCAACTTCTTTGATGACTCAATCCATGACTTAAACACATGAACTGGAACAAATGCAAATGAATGTCTAATATTTGAATCACATAATTTTTCTTAGTAATGCAGCACATAAGTGTGACATCCTCCGCTATCAGTCCTGTTTGAAGTCCATCTGCAGCTGCACCAAATCGGTCGAGAATCTCAACTGTGTGACATCCAGTTTTCGGCCAACAGGAACATTATAGTGCACTTTTTTCCTCATGTCTGTTACTCATTCTGTTTCTGACCTCTGCCTTTACAAATATTTATTCACACCTGCCAACATCTGAATTGGAAGTGTGTGAACTAGAGCAACAGCTGTGCTTGTGTGTACCAGGTTGACAAAAAAGCAAACACTTTAAAAACAGTAAGCTAAATCTGCCTACACGCTCAAATGTGTTTACTCTCATGTACTGTCTCTTTATTGTAGACTGAGCTTCATGAAAAATCCCATCCTCCACATTTCAACCCACAGAAAGAGAGGGGGACACTGTTGGGGCATGGATGTTGTATGTTTAGAAGAAAAGGGTGAGAGGCATTGAAAGTGGGTGAGACATTCCTCATAGCTTATGTCCTCCCACATTTGTACACAGTCAGACGGAGTTGTGTGTGAGCACTCAGTGACCCGCTATTAATCATCGTGTGGAATGCATTTAGCTGCTTTGACCAGTCAGTGTGTCAATAACAGCCAACACTCTAGTTAATATTTGTCCGGAGCGGCTCAATATTTTGTTCACCCATTTTCCATACGACAGGCTGCTAATGTCACTTTCCAAGAAAAAGTAAGGAAGGGAGGACATGTTTTATCGTTTGCAGGTCTGCTGAGGCATTAGTTTATCTTCTTGTCATTCTTTATTTACCTTTTTCAGTAAGTGCAGTAGAGAAGCACAACTTGCAGTGATTCCATGTTTTACTCTTTGCATGCCATCTTCTCTGAACAAAAATATCTTGTTTTCATGGAGACAGACGCGGTGTGCACAGAGGGGAGGGGCTGTGTGTGTGTGTGTGTGTGTGAGAGAGAGAGACGTGACAGAGGGAGAGCAGGGAAAGGAAATGCAGCTGAAGGAATACGCTGCATTTGTAAATGGCGCTTAAAAACAAAAAAAACAAATGCAATATGTCGCACCGCCACAACTTGGTCAATGTGTGGGAAACACTGTATTAGGGCTGCCTGTGAAGAGAGTCTCATTGTTGGACATGCAAGAACAAAACTCTGAAGTTCAAAATGTCAACAGTCAACAGCATTATAAAGGTGTGGTTCACCTGCGGCTCTAATCGCACTGCTTGCTGCTGCACATATCATTTATTGAAACAGCTGTTCGTCACACGTAGTTCAGCCTGTGCGGTTCCATTGTTTTAACCGAGCACAGCGGGGGATTTTTCAACAGCTGGCACTGCCAGAAAAAAAACCTAGACAAAAACTGGAAATGAGGATCATCAGGATGCTTAACAGCTTCACAATGTAATGAGTCGGGTAAATGTGTGGATACATTTCAAAAGATGGTTTCATCGTTTTAACTCTGGAGTGCCTTCAGCGTTTTAAATCCTAAAAGCAATCTGATTAGATCAGATATAAACCACCCTCTGTTATTAGCTCTTATGTTTGAGGGCATTTTATTTTATCAGCTTGTTACTGAAGTAAAAGACCCAAATACAAAGCAATTTACTTTGATGATTCTGCTTGAGTTGAGCTGGCATTTAATAATGGGGGTTATATAGCTTGTACTTACTGTTAATCAAATGGGTCGCTAAGTGTAGGGTTGGTGTAAATACCTCGAGTCTGCTGAGCCATGTGATTGGAATCTGGTACAGCAGAGAAAGTTTCAATCTTACTGCTTCTCCTAAAGCTCACCAGAAGGTTTTCTTTCCCCCACTACTGCTAATGAACAAGACTTGCTAATGTGAATCAGCGTCCGTGCTGCATGTGCTAGGAATGGGAACTTTGTCCTTTTGCTAGCCCCTTGCAGGGACAAGCATTATGCAAGAAGGGATCATTCATCCTAAGACACGTGTGAACACGGTTTCTCCTGCAAAGTTATGTCACCTATGTGTGTGTGTGCAGGTACAGCAGGTTTCTTAAGTGCATTTTTTTGTTCCAGTTATTCTTGGTAATGATGAGTCGAAGCAGCTGTAATTATCATGTGACTGGCTCAGTTTACAGCCCGGGTCTACTCCATTCATCGCTGCTTGTATGAGTAACTTCAATACCACACAGAGCTATCCTTATTTAAGTAAGTTTGAGCAGATTTGGACTGTTTTTTTTTTTTCCTCTTAAAAATTATTTTTCCCCAAACACCAACGGGCCTACTTACCACAACATAAAATCCAGGGCACGCTTAATTATTGATTATTGAGCCTCACACCAAAGTAGAGCTTTGTAATATAAATGCAAATGGCAAAACATGGAATTGCTGCAGGCACTGAAAGATGTTACTCTGAGGTGCGTTTAATTTGCTTTTAATGAGGTCAGTGTAGCTTTGGTAATATAATTAATAATAATTAAGCTTCAGTTAAAGGCCCGGTGTGTAGGATTTAGTAGCATTTAGCTGTGTGGTTGCAGATTGTAACCAACGCAACCACATTGTCCAACCCTCTCCAAGGGTGGCTCTTTAAAAAATGGAAGGAGAGTTTGGATTGTCCATTCTGGGCTACTGTACAAGGGACTCTGCATCTACCCCATCTGGAGACGTAAAAAATGTATTCTGTAATAACAAAAGCACAATAATTATACATTTCAGATGATAATCCTGCAATGAGATAATCATGATGAATAATATACTCCTAAATCCTACATATTATACCTTTTTTTTATATCCAAAAAATTCACATAAGATTGTTCATCCTCCGCTCTGTGATGTGGGTGTCTGCTGGGGGATAGTAACAGTATGTGTGTGAGGATTGATGGAGAGCAGGCTGAGTCTCGAGTTTTGTGTCTTGAGGAAAAACAAGAGGAGGGGCTGGTTGTGTTGGACTCCTCCTTGTGCTAATAAAGCTTTGCTTAAGAGACCTGGAGGGGAGAATGAGAGAAAATGACAAAATGGTTGAATTCCAGTTGTCTTGCCTGTCGTTGCTGCCAGGAAGTCACTGAAAGAAAGCGAAGACGGGAAGTGAGGAAGGCAAATGAAGTGAGAAATCTCCTGGGAAAATCCGCTAAAACAAATGAAGCACCTGCAGACCCCTTTTTTGTAAACTGGTGAACCTGAGGTGATCTGAGGACTTCCTTCAACTCTGTATAAAAAGAAGTCTTCCGCCTGCCTATTTACTGAAAAGTTCTACTGTGAGCCACCTGCAGGAAGTGTTACTAATGCCACTATTACAGTGAAATTGGTGTGTGTAAGCAGATTTTTTTTTTTTTTTACGTCGGTAAAGGGGCTAAAAATAGGCAATTGACTCCTTTTATTTCTTCCTTCCTTTTTCAGTTTTTCTATCCTCCCCTTCTCTCGTGAGAAAGACAGGGGCCAGTAGAAAACAGCAGGTCATATCCGGAAAATACTTCTTTTTTTTTCCTTCAGTTATGTCTCTTTCCGAGTCTCATTTTTAGGGTTCAAATAGTTCTTGACAAAAAAACCTACTTGTCCTGCTTGTCCATCTTGATTTACTGACGAAATGACAGAAGAATACGTGATCATCAACGTTTTGCATGCAAAAGGCAGACATTTGACATATCACAGTCAAAACGGGACACATTAAAACACTAACATAGAAACATGATTTGAGCTACGTTAATAAAAACAACCAGGTTCTACTATTTTATTAATGACTGAATCAGAAAAATAAAAAGTCCTTTGTACAATTTAAAGTGTCTCTACTGATGTAAGATAATTTATGGCCACCAAGACAAACGATTTTCCCTTTTTCCTGAAGGCAACAGCTGAAGTAGGGAGTGGAAGAGGCTGCAGATATTACCACTACCATTAATAGTGACAGTGTCGATCACAACTTCCTAAAGCATCTTCATATGACTTGTTTTCTACTTGGTCTTTTTGTCTTCTTTAAACATCTCTTAACGGGCTACTCATCTGGCTGGCATCTCCATGATTTGAGGAACAACGCTGGTCCAGATGTAAATGTCAAAATGGTCACTGTAACAAAAGAAAATTAGACTTTTTGCTGTCGCTTAATTTTCACAGAAAATGTTGATGGTATTACCAGGTATATTTTGTGAGAATATTATGTCAACATATGTTGCCCCATTAAGTGAAGCCGAACACCTTCTTATTTAGTGAAGAAGTCCTTGGAGTTCCTGTCCTTGTGCTGGCACAGTGCATTAATGCAAAGTGAAGGAGCCATTATCTCCCCCTAAGAGCCTCGCCCTGCCGCTGTCACAGCAGGCAGCGCGCTGTGAGAGCTATCGTTGTCAATAAGCTGCATTATTGTGTCACAGCACACGATTTGCAGGACTAGACCCATTTTCTGAAGCTATCTAGGGCTGCACGGAAGCTACCAGTCGTGTGTGTGTGTGTGTGTGTGTGTGTGTGTGTGTGTGTGTGTGTCTTCCCTCTGGCAGTGACAGTATGATGTATAGTAGCAGCAGCCTGCTATCACAGAGAACAGGTGGCTCTCTCCAGAGAAAAACAGACAACACACTGGCCTGATTTAATGTGTGGGAGAGAAAAGAAAACCACACAATCGTCTTTTTATTCTTGCGGTGAAGATGAGCGTTGTTGTGTACAGTTGGTGTTGGTGAAATTGACTCAAGCTGAGGCAATCAAAGGAAGGATGTGAAGATTTCATTCTTGGATGTACACGGACACCTGTGTCTTTCTGGTTATTTTCGGGGCTCATTGTTAGAAGAAAATATCATGTATCGTGCGTGGAATAAATTGTTTTGGTAACTCTGCGTTGATGAGCCAAAGTGCTGCCTGTAGGAATTTATCTGGCTTAAGTTCCTGTGAATATTTAGCAATAACAGGATCTTCAAGTCCACCCACAGACCATTTCAGAAGAACCAACTGTTTATACACAGAGGTGCAGCAAAACAGTTTAACATCCCATAGCACAGAGCTGTGCTGGTTGTCTTACTTAAAAGCTCCTTAAACCTGTGATATTAGTCTTTTTGAGCACTTGGCAGGAGAAGCGAGCTGTGGACGCAACACTGTCACATATAAACACCTTTTAAATTGATATGGCAAACTTGTTCACAAACATTTCCTTATTTACACATCCAGGAGCAACTTTGTCCGTGACTTGGCGGGGTGTTTTAAGTGAAAGTCCAATGTTATCCATCTTGTAGTTCAGTTTCTCTACCAACAAGGGAAATATCTGTCTGTTTAGCTGCTAAATTCTCCACTAAGTTCACCAGCTAACTGCTCACGGTGTCTGTCTGCTGTTTAGTGCTGAGCGGGTCATGTACAGTGAGTTTTTAGACTTTTTTCACATAAAACGGCTTCCTGCTGTGGCTTAAAATTATGGTAGTAGAGCAATGAGAGTCATTCAAGAGCATAAAGATGTTAAAACAAAACAATACGCTGAAAAATGCGACTATGAAACTGCGGAGGACTGAGGACTACTTTTTAAAACTGACTTTCACTGAGTGATGACAGTAATCATCACACAAGGCAGTATAATAACATGTCCGTATAAACATATTCAATACTTTTTTCTTTCCTCCCTTCCCAGCACTCGCACAGTCACCCATCCATAATTGTGTAGAAATAATGGAAGCAAGTTACAAGGAACAGGGAAAAACAGGATTTTCGTGAAACTATTTTCACCTAATTTACAACAACACATTCAAGGTTTCACTCTGAACAATTTGGCACTACATCACTAAACTTCTTCCACCGTTCCATCTCGTTTCTCATCCACCTAACCAAGCAAATTATTCAAAACCCAAATTTCCCAGTCTCTAGGGTTTTTTGAAAATGTCCTTTTTGCCATGAGGATGCAGGATGGAACTTTTCCTTTGAAAGACAGGAGGACATTTCTCTCAGTCGTTTATCTATTTGCGGTCCGTCAACATTTTCCAAGAGACAGCATTTAGACATCTTGCCTGTATTTGGCACATATCAAGAAGACCTTTGTTTACTTTTTAACTTTTGGCTCTAGGAGTACATCTCAACAATAACCGTGTGGAACCTCCTCAAACTGACTAATTTTTGTCCCCCTTCTGTGACTTGAGGCATTTATCTGGATTATTGCTATCAAATTGTTATCAAATGTATGCAGTTTAACTGGAATGACATTGTAGTTTTGACACTCCAGTGAAAGCCCATAAATTTAGTCAGTTATATTGTCACAGCTTGTCTCTGGTATTAGCTGATTGGGTTTGGGCCTCAATACAAGCATCCTGCCATTCATCACGTGTAATTTCCACTCATAAATCCCCCTCTAGGCACTTAACCTTGATTTAGAGAATACTTTACAGCCAGAGACACTTGGCCTTTGCCATAGTAGCTTTGTGTTGTGGGTTTTGTGTTGGGGTTTTGTATAAAGCAGAAAGTGGTGACATTGATAATGAATTGCTCTGATTGGCTGAAGTAAAACTTTGTCAGTAATAAAAGAGTAAATAACAAACACTTTTTGAATATAATACAATAATTTGTATTATTTTCCCCCTGACACACCAACACTCATCTACATCTCTGGTTTTTACTGCACAGAGACTGTCTTGCCTCACCCCGCCTCTTCCCGTTACTCTCTTGTAAGCATGTGTGATGTAGCCTACCAAAACCAAATAGGTGACTTCCACACCCACCAGGTGCTTTTACAGTATAAAGGCATAAATAGGCCTAGTCCATTTTCAGAAGGGCGCTCTAATATCAGAGAACGTCTCTCTGTCTCCTTGCAAAGCACATGCGATTGTCAGTACACCTTTCTCACAGTAACAGAACAAACAGGTATGGCGGGGATAGATATAGGGGGGATTATACAATAGTTTCTTTTTTTTATCATTATTATCTTTGGGGTCTTTTGGTGGCATTAATAATCGATGGGAGATTGTGTTTTTCTCTTGGACTAGAACATGGAGGGCTGGGTTATGTAAAACATTTTGATATGATGTCCGGGTTCAGGTCAGGCTCACTCAAATTCTTTCAGGTGCGAAATATAATATAAGAATGAATAAATTCAATTAAAAAAGAGTGATAACTGATTACAAGCGATGGCCTACTATCTTTGTTAGGGCTTAATTGCCGGGGTTTGTTATCCATGCAACGCTTTGAGTGCAATGCAGATTTGTTCATTTCCAGCTGAACATATAAAGGCTACGAGTATTTTATATGTACGTGTGTAGAAAAATTACTTTTCACAGTCACGTACACTGTACATATCTGTTATCAGGGTAACAGGCCGGCTGCAACTGTGGTAACGACTGTGTGACAGTGTCCGTACTAAAGCTTACAATAACTGCGACGGTCTCGAGTCGGGTTAGAGTGTAAAAAACAGAAAGCTTGAAGATTTCGATTCAGGTTCAGGGCAGTGAAAGATATAACAAATAAAAAGCTGAAACCTGGTTTGACATCTGCTGATAAATGGTAGCGGACCAAGTAAAGTCTATGTGTGGGAAACACTCCCATTGGTAATATGAAACCATTGATTATATCTGCTGTAAGGAGGTGTAGATCTGTTCTGGTCGAGGTAGTCTAAAGAGGTGAAAGCTGATGCTGCTGGCAGGCAGCCAGTCGGTCGTCTCATCACCTACTGCCTTCTCTCTATTATTGTCAGCTTGTGGGAGATAGCTATTGATCCGTGTGTGTGTGTGTGTGTGTGTGTGTGTGTGTGTGTGTGTGTGTGTGTGTGTGTGTGTGTGTGTGTGGCTGAATTGTTTCATTCACATCCACACACCTTTCAAGGCATACAAGAAAAGAGACTGGGAGAAAATTTGTGTTCAATACAGGAGGTGTCACCACAATCCAATAAGAGCTGTAGATCACACAGGGCTGTAGAAGGGACAGAGTATGATCATTGTTAATGTGTGTCAGAGGCCATGTGTGTGCAGCAGTGTGTGGAGCTCTGAGGCTGCAGTATTCCCACCACCATGGTTCTCCTCCTCTTCCTTTCCCTCCCACTGCTTTTCCAGAACCCTCCGCTCGACTCTTTCAGAGCCCCTCTTCCCTTTCCTGTGTGTGAGGTGGAAAACAGACTTCGATCATCTCTTCCCCCCCCCTCCCATCTCGTTCTCACTCTTACTATTTCTGGTGTCACTGTTTCACGCCACTCTTCTGTTTGAACAGACTTATTTCTCACAGTTTTCTGATTGTTTGGTCACTCTATCCTGAATGTATAAACTAACCACGGTGTCTCCGGTTTGTAGATGGCAGCCATCAGGAAGAAGTTGGTAATAGTTGGAGATGGTGCATGTGGGAAGACCTGCCTGCTCATCGTCTTCAGTAAGGACCAGTTCCCAGAGGTCTACGTCCCCACTGTGTTTGAGAACTACATCGCTGACATTGAAGTGGATGGCAAACAGGTACTTAATATTTTCAATATTTTCAAATGTCCACAGGGAAATGTAAATGCAATATGAATACATCTACCAGTGATGCTTTAAGTGATGTTTAATTTAGCAGATGTTTAATTTAGTTTACATATCTTCAGGAACTGATCTGTTTTTATAATAGCAAGCAATCTGACATGTTAAATTTATGTCTACAAAAGCATTTTATCAAAAAGGGACACATTCTTTTCAAAAGAATGCACTTTTATTTATTTTTTTTAATGAGTTTGAAGGTGCACTGTTTGGTGTGAAAAAATTGGAGATTCATTTTTTATGCCATATTGCCCAACCCTATCATCAGTGATGAAGAGAAACGGTCCTCAGATCAGGCCAGTTGATGTGACTGAAACTGTTGCAGTAGTGTGACCCTGTTGGCCCTGCTGGTTGAGAACCACGTGCAATTAAGGCCGATGGGGATGAATGGTTATTGTGAGCAGATCTTTGGGTTCTTTTCATTGTTATAAAGCAGCAGACCTCCAGCCAACAACAGGAAATGGATCAGTGCCACCTTCCTGCCCGGTGTTGGAACCCCTGCGATTCCGCATACGTCATGACTAATGCCCCATTTCCTGTTTCCTGTTTCCTGTGCTGCATAAAAGTATTTTAACTCTGATTTACAAATTCTTTAAAAAAAAAGTATTTAGTATAATAAGGTATTACTTAACAAGTTAGTGTCACTGAATGTTCAGCCGCCTCTGACGGTGTGACGTGAAATAAAAAATAATCGGTAATTCCCCTCAGATGCATTCAGACTCAAGTAATGCACCTGTTTTGAAAATGTAAGGAGTTGAAGATACAGATATTTGAGTCAAATATATGGATTCAAAGTTGAATATACTCAAGTAAAGGACAGATACCTGGAAAATCTCCTTGAGTACAGTAACACAGTGTTGGTGCTTTGTTACTGTCCACCTCTGATGGTCAAAGATTTCAGAAGCAGCAGATATGGACACAGGTTTGTCATGGTGTGGTGTTAACTGACTTTCCCAGACAGAAGATGTGGTGCAGCTCAGCCCACTTGTCTCACATTTTGTTAAGAATGCCCCGTCTGTGCTACACTGTAAGTCAGATGGCAGTGTGGCCAAGCAGTCTTGCCAAGGTAAGTAGTTTGTCAGCCAACAAGCAAGACTTTGGCGAGACATGAGCGTAGGGAGACGTCAGAAAAGTCCAGATGAGCTGCTAGAATGCTGTGTAGTTGTCCGGTGATGACTGTTTTTACCCAATTCCCCAGCTGTGTTTGTAATTACGCTGGTGAGGTCACTGTAAAATAATACTAACAGTTTGTCGGATAAACTAGGTCAATTTAACAGCTAAAGCTAGAAGACCACAGCCATTTAGGAGACTTGTAACAGTCGAAAGTTGCATGATGTATACGTGCAACAACTCTTTTTACAGGCTACTGTGCATGAGACATTCCCATACAGTGCGTGTGCTCCAGCTCGAGCAGATGATAATTTGCTGTGCATTTGTTTATGTAGATCAGGTCAGGCCCTCTGGGATTGTAAACAGTTTGATTAACCGCCTCAGTAAAACCTGCGGGAGCTGTCTCCACCTCTGGGGAGTTGCTTTTTAAGCCTAATAACAGGGGAGTGACTTGTTTTTCACATCTTTTTCCTTCCTCTTCCTCCTTTAGTCTCGATGCCCATATTCTCTAAGTCTCTGCTCATTTCCCTCATCTTCATTTCCCTCATCTTCATCCTGCTCTCAGTGAAGTGAGAATATCCAATCTAATTTAAAGAATGTGTCACATGTTTTTCGTTTTTTTTCCAATCTGTGTTAGGTGGAGTTAGCGTTGTGGGATACAGCTGGTCAGGAGGACTATGACAGACTGAGGCCCCTCTCCTACCCCGACACAGACGTCATCCTCATGTGCTTCTCCATAGACAGCCCTGACAGTTTAGGTAAGGCTGGATACAAACTGCTCACCCACTATTCTTCAATTATCTGACCTGTTTTTTGACCAGTCTTGTGTTGACGTCACAACATCAGAATTTAACCAATCCCATCAGTAAAGGGAAATTAAAACTGCTTGGGTTTAAGGAATTCTTTCGTGTATGTAAATGGTTAATTAGTTTGCACTGCACTGCCTTGGGCTAACGTTCGCATAAGATTATTGTTTGTATAAAAAAAAGTGTAGTACTTTATCTGAGTCTCGAGTGTTGGTCACAGAAGTGGTTCAAAGTTTCTGTGAGCCTCATAAATTTGGTAAAGGCTGTTTTAGAAGATTGTTGTGTCTCAGTACAGTGTTTCTTTCTCTTGACAGCAGAACTGAAGTGACCCCTGAGACACAAAAAGTGTGTACCTCTGATAAAGATACTAAAGCAGACAGTTACATAGTGGTGCTTTTGAAGGAAGTTAGACAGAGCTTCAATCTACAGAGAAAAGGGGTCAAAGAAAACACAGAACTCGCATGCCGCGATACTGAAAACAGGCCAATAACGCCTAATAGGGAGCTCTGTCTGAGTGCATTGGAAAAGCTATAATGATTTATTTTTCGCACACATGCAGAAGGGCATATTGGCTAATGTTCCATTAAATCTCCACATTTTCCACCGCGAGCGGGGCTCATCTGTCAGTGCAGTAAATAAAATAAGTACTGATCCTCCTTTATAGTTTTTCCCTTCTGGTTATTTATGTGTTTTTGACATAAATTTCCTGTCTGCTGCTTGTGTGCAGACTTCGTGCAATTAATGATCCACATTGTCAAAGTGTAATGCTTATTCAGATGGTATTTCTTCGTGAGTAAGATTTAATTATTAGTTTGCTGTTAGTCTGCTCTCTGGTTTAGTAACTCAAGACGGTAAATTAAGTAATTCTACACATGACCGTTTCTCTAACGCAGCAGTCTGAATAAATCATTGAGAAGTTTTAACAGTAGAGCTTCCAAGAACGACCCTGATCAATGCTTAATGGAGACGCTTATGGGTTTTAATTGTGTTTAATTCAAACTGTAATCGAGCTGCTGCTGCTGCTGCTGCTCCTGCCGGTGCAGTGGTTGTGTGAGGCTCAAATTTCTGAAGACATTTTCTGGAAGCATTCACAGAATCTGTCACATGTATTTCAGGCTAGGATCTGAATGTTCTTGGCCCCTCAAAAAACAAATCGAACCAATGAGAAAAAAAGTCCTGTTTAATTCGACTGAGGCCCTTAGGCTTTCTCCCACACTGTTTTGATATGGGCAATGCCACAGATACTCTTATCACAGCATCTCCTTCGAGACGGGGCCGATTTTGGCAAGCAGACTCGCCCATTTATCACGGAGGGGTTGGTAACCTCTCGATGTTTATGTCTGCACAGTCACAAGGGAAAGGACGAGGCCTCCCTCAGCTGTCCTTGTAGGGAGAAACATCTGGAATTGACTGTGCAGTGACTGTAATAATCCCCCCCCCCTTTATTTTCTCTTGTAGAGAACATTCCTGAGAAATGGACGCCTGAAGTGAAACATTTTTGTCCCAACGTCCCTATCATTTTGGTGGGCAACAAGAAGGACCTGAGGAATGATGAACACACACGCAGGGAGCTGGCCAAAATGAAACAGGTGCGCGTTTCTCTCCAACCTCCCCATTTCATATCTATATCCACCGTGTCTTTTAACCCTTAAAGGAGACCTATTATTCCTTTCAGTTTTTCCTTTAGTGTGTTATATAGTTCTTGTGCATGTAAAAGGTTTTGAAGTAAAACGGGAGCCCCAACAGAAGCTCCTCTCTCCCACGGAAAACACTGCTCCTAAAACACCTCAGTAGTTCCACCTTCAATTCAGTGACTTTGTGAGATCACACTACTTCACTTTGTCACACATTTGTATAATTCACGCCCATATTGATGGTAGAAGTGAGGCTAACTGGAAGCTGAAAACATGACAGAGCCATCCTATAACATGGTGAGGCAGTGCTGGCTCAGGTGTGTGTGAGCTGTGACCAATCAGAGCAGACTGGGTATTTGGAAGGGTGGCCCAAAGAGAAAGGAGCTAAAACAGTGTTTCAGACTGAGGGGGAACAGCGCTGCTATATTACAAAACGTATGTGTTTTTTTGGCATTAAAACAAGTAAACCTATTCTAGTGTTAACTTGAAATAAAGCCTGAAACCTGAAAATGAGAATAATGTGTCTTCTTTAATCTTCCAGGAGCCAGTTAAATCTGAGGAGGGCAGAGACATGGCCAACCGCATCAGTGCCTTTGGCTACCTGGAGTGCTCCGCCAAGACCAAGGACGGCGTGAGGGAGGTGTTCGAGATGGCCACCAGAGCAGCACTGCAGGTCCGCAAGCGCAAGAAGAGGGGCGGCTGCCAGCTACTGTGAAAGGAGTTTGTTGGCCAATCAGCACCAGAGGGAGGACTCCCCCCTTTCTACACTTAGTGAAACCTTAAATCAATGGCTTCCGTGGACTATACTTACTTCACAGATGCAGATACGCCACAGAAGAATATGAAAGACTGACACACCTGTTTAAAAGCAAAACAAATCAGCCTTTTTAAGAAAAAAAAAAACCTCTGCTACTTACACACTGTCAGTTTTGTTTCTGTTTTGCTGTTTTTTTCCTCTGCCAGCTTGTTTGTGTGAAGGACCTGCCCCTCTTCCTCCTATATGAATGTATGTTTGTATTTATATGTGCATATACTTTACAAATATATCATGGATCTGCCTCTGTGTTATGATTGTTTACAGAGAAGGGTCTTGTAGTTCACGTGCCCACTGACTGTGCCACTGTCACGGCTGCAGGTAGCAGACAGTTTTGCTTTAGTATGAAACCCCTGCTTCTCTTGCATAAACCACTCCTTCAGACACAATCCATCTATTTCTCATACCACTATTAATTTTCCACCCGCCCTATTTCAACTGCTGATTCAGCAGTGATCTGTCCCCCTCCTCCCCCCCCCCAGCTTTCTCTTCTGACATAAAGGACTAAATTTAGAGAGTCTTCTCACTACATTAATCCACTGAAACCTACATATACTGAAGCAGCAGCAGCAGCAGCGACTATTTGTGCTGAGAGGTTTTGGACTGCACCTCACTCCATCTCTCTTCTGTGGCGATAGCTTAAACTGGCACTGGAGACAGTGAGTGGTCTATTGTCACGGACACAATGCCCCCAGTCATGCTCACACTGGCTCTGACAGACTTGCCTCTACCAAGACGTCACCAACCCCCCCCCCCCCCCCCCCCCCCGCCAAGAAAAAACACTTGTCTGAATTCTGTACTGTCGATTCAGATCCAGTATACAGTCTTTACGTCTCTCTGCTTTTTCTGAAGTGCACACTGTAATATACAGGTTGGATAATGGATGCACACGTTATACAGCCATCATGATATTCAGACAGATCCATAAAGATCCATTCTGTGTATGAAAGTTTTATTAAATAAAATCTTCAACTGACAACTTGATTGGCAGCTCAGATGTCATTACTAACGCCACCTATTGGCTGCTCGCTAGACTGTTGAGAGTTGGGACTGTGCTGGTGTGCAACAGCGGCAAGGAACAATTTCCAGATATGTACTCTCATTATGGATTCATCAGACCACTTCATCATCCTCCAGGCAGAGCAGAGAGATGCCGAACATATTACATAAGAGATCCTGTCACAAAAGTGAATTTAATGGTCCCAACATTGATCCTACCACCCTTATTACCCAATATAGATCTGTTCTTTTCACCAGAACATTCAGATCAGAATGTCACAGGCTTGGGCTAATTCCTGGACAGTGCCTCTGTGTCTGTAACGTCAAATACCTTAGTTCAAGAGAAAATGTTGATTGTGATGATGCTATACAAACAGGAGTGGGATGTGTTGAATGTCTTGGTGAGACAAACATGTTAATAAAGTATTTTTTAAATACTACGTCATCTTAGCTAGTTTATCTTTTACACACTGAGGATTTTAACAAAAGTGAAACAAAGTCTTGCAAAGGCTTTTATTTTTAAAAATACATTTATTCATATTGACATTGTTTTTTTCAAACTTTCCCATCAGCAAAAGCAAAACTATTAATTATACTAATTCCATGTTATGACTTATTTACAAAGCTTTCAGTCGCGTCCCTGAATTTATTTTTGTCTCCAGTGTTTCATGCAGGAATTGCATTGATTTTCATGTGACATGTCAAACTACTGTTTTTGCCATTTAATAACAAAACTCCAAGCTCAGTGAAATCAAACCAACAAATCCCAAATGATGCAAACTATTTCCAGCCGTGGTTTGGATGATAATTTTAAATTGAGAAATTCACTTCATGTTTTTTAAAAAAGCATAGATTTTTAAATTCAGAAAATACCCGTTTTAAATAGACCATAAACACTTAATTTGATCAACAACCTCGTAGTTATTTAGCCAAAGACATTACACTACACACATGCAAAAAATCCCTGCCGTATATTTATATACTTCAATGAACCAACAACCAACTAAATGATTTTTTAGAGCAGTGATGATCGAACCAAATTAATCACAGTCAATTAATTAACCTGAGCATCATATTTCTGGTTGGTAAAATTCATTTTCAAGATTCATAATCATTTTCTGTGATTTTAACTGGAAAAAACTCAAAGGAACGTTTGAAAGTGGTGTTGGTGGAGTCCACTGAGGTAGATGAAGACAAGCTGCTCTACACACGAATCAGCTCCCTGTCATTCGTTGTCTTTGGTCAAGTCATGTTGTTTTTATCTGGTGAATAACACCTGTGGACTTTAGTTTTACATTAAAACTAACAAAAATGAACTGAAATGATCAACAGAATATCAAGACTGCTACTAAAGTTGGCATGCTATCTAGCTAGCCCCAGCAGTCCAAGTCCTCTGTGCTAGCCGTGAGAGCCCACGGTTCATACTCCAGGAAATAGGACCGCTAGCTACATAGCTAACTGAGCTAAATAGGTAACCGCTACAGTGAGCGTTAGTTGGCGGTCACTCTCATGATAAGCTGCCCCCAATTTGTTTGGAGAATTAATTCAACAGGTGGCCAATTCTAACATATTGCAGCTTTGATGTGGGATAGTGCCATCAAGCACCTTAGGGAGAATTTAAGTAAAATGTTGGGGAAAGAGAGTCACTATAAACCTTTTGTTTCAATCATCCAGTGAAGAAATAAACCAGACTAGAGGCAGAATTAATCCAAGTGCTCAGGATGGATGATTGTGCTCTTCTTTTACCCTCACATGTCGTTTCTCCACTCGGGGTCCAGGATCTGCTGAACGACACTCTCAGCGGTTTCCACTGAAAGGAAGCGAGGCAGTTGATTTTAGCATCTTTTCGAAGTGTTCGTTTGAGGGGTAACCAATGAAAAATGAAGATATGTTTGTCACCTTTAGCCTCAATGCTGATGTAGAGGGCAGACAGTCTCATCACCATGTCCTCGTCGTCCTCTGCTGGAGTAAAACCAGTGTAGCCTCCTCCATCTTTACAGTACTGGATGAACCTGCAGATGAGCAGGAGGGAGAGAAAAACAACAAAGTTAACAAGGACTGCTCTCTTTAATTTAAAATACAATTTAAATGTATATAAATGTAAATATATATATATATATACATATATATATATATATATATATATATATATATATATATATATATATATATATATATATATATTCATGTTATACATACTGGGCCCAGGTCTCATCGGTGTCCAGCACTCTGGGGTTTCCCACCACAATCAGCAGGGCTTTAGCCCGAGTCACAGCCACGTTGAATCTCTGGACAAGAAAAGAGTGTGTCAAAATAATGTTTGCTGTATACACACACAGTGTACATGCGCATGTGTTTGTGCTGTGTACCTTCTCATTCTTGACAAAGCCGAGGTTGAACTGTTTATCTATCTCTGTGTAGTTGGGGCTGCTCCGAACTGTAGACACCATGATCACCCTCCTCTCCTGACCCTGGAACTCCTCCACAGATCCAACCTGACACACAAAAAGTCATATTCATACACTTAATACACTGCTTCTGTTGTGTGTTCACAATACTTATGTGTGATATATTTAGTCACCTTAAGGCCACCTATGTCCTTTAATGGAAAATGCTTTTTCCCAACTTTTTCGAGGGCCTTACGGATTTTCTGCACCTGTGTGACACCCAGAAAAAACAGACTCAACTTCTAATTGACATCTACTTACATGTTCCCCCTTCAACAGGTGTTCATGTGTTATTTGATCTAAGCAACCTGCAAGAACAGCAGGTTGTTGTAATCTTTGCATGAAGAGTTCATTCTGACCTGTTTCCTGTAGGGGGCGATGATGCCTATGTCACTGGGAGAGATGGTAGCCAGGCCCT
The DNA here is from genome assembly GCF_900880675.1 of Sparus aurata. Taxonomy (NCBI): domain Eukaryota; kingdom Metazoa; phylum Chordata; class Actinopteri; order Spariformes; family Sparidae; genus Sparus; species Sparus aurata. The sequence continues at coordinate 16,460,315 of NC_044193.1, read as the reverse complement.
TCTTGCCTTGTGTAGAAAGCAGTTTCTTCACATAGTCCATCAGCACCTCCACCTCCGCTATGTTGAAGAAAGATGGACTGCTGGCCTCACGCTCATCGACACCTGTCACACCATGGAAGATCACTGGGAAGTTCTGAGAGAAATGTTATAATTTATTTAGAATGTGAATACGATTAAGGAACATGTTTGTTTTTGTAATAATAATAATAACAATAATAATATATATATATATATATGTATATATATATATATATATACATAATTTTAGAGAATGACTTGTGTAGCAAGGAAGCAACTTAAGGTGGGGAAAACGTAACACAGTCAGTCAACGGTCTGTTTCCTGTTCCTGCAGAATTGACTTATCAAATGTATCGGTTTGCTTCAACACTGACTTCCTCAAAGACGAAACAGAAATCAATCGTACTTTTCTTTGTCAGTAACAATGAACACAGAATTTCATGGTCAGAAACTGTTAATTTTGTATAACTTTTCTTTAGAGATACATCTGTGAAATCATTAAATTAATGATAACCTAATTTCCCTTCATGTATTAACAAAGTTATCTATCTATCTATCTATCTATCTATCTATCTATCTATCTATCTATCCATCTATAACCCTATGGTTTAAGACACCTTTTTGCACTGTGAATTATGACCTGGCCTAACTATGAACCGTTTGACTTACTTTGATACAGTGCCCTCGCTGATTTATGTGGAAGTGTTTGTGCACAGTAGCCCTGTGTGCTCCCCGGACGCATGTCAGGTGTTGTGGGTACATCCAAGGCTGTCTGACCAGCTGGATATTGTTTTGGGAAAATCTTTGTCTGTGACTCTTTGTCAGTCTCTGCCAGGGTTTGCTTGGTGGATGAGGCCGTTCAGCTGAAATTGGTTAACTCTGTTTCCTCTTTGCTGTTAGCACTTTAATAAATTATACAAGACAACCTTCTGTAAATGATCTATTATTTGTTCACTTGTAAATAAGATATTATTTCCACCACAATTATCAAAATATCTGGCAATTTATTTTCTGTCAATGTTTTTGGTTCCGTTCTCTGTTTGTCTGCAGGAAAACTACAGACCCGATTTTCATGAAACTTGTCAGAGAGGTCTAACATGGGCCAAGTTATACCCATTAAACGTTGGAGCAGATCCAAGTCACACGTTGAATACACAAATACTTTTTTCTTTTGTCAACATTGAGAGATTGCAGGATTTTGGCCTTGGCAGAATGTCTTACATCTCAAAATCCAGCAGACAATCCAGCTCAACAATGACTAAACAAAGACAATCATCGGGCTAAACCTGGATGTGTTTGGACTTTCACAGAATGGCATTACAACCATTCAGAAAGCTAGAGCCTCATCTTCCAGGTCACTACATGTCTGCAAATAGTCTGTGTGTTTGAGGACTGCTGTTCAAGGTCACAGAAGGCTCAGTGACCAGGCCTTTAGATCAGATAAATCTCAAAATGTTCTTTTGTTAGCATTGCCAAGGCCTGTTTTTCTGTGAACACTGACTTCATATCAAACCTACTGTAGTGTGACGTACATTGGGCCCAAAGTGTACATTATGCATCTATGTTTACAAAACACAAGGTTTGGAAACAGATCAGCTTTTTGTGTCATGGCGTAATAGTACATCTCTGCACACTACAACTTTCTCCTTGGATCGATGGGACAATTTCTTTGACCCGTAGCAGCAAGAGGCTTCAAGCCCCACTCGTCGACACGCTCACACTACTAAGGGGATGGCAACTTTCTGGGCTCTGTTTAGAGGTGGGTCTATCACATATATGCTTGGCAGTCTGTTGAGCATTACCTCATTTTGTTGCAAGGTTCTATGCACTGAACGTCACTGTGCTCCCTTTGGGACCTGAGTGTGGGCTCCTCTGAGGGCCACGGTTAATAACTGTCAGTCAGTTACCTTTGAAAGAGAACTTGAGGGCAGGCAATGAGACTGTAGGACCTTCGAGGAGTAGGCACCCCATAATGAAGTACCTCACTCATTCTATCAGATAACTGTATTTACCTCTGTCACCTCAAGTTTTCTCTGTAGTTTGTGTGTGCTGAAAGAAGTACCATTACCTTCTTCGGGAGGTATTCCCAACTGCAGTAGGAGTTGCGTAAATATTCGTCTGCGCAGACCTGCAGCTCTCCGTCATAGAAGAGATCGTTGGGAACCTTCAGGATGGCAGGGTGAGACCTGAAAAGGACAGAAACCAATGAAAACAGATTAGAAGATAGGGATAATCAGACAACTCATTTCTGTCAAGGAGTCAACTATATCCATCTCTACTACCACACCTGTAGTTGTGCAGCAGTTTGGTGACAAAGCAGTTGTTGTACTCGTCCTCATTCTTCTGGTACAGGGGGAAATCATTCATCATTCGCTCCAAGAGGGACACTCCTGCAGACAGCAAAAATACACAAACAAGCAGAGCAGACTTTGTTTTCAGAACTATGTATGTTCAGTTATCCACAAACTATACTTTCATAAACAGGACACTGTGTATATTGAGTATGTCTGTACTCACCCATGCCGAATTTTATCGCAAATGGGGATCTGAGAATGGGTCCGAGCTGCTTGGGGTCTCCAGCCAGAACCACCTGACCAGACTCTGCACACAGCAGCCCTTTGGTCCAGAGATAACAAAGTCAAACCAACAAATAAAACAAGTTCACTATAATTACAGAAATAACTGTTTGTTTTCTTTACCTGCCAGTGGGACCAAACATTCGGTCTCCACGGCGTGTCCTGCCTCGTCCACAAATATGTGAGTGAAATGACCTTCAGGGATGTCTCCTGTGACCAACCTGCAGAGATCAGAGGGTGCAAACACGTTAGCAAACTTACTCAGAGAGTAAAACTGACTGGTGAAGAGCAGCTTTTTTCATAGTGGCGTGCAGGTGAGCAAACTGTTGTCTCAGAGTCATTCACTACCTTCCAGCGGTTAACAGAGTGGTGACCATGATCCTGTACTGCATCAGCTTCTCTTTTGCGGGAAACTCGTAACACTCCCCTACCAGGTTAGAGCATTTCTGTGAAAGCACCACAGTGTCCATGTACACAAAACTTAGTGCAACAGTAGCGAACACGTCAAGTGTAGCAGTGTTGCAGCAAAAAAGCAAGTGCATACGGGTGGATCAGTTACTTTGTGCATCAAAGAAAAGCTTCAAATCTCAAACATACCCTCGTTTTGAATTCCTCAGGGACTAAATTTGGGTCCCGGCTGCTGGCGTACATGCGAAACACTTTATGCTCATCCACGTGATCCAGAATCTTCTTGCAGAGTAGATCGGCAGCGCTGTTGGAGGGAGCACAGGCGAGGATATGGCAAGAGGCCTGGTTCTTCTCTATCTGCTTGATGGCCTCCACCACAGTCACAGTTTTGCCTGAACAGAACCATTAGAATAATTCTCTCCCAACTTACTTTGCTTAAAGATCAAAGTTATATGCTTGCACTTGCGTTACCTGTTCCAGGCGGGCCAAACACCAGGTAGGGGGCAGGTTTGGACGAGCCAGCTACGATGTGCTGTACAGCGCGATACTGCTCTGGGTTTCTCTCCAGCTTTGAGTCAAACAGCCTATAGAGTGGAGGACAGAGGATGAGACGTATGATCTTAGTGCTGAGTTACAGGTGGAGAAATCGTGTTTGCATGCAAAGCAAAGCACGTACTCTCAACAGGTAACAAAAGTACCTGGTTTTGGGCCAGCACAGATTCAGTAACATTGTTTATTTTGTAATCAGTCCATTGAAAAGCTCTTAAAATGCTTCCATTATAAGCTATTTAATGCAGTGGAATTACATAATTTAGTTCTGACATAAATCAGTGATCCATGAAGTATGCAAAAGGAACTGCCTTTAAAACAAAGATATAGACAGTCTATATGTATGCATGTCTAACCTGAGCTGAGGAAGCTCAGTTTGCTGAGAGGAGAGGGGTGCAGCAGGGAACAACACCTCTCCCAGCCCGCATGTAGTTGCCATCTCTGCTGCTCTGTGCTGAACACGCACAGTCAGGCGGTTGACAGTGAACTCAATATTGAACTTCATGCCATCTACAAAACGAGCCAGCAATCTGCAAATAAATACAGAACAAAAACTGTGTGAATCTCATATACTAACAAACGTGGAAAATACTGATCAAACAAATATTTTTTATTTAAATAATTGCATCTTGGTGTGAGGGGTTGTTCTTACTCTGAGCTGAAGCCGAGTTTGACACTGTCGAGCTGCACGCTGTGGACGTAGCCACGGTATTTCACTTTTTTTTCTCCGGCGGGATACGCCAACAGCGAATCCCCTCGCAGCACAGAGGGGCGGTTCTCAGACACACCAGGGACCTGGCAGGTAAATATGTGGCATTGTTAATCAAAATAATTAAAAACGTGTCAGAGAGCACTTGTCTTTTTGCTTTTCCGATAATTCGAGCACATGTTGACCTCTAGAACAAGAAGTTTCTTGTCTCGGTCTCTGGTCATGGTGGCCTCTGCTCTGTCATTGTTGGGGATGTTGTATCTCTTGATGTCCACCTCCATCTGTTGCTCCTCCAGATACAGCAGCAGCTGAAACTTCTCAGAGTAGTTCTTCCAGGTTAAGGGACTTTCCAGCAAGACCCTTCTGAAAAGATCAAGGAAAAGAAGCAAATTATAAGGCAGTGTATATGCTGCAGAACAGATGCTGCTCTTTTTCCCATCGTTTCCCATCTCTGCCAGTCCTCAGGGGGAGGCATAACAGGGATCGCCTGGAGAGCATTGTGTGCTTGGTCGTAGTCTGTGTGTGTATCTGTTCAGTTATTCTCCAACCTTGGAGCTTTGCTTTGTTTTCCCCTGACCTTGCCTGTTTCGGGGCTGTTGATTCTTACCTGCTCCTTGACAGATTTGTTTGCCTTATTGGACTGCCTTATTTCACCAATTCCATAAGCCTTGTGTTCATTGCCTTTTTGCAATAAATTCATTAAACTTCTTCTGGTCTGCTTCCTGTGTCTGCATGTGGGTCCTTCCTTCTGTTTTTCCCTTACCTTTTATGCACAAGAGAGACACTTCTGACACCACAAACTGACCTGTCATGAACCCAGCTTTCCTTGATGAACTGTATGACCTGATTTCTGATATCATTTTGGATAAAAGGTTATTGGCAGATAGATTTTTGTGAGGGAGACAGAGGGACAGCTCTGTCTTTATGCTGATTTCAGACTGCGAGCTGTCAGACTTTACTCAAGCCTGCTAGCATCCAACCCACCAGCTTCCTGTCTGCACCTTGGCCTCCAAAGCAGCTCTTCACATCGGGTCGTCCTCCCAACCACCCTCCAGAGCTGCACCGTCCTCCAGCCTTGCCTCCTCATCCCCCTGCAGACCTGCTCCATTCAACCGTCCTGACCACAGGCCGTCTGCCTGAGGTCGCCAGTCAATTTCTGTCATGTCCACAGGGGATTCCCTGCTCAATTCCTCAGCTCCCAGGACACTTACCCCTGACTCCTGACCTCTGCCTTCCTCACCATTCCAATAAGGCATTTCCAGCAAACAGCTGTGCTAAACACAAGTCTTTCCTTAGTCTGTAGAAGTTCAGTTTTAGGCCTTCGTCAGTTTTAAAAACTGACATCCATAGAAACATTAAATCTAATCTTGAACAGCATCATCAGATTAATTCCAAAGGTGATTTGTAGTGATCCAGTGAAGTTGGACATTGAATTAAATTATTTGGTGTAATCTTTACTGCCAGGGAGGTGGTTTGGATGGAAAGGGGATAAAAAACATAGGACTTTTACGTCTTCTCTGTGGTTAGTTATAAGCAACATAAGCACTGGCAGAGGTTGGGAAAAGACCATGTGTCAGGTTAAAATGAACCGTTCCGTCTCATGTTTCAAGTCACTGCTGATCATCTTTGTTTTAAACCAAGACAACCATAAGAAGTTTAATTTGGCAGTAGTCGCTAAAAGCAAATATTGCATGCAAAATCCATTTTTTGCAGAAAAGAAACTAAATATCTTGTCAATAAGTATCCAGTTGTAAAAGATACAATAATTACCCACATTTTCTGCATTATGCTGATAGAAAACAAATCTGGTTGGCATTAAGTTTTCCTCAAAATCTGTTTGCTGTTGCCAATTAATTATATATAAACGTAATTGTTACTGGCTTTAATGTAATATATAAAACACATTCAACATGTATGCAAAACCCACAAGTGAGGTTAGGCTTTCCACACAAGCTGAACTGGACATTGCAAACTGAACTGAATATACCTTTGATCACGGAAGAAAGCAGATTGCTTCAGTGAGTTGATGAGCTCGTCCATGTATGTTGGTATTCGATACTGTTTTAGTTCAACCACGTTTTTGAGCCGCAGCACTGACAGCCTGGTAAAAGAAGAAAACTTTTTTTAAAAAGTTGGATTAATCACATTTCAATTTTTAAACACATGCTGCGTGTTTGACAGTGCACTGAGTGAACAGTGATACCCTTCAGGTGGCTGTCCATCCACAATCGTGCAATACACTTCAGGGGTCCAGGCAGGGAGGGTGCGAGGCTTGTAGGGCGCGATAGGTGCCAGCTCCCGACCTAAGGCAGTTATACACTTTGCCTCAATATAGCGCACAATGTGGAATGCAGTGGAGGACTGCAGGTCTGGTTTGAATTCAAAGGCCAGTGTAGCTGGATAGAATCCAACCAAAGTGCAGCTGAAGGTAACCTGGATTTCATAGCTTTCACCTGAGAAAAGATCAAAAACAGGTAATGACGTCTGTTGTGTCCATGAATTCTCTCTCAGTAGAGCAAACATGGCGTCATGACATTTACATCACCTGGTTTTAGACACAGGGGGTTTGTCTTGGTCACTTTGCGCTCATCGTGCAGACTGAAGTACTTGAGGAAGTGCAGCGGGGTGTAGTAGGTGAAATACACAGGTTCTGTCCCAGTGTTTTCCACTTTCAGATTAACAACGCTCTGTTTCAAAAAGAGAAGGAAAAACATAGCTTAACATCTGTGCCATAAGCATCACTGGGTTTATATGATTCGGCAGATGATAATTGGGGGACACCGGGGAACATTAGTACCTCACACTCCTCCACAAACAAGGAAAGTTTCCCATTCTCGAAGTGCTGGTCGGAGTCAATGCGGATTCCATTTTTGTCAGAGATGAACTGAGTTCTGTGGGTGCAAAAAATTGACTGAATCCTGTTGTTGTGATCCTGGACTTGGAATTAATTCAGCCTTTTTGTCCACAAAGCTAAACTGAACTCCAGTTTCCTTTTTCATCGAGTTGGCGAAAAAATGATTAAAGGTGTTTGACAGTACAGACAAACTGCTTCATAGTAACAAGATGAGGGGTTATAACAAACAGAAAAGGCTCTTAAGAGGATGAAGATTATGTCACCTGTCTTTCTTCAGTGTTTGCATCAGAAGACCAGCCAGTTTTCTCCGGGCTCGAACTCCAGTCACTGCTTCATCTCCGGAGGTGACGGCCTGTGCTGCGTCAGGACTGGCAGCTCCACTCTGGGCTGGCTCTGGCTGACGGCCCCTGGGTGAATGCCACTGGTCCACGTAAAGATCTCTGACCTGTGCAGAAGAAATATCAATTTCATCTTTGTTCCACTATCAGGTAGCTGATATCTGTTCTTTTATTATACTTTATTGGCAGCAGATATAATGATATCCTCCCCTGTTTTAAATATAAAATGCATCTAAATATAAAAGCATCCTTTGTTTTTAATTACAAAAGTACTACAATGATGTTTAACAACATACTTTAATTATCTTAATTAAACCCTCAAGTAATATTAAGGCAAAAAGGATTGCTTGTTCAGCTTGCCAGTCTGCCACCTGCTGCCAGAAGGACACAACAACACGACAGCACCAAAATAAATGTCATGTCTTCCTCCACAGATGCAACAAAAGTTAATTTCCCTGCCAAGACATCTGGTTTTGTGACACTTCCCTGTCCTAACACAAACACAACTTCTGCAAGTCACTGGGGCTTATGACAAAAGCGTGTTTTGAAAAAGACACATGGCTGCTGCTGCATCAAAACATTATATCTGATTATGTGTTTAAATCCCTAAAATTTTGGCATCAAAACTTAATATTTTTTGGCATTAGAATTGGCATTTTAGTGCAATTTTGGCACCCGCCACATTTTGTGTGTGCAACACCAATGTCGTTAATATAAATCCAAGGTCTGGTACAGTCATACACAGTACATTACTTCAAAATCATGTTATAAGTTGGAAAACTTGATGTTAACATGCATGTAACACTGTGATACTACTGAAGATACAAAGTGCAAAAAAAAAGGGATTTACACTGTACCATCAAAATGATTTTTGTTTTTTAAAGGTAAAACGGTAACATAATGTTGTTTTAAATATTCATCAAACCTGTAACCAATATCGAAAATGACAGATTTGTATTCATACACATTTTAGATCTGACCTACAGTGCAGGGTGTCATGTGATCACCAGTCCAACAGGCTCCAGACCACACCTACACCTATCTACCAGTTATTTATAGTGGTCAGATGTGTCATAGACTTTAACCCCATAAACTCTCTTTAACTGGATCTTTAAATGACAATTATCTATGAAATTTTTTTTTTTTTAAAAAGACACCTGTTTCTCCCCTTCATACTGTATTTGTACTGATATATACATTGATCTCGACAAATGATGCTGATGAAAGTCAAAGCTTGCACACCAGCTTCGCATTATCACTTCGCAAAAGCTGTAAATAGGGCTGAACAGCCTCAGGTGCCCTGAAGTACAAGGTGGAAGTGCATACCGTGGGGTTGAAGCGAATAGTGTCTCTTCGTCTTGTTATTTTTTTGGACGTCTTCAGGGCATAGAGGACTGAGCCGAAGTTTGGGTCTTTGGTTCCTGGAATCCTAAAATAAACACACACAAAAAAATAAATGAATAACAAAAATATTAAAATATTAAAAATAAATTAATAATAATAACAATGAAAGATCAATTTCCTGCATAATATAAAACCAACCCACCTCGACCTGAACTCTGTGTTGTAAATGTCTCTCAGCTCAAGTCTGTCTGTAACGGATTCACGATTTGTCTCCTTCAGAAACTCAAAGAACTCGAGTCCAATCTGACAGCGTGAACTTAAAGTCCTATTAACCATGATTAAAGATGGATATGATCGAAGTTATTTAAAAAAAATGAAAACCTTCGGGCTACTAGGCTGTACACGGATGTCGCTCATCAACAGTGTATTTGCATCTCGGAGGACGTCCCGGTGACTTCGGCTCCCTTTCTACTCCCGGACAACCGACAGGGGCGGTGTCTCTCTGTCCGTCTGGGTCCTTAAGCTGCTGCACTGAGAGAAGTCGAGCTCGGATATTTAAAGCAGGCGCACCCACGCAGGGTGTCAGGCCGGAGAAACGAAACTTAACGAGTTGAAACAGTATCCCAAAAGACGAGCGAAGCAAGCGAAACTGCAAGATATAAAACCTCGTGATTCTGATGAGTCAGCTCAGCAACAATAAATGTTTTCCTTTGCATGACAAGTCATTTTAGTCTGTATTATCCGTAGAGCCGTCCAAACATCACAGATGCGGTGATATGAGCTACATTATTGTTACTTACTGATAATGATTACAATAACATAATTCGTAAGACTGATAATAATTACAACAATAATAGTAAAATGTATCATAATAAAATAAGATATAGTAGATAGTAAGATATATAATACTAATTATAATGATGATGAAAATTCTAATAATAATGATGGTAATTATCATAGTGATAACTGTTATGATAAAGGACTCCTCTCACCCTTTAAGCAGAAAGTCGAGTCCATTGAGATAGTGTCACTCTAACTTGATGCAAGTGCCAAAAACCATTTAGATTCACAGCAGTGACTTTGTGCCATATTTCACATGTTTTGTTATTTGGTCTCAGATTGCCAAACAAGTTGCAGAGAATGCGTCCCCTTGTGCAAAATGGGGGCCCCCATGGATCGTAGGGCCCTACGCACAGCGCGGGTTCTGCGTGTAAGGAGGGGCAGCGCTGGGTGTAAATAACCTATTTTAAAAACAGTTTGCTATCCCTGGCTTTCATGACACTTCGGTAACATCGGAGGAGTTGTATGGAGCCATTTTATGTTTGAATTAAAATTGAATGCAATGAACTGGTACGCTTGAAAGACTGTTCTCATAAGTTTCTCTGAAGGTTATATTTTTTTTTACCTTTATAGAAAATTCCCAGAACGTTATGTAGGAACATGTCCTCCGTCTCTGCATCTCAAAGAAGCTCTGTTTCTGTCATTAATTAACCTTTCACACAGTTGACAGTTTTTTCTAAAGGCTCCTTGTAGTCCCATCACCCCTCCACCGAGCAAGGAGGATGTTGTTTTTCTTGCTATTAACCTTCGGATGGATGCGTTACTGGAGATTTCTTTTAGTAATTTACAACAAATAACACCAATCTGCCCCCCCCCGAAAAGAGATGCACTCCTTTTTCTCAGGTCAACCTAGGTCAAACACCGAAGAGTCTTCTGTCTACACATCAGAAGAAAGAAGACCTGTTTTCTAACAAAGATGGTTATGATTGAATGTCTACAATTGTAAGTTAGCTAATGACGGCTGATGTTCTTTCCTTTTGATCAAATCAGTCAGATACACCCTTTAAGAGTAAAACCGCTCAGGGCCTCCTCCTTGTTTATCTGGTCCTCTTGTCTCCCAAGGATTTGCGACATGCTCCGTTCTGTGTCTTTGACATTCCAATCCAACAACGGTCTCTGTACTCATCCAGAGTTCCAACAAGTGAAAATAACCAATAAACTAGAATCTCATCTGCTTAATTTTAATATATTAAGGAACGGTAAGAGATATTCATAAAACTGATGTTTTCCTCATTGTTATTGTTAAGCCAAGATAAAGTTTGGTTTGGGGTAAAACCCCAGCCCTTCCCTTTGGTGAGCCCTGGTGAATGGACCAGACTTTCAGAAGATCCTTTTTGCTTAATACCTTTGTTATTTACCAGTAAAATATATCTGACATATGTTTTTGTTGACAAGTAGGCCTATTAAGCAAGAACTAGGAGGAATATGTTTAAGCCCTCAGTTCTACTGTAGTGTTTTATGTGTGACCAAGTTTTACCTCTTTTTGAAGTGATTTTAATCATGTCATATTCTTTCATGTAGACAAAATCCACCTATTTAGCCTTAGAAGCGATAGTTTAGTTTAATTATGTCTTGTGAGTTTAAACTCGTATCACAAAAGAAGTGATGCTGTCCCCTCTGGGTCCACCTGCCAGTAGGGTCATAAAAACAGAGACATGCCCTTCTTCTCACTCTCTTATCCCTCTTCCTATCACGTACTCTTCTTACCTCACTCTCTTCTGCACTCTTATCCTTTTTAAATCACTCTCCTTTTTAAAGTATAATCCTTTATTTTTATTTTTGCGACAAGCTCTAAGACAAGCAAATTGAATCAGTGCTTTGAGTGCTTCACTTTTATCAAAGTTTTTAACAGAACAAAGTTCTTTTCTTTTTGATTTTGTTTAATATATCGTTTAAGTATCACCGCTTGATTCAGAAGAAGTTGAATTAGTTTAAGAATCAGAGCTTAAAAACCACGACTTGAAGCAACGAAGAAGAAGTCTTTATTAAGACCATCATCATTGATAAGGATGTTGATTGGCTGCTTCAGAAGCCGTACAAGCTGTTTCCAACGAAACAGGGACTTTGTGCGCTCAAAAGCCGAGACCAGCTCTCCCCCTCAGCGCTTTTTTTAATTCAGAAAATGCCAAAATAGACCATAGACAAAACTATATAAACAAATGTAAAAACACAAATGCAGATACAAAGTAAATTAAATGATAGCAAAGGTGAGCTTTAATGAAGCTGATGGTGCAAATACAAAAAATACAAAATCCAGAAAGCAAAGGGATTCCAAAAAGCATTCAAAAGTTAAGCTGGGCTCACGCCACAGGCCATACCTAACCAACTGTTTTAAAGTTTTTTTACCTGGTTAAATAAAGGATATTGATTAATTGAACTGTGAAACCGGGTTGCAACATGCACATTATGGGAATCTTCACAGATGTTCCCCCCTCTAATCTCAAACCTGCACACACTACATGACTTGAAACTAAGGGCACATCACACACTACAGGACAATAAGATCACCATGCCAGAAGGAGCAATACAGCACCTCACATGATTTATCTCACGTGATCTCAAATGTAAACAACTTGCTGTAGTAATAAATATGCTTTGTAGTTTGAGTTGTAGCCGTGTTGACTTCACACATGAACATGCATCCTTTGGTTCAATAAAGCAACTAATTATCATGAAACTGCATTATAATATTAAAGAACTGTGACGACTGAGCAAAGTTAATATAAATTACTTGAAGTTTGAATATTCAAGTCTCCAAATCATTTTTGGTCCACAGAGGCAGTGGAAGACAAACTACTCTAAACATTAATCTGCTCCCTTTTCCCTTGTGGTCTTTGATCAAGTTCATATTGATAAAGTTAAAAAGACAGTCATCTGACATTAACAACATATTAGACAATTTTGTTTATGTCGCATGAACACCTGCTGTGAACATTTAAAGGTTGCATTATCTTCTTTTCCTTATATCACAGTACAAATGTAACAAAATAAGTTATATTTTTTTTGTTTTTTTAAAGCATCTCGTGAAGCAGACTTTAAGCAAAATGAATCCCTCCAAGGATGGATGTTTGGGCTTTCCCTCACGGGTCACTCCTCCACTCGGGGTCCAGGATCTGCAAAAGATAGCAAGGTGTGGCATTTAAGCAAAAACAAAACTTAAGTATAAGTAAATTAAAGTTGCTTATTTTGAGGGGATTTATGAAAATAAAGATATGTTTGTCACCTTTAGCCTTAAGGAGGGCAAAGAGTCTCATCACCATGTCCTCGTCGTCCTCTGCTGGAGTAAAACCAGTGGAGCCTCCTTCATCTTTACAGTACTGGATGAACCTGCAGATGAGCAGGAGGGAGAGAAAAACAACAAAGTTAACAAGGACTGCTCTCTTTAATTTAAAATACAATTTAAATGTTAATATATATATGCTGACAGCAGAGATCAGAAGAGTCCATGTTATACGTACTTTTTCCAGGTCTCATCGGTGTTCAGCATTGTGGGGTTTCCCACCACAATCAGCAGGGCTTTAGCCCGAGTTACAGCTACGTTGAATCTCTGGACAAGAAAAGAGTGTGTCAAAATAATGTTTGCTATGTACACACACAGTGTACATGCATGTGTTTGTGCTGTGTACCTTCTCGTTCTTGATAAAGCCGAGGTTGAACTCTTTATCTAACTCTGTGTAGTCGGGCCTGCTCCGGACTGTAGACACCATGATCACCCTTCTCTCCTGACCCTGGAACTCCTCTACAGTTCCAACCTGATGCACACACACAGATGCGCGCACACACACACACACACACACACACACACACACACGAAAATACACTTCATAGACAGCTTCTGTTGTGTGTCTTACATCACTTAAGTGCCAAATATTTAGTTACCTTTAGGTCGCTCACGTCCCTCAATTTAAGGTTTTTCCCAACTATATGGAGAGCCTTACGGATTTTCTGCACCTGTGTGACACCCAGAAAAAACAGCTTCAGCTTTAAACCCAAATGTACTTACATGTTTCCCCTTCGACTGGTGTTCGATTGTACTAAAGTCATCTGCAAAACTATTACCTGTTGTAATGTGTGTTGAACTGAATTAATTCTGACCTGTTTCCTGTAGGGGGCAATGATGCCTATGTCACTGGGTGAGACAGCAGGCTGCACTTTCTTGGCTTGTTTCTGCAGCAGTTTTTCCACATAGTCCATCAGCACCTCCACCTCCGTTACATTGAAGAATGAAGGGCTGCTTCCCTCACGCTCGTCAACACCGTTCACACCATGGAAGATCACTGGGAAGCCCTGAAAGAATTTATTTTTTTAATGTGAATATTGTGAAAGGAAATGAATGACAGAACTTTTGTGAGGTAGAATAAACTTTGAGCAGGGCTAAAAAATATTTACCACAGTCCACAACGTAAAAACAAGTATAAAGAGTGATGCGTGGGTCTTGATTAGCATGTATGGACACACAGAGAATCAGTTACGGGATTGTCTTCTTGTAAATAAAATGAGGGTTTGTGTGTTGAAGCACAGGCAAGCCAGTGAGGACATAAAAATCAGTCCTACCATTCTGTGTTATTCACAATGAACACACCATGTTTTAAAGCCAGAAAATATTCATTTTGTATTCTTGTTTTTTCACAGAGCACGCCTTAGCATCGATAGGTTCATAGGAGAAGACCAAGGGCCGACAATATCAGGGAAAAAAACCTCCTGCGTACTGTCCACCTCATTAAATTCAATGAAGACAATCAAGACAACCTGATGAAGGTCTAAGTACTGAAACGTCGTCATTAAACTAAATTGCAAGTGAAGTGAGTGTGCAAAGTTTTTTTTCCCCTATATTTGTGTGTTTTTAAAGATATGAATTAGTCAAATATAAATTAATCAATCATATCAATCATGTCTATGTATTGCCCTTCAACAAAAATTCCTCTATCAAAAAGGAGAAAACTACCTGACAGCACTAGTATTTGTCATGGCTCTAGATTCTAGAAGTCTTTGTGTTGTGTCTGGTGTCTTGTGTTTTGTCCCTTTTTGTGTCTCTTAGCGTTCTCCTCTGTGCTTTTCCCTCTATGTTCTCCCCTCTGTCTCATCCTTTTCCTCCTTGCATGTTTGTCTCCCTCTGTCTGTCAGTATTGTTTCCTTCATGCTTTCTCCCGTGTCTTTCCCTCATTATCTCACCTGTCCTCCTCCCACCTCTCTCCCCACCTGTTCCTCGTTCCCTCATTAGTGTGTCTGTGTATTTAAGCCTTGGTTTCCCATGTACGCTTTATCAGTTCGTTGTTTGGTGTTTGTTTGATGTCTCCTCCGAGTTCCTTGTGTTTCGTCTTGTAGTAACCATGATCTGCGCTCAAATGTATACCACTCAGTTTAGAGGGCCCAGCTGTTCTTTTCTGAGCAGTGGGGAGCACCCCGCAGTCCCAGCTAAGCCCTGTACTGTATCTTGTGTATGATGGGGTCGACAGGGAATGTTGGAATTAAAGCTGTAATTGCCCCTGTAAGACTAAACGCATGACTAAGTGACGCCAGTTGCCACCCAGGGCCCAAGGGAGGGAGGGGCCTGGATGTGACACCTGGGGCTTAAAAAAAAAACATACTGAAATGGGCATTTCATGGGTATAATGTCAATACAAAAGTTAATAGTGGAAAACCTGTATTGATCATGGTTAAAGAAGAAAGGCACAGGGGTTACATCTTTGCATTGCATTTTTCAGTAAAGCTAAAGATATATTTGCTTTCAGTGGTTGTGAATGTCCTCAGAAAATAACAGAGGCAGAGTGACAGCTATCAGAAAGAGATTGAAAGAAACTAGTTTTGTAAAAATTGTAATTTGTAGTTGAGAGCATTCTGAGTATTTGAAAGTTCTCCCATGTTTTAACAAAAAACATTTATATACTGCTTTTAATTTGACATTATTTTAATACTTTAATTACTTATTATTATTAGTCATATTATTAGATTCAGGGATATGAAGCATTTGAAGTTACTCCAAGAATTAACATCACAATAATGAAATATAGACGGCACTGGCAGAAGTGTCTATTACAGAGTTCAAAAGGTAAAAAGGTCTCTGCATCTAGCTGATTCACCTGAATGACCCGGTGGACACTAGAAAAAAGTGTAACTTAATGGCAATACATTTGAGGGTATATAACAAAGTCTGAAGGAGCAGGCATTACTTATAGGGTAACCTCTCATGCACTGACTTTGCTGAAAGAAGAATCATTACCTGCATCGGAAGGGGTTCCCAACTGCAGAAGGAGTTTTCCTTCGCACAAACCTCCAGCTCTCCATCATAGAAGAGCTCGCTGGGAACCTTCAGGATGGCAGGGTGGGACCTGAAAGAGACGAACACAAATGGAAATAGATGAGAAGATGTGGAAAGTCAGTCCCATCCTTTCTCATCTCAAACCATCACCACTTCCGCACCTGTAGTTCTTCAGCAGTTTGGTGACAAAGCGATTGTTGAACTCGCCCTTTTCGTTCTTCGAGTACAGAGGGAAATCATTCATCAAGCGCTCCAAGAGGGACACTCCTGCGCACAACAGAGCCTTTTAAGTCCAGACACTCCAGATATACATGGACATAAGTGGAGGGTATGATTTCGAGCTACTAACAAAAATGGCATTTATCCAAACTACAGTGTTATAAGCAGGAAAATGTATATGTTGAGTGTGTCTGTAGTTACCCATGCCATATTCTTTAGCAAGAGAAGATCTGACAATGGGTCCGAGCTGCTTGGGGTCTCCAGCTAGAACCACCTGCCCAGATTCTGTACAGAGCAGCCCTTTGATCCACAGATAACACAAATCAACCAACAAATAAAGCAAGTACAAAACAATCACAGGAAACACACCGCTGTTTGTTTTCTTTACCTGCCAGTGGGATTAAACATTCTGTCTCCAAGGCGTTTCCCGCCTCGTCCACAAAGATGTGAGTGAAATGACCCTTAGGGATGCCACTTGTGACCAACCTGCAGAGATCAGAGGGTACAAACAAACTTACTCCCACAGACATTCATCATGAGAGTTGACTGCAAGGTTATCAAATGGCAGAGAATATAAACACAGGATGTGAATACTGTAGTGTTTTTTATACTGTCATGAAGGTGAGTGACTGTAGTGCCAGAGTCATTCACTACCTTCCAGCTGTATACAGGGTGGTGACTATGATCCTGTGCTCCATCAGCTCAGCTTTAGTGGGCAAGTTCCACTTCCCATCCAGGTTAGAGAATGCCTGTGAAAGTACCACAACGTCCATGAACACAAAACTTAACAATGAGTGGAAGTGCAGCAGAATTGCAGCAAGAGAGCGAGTGAATATATGTGGATATTCTCTGGATGAGTGTGAATAAGAAATGGTTCACATCAGATGTGATTGATTTCAAATGTAACATCGCTGACCTTTAGAATGTCAGGGACATTTTTTGACTCCAGGCTTTGGGCAAACATGCGGTACGGTTTGAACTCCAGAATCTTCTCGCAGAGCTGATCAGCAGCGCTGTTGGTAGGAGCGCAGGCCAGGATATGGCAGGAAGCCTGCGTCATAACTATCTGCTTGATGGCCTCCGCCAACGTCACAGTCTTGCCTGAACAAAGAACCATTAAAATAAAATCAAATGCATTACATTTCTGGCTTTGTCATTGGTTGTTAGGATAACAGGTCAAGCCTAAATTGCTTTAACAGTGAAGACTAAACATAAACTTTTTGTAGCATTTTGGCCGTTTGTTTGCATGAAAAGGCAAACTTTTAAAACCTAGTTCGATCGTCCTGGAAACTGGCAGACGTGATTCCTGTGAAAATGGTGACGACGCGGCCGCACATCTGTGTTGTGTTTTTAGCAGTGCTTAATTATTTCAATTAAAGGAAAACTCTTCAAAACAGACAGAGTTATCAAATTATATACTGTGAGAAACACTGGTATGGATCAATATGGAAAAAATATTTGGGATCTTTATTATTTTTTTGTCATATTGCCAAGTCCCAGACAACATAATACACTGGTTATATGTTGGTACATTACCTGTTCCAGGTGGGCCAAACACCAGGTAGGGGGCAGGTTTGGATGAGCCAGCTACAATGTGCTGTACAGCACGATACTGCTCTGGGTTTCTCTCCAGCTTTGGGTCAAACAGCTTACTGAAAGGAGGACAGAGGATGAGATTCATGATGGTAGAGCTGAGTCACAGAAAAAGAGAGTCATTATGTTTACCTGCACAGCGAAGCACAGGTAACACAAGATTAACATGGTTTATCTTGTAACTAGTTTAGTAGAACAGTCTTTCAAATGCCTTCATAAATACAATTAATCTTTTAGTTTTGACTGGACATTAGATCAGATGAGCAGTAAGTATTTTTCGTTTACACTATTGAGGTAGTATTTTCTCGCTCTGTCTTTGTAGGTGTATAAATGAAATAAACCCTCCTGAAGTGAGATTGTGCTGGTCCTATCTTACTCCTGGAATTTCGTTCAGGAAAATGTCATTAAGGCTGAAATAAATTCCTTCTGTGCAATGTTTGCATGGACAGTTCTTTTACAGTGGCATGGATTTTGTGGGTAACGTATCTGTGCACTTTTTAATCCACTTTCAAATCCACCTCCGGGCATGAGTTGGATCATCCAGTGCCTTCGCTGCAAAGACCTCCGCAGGTGTTTTAATGTATCTTCAGAAAACTATAATAGGTAGTTAAGTGTGTTTATATTTGTAGGTCAATAATTAACATCATCCATTAATATGTAGAAGAAGGACTATTAAAGACATCTGTGGCGTAATGCAAGCAGCAACGATATTTCCCTTTAAACAAATAGATAGACACAGTGTATATACAGTACATGTTCTTTTTCAAGTGTCTCAAAACTTTTGGCCACAACTGTACTAGTATGTCTAACCTGAGTTGGGGAGGCTTAGTTTGCTGAGAGGGGAAGGCACGGTGAGAAGGGAACAGCACCTCTCGCAGGTTGTTTTTAACTGCCAGCTCTGCAGCTCTGTGCTGAAGACGTAAAGTCAGGTCACTGATGGTGAATTCAACACTGAACTTCATACCATCTTCAAAGCGGTCCAGCAATCTGCAAACAAATGCACGGAAAAACTGTGTGAATCTCATATACTCACAAACACTGATACAACTGGTAAAAAAATCCATCAATATTTTTTCTATCTTAGTGACCGTATATTACTGTAATGTGTCAATCTTACTCTTGGTGGAAGCTGAGATGGACACTGTTGAGTTGCACACTGTGGACGTAGCCGCGGTACTTTTTTTTTTCTCCTAAAAGACACACCAACAACACATCACCTCGTAGCACAGACGGGCGATTCTCAGCAACGCCAGGCAACTGGCAGGTGACCAAGAATGAAGAGAGACATAAATCATTATTAATAAAGTCAATATGCAGGCGATTATGTTGTTAATTCAAATAACTAATTTTCTTTTTCCTTCATGCTATAAATATTTTCACACCGTACTGTACCACAACCTGCAGTCAGAAATATACAATGGCTATTGTACCAGCTGTGTAGAAAATGATACATTTTCAAGGGATCATTGTGATGGTCTAAAAATAATTGTTTAAACTTAGACACTTGTCTGTTTTTTTTATTTTGTTTTAACTCCCTTAGCAAAAAGTAGTTTATTCAAGTGTACTACAAGTATACTTATTTTATACTAAAACTGAGGTAGTATACTTGAAGTATACTTTTTATATACTACATTTTACATACTTATGAAAAGTATAGTGAAGTATACTTGGCTTATACTGAAAAGTATAAAGAATAATCTAAGACTACGTACATTAATACTTAGACTTATACTTTAATACTAAAGCTTATACTTGTACTTGAGTATACTGTGGACTGTGGCGCAAAGACTCTTGGGTATTTTGTTGTTGTCGGTGTGATTATGGTTCATGAATGTGTTTGTGAATAAGATTATGTGTAAAACGGTTGAGGTTTAATTCACATCCTTGTTCTGTGGTTAAATTGTGTCGAATTAACAAAGATGATAAAAATGTTGGCACCGTGAGTGAAGGGGTGTTTTCCGAGAGAGACCTCCCGTCTGTAAAACTGTCTTCATGTATAATTATAAATTGTGAATCTCTTGTTGGAAATTCTCACATTGCAAGTACTAATATTAATAATATCTTGATGTAAGTACATAAAAATGTTGAGTCCTTGAGTTGTGCTTACATTCAAATTGGCAGAATAAAAGTGTTTTTCATTATACACATTTGCTCTGAGGTATTACCCTTGTTACAAACTTACATGTTAATAAACTAAAATGTGGACTAGAAGTATATACTTAGTACACTAGTAGTATATAGATGAGTGTACTTGATGTATACTTGAAAGTGTACTTCTGTAAACTTAAAATGACCTTATAAAGTATACTTAAAGTATACTTTTATAAACTTAAAATGTTCCAATTTAGTCTGAAGAAGTATCAAATTAGTTTACTTTCTAGTGTGCTACTAGTACATGGTCCATAGTATACTTGCTATACTTATACTTATACTCAAGCATACTTAATAAAATTAACTTCAAGTATACTACTTTTTGCTTATGCACATCACCTGGAAGTATGTAAAGGAGACCAGAGCCAGCTGTCAGTATATCAGCATGCCAGCTAAAGTAAACCAACACAATCGTCACTGATGTTCTTTGCAGTGTGATAATGTGTTTCAATGATATGCACTCATTTTTGAATGAATTCCTCCAGACAAGGCACTGCAAGTGTTATTTAGATAGGTAGCTTATGCAAGTTATCTTAAAACAAACCTTAAAGAATGAATGAATAGGTGAAGAGATTTTTGTGGGTGAATGAGTGAGCACATATTAACCTCTAGAACAAGCAGTTTCTTGTTGAACTGGTCTCTGGTCATGGTGGCCTCTGCTCTGTCATCATTGGGGATGTTGTATCTCTTGATGTCCTTCTTCATCTGTTGCTCCTCCAGATACAGCAGCAGGTGAAACTTCTCGGAGTACCTCTCCCAGTTCAAAGGTTTTTTCAGCACCTGTCTGATCAAATGAAAAGAAAGACATTTTATGCAGTGCATGTATTGTTGAACAGAGGCCGGGTTGTTTTATGTCATGAAGTTATGGTTTTGGCCTGTGACCACATTAAGTCCTCTCTCTAAGAAATATGTAGGTTGTGCTGACAAGCATATGGATTGTGTTCAAAGGAAATGTTTTTTGTTTTTTGTTTTTTTGTTTTTTTTCAGTAAAGCTCTACATTTATCTACAGCAAAGTTGAGATTGTTGGGACGGAAGCTGGCTGTACAAAGTGTGGGAGTATGACACACAGCACTGTGGTTTACATCTTGAGTTTTGTCTTCCAAAAGATGTCACTTCCCCTCTCTCTAATCCTGTTTCCTGTCCAAGTCTTCAGCTGTCCTATCAATAAAGCCAAAAGGCCAAAAAAGTACTTAAAAAAAAAAAAACAACAACACCACAATCTTTCCAGTGTCAATATGTAACCATAAAAGGTTTCATATTGAGGTACAAGTGGATATTGTATTGCAAGATCCGATATTTTGGCAACAAACAAAATACATTGCTAATTAACATTTTTACTGATATCTTTAGTATCAATATTTTTGAGACTTACCAGATATGTTAAAGGGTTACATTCTATTTTTCAACCTGGACCCTATGAGCCCATGGTTTTGTCTGTCACTTGTACCTCACTTCCCCACGATATACTGTATGCAAATAAACACCTACATGACTGACACAAAATAACAAATCGTTTTGTACAAAGTCTCAAGAAGAATTTCTTGTAGACAGCGTTTCACAAAGTTTCTCAAGTTTGGTTTCACGCCTGTACTAAGAGCTGTCCACTTGTGATTGCATCACTCAGAACACATGTTGATACCAGGTCTGAACAGCCACTAAGTGACGAATGTCTGACAAATAGTGATAACAATTTTTTGATCTGGTCCAGTGCTGCGATACCCCATGGGCTCCAGTGTAATACAGGCAACTGCACACTGTCAAAGTATGTCTACCTGAAGATCTTGTTTTCGCCAATGACGGGCTCAGTGCAAAGCACCCAGACTCATTTTTCAGAAACAGTTCTTTTTAAAGCCAATGTCAACTCTTATAATAATGTGTGATTGGATGAAATTGGACTAAATGTACCTTTTTTTAAAGAAGGCAGGAGATTTCTTCTGATACATATAATCTGGTATAGGATAACGTTCTAGTCTGACCCCATTTTGTGGGTCCATGCTTGACAGCCTGGGGAGACAAAATGGAAAAGTTTGGATACATCACTAGGACACACAGGGCATTTAACATTGGCTTGTATTTGCAATGTGTTGGGTGAACAGTGATACCTTTCGGGTCGCTGTCCGTCTTTAATCTCGCAATCAACTTCAGGGGGTCGTGCGGTGAAGGAGGGAGGTTTGAAGGGTGAAGTAGGGCCCAGCTCCTGTCCTAAGGCAGTCCTACACCGAAACTCAATAGAGCGCACAATATAGAAGGCATCGGTGGAGTGATGCGGTTTGAATTCAAAGGCCAGTAAGGCTGCATAACATCCAACTTGACTGCAGTGGAAGTGAACCTCGATTGTATGGCTGTTGCCTGAGAAAAAGAACAAAAACAGGTGTCATTGTTGCATTAATAAAATATAAAATATGGCATCCTGATATTTTAAATATTCATATTCAGGAAATAGTTCCAGTTCACTTATATTTAGTTTATTGACAACAACATTTCGATACTTCGCAAGTAAGTGTACAGTGTGCGGGAGTCTTTTTCCGTCTTCTTCTTTGCACCTGTTGACCCTAAGGTGTGCAAAAGCTGCACTTTGTAAATATTCAAATTCAAATTAGCTTCAAAATTCTAATGAAATCATTGCCAAAGCTAAATTACATGTTAGAAATCCCAGTGTCTGAGGATCAGGGAGATGGATAAACCTTCAAAGACATTTCTGCTCAAATTCTTATACTCTTTTCAACCGGCACAGTGTAACTAGAGTGGCGTATATCAGTTTTACGAACTGCGTGTCTTTTATTTACTGTTAACAATGCAGTAACATTCCCTTCCCATCATCAACCTAAGCAATAACACTTCTTTTGTTACATAAATTGATATTAATGCTTTGTAGTTTATATTTGATTAATTCAACTCTTTATTTGCTTTCACATTTAATCAGCCATTTTATTTATTAATCTTTATATTTTTTTTATTTATTGACATATTTCTTTATCTATTTAAGATAGTATGTCAGAGTAAATAAAAAGCCAGGTGTTAGATTCTTTACTTTCTTCAAGCTGACGTGATTGTTTCTGAATAAGGTTTATCTTTAACTTAAGTGTTTTACAATACTGAATGTGTGTACGATTCTTTTTGGGTCTTTATATATCAGGTTAGACAATTTTCTAACTTGTTCATTCAAGGTTGACAGTCTTAGACCAGCAGTTCTTTTTTTCTCTTTATTTGTACTTAATTTCAATTAAGCTCTTTCATATATTGAACAACTTTACACATGCCTTCAGTAGCTGAAGAGTAGGTGTCATGGTTGTCACACATGTGGACCCATGACATGGAAGGAAGGCGAAGTTACGCCCTTCTTAAGCTCACCACTAGCTTGAGAGACAACTTTTTGACATGAGCAACTAAAGGATATAAACTGCTTCTGTCTTTTGGCAGCATCTGCACTGAAGATGCACCTCCTCTGTCCTGGTTGCTCCTGCTCTGATACCAAAACATGATTATTTGCCAAAGACTGACTGTAACGCACAGCTTGAACATACAGCTACAGCTGCTTTTATCTGGATGAGACTCTGCCTTGACAAACAGATGATTCCTTCTGGGATGGGGCAATAATTTCTCTGCTATTGGTAATGTCAATAAGATACACTATTTTTTACATTACCTGGTTGCAGAAGGTGGGGGTGGTCCTTGGTCACATTGAGCTCATCTTTAAGTGTGATGCACTTGAGACTGTGCAGTGGGAAGCACTTGGTGAAAAACACGGGTACCCTTTCGGTGTTTTCCACTCTCAAATTTACTACTTTTTTCTTCTAAAAGAAAAAGACAAGAAATCATAGCCTCGCATTGGTACAACAACCAAAATTGGGTTTATCTGATTCAGCAGATGATGATCGGGACACGTTGCAGATTCATAATGTCAATACCTCAGATTTATCCACAAACAAGGAAAGTGTCCCGTTGTCAAAGCCCTGGTCACAGTTGATGCAGACACCATTTTTGTCAGAGATGAGATGAGCCCTGTAGGTGCAAAAAGCACACAGGGTACGATCAATATTAAATCACAGAATCAATTGTCATATATTCTCTTTCATGTATGTAATACTTGCACAGAAATGAAAACGTGGGCTGTGTTTAACACAATGCCAGTGACGCAAGTTAATGACAGCAAAGCGGGCGATTAGACTTTGTGGCCTGCTTGTATCCTAGCAACCAGCAGGTTATGATTACAACTTTACCCACACTATTTCCTGTCTCGTCTGCTTTTTCCACATGAAGAACTTCAGCTGGTTGTTGTGGTGATCCTGGAGTCCAAAGAGAACCCTTTGTTTGTTGATTGTGACTCTTAAATTTACTTTAAGTTACTGTTCATAAAGCATAAATGTTTAAATTGTTTTAAATAAAAAATGCTGCTATTTTTTTGCCACAGCTTTTTCATATGTATACAGGGCTCATGTTTTCCTTGACCAAAATATAAGGTTACACTCAAGCTTTTACAAAGGCTCTTCTCTCATCCACGTCCCACAAGTGACAAAAACAGAGAAAGCTGTTCTAACAGAGATTCTTTCATCCGTTTGCTTAAAAAAGCTCATAACTTAAAACTCTTATCTCTCCTGTTTCCTCCAGAGACAGAGTTTCCTAATTTGTGTGAGAGCGTAAATAAGGGCTCCTCACAGAAACACACATTCTTTCCCTTAATGGTCTCTACAACGAAGGTCAGGCTGACCTGTGAGCTGACCTGCACACAAAGAGGAGATCAGACACTTAAACATAGTATAAAGTTCATATTTAAAATATTAGAAGTAAAAATGGGCCAGCAGTTCAAAGAAAAGGATTTTGGGAGCAACTGAATCGAATGAGCACTCTGTTACCTCTCTTTCTTCAGTTTTTTCTTGAGAAGACTGGCGATTATCTTCCGGTCTGGAACGTCCATCCTTGCTCTGGGGCTGGCAGCTATCGTCTGGGAAGGCCTTGGTCGACGGAATGTGTGAATGCCACTGGTCCAAACAAGGAATGTTGTCCTGTGCAAAGGATCACTTCAAGTCAATTTTGTCTCCAGGTGAAAAAGAATTCGCTATCAAGTAGCTCAGTGTTTGCTATTATGATATTTTTATTGGCAGTAGTGGAAAAAAATAGTATCCTCAACAGCCTTTTTGCATTTAAATATTAAAACATGTAAATACAGATAAGTATAACAGCATGCTTTGTCTTAAAGGAGACTACTAAATTTCACATACTGTCTGAAAGTCTCTGTTTTGGCTCCCGTCCTTTAAGCCATCCCTCCCTCTCCCCTCCTGAACACACTTGTCTGAGCCACCACTGCTGACATCAACAGAGCAGCTGTGGTAAATCATTTCCTACATGCCAAACTAGCCACAGCGCATTCATTACGCAAATGTGTGACACCACAACAAAGTGTGACGACAACCAAGTCACGGCATTAAACACGAGACCCTTTTCGTTTAAGGATGTAGTGGTGACGACATTTTCTTAGATTTATACTGAACTTACTATCTATGAAGAACACTCACAGTTGAAGTAACAAGGTGGCTTTTCACGCCCCTGGACCTCTTTCATTATGATCAACCCGGTCTCGCCACTATTGTTCTCGGAACTTCAAACATATCCGTGTCTTGATCATTCTTGGTTATGTTTTTAAAAAGCCAACAGACGTCACAACCTGGCCCCTGCCTTCCTTGGGCCCGGGGTGACCTGTGGCAACACTTGTTACTTATTTGTTTCAACATTATCATAAAAGCTTATATTACACATTGGCCTTCCCCTTACATCCCCACCAGACCTAAGCTTAATGGTAGGGTGACATACTTTTACCTATCTGGCTTGGCAGGGACAGCAGGGGATATTCCAGCATCTATTAATACCTGTCAGAGGCATATGGAAAAAATTGTCTCAGTATCTGCCACTACAAGGAGCAGTGTTTTTTTTAGTGGAGAGAGAAGCTTTTGTCGGTGTGGACTTTGGCTTTTTTAACTTTCAAAATCTTTTTACAATCACAAGAACACACATAAAACACGAGAGGAAAAAAAGCAACAAAATGGGGCTTATGGTAAAACCACAATTTGTTATTGGTTTAAAACTTTAAATCTCTGAAAATGTCTAAAAGCCCTGAAACCCTTGGCTTTGAAACTTTAACACAACATTATGTACCTTTTTTTCAATCTTAAAATAACAACTTCAAAATCATTCTGTTGGTACAGTGTCCTGTAACAGGGTGAATGGTGTCTCTGTCTCAGTCACTCGGCCACTCACATCACTTCTTTCTGCACTATGTAACTTCAGTGAGAGGGGAAGATCACAGCCCTACATACATGTTATCAACACAGAACATTATTATAATGAGTTTGTTTATAGTCAGCACCTACATTGCATCTGAAAAATGGTTACAGACCTGAGATCTGTATTCACAACGGTGTTATTGCACTCAAAAATACTGTGGTGGACGAGGAATCACACAAAATGCCATGCATAATGCATAATGTTGCTTTGAGTGAAACAGTTACCATAAATATCAGATAAATAACTGCTCCACCAGAATATTTTTTTTAATGGAATAAATATTAAACGATAGTTTTGTGTTTATACATTGTAGCACTGACTTATGGTGCAAAGTGACATAACACCCAAACAGGCTTCAGACCACAACTACACCACCCGCCAGTCATTACTACTGTACGGATGTGTAATCTGCGATGAAATGTAACTGTGTACATTTACTCCAGTAATGTGCTTAAGTACAATTGTGCGTCCGAGGTCCCATTTCCCTCCGGAGACCATAAATTAAATCGTACCGCACAGAAATGTTGTGTACTTTCTTTGACGACCATATTTTCTATCAGGAGAGACTGGAAAATAAATTGTATATATTTGTTTAATCCCCAATGACTTTAAACAAAGTGAGAAAACCAGTAAACTGATTATAACTGTTATCAGCTGTAGGCCTTAATGTTGCGATGCAATACTTAATCATCATATCCTTTAGCTGTATATTACATAAAGAGGAAACACAAGTGAACAGCGTCTTCTTGTCTTGTCACTTTCTTGAAATGTGTCAGAGGACTGTACTGACGTCTGGACAGTAGTTTCGATTTCTTGAGTAAAACATATTTTATCACTCGCGACTTTTTTCAGACACTGGGATCCATTTCCTTCATGATAAAGAAGATCTCACCTCTTGAAGTGGTCGCTGTAGATCTCTTGACCCGAGTTGAGGTCGGTGTGTGATGGAGGCTTGATTCGTATCTCTTCAACGATGTAATTATAAAGTCCAGTCCAATCTGGCAGGACTGTGATAAAGATAACTTACAGTCTAGGATCAAACACTGATGTGATCTTAGTTACTCAAACAGAAACGCTTCTGGATTGGCACGGCCGGGGGATCATATCAGCATCTGACGGGAAACCCCCAAAGTTAGTCGACGTCGATGTGTGTGTGTGCGTGTGTGTGCGCTCACAGGCAGCGCCCCTCTCTTGCAGGCTGCAGACGGATACAGTTGGGCCTGGATGCAGTACGCAGATCGGGGAGTGGCTCAATGTGGGCGGAGTTAAACGTATGACCTCGCCCTCACGTTGAACCACTGAAGAAGAAGTGTGTGTGTCTGAGAGAGGTAAGATAGGCAGGAAGAGAGGAAGAGACAGAGCTCACAACTTTAACCCGTTGTGTTTTCTCTTTATGTCTGTGAATCATTCAAACAAACAGACACAAACCCAACTGTTGATGCATTCACATAATTAGTTTTGTTTATTAAACTTTCAACTTTGGATCCTTTTGGCTGTATTAATGCATACTGTATACATTTTTGGCAAAGGTGTTTGTTATTCTTATTCTATCTATTTAAACCTCAGCTCACATGTCTATAGATACACAGTGCACATTACAGACGGACTGCTAAATATAAAACTTTTTTTTTCCCATCATCACAGTGTCATTACATTTAGGGCATTTAGCAGACGCTTTTGTCCAAAGCGACTTACAATAAGTACATTTGTCACAAGAAAGAAACCACAACATATCAAGGTTTACAAAAAATGGAAACAATTTTCATTACAGCATATAATCATGCATCCCAAGCCATCAGGCTTTCAATTCGTTGGCCAGGATGAGTTTCTTAATCAGAACTATCTTTCACTAAATAGGGCCTGTGTTGGTACCTGTATTTTGGCCCATATGCCTAAACCCTCATGCAACTGATAAGACCACATTTAATGCAAAAAAAAAAATCAAAAACCTCCATAAATTTACTATATAAAAGTATATGGGAATAAAACAGTGGCAACGTGTAAACAAACTGGAAGTAACAGGGTTGAAATCCTGAAAATAAATAAATATATATGGTAGTTATTATTAGGACTGATGCTGGCAGAAAAATGTTACCTGGTGAAAGCTGATATACACAATACATTTATGGCAGTTTCTGACATGGATTTTTTTTTTTTTAAAAATAGGTTAGATGTTGTCATGAAAAAATATAGCTTAGTGTGAACAAATCAAACTCCATTGCTACAACTGGGACTTAAACCTTACAATGAAGAACTAGAGTTATACAAAGTGTTTCTGTCCTCAAATGAACCATCTTGCACACCCATCCAAGGACAAGGGTTTCTGTGACTTGTAGCAACTTTGATGTCATACATTTTTCTATGTTAACTAAGCCAAAGCTCATTTTTGGGAGAAAGTAGATGAAACCAGTTTGGAAATTTCTTATTATTCAATCCGTGTAAATCCGTGTACCCTTCGTTCTTTGGTTTTTCCGTTTCAAAACCAAATTAAAATAACAGAAAAACAACTTTGTTTTTCTGTTATTTTGTTTTAAAACCAGAACGGAAAAACGGAAAAACAGAATAACACAAAATCACACATTTTGTAGCTGTTATTCTGCTTTAAAACAAAAACAGAATAACGTGAAAATTAAGTTTTTTTTATTTTTACTGTTTTGTTATTGTGATATTTGGAAAATTCGGATTCAGGAGCGGCAGCGCAGTAAATGTAATTCATGTAATTCACACAGAAAGCTGCGCTGCCGCTCCTAAAGAGACGTGACGGTAGACGTCATGATGATGATCGGGGTGTTTCCCCTGCGGTTATTTATCAAAATATACACCTGCACCCGGCGTTTAAAGTGAACCCTGCGGTTAATTGAAACCCGGCTATTATTTGGTAATTTACGGTACATTTACACCCCGCTCTGTACGCCGGAACGGCGGTGGCCATGCGCATCCGCGATTCATTTACAGCCTGGAGGCGGAGTGCTGTGTGTCTCCTCTCTGCTCTGACTGGACTGCTGCACGAGGATACTGAAAGACTGACCGCCTGTGAGTGCTTTTGGACAGGGGAGGGACTCACGGCAGCACCCGTTGCTTGTTGAGCACAGTAACTACAGAGTGATACGTGCTTTCAAGTCAGAGTCTCTTTAGGAGCGGCAGCGCAGCTTTCTGTGTGAATTACATGAATTACAATTACTGCGCTGCCGCTCCTAAATCCGAATTTTCCAAATATCACAATAACATAACAGTAAAAATCAAAAAACTTAATTTTCACGTTATTCTGTTTTTGTTTTAAAACATAATAACAGCTACAAAATGTTTGATTTTGTGTTATTCTGTTTTCCCGTTCTGGTTTTAAAACAAATTAACAGAAAAACAAAGTTGTTTTTCTGTTATTTTAATTTGGTTCTGAAACGGAAAAACCAAAGAACGAAGGGTACACGGATTAAATCGGATTTAATTCCCTCCTCTTTTCTCTACTTTGGTTTGTGTGATGAGAACATGAAGAGTGTTACGGTGTTGTTTTGGTCTGGAACCACAATGCAGAGACCGGAGGCTGGAAATCAGGTTTGAATTATTATTTTTTTTACAGGCCAGCGTTCTTAT
Organism: Sparus aurata; assembly: GCF_900880675.1. Classification (NCBI taxonomy): domain Eukaryota; kingdom Metazoa; phylum Chordata; class Actinopteri; order Spariformes; family Sparidae; genus Sparus; species Sparus aurata. Next base: position 16,430,586 of record NC_044193.1, on the reverse strand, counting down.
GGAAATGGCCTGTGAGGAGGCCAGGCAGGCTGGCTGGGTTGTCTGGTGGCGGTGTGCAGGGACCTCAGGTGAGTCAGTGGATCAGGAAGCAGAACAGAGTGGCGCTGGAGGTTCTGCACACGAGGGAAACAAAATATGAGTATGAGACATAGCCCAGACAGGGAAAAACACTGGAGCACAAGAGAAATCTCAACACTAGAAAATGCATAAAAGATAGCTGAATTCAATAGCAAGCAGCAGTGATATAATCACCATACAGGATGGAACAATCTGGCACCAGAGTGGAGAAGAGGCCAGGATTAAACAGAAGTTGACGAGCTGATGAGCTGCAGGTGCACTTATAACTATTGCTTCACAGTCACAATCTGTTTTGATACCTGAAACTGTCAGGTTTCTTGTAGGTGACCCAGCTATGGTAATGTATTGAAAGATAAATTTACAATTTAGCTCTACGTGTTTAGTTAATGGACATTAACGGCTTTGGATGTTCTTAAACAGTGGTAAATAAAGCTAGATAGGTGATTTTGAATTTACTGAAAGGGAGATGATTCTATCACCCCAATCCTATTATCCCCCCCATCCAAAGCTCCTATCACCACCTCAATAAAGCCCTTTGTTTTCTGACAATTTTCTTAGATGTGAGAAATCCTACTTTTGTTAAAGCATAAAGGGCTTTAGGACAGGCATTTGAGATGACAGTGATGCCCAGTGAGAAGGATATGCCTGCTTTTGCCTTTTTATGGTCTGTCGGATACAAATATTGTCTAAAAGGAGTGAGACCTCATGGCACAAACTGATTTCTCTCTCTGTATCACACATATTTCTCTGGTGAGATTCTCAGTGTGCTGTTACAATATGCATAAATCCTAACACTACCTGACAACCTATCTGATAGCCAGGGAGAAAGCACAGTGGTCCTACTAACTCGAGCCTCACAGCAGTACATGTGAATGTATAAAGGGGCTCTGAAAATGTTGTGGCATGCTGAAAGCTGGTGGTTACTTAATGTTAGCTGAATGTCTGTTTTTTCTTGTCATGTTACATTCTGCTCACAAATGGCCAATTAAAATATGATAAATACATGTACATTGTTACAAATTTGACATAAAGCCCCTTTAAATAGCAACAAACCCATAGGAACGGGACTTCATTGGACACTGACTGCACACTTCGTTGTCAGTGTCTCCGTCATTGTCAGTGTCTCATGCAGTACTTTATTCATACAGAGTATGAGATGAGTGTGTGACGTCTGTGGGTCCTTAAACAGAAGTCCAGCTGTTGCTGAATCACTCTTCAGAGAACCCAAACAGCCCTTAGTCTTTAAGACTATTCAAGAATCTCAAGACAATGGAAAGACACACAGTATGAAGTGCGTGAATGTGTGTGAATGTGCATATTACCAGAGGTTCCTTGAGTGTACACGAGTCAGTGTCTTCCTCTTCCTCTGCATCATAAACAGAAATGCCTCGGTAACCCCCTTCTTTGTAGCAGTAATGGATGAATCTAAAAAGAGAGGTCAGTGTATGATGCATGTAGGAGCATTTGAGGTATGTATCTGTCCAAGCCTTCCCTCTCCACTGAAACAGAATTAGAGTAATGAGAACTTTATGAGGACCTTACTTGTTCCATATCTGGGCAGTTTTCAAAATTCTTGGGTCTCCAACCACAATCAGTAAGGCTCGTGCTCTGGTCAAGGCCACGTTGAACCTCTGTGGAGATAGTTTCAATTATGCCTTTGCCACACTACATGACTATCAAAGTTGTCAGATCGTTTTACTTTTCAAACTACACAGGTTTCTGTCTTATAATTGCGAGTTTTGTAGTCGTTGATGTTAGCACTGTAACTGATCAGAAGCAGAGTGGTAACACATTACAAGATCAGACAAATGAGATGCGACATGGGAATGATGGCAACAGAAAAATATGTTTCGTAGAATGGAGAAAGGGTAGGTGTTATGAACTACCCTGGGAGATGTGAAGCAGGTGAAGTGTGAGGGCCGGGTGAGGTCAAGGTAGACTGATCCACAAATACACAACACAGAAACATGTCACGAGATGGGAGGTAGCTCACTGAACCCCGTGAGTGGGTGGAGTTGAGGAATCAGTATCACCTGGTCCGGGGGGGAGGCGGAGGTTGAAGACAACTTCCGGGGTTTCAAGGAGAGAGAGAGAGAGAGACCGGGCCGGCGACACACACACTCACACACTGCACCGGAGTCACACACCAAATGAACTAAGAACCAAGTGCCGAATCGAGCGAGCTGGCCGGCTGTGGAGCTGCTGTGGCCATATAGCGACGGGGACGCCCTGAGCTACGGCCTCGCCGAGTCCGGTCGTGCCGGGTCGTACCGGGTCCAGAAGCAGTACGGAAGGAGCGGGTAAGTGAAGCAACTCCCATGCTCAGTTAGTTACACACACCTAGACAGATACACAAACTCACGTTCTGTACATACACCTGCGAGAGGTAACCACAGGAGCAAGCGGGAGGCTTAAATCAGGTCAGGCATAGTTTGATAATGTTAAACGAGCAACCCATATTTACATGCTGTACTGTTGCAGTCCCGTTTGTCCACGTGTGTTACAGTAGGAGAGAACTGTTTTTGTAATGAAAACATGGAACTGCTTGCTTGTGTTGTAGTTCAGCAAGGATGAAATGGTTACCAATTCCGAATAGCGTGTATGTATTCTGAAAGAACCTGCAGCCTGTTATTGTGTGTGCTCCATCCAAACAGATGCATAATTAGGTTTAGTGAGCTACTGTGGATAACTGCAGAGGAGAGGAGAGAGGAGGAAAGGAGAGGAGGGTGTTCTCTCATTGGCTGTAGCTCACTCCTGGCTCCCTGACCCATTGACAAATCAAACAGATATTAAGCCATGCTAAACATCCAGAAGGCAACATGTCAGCGAGCTGTCAGCCAGCTCCTGAATTGTGAATTTAGCTTCAGTGCGCATGGAAAAATGAGCACCTGTGAGTAGATCCACTAGTGCTTAAATTGTGGACATTAGAGGTTTCAGTAAAAATCTGTTTCTCTTCATTAATATTGAAGTTTTTGTGTGTTTGTGTAATGTTTCTCACCTTCTCATTATCTATAAAGCCCAGAGTGCATTGCTTGTGGGAAGTCAGTTTGGGAAAACTGCGCACTGTGGACAAAATAACCACGTTGAACTCTTTACCCTGAAACTGCTCAACTGAGCCAACCTATGAAAAATACAAAAGCAAGGTATGTTAATGAAGTTCCAAGCGCTCAAGCATGTTTTGCAGCAAGCATAAACACATCACTTTGTATCTTCATACCATGATGTTTTCCAAATTTTCCTCCTTGAGATCTTTGTCCATCTGGATGGCGTTCTGGATCTTCTCCACCTGTCAGAAGACAAAATGAGTCAAGTGTAAGCAAGGTTACCCCAATTAAAATACAGTGACAAACTGGTGTATTGGAGCAAATTTAGGAAATGCAGAAAATACAATTGCGACTTTGTCTATACATTAAACTAGCCATACACCCAATGTATTGACCATTAACAATAAGAGGACCCTCCATTAGCTCAAAGTCCTTAAAGGAGAACTTCGGTCGATTTAAACATGCAGCTTCATTGCTCAAGCTACCCTTGACTTGCGAGTACCGAAGACGCGAACAAATTTGGTCCAGCCATGACAGAGCTCCGTGAACGGAGATGTAGCATTGAACGCTAACTGCATGGGGTCAGAACTTCACGCTGTGTTTTAAGCATCTTAACATGCTCCACATCTCACACCAGAAGTTATGCAACATCAGCAGACACCTTAGCACACAGCACTGTAGCGTGTATGACTCAAACTGAATAAAAAAGTAGTTAAAATAGTGTGTTTGCGCAAGCAGCTACTTACCTGTTTGTTGACATCCGTGTGTTCCGGTAGCTAGACCAAACTAGTCAATCCGTCGAGCGTGCACTTACTCCCTCACTGGCGGAAACGGAAACGTATTCCAGCATTTTCGTGTGTATGTTCATAATGTACATGTCCATGTTACAACCTGTCATGAGCCATGAGCCTTACAATAGCCTGTTAAGCCTGTTAAGTGCACACTCGGTGGATACGCTAGTTTGGTCTAGCTACCGGAAGACGCGGATGTCAACAAACAGGTAAGTAGCTCCTTGCACAAACACACTATTTTAACTTCTTTTTTATTCATTTTGAGTCATACATGCTACAGTGCTGTGTGCTAAGGTGTCTGCTGATGTTGCATAACTTCTGGTGTGAGATGTGGAGCATGTTAAGATGCTTAAAACACAGCGTGAAGTTCTGACCCCATGCAGTTAGCGTTCAATGCTACATCTCCGTTCACGGAGCTCTGTAATGGCTGGACCAAATTTGTTCGCGTCTTTGGTACTCGCAAGTCAAGGGTAGCTTGAGCAATGAAGCTGCATGTTTAAATCGACCGAAGTTCTCCTTTAAATAGTCCTTAAATTTAGCTGGGGGTTTCACTTGGCCAGAAGCCCAGACAAGAACGATATTCTGAAAACAAAACATGCAGCCGCAGAATGGATGTATAAATATGTGCTATAATGGATTTTTTTTCAACCTGTAACCTTGGTGGAAGGTTGTTTTTTTTTTTTTTGATCAAATTTTTATTGATACAATATATGTGTAGATTCCATAAAAGTACAAGTTTGAAGTTTAAAACATCAAGGAAATCTTACACCTTACAGAAACATATACAGAACAAAACGTCCCCGCCTCCCCCAGCCCATGGCGACCCCCTTACCAACCCCTGCCCCTGATCTTTCAACCTCTCAAGAAAATAAAAAGTAAAATAGAAGAAAATGAAAATATACACACATATATATGTATATATATATATATATATATATATATATATATATATATACACCAGGGTTCTCCCCAGACGGTGGAACAGCGGCGCTGCGCCGCTCTACCGCTCGGTCAGCGCCGCTATACTCCGCGCGTGACAGTGTCGAGCGTCCGTCCGTCCGTCCGTCCGCCGTCCCCCGGTTGACGGCTAGGAGCTCCCGGCTGACGGCGATGAGCGTCCGTCCGTCCCCCGGCTGACGGAGTTGATGACCGGCTGTCCGTACGTCCGTGTCTCCCCCCCCCCCCCGGACTGACGTTGACGAGCGGTCCCCCCCCCCGGACTGACATTGACGAGCGGTCGCGCCCCCCCCCCCCCCCCCTGGGGAGAACCCTGTACACACATACATACACACATACATACATACCCATATACATATACATACATATACACACACATACAGGTGAATAAATTAATATAATTCAAACACAGAAAGAAGAAGAAAAAGGAAAATGATAAAAGTAATAATCACATGTTAACGCTGCACTCTTTCCTTGATCAGATAGTAAGCTACATCCCATGCTTTTAGGGTTTTCATACTTGCTCCATGCACCCTAGCCACAGATCTCTCCATCATAACTATGTCCAGAAATGAGTTGGCCCACTGCTGCCAACCGCAAGGCCAACATTTTCTTTGCTGCAGTGAGACCAGCCCATAATATACGCATCTGCTGTAGAGATAATTCTAGACTAGAGTCATCGTTAAGTAAAAGTAAGGTCGGTGACAGTGGAATAGTTACTTCAAGCATGTCACTTAAAGTGGAACATAAGTGTCTCCAAAAGGCATATACGTCGGGTCATTCCCAAAACATATGTAAAAATGACCCTGGAACATGAAGTGTACATAAGTCACAGTTAGGAGATGGGATGATTTTCATGGCATGGCGTTTTCTTGGAGTGAGATACATCCTATGTATACATTTAAAATGGATTAGTTGGTGATTAGGGTTTTTGGAAGTATCCTGTAGGTTTTCCCATACTGTGTCCCAGCAAATCTCTTCCTCATCTGTAAAGGGAATATCCCTACTCCAAACAGTTTCTACTGCTAGTGGGACACGAGGTTGAGAGATAAATTTATAAACTTTAGAAACCATCTGTTGGAACAATTATGCTTATATTATCAGTTTCTTGCATTGCATTGATATAACCTGCTTGTCTTCCTTTATATGTTTGTGGAAATGTACCGAGCTCCTGGAAAAGTACTACGAAGAAACACACTCACCCTCCGACGGGACCACAAGGCCTCGAATGGCATCTTGTGTGAATAACTGATGGTGGACATCATAAGAATGTTTGTGTGAAGGATAGATGCTGAAGGCCATAGGTCCGAAAGTGTGTATGTGTACTTCTCCATCGTGCATAACAACTGTATGACTCATATGTACTGTCAAAGAGCCAATCATATATGTTTACGCCCTGTTGTAGGTGAATAAAAGATGCTTGGGGAGAGCAGCTCATTGGAACTCAGGAGCCCAGACTTTGTGTGCTGACTTCTGCTCTTCCCCTTTGCCTAGAAAGACAATCTCCGTGTCCGTGTCTCATTTCTTAACAGATTTAAACCCAACACCATCCCACGTATTTGCTTTTGTACAGCAAACAATCTATGCAATGGATGTGTTAGAAGAGGTACACTCCATGGGACACCATATGCCTTCATGGCAGATCTCAATTGCAAGTAAAAGAAAAATGATGTGCCTGGTAAATCATATTCAGCTCTTAGATCATTAAAAGCCCTTGGATCATCGTCGTCATACAAGTCTCCAAGAGTATTAACTCCTCTGCCCGTCCATTGTGGAAAGGAAAATGGTGTATTGCCAATAAGAAGAGAAAAATTATTAAAAACAGGGGAATGGTTATGCCACTTGAGATCTACTCCAACATGTTTCATTGCAGAGCGGCAAGTCATCAGCAAAAAAGAAATCAGAGGGCCTAGACATTTATTAACTTTTTTAGATGGTATTTTGGAGTACAACAGGTCTTGTAGTCTATGAGGTTGTGAAAGGTTTTCTTCAATTTGTCTCCAAGATACAGAAGCATTGGGATCAAACCATACAGATAGGGGGCGAAGAACAAAGGACCAGAAATACACCTTGAAGTTAGGTAGAGCTAATCCCCCCTGCGTCCTATCTCACTGAAGAGTTCTCAACTTCAAGCGCGGTCTTTTCCCATTCCATACAAATTTAGATATGCACGAATGTAATTTTTCCCAATACCCCTTTGGAGGTGCGAGAGGAACCATAGAAGAATAGAAGTTTATGCGAGGAAGTACGTCCATTTTTACAATAGATATGCGAGCTTGAAAAGAATTTGGAAGCTTAGACCAACGTTCAAGGTCCATCTCGACTTGATTATATATGCCTTGAAAGTTTTTTGTTGCTATAGAGGATGTAGAAGGGAATATGTCAACCCTAAGATACCTAAATTGCCTTACTACTGGCTTGGTGGAAGGTTGTTGTGCCTACTTATACATGTCAAATTTACTTCAGAAAGGAAATTCTTGTTTCTGAGTTAAGTATAGTTAAAACCAAGTGATTTTATTTGTTTAATTATACATTTAGAATATACTCAACTTTCTTCAAAGCATATAAGACAAAAATGTCTCTGAAGTGTATTTTTTGCCTCTGAATGGCCACAAATCTGACTTGAAGTCAGTATCCAGGTCTATTAACATTTTCACAGATTATGGTAAGAATATACTCACTTGTTTACTGTATGGGGTAATGATGCCTATTTCTTTTGGTCCAATTTTGGTCACACTATTTTTGTGAAGATGGGTAACAATGGCTTTTAAGTATTCCTTCAACACCTCCACCTCTGCCATGTTGTAAGCAGAAGGACAGTTGGCTTCATGTTCATCAGTTCCTGCCACTCCATGGAAGATCAAAGGGAAATCCTGAGACACACAGAGAGAAATGAGAATGGGGTGGAAAAAGAGAGAGAGAGAGAGAGAGAAAAAGAGAGAAATGCATTTGTGTGCATGTGTGTTAAAGTTACTTTCTTGGGCAGTAGTTCCCATTTGCAGTATGGAATGCATTTCTCTACATGAGCAAAGGCTTGAAGTTCTCCTTTATAGAAGAGCCTGTTGGGAATTTTCAAGATCGCAGGATGGGACCTGAGAGACAGTGAATAGCAAAGAAATGTAAACCAAAGTTACGACAAAGCATGGGCAGGTGGACAGAGATATCAAAGAATGGTTTAAGAGCAACATTGTGAGAAGGTAAAGCAACAAATTTAAGTATCACTAATACCGCACCTGTAGTTCCTCAGTAATTTGGTGATAAAGTGGTTGTTAAACCCGTGTGTGTCGTCTGACTTGTAAAGGTCAATGTCCCTCATCAGACGCTCCAACATGGACAGACCTGCACAAAGTAGCTTTCTTCAAATTTCCTGAGGTAAAAACACTTGAACTTTCACTGTTATTTTCAGATTTAGCATCAAATCAACCCTTGATACACTTGATCTTACCATTTGATGGTTTAGAAACATCACAGACTCTAATTTATTTGTTTAAAAAGGGATATACATTGCTCACCGAAGCCATTATCCTCTGCCATTCTGGATGAGATGACTGGGCCCAACTGTTTAGGGTCTCCAGCCAGCACCACCTGGCATTTACCGGGGTCCATCAAACCTGTGGTGCAAACACAGAAACGTTAAGAGTACCCGCTATACAGAATATCAACTGCTGTATAGAACACAGTTATGATATAACATGACACCTTGCTTTGTCACCTGATATAGGGATGAGACACTCTGTTTCTGTAGTCTGACCTGCCTCATCCACAAATATGTAAGAGAAATGGCAAACAGGAATCCCTGCTGCCACAAGCCTGAAGAGTTAGAGAGAGCAAATCCAAATGTTTAGATAAAAAAAAAATAATAATACCAAATAAAAATAAAAATGCACTTGCAGGAACACGTGCTATTTAAGATGAAGGCTTCATAACTGCCTTGCACCAGAGATAGTTGGATTTTGTATTTACAAATCAAAGCACTCAAAGAAGTGGAGATCTTGAGAGATCAAGTTAGTGGACAGTGTGAGTGCTTTAAATCTCCAAGACGTTAATGTCTGTAACCATGTGAGTGTAAAATAGGTAAACATATGTCAATAAACATTTACTTCACAGACTTAAAGTGAAACTCTTGCCAAAATGCCACCTGTGAATGTATGCGTCAAACCTTTGTGTAAAACCATAATTAGGACGAAAGAGGCACTTTTAAGATTTACCGTATTTTTGTTTTCAGCTCAAACTCATTTTCAATGGGAGTGCATGGGGCACTTTTACGCTAGCATCAAAATCACTATTTTAAAACACTAAGAAGACTCAACACAACATGAAACTTTGCTCGTAGTATCACCAGGGTCTCTAGACATAGCTCAACTGAACCACATACACTCTACCCATGTTCTCAATGCTCATGTTCTTGTGTAGAGACCCTGGTGATACTACGAGCAACGTTTTACATTGTGTCGAGCCTTCTTAGTGTTTTAAAAATAGCAATTTTGATGCTAGCATAAATGTGCCCCATGCATTCCCATTTAAAATGAGTTTGAGCTGAAAACAAAAATACGGTAAATCTTAAAAGTGCCTCTTTCGTCATAATTATGGTTTTACACAAAGGTTTGACTCATACATTCACAGGTTGCATTTTGGCAAGAGTTTAACTTCGAAAATCTTGAATTCTTAAATTATGCCTTTACACGAAGGTTTGACAATTCAAACATGACAACTTCAAGTGGACCTTAAGAAATCATTTAATGTAAAAAAAAAACAGCTATAAAATGTTTTTCTGCCAATGGCTATAGCAGTCAATGGTGTCTGCTGTTGTTAGCCAGGAGGATAAAAGCAATAGTATGCCGTGCTATTGAGCCAGTATGACCACAATACCTGTAAATAAAAAAAATCCTCATAAATATTTTATAAAGAACAACAACAAACATAAAATGTGTTTACTTTGTGAATTAAACAATATTATTACAATGTACTTACTTAATATTATAGAAATTAAGTTTCTGATGTAATTTACTGTATTAACCACTGTACCTTCCGGCAGTTTGCAGGGTAGTGAAGATGATTTTATACCGCATGAGGTCCCGTTTAGTGGGAATCCTAACGGCCTCGCCGATCAGGTTGCAGTGAAACTACAGAAAAAACACACATATTACATATTCACACAAGCACATATAATGTACACGTAGATACACAGAAACAAGAATCTAGTCAAATTTTCTATTTTAGGTCATTTTTTGTTTAATCTTGACCTTTACTTGACTTACTTACATTGTTATTCTATTAGAACTGTTTTTTGCATTTGAATTTGATTTAATTATCCGAAGAATGAATGAATGATTTTAGAAAAGTTAAATTAGTTAAACAAATAAGCATAATAAATGAAAAATATGTTACAAATTTAGGATGCCAGACACAAGGTTAACAATTAAACAAGCTTTATCAAATAAATACCAAAAGTCAACAAGGAACCAACAAAAGAGGGCTGAAGATCCCGGCCAAAAGGAACAAAAGATGGAAGATGCTGGACCAACCATGCAATGGGCAGTTGTTCCTCTCATCTTCCCCTAAACTACCTTAATGGAAACTAATCCTAAAAGAGGCGAATAACTGAACCACCGGTAACCTCCAGCCCAAACTAATGCAATAAACTAAAATAACAAAACCCCAGCACCTAACATGCATGGATGTTGAAAACCAAACCTGTTTGAGACAAAAGACAAAAGAGGTGAGGCGAGAAGACTCCTCACAAGTGTGCTGCTGCCTGTGTGTGTGATCTCCATGCTCAACTGTTCCTGGACTCTCACTTTTCTATTGGATTGTACATTTTTGAAGCAATCTCTGGCACAACAATTTCCTTAGGGATTAATAAAGTTTTATCTTATCTTAAAAATGTGTTATTCTTCTTATTCCTGTAGTTAAATGTTTGAGCTTCACTGTACTGTGAAATGTGTTTGTGCATGCTGTGCTATGTATTTTCATATTCATACAATGAGCTTCCCTGTATATCCAATTCTAAGAGGCCCAGCCTACGAGCATAATTTGTGACATCATTAGTAGATTGAAAGCCAATGCTGGTCCAATACTCAGCATAGACTAAATCACAATCAGTGTGTTTACATGACACTCAAGAAAACCGAATTATTGGGTTAGTCTGACTATGAACGGTTTTAAAGATGCACGTATACACCCTAGTCAGACTAAAATCGGACCGGATCGGATTTCTCATAGTCGAATTAAAGCACCCAGATTATTCGATTGATAGTCGCATTACTCCTGCATGTATACGTTCCAGCGGATCGGATCAGATTTTGCGTTCTGCGCAGGCACGAGATTTTTCCCCGGGGCTGTGAGCCGGAAGTAGATGGACAGCGGCGGCGTCTTTCCTCTGAAATCACCGCAAGAAAGAGCGCCATTGTGCACCTAGTTTGTGAAATTATCATGTACACCATATACGAAGTGTACAAAGATGTAGCTTCGTCTCGCTCTTCGTACGCCATCTTTATTGAATGCCGAGGCAGCTGGTGACGTAAAGAGGTCAGCCGGAGTTGTTTCTGTTACCACTAGTTATAATGGGAACAGCGCCACCTAGCGTATGACATGCTCCGGCCCAATAATCCGATTTTCTCACCGGCATGTATACTCGGATAATTGCAGTTGTCTGGTTGAGTAGCATAGTCGAACTATGGCTGTAATCCGACTAAGCTGTGCATGTAAACGCACTGAATGATATCAACAACAGTCCCTTTAGGGTAGAAAACATAAAGAAACAACAGAATATCAAAGAATGAAAGATGATTTTTGATGAATGTGAAATAGCAGAACTCCTCATAAAGCGATCGTGCCTTTGTGATTTTCATAAATAAACCATGTCAGAAATTGTGGTATGCGTGATTTCTTACCAATTATTTGTGTTGTTTCTATACTCGTGTCTATGTTTATTTTTGAGAAACTCAAAAAAGAAAATCCAGACCTTTCTAATGTAGGGAATTTTTTCCACAGGAAAGGTGGCAGCATACAACCGATAAAGATGGTGCTTGTCCACGTTGCCTTCTGCAATCTTCTCACAGAGATGATCGATGGCATTGTTGGAAGGAGCGCAAGCCAGGATCTTGCATGATTCCTGAGTTTCCAGTATTTGATTGATGGCTCCCACCAAAGTCACTGTTTTGCCTGACCAAGACAAAATACATTATTTTTTATGCCCGTAAATAAAATCAACATTTGAGCATCAGTGGGCATTCACATATGCATGTACAGTACCTGTGCCAGGTGGACCGAATACCAGATAAGGGGCAGGCTTTGCTGTACCAGCTATAATGTGTTTAATGGCTTTGCGCTGCTCTGGGTTGCTCTCGAACTCTAACAGCCTGATGACAGAGAGACAGAGATGAACAGGAATAGAAACAGAGAAGTGTCAAAGATAGGGGAGTCTGGGTTTACATGCAATTTAGTTGCACAGGAAATTTTTTTTTAACTCAGATGTGATAAAAACATAAAAGCCCACAGACTCAGTGCACAAAAACATTAGTATGACCTTGTTTGTATCACATATTTCAAATGTTTTCCCTGGATCTTTGATCTTGAGTTACTCTGACCTGGGTAGATGTGGATTGTGGGAAGATTGTTTTCCAGTAGGGAACAGCACCTCCACCAGGTTGCGTGGTTTCACGGATGCCACTGCTCTATGCTGGACACGCAGGGGTAAACGGTCAAGAGCGAAGTCAACACTGAACCTAGAGTTGTCCTTGAAATCACTCTGAAACCTGCATTCAAATTCACACATTCACATTAAAACCACGACCACCACCATGTCCTGTGTGAACAGAACTAGAAATAGACAATTTTCCTCTAGTAAGTATGAAATTTCTCACCAGAAATTACCAAATTACACTAATGTGACTAACTTATTCTGGTTCCATAATGCTGTCAGCAATGTGAAGTCAAAGGCAATTTTTTTGTTGATGGGGCGGTTACGGATGCTACGTAGGGTAGGCAGGGCATGTGAGCGGAGCGAGCAGTGAGCAGAGCGTGTGAAATATAGTCGGAGTGCAGAGCGGGTTTTAATCCAAAGGCCAGAGTGATGGTTCCGTTTCGCTCCAGTTCCGCTCCGATACCGCTCTCCACGAGTCTAGGGCATGCACAAGTCCACACAGACTCATGTGTGCCTTCAAGGAGGTCATTCGTTGAGAGATGGAGTTTGTAAAAATATTTTGAAAAGCAAGCAGACACCGTCCCCCAGCTCCTCGCCGTCAGCCGGGGGACGGACGGACGGATGGACGCTCGTCACCGTCAGCCGGGGGGGGGGTGCTTTTTTTACGATTTAGGTAGCGGCAGCCCACTAACACCCGCTATAAAGCAGCTAACATTGAAAATGAGTATAGTGGCGCTGAGCTAGCAGTATAGCGGCGCAGCGCCGCTGTTCCACCGTCTGGGGAGAACCCTGCAGGTCATATAGGTGCAACGTCAGGAATTGCTCCCTCTTTTAAATTTGAGCGAGCATGGAGTGAATGAAATTTTAGGTGAGTGGAGAGCGGTCTTTGAGCGGAGCTGTCTGGTATGACTTTGAGCGATGGAGCAAAGGAGCGAACACCCACGTAGGCGGGGAGCGGAAATTCTCGCAGCTCAGCTCCGCTCACATGCTCTGATGGTAGGTTATGAGTGCTACACATAAATAATGCCTTTTTTTCGAAAATATATCTGATTATTTGCAGTTTGCTCTGCAGACATATAGCCATAACCAAGACCTGTAAACACACTTTAATGTGTGAAATTTGTGGAGTAACTCTGTAATTGCTGAACAGTGGTGCCAAAGAATCTGAAGTTAATCTGAAGTTGAAAATAAAACTGCACTGTGTCTGTGCGGAAAATATTATGACACATTGTAAACACTTGCTAACTACTTTACTTACTTAATGCAACAATGGGTGTGCATGTAGATACACAACCAAACAGAAAAAAACAAAACAAAACAAAAAAAACCTTTTCTTATGGGATTTATCATTTAATCTCATTTGACCCACTGTCCTTACGTTTCATCAAATTGCACGTAGATCTTCTGTGCAGCCACATATTGGACCCAGCCTATGTAAATCTTCTTTCCAACAACTGACTGGTCAACAAGACTCACTCGCGCCAGTGTCCTGGAGAGCTTCTTTAAGTCCCCCAAGACACCTGGCATCTGATGACAAAAAAGTTTATGAGTAAAATACTGTTTATTCTGTAATGTTGGGGTGAAAGATCCAGCCAAAGCAACGGCAATTGTCAGCCATCATGTTTTATTGTGTGAATGTGAGTAGCATCACCTGCAGGATGAATAGGTCTGTCCTGCGCTTGTGTCTGAAAATAGGCACATTGCCCTCATTATAGATTTCAATCTCTTTCTTCATCTGGAACTCCTCAAGATGCAGCAGCAAGTGGAACCTCTCGGAGTAATTGCTCCACTCCAGAGGTCTCTGGAGAGCCCTAAAGAGATCCAATTGACATGGAAACTTTGATGATCTCTGCAGTTTTGTGATTGATTAGAGGCATACTGCTTCAGTGAGTCAGGTTTGATTTTCTTTTTGCAATCAAAAAAGTTGAGTGTTGTTTATGTAATGTTGATAGCTCGATAGAAAGTGCCACAATGCTGGGTAAAAAACCTGAATTGTTTTACTTTCATACAGTAAATTAAATCTGTCACACATTATTTTCACTTTCTCTGTGTGTGCATGTGAAAATACATACGGGTCATAGTCTGTGATGTTTTTAATGTAGTCCGGCATTGCATAACCCTTCAGAGCCACCACAGGCCTACCAAACATCGCTGATATACTGGAGTGGAAGAAAAGGTAGAACACAGGACAGTAATGACCTAGATGACCAATGAATGTTGCAATCAGTAGTGTGTGAATTAGGATGGGTGACATGTGAATGAAGATTGTCAGATTGAGAACCAGAAGGAAATATAACAGATTCTGAAATTGTAACTGTAATAAATCAAACAAGGACTGTTTAAGATGATAAGAAATGCTGAACACAATTTACATACTCACATAAATAACATGAAAATTACATGATATTTACTCTCTATGCTTTTCAGTAGAGGTGCATTCCTTAGTGTGGCTGTTGCATGAGTTTGTGGGGAAGAGCTCTTCACTCGAAGATGTCCAATGTGTGACTTCCAAGAGGCGCATGATCTCAAATTCATGAGAGGCCTGCTGACCCGTTTCAAACTTAAAGACCAGTAACTGTTCAAAGAAGCCTGCATGCTGTGAGTAGAAATGAACGCTGATTTTAAATTCCTCTCCTAGAAAAACACGGTAGAAAAAAAGGTGAGGAAATCAGGCTTTTGTCATTTCTTCAAATATAACATCGTTGTCATTTTCTGTCTTGCATGTTGCATTTTTAGTCGAACCACTTATTGATTTTTAACAGTTGCGTGTGCTGAACAAAACCTGACACACATCTGCCTTAATCACTGCAAAAGGATTATGAACATTCAATTGTCTAAACTTAGATATCTTAATCCTGCAAGGTGGCAAAAAGTGCTTCATTACATTTTTGACGAATTACATGTTGGGTGAGACATTGTTTTTGTTGTTTTGTTTCTCTAAATCTGTCCCATTCAAGTACCTGTAAAAAGGTTAAAAAAAAAACCTGCCAAGATAACATTATTTATACAAACAGACAGAAAAAAAAAAAAAAACTCTGCACCCTTTTAATCTTAGAAGTAGGTTGTCAATTTGATTCTCCTAAAGATTATCAAAGGGCTTGAATGAAGGTGAATATGTCTGCT
Organism: Sparus aurata; assembly: GCF_900880675.1. Taxonomy (NCBI): domain Eukaryota; kingdom Metazoa; phylum Chordata; class Actinopteri; order Spariformes; family Sparidae; genus Sparus; species Sparus aurata. The sequence continues at coordinate 16,414,948 of NC_044193.1, read as the reverse complement.
CTAAATCTTCAAGTCAATTTTAAACTATGCACAGTTGCTGCCTTTGCTACTTGTGTTCTTTCTCCTTGTAAATCCACCATTAAGAATGGTATAAATGATATGGACTTTCAATTGAAGTTGCTCATTCATCACTTGTATCATTATCCTACAACCGCTGACAACTGTACAGACCCTTTCTCAAGTGGGGCACATTACTGTTTGTGTCTCCCTCATACCTGGTCTAACAGGGTGTTGTTTGATAGACTTGATGACATTTCCTTGACAGTCTCTCAAAGTGAAGATATTCTTTACAAGGTCAGAAGCCCAAAAGGTTAAATAAACAGTTGTGACACCAGAGTTCTTCACAGTCAGCGGCACAATTTTCTGTTAGAGAAGAAACACGTTATTATATGCAAACTGTCAGTATTATCACTGCAGCCATGAGAAAAACCAATAGGGTTCCAAAGGTAATAGATTTTCACGATATGTAGTATCAGAATTTCATTATTTTACAGTATAACAGTATTCCACAATTATTATTATTATTATTATTATTATTATCATAATTAGTTACAATGACATTTAAATCCATGAAATGAGAAGGTTTTCTGTGGTTGAACAAAAACCTCATTATAATTGCACCAATGATCAGGTTGTGGCAGACATGAAAACTGACATTAACTAGCAATCTATCTTTAATAGTTCTACTAAGGTAGAATCTAATACTGTACATAGGGAGATCTAGAAGGAATGATAACCGTCAGTTTTCATACCATGATATACCTTGAAAAAGTTATATTGCTGCAACCCAAATACCCAAGCACACACGAAATTCACAATCAACATCAAGAGTTTTGTCTTGATCAATACAAATGTGTTAGATATATTTTTAGTATTAATAATTCATAATTTCACTGTGTTCTGCTTAGTCATTAAAAGGCATGGCTTACTTTAAGTCTTAATCTCCATACTCTCACCTTGTTTTCATACACAGTCAGTTTGATTCTCTCTTCTGTTGACGCAGGGTCTGAGGTTATGGTGACACTGTAATTATTTAGCTGAGCCCTGTTGTGGTGGATGACAAGTCATACAACAAGGCTTGTTTGAAATTATATCATAGATAAAAGCGGACTGTCAAACACGTACAGTACTTCTGTTAGAAAGCTTTGAATAAAACTTTTAGGGTGTCCAGGCCCAAATTCCTCCAGCTGAAATAAAGCCTGCAGAATCAGTGTAAATGCCAGCAAGGACAGAAGACAAGCAGAAGCATAATGAAGGTTTAAAAGCAATCAGTCAGGGTGGCACCTGTCTTCACAGGTGCTAATCAAAGCATAAGAAGTTGTTAAGGCTGGGGCTTTGCCGTATTTGTTCCTAATGTGTATGTCAGTTGTGATAAATGAGCAGAGAGCAGTCTCTATTTTATGTGGAAAATAACTAGTTTCTGCTTTCTTTCAGACTAAAGATTTAAGGAAACAAAAAGGTATTAATGTATTTTTAGAAGTCTAATTGAAGTGCTTCTTACCTGTTTTGCTGGAATAACACTGCCATTTTTAAACGGGCTCCAACTTCTTTTTGGGCCTGCTGCAGTGCCACCTGTGCTTCAACACTGGATATACTTTGAGGTTCATTCTGGTGACCAGAGTCTCCTGGTATTGTGTTGGGTGTTTCAGGAACTACTACGGGCCACATTTCCGGGTGCAGTTCCTGCTGTTGGGGTAAGTGTTAAGATATATTATTTTACCTGTCTGTATTAAGTGCCTGACTGCTATGACAAAATCACTATGCACTAACAAACTGTATTATTAAGAGTTGTACTTATCCTGTTGACCGATGTGATTGAAACAAGCATTGGCCCCATGGTATGAAGGGGTAATACATTGGAGAGATATGCCAGGATAAGAGAAAGAACATAGCATGCCTTTTGTAGGGAGAGACCAAGGTTATGAACTTGTTATTCTAATTTTGCTTGCACGCACATGATGTCCTTGAAAGAATAAGTAGCGGTTAAGGCATGAGCAACAGACAAAGGTTTAGATCTGTTAAAAACATGTCAAAAGATGAACTCAAGACAAGTGCGTGATGAGGAAGATGAAAAACAGTAGTGGGAGGTTCTCTCAATAGGGGCGACGTCTCCAATGACCCGTGCACCAACGACGGGAGAACTAAGTCTTAACCACCGCCCCTCCCTGACTATGGACCAATGAGAAGAGTTACATGCATGTGAACGATATAAAAAAGTATGCAACTAAGAATCTTTATCCTTTACTGGGCGATGGGATGCAGATTAACAGCAATCCGCCGACTGTGATTTATCAAACAGAGAAGGTCCTTGATATCAAGCTATTTGTTTAGTGATACAATTCCAAATAAATGGTAAAACGGGACGTCGTAGTATGTCTTCTCTCAAATAAACGAACACGCTGACATAAGCTCATTTAGTCCTAGTGGTACTGAAAAATAGAATCAAGGGGATAATAAACCCACTGTCTGCATGAGTATAGGAGTTGTGATTTTAGAAAAATCCCTCAGGCCTATGTCTTATCTTGGTTCTGGCTTTTTATAGTTTTGTGATATCAAACCTTCCATTAAAAAACCTGTCAGAATTGTCAAGACTTCTGTCACGCAACAACAAAAAAAGCTACAGATGGATTTGACTACTAGCCTTTTTTTGGTCAGATTTTCAATAGATGTTGCAATAATATCGTTGTCATGCCTTAGCTATAGTATACATACATTTATCCATTTTTATTCAGCAACCCCCTACATTATTTAATGCCAAAAGATGCAATTGCATTAATGCAATTAGTAATACAAGTATAGGCCTAAATATCAGATGTTTTTATTAGCATATCTAAGGAAATGGTTGGAAGAAATACAGATAACTTCACTACCAACAATCAATGTCAAGTAGTTAGCTCGTAAACCTAGTTGGAGTGTAAAAACAGTGAAACTTTGCATTAATTTAGGTCACAACATTAAATAACGTTAAATAAGTGGGTGTACTGCTAACTGCTTCTTTACCTTGCTAGCTAGAAACAGCCCTAACTAACCTTAAACTCAACTCACAGCAAACAACAGCAAGGCGCTCTTTAGCAAATTACAGTAACGCTACTTACTTTTCGTTGGACAGGTAGCAGCGTGGGAAGGTTGGCAAAGTCAAGTTGTTATGAATTTTGTGCTACTGATGATTTGAAGATAAGCGGTTTCCCGGGGAAGTGTATCCTAGCAACCGCAAGTGATGCAGCCCCGTAGAGTTCCAACAGGTGTGTGTTTCCCCTACATAGTATGCCATTTTCTCCCCCCTTAGCTTTGCACTCTGAGGTTGGTTAAGAATCAAAGCTAATTTTGGGTTGGGTTAAATCGATGAGGTAATGTAAGTGTAATGCCAATTTACGTTTTGGCTTAGTTATTTATCGCATGCGTGGTGTCCTGGACGAAAGGAACGATCTTCATTTAGGCCCCTCTTGCTAGATTTCAGACACTGTCACTTTCAAATGAGGGATGCATCGTAACCGCGACAGAGAGCTGCCGCAGATGACTTCATTAAAACTCCTAAGAAGTCCAGCTCCGAGGTGGGTGTATTAGTTTTACTTTAAGTACCGTCAATAGTTATGTGTAGAGACAGAACTACAAACAGGGCCGCATTGTAGTTGTCTTGTCATTCTTGAATAAACCAGCTTGTTAAAGGTAGATAACGTATGAAATGTAGCTATGTTAACCGATCCCTTGAAAGCAGATATTTTGACTTGACAAAACAGGAAGAGCACAGGTGGGACAAATAATGTTAACCATGGCTCTATTGCCACTTAAACCGAACACAGCCCGAATTAATGCTATACATCGACCAGTGCTTTTCCTGCTTTGACAAATCAAAATGTCTGTCGTGAAAAGGGTTTAATGATCTGTTCGATTCAGCAGAAGGATCCTGCCCCTCAAAGTACAGTATTGATACTTTTAAATCTATTCAATCTATTCAAACTGGCATTATTGTAACTAGTGTATGGTTTTAATGTTTATAATTGTTGTATTTTGTTTTTATTATAGCCCTTTTTTCTAACTATATTTTATATACATTTTTATTTACATTTTTCTGTTGCTGTTGTCATTTTTTAAAATATTTTTTCAATTCACTTTTACATGAAACATTTTATTTTATCTCTATATTTATTTGTATTGCTTGTTTTGAGCTTTTATTCTTTTTATTTTAGCTTTTTATTTTTGACTATGCATTTTATTGCAATGTAGTGGTGTCTCCAAACTTGGTTTTGTTTTTTTGATATACCATATTTTTTTTGTTGATTGATTGATTGATTGATTGATTGATTGATTGATTAAAAGTAGGCTCAGAATGGCACAGAAGTGAGAGGGAGAAAATTTTGTTTCCTGTAAGAGACGCAGTGAAGCCACAGGAAAGCTCACTGAAAACAGGTCCTGTTGGCACTGAACAAGAACTGTGATGGCGAAATGACTGAAACAGCTAGTTCATGTTTGACTGAAGTTGTTGTCCCTTTAACACTTTGGCCACTAGGGGGCGTCGCAGACTAATTTGAGCTCAGTCTGTTTCAACAGGCACCAGTGGCTGTCTTGGCTGTGCAACAGTCATATTCTTCATATCTGAGTAAGTTAGGTGGTTCTAACTGTACATTAAAGTAGCCTGCACTATCTCTTTTGTAATTTATTTGTAAGTTCATTTGTTTGCACTGTTGGAACATGCACTGTATGTTAAGTTTGATTTAACTGACTTTGGCCTTCATTGACTCTCCTTCAAGAACTTACCACACAAGGTGACTGCATTGCTGCTTGGAGTGACTATCTAATTTTGGTATAGCAAAATAACATTTCAGGAAGTATTAATGTTCTTCGTGGGATATATTTAAGATAAGAATATCCTTTATCAATCCCACAATGGGAGAAATTGGCACTATAACAGCAACAAAGGGGAAAGCAAAAAAATTGTACTGTACAACGTATAAAAATATAAGTACAAAAAGCAGTAAGAACAATATAAACACTATAAATAGGAACTCAAAAGTCAAACGGTATTTACACAATTGCACATTTATTATATTTGACCACTTTTATCCATCAGTGCTGATATAGTTGTTGTGCAGTCAGCAGTAAATTCAGTCACACAAAGCACAGTGCCCTTTTATTAAAGCTCCAGACATGTAACATGTCAAATCAGGCTCGGAGAGATTTGTGTTGTGATATTAAATGTGAGCATTAAGGGAGATATAATGTAAATAAAGTAAATAAGAAATATTTAAAGATTCTAGATTTATTAATCAATCAAACAAAGTCAGAAAATCTCTTTCTGTAAAGTGGTAAATTCCAAACTAAATGAACCAATGAGGTGAAAATGTATTGTACAATAAGCTCAGTAGTTCCTTAGGAGCAACACCAGAGGGTTTTTCCTGATTTAATGCTGGTTGTGTGGTTTGGGGTTTAAGAGAGGTTAGTGTGTGTGTGTGTGTGTGTGTGTGTGTGTGTGTGTGTGTGTGTGTGTGTGTGTCTGAGCGTAGGAGGTGTCTACTGGGGAAAATTTGGAAGTGGCCAAATGAGGATTAGAGGAACGGGAGGTTGAGTTTGTTTGACACAAAATCTTTGAAACAACCAGAGGTGTTTGTTTATCCTGATTGGTGTTAGTGCTGTGCGTGTGTCTGTTTGTGTGTGTCTTTCTGTCAGCCTCCCATCTGTCTGCCTATCCATGTTTGTGTTTGAAGCTGAATGATGACTCAGTCTTACTGTACAATCCGTCATCAGTGCTGGTGCTGCGGTGATAGTGACTCACTGATCATGTCGCTGTCCTGTCGGCTATTACCCCCACCAGACAGCAGATTTTGTGTGTTTCTGCATGTGTGAGAGAGACGGAGTGCCCCTGATAGTGGTGTGCATGTGCAACTGTTTATCAGACGACATATCGATGCGCTGTGTGTTTGTGTGTGCATGTGTGTCAATGACCCAGTGAGACAGCAGAGCCAAGAAATGACTTAAACGGCCACAGCTGCATTTCCATTGCAACAGGGTGTTTTAATGGAGGGACATTATGGGCTGGAGAACAGGGTAATGACCGCTCTGGCCGTCGGAATGCCTTGATCTTATCACAATGGCAAGAGGGGATGCTCCCACTTTCTGATGGTCTAATAGCCCCTGCTCTAATAGACGGGCAGCCTGGGCCACAGAGGTCACCCGGAAACACAGGACCACCCCTCCTATACACAAGCACAAACCCATAACAGTGCTTTTTTCATCTGAACTGTGTCCAGTTGTCTGGTGATGCACTGCATATCTGACTCCTATTCGAACACTGTCTTTCTGACAAATGGGCTGCATGTAGCAAGTCTATTTGTGATAGAAATGTAATCAAAGGAGCATGTCTTCCAGCCGAGCAAGAAACAAGGGAACGGATGGATGAGGAGAGAGCAGATGAGAGATAAGAACTCGTTGAAAACCTGTTTGCAGAAGAATGGCCTGTCACTGTTTTGGCACCCTCGCACACACTCATACTCGCATGCCCTGCCGGGTCTCACACAGCACGGCGGAGTGTATACATGGACAAATCCTATAAGTCCATTTGAATGCCACAACAGTCTTCTTCTAATCTGTTTGTTTGAAATTTGTGATGAATCGGCAATTTTCTGCAGGGACCCAACGCAGGCCTTATCCACACCTATTTGTCCATGTTAAGGGTTGAGTTATTTCTCAACACGATTGGTTGGATGCCAGTGGAGGAGTGTGTGTAGTGTGTGTCTGTGTTTGTGTGTGTGTGTGTGTGAATGTTCCCCTTTATCTCACTCAATGAGTGAGTGGAGGTTGGCTGTAAGGCTATCTGTCCCTCTCAAACACCCAATCTGTCTTTGTCACTGTGGTTGCGCACACACACACACACACACACACACACACACACACACACAAACACAAATACACACACCTACATGCTCACACACAGTGACATTACCTCTGTTATATGCTGATATCTCAGACAGTGCCATGTTATTGTTTATTGGATCATAACCACGCCAGAAATGACTGTTTGATGGTTTCAGTTGACCTGTTATCAAATTAAGAATCTTGATGTAAGTTGAATTTATCAAAGTCTCTCTGTCTCCCTCTATCATAGCAGACAGACAGCGATCGGGGTGAGAGCTGCGCCTGTAATGAAGTGTCCCATTGAGTTTGCTGAAGTGGACTTATCTCCCACAACGTCCCTCCTCACGTCTCACTCTTTCCCCGATTCCAGACAGAGCTGTGTTCAGAGAGACCTCTCTTTTCTGGGATCAATCCCACACCTCAACTGCACATCCTCCTCAATAGCTGACAGAGTGCTGCATGATGCTCAAGGTAATGATCTTGTTTGTGAGGAGTGGACAGCTGATGGCATTGGTGATGATGTCGAGGACATATTGATGCCACTGCTAAAGATACTGCTAATTCTGAGTTGACGACAAAGACACTTTCGTTAACAGAGGCGTATATTCTGAACACTTGCTGCTATGGCAACTGCTATCATACTGTAAACAATTAAAGATGGCTGTAGTGGAGAGATGAAGGTAAATAAGAAATAGAGAGGTGCCAAAAGCGTCGGATTCAAAACAAAATGCATCTTTTAGTGGAAGGGTACCTTTGGGAAAGACAACTTGGTGTAATAAGTCAAAGTTATCTGCCAAAATCAGGTGGCATGCCTTAAATATATGATAACATGCTGCAAATGGCTATAGATACAACAAAACCAACAATAAGCAACATTAAAATCATAGATAAAGAAAATAAAACAAAATATTTGTTATCTATCATACGCACAATGACACACTAATGTGAAGCATTAGCAAAATAAACAAAAGCGTATAGAAGTCAGACAGCAAATGTTCGAGAACACATACATCATCGACTGTGAAAAGAAGGTGTAACATACATAACATGCCAAATCAAAAGGTAGATGATTATTATTAGTAATATTTAGAGGAGACTAGGTGAGGTTGATGCAAAAAGAGGTGTTTTGAGTTCACTTTTGAAAAAGTCGATCTCGCTTAGCCACTTGAATTTGGGTTAAGGTTAGGGTTAGAGGGGCTCGGTAAGAAAAGGCCCTATCACCTACTGATGTTTCAGATGGCAGAGCTCTAACAGGTATATGATCAGTAACTAGGGTTGATGTTTCAGCATCAACCACAAAAATAATGTATCAGACCATTTACACATGCCATATAGCAGTATATAATTAGTAACTACACACAGACTTGCATTACATGTTATAAAGTTGACTTTATGGGCTCTCCTTTCTGCTCCAATAATGCATCTTCTTTTCCTCACTTGGTATTTGAGCCTCATCCTTTGGCAGTGCACACATGGGACACAAGGAACAGATGCAAGGATGGACGTGAGGATCCCACACACTGCCTATTTACTAAATAAGGTACATATAGCTTAAATAAGATGTCGTGCTAATGCCTTTTCATCGATTAACTGTTGTTATTCTGTGTGATCAAACCATGGATATGTGACTTAAACAGACTTAAACACTAAAAATATAATCCATGTGCCCAACCTTCCAGTTCTACATATTTCATTATCTGAACTGAGGGTCTATGGTTAGATTTGTTTATCTTATCTTATTTTAGACGCTTGAGACAAATTTGTGATTTGTGATGTTGGGCGATATGAATTAGATTGACTTGACATGACTGAAGGCTGGTTGTGGCCACAATGTGAATGAGTGCCCCCTCACCTGTGAGTGGCTTAGACAGAAGTCTGTTTGATTTCAATTGGATATTTAAGTAGCAGAGCCAGTAAACCTGTCTCTCTCTCCTGGCTGACTCTGACAGACGATATGGTATGGTACGGTATGTTTATGGCTGTTGTTAGAAGGTACCACACTATTATTAGTTACTTAGTTATCTATCCAGGAGAATTTTGATGCACATAGACATTTGGCCAAGACACACAAACAATGTTGACACTGAAGATGTGCAAACCTAAACTGTTAATGCTAGAGCCATCCAATGTAGCATGCAAAGTGCGTCAGACTGCATTTGGTGATGCTCCTTGCTCTTTCTGTGTGAGGACAAATGGGCAAGTTGCTGTGCTTCAACTATTTGTGTTTGTCCCATGGGCAGGACCTCACGCATAGCTGTTGTACAGTTGTATAGCTGAATTTTTTATGCTGTTTTCATTCTGATGTACAGTAATTCAGCCATCTATCCTTCTTTAACCAAATTGATAAGGGCAAATAGCCAACATTTCCATCATTTATCGTTTGTAAAGTAACTGTCGGACCGGTTGACCATGCCTAACGGACTGATAATCAGTTAATTATTTATTATTTAAGGGGTGGTAGCTATGACTGTAGAGGATAGTCCTGGTGATGATGACATCCTTAATTGTTTCTATGGGTTTACCTTTGTGTATAATTTCATGTAGTTAAGTCTAGCGTATTGTTTTGAAGTGGTATCATGTTTATTGATTTGTTTACCAGGAGTGGGAGGCTTTTCAAGCATAAACAGCTTTCATTTTGTCTCCTACACTCTTACTCTGTGGCTTTAAACTATAGGGTAAGAGAGTGTGTTGAGGCAGCTGGATTTGGCCATATTGTAAGATTCCCTCAAGCAAATCCAAGACACAAGCCCTCATCAATATCACCTTCCCTTACAGCATGTAACTCCATCAGATTACATGTTCCTCATGCTGTTGTTGTTGTACGCGGCTTGGCTCTCTGTGCGGTAAACAGCTGTTGGTGTGTGCTTTAGTGTTTAATAAACACATTAGACTGTTGTTTACTCGCCCCTAAACTATCCTGGTTCAAACACTTGATAGAGATAGAGCTCCTAGCCAATAATGGAGATGTGAGCATCGTTATAGCACTGTGAATTGTTAGGAAATAATCATACGCACACACACATTAAGCATTACTTTAAAGGGTAACTCGGACAGTTTTACACATTAAAGTGTGATTATAGATCTCATGGAGTTCTACTACATATCTAAAACATTTTTTAAAAGTGTAAAAGCTTTTTCTTCCTCAAGAGGTAGCTGCATGAATGAACCTGATAAACTACCTCCAATGATGTCACGTGGCAAAGTTGCAAAGTTGCACTATGGGTAATGTAGATACCAGGTTCTGAAAAGCAAGAAAAAGGCGTGGAATAAAACAGGCGATATCTCTGGTTCTTTGGCACCTCTTTTGTTCCTTTGTTTTTAAATTGTCCATAATTAGCCCAATATGGTACATTACCCACAATGCAACGTAGCCACTGAGAGTCATCAGTGGAGGCAGTTTATCAGATTACATTCAGCTTCCTCAGGAGCGACAAAACTTTATATTACCTTTGTCACAAATGCAGCAGTACAAGACCTGTAGCAAAACTGTAGCAAATTTGGTGGAGTTACCCTTTAAATCATTTCTTTTTTTTTATCTCTCCACCATACTATATATTTATATCACAGTATCTTCATGAAGGGCCTTTGAATAGCTTTTAATGATCTTGTTTAATTCATTATATCCAGTGTATTTCATGTGCATCAAGCTGTTCAGTCACTATCTGAAAGTTTTCGTGGTTTTCGTGAGACCGCTCAACATATGAGAGTGATTTATGCTTTTACACCTTTTGTGTACCCTATGTGTACCACAGTCTCTGCACAAGAGGAGCAGTTTTCCCATCAGAGGTGATTCAAAACAAGGTGTGGTGTTTCCGAGCCTCTCTGGCTGACAGTAGGTATAATTAAAATGTTTGGTATTTTTTCTTAGTTTGAATAAGCCAGTTGTAATTGATTTTAAATTTCAAAATGAAAGGTCAAACTAGTGCAGTTTATTAGCAGTAACAAGCAAATAATTCATCTACTGACATGGGAAGAGAATAAAATAGTATTTATATGAGATCAGGATCCACATTTGGGTCTCGTAGCATCAGCATTAAAGCTGGTTTAAGCCTGTGTGAAAGCTCTATTATACTTGATTGAATTATCTCCTTACACAGAGTGGGAGGCCGAGGCATAAACAACCCTGAATGGAGAGAAGGGCAGATGAGTTTCCCCCTGTTGTTTTTGTTACACCAGCACTTTATTGTAAAACTGAAATGATATTGTTCCCGTGGCAGCTCTGTGTAAATGTTTTGTGCGCTGTATTCCTCCATTTCATGCCGAGCGCTTGCTCTGTTTACCACTGTTTACTGAGCGACTGAGGCTACTGTACTGTGTCCTTGCCCTCGATCAGCTGTCTCAGTACTGGTAGAAGGTGATCCCAGTCAGCATAATGTGGAGCCTTGGTGCTACTGCACTGGGCTGCAGGCTTCAGCACAATGATTTGGGAAAGACACATGTGACGACAAAGATGATTCTATGTTTGGGCCAACCAGAATATACAGTATGTCCTAGGAAGATAAGCAGGAAAATAAAAATTGGGGAGAAATGCACCTCAAAACACAAACAAGTGAGCCTCCTACATTCCACATGGAGAGTGTTTGTTTGTGTGGTGGGAGTTTGGGATTCGTGGTCTGAGTGAATCTATGTGTCTCTTTAGTGGTTTGTGTTTTTAAAGGTGAGGAGTCTAGGAGACTGGTTGTTGGACACTGGCTCCAGTGAAGTGGTAAACACATCTACTCCACTCTAAGCAACAATAAACACACAGTTGTGAACATGTTTGAGTACAGGTAGACACTCTAGTAGATGCTTTCATGTTTCCTTAAGAGGCTACAGCTTTATGTTATTTTTTGTTCAGTGTTTGGACCTTTTTTAAGAAAGTGACATTTCCTGTCTCCTTTGATTATAAAGCAAGTTGAGGTTCTATGTCAATACTGTGGTAGTATAAAAAAGCTCTATACAAGGAGAAATGCAAACAGCTTATATTCAGAAAGTCTGCCTTCACACGAGCCGCCAGGACTTCTGTATTGTTGCGATGTCACAACTACATGTCACAGCCCTCAACAGAGCCCCCAGCATGTCTGTGGTTGCAAAAACACCAGGAGAGCTGATGCAGAATCATGGTCATCAGTGCCTGCTCAGGCCTGTGAGAGCTGACCAATCCGAGCGGATAAATGACAAATTCACCCGAAAATACAAAATACCCTCATGCTGATGGAAAAGGCGTTGAAGTCGGCTCCACAAAACATTTTGGGAGCTTCACAACAGAGCGTTTTGACATAATTCCCCATCTACTTCAGTTGTTTAAGAGAATGATGCAACACATTTTTGTTGTGATGCTCCAGAAACATTTTGTAGACTATGAAACTTCCCATCAGCAGGAGGGTGAGTAGATAATTACTGAATTGAACATTAACATAAACATTCATTCACTGTTGGCAGAGGCTGCCGTGCTCATCAGGAGCGATACAGCCCTTACTGCTGAGGTATTTACAAAGCTCAGCCATTCACACACACACCAATCAGGAGCATTTCGAAGTTCAGTATCTTGACAAAAAAGAATACTTCAGTGATAAGAATGGGAATCAGGAGATCAAACTGCCAACCTTCTAATTAGTGGACGACCTGCTCTACCTCCTGAGTCACAGCTGCCCCAACTGGCACTACAACAAAGCATTCAGTAAATAGAGGTGCTGCTGCAATAGACAAATCATGAAAAACCATGTGTTTTTTTAACACTAAAGCTTGTAAAACATCTGTGCGAGAGGGTTGAGCAGACAACAGACCTTTGCTGCAGTATGCGCTGATTAAAAGTCACATGTCTGAGCTGAGGTTTAGTTTGATTGTGTGTGCATGCTGAGATGGCTCGGCGCTATCTGTCAATGTCACTCAGGTAGCCATGGTATCACTGTTAGTGTCAGCATCGGTGTGTGTCAGCTGGTATCACTCACTGGTATCTATGTCTGTGAGGCCTACACAATTTGACCCTGACCCTGTATCTCTCCCGTTTCCCACACCTCTGTCTCTCGTTGTCTGTGTGTGTCAGTGTGTATTGTCAGCCTGAACCCTCAGATTCTCTGGTATGTTGGTGGAATTTGGACTATTTTTCCAGGTCACTGTTGTTTGTGCCTTGCGAGGTGTGTCTGTAAATTCCCACACAGGGAGGGAGATAAACACACTTGCACCGCCACATGCATATACAAACCTCGTCACATAGTAGCCCCACACCTTGTACGGTGAAGATTTCACTGTCTTGACTCAGGACACTCTTTGTCCTTTAACCCTCACCTTGGCCATCTGTGAGCGGAACTTCTCCGCTACACAATTCTGACTTCTGTCTTAGCCGTGAGTGACTTATACCACAGCAAAATCCAGGATGACAAATTGGGGCTGTGATGTTTTCTGGTGTAGGTCTCATGAGATAAGTGTTTTGTGTCATAATCCCCTATTTCCCTCAATGCAGCCGTTGCAATTCAGACCCACACTTTCTCTCCCCCTGTGTCTCCACACGCCTCGGGTCCTCGCAGGTCACGTAAATATTAGTCTGAGCTCCCTAATAAATCTGCACCTCCTACTGCTCCCCACAGCTTTCCAACTCAAACCTGTTCCCAACAAAGCTTCACCACCTAATACCTAAAGTCTGACACTCACCCCATCAGATAAAGGCAGAGCGAAAGGATGAAAGATGAATGGAGGAGTTGACAATGTGGGCAGCTACACTGTAGGCCAGATTTTAATCCAGCAAAGCAGGTGTTCTTCTGAATAAGTTCACCTTTTTGCCGGACAGCCAGAGGTGAACTTAGTCACATGAGCGAGCTGTTAATGTTTGGGAGGTGTCAACAGGCAACGGATCAGCAGTGGTTGTTCATAGAGCTGAAGGTTCTCTGTTGATACACCCTAACTTTATGACCTCTGACCTCCCCCTTCAACCCGGGCTCTACCGGCCCTTAGGGGTAAACTCATCCCCCCACACACTTGTATGTTTGTGTGCACCTCCTGGTCACAAGCCGTGAATGACAGGGAGGAAAGGCTTGCTAACATATTGAGGGTTTGACCAGACAGGTGAGCGTAGAGGGTCACTGAGGGGGTCCTATCCTGGTCTGCAGGTATGTGCATGTGAATATGTGTGCGAAACAGATCGCATGGCTGACACCCGGACCACCCCAAGGTGAATCTTATCGGGCCATTTGTAGGGTCTCTAGTTGGAGCTGTATCAGAGGCAAGGAGCAGGAGGGAGGTGGAGGGAGGCGGTCAGAGGGAGGTGGCAGGTGGGGCGAGTAATGATGATGAATTGTGGGGAACACAGTTCTTTCTGCTCAGATTAAGATCTGCGGATAAACATGCCCGCCAGGTCTGTACGTAACCCAAGACATTTCTCTCTTACCTTCATCCGCCCATGTGAGCGGCTGTCTGTCACACACCTCTCCTTCATTTGCTATGTCTCAATCTAAACTGGAACTAGATGTGAGAATGAAGTCCATCCTCTGTTCTCAGGCTTGTTGTCATTTGGCATCGAGAGCGCAGACTGACATGCATTACTGACTGGACATACGGTTGATAAATCTACATAACTGTCTGTCAATACTGAGGCGCGGGGGGACACAGACACAGTTGAGAATAACTGTGATGATGTTGAATAAATGATTGGGGCTGCATGGCTAATAGTTCAAAGACACTGCAGCAACGTGTGAGTCAGGGTGACAGTTTGTACAGAGCCAGTGTTATACAACTGGCCAATCTTTACTGTTCAATGGAAAATACATAAAATCAGTTCAATTAACTGTTAATGCTGTCAGTTAGTCTTAGTCTTAGTCCTGTGTCCAATAGATTTGTCTGATTTTACTAGTTCTTACTTATTTAGTCAGCCTGTTAACGTTTTTTTATTTATTTTTTTTTTTAAAAGACTAAAAGTCTGGGCATACTAACCTCACTCAAAACTCTTTCAGTATAGTTTTAGTCAACATAGATATTTAAGTCTTTTCTAGTCGTCAGATTTTACTGAACCAATCTTTTTTGGGGGGTCATTTATAAGATTTTATTATGTCATTATTAGATAAACATGGGTTGAATGATTAAGAATGCAGCTCTGCAGAAAGTGTCTGGTCTGGTGGTCTGATGGTATCAGTTTAAAAAATACATACAGAGGTGGAACATGTTCTAATTTGCGTATTATAAAACTATGAAAGCTGCACAGAGAAAGACACATAATCAACTTGCATTTTGAACAATGGAAACAATCTGTCGAGTCCTGGCTGTGCCCATGTCTAGAATATTTAGTTTCCTCGTTTTTGGTGACAAAAATAAAAAAAGTTTTTTGTAAAGTCAAATCACATTTGACCTTTTTTGTTGACTGTGAATGTTGATGAGTCACTGTTGGTGCCATCTCATCATCAACTCATCTTAGTCATGAAAATTAGAAAAGGTCAATGACGATCATCATGGTCATAGTTTTCATAAACTAATTTAACAATAGTCCTGTCTGCCTCTTCACTTGTCGCTACCCAATAAAGGCAAAAAAAATATAGATTAAGAAAATTCATCTTGACCACAGTTTGATCTGAACTACTTGAGCCTGTGATTTTACTACAGAATTCTCTGAGCAGGGTTCACACTCAGATCCCTTGCCTTGTTATGGAATTAAAGCATAGTTCTAATTTACAGCAATTTGGGTCTCATTTTGTAGCTTCAGCTGCTGGTATTATTGCTCATAATTACGCTGTATCCAACAAGTTAATTGCTGCAGTCCGAAAACATGGTTACATCGCTTTGACAGTAAAAAATAAATGTGGAGCAGTTAACACGTTCAGACAGGTTGTGATCAAGCCAACAAACGATCTTACACGACTTTATTTATTTGGACGTAAAACCAAATTAGTGCACAGTTAAAGTCTGTAATTACATAAAAATCATTGCACAATAAACCGAGTGTCAGTTTGTATGTTTACAAAGGCTCGGTGATCATTTTACTGGTCACCTATATTTGTCTTACCAATCATTTGAGCTCACCTATAAACTTGTGTGATCATCTGATTGCTTGCGTTTCCTGCCCTTTCGGACTTTCTTTTTAGTAGTATTTCGACTTTCATTTCAGATCTCAGTAATTAACTTGGTGAGGCCGTTATCGTAACCAATTTTAATGCGAGTTGTGTGAAACTGAAGTTTTCCTTTAATCCTCCTGTGTTTTGATGCCATTACTGTGCCCTCAGTCAGTCCACTGTCCCTCACCCATAGTGCTGCCTGCCAGCTGTGAAGACTAATGGTTTGCCTGTGATCCTCTGCAACAGGAATGCTCTCAGTCTGGCATCCAGGACACAGATAGATGTACCACAGGAAGCTGGCACTAGAATAGTCTCAATGGCTGGAATTGCTTGATAATATTACCCCGAGGGACAATAAAGCTTATCTTATCTAATGATATGGGCCTCTCGTGGCTATTAAAAGACCACTTCTAGGATGTTGAGGGCTCTGTTTGGGGCAGATGAGGTCGGGGAACTGAAAGTTGAATTATGAGTGGCTTAAATTTTGTCTATTTAAAACTCGTATTACAAAGTAGTATCAAATAAAAGAGAGTGTGTTGATTGTAGAAACTAAGGAGAACGGTTTTGTCCTTTCATCTCCTTTGTTGTATCTGCGTCTGCTTCCTGCATTAAGGTATCTCCAGGGCAGAGGCCTTGCATTTCCTGTGTCATGGCCTCAGTGGGTCCAATCAGGCCTGAACATGGCTGCATCCTGTCCCAAGCCTAGGCAAGGAGAGGGGATTTTATTAGTCGGACTCATTGACAAACACAGCACAGAGGAATAGAACAAAATAAATAAAAATGTTGTAGTGTTATAAGACAGGTTTGCTGAGTAAAAAGGCAATTGATTAATATTTTATCATTTGGCTTCTCCAAAAGGCAACCATGCAGTTGTGTTTACACAAGGGCTCTGTTGAATAGTTTGAAGCCTCCAAGTTTCATTTATAATGATGACATCTTAATTCACAGTATGTGCGAAGCCAACCAAGGAAAATTACCTCTGCTCCTTCACATGTATGAGATGTGTGGGGTTTGTTTTGGCATTCAAGCTCAGAAGAACATTAAGATTTACAATGCTGCCGCTCAGTGGTTGTAACCATGGTGACTTCTGCTGACTTTGACATCAGTATCATAGCCTCTATTAAGCGAGTTATCTAGTCAAGATTCTTGTATTTTTTATCAGCCTGTAATGTCTTTTGGAGGAAACCAAAATATTGCAATGACAGTGTTTTCTGATATCGTGCAGCCCTCACTAGAATGCTACACAGCGTTCTGGCATGGCTAGTCAGTGACTGTGGCAAAAGCTGATTGCTGAGTGTCACTTCTAGGTTGTCAAATACTGACACTGGCTCGAACTAGTCACCGACTCAAAGTGTTTGCACTTTTAGATGGGTGGTCTTGAACCATGATGCAGAAGTGATTTTGAGCACTTTATATGTATACGTCTGTCTGTCTGTCTGTGGACAAAAGCAGGCACAAAATTCAACAGGTGTGTAGTTGATATTGAGGACAATTTGGGACAATGGCATGTCTGGCTGGCTCAATATGTTGTTAAACATACTGTCAAATTAGAGTAGTTTGTCAACGGTTGGCAAAGTTGTTGACTTTGAATCTGGCAAGTGTTACGTTAGCTTTCTTTTCTGTAGATCCAAATGAAGGCTTAGTTTGAAAAAGGGTGCGGTCCGATTGAGGGCGCTGGAACTAGTAAAGTAAGAAAGGGGCCATTGAACCCCACCCTGCGCCTGACCCACATATTAAGACGCAGATCACTGTATCCCAGTTCCAGTCATTCCCCCCCTTTTTCTAGTGCAGCTGGTGCAGTTTTCAAATCGTCTGTCTGGCTGTTGACAAATTTTGTCAACACAATGGCGTCAGAACTGTCTAAGATGCGGTCAGGAAACGTTGCAGGTGTGTATGTAGTTCAGTACAAAATAAAGACTGGGTTTTAAGACAGGCGTGGTCCTACACATGAGTACTTATGCACTAATGCAGTACAGAGTCGTCATGAGTCAGAACATGAACATGTCAGTGGGTGTTGCAGCCATTGCAGGATGGTCTCAAGAATGTATCTGCATTCCCTTTGTGCGCAGCGCTCCGTTTAATCTGAGGAGTTATTTTAGAAATTTGCATTTTCTAGGGTGGAATGTCGACAGACATTGCCAACATCATTTGAAGACCTCAGTATATACTTAGAATATAAATAAAATCACATTCGGTTCAGCCTTAGTTTATACTCTGCTTTTGTCCTATGTCTGCGGTTGTATGCGACATCCTTTTGAAATCACGTTATCAGGAGCCTCTTGGCTCTAATGTAACAGAGACTGAACTGGACTGAGAGTCTGGGGAGCTGGCGGGGGCTGAGGCAGAGAAGATTGCTGGAAAGTATTCCCTTTGATAAGCCGGCCAAGAAGCCTTTGATTAAATGTGGTCCCAGCAGGAGCCCACACTAGGTCCTCTGTGGCACGACCGTGTCCAATCACTAGCTATCAACAGCCCTGGGTAATTACAGCCATCTAGTCATTAGCCTGGGACCCACCTGGAATTCCACATAGCGAGGGGTGGGATGAGGCCAGCAGGGGTTGGGGTTTAGGTTGGGCCTTTAATCAAACACTTCCCTCCCCTTGACTGATATAACACAACCCCACCCCGACGCATACTGAATCAGCCTTTGTTACTAACATAGATTGTATTATTACTGTGTCCCCGGTGTCTCTCAACTCATGCTGGTGAGGAGCACTAACGGTGTGTGTATGTGTGTGTATGTATATGTGTGTGTGATGGGAATATCCTGCCAGGTTATGACAGCAGTATAACAGAACTTACTCACTATCCGGCTCGGTCACACTGATTAGTTCTGCTCTGTCGGCCCTATCTAGTCTCTGTCTTGCCTTCAAGCTCTATGTTTGTCTGGCCGAACAAAAAACAAAGATTCCAGTGTCATATACTAATGCACCATATATTTCATAAGAACATCTGTTTAGATAAGGCAATATACACAATGTTATACAAGCAAGCTGGAGAGCAGAGAAGTGAAATCTGTCTGATGTTGTGGTTATGTGTGACTGAATGGCCTTCTTCTTTTTTCCTCTTCTTCTCCTTGTCAGCGGCAGTTTGTTGTCTTACACGCAGAAAACGAGAGTACATTGTGTAATCATAATAGTGGGAGTGCTCTTCTCTCTACTCCTGTCAGCCAATGTAGTGCAGTCTCATCCGCAGATGAGTAATGAAACAACACTTTACAATTTAAATAAATCACTTTAAACAGCTTTTTCTTTCTTTGTTTCTTTTTTCTTTTTTGTTTTCTACAGTTGCATTCAAAGTTCCAATGATGCATCCGTCCATTTATTCATCTGGTGTCCATCTCCCCATCCTCCCTTGTAGTCCTCTTCCTGGACTTCTGTTTGGCCACACGTAGCCAAACTTAACACTTAGATGTCCACTTCTCAAAGTGCACTTGTCAAGCTACTTCCCACAGTCCAACCAAGTGTTTTGTTTTTGGTAGATAAAAGTGTATTTCCCCAACAAAAAGAAAAAAAAAATTATGTGAATATATGATGTTGTTGTAATAATACTTGATACGTTTGAAGGCTCAGTTAATGTAAAAATGTGTCTTTAAGCATCATGAAAGCAGCAAACCATTTTTAACCCAGAACCACACGCTAGAAAAAAGGCAGTCTGGACCAAATCTTTGATTAAAGCCCAATCCACCCGAACCCCAAAGTGTTCACTGTTCACCGTTCATCATCTGATCCCAGCAGTTCATTCACAGGGCCATTCACAAACAGGGGCTAATGGGTATTAATTCATATTGATGGGTATTGAATTCTAGTGCTTTCACAGAGACAGGTAGAAAAGCCATGCAATGATGAACCAAGGGTGGGGGCAGGGGAGGCCGGAGACGCAGAGCACTTTCGGACAAACCTTCCCAGAATGCCATGTTCCACAGGATGTCCTGTAAAGGGGAGAGGGGTGGGGTCGCATTATAGGGGAGCGGATGGGGCGTGTCCTCAGGTCTGGTCCAACCATTCGGCTCGTTTGGGGGCTTTGCACGTATGTATGTCCACGGCTTCCTCACAGTCCTTACACTCCACGGCGCAGCACCATTTGAACTTGCACTCGCACTTGGTGATTTGCTTGACTCTTGTTGTGTCGTAGCCCCGCCCACAGCACATGACCTCACAGCCGTCGGTGCCCCGTGATGTCTTATTGCACACCCGTCCAGCCGTGCCCAGGGAGCCTGCACAAAAACACAGAAGTGTTAGCTAATAGAAGCTAAGAGTTTCTCTTAAAGCTAGCTAAAGCATCTGATTGATCATTTCTCTGGAGAGCCAAATTCTGCACTGAAGGTGAAAGGACTACTGTATAACTACCTCACCTAAATTAAACATTAGAACAACAAGGTTCAAATTCTAATTGTTAATGGTGTAGTAGATACTTTTATCAACAATCTAGGATTGTCACAGTCCTGACAATTGTTTTCTTGATGAATTGTTTGGTCTATAAAAGAAAATGTCCATCACAGTTTGTTAGCCCCATGTTAACATCTTCAAATTATTTTTTGTGTGCAGCTCAAAACCAAAGACATTCAGTTTTAGCAATTCCCCCACCTGAGAAGCTGGTTTATGTCAGGTTTTTTTTTCCGCTTAAAAATTACTTAAACTATTCATTCATTATCATTGGATAGACCCTTTGAAACTTAATGAATTGATTCTATGAGTGTTAATATGGATTTTGTTTGGATGTAACTGCCATCTATAATGACTTTGCAGCCATGTTGCCAGTGGTGTACTGACACTCAGGGCCCATTCAAACAGAATCAGGCAATGTTGGGATTAGGGTTGTGCTACGGTGCAGGAGTGTCATTCTATGGCCCGTTTGTGTAGCGTAGTGTTGTGATGAACTTTAACCACTGATGATCCAGAAGGTTTCATTAATGTGCCTAAAAGCAGTTTGCCAACCTCCCTCAATCAACTATGCGCTATGTGGCTCTGCTACTAGCATGCTGGTCCTGCTAGTGATGTTTGTCCACACCGGTAAATAAAAAAAATATATAAATAGATGCAAGCCTGATCATTAGGGTGTGTTTCCAACTGAGTTATTCCAAGTAAAACAATACTCTACACAGACAAATGTCTGTTGAGTTACCAGTGTAGCTTTTAGCCAAGCTGCCAGTGCCAACGTGACTGACATGTCCTACTCTGCTTCTGATCTGCAGGTCATGCTTGTCCTATCATGACTGTACCCTCCAAGACCAAATTTGGCGAATACATTTGGTTTTTTTCACCAGAATGCCTGATCCTTTCTGAATGGGCCAAAGGATGTGAACATGGGGCATGAACCCATGACAGCCTTGGGCTTGTGGTAAATGGCGTTTGATAGAGACAATAAACCATAAATGTTAGATAGACTGCCCAGCTGTTTCTACAAATTCATCATCTCTGTCTAGACAAAAGGGGTGAACCTTAGAGTATACAATAAACCTGTTCCAGAGCTGGACCTTTAGTAATCTGCATAATATCTCTGTTTTTGATTGAGTTTGGGAACAGGAACCAAAAGTTTTAGCTTCACTTCAGCTGATTTTGGTTCGATCGTTTGATCTGTGGTAGCATGCTAGTCCACGTTGTTGAGTGTATCGGAGTGTTTAGCAGTCTGTCCATTACTTAATGCAGTGGCATATTGTCTATGTCTTATGTGAATGTCAACCCTGCAGAGATTAGCGCTGGTGTTTCGTGTGAGAAGCTCCATGTTTGAACTGCTACCTATCACAACAAGCTGCCCGTAGAACAACAGACCCACACACACAACTATGCAGTGTTGGTAGAGTGGCCTATAGTTACACTGCCTTTCCCAAGCCACTGCTCCCTTTGAAGCCACTCTATGTGTGTGTGTGTGTCTGTGCGCGTGTGTGTGAGGGTTAAATGGACAGTGGAGCGTGACAGACAGACAGGCTCTCACACTCTGAGGCCCACTCTGCCCTCCAGCTACGCTTAGTTCAGACGGACAGAGAGGGAAAGACTGTGACAGACAGAAAGAAGTGATTTTTTTTTTTAATTAGCTGCTTGTGTCCCTAGGCTGTGGATTCCACTGGGAAGGTGAGAAAGAGGGGGAGGATGGACGAAGAGAGAGGGAGCAGGGACTAGGAAGAACTGGACAGAGCCTCTGAGTGACAGAGGTGTTGATGTCAAAGAACGTAAAAATTTGTCCATTAACCTCAACATCCATTCACCATCAGAAAGTCATAATTGATGATGTGGTTTGTGCAAAGGTGGATCACGAATCCTCTTACTATGGCATTTTTTGTGTGTGTGTGTGTGTGTGTGTGTGTGTGTGTGTGTGTGTGTGTGTGTGTGTGTGTGTGTTGACAAAGACTGACAGAGGTCAGGTGGTCACAGAACGACCATGTCCCCAGGGTACAAGGATATTAGCTTCCACAGACATCACACAGGAGGCCTGCTGTGTTATCTGACTAACATTACACACACACACACAGACATTCACACACAAAAACACACTAGTCATGCATGAACATATACACAACATACACATAACACCCCTAAAACATAACACAGTCGGGGCAATCCATCAACATCCATGAGAACCTGCCTCTCAGTCCACCTTCCTCCTCCCTTTGCTGCCTCACCTGCTGATTTGTCTTGTAGGCAGTAATCCGGTGAGTTCTCGAAGTAGACCAGGTCGTTCTTGGTGGCCTTCCTGAAGGCTTTGTTAGCCACAGCGAAGCCCGTCCCGTCCTGATTCATCGTCACCTCGATGGCCCCGTTGTATTTCCTCCGCAGGTAGTCACCGGTCTTCCTGAAGTCCGACATGGCCATCCAACATGTCCGTAGCGTGCAAGAGCCGCTCACGCCATGACATTTACACTCCAGCTTCATGAATCGCTTCACCGCCTAAATGCACAGAAAGAAGTGGGGATTGTGTGTGTTTAGCCATCTTGAAATTGAGTTTCACAGGTTCTGAAAATGGAGCACTCAGGCAGGAATGTTTATTACAGGGTCGGTTTAGTTAAAGTAGTCTTGCACATCATTATTTTGAGGTAGATATAAGAGAGGGGAAAGGATATTTGTTTAAGGTGCTCAAAGCATTGTAAATATTTAGTCTTTGTCTTAGCTTTTTTCCAAAGATATAGTCCAGAAAATGAACAGTTTACAGTGAAGTCTCTGGATTATTCAGGGATATGGGGACATTATTTTTGAAAATAAGTTTTGCTGTTGCTGTTTTAAGTTTGGTCGAACCAGATCTTCCTCCATATTTATTTTCACGATATGAGAAACGGGCCAAGATGTATTAACTTCTGGTTGCCTACACTGCTTCACTTGAGTGGCAGGTTATCATTTCAAGGCAGTCGTATTATACTAAGTCAGAAAACAGAATAACCCTTTCTGAACTTCTCAAAAGGGCTCTATTTTTTTCAGGCATCCAACCAAATATTCAATGGTTTGGGACCCGTATCAAAGCACTGAAAGTATTCCATGTAAGCTACACTCTACCAAAGAAATAGTCCAAAGGAAAGCAATTTAACCGAAGTCTCTCTCTCTCTCTCTGGGAAGAAATGTTGCACTACAAATAAAATTACATTTACCGCCATTGGGTCAGTGACTGAAATCTCAGAATCCATTTAAACTTAGCATTAACATGTGATCTTTATTAGAAAAAATGTATCGTTAAGAGAAAAAATATGTATCAATGCCGGAATTTAAAATAAAGAGTTACAGCTCTAAAATGCACTCAAAATGCATTCTAAATTGGTGGTACGGTTGCCACAGTGACAAAAAAAAAAACAAGAAGGCAACTGCACTGAGGCCTTGTGTCGACATGTTTTTTTTTCTGCTTAAAATCCAAACAAAAACTTTTATTTTTTGGTTGTTCCAAGGAAAGAGCATATGCACCCTGCGTTTGCATAAAGAAGATTCACTGAACCCAGACCTTTTTTTTACAGCACTCCACCTTTTGTTGGGTGAATACTCCAAGCATCTCTCGTAAAAAAAATGTAAATCTCTGAACATTTCAACAATCCACTGAAGTAGTCTGTTGTTGCTCCTTTTCAGGCAACCAATCATATATAGATGAGGCAGGTCTTGTCACCTGTAACCCTGGTAACCATGAAAATGGAGGACAACCTTGTTTTTGCGGTGTCTGATCTTTATCAGAAGGAAAAACAGAGACTATACAGACATTTGTAGGAGGAGATCAGCCAGATAAATGCATAGGTCCATGATCATTGTCCACATCATGTATCTAGATACAGATATCAGATATATCTAAAAATAAAACAAAAGTCTGTAGAGCCAGATACGCCACTGTGAGTGAGAAAATACGTTTTCTTACGGTTCTGCCACAGCGGTTGTTGTGAAGGTTCATGAGTGCCCGTGCGTCTCGGACAGTCCTCTCTTTAGCGTCTATGAAGGCTTTGGCAAACTTGATCCCGTAGTTGATATTGTCACTACAGCCCCCCCAGTCAAACTCTCCTCTGTCATCACTGGCTCGTCCGCGCTTGTGCGGGTCACAGTTACACGTCTTCAGCTCGCCTTGGCTGCAGGCGCGAGTGAGCGCGTACACCACCCCTGCTGAGGAAATGGCGTAGACGAACGCTGCCTCACGACTGCCTGAGAAAGAGAGACAGGGAGAGAAAGCACAAAGAGGTCAAACCGATACTCAGTGCAACACAGAGGATTCTCTCAGACTAGACTCTCTAAAGACGTAAGACTGTGCAGCCGAAATGTTAAAATGCGTACACAGATACAGATAATGCCATGACCAGGCCTGGGCATGAACCAGCAGGACATGAAGGTGCAGCTGACGGGGGCATATCAGGCCTGATGTGGAGTATAGGACAGCTTTGTTTAAATATTATCATGGAAATAATCCTAGCTGCGGGGCTCTCCTCTGCTCACATAAATTGTTTAAATACAGACACAGTGATACCCCATTAATCAGCGCCAGGGTGATGTCATGACAGCATTTTCTACCATTGCTGTGCTTTTTCTGGTCTCCTCAGTTCCTCGGAACATGACTCATCTATTGTGTGGCCAAAGATACACGGAGAATTAGATATAGTGTTTGGTCACAGTTGCTTTTTGCAGCACCCGTGGGAATGAATGACCCTGAAAAACAACACGGCACCAAGAGGCGGAAGAACTCTTCCACTCCCAAAAAAAAAGGAGACGTGAATGGTTTTCACATATAACATAAACAACAACTCTGCTCCGTTGGTATAAAGTTATATCTCCAGTCAAGGAGAAAAAGAATTGTAATGATTTTTTTCACCCCTGACAACCATCTGGAACCAATGCTTTAAAACATGACAAATCATCTCAAAAACTGTTGGCTGAATTTCTGTAAAATTTGCTTTGGATATTCATGGTTCCCAGAGCATAAATCCTGATGTTTCTGGTGATAATGCAGCCTTTTCATCCCGTGCCACCAGCAAGCCGTTTCTTTTTTTTGCTTTCACACAAGAAGCATCGATATTTCTCAGAAGAAGAAATCTTTCTAATTTGGACTCGACTTCAGCTTCCCTTTAGCATGGTCGGCATGCTGAATTGTCAGCGAACGCGTATTCAATAGGGTTGAGGGGATATGATGGTACAAAAACATGTAACTGTAGAAATATGTCGACCATTCGAGATTTTCTAATACCGTTTCTATACCGTTATTGCAAGACGGTGGTCTTGATGTCTCAACAGGTAACTTAGGTCTCCAATGTGATGTTATTGAAAGTTTTGATACTAATAAACTGTGTGTGATATGGAACTTCAATTTCCTCGAGGGAACCTCCCAAAGGGATTAATAAAGTCGTGTCTATGTCTAAGTCTAAGTCTAAATCTAAACTATGAGAGAATTGAACATGGATTTTAGACAGATTTGATGTATACATCTTGAAATGGCATCATTAAGAATTACAATTATATGTAAGCTAGGTTTTCTCCCCCAAGTTATTGTAAACAGATATTGTGATATTATAGTCTCTAGGATTGTTACACTGGAGACTAGGGTTTATATCCAAAATAGAATAAACCTTTAACTTGTTATTTATACAAGTATATTGGTTTGGCTCAGGGGAAAACATTTTAGGCAACAAAAGTACTCATTCAGGTTTAGGAAAAGACCCTTTCACAATATTTAACGTATGTTTAAAAGGATAATTTTTCCCATGTGTGTATTTTTCCAGTTCGTTTTACTTGAGTTGCTAAAGGCAGGAACACACTGGCCCAAACGTTGGACGTCTGAACAATTTGGGGAGACTTGGTTGAGTTCGGGAACAAATCTGTTTGGTGTGTTCTGCTGTGTTGGAAGCTTTTGGAACCGTACAGACGGTGTCTGGTCAGATTCAGCTTGCAAAGTCTGAGAGTGTCGGCGGTCGGAGGATTGGACGCCATCAGATATACTCTGGTTGGTTGGCTGCTAGATGTTCAATGATCATTCTGATTGGCTGTGTGCTAGCGAATCAGTGCGGTGCGTGGGAGGGGTGGAAAACAAACCATCAGCTCAGCCATAATGATCTTTCAAGGAATGCCAAGTATTGTATTCCACAAATGTCTTCTCAGGTCAAACGAATACTGAGCCAATACTGTGTGCACTTTGTTTTTCTCTGATAATCTATGGTCTGCACTCCGTTCTGTCATTTCCTTTTTTTATGTTTTGGATTACTGGCACTAGACTAGCGCCACCCAATATTAAGGAGACTTATTGCATCTCGTGCAAGAGGAGAATGTACACACTACTGTGTTGTTGGCAGTAGTCGAGGCGGTCTGTTTCGATGCAACTTTTCTACCAAACAGGTCAGACGAGAGGCAACGGAGCGGTCGGATAAAGGCAGTTGGCCGATTATGATGTTCCCGGAATAGCACCGACAAGGTGATATCCGATCATGCGCAGTAATACACCAATAATTTATGTCATTTTCGTATTGTATTTCTGAGCACCTGTTAACCTTAAAACCTGTAAACATAAAATCATTGTTATCATTTGGAACCTAAAAGCTTCAAAGTACTGTTTAGTGTTGTCTCTCGTTGTCTTGGCAGTTGTTTTTTTTTGTATGGAATTTCCAGAAAGAATAAAATAATCAAATGTGAATTTTTACAGTTCGATGTGGTTATTTTAAACCATGTCTTATTCGAATTTACAGAACAATTACTGTTTTTTAGGGATATATATAATTCATTTAATATAAAATTACATATGCCACCTATTTTAATTAATACAGCTGTCCACACAGGCTGCAAAATAATTCACTTTTCACTCGTGCTTTACATGCATGACTGTAACTTTCTGAGTGCTGCCAAAACATGGGTGAGCGCATAACAGCACTGTGACAGGACACATCCTTGCGTCATAGACCAACCGCTTTCGCCGTGCAGCCTGTGTAAACAGGATATGAAGCATTTAATCTTGTTTTATATTAGGTTGGCTCGTAGTCGCATGTTAACATAAAGTGCATATCGGCCATTTGTTTCTTGGGCCTATGGACCTGTCTGTGTTTCTAACAATGCTCACACACACAATGGTTTGAGTCTGACCAAATGGGACGATTAACAAGTTGGAAGAGGAATTTAAATAACCTGCATTTCTGGATGAAAAACATTGTGTCACATTTTTTGAGCTGAATTTTTAATTTAAAACACTGTCTTGCAAAATAACACGTACATAGATGAGGGAAGCAGTATCTTCTTTTGTAATGTTGTGTGCTGTGAAATAGAAGCACTTCAAGATAACATCACAAAACGAACTCATACAGCACCAATTATAAATGATCAAGGGTTGGGCACTTCAGTATCCAAAAACAAAATACACGTTCCCTCTGAACCACTTTGTGTGATCCGAACTGCTCGCTCTGTCCTCTGGAATGTCCCATTCCATCTCTGGGGTGAGGAGTAGGGGGCAGTGGGTGCTGCTGAGGGAGGGGACGGGTGTATGTGGGGGAGGATGGAGGAGGGCATTACTGGTCATCATTCAAACCTGCGCTGTTTGTCTGACAGTGAGAATATCTCTCTAAATATTTACATCTACATTACTGTTTATTCCTATCCGTCACACACACACACTCAGCCTCTATCTCCATATCTGCTACTTTTTTCCATGCATCGTTGGCCCCCACACATGCTTAGGACGGCTGGAAGAGGGACCGTAACAAGCCAAGGAGAGTCAGTGACGTTGGATAAAGAGTCTGTTCAGATTGACTACAATGAACTGCTGGAAATGATGCATTTACTATTGTGTCTGGCTCAAAAAGCTGCAAAAATCAAGAGAAAGCATCGAGAGCACCAAGTCACCCTCTTCACTGGTTCACAGGTGCATCACTTCATCTGAGCTATGCATGCCAAGAGTGTGTGATCGACAATTTATAGACCTGTTATCATTCAGTGTGTCCTCTCTTGGACTTAAAGGTCCAATTTGTAAACAAATGATTTTGAGTCTCATTCCCA
The DNA here is from genome assembly GCF_900880675.1 of Sparus aurata. NCBI lineage: Eukaryota > Metazoa > Chordata > Actinopteri > Spariformes > Sparidae > Sparus > Sparus aurata. Next base: position 16,386,663 of record NC_044193.1, on the reverse strand, counting down.
GCTTGTCAAATACTGATGGGTCGGCTGCCATCCCAAAGCGCATTTCAAGAGTTGGGAATTCTTACACATTGGACCTACTTAGTTTGCAATTTAGGATTCTCTGTGTTTTTTTTACTGCAGGTTCACTGTTCCTGTCACAGTTATTTCATAAATATTTATTAATCAGACTGTATGCAGTTGTGAAACACTTCATAAGGAGGAATTATCCATGGACTGGCTACAAAGAAGTTGGAAAATATGTATGTCAGAATGTACATGCACCTGTATGCATACGTACATGAATCTGTTACAAAAGCCGAGAGGTCTGGCAGGAGTGGAAAAACAAAATGAGGACAAGCCCGTGCCTCGAAGCCTGTGTGTTTATTGACGAGGCGTAAGGCATTGCAACAGTCCATTAGCGACTATAAACAAGGAGCACCAGCATACGTGCGTATGAGAAGGAAAGATCGGAGAAAGAACAGAGCGAGGGGAGAAGAACAGACAGGCGAAGGGAGAGATAAGGCAGTAAAAGTGAAGAAAGAGGATAGTGGTATCTCAGTTTTGGCCTCGTTGCACATGAAGACGCACACATGGACTTACTCCGCAGCAAGACACGTCCAAACACAGTGTGGTCGCGGTCCAGCGTGCTGCAGTTCCAGCGGTGGTGTCTGAACTGGTGCTGGCACTCTCTGATCCACTCCTTGGTGCCCTCACCGATGGCCTGCATGATGTCTGGGTGGCGCTGGCAGAGTTGCCGCTGCTTGTTCACCAAGCCTGGGATGTTGTCGCAGATAACCCGGGCCCCAAGCGCTCCGATGTACCTGCAAATGCAAAAAAACACAATAAACTTTTTCAACTGAATCTGTATCACTTAGAAAAAGAACATCCAGCAGTGATTTTAGTCACATAGCGATTGATTAGTACACATAGGTGCCCTCATATGGCAGATGTATAGATACACTTAAAGGTGGTGAGTGGCACAGGGGAGAGCCGCGGTAACGGAGCTCTGTGAGTCAGAGTTCACTACACTTAACAGTTTAAGGTTTGCGAGAAGGAGGGGAGTGGAAACCATTTACTTGGCTCTCCAAATAAATAAGCACTTAACCTCTCCCCACAAGACCTGCGTGTGTATGTGTGTTTAAATGTTTCCCAACGGGATCGTTGAAATCATGTCGTCACAAATCAGAGCACGCAGTCAGGGGCCTCCAATAACCCTGTCAAACTAAGACCCCATTTACTCACTTTACTCCTCTCTGTCTTCGGCCTGTTCGCTCTCATTCTCGTCTTACTAGCTGTTCTCCAGCGTGCCTTTTTCCAGTCATTCTCTCCGCCAGGAAACAACGGATTCTTGCAGTATCCTATAATGTCGATGCAGCGTCGAGCCTTTCCCAAAATAAACTTTAATCGTGATGTGTGTGTTCACGAGACCCCTTGCAGCTCGATGGCTGCAGGGCTCTGGCGGGTCAGCGAGGAGAGGTCAGGGTGCGCGTAGCTGTGTGGTCGGGTTTTACGAGGCCGGGCGAGAGGATGGAGGCTCTCTCTCTCCCTCTCTCTACTCCCCAGAGTGGGATAAGAGAGGAGGAGTAAGAACAGACTGCTCATCAAAGGACAGAGCCAGAGCGGCAATTCACACTTAATTTTCTCTCTCGTTCTCTCTGAGAGTCAAGAGGACTTGTGGATTTTATAGGATAGTAAATCACCGTCCATCCACAGGTCTAAAACAACATGCTGTAAAGCCCTGCGACTCTACTGTGAATCACAGAGGAAGGACAAGTGGGAGACAAATAGGGAAGGCTTCTATTGACTTCTGATGACACAGCCGCAATGTGTTGGCCTGTCATCTTCAGGAGAACTATTTAATCATACAAGATATACTCAAATACTAAAATATATTTGTTTTGAGGGCTTGTTGGTTCATTTGTCAGCAGGTTCATACAAAAAGAACTGAATTGTTTTTTTCCAAAACCTCGATGGAGGAAGGGTCACAGCCCAGAATAGGACATGTTTCATAAATTTCTATCAGAATAATGTATGCATCTTATCCATATCTTATATATTATCTTAAATATCAGGCATAATTAGGTGGCTGGTATCTATGAGTGAGCACAACAAGATATGGATCCTCATAAAATCTGGATCTAATATTTGATTCTGCTTTGTTGAATCAAAGGGGACTGTTGGACCTTGGCAGAGGGTTGCTGATTCTGCATAAAAGATTATCACAGTTATAAAATGTATGTATTAGAGTTGCCACAATACCCTGGTGTTGACGATAACTGTCTATATTTAAAAGCAAAATATTGATATTTTGTTAACACTACAGGCATGATAATACTGTGTAAGTAATACATCGTCTCGCAAATGATTTTAGTTTCTATTCCCTTAATGGTATAAACTGGAAAATCAAACGGTACTGTTCTTTTTGTAGGCTTTTGCACAGTTGCAGTTGTAGACTCATATTTTGAGTGTATAATAATTTAAATGAGAGACAAAACACCCAATAAACAAAGTTAGAGATTAATTTGACTGATAGCATTTTCTTTTCTTTTTCACATTTTTCTATATAGAGATATCACAATAACATCTTATCGGGATTTCCAGTATCATGGCGGAGCTAATCTTTGTATGATTAGGGCTGGGCGATATCCCCCTTATAATAAAATCAGTATAACTTGGCTATATCAGAATAAACAATATATATCATGATGTTTTGAAACCTCCTCAAAAGCACTGCATAAATGCTCAGACTGGCTGACAAAAATCAAATATCAAAACATTTCGGACCAAATACCTGGATATCGATATTTTAGGGAAGACTATTGGTACTTAAAGGTCAAATTTCCAGTCAGTGTCATTTTCAACTTCTCAAATACTGGCGCTTTGGGCTGGTCAGTCGGGTCGTCCAGCAACCCAAAGCATCACAGAACTGAACATTCTTAAAAATTGGATCTTTAATACTCAGTAATATAGATATAATGACTCAGTGGGTAAAGACTGGTGTTAGAACAAATACAACAGTATGTTAAGTTTATAAAATTAAATCACTTTACCGTAATGCAGCCTTTAAAGGCAGTAAAAGACAACACTTAAACCTAAATCTAAGACGATATGTAGTCCGAATTGTGGTGCTTTTGCTTTTTTTCTCAAATGGAACACCCCACAATCATTTTTGCAACTCTCCTTCCCCCCTGGAGTGTTAAAGCCCCAGATCTATCCATATCACCACTTACTGTACACCCACAGAAATGTGATAAACAGTTAAACACTGTATCTCCCACACTAGATTCCCCTCAAAGCCAATAATGCCCGGCTAAAGCCTCCATACACACTCTTCCCACTACTCCCCATAACTGCTTTTAATCTACACAAACTATTAGGCATTCCATCAGCCCCATGCCCGCCCACACACAGACACTTCTCCTATAAACACACTCACACACACACACACACACACACACACACACACACACACACGGGACGTTTCCACGTATGTTATTGCGCAGTGAGATATTTTTTAACCCCTCACCTATGCTCTAGATGGCTGGTTTCGGGGTATTTTAGTGAAGTAATTTCTGTGTGTGTGTGTGTGTGTGTGTGTGTGTGTGGTACCTGGTGAATTAATGACTGCTCTGCCTTGTTGAATACAAGCTCCAGCTGAGCTGAACACGCGCTCAGCCAACAGCGCCGACATAAATTACATTTATCGCTCTATTATTATTGCTCAATAAGGCGGGCCAACAGACTGATACGAAGAAAATGCTCAAGAAATCAAATCCTGAAGAAGCTCGGCTCATAATTTTAGGTTATTTTCATTATTCGGTCCCTATCATTTCTCTTGCTCTTTTTATTTATCATTATTTATTTATTTTTAGTTCAACGAAATGTTGACAGAAAAACACATACTGGAGTTTTTCTTTGCGGTCATTCGTCCATAAACATGACAAGGCAGCACACTCACTCTATGAAACTCTTTCTGATAAACCCACAAGTGCGTTGACAGTCTGCAGGGAAATGCAGAAATAGGAATGATTACGTTTGGAAACATGAATTATACTCTATACCCTGTCTGTCTGTCTGTCTGTCTGTCTGTTGGAAAATGTTGCTGCTCCGAATTAATCTGGACGGGTTTGGCTTTTTTGGAAAGCGCTCATTATAATAGGCATCATAAGTTAAATTCGTTGGCAGGTTGAATCCCTGAAGTTTTCTAACGAAAAGATCCAAACATAGGCACGAGTCCCAGCTCCATTTCAAATGATTAACATCATGATGGATGTTCAAATCGTGTGGCATTTCCTTCACCTTCCATTTACAGTCAGACTCTCTCTTTATTATTATTATTATTATTATTATTATTATTATTATGACAATAATAATAATAATAATAATAATAATAATAATAATAATAATAATAATAATAATAATAATAATAATGGTGATAATAAACAATAATAAATAAATAAATTCAGCCTCTATATATCTCAGTGGCAGGTAGGTTGGCCTGTGGGTGTGATGGTACTTACCACCATGAAGAGTCCGCCCGAGGCGTCACCAGCAGAAGCAGCAACAGACACGCACAGTAAATCCTCGAACTGGCACCGGAGTTTTGGCACGAAGCAGACCGGGATGAGAGTCTGGCTGCCGGCGAACCACAGCTCCGAACCCGGGATGTCCGGAGGCTCAGAATCCTGTTTAAACCCAGCATGTTTCTGCGCGTCTTTAACCACCAGCACCAGCAAGTTCCCCGAAAAATAATAATAATGATTCTAAAAAAAGTAGTTTTCAGAAGAAAATGCCCGACTTTAACAGACAAGGTGTGGTGTGAAGTAGGTCAAGCACCCATTCAGTAGATAGGCCTCATTATCCAGAGTGTGGCTCCATATTAAAAGCGCGGCTGTCAGGAGTGTGAGGAGCGCGTTTTCGGTGCCATTTGCGCACCAGACTCTCTCTCTCTCTCTCTCTCTCTCTCTCCACTGTGCGCTCAGACGGGAGGTTTACCTGACGAGACGAGCAGCAACAAGTGTCGTCTGTTTCACCTCTCCAGTCGGCTCCACAGAACACCTATCCTTGTTTATGTTTTTTTGTTTTGTTTTGTTTTGTTTTTTGTTTTGGCTGAATAGGATCCGATCACAGCTCGGGGAGCCAGGCAGAGGCTGGGCAGATGCGAGACTCGCTGCAGTACTGTCGGCTGTGGGACTCTGTGCTGGGTCGGATGCTCGCACGGGACCTCTCCTTTATCAGTGCGCGGTGGAGAGAGTCAGAGCTGAGAGAGAGGGAGAGAGAGAGAGAGAGAGAGAGAGAGAGAGAGAAATGAGGGAGGGAGGGAGGGAGGGCTCCCTGCTGACAGCTCCTCTCGCCCATTGGGCAGATGCAGGGGTTACAGAGTTTGACTAAGAAGGAGATATTAAAGAGGGATGGATGGATAAAGGTGTGTTCGTGTGTGTTCGTGCGCGCGCGCGCGCGCGTGTGTGTTAACGGGTGACCATGCTGTAGAAATGGTGACGGTCCTGATGTGAGGAGTTCATCTGTGACCTCAGACAGGAATTATTATAACCAGTGATGGCGCCTTCATTTTACAACCCAGTAAAACTGGATAATTAAATCACAGGAAATATGTGGCTTTTCATATTATAAAGGATTTTTTTGCCATTCTTAGTGTATGACACTGCAAAATTCAATCATGTACATGCAGAAACATGATGAAATGACCAATAAATTACTTAAATTGTTAGTTATTAGTTAGTTATTATGTTATCAAACTTAAAAACTTCAAATTACCTTGTTATTGTCATTACTGATATTTAGAATCAACACTGTTATATTCACTGGATACGGGTATGATCGAGCTATTCCTCAGGTTCAGCTTTCACATATACCTGCGTAACCGAACTTAATACACAGGGACTGCAGATACTAATAAAGTCTTTGGGCTCAACCTGGCACACATCATATTAAGATGAATCAGCAAGGTGCCGTCCCCGGTGACGATGTGTATAAAGTAAGCAAGCCAGTGAATCTGTGTGATTATTATCAACAAATATTAATTTAATTTTTTTTTGTCATGCCTGCAGCCACGCACCGCCCAAAGCACAGCAGAAATGAAAGTCGGAGAAAAAAGCTGGGAATGTGGGACTGGGAGAACAGAGCCAAGACCGTCCAGTGGAACAGCACTATGGCTTAAATATGAACCACATGTGTAAGAAAGCGAGTGCTGAGACAGCGCTCGAATAAAGCATGCACGCACACACACACACACACACTGTACATTGTCCCTGGAGAGTGACCATCCTTACCTTTCTTCCAACACGTGTGTGTGTGCGTCTTCAAGCTGTCATCCATCATCAAACCTCTGATCATTCTCTCTGTCCTCGAATGGCTCCTGACAGATTAAAACCCATTTTTAAGTATCTGAAGACCTTTCACAAACTTAAGAAACGACTGCTTATGGACGCCGATTCGTGCAGTTCTTTTCGTCTGTGTTGACTTGAACTTCTCAGTGGAGTTTGTGATATTGGATTAAGAATACCACAGTTGATTCAGCTGACCCAGTAATGCTAAAAAACAAGTAAACAAATCTGGAAAATCCCTATCGGAATTGAAACTATTAGAATTAGCTATAGCTGTCTCAAACTGCTATTTCATGAAAAGCTTGAGAAAACAGCTCTAGTGTTTATGCCAAAGCTGCTGTTAAGGCTAAGCTCCTTTCAGAGACATTTGTACTTCTGCTCAGGCTGCTGTCAGAATGGGACACACACACACACAAACACACTTTTTGTCTGAGACAAGGCACAAACACACAGACTACACTGGTGGGTACAGGTTTGTGAAGAAGCTGAGCTCTGGTGAATATTTGTGCGCTCCAGCTTAGCTCACAATTTTCTGCTAAATCAAAAGGAATTAGGGAAGCACAAACATGGCTGAGTTATGCTCTCTCTCGTGGGGCTGGAGCTGGAACAGACTTTCTCTCTCTCCCGCTCTCCGTCTCTCTGACTCTCTCCCAGCCTGTGAACTTGACCCCAGCTTTCTCCTCATAAACAATAACAGAGTCAAGCGCCTTCTTGTCAGTTGGAGGAAAAGTTTGCCCTGATGTACGAGGTCCAATCTGGCAACCATCTCCTCAGAGGAAAAGTACTGACGGGGGTTGCTGTGTTTAAACGCTGCACTGGAGTGAAGGAGGGATAAAGGTGAGATTTACGGAGGCAGCGGTTTTGGACTAATCCAATTGATTTCTGTGTTGATCGTTATAATCACTCAGGATTATTTCTGAAAGGAAAGTTGCTGGGGGAAAAGGGAAGGAGGCTGAATGAACCAAGGGCAAGAGGCATGCGCTGAGGGTGGAAGAGTTGGCCTAATGGCCCAGTAATGTGTCCCCTGCGGGGATTAAGCTGTGGGCTGACACCAGTCAGGCAGTCCTGGGATGAGCTCAGCGTGTATTCCCATCCCCTGGCAGGCTGGAGTGGGGAGGACAGCCTGTCGTCAGACTTGGCCAAGTTCCCATACTGATGGGACACAGGGGCAAACTCAACACTGGGCAGGTCTGAGGGAATATGAACAAGGGACAGGTGGAAGGACAAAGACGAAAAAGAGATCAACTGGAGCAAGAAATGGAAATCAAACTTCATTTCGTCAGTACAGAAGGCATCATATTCTGTGCAATTTGTTAAGCCGCTTGAGATACTACAAACTTATGTATCACAGCCTTATGAAACAACCCATATTTGTGTTTTCTGATCAAAAGGATAACATAGTTTGTTTTGCTATTTCAATACAGGTTCAAAAATGTGTCGCATGATTGTTTTATGGCCAGCCACAGCCTGACTTTAGCGCTCTCATGGTGCAGACACACTGAATCCATTGCAGATGTCAAGTCAATGGCTCGCAGTCAATTGCCATGGAGAGCAAGAAATCCAGCTGCGCAGTGAGTGATGGATACAGCACGTCAAAATGACAGACCAGTTTGATTAATCAAGACTTGACCTCAACTTGAAGTAATTGATTGTGATCAGCATGACACCCCGGGATTGTGAGAATCAGATCGAACTGTCTAAAAAGGCAGGGCTGATAAAGAATGTATTGATGTTTTGTTTTCATAAATATTTTTTTGGCCACTGTTTATCTGTAATACGGGGAAGTTTTGCCAACATGTTGAAAAGGAACAAGCCAAAACCAAACACCAGCTAACTTGCAGTATGCCATCCCGCCGAAGGAGCTCCGAGTTATTCTGTACGACCACAAGCATCCTTGCTGGATTCTTTGTGTCCTCATCTTCATTCATTTGAATGGAGTGGTATGGCTACGAAAAACAACGCCGGGGAAAAGTTCATGTGGGATCATCTTTTACCACGATGCACCGTCATCCAGCAAGGCTCTGCGCTGGACAATCACATACATGTGCACATTCAGCAGTAAAGTTGGTCGCTTTACAACATGACGTGACTTCGATCTTTGCTTCTTGGATTCAACTGTCATTACACAAGAGTCCACTTGGGAGGAAATGTAAACAGAGTTTGTTTAGACATATTTGTTTGAACAAATGTCTAATCGTGTCACCATAAAAATGCAACTTCCTGGATAGAGATAGTTGATTGTTGCCTGTCATCCCCTGATCATCAAATTCTGATGCTACGGGTTTGCAGCTTGGATCGATCAACTATCCATCTCCAGGAAGTTACATCTCGTTGTTTTGAATTATTGCAGGATGACTTATTGTAGATGGATTTGATAGTCATAATTTCAGCATGTTAAGTAGTCGTGAGGATAAAAGGACCAGGCCTGAGTGTCTGTTTAGATAATAATCAGCTGAAAATCCGGTAGCATTATCTATAAAGCTAATGAAAGGTCAGAATACAACACAGACCCTAAAAATACACCGTCCTCCAGGGACCGACAGGCCACAACGTGTGTGTGTGTGTGTGTGTGTGTTCAGTGTGTGCACACATGCAAGCCAGACACCGAGATCTGAGATAATTTATTGTCCTGTAAATTTAGATCTGCCGACAGAGATGAACTGCCTTGAACAAACAAAGCAACGCTGGAACTCCAGAAGCTTCTGAAAAGTCTGGCCAGCTCTCAGAGAAGGTGTCAGGGCCTGTTGTCAACCACTTTCCACAGATGCAAATGGCGCAATGCACGGCACATACATGGAGAGGAGGCCTGCGCTTGCACAGGTGCAAAAAATGCTCACACACATACATACACACATCTATAACTACAGTATGTACCCTTATGTTACATCATAGTTGGCCCGCACAGGGCTAAGCTCTGCCTGCCCTTTGTTTCTTTTATCCCCAAGATAGCCTGTCATTAATAGATTTTATAGCACCTGTGAACACACTTAGAGTCTGTAGATGCGATGGTGATAACTCTATAATAGCATGTTTACTAGGTCGCCGGAGGATGCCGTCATGCTCTACAAATTTGGGCCATGCACAAAAATGAACGCACACACACAGACACACATAGACACACACTCAGCAGAGCAGGTGATATAGATGAGATCAAAGGGATATGCGGGGCAGCACGGCCTCTTTGACGTTTAACATATCTCAGACACTTCTTAGGAGGAAAACAGGCATGCTTCGCTGGCAATACATAGACTGTGACAGTGATAGAGAGAGTCACACAGACAGAAATAATCAGGCATACATCCTCTATGTTAGATGGGATAATCTGGGATAAACTTTAATCCGACTGCTTTGATTAGCTTTTCCACTGACAACATTCAGATTTGAATAAATGGAATGTTTGAAAAGACTCCAAATTAAAATTTACCTTTATGGATGCTGGTCATTTTTACAGCACAGCGTCTCCTTGCTCCCTCTTGGTGGAACTGAGTTTGTGCTGAGTAGTTTCCTGTTTTAGTCGGGAACTGTCTGTGTGACGTACACTGCAGGTCATGGGCAGCTGGTCACATGGTGGCTGGCTGAGGTAGCAGTGTATCAGTGAACTGAACTTTCTTTTCACATTTCACACAAGCAAAGGACACAAGGAGTGAGTCACCCTGTAAGTCAAAACTCAATTCATTTGTAGAACAACTTTCCCTGATTAAAAGGGTTTGTGTTTCTCATTGATTTATTCAGCAGTGGAGTGAAAAAGTGTCGTAAAAGCTCTATGGTTAGTCCATGCAAGTTATGTTTCTCATGTTTGAGTTAAACCTTAAAGCTGCTCTTATCAGTATCTTTACATTAACAATGGATCAAATCATTTGTGATGTGAAAGGGCCACCAGGAGGAACAATCCCAGAAAGATTTTTAATCCAACACTGCCAACCCGCCCTCGTACCTAAACAACTGAATAGGTCGATTGCCAGGATTTTCAAAATCACATAATGTCATAATGACAGTAGGAAAGCCTGTGTGACAAGCGCACCACATGTTTGATACACTGGATCTTTATCCTGCAACACCTTCATGGTACTTGACCTTTGCCATACTGGACATTTGTCGCACCATACTTTCTGACAGTCCTCATCTGTCTCATCTCCTGGTTGTTTTCAAGAACAACAGGCAGCTGTTCTCAGTGAAAAAGCTGTGATTAACTCCATGAAGATCTGCCCAGCACCAAGCGCAGAAAGACAAAGCTGATGCCCAGCTGGTGAACATGGTGTAGTTTTTATGGTAGCAGAGTGAGATATATCCGTCAGGAGTCCATAAAGACCAAAGATCGAACAAAAAGGAACTTGATTACTGTGATTACTCTGAGAGAATGATTATGTTCTGTATCTGCTTGCTGTGTAAATAGAAAACAATGATGTGTCACCGTTGTGTTTACAGCTTGTTGTGTCTGGATAACAGATTTGACTTGTGTAAATTTCTCATGTGAGTGCACATATATGAAGTTTTACATTTTTATACTTTGACAAATTAGTAATTAAACATAACACAAGTATAATTCCTAATGGTGCTCTCTGTGTATAAGTTGTATGTGTTTCCAGGTTACTGTGGTGGTTATATGATGCCTGTGTGACCTGTGATGGGGGTGGCATTGGACGTGTTGGCTGAGGCTCCAGCAGGAACCCTGCTGTGGATGTTCCGTGAGCACTCACACGGTGTGATTGACGCTCAGTTCTCCAGTGACGGTTGTTTGGGCTACCTGGTGTTTTAGGTTGAATTCTTGAGCGCAGGCCATTACGGCCCTTTGGCAAAAAGCTTTGTGGTGAGGGCTCGGAGTTGTAGTAGAGGTCCTTCCACGCCCTGAGTGATGAGAGCAGGGTTTAACCGGCTGCAGGTGCGCCTGAGACAGGCGGGTAGGGCCTTTGAAGTGGAAGCCAACTGGGACCCCGGCCCATCTCTGACCAGCAGCCAGCACAGACACATTCGCTTTCAATTAACACTCTCCCTTCTTTCCCCGATCGCTTCTCTTTTACTTTCTGCTTTCTTTTTTAGTACTCATGTACATTATCTATATGTGCAGAGGAGAACAGCCTGACTACTTCAATACGTAACTCAGTATCTGATTTACCGTTACGAGCTGACGAATTCAGTACAGTTGTGATACCAGGATTATGTTTTTGGAAGGACTTTGACCTTTTGTGTGTGTGTGTGTGTGTGTGTGTGTGTGTGCATGTGTGTGTGTGTCTGTATGTGTGTGGTGTGTTTGTTTGTGTGTGTGTGTGTGTGTGTGTGTGTGTGTGTGTGTGTGTGTGTGTGTGTGTGTGTGTGTGTTTGTGTGTGTGTGTGTGTGTGAGGCCTGCCTCTTCTTCTTCAAGGTGTGTCTCCGGGCCAGGTTGAGCATCCAGAGAACTGTGAGTCCTCAGAGCTCTGACACTCTGATCTATTGTTTGTCATCTATCTTGTGATGATGTGATGAAATCATGGATCTCCTCACTCTCATGGCCTCATCGTCATCTGAACAGGACACATCCTGTTTTTTGCACTGCTAACCAAGACCGAAAGTCATCCAATCCTTATAATCGATAGAGAAATGTTGCAAAAAAAAGCTGTTGTGGCTCATTGGCCACTTTTATTTGAACGACGCACAAGTATGTATGTAAGCATGCATGCACACATCTCATTAAAGGGAGTGAAAAAGGGAAATGAATGGCCGTTTCGATGGTAAGCTCCCTGGAGGCAGCTACATCTGGCTCCTGTTAGCCACAAGCGTATAAAAATCAAATGCGGTTTAGTCCCAGGGATTCTGTACTACAGTAACACGCACAAAAACACACACCCACACACACTGGGAGGTAGGACTCCAGCATGGTGGTCACCCCCACCGGTCCCAGTCTCTCCAGTACCAAACCGAGTGAACTCAGCAGACATCAAGGGGCTCAGACAGGGACTAGTCCTCCTGGAACAAACAGTAACAACGACCCGCATACTACCTCCATACAAAATATTAAAGCCTTAAAACTCTCTGGATACCTGTCTGTCGAGCCTCTGCTAATATGTCTGAGTGAGAGTGGGGGGTGTCAATAATAGAAGGAGATATTAAAGAAGTCTGACTCATAGTTCCGTCTGTGGTAACTTAATGTATTATTTATTGTAACATATTAGATTTTATTTATTTCATTTCATTTTGGATGCCTATTTATGACCCTAGTAGAATCTAGAATGTTTTATTGACATAAGAAAACTTTGTTGCAAACCTAAAAATATTATTAATAACAACATATAGTATAATATAGTGATATCAGAAACCAATAGCTGTGGTGTGGAGGTTATGTTTTCACTCATGTCCATTTGTTTGTTTGTCGGTTGGTTTGTCAGAACCCATTAACTTCCAGTGCGGATCAAGATAAAGGAACCGATCAAGGAATTTTATTCTCACTTTCTTTATCATTGTGAGATAGGAACTTTTTTCAACAGGGAATAATGCAAAAAAAGAGGCTTATTTAGTTGGCTGGTAAGCTTGAGGGAGTACGCAGATCCTAGATCATGATGGTTGCGCAGTCGATTGTTGTTTCAGATTCAGAGTGATGCAGGGCTCTCAAGTTCGATATTGGGTTAGGCTTGATGGAATCACAGGGGAATGTTGCGTCTTGGCGGAGTTATGCGCTCTACTGAGTGCCATTCTAGTTGTAGTAGAAGTAATACATTATTCTAATATTATTCTAGTAGATTTAGTTGTATTTAACAATCTACAATCAAGTACGTTTGGGTTTCGATCAACTAAAACAAGCAACTTGGATTTGTAACGTTGCCTTCTGGGAAACTGATCAATATTTAATTGAATTTATTTTTGAGAAAATTATTGTAAGTTGCAGCCCTAAATGACGCACATCTCTCTGAAAATGGAAAAGTTAACCTCTCACGGACTGTGTATCTGCCCTCATTAGAAATTATAAGTATTTGCCATAGTGACTTAGACACTCGGTATTGTGCGTTCAGCCCATGACACACGTTGAAGTGATGCTACTGTACAAAAACGAGGTTTTGCTACGATGAGTTTACCAACAGGATGTTAGATATAAACAGACACTCACAGACATGCAAGTGACGTCCAAACAAATCAGCGGACATTCGGTGACACATGGCCGCATAATGCTTCACTGGAATCCTGACTCATTTATCGAACAGTCATCATCGTCGTCAGTGAGATCGCTGACACACACTTGAATCTTGTGTTCTGTGTGAGTAATTTGCGTAGGGAAGTAATCCATTTATAAGTCCATTGCATCTTTTCTCACAGTCAAAGACAAAATTTGCTGTCTCTGACAGTGTTCTTGTGTCTTAATGTCATCGAGGTCAAAGCCAGCTCATCCTCTGTTCCTCCAAGCCCTGCAGGCATGTCTGAAAGACTCTGCAGCCCTGTGAGTCCGTCTCTGGCTTTCAATTTCCTGCCATGGTAAATCCTGGACGAAACAGCTACCCTTATTTCAGCTTGGGTGGGATGGACAGCACTTCAATAACTTTTGTATTATCGATATTAGCATGTAGCGTCAGAGTTGCGTCAGAGTAGCGTCAGAGCAGCATTTGAGTAAATCACCAGTATGCGCGCTGTCATGGATGTTTGAGCTCTGGCGTTTAAAGTCTTTGTTGCACCTACTGCCCAGCATGAAATAGTGTCACTAGCTTAGCAGCTAGCCCTCCCTACAAGCCTTTGTGATATCCAAGCTGATGTCAAGAAGCTGCAAGAGAATGAAAACATTTTTCTTGGTGAAGAACACCAGATTTCACGCCATATTTGAACAACAGTTGTGTTGTCCAGTAAAAGCTGGCACACCTTTGGCAGCAGGCTGGCACTTGTCCTGGACTGTCAGAGTGAAATGTTGCCCTTATGTCAGCTCTCAGTGAACTCCAGTATCTCTGACTGTGATGGACGGGCTGGAGATCTGACTCACATCGAGATACACAGAGGCTTAGATCAGCCTCTGGACTGCTTTAAGGGCCTGGAAGCAGCTGGTTTGTTGCTGCCAGGTTTCAGAGTGTGAGGATCAGAGAGCTTTAGGGTTGGTTCGTCCAGCTTCATGCAATGTGGTTTAGGCAATGGTAACAAAAAAAAGGGTAGCAGTACGACAACAACGTAAAAATATACAGTTTGCTTCTGTTCATGGTTTCCAAATTTCAAGAGTCACTGAGTTCAGATTGTGCTTTCTTGTTTTTTCCAACTTTATTGAGTTTTAGTCTGAGATGCTGGTGCTCTGGTGGTATATCCAGTCACCTTTAAGCATAATTTCATTCTTGTAGCTGGTGGAGGTGTAGCCTTTTTTAACTATTATAAATGCTTCGAGGTGGTTAAATCCAGTGGTTCACAATTCAAGATCACTTTCTAACTTTTGGGATTAAGTGGATTTATCTTCCCTCCCGTTTATCAACCTGACTGTTGTCTTTGATGACGTGAGAATGAGACTCGAAAATCTACTTTCTTCAACCCACCCAAGTAAGCTGTATGTGTTGGAAACAATGCAAATTATCCTGCAGGAAATTGGTTTTAGAGGTGGTGATAATGTGATAATGTGTCTGATATGACTCCAGCACGAATGCTAATGGATGAGTTCATGTTTTAGTTTTAGTCAATGTAGATCTAGTTTGTTTTAGATCATTTTAAGACAATTGTTATGTAACATATTACATCTTTAAGTAAATTAGTTACATTCCACTTCCAGCTTTACTTTGTAGGACTGTTGGGTACTTTTGTCTGGATTGCTCACAATTTAAAAATTGGCCCTTTGTACAGTCACCACTATAATTTCTGCTGCATATATTGAAGCCCACCCTGACCTGCCATCGGAGTCTCCTGATCCACATCTGACCCGTTCAACCAAACCCCCACACACACAGAGACTGATCCTCACACACAAATGTTTCAATGCCTGGATGTCTCACCATGTGCTTCTAATACAACTCCAAGGTCCTCTTTGGTGGTCTTCTGTCTCTCCATTGTCCTACAACACAGCATCCTGCCCCCTTCACTTAACCCCCACCATCATCCCGAGCCTCACTCGTTCATCCACCTCAACACCCTCATGTTGCACCTGACAATAATTCATCTTTTTCTTCAGCACCCTTGACCCAGACATTAGTTAGCTAATGTATAAAACATTAACAAGTACTAATAAAGGAATCCTGTAATGGTGGAGCTTATTAATACACAAGTCTTTTATAATTTAGCCCTGGGGCCCATTTTATACTGGGTTTCAGTTCTCATCTCAAGATTTAATATGTCGATTATTGAGCTTTTGGGTGGATTTTGTTGCCTTCTGGCAGAGTCAGGTTAAGTGTTTCCCCCTGTTTTAACGTTTTATGCTAACTGTGTCCTGACTCCAGCTTGATATTTAATGTTCACATATGAGAGTGGTATCGATAGACTCATGTAACTCTCAGAATGAAAGACTGTCTAAGTAATTCGTTGATATTTGTTCATCATATATACAAAAGTGTACAGGTGACATGTTCAAAGTTGAATACTTGGTGTCAATTTCTAGCATAAAAAAAGTTTTGCTTCTCATATTTTGATCTCCTGGATCCATAGGAGACACACTGCGACATGGTGTTGCATGAGCGACAAGTTAAAGGTCTTGTAAATCCCGCAGACTGCCTTATCGGCCCGCTCTCTGTGGGATTTGAAACAGACGCTGTCTCGCTCGTTCAGTATGCGTTTGTGCCCTGTAGCAGACTGTTAGCAGGGGAAACACATGTCCACATTAAATGGTTTCACTGATCAAGCTGATATGATTGGAGATGAAAGAACAGAGCAGGAACTTGTCTACCTCCCCCAGTGCTGCTGCTGAGAGCTGTCAGCAACAATACTCACTAAGTCTTCTCATGTAATCATTAAAACTGTATGTCAATTTAACACTGCTCCTCACAAGGCAGAATAAACAAAGGGGGAGATGATCAGAGTAGATCTCACTGATTTGGACACGGGTGCTTGTGAAGCGCATGATATTAATTCATTTTTTCGACCAGGAAAGTTTATAACACAAGCTTTATAAACGTCTCCAGAATGAGAACAATGAAAACTGTAGAAAAGGAAGGAGGAGAGTCGAGGAGTGACTGATTGCATGGCATCACACCAAATGGGAACCAGAGACTAAGAGATGTCAAAACTACTATAGATTTATACTTTACCTGTTCCCCTGAGATCTGCAACACATACACCCGTTCTGAGCAGAACAAAAGAGGGGGGGAGGGATGTGAAAAAGTATGGGCACCGAGTCATAGGTCAAACGGTGCGAGAGGATTAGTAAAAGAGGCCTACAAAGAAGAGTGAGAGATGGAGGATTGGAGAGCGAGAGGGTTGGGTCTGAGCCGAAATCAGCTGGGTCTTATTTAGATCAACCTTTTGTACTCTGAAAGCAGATCTCTGAGCACGCCTGTACATCTGCCCTCCTCATGTTGGACTACAATGGGTGGGCTGCCCTTTTCTGCCTTGCCCTCTCCTTACACTGCCCTATATCTCGCTCCAGGTTACAGAAGTGGTCGGACAACTTTGTGCTCACTGAACTGGTACTCTCAGGGAATTAATGATTCAATATTTATAAAGGATTTCCTTCATAATTTTATTCTTCCCCAGCGAAAGTCATGCTAAAGATATTGTTTAAGTTGCTTTAGGATTGCCCATTCAGAAAAGGGTCTGCAGCATCCTTTATGCATTTGGTCAAGCATCCATGCTTTGATTTAAATGTCAAGTGGCTGTAACACTGTAATTTCCCTTTGGGATTAATACAGTACTCCATCTACCAGTATCCCATATAACTGGCAGTTTTAAATGTGGTATTTTTATTAGGCCCACTCTGTACTAGTAGCTATATCTACATACATTTTAAGCTAATCATTTTGACTAACCACCATACTTACTCATAATAATAATAAATCATGATAATTCAGAGTAATGTAAACTTTTCAAATGTTTCTCTTCCCTCATTTCCCCACTTCTTACCTCCTATATGTAACTTTACTGTATTTGTTTATTATTTAAGTTTGTCTTTTTGTCTCAGGATCAATTCATCTCCGTCCTCCTCACCCTCTGCCATCTTTCCATCAAGTAACGTAATCTAACATGTATTCCCTTGCAGCAGAGACGTTATAGGCATCAGCCCAAGGATTGGTTCATGATGTCACCGTCATACGGAAGTGCTTCTGTTGGCTTCACATACACGGCCATGTGTGGCGGTGGCGTCACTGACTGATCCTTTTATTTCAGACCGCAGCAGAAAGCTCCGTTGCGCTGAGCTTCAGAGATGTTGGAAAAATGTAGCTTGTGTGGACGCTCCCGCACTACTTGGTCAATAAAAGAGCTAAGCTACTGAAAAGCTATTTGATTCAGAAAACAGCAACGCTACCACCACGCTACTGAGAAATGAAGTTAGACTAGTAACGCCGCTACTTGTAGTGACGTTACTGCCCAGCACTGGAAAGATGCATCACAGAGAAATAAAGTTTAAACAAAAATGTAATTTGCAGCAACAGTAACACTTGTGATTAAGTTACATTGAGCTCCCCACTAAATCTAAATATTTCTTCCAACCTGCTGTATGTGAGGTCATTTTGCAGGGGACATGTTTAATTCGAAAAGTGTCGAACTCTCGCAAAATGGTGACAAATGCTAACGCCTGTAGTCCAATCCAGCAATTAATCTGGACAACAAGCGGTCCAACAAGGACTGTTGATAAAAGTTGCTGAAAAAGAAAATAAGCATGCATGGAACCATATAATGCACAAAGCATATAGGCTCCTGGGACTGACATCGACCATCAGCCACCACAATAGGGCAATGCATCAACACCAGTAATACACACTGACAATATAAGGCTGGATCCCTGCCTGGCAGTACTCTTTCCTCCAGATCCTGGTGGATAACAGTATCCATGTTGTATAATAATAGCCAGTGTCCTGTCTATCATTCCAGTTGGCATTTCCTCGAACCACTGGCTTGTGGGCGACTTAACCACCACCCAAACACAGCCCTTGACTGATTGACGTGGCTTGTCCCTACACAGACAGCTTGTCGAAAAACCCTGCGTGAAACCGCCAAGTGTAACTGACAGTCAGACACACATGACAGCTAACAGACTGTGTAGCTGCTAACTGTTACTTTGACTGGAGACTGGTCTGAATTAGAGCCCCTCACCCCCTCCGCGGACCTCCGATCCAAACCTGACTCCTGTGTGAATCACAGCCGACTCCTGACATTAGTTTCACTGGTCAACTTAGCCAGTCTCACCCTCTTGATCACGTGAAAAGATCCGAAGATGAGATGAGGATGGTTGGGTGTGCCTCACCTGTGCAGAGTTAAGTCGGAGCAGCTGATACATCGCTAGGTTAAGCCTCCGGGCCTAACAGACAGGGTCGCTCCTAAACACTGCTGTAAAATCTTTATAGATGTGTCAACCAAACTTTAACATCAAACCCAGCCAAAGTCAAGATAGATACTGCTTCTGCTGTTTATTCGGAGAGTAGATCAGCTGTGAGGAGATTACTTGGTTGAAATTTCTCGAACATTTTCTGACAGGCGTGAGCTCATAAATTCATCATCTACAGGACAATGTGGACGTAATGGCGTGCAAGTGGTGTGACATGACGTGCAGGTGGTGTGTGTGTGTGTGTGAACTCTCTGGTGGTGATAAATGCCCGCTGAAAGGTCTAACTGGCTTTATCTAAAAGATGGTATTAAAAGGTCACATGGATAGCCAGACTGTATGTAGGTATGACTGTTTGAGGAGAAGCATATCCAGATGTGTGCTAGTATGCATGCGTGCGGAGGCCTAATGGCCCACAGTGACTTTCTCTGATCACACACACACATGAAAGCTCTGTCAACAGAAACTCCTCCGGCCCCCTCACAGGAAGACCCCATTACAGCGTGTGCATCGATAAAAACGGTCCCCCCATCTGCCCTGTGGCTCCTGATAGCCATCTCCTCCCCTCAGTGGGTTCCTACTCAGGCTGCGCAGGTCCGACTGTGTAACTGGCCCCCAGAGAAACAACATAATGGAGTTAACTCTGTTTATGCTCAGGATAAAACAAATTTACCCTTACTTAATGCCAGATTCCCCTTATTGCTGGTGGGCAAACACATATTAGCATGCTATGTTTTAAATGTGGTCAGTAATGGCAAAACAGAGGCGCTCAGCAGATTTAATCGTTTGAAATCACACTACTGAACGACAGGCAAGGGACTGTATTCTCTTTGTCTCTTGAATTCAGTTTATCACCGATTGTGTTTGACTTGACAGACGGAGAGTACACATGAACACAGACTACAATTTTATGTGCAAATTTTACAGTTGCATCCAAGATCTAAAACATTTATGATGCAAACTTGAAATTTTAGTCAGTATAAATCAGCAGGACTTTTTTTTTCTTCTTACAACCAATTCTTGTGGTGAAAAACTACAATAAGAGAGAGGTTTTTTTGTGGTGATTTATTTTAATTAATGGTTTACCTACTTTTGTTTCATGCAGTACAGCAGTAGACTTCTATGTGTCATGACTGCTCAGTAGAGATAACAATATAATTACCAGTGATAGAATGTAACTAAGTACATTTACTCAAGTACAGTATTCATCAAATTCCATAATCAGCAATTGGTTGACCCTTGTACAGTATCAACATGCATGTAAATATATGTATAATTTTCTCTTACCTTTCTTTCAATCCTTAAGTACATTTCTGCCAGAAGATTACTTTTCATAATTTAGTACAATTGATATCAGAAACTTTAAAACTTTTACTCAAGTACTATTTGTATTGCTGACTTTCACTTTTACCAAAGTAATATGTTAATATGATATCTTTCCTTTTGCTGAGGTACAACTTTTACAACACTGATAATTACATGAGACCACAACCACCTTCAAACTTGACCTTCTCAACTACACACAAAAGTTTCATGACTCCTACACGGTTGTAACGCTATTGCTGCGCACAGACAGACTTGCACAGACAAGGTGAAAACGGTGCCAGCTGCACTGAGGTGGATGGGAATGATTGCACCTGTGAAACAGTGACCAGCAACTTGAAACAAATGCAGGCCAGAGGCGTAAACGTGAACTTCTTACTGCCCTAGTTCCGGCCTCCTCACTTGGACGACACCAATCTTCGACTTGGCCTTCATTTTGATCAAAACTACACACCTAATATCACTGGAAACTGTTGTGATGCTAGCGTGCTGCAAGAAATCTGATAAAAGAGGTTAGATGTATTGTCCATGGTAGTTTGAGCAAGTGTTGAGACACCATTAATGTTCCCTCTCTGTCCTAGAAAACAGACATCAATCACATGGCGTCTAATAGCAGGCAAACGGTTTCACAGTTAACATTGGGCTTAATAGTTTCAGGAGAGCATCACTTTTATGTTCATGCAATGCTGCATCTGACACATAAGGATGCAATACTATGATGTCTTGCTGCCCTGGGAGCTGATCTGGGAGCCTGTGCTTTCCCTTGCAGTTGAAGTAATCTCATCATGACATTATAATGTAGATGAATAGCCCTGACCTGGCAGACTCTGCTCCATCACTGCTAATGGAAGAGAAAAGTCATACTTCACTGCTTGTGCAACTCTGCTGGCAATCAGTCTGAATTACAAGGCAGTGCACCAAGACGGGCTTTGTTTTCTTTATTGATCGACCGCAGTGCAATACTCATTAAACAGTGATAGATACAATATGTCGTATATTTTGCCGAGTGATGCTTTTCAGCCTCCTTGACCTTTATCGCTATAGTGGCTCTAATCAGCCTCAGGATCAGTGTTGATCCCCACTTGACCTGGAAAACTCAATGAATGAAACTCCTCTGGACTGGCAACTTATTGGTACAGCACAGCATTCACTCAAAACTTTCACAAAATAGTAGTAAACGGTGTCCGATGTTTATCCTCACGAGGTTGTAATGCTGTTTTTTGGTGGTTGGGTTTGAATTTTTGAACCCAGTCTTGTGGAAGAGTCTCAATGAGGTATGATGATACTCTACTTTATCTCGTTTGTCTAATCTTCTGACGCTGAGTGTGGGAACCACTTAGAATAATCTTCTGCCCTCACACTGAGTTTATATAGTGAAGCCTGAGCCTGTTGTCAGTGTCCCTCACTCCAAACAACAAACAGCCCAGAGGGAGTAAAACTAGATACTCACACATACATGCTCGGACAACATCATGTGCAGCGGTCCGTCTCGCCGCGAGGGATAAACACCCCGTCGTGTGGCCCGAACTGTTTACGAGTTAGCCTCTGGCTGGCCCGGGTCGTGGAGGTTGTATGTGTGTGTGTGTGTGTGTGTGTGTGTGTGTGTGTGTGTGTACGTGTGTGTGTGTTACTGTCTGCGAGTGTTAGGGAATGTGTGATGGAGGGATTACAGGCGAGCTGACCGCCGCTTTCACAAGGAAAAAAACAAACACAAACACAGGCAGAATGTTAGACAAGCACGATGTTTAGGGAAAACGCTTGTCTTCACCGTCTATTCCTATTAAGAAGATGGCTACCATATCATAGATTAAAAGGAAAGTCCATCAGTTCAACACCTTCTCTATTTTGCTCTCCCTCTTTCTTTCTCTCTCTCTCTCGGCCAGTAAATTGTGTTGATAGTCCCTATGGTGGGATTGACATTCTCGGTTAGTTCCGCAGTGTGATCCTGCTGGTGGTCGATCCATCTTTATCCTCGTGGGAAAAGTCTCCTCACAAATCCACATCTATCTATCTATCTATCTATCTATCTATCTATCTATCTATCTATCTATCTATCTATCTATCTATCTATCTATCTATCTATCTTTCATATCCTCTTCTTCTATTCTTCTATCTGGCATGTTCCTTAACTTTTCTCACCTGTCTCACTCGGCCTTTTCCCTGAATGACGCATATTGAACCCCTCAGAGAGGGTAGCAGAGGTCGTACCAACCCTCCAAGCAGTGCAAAACCCTGGCTACTGAGGTTGCAGATGTTCCCTGGACCCAACTACTGGCAGGTTGCAACGCCCTTCTGGCGAAACATCGAGCAGACCACGAGCCCTGGGATCCATGCTTCTGAACTTACCCACTGGGATGTTTCACAAGAGGCCAGCTGGGAAGTCGGAGGGAGCCAAGAGGAAGGTGAGGGGGTTGAAGGGAGATGGTCGACAGGAGAAGCAGAGGAGACGGAGATGATATTGGTAACACATGGAGAAGGATTAAAGAAGTCAAGGTTCTGGGAAAAAGAGTTGCAGGGAGAAATGGTCGGACAGCGTGGGTTTATGATTGTGAAATGCACATTAGAGCTGCAATGATTAATTGATTAGTTGTCAACTACTAAATTAATCGCCAACTATTTTGATAATTGAGTAATCTCTTGGAAAAACAAAAAACAACATTTTGGGATTGTGGAGAAAACATTTGACATTTGAGGACGTCATCTTGGACTATGGGAAACAATGATCAACTTTTTCGCAATTTTCACGACATTATATAGACCATACAAGTAATTAATTAATTAAGTAATCAACAGATAAATAAACAATGAAAATAATCATCAGTTGCAGCCCTGATCGCATGGAAACTTTTTCCTTTCCTTTATTCTCGTAAATATGCAATAGAAGTTATTTGAAAGCTCTACATTGTTGTTATATTCTTAATAAACCTGCTTGAAAGTTAATTTGAAATGTGCTACATTTAAAAAACAAGCATCCAGAAAGAGTGAATTCTACGATTGTGACGATTACCTGCTACATTTGAATTATAACATACTTTTAACAGCCTAACAAGTCTTGCAATTGATCCTAAACAATTACCTCTCCCACAGTATGTCCTTCATTGGCTGACCTCTTCAGTGCATTTGCATTAATTAAAGCACTCATTTGAATTACTAAACAGCTCCCTTATTACAAAGAACTGCAGCTTTGTTGTAACATATAGTAAGACATTCTGCAGTCATTAACAGGAGAGGAGGCCAAACAAAGGACAGTGTATTCTCTCACAGAGGGAAAAACTTGATGTTCATTAGAAATGTGGGAAATGTTCCCAAAAGATGACTACAAAACAACAAATGATAACCTAATCTACTGCATGTTGAAAGCATAGTCAGGTGTAATGAAAAAACAAATTCATTCACCCAACAAAAAATGTAATTACTGTAGAGCAATCCAGAACAAAAGCTCTGGAATAAACAGAGAGAGTGTGAGAGAGACGCGTTGACTGCTAATAATGATTTTACTGGCAAGACTTTGTTATGATGTTGCAGTCACTTGCATTGCAAGAAAGTGTGTTAAACATGTTTATCCTTGGTCTTATTTTAAAAAAGAAACCACAAAATTTAAAGAAAATCACACAAATAATTGTCATTTTGAATTAGTCTGAATTATGTTGACCTAGGTCCATTTTTCTTTTTCTCTTTTTTTCAAAATGTTATAATGTCAGGTGTTCAAAAATGTGTTTTATCGCTGTGGTACTTCTACAAGTTCAGTTCAGGACTGGCATTGTATTCTCACTTACTTGTGTTCACTTACTTACCTTTTCTCTTTTTCCATATTTCACTACATCTACATTTCTAAAACCTCGAAAGGCAAAATAACTGAAATTGAGCTTGATCACTGAACCAGTGATACCGACTACACTACGTTTTGTGTGTTAAGTGCACTAAAGATAATGCAATCGAACAGTAACTGGTTCTGACTCTCTGCCCATTGAAGTTTAGTTTGCAGCTCCTGTTTTCACCATCATGGTGCACCTGTTGGTTCATGTGAGTGTCAGCAGCTCATCTGCTCTGCATGCAGAGCTGCGTTTCATATCTCTTCACATTTTACACTGTTGGTAGCTGAATGTTTTTGTTTTGTTTTGTTTTTCTTTTCACCAGGTTGTTTTTTTATGGCATCTCTACAAAGAGCTGGGCTTTCTTCTGAATGATAATGACAAATACATAAACTATCTTGATATGGATCCACACTTTAATATGTTTTTATTGTGATCAAGATATCTATGAAGTGAGAGTGTGTGTTTAGTCCTCCCTTTCTTTTCTTTTCTTTTCTTTTTTATTAATATCAGTTAGCAAGCTGTGGCCAACAAACACAATTCTTCTCTGTAAGAACATTGCTCAGTTTTTTATTGTAGTTTTTGAGAGGCTATATGCTGCCATCTACTGACATACAATAACATAACAGGACATAAAATGGACAATATTATTGTGGTGGTGTATCGGGTTTTTTAGGGCCCGAGCAGGTAGACCTGCGAGGTCCCTATTGTTATTGGAAGGACAGAAATTTTCTTCTCCAAGTTTGAATGCAGTTTTGGATGCCTGAACATACCCAAAAACTCACCAAATTTGGAATATATGTTACATCTGGCGAAAATTGCGATCCTGCATTGTCATTGGGCGTGGTCGTGACCTGCGGGCTCTGTAGCGCCCCCTAATGTTCATCCCCGCCTCCCACAAGTGCGTAGAAGAACGAAGTTCAATACGCAGATTCCTCATGAGCAGACGCACAAAAAAGTCTGGGGGGACCATACCGTCACTCCAACAGGAAGTCAGCTATTTAGATGTGTGGCGGCGTTTTTGTCCAATTCATGCCTACTTTGAAAATTATCTTGTCCTAGAGCTTAAACACAACAGTCTTCAAATTAACTCAGTAATTTTCTTCATGCCTTGAAGAACAAAAGTTATTGAAATCATTCAGCTGCACCAAACTTTAGTGGGCGGTGCGGTGGAAACCATTTTTTCCTCACGCCATCAAGCATCGAGGCTTTATAACTTAAACATACAATTTCCTATCCACACCAAACTGCTCGTAACTGTAGAGGCTGTCTCCCCGAACAAATTTCAGCATCAATACTTAGTCTGGCATTTTGCTTTTGGCCGCCATGTTGAAATATTGCCAATCTTCGTACTTAAATTATCTCCTCCTACAGATGTAACACCACCGACTTCAAAGTCACTCAGTAGCATCCTCTGACCTTGAAGATGAAAAGTTATTAAAATCTTTATCCTACGTCATACCTGCTGGCCACAGTGGAGCGGGCACTTCGAATCCTTCGCCGTGAAGCATCGGTCCTCATAATTTCTTCATACAATGTCTTATCTCGGTCAAATCTCTCAGGAATGCAGAGGGAGTCGCCCTGATGAGATCTGTGTAGTCATGGGGCGTGGCCGTGACGCGTGGGCTCTGTAGCGCCCCCTATTGTGATGCCCCGCCTCCTACTTGTAACACAGAAGGACGAAAATTGGTACGCATATTCATCATGACCAGACGCAAGGAAAACCCATTTGGATGCATACTCTCAGTCCAAAAGGAAGTCAGTTATTTTGAAATTTGGCCGCATTTTTGACAAATTCATGCCTAATTTGAAAATTATCTTGTCCTAGAGCTTAAACACCACAATCTTCAAATTAACTCAGTAATTTTCTTAATGCCTTGAAGAACAAAAGTTATTAAAATCGTTCAGCTGTGCCAAGGTTTAGTGGGCGGTGCGGTGGAAACCATTTTGTCCTCACGCTGTCAAGCATCGAGGCTTCATAACTTCAACATACAATTTCCTATCCACACCAAACTGCTTGTAACTGTAGAGGCTGTCTCCCTGAACGAATTTCAGCATCAATACTTAGTCTGCCATTTTGCTTTTGGCCGCCATGTTGAATTATGCCAATCTTTGTACGTAAATTATCTCCTCCTACAGATGGAACACCACCGACTTCAAAGTCACTCAGTAGCATCCTCTGACCTTGAAAATGAAAAGTTATTAAAATCTTTATCCTAAGTCATACCTGCTGGCAGTTGTGGAGCCTGCCATAACAATCCTTCGTCATGAAGCATCAAGTGCTGATATCTCCTTCATACTAAGTCCTAGCTCGGCCAAATCTAGAGGGAATCTAGAGGGAGTGGCCCTGAATAGATCTGTGCATCAATACTGTGTCATATCCATAGCGCCACCCACTGGAAACATGAAGCAAGTTTTATTTCAGGCAATTTGGGCGTCCTACATGCATGTACATAAATGAAATGTGGCACGCATGTGTGTCATGACAAGACGCACAAATGACTCATTTACACCCACACTCTCAGTCAAACAGGAAGTGGTCAATTTTGCTTAGAAGCACATGAATTGATGGTGTAGGTGATGCAAGTCGCCACTAGATGGCACTGTTGTCTTTCAAGGCACATGTATCATATTCATCAGATTTTATTGAAACTTTAAAAGGTGGCAGCATGCACTTCTTGGGATAAAAACTAGTAAACAAAGCAGAACTTAGATCAAAAGCTTGACACTGATAGACAGCCATAAATACATTTTTTGAAAGAAGGCAAATTAAAGGAGAACTTCGGTCGATTTAAACATGCAGCTTCATTGCTCAAGCTACCCTTGACTTGCGAGTACCGAAGACGCGAACAAATTTGGTCCAGCCATTACAGAGCTCCGTGAACGGAGATGTAGCATTGAACGCTAACTGCATGGGGTCAGAACTTCACGCTGTGTTTTAAGCATCTTAACATGCTCCACATCTCACACCAGAAGTTATGCAACATCAGCAGACACCTTAGCACACAGCACTGTAGCGTGTATGACTCAAACTGAATAAAAAAGTAGTTAAAATAGTGTGTTTGTGCAAGCAGCTACTTACCTGTTTGTTGACATCCGTGTGTTCCGGTAGCTAGACCAAACTAGTCAATCCGTCGAGCGTGCACTTACTCCCTCACTGGCGGAGACGGAAACGTATTCCAGCATTTTCGTGTGTATGTTCATAATGTACATGTCCATGTTACAACCTGTCATGAGCCATGAGCCTTACAATAGCCTGTTAAGCCTGTTAAGTGCACACTCGGTGGATACGCTAGTTTGGTCTAGCTACCGGAAGACGCGGATGTCAACAAACAGGTAAGTAGCTGCTTGCGCAAACACACTATTTTAACTACTTTTTTATTCATTTTGAGTCATACACGCTACAGTGCTGTGTGCTAAGGTGTCTGCTGATGTTGCATAACTTCTGGTGTGAGATGTGGAGCATGTTAAGATGCTTAAAACACAGCGTGAAGTTCTGACCCCATGCAGTTAGCGTTCAATGCTACATCTCCGTTCACGGAGCTCTGTAATGGCTGGACCAAATTTGTTCACGTCTTTGGTACTCGCAAGTCAAGGGTAGCTTGAGCAATGAAGCTGCATGTTTAAATCGACCGAAGTTCTCCTTTAAGCATTATTCTACACATATTTATGTGCAGTGATGACAAACATAGTCAGATGTACATGGCATTTGCAGGTAGTTTTGTCTGAATTGCACCTTACAACAGGGCATAGTTGAAGGGTAATGGGTTGAGCCACATAATGGATAAGTCAGTGGTAGTAAGCCACAGCACACAATTTTCAAATAAGCCAATTTGCTAAGAATGCCATTTGCGTGTTGTGTCTGCCCTGTCAAGGTGGCACACAACAATTTGTGTGTAGTTGTGATTCTGCCCAACTCTTCCGCGATGAACGAAGTGGATTCCACTGCGATATGAAACAACTGAGTGGGTTCTTTGGTTAAACACCGCTACTGCAGGACGCTCGTCAAACCTGGTCACTTGACCGCTGTCCCTTTTCAAAAGGAAGAATCACCTCTGGCTGCACTCCACTACCTATCTTAATCTGTGGCATTCCACTTCCATCCTCCCCTATGATGCGCTGCCTTCCTGCCTTCACGGTGACAACAGAAGGCAGTGTCTTATCTGCGCCGGTAGTCGAGTGGTTGGCGTGCATGCCACATATGCAGTGGACCCAGGTTCGAATTTAGGGCGGAGGAAGTTTACTGCAAGCCACAACCCCCCCCCTCTCTGTCCCACTTCCAATCTATTCCCTGCCAAAACACAGGTGTCCATGCCTGAATTCCAGACAAAGGCAAAGAGAAGGCTGTAACCCTTCACACAACGTAACGGTGCAGAATCGATTGTCAAAACGTACCTGATTACTAAATGTTTTAGAAATCATTCACCTGCAGTCCCTTTGGATTTCTGTGGATTGCAGGAAGTTGTTCTAACTTCACCTTAAAGCGCTTGATACTGGCAGGGGCAACCCACCGCGTTACAAACACACGTTGGGAGAAGAGGCTGATATTCACCCCCCGCGTGCACGGTCCCAAACGCAGGCGGTTGCCGCCTCCGTGAACAACGATCGAGCAACGGGGCTTAAGCCGCGGCGCGTTTGGACGGCGGCACGCCCCGACGTGCGCGCGGACTGCGAGGGCCCGTTCATCACTGCTTGCAGTTTTAATTGTTTTTGTTTTTGTTCAGACATTATGTTTATTTTTTATAAATTGTGGTAACTTTTGACTAGCATTTGAATGATTTTTCCCTGACAAGGTTTCATTATGGTGGTGTTTATTGTACCTAATACTAAAACATGCATGCTCCTCATCCAGTGATGCAGTCTCATTAGCTTAGCACGTTTTACTACCTCGTCTCATACTCATCAAGGCTCCAACAGGCCCCATATAAAAGGACAGATTGCATCTCAGATTACCTTCCTTTCTGTCTCTGTTTCTCTCTCTCTGTCTCACACACACTCACAAACACACACATTGGTGTCCACTGTGGTATTCCTCTGATAGACCTAATGGTTTCTAGTGCTCAAAAGATAGAGCCCTAAGTCATACTGACAGAACAGATTAACACACAGGCCTTAAACATGAGTGGTACAAGTCAAGGGTCAATACAGACTGAGATGTAAACTGTGTGTGTGAACGTGTGTCTGTAAGTGTTCTCTGTTAAGGATGTTGCAAGGAACAAAACCATTTCTTCTTCTGTGTTGTAACTGAACATATATAGTACTGTATATTTTGTGGGACAGTTTATTTGACCAGCCTGCTCTACAGCTTCAGCCCAAATTTCATCAACTTTTTATAATTTTTTTAACATCCATTAAGTTTAAGTATTGAGGATATAGACTGATTTATATAGATATAAATTCAAGATAAGGCTTTGTTGACCCCTTAGGGGCAAATTTAAAGTGTTTAGCAACACAGGCACAGAAATAAGTACACTACTCAAAATCATCTGTTGATATTGGGATATTTTAGTGTTGCGCTTGATTGTTTATTCTGTGACATATCTGAATTTTTATTATGGTCCCCAAAAATAATGTGACACATTTCATTTGACTTTTTTTTGCACATGCATATATTTGCACATATCCCAATATAAAAGAACATGAAATAATAATAAAAATATAAACTATATAAGAGCAGTTAAACTTACAGGGCATCTAATAGTGCAGTACAGTCTCGAGTAAAGTCCCACTGTGGTCTGGTTAGTGGTAGTATAGAATAAAAATGATATGACGCCATCTATTTACAGCGTACAGCAAAGCGGCATATAGTATAATTAAATAATTATGTAGTACATTATGTCATAAAATAATCGATTCATATGAACAATGTATGAATGATGATAATAATATAGCATATATGCACCCAAAAAGCAGTTTCTGAGCAGAAATCATCTTTACAACTTGACTGAAAAATGACAAGACAGTCATCTTTGCCGTTGTCTCCACCTAGTGGGAGAAAGGAGCACTGCAGTTCACAGACGGACACATGAAGGTAGATGATGAATGATATTTGAAGGAGGTTATATGTATGGGAGAGGAATAAGATGATATATGTGAGGCTAGTTTATGAATTATCAAGACAGTGGGAGAGAAATGCATAAAGATAATAATTCTAATCGAGCATGAAGTACCGCTCCCATACTGTGGGTGGCGGTAATGCGCCAACGAGCTGGCTTAACATCTGTCGTGTACACGAAGAAGACGAAGAAGAACAGTCGTTTGTTTATCTGAGAGTTTGTTACAGATTTTGACCGATGGGAAAGCTAGTACATGTCAGACTTCCAATATAAGGTAAGGTACGTGTTTTTGTAGTTATGGCCTGCACTTAACTCCAACACATATTTTGGAGAGTAATGAAATTCAGTTGATTTGGATTGCCGCCATAGCTAACTAGTTAGCTAGCTAGACACGCTAACGCACCTGGTAAAATAACGTCGTGTTATAAGAATCTGAATCAGAAATACTTATAAATTACATATCCGTGGCAGCAGCCGATACACTTAAACCAGAGGCGCTGTTGGCATACATAACTTATTGCTTCTCGCCTAAAAAGCCTTATAATTAATGACAATGTTAGCATAGTGATGTAGTGATAGCGACATAATTATCACCGAACTCCTAGTGCCAACAGCCTTTACTAGCTAGTTATTTGTGTTATTATGTGTGCTCAGATGTCGATATTATTGTGATTGTGTAGTATGTTTATATTTAACATGTTATAGGCATTGATCCTTGTTCAAATGCAGAACAATATGAATATGAATGACTGAGCGAAAGCACAGTATCAGGATTAGAGTAACGTTAAAGGATTTTTCTTGATTCTTTTTCAAAGTGTATCTGACCTTTTTTTGTTCCAGATATAGTGATCAATTTCTGCAAGACACTGGTTCGCTGTAGGTGCTACAGCTTTTCTCAAGACACTAAGAATGAGTTACTTACCTTGAGAGATATTAAAGAACAACAACACTTTCTGCCAGGCTGGCATAGACTTTATCCCAGATGTCAAGATGGACTCCAAAACCCTTTTCAACAGTCTCTCACTCGCTTTTCTATATATAAAATCAACACTGTCTATGAAACTCAGTTTGTCTTCAATTAATTTTCCCAGATATACTCTATATATACGCTGGTTGAGTGTTCTCTCCGAAAACACTTCTTTAATGGGACAGAAGGCTTGTTTGCAGCTGTAATGTTTGTGTTTACTTTCACTTGTCTCTTCACGAAAGATATGAAACCAGTGATGGATGGATGGATGGATAACCCTTTAGAAACATTTCAAAGGAGCGGTGAACATGATGGCACTGATGTCACCTCCTGGGTGTCAGTTTGTCCTCGAGGACTCTGGAAAGTCCAGAAAAAGCAAACAGGCAAGGGGAGTCACCACCCCGTATCCATACCTGGAGATGATGCTTGTATGTTGATTTTACTTTCTTCCTTAATTTAAAAAGAAATAATAATAATTCAGTCCACATCTCTAGAATCTAGCTTAAATCATATTTCTCTGTCTCTTCTAGCATGTTCATCCATCTACTGTCCAAGGTTGGGTTCACTGTGTCGAGTCAGAGTGAGGCTCAAAATTGAAGTCGATGAAGCAGAGAGTTTAGTGTCTGAAAAGGGAAACGGGGAGCTGTCAGTCCAACCTGACCAATCAGTCACTGAGCTTACAGAGGCGGTGGTCACAGCCTTCCAAAGAAGTCAGGAGTCTGTGCTGCAGGTCCCACTGGGTGACTGGACTACGCTGAGGCTAGGGGAGGGTCAGTGTGATGTCACTGAAGCATGTATGGAGGGGATGAGAGCGGGGGAGAACTGTGAGGTAAGACTGAAGTCACAACTAGGAAACTGTTGACAATGTTCTGTACAAATTGACAAAGAGTAAACATATAATTCTTCTTCCTCTTCTTTATTTTTTTCAAGCATGGGAAAGTATACAGCCTGCTTAATCATCGTGTTTTGCTTCTCAGATTTTGATGTCTCCCGTGGGAAATGGACCAGTTGTTTCTTTTCCCCATCAAGCTGAGGAAAACCTGCCATTGTGCGCCACAGTTGAACTCAAAGCCTTCACGCCAGGCAAGGAATCCTGGGAGATGTCTCCGAGTGAAAAGTGGGAGTGGGTGAAGTCACACAAAGAGAGGGGTGGAGTGAGATTCAGAAGTGGGGATGTGTGGGGAGCGGCGGACAGCTACAGTCGGGCCCTCAAGCTTCTCATTACTCTCTGTGGGAAGAAAAAAGGACATGAGCCAGGAGGAGAGGAGCAGAGAGACGCAGACACTGGCGATAAAACACAGCTTCTTCCTTCGGATAATGAACTCAAAACCACCAAAGCAGAGCTCCACTCTAACTTGTCCCTGTGCCAGCTCAAGCTGAACCAACCAGAGCGGGCTAAGGCCAGTGCGGCCAAAGCTACTCAGCTGGAACCGGGTGGGGCTAAAGCCTGGTACCGGCTGGGCCAGGCCTGTCAGATGGTGAATGAGCTGGAGGAGGCCAGGCAGGCCTTTAAGAAACTGCTGGAGATACAGCCGGAATCACCTGCAGCTTTAAAGGCACTTAAAAATGTAGCAAGTAGAGAAAAAGAGACGAATGCACAATTGGGACTAAGACTCAGCAAAATGTTCAGCTGAAGGTTAAACATTATCAGATGTTATTTGTGAAACGGTTTGATTGTTCTCATGTTTCATCATTAAAAGGTAGTGCATCTACAGCCACTGCCTCAGCTTGAAAGTGAAGCTATAGTTATGTGGTTGGGTGTTTTTTTTCCACAACTCTATGCCACTTTTTGAATGTGTCTTAAAAGTATGTGAAAATATTTTTCGGAGAAATGAATGTATAAATCTGGTAGTGGGGAGAGCATGAGATCGAAGTGGTATCCTGTGTGGGAGTAGGTCAAAATGTTGTAGTGCAGCTGATCGACCACAAGGTGGAGAACTTTGTCAGTAAAACGCATACAGACGGTCGGTTGTCAGCTGGAGCACGGCTTGTGCAATCAAAATGCCGAAACCCGGGATCGAACCAGGGACCTTTAGATCTTCAGTCTAACGCTCTCCCAACTGAGCTATTTCGGCGCCTGTCGAGCTACTCATGTTCCACAATTAGTAGAGTGGTGCATACCCATTGAAGATGTTATTATGCAGTAGTAAAGTTGTTATTACGCTTTCACATAATTGTGCATGTTTATTGATTTTTTTTGTTCTAACATGATTTGAATGGTCTGATCCGTTATAACATCCACATATACATTGTCATGTCACACTACTGTGGTTAATTAACTGAGCCAGAGGTTACAATACTTCATTGCTTCTATAATAAGTTGAATGGAAAGAAAGTTGTCTGAAGGCCATTAAAACTTTATATATTAATAGTGTAATAATTCAGCCCCTGCCCCAGTGCCATCATCAGAATAACCCAGAATATCAGCAACCAAAGAAAGAAAATAAATTAATGGTTAATCCAAGATAAAGATAAGATTTTATTGATCCCTCACTGGGGAAATGTACTTTTTAAAACAGCTAGTGGAATTAGCAGAAGGAAACAGGATTGGGTGATAGATTAAAAAGAAAAACTAAATCTTTTGTCCACTGAGAATTAAAGTTGGGATGCATGGATTGTTATGGTGTGCTTTTTGAGCTTCTTCTTGCTTCATAGTATGTTGTGTGAAAGAAGGCTGAATTAAATAAATCACAAAAAACACAGTCAAAATATATATATCAAAATGTATTTATTATTATTTTTGCCCTCGGCCCCTAGTACAGTCCATCTCTGGTCAGTTCCTCTTAAACTTGTCAGTGTGTGCCTGGGCTGTTGACAGCTGTCTGCATGCATCCACAACAAGGACCAGCGGGATGACGACCCACAGCACATTCATGAACACAAAGTAGAACCAGAAGTAGATGGGGTGTCCCAACTCACTGTGAGCATATCCATCTCTGTGCTCTGTGAAGAAGTAAAGCACTACGCCGTACAGCTGACCTGAAATAAGACACATCGTGTTAATATGAATATCAACGATGAATTAAATCTTGCTTACAACTTTAGTGAGGACACAATAAACCCTCTTACCGACTGAAATGACGAGCTGCAAAACAAATCTGTAGGGCTTGTTAGTTAAGAAGGCAAACACGGCCCAAAAGCTGAAAGGTCCCCATAGCCATGCAGTCACAGTCTCCATACAGACAGTGAAGTTATCCGCTCTAAATAGAAAATAGAACAAAATTAGTAAATGCTTTGTGTCCTCTTCTTTTATGTCAAAGTTCAACATAGTTCTGTTTAAAGATGAACTCACATTATATATCTACTGTCTCCTTTGGAGTACTCTTTCCCTGTGAGACAAAAAGGAAACATTTTAACTTAAAAAGCATTCCCATACCGCACCATCACAGTTTTCTGAACAGGTTGTTATGATTTGTACTCACAGAGCTGCGACAGGAAGCTCTGGTCTCCTGGAATGGCATCATAATACAGCGAGAACCAGCCCTCAATGACACCATGGATGAAACCGCAGACAGCAAACCAGCACACAGCCAGACGCCTCCATGTCCCCAGCCTGGACCCTCTCCGGCCCGTGATCAGCCAGGTCACAAGCAGGAACACCCCTGACACCGAAAACAGGAACGCCAGAATCTCTGACATCGATCTGTTATTAGCCACATAGGTGGGAATCAAAAGGTCCCGTGGCCAGTAGGGATGAAGAACTCCAGCTGTTGATGTGGCATCCATCATCTGTTTAAAGAAAGGATGGTGAACATTCTTCAACAACATCCAGACTAGGCTCGAAAATTATTGATATGAACAATTTGATGTCAGTTTAACTAATGAATGAGTACTCTCTGTTGTTCTTCATCAAAAAATGAGTCAAAGCAATTAGAGGTAGTTTGCTTCAAGCTCAGAATAGGACAAAAGCAATAATAATAATGATAATAAAAGTCTTTTTTATCCTTACCTTAAAAAATGGTGTCCACACGCTATAGAATACACTAGTATTCAATATATCTAGCAGTTCACTGCTGTTACACTACTGTACATGACATATTAGCGCTGACAAATCAAACCCGGAACTCACTGCAGAAGGGGGCGGTTTCTTGTGATTGCAAACACCTATCAGACGATCGTATCCACAGACTACCAGCACTTGCGATCTGCTGGCCCGTTGATTGGCTCTTCATCTCGGAACATGGACGTTGCTGTTGACAACCACCAATGAAAACGTGTGTCTTAATCCAAAAGACCCTCCCCTCCTGTCATGAACACAGCTGTAAAATATTAAACACAGTGAAGGGTGAATTACGGAACTTTATGTATATATAGTGTGAATGATTTTGCGTAAAACTAGTCCTAGTGTAGATGTTTCACTTTGATCTTAAATCTCGGAAAATTATACCATAAAACACGTTTTTTGTGTGTTTTGGGAGGGGGGTTATAAAAAGAGAAACAAGTGTGTAATTTTGCGTACACCCCCCATAAGAAACATAAGACAAAAAACCCCCCAAAAAACCAAATCTAATTTCCGTTTTAAAGATTATTAAAATGTGTCGATTTCTTACTTTTCTTCACCGTGCACACGCGCTGAAAGTAACTCAGCGCGTACTCATCCCGCCAGCGGCTCGCAACGTGGAACAAAAGTGATATACTATCATATACATACCAAAGATATCTGTACAGAGTTAGTGATTCGAACAGATATTAACCTTTACCAGTTGTTACCAGTGTTGACAGATGACCTGGAGTTTGCATTAAAATAATCATATTGTCATAATATCTCCAGAACAGAAGACCAAGCACTGTAATGGAAATTAGACAGGTACTTTCTTGCTAATATTGCACAATACCTTCTAATGTAATCGAGGCGGTCAAAATATATTACATGTGCTGTCTTCTTAGAGGAAAAAAAAAAGCTGTCCTCCCAAGCCGTGTCAGGGATTTAACCCTGCCGTGACCCGGATTCGAACCGGGGTTGCTGCGGCCACAACGCAGAGTACTAACCACTATACGATCACGGCGAGCTACTGGGAGTTATGCTACCTCGCTCTGCAGAGGGGTTTATGAAGCCGTGTGGAGCTGATGGTTTCACTCAATGATATATGTAGAGTAGTTTACCCTCCAGCCGATGGAGTAGCGAATGTTTAAGTTCCTCTGTACATACACCGCGGAAGCTAGCGTTATTTAACTTATGGAATGGAGATTAACTAACTTTTGCTAGTTCGTTAGCATACCCACATATACGCTACACTGATGACTAACGTTAGAAGTTAGGCTATTTGTCAATGTAAGGAGCAGCTTACCTCTCGTTCTGTAGGCTTTGCTGATGGTTGAAAGCGGTGGCAAATGTAGACGTGGCGGGCTTTCCCTAACATGTAGTCTCTGCATTACTAACTCACGTAAAGTTGCACAGTTAAGTTTCATTGAAGCTAACATTAGTCATGCTAGCTGTGAAGCTTCAAGCAAAGTTTCAAAGCTGCAAGCGGCTATGAAGGTAAGAAACATAACTTTTCCAATCACGTAAGTTACATTATTTCTTTTTGTAGGCTGCTGCACATATTATTAAATTGGCTGTTATTTCATCACTTGTCCATAATTCCTCTTAAGATGTCCTGAAAATGAAGTAATCTTTAGTCAGAGTATTAAAACAAAACCATATAGGCAATAATTGTCAGATAAATTCATACCCATACATATACCAAAATAAAAATTATTGGTGTAGCGAGAAGTGATATCGGTCCCATATGGTCTAGCGGTTAGGATTCCTGGTTTTCACCCAGGCGGCCCGGGTTCGACTCCCGGTATGGGAACTACTACTTTTTTTTTTTTTTTTAATCAGGTAATCTAATTTCATTATATTTTTCATAATTTAAAAGTATATATTTACAACACAGAAAAAATATATAATTGAGACGACGATTATAGTGGGGGATGTAATGTTAGTACATTACTAGGCGATTAACAGACTTACAGCTTGCTTTGTTAGTATTTCCTGCCGTGAAAATATGAAGAAATTACTTCGATCTTTTTCTTTCTTTTTCCTGTTTCCAGTATTGTTATATGATTTCGCTGCTTTGCTTGAAATGGGTATATCTCTTTGGAGGACATGGGATGTTAGTCACGTGGCATCCAGTGTCACATGACACACGGAAGTAAACGGAACTGGCGTATTCTTAATCCTCAGTGCTGTGTATTGTTACATCTCACTGCTGATTTTCAGAAGAACCGACGGTAGTTCAGTCTGTACGAGAAAGTAGTTGAGCTCCTGAAAAAAAATTCGACATGGGTGTATCAGAATTGGAGGAGTCTTCTTCGTTACTAGATGAAAAGCTGCTTCGTTTCATGGACCAGCTGGAGCTACTGGAGGAGAAACGAGCCACCCTCAACTCTCTCATAGAGCAGGTAACACAGGAAACATCAGGGGCTTACCTTTAATTGTCTTTTACCGAGCTAGACACCCTAAGGTTTTGAATGTTGTTCATATTTGTGTTTTCCAATGTTTAACATCAAAACAAATTGAAGAAGATCTGCTAATGAAATCGAGCTGAAGCAGAAATGTTGGTGACTGATTAAATATATTTTTAAAAAATACCTCTATCATTGTAAAAACGTGCTCTTCTGTATAGCATTCTATACGGTAAATTAAATATCTTTGTGTTTTCTTCTGCTGATCAGACAAAACAAGTCATTTGACTAGCCTGTGCTCTAGGAAGACGTGTAATTGATGGCTCTTAATTTCTAACATTTTACGATTCATTTTGAGAAAATTCAACCCTAATGTCAAGTATAGGTTCTAATCAGGAAGAATCCTCCCCAAAACTGCCAGCATCATTTCCTGTATTTTTACCCTCTTATTTTATTTTTTGTAGGCTTATTTTCTTTACCTGTGTCCCGTGTAATATATAGTTATCATGTTGTGTCGCCCACAGGGATGGTTTTCCATATCCAAGGCTCGGTATACGATGGGAAACAAACAAGTCTCTGCACTTCAGTATGCGAGTGAGATAGAACCACATGTCTGTGTTCATGCCAGGTGAGGATTTGCAGAGATGATTGCTAACAGGTCAATTTCCCTGGAATTGAGCGGCCATCAACTAAATATTTCTACAATGTCTGTTTTACAGAACACAGGACAACGGTGAGGTGGAGTTCTGTACAAAGAAGGTTGAACAAAACTGTAGTAACGAAGCCGATAAAGATGTGAAGTCCATAGAGGATATTGGACCTCAAGAAGAAGGTAAGTCTCCCATGATGTATGTGGTAAAGAAGAAACATTGTTTACATTTACCACAAACCAGTAGTTCTTTAATTTTTTTTCAATAATGTGTTTCACAGGTGTCAGGAGAAGAAACAAACCCAAAAAGGACATTGCAGAGAAAGAGGCAAGTGAAGAAACAAGTGGTGAGAAAGCTCCTGAAGTTTCTCCAGTAAGAAAAAGTGACAAGAATCCTCAGCAAGATCCGCTGAAATGGTTCGGGATTCTGGTGCCACAGTCTCTGAAACAAGCACAGTCGTCATTCAAGCAAGGTACGATGATGCATTTTCAGAAGAGTCTAGATTTTGAATCACATCTGAGCGGTACACTTGGTGTTTACTTTGCTAGTCTCCCAGTTCAAATTAACAGACAAAAAACAATTTTCAAGCTACCTACTGCAGGCTAACTTAGCTAATATTTTGTGCTGTTACTTTGGCAGATTTTCTGTAAAGGCCTGGGTTTTCTCTGTCAGCTTGTGTTTTTGGTTTTTGCAGCACATTTCTATTTTATTTCAGCTACTTTTCTTAAACTACACACAGAATGCCTTTTAAGATAGGTGAAGAACCTTTCTTTATGTGCTTTTGTTTGTCTGCTTGAACGTTCTTTCTTAACTTGGTGTGTGTTGAGCTTGCATGGGTCCTTGCATATATCCAGCACGTAGGGCGCTTATGTACTTTGTATATAAATGCATGTGTATGTGTGAATACTATAGCCATATGGATATAGATATAGATGGACAGATGAATAAACTTAGATAAATGGCAAAGAAATTGAAGATCTTATTATGCCTCTGCCTCATATTAAGTCTAAATTGGAGAATGAGAAATAAAACATAGAACAAAATAACTTTTAATTTACTAGCTACTATTATGAATCTACAAAAGATAAACAATCTCTTTGTGCGAGATAAAACCTCTGACACACTTCCTGTTGTGCTACTGCTAAATCCCTGTCCTCCTCCTTAACTTCTCTTCTTTTTATCTGTCATGTTCCAGTAATAGAGCTGTCAGCTGAGATCGCAACCCTTCAGACTGCTGTGTTGAACACCAGAGAGGAGCTGAAACACGGCATGAAAAACAAACAAATTCTCCAGGAAGAAGTTTCAGCAGCCCGGCTGGACAAGGAGGCCGACCGAACATGTCAATAGAGTCACAGAGGAGATGATCTGGGCTCATGCGGCCACAGAGAGGGACACATTGTTAATCGGAAGATGAGGTTTCTGGGCCAGTTGAACTCAGCAGTGATCATCTATTTGGATTTTGAAGTGAAGATTACAGATGTAGAGGTTCCTACTTCTACTATAATTAATTGCTTATTGGGTATGATTGATGTTGTGTTGTTTAAACTGTCTCACTGTTAAATGTGTTGCCTGTTTGAGATGGATGTTGTTTGTGATTGCTCTCTTGGAGGAATTTCTCAGGTTCAATAAAATCAGTGTTTTCACAACCTGGCAACCCGACTTCTTCCGTATGGCTTTTTATTGATTGGGAAAGCACTGATGAATGACTTCTTAACCATCTATAAACCAGACACGTTTCATTAGACATTTATTAGAACTATCCCCAAATCTACCTCCAAATTCTTATGAAAAACACTCCAATATTATTAAATAATTCCCACTTTTCAAATTCAAGTTGATAACCTGTAGTTTATGGATAATTGTGGGTAACAAAGGATGATGTTGTAGTGAGAAAAGATGGATGATTTGATATTCTGTTGCTCTAATATGATGTGTTGTTTTCACCTTCACTTCGAACCCCTGCGGAGCATGTATACTGTTCTCCAGTCGTCTTCTTCATCTTTGCAAACCAACTTTAAAGGTGCATACCATTTCATTCATCCGAGTGTGGAGATGCTTTGTTGTCAAGCCAATGACAGCAATCTGGCTTTAGATTGTTGGGCTTTACACCCCAATATTGGGACTATAATTTATCAGACTGATATTGTGCATCCCTAATAATTATTGTGGTTATGGTGGGTGGCGCCAAAGGAATTCTAAATGTATTAGCCTACTTGCTGATTCCCATCTAGAAGTAAAGACTTGTAAGATGACGTGTTGACAAATCCATTACATGCAACTTTGCAAGGTCTTTTTTTACAGATTGGCACCAAATTGTCTTTGATTACATATTTGCATTTTTCTGAAGATTTTTTGTAAAAAAAAAATCACAAAACACAATAATAGAATTAAAGTGAAACACTGAAATATCCCTGACTAATCTTGACTAGTGTATTTTCTATTTTCTTTTCATCCAGTGTTTATTCCGGATGTTAATGGGAGTTTGCCTCATTGCATACGACACGAGCATAATTGAAAACATCTGAGCGAGCGCCACCTCCCTCACACCCGGCAGCAGTTTGTCTGGGGACAGCCCGAACATTACCGGGAACTGTCGAAACGGGAAACGAAACTCCCGTTTATTGTGTGTACTTCCTGCTCCAATTATAATCCAGTCCATCTGCCTCCATGAGACACACCGCTCTGCCGCCTCTTCACTCGCGTCCGACCGACGGATGGGAGCGCAGAAAACAGCGGATGTCGCCTCTCGATCACATTATTGATGTTTCCAGACATCCGCAGCAGCCTCTGTAGTCTGATCGTGGCCGATTTCGGACGTGCGAGCGACGCAACTCATGCTTGGAATTAAATTTTTTTCTTTTGTCTGCGCAACTGGCAGCAACATCTCTCTCTCTCTCTCTCTCTCTCTTTTCCCCCCACCTCTGGATGTGTGATCGGGGATCGGGAAGTAAACACTCCGGCCTGCGCTCATGATCACAGGCGAGGTGATATTGATACCTCAGACTCAGATTGTCCTTGATCGCAAGTTGATTTCACTTCGGAGCGGAGGGACCGCGGGGCTCCAATGGCGTCAGCTCCGAAGGTGTCTATTTTGGATTACTTTAATATTGTGTTTGAAGGTGAAAATGGCAAAATCGAGTCCAACTGCAAGGCTTGTGGCACCAGGATCCAGGCGAAGAGGAGCGTCACGTCCAACTTCGTAACGCATCTCAAGGTAATGACTTCAAAAATAAAATGTTTGCATGGAGAAAGGACACCCATCACATATCTATCTGTCAGCATCAGCTCCAACAGCTGGCCCTGCTGCATCTTTAATAGTGTCAGCTGTATGAGCCCCACTGCTCAGACAGTCTGTTGCTTCTCTACAAGAGGGGATTTACCCATACCCATTGTAGAGATGTCTACACCTCAACACTGAATTAACTCCTCCACCTGTCAAGTAACAGCATTGTTGTGCCCCCACACTGTCTCTCTCTCTCTCTCCCATCCAGCGGAAGCACCAGGCCATGTATGATGACTTTGTGAAAAGGAAGGACATGAAGAGAGAGGGTTACTCCTCTGGTTCCCTGCATAGTTTCACCACCAATGGAGGGAGCACCCGCTACACTCTCCCCATCAGTACTGGAGTGGGAGGCGGAGGAGGCTCTGGAGGAGGTGTTGGAGGAATGGGGACTCTTGATGGAGGAGCAGGAGGAGGCTCTGGAGGAGGGGTGACCAAGTTTGACAGACATGACCCACGTCAGGTGTGTGTGTTGTGGTCGACCCCACCGCCAGAATAAATGTTGGCCAAGTATGTTTCTGCAAAACCACAGATGAGTTCAAATCGGACGTTTCTTTATGTTGCAACTTTCTGTTTGTCTAAAATTTTCTGTTTCGGGTTAGCCTGCTTAGGTTGGGACACAAAAGCACCTGGGTTAGGGTATGAAAGCATCGGGGTTTGGTTTAAGATTGCTGATTTGAGCAGCATGATCACGGATGGAGATGGCCCAGCTGGAAGCGAAAAATAGCCGGTTTTGGCTGCTTTATAAACCACCAGAAACGTTTGCATGTCTCCTTAAAGCCACCTGGTTTTGTCGATACAATAACAGCTGGAAATGTCTGCACGTCTCTTTAAAAAACACTTTTTGATGCTGTAGTAAACGGATGGAAATGTGTCCAGTGACCCGGTTTTGTTCCCCACAAAACAGCTGGAAATGTCTCAGGGGCTCCTTAAAAATAACACCTGGTTCTGTCGACACAACAAAGGCCAGAAACGTCCACATGTCTGCCTAAAAATATCCGGTTTTGACCCCCCAAAAAACTGAATAG
The DNA here is from genome assembly GCF_900880675.1 of Sparus aurata. Classification (NCBI taxonomy): domain Eukaryota; kingdom Metazoa; phylum Chordata; class Actinopteri; order Spariformes; family Sparidae; genus Sparus; species Sparus aurata. The sequence goes on along the minus strand of NC_044193.1, from coordinate 16,344,439 downwards.
AAATGTTTCCAGAGTTCATTTAAAAAAAAAAAACCCTCTGCTTTGGTGGTTTGGTCTCCTCAGAAACAGCTCGAAATGTCCATGTCTCCTTAAAAAAAACGCTGGAAATGTCTCCAGGTGTCCTCAAAGTCATCCAAGTAGTGGGAATTAAACTGCAGTTGGCCATTTTGCAGCCTCGTGGCTTGTACCCTCCCCCCCATCTCTTGCCACAACAGGTGGCTAATAAGCATATAAAAAGAACGTGAGATGCCACGTTTGGTAAAAATGTCTGCCCTGGACATTACTGTGGTTTGCAGACACATTAACAGCAAACATAATACCCTGGTGACTGGGCTGGTTGTAGTTTCCTGCCAAGCTACTCAAGTGTTTCAATATTCACTGTGGTAAAAGGTCACCTAAGTTGTTTTTTGTCACCACAGGTCTTGATCTCTGAGGCTATAGCTAAGATGATTGTGCGTGACCTGCAGCCAGTGTCCATAGTGGAAAATCATGGCTTCAGAGAGCTGCTTCAGCTCCTGGAGCCACGCTACACTCCTGAGCGCCAGCACTACATCCAGAGCCAGCTCCTGCCAGCCTACGCCTATCAGGCCCAGCTAGCGACCCGTCAGGCCCTGGCCTCGGCGCACGCCCTTAGTCTCAGCCTGGATCTCTGGAGGGGCTTGACTGGAGCCACTTCAGGGTAAGGAGGTAAAATCAACCAAAAACACCATGATTCCCACTTGGTTTGATTCCCTCACTGATGAGTCCACTGTTCTCTCTCTCTCTCTCTGTCTCTCTCTCTGTAGGTACCTTGGTGTCACCTGCCATTTTCTTACATCTGACTGGCAGATGCGTTCAGCTCTCCTGGCCTGTCTTCCCCTGACGGGGGGCAGCTCTGGGTCTCGTGTGCTTTCAGATTTTGATGAAGTATGTCACTCTCACGGCGTGTCAGGGAGAGCGTTTCGCGTTGTTGCGGACCCTTTTCTGGCAACGACGAAAATAAAGCCATGTTGTCTTCCTGGTTTCCTGAAGGAGGACGAAGAAGACGGGGCGGAGGATGGCATCAACAGGAAGGAAGGGATCAGGAATGGCCACGGAGACGGCGGAGATGAGGGAGAGTGGCAGGACTCGTGGGAACACGGCCTGGGTGTCTGCCGGGTGGACTGTTTCTCTCGCTCTCTTGAACAGTGTGTCAGTGAGGGGATTCGCTCCTGTCCACAGCTCTCATCCACATTGGCCAAGGCTGCCTGTTTCTACAACTACATTACCTCTGCTGTTCCACCCGAGAAGCTCACTCAGGTGTTTGATGGTCCAGGGCTGATCATGGGCGGACCAGGAAATACCTCCTTTGCAGCAAGAGACTGGGCTGCTCAGCTCAAGGTATGTAATCTAACTCAGTTATATTATATGTGGTGTACAGGTTGTACTTTATCTTTACTGCCTCCAAGCAGCATCTATAAGCAGTATTTACATAATGAATTATTCATAAACCACCATAATGTAGTTGTAGGCAGGTATGAGGACTTTTCTAGTGTTTATTAATGTGGGTCAACAGTTGCATGAACACGTACATGATTAAAGCTGTGCTACATCGCCAATCAACAGTTGCTGAGCTTGTACAGGAGGAGTTATAGCAATGGAAACATGAAAAAACTCTTAATAATGTCCCAGTATCTTCCTGCAGCTATACTTTAGTGTGTTATCAGCCAATTCTTAGTGTTTATTTGCTGCTTATAAATGCTAAATGGTTAAATAGTTAAGATAAAGTGAAATGTGACCTGTATGCATTACCTGCCTGTAATGACTAGAGCCCAGTCAGTGTGGTTGTTGGGGACGAGGATGGTACAGTATTAGAAAGTATAAATGATCCCTGAATTGTGGTAATCAAACACTTGTGACTAAAATGTGTAAGAGAGGCAAGACATTTGAAAGGAGACATTTTCCTCTCCTTCAGTGTTTTATATAAGTCCGCACCAACAGAAGCTGCTCTCTCCCACAGAAATACTGCTCCTGAAATGCCTCGTCAGTAATCCCGCCTCTAATTCCATGACTTTATGACATCACACTGTCACAGAGTCACATATACTGGCAAATTTGTGCTTAGCTGCTAGTTGCGCACGTAGAGCTTGACATGAGCACAGCTGCTCTGCTGTCGTTGGCAGGCATCAGGTGTGTGTGAGGTGACCAATCAGACGAGACTTCGGGGGAGGGACTTAAAGAGATAGAAGTTAAAACAGTGTTTTAGACGGAGGGGGAATACAGGGCTGCAGCACTATCTGGCCCTCTTTTATTGGCCAATCGATTTATTGGTCTGGTTCTAATAATAGTATTAATTTTATAGCCTGGTTATAGAGCCGTTTTAGCAAGATTTATAAGTCTGAGAGTGTTAGATTTTCTGTGAGGGGAAAGAATGTTGTTCAAAAGTTCTCAGAAATGTTTATTTTTGTGTGTCATTTTTGGTAAAGGTGCTTCGGCGGCTGCTGGACTCAGTGGAGTTCCTGGAGGAGATGAGTGGTCCGGGGGAGCTGGCGCTGGGTGGATCAGAGAGAGCCGTACTGAAGGAGGTCACTGACACTTTGGAGCCTTTCACTGAGGCCTGGGACATGGTGCACGGGGACAGACAGGCAGACACGCAGACAGACAGACACGTGTCCATCAGCCTGGCTCTACCGTGTGTTTTGGGCCTCCGTAAGCATCTCTCTGAGACATCAACCACCCACTGCCCTTCTCTCCTGGCAGGCCTCAGCCAGGCTTTAGAGAGTCGGCTGGCCCCGATCCTGGACGACCCCCTCTACATCACCGCCACCACCCTGGACCCCCAGTTCAAGCTCACCTGGAGCAGCAACCCTGACTGGCACAGACAAGTTCTCATAGAGGAGTTGTCCAAACATTCTTCAGGCTCCAGCCCCGTTGACCCAGACACAGACCTGCACCCTCAATCCCAAACACCTCCTGCCCTGGTTCCATCGCCGGTCTCCTCGCTCTCCCGACCCTGTAAGCTGTTTTCGTTCATCAAGCAGAGACCCACAACACAGGCCAAGAGCCTCGAGCAGGAGTTGACCGTTTACCTACGAGAGGAGCCCACGGACGAGGAGGCTTTGCATTACTGGCGGCGTAAAGCGATCGACTTTCCTCTGCTCGCCCAGGTAGCCAAGAGGGCGTTTACCGTCCCTGCCTGTGGCACTGTGGTGGAGAGCATTTTCACCACTGCTGGGCGGTGTCTGCGGCCAGAGAGAGGCCACGTCCTACCAAAGAACCTGGAGACGCTCATCTACCTCAAAGCCAACTACAGATTATTATGGACTTAAATCTAGGAATCAAGCGTTTCTTTTACCTAAATAGCAACTGAAGACTTTATACGAACCTGCAGTGGACTTATCGGATAGTGACCTCTGTTCCTCGGACTGAGCTACTAACAAAACATTGTCGTCATGCTGCACATCACTTGACATGAGATGGAACGAGTTACTCAGAATTTCATCGGCATCTAGACTGCAGTGGGTGTGGATTACTGCCTGTTTACCATGTAGCCTGCATACAGACTTGTGCATCATACCCCATGCTGTGGACCGAGGGGACTTGAAGCAGATCAATACTTAAGCATTTACTTTGACGTTGTTTTGCCCGAGCAGTGTCTCCAGACAACTACAAGACCACGAGACCTCCGCATTCTCTGCTCCCAGCTCGTGTCTGTACCAGCCGACACTGACACAACAACAATAACCAGACGGTCAATTACTGCGTACTGTAGCAAATGATTTATTTTCACTTAGAGGATGTGACTAACTAATTTGTTGTTGTTTTCTGAAGGAAGGCGTCAGCTGCTAAACAATATGTCACTGCATCAACCACTTATTCCTTTTCTCTCTGTATGTATGCCTCATCACCAGGACATCAGAATAAATGAGTTTCACTTCCGAACGCAGAGGTGTGTGCAGTTTGCAAATGTGAGTGCACTCATGCATGTGTGCACATCCACGCCATTATTATTTTTTTGCCAATGGAGAAACATTAAAATCTTCTTCAGATATCTCATTTTTCAACCTTAATTCAACTGCATTTTCCTCCGCCGGTCCTTTATAACTCCGCGTGTGCTCTTTCAGAGTGGAGGTCAATTTCATTTCATTTTCTTTATCGCCCCTTTTTGCCTTTTTCAATTTCATGTCCCGTTCTGCTTCTGAACTTTTTAGGAATTGAAATGGGTTTGACCTCTGCTTCTGCCCCGGAAAACCAGCAGATGATGTGTGTGTGCATGTGGGCACAACAGAGGCTTTTGCTTTCTCTGGCCTTGCTGAAGTGATTTGAAAACACTTTGAAGGAGAAACTGTGAATGTTGCAGTGTTTGTTTTTATTTGGGGGGGGTCTGTTACTCCGTGGCTAAGCCGACGGGGAGGCTGGGTAATTGCATGTAATTCCATTACAGTTAGATTTGAGTCAGCAGGACGGCAGCAACCACATCCTACACGGCCCTACAAAGCCGACTAGGCGCACAAAACCTTATTACTAAAGTACTTGGAAACAAATGGCAGGAAACAATGCTTGTTCGACCTGCTGCCTCAACGCATTGATGAATGTGTTACGATGAATAGGGAACAGTAAGACAGCGGCATGAATCACTTTAAAGATGACTGGCTGCGAAGGAAACGCAATAGATCCGATTATAAAGGCTGTCACCAGGATTACATCTATTTTTCACCAACTGCGCTGCTGTTCTTGTTGTTCTTATAAAAAAAAAACACCCCAGAGTGAGTCTGTTAATCTGTGTGAGATACAATGAAATCTCCCTCGTAGATCATAATTATCAGAGACGGCTGTGATGTTAATGATTATCACCCCAGGATGCCTCTGTGGATTTAGATGTATTGCCAGATATTCGTGTGCGTGTGTTAATCTTTAAAAAAGTGTCTTTTTCGCTCATCCCCACGGGGTGCATTATTGTTCGCAAGTGTATGTGGAGCAGCTCGAAGCGTCGCCGCCCCCCACCCCCCCGACTCCGTCCCTCCCTCCCTCCCTCACCCCTCCGGCTGTGACAGCTCATCCATATGAGTTAGACAAGCAGGCTGGGCTGCGGTCCTGTTGGTAATTGCCTCTGAAATGAATTACTTGGCAGAGAATGAGACCGAGGGAGGGGAGGAAATTGTAATTGAACAGCCCCCTCCTTCCCTCCTTCCCTCCTTTCCTCCCTCCCTCCCTCCCTCTCCCTTACGCCTCAAGTTATTACATCTGCAGTGCAGAAAGCCATTTTCTGTACGCACATAGACACACAGAATAACACACACGCTCCTACAAAACCAATTTTTCCCCTCCCCCTATGCAATGGCCTTAGCAGAGGACCATATTGATGCAGGGTGATTTCAGAGATTGATCGTTCACGGGCACAAGCACAGGCACATGCACACTGGGCTACACTTTCCTTTACTCTTATTTATAGCACAGAGACAAATGGTCTCTCCTACACTGTGTTTGTGTTTGTCTCCATCGCACCGCTCCACATTTTTTCCCTTTTTGGGGTGCCCTTTCGCTGGCCTTCAGGCCTAATGGGCCACAGGACACTCAGATTGGCACAAACAAAAGTGGTGTTTAGTATCAAGAGAACCCTGGTTACCCCCCGTACACACAGACACACACACAGCCAAGCATCGTTATTAATAACTCGCCGGTTGCTGGCCTGCTGACAGTCTAGGCCTGATGGATTAAAGAGCTGCCTCTGGTTCTGCTTCAGGTGGTGCATTTTTACACAGAATATGGGGGTTTCCCTCTCTTAATGTGGCAGCTGTGCAGAGACTGCAACAGATATAGTCTCAGTCTTGACCTATCTTCTTCAGGCAACACATGGGCGCTCACTCCTGTGTTGTCCTTTGACCTTTAAAAGCCGGTTCATGGAAAGAGGAGGAGGAGGCCTGGGGGAGGGGGTTAGCCACCTAACCCTGCTCCAGCCAGACATGCAGAGACTCCATCTATAGCACACAATGGGATCTATTTCTGTAAATGCACCAGGGTTATCAGTCCACTTACCACATGCTCCCTCTCTCTCCCTCTCTCTCCCTCCCTCTCCGTTTCTAACGCTCTCCCCCATTACACAAAATCATGGCCGACAGGAACAGCCGGTTAAGCGCTAGGAAGAAGGAGAATAAGGTGGAAAACAAATCGAATGAAGAGAAGGACAAGGACAAGGAGAAGGGGAAGAGGCCCGAGAAACCTGTGAAAAAGCCAGAGAAGACGCCCGAGCAGCCGAAGACAGAGAAGGAGAAGTCGAATGAGGCAAATGGAGGGGCAGCAGGAGCGGAGGCGAATAGCAATGGGGAAAATGGAGAGTTTCAGCCCATAGAGCTGCCACCGTTTGAGATTGTCACAGGGTGGGTAAGATTTAAAACATATTCAAGAGTTAGAGTCAGCATGTCAAACTTGCACACCTGCTCTTTAACACCTCCACTTACGGATTATTGTGTAGTTAAAGGAGTTTTCCATGGCTCTCTGTAAGTAATATAGTCCCAAACGCATGCTGTATAGCTGATTTCAGTCAGAAAGAAAAATACTAAAGACTTCCACCTGTCATCCTAGTAAGAATAGCAATGAGTCACAGATGCCGGGCTCTGCTATATCACTCAACCTAGCATCTGTTCCTGAGTCTCTCTCCCTTTGAGTATTAGCTGTTTGATATCAAAGCTATAAGAGATCTATTCGTGTGATCCATCTGGCTTATCGTGTGCAATATAACAGTGGATTGATGTAGACAGACAGGAGGAGTGTGTGTGTGTGTGTGTGTGTGTGTGTGTGTGTGTTTCAGCACAGTGGCTGAATCATGAAGGGATCATCCATAGATCAGGGGATGAAGTGAAAGCCAAAAATATTTATAGACACATGAGTTTACTCAGAGGTAGCCTCATAAATATTCTGTTCCCTGTGTCACCAGAGTGTATATAGGAAAGCCGCTGTCACTCCACCAATTTTACACATTAAAAGGAGAACTTGTGCATTTGAAAAAAAAAAAAAAAGTAGTATAAAGCCTTTTGTGGCTCCAGAGGCAGCTGCATGTAATCTGATGTGCCTCCAGTGATGTCACTCAGTGACTATGGTGCATTGTGGGTAATGTAGGCACCAGGTTTTAAAATTGGAAGAAGAATGTGTTGCATAAAAAGGTCATATTGGTTCCATTACAAGTCCAGTGGTGTTATTGGAGTGTTATGCTCCTGCTGCCTACATCACCCACAATGCAATTTAGCCACCTAGTGACATCACTGGAGTTGAGTTATCAGACTACATGCAACTTCCTCTGGAGCCACAAAAGTCTTTACACTACCTTTTTTTTTTCACATATGCAGTAGTACTCCCCAAGACCTTTACACTAATGTGAAAAATTGGTGGACTTACCCTTTAACTGTGCACTAGATGGTTGGCCAATGTGTGACTCGTAGCTACACCGTCATTCATTAAGGTGACAGATTACTGTGAAAGCACTGGTGATAGACTGTTTCTTCACCCTTTCATGATAATCTAATGTGACGATGACGGGTCAGCGCTGTTAAAATGAGTCTTTCTCTGATTAACTAAAAAATAAAAACAGGCTTAACCAACTTCATACCAGATTTATGGAAACTCTGCCTCTCAATCTCCACTAGAGAACTGATGACCCCGTTCTACTTCAAGTTCCAGTTCAGGAATGTGGAATACTCATCAGGTAGGAACAAGACCCTGCTGTGTTACAGAGTGGATACACCAGGAGGCACCACAGAGCCCCTGAAAGGCTACATGGAGGATGAACATGCCACAGCTCATGTTGAAGAGGCCTTTTTTCAACAGGTAATGAACTGGGATAAATGTTCAAGGTGGAAACTTTCCATGTGAATTAACAGGGATTTATGGGAAACAGCAGGAATAAAATAAAACAGTATGGGTAACTGTCCAGTCTGTACCACCACTCTGTTACCCTGTGTCTTGGTTTGGTAGTGTTCTCCAGTCCGACTGGGATGTGGGTGATAAGATGGCTACGGTTTACTTTAATCTTCTAATCGACACCAACACAACAAGACACACCCAACATCATTCTCACTCATCTCTCGTCGCAAACGTTACTCTGAAATAGGCCTGACTATTTTATTCAACAGTAACTCAATTCTTAAAGTTTTAAAAAGGTTTTTCTGCTTTGCGTGTCATATATAAGTAAATGTTAATTGCATAATGTAATGGTTGTATATAGAATAATGAAACCATCAGCTTTTACATTGGTTCCCTATAACCTCATTATCACTGTCGATTATGTCTGCCACGTCCACCTGGGAAAAAAGGAAGATTGACGGTCGATTTCTATTATAGACTAAACAAATAACTAAGTTGTTTTTTTCTGTGTTGTTGTTGTTGTTGTTATTGGCAACAAAAATGGAAACGATTAAGTTGTCTTTGCAATAGCAGCGCCAACAGTAATACCACTTGGAAGCACCAATGGGGCGTTAAGTCTGTCACCACTTTAAGAAACAAAAATAACCCAAAGAAAATATAATGTGAACAGAAACTTACAATTTCATATGCCAATAGAAACAAACCTATAACTATATACCATAAGCAGGCACAATTGGAAATCCATCTAAAAAATATATATATATATATATATATATATATATAATATATTTTGAACTGTAATTAAAAGAGTTGAATCACTTAACAAGAATGGAAATCGGTTAATTAAAACTCTTCAATCAAGCTACATCCCACGTGGTTACAACTGAAATATCTTTAAAAGTAGAGAATTCATTCACTCCGGTAATCAGGTTGGAAAGCAGACAGTCGTTTGGCTCAGACAGTGCAGTAGTGTGGGCTTCAAATGTGAGCTCTACTGAATTATTATTTAATTGGATGCTGTGAAATTATCTGTTCGTGTAATGGAAGAGTGTGCTGAGTTTATTTTTGCAATGAGCCCGAACAAGCTGTTCCCAAGCAGTTGTTGCAAAGTGAAATAACATGGCAAACTTTATTGTCCAATATAACATTAGTTCACTGAAACGGTAAACCTCACCAGGAGTTCACCAACATATTTATAAGCGAAGCATCTTCTACTGCATCACAATCTCTAAAAAAAAGTTTTTATATTGTCACATATTTGAGAACATATTTGTCGATACCTACTGGCAAGCTGAAATACTGTCAGTCAGTCGAACTCCAGTCACAATTTAAGTAGACATACTTTTAACCAAAACATGCCATTGGAGCTAGTATTACTTTATGTCTAGTTTTCCACAAAATAAGTTTGGTATAAAAGGTAAATCATTAAGTGAAATTGTGCAAAATGTCCAAATTCTTTTAAGCTTAATTCCAGTTGGAAATGTTTCAAATATGTTTTGGAAATGTACAGACCCTCTGCAATCCCAGTGTTGACACTCACACTTATCATACTCACTTAGTTTGTTGCACACACGTGAACCCCATGGGATGTCTGATTAGTTTTCAAACATTTTCTCTTGTGATAATGTTGCATCTAATATGTCAATAGCTTTTTCGTATTAAAGTCTCCCCTCTCTCCTCTCCAGGTGCTGCCTAACGCCTCCCAAGAGTGTGAAGTCACATGGTACGTGTCATCTAGTCCCTGCGTGTCCTGTGCAAACAAGTTGGAAAGCATCCTGCAGCAGCGCAAGAAGCTTCGTCTGCTCATATTCTGCTCCCGTCTCTTCGAGTGGGAGGAACCGGAGATAGTAGAAGGGCTGCGGACTCTGGTGAGAGCCGGCTGCAAGCTGCGGATGATGAAGCCGTCCGACTTCCTGCTTATTTGGGAGATGTATGTGGAGAAGGAGGAGGAGAGCTTTACACCGTGGGAAGACTGTCAGGAGAACTACATTTACTACAATGAGAAACTGGCTGATATCCTCAAGTAGATGTGAGGAAGTAAGTGTTGTGTTGTGTTTGTTTTTTTAGGGTCAATAAAAACCTTTTGACTTGAGCGTTTGTCCTGATAATGACAGCATCTTGTTGTGTCTTGTTGCAGGTGCACATGATGGACAAGACCTTCACACTGACTGAACCACCAACTTATAAATTTCCCACTGGGTGAATGTGTGTCTTGATGGTGCAGACTAGTATTAGTTTTATAGAAATACTCATGGCAACATTTTTTTATTTCTTATTTTCACAAATTCAAAAGAGTCACAAAATGCGTGAAAGGCATTTTTGTAGCATCACTCACTGTAGATAAATATACATATCAGACTGGTTGCCTTTAACATGAACACTCAACTATTTAAGCACATTAAATAAGCTTTGGTATATCTACTGACATCTGGTGTTTGTTCTAAGAATTTAAAAAAATCTCCACAGATCATCATATCAATGTATTACACGTGTGCTAAAATATGTACAGTTTTCAACAGTACTGTACGATGCAAAACAAATCTGTACACATTTATACAGCAATGCCTGTTAGTCAGCGCATTCAGGTCAAAGCACAGCTGAGGCTCAAAGTCTGAGCCAGACAAGACAAGATGAGCCTTAAAGGTGCAGTATGAAAGATTTTTAGTTTGAAAAACATCCCGAAATTCACTGAAATTATTCAGAGTTATAACAATTGGACGAAATGTCCGTTTTGATGATGTGACATTTATGCATTGTGCTGCAGAGATATTTACTGAAGTTAGCATGCTAACCAGCTAAGCCCATCCTGTCCTGGGCCAAAGCTCCTGTGTTGGTGGTAACAACATCAACATGTTTCCAGTTCTCAGAGCTCCCAGTCCGAACTGCTAGATGCTCGGCTAACTGAGCTAACTTGCAAACAGCAGCTATAGTGAGCAGCAGTTAGTTAGTTATTCATGCCAATTCTAACACATTGCACCTTTAAATTTCCCATGATGTACACAGCTTGAGCTTTCTCTATTGAGCCATTTATTTATTTATTTTTTAGCATGAAAATAAGTGGATACATTTTCAGTGACTTATTGTTTAAAAGAAACCAGCCCGCCGTTGTTATCTGCCTCGTCGGGGCTCTCAGTCGTCACAACTAGAAAGACATTAGCGGAAAGTTAAATTAGAAACACGCAAACAGCGTCTGTCATCACAGGTAAAATGCTGTATTGGAAAAGTGCACCTGTAATACAATTTATTACCTTGATCCTCTTGCGGGGTTATTGGTAACGGAGTTGTTTCACTGCAAATCATGCCGTTCTCGTCCCCTTCTGCAAGTCAGGTTGTTTTTAGAAAAGCAACAAAGAAAAGACACTTGAGACACACTTTCACAGTAATATAGTTTTTGGATTATCTTCACTTATCTGTGTGTTCTTTACCTTTTGGTGGGGCATTCAGCGTTGCATCAGTGATGTACTGAACCAGTGGACAGGGAGCATCTGCAAGAGGGAGGAATGAATTAAAGAGAGACCCATCCCCTTTCCTTCAGTGCATTCTTGTGCATGTAACATGGTAAAAAGCCAACAGAAGCTCCTCTCTCCCACAGAAAACACTGCTGCTGAAACACTTCATTAGTAGTCATGCCTTTAATTCTGTGACTTTGTGACATCACACTATGTCACCAGGCATTGTGAGCTGACCAATCAGAGCAGACTGGGTGTTCTGGAGAAGCATTATTGGACAGTGTGAGAAAAGTATGTTCCAGTAGTAACCAAAATAAAACCTGAAACTAACCTGTAAATAAGGCGATTATATCTCCTTGACAACCAAACAAACAATGAAAGTCAGGCTCCACTGGATAGTTACACAAATAATGATTTTGTAATAGCTCAGAAGTGAATCAGTTGTAGAGCTGCATCTGCAGCATAAGAGGAAATGGCGAGCGAAACCACAAGCCATGAGGGGTGGTGTCAACCTACCATCACTGTCCTTTATCTGGTCCATTCTGGCAAACAGTTCTGCTTCTTCTGGCTTGTATTCATCAGCAGCTTTAAAAAAAAAAAAAAAAAAAATAGGTCACCTCATTGTGGCTAATGTTTGTTAACCTGAGCTGAACTATGTTTTCAGGGCAGTGGAGACAAGATGTGAAAACAACATCGACGCAAACAGTTGCTTGTTTAGAAATTACACAGCAACGTTCTCAGTTGTTTTTTTGGTCACCTAGTGAATGCAAGCTCAATATTCACTCTCTTTCTACTCTGCTTCTGGTCTTGAGGGAAATATCCGACTCTTCAGCAGCAATATTGTCAACTATGTCCACCAGCTTATCGCTAATTGTGTCCCTCTATTGTTGGGGCCGAACAGCTGCCTGCTATAGCTAAAAACAACACTATGAGAGCAGAGAAGAATAAACCAAACCTGGTTTGCGGGTGACTCTGAGGATAATGCATCCAAGGAAGACAAAGATGATGCCAAAGAAGATACAGCCAGAGATGGAAAGAAGGATCCTCCTCTTCAAAACTAAACAGAAAATGTAAGTGAGACAGAATAATTGCAAGGTAAAAACTCAAAACTACCAGAGCTCGGTCGTACTCACGAAGGTTCTTGGTTTTGTAATGATCACTGATTTTTGAGTAAGATGGTCTCCCGATGCGCTTGCCCTCGCACGTGTACTCGCTCTGGTCAGGGTCGTTCTGGGGTGTAACTTTATGTGTTTGCGACTGCTCAGAGGCCTGCTCTTTGATGGGCTGGTCCGCTTTATACCTGTCAAATTTTTCAGAAAGATAGAATCCAGACAGATTTATCTTCATGTGTCATGTTTTAGCTTCCATTGTTTTTTTTACATGACCTTTGTGATTGTCCTCTTAGTTTCACCAGTCTCTTTTTAGTCTTCCATCCCTTGTGTATTCAAGTCTGTGTCTTTCCATCACTCTTTGTCACTTTGTCTGTTTTTCGTCCCCATATCAGTCCAGAGTTTCTCAAGTGTTCCCTAGTCCTGTTTTATCTTTGTGTTTTTACAGCATTTGCAGCGTGTGTCCTCATGTTATCCTGGTTAATACTTCCTAAAGTTTTTTTCTGCTCTTGGATTCCTTCATTATTTTGGTAGGGTCAAGTGAATTTGTTCTTCTTCTGACCTTTTTTTAAAAATCCATTTTAGAGGGAGACTGAGCGGAGTGTTATGGAGACGAGTGATGCATGTCATACATATCCCAATTAGTAAACATCTGTTTGATTTTTGTCACTATGAAATTGGGAGCTTAACAGGAGGAATTTACCATTCAGTAGCAAAGCAGGGAAACTGGTTAAAAATATGGTCCCACAAAAATTGATATTAACTGGCATTATTACCATGTGTAGTTCCACGAGTCCTGGCTGTTCTGCACCCCACAGTTGAGCAGCAAGGTGTCAGTGGAGAAGACCTCTGACCAGCCAGTTAACAGGATTATTTCAGCCTTTGGGCGCTCTGTAGACACACAATCAAACCTTTGATAAACACATTCACTACATGCACATACAGAAAAATATAAGGCAAGTGAACAAAAACGTACCTTCAACGGTGAGTTTTACAACCTGACTCTGGCTTGAATGAAAGACTCCAGTGTTCCCTCTTTTTGTTTGGCATTTGTATGATCCAGCGTTTTTTGTCAGAACAGAGGTGATGGAGTGATTCGCTCCAGGTTCAGCGAGTGGAATGTCATCTTTGAACCACAAGTACTTCCATCCAGTGGAGACATTAATGTGACAGCTAAATGTAACTTTATCTCCAGTGTGCATCACGTCGTGACTGGGATTCTGCATCAGCATGACTCTGGGTGTTGTATCTGAGGGGGGATAATAATGCCGTTGCTTTTAGTGTGACAGCATTTTTGTATATCACACTGCACAGACCACAGAAAGAAGAAACTGGTCTTTAACTAGATGCTTTTGAAAAATTGGTTATTTCTAGGCTTTTAAAGTAGTAATTTGTATGAATTTCTGCTCGAAAATGTAACAAAATTATGAACAGAATGTGAGTTTTAAGTTTTAACATTATACATACAGATATACACATTATACATACAGATATACACCCCTAACTTTAACTATGTTGAAGTTAGCGTGCTAACCAGTTAGCCCCAACCCATCCTGCTCCTGTGCTAGCAGTGTAAACACCAACTTCCCCTGTGCTCTGTGCTCCTATTCCTGGACAGCTAGCTGCATAGCTAAGTAAGCTAAGTGAGCTAACTAGCTAACGACAGCTATCGCTAGCTGCAGTTAGTGGTTACTCTCATGATACGCTGCCCCCTATTTCAGTACGAATTTGGCAGGTGGCCCGTTCTTACATATTGTATCTTTAAGGAAATATTTGGTGTGTCAAACTGAACAGGATAGATATTAGACTGGTATCGCTTTTCTATCTAAGTCTCAGCAACTAAACCTTTTTTTAAAAATTCTTCTTATTGAAGTCCACCCTCCACCACCTCTTCCAGCGCGAAGAGTCAAAATAAAACAATTGATTAAAAACTTTTTTTTTTCAACCTTTCATTTTACCTCTGCTGATCTTGTCATCACAGTTACAGTTTAGCTCATCACTAATCATCAATAACACATTCTATTTCGTCTTGCTGACTATGTAGCAGGCGGAAACTAAAATATTAGAGGTAAGACAAAACTGCAGTATTTTTATATGAATATATATTTCTAAATTGACTTATTGACTTTATATTTTTTCAAAAAGCATTAGTTGGATTCCTCTGGGTACTCACATACTACCAGTGGTACTTGAGAATAGTGTCTTTAAAGAACTGTGTCAAAAAAGAAGAAAAACTAAATTTTACCGTAAACACTAAGTGTTAGTCCAGAACTTAAGGTGCTGCTGACAGATCTGCTCTTGAGCTTTGCTGAGCAGTTATACTGTCCACGGTTTAAAGATGAAGCTGAGGTGATGTTGAGCCGACTTGCATCCCTATCAAAAGATAAGGCATTATCAGGTGTTTTCTGGACCTCCTGTCCATCTTTGTACCATGTGTATTTCCAGTCAGAGCTGCCATCCATCACACAGCTCAACGTCACACTTTCAGTGGGGAACACATCCAACCACTCTGTCACTTTCTTCAAAGATGGGACAGGAATTTCTAAGAAGAAACAGACATGTTAGCTCTTTTCTAATATCCTCAGAAACATCCTCTTTGTGTTTGATTTTTAACTTAAACAATTTATAGCATCAAATCCAGAATCACACATTATTCCTGTATATAATACACGACATGTAAACACAAAGTCACTTTCTCTGGCTCACCAGATATGGTTAACAACCGTCCATCACTGTCCTCTGTGTCATACATAGTTTTGTTTCTTTTGGCCATGCATTTATATGTCCCACTGCTCGACAATTTGGCATCGTTGATGGAATACGTCTTGCTCGTGACAGGGAGTGGATTTCCGTCTTTGTACCAGGAATACTCCCAACCAGACGAGTGTTCAACCTGACATTCAAAGGACACAGGCTCTCCAGCGTACAGCTTGTCAATATTTGGATGCTGAGTCATCGAGGGCTTGGGCTTGTTCCCTAAATGCACAAAAAAAGAAATATAGTTGTGTGTATTTAGTGATTTCAACAATTGGAGACATTAACTTGAAAACTCATTTAACGGCCTGCGTACTTCAAATAAATGTTTAGAGGAAGTCAACAGTTTCTCACCTTCAACTTTAAGGGGTATAGGCTGACTAGAGTAAGTGACCACTTCATCTGTGCCTCTTTGCACTTCGCATTTATATAATCCCCCACTTGTTGTTTCAATGGATTTGACTGGATACGTCTTTTTAGAGTGGCCAAGATGTTTGCCATCTTTGTACCATTGGTACTTCCATCCAGAGGAGACTTTAATGTTGCAGCTAAAGGAGACTGACTCCCCAGGGAACATCACCTTGTATTCTGGATCCTGCGTCAGTGTGACACTGGGTTTCTTATCTGAGGGTCGGTAAACATAAAATGCCATTAGCATGCAAAATTACGCTGCATATAGTGGAAAGAGAAGCTTGTGTTTTACCAGATGTGCCTAATCAGACATTTAAAAAACTAAAACTTCTGCCATTATTCTCAAAATGCTTAATTGTACCCTGACATTAAGAAAACAATTGTTATTATTGGTTTAGTAAATTTAGATATCATATTTACAAAGTCAATCTAAAGGTCCCATAATGTGCTCATTTTCAGGTTCACAATTTTATTTTGCTTTAATGTTCAAAAAACACATTTTTCTCATGCTGTCCATCTTTTGTCTGAACATTGTGTTTTAGTGTCTGTCTCTTGAAGGCCCCCTCTCAGAAAGCCCAGTCTGCTCTGATTGGTCAGCTCTTACAGACCTAAGTAAGCACCACTCACTGTGCTGATGGCAGAGACTGTATAGTTGTGACTTCACAACCTTACAGAAGTCCTGACAGCTAATTTAAAGGCGCTGATTTGATACTTTCACAGCATTTGTAAAGCATTTAGACCTAAAAATGAAATCTCTCCTCCTAAAATGTGGGACCTTTAAAAAAGAAAACTCACCATGTACTGTGAGATTAAATCCAGAACTTTTTCTGCTGCTGACAGACCTGCCGTTCAGGCTTCCCATGCAGGTATATTGTCCTGCATGTACAGGTGAAGCAGAGTTGATGGAAAGAGTAGCTCGACTTGAGTCAAAAGACACAACACCATCTGCTTGGACCTCCTGTCCATCTCTGTACCATGTATAAATCCAGTCTGAGCTGTCTTTCATCTCACAGCTAAATTTCACACTCTCATCAGGGAACACATCCGACCAAGGCGTCGATTTCTTCAAAGATGGAACAGGAATTTCTGAGGAGAAACAGACATAAGCCACTCTTCATGCCTTTACAAATAACCAGATTTGATTTAAACATTCATTCATGAAGCATTTGTGCCATTTTTGTTTCTATCATACACAACAAAACTGAACTAAACACCATCATGCTTACATAAAAGAAGACAAAGTATAATCTAGGGTTTAATGCTAATTTAAATCAGGAGCTTTATGGAGCCCCTACATACGTGTATAAAACGGAAATTCTGGTATTTTTAAACCTTGGCCATATATTTACTTTTATTGGGTATGTAAATGATTCATACATTAAAATATTTTGGAATTGTTCCATTTGATTGCCTTAGCTGTGAGATGGCTGCATGGGCTACAACATAATCCTTAGGGGCAGAACTGACGGCCAAATTTAGGTCAAAGTGTCAATGACAGGCTGAGGTTGTTATTCTAAGGCTCATGGACAGAGACAGACCTTTTTGTTAAATAATAAGATCTTTGTAACCAGAAACACAAATCTCCATCAAAGTGAAGTCTCTCAAATGTCGCAGGAGGTCAGTTGATGCAAGATGGAAAGAGTTTGGAGTTTACTTAGAGAAACCGCCAGCAAGAATGTCTTTCAAAAGTCATGGACGACTTTTTGACGACTGTGACAACTCATCTCTCGCGATATTTCAGAGCGAGACTTCTCCTTGAACGAGATCTTATTATTGAACAAAAATGTCTTTCTCTACAGGAATCATAATGTTGCCAGACATTTAGAAAAACTACTTCAGCCTGTCAGTGGCAAAAAAACAGCATCTTTATTGGACATAACATCGACACTGCCCATAGAATTAAACTGCAGCCGTGTCCTGGCTGCTAGCAGAGGTGATCGAGACTGATTCCAAAACTTTAGTAAGAATAATTCACACAATAAAACAAGTTGATATGGGGCCCAGGGTTTTTCCGGAATAGAATTGTGATAACCACATTAAAATCCTTAATGTGGCAATGTGGTATTAATACCCGGCTCTACATGCACGCCATGGTATTCACACATCTGTCATACTGCATTACTTTCCGCTTGCATGCCTCAAAATCAACTTTGAAACTCATCATATCACTACATAACCAGACAATTATAATCATGGACACCAGTGAGATGGCACCATTTCTGTGCTTTAGGGAAACATAGTATGTTCAGCTTTGACAGGATATGCTCCCTTAAAGGCTAACAGTCTACCACCCGAGCTGAAAAGGCAACACAGCTTAAATATTTTTAACAGAGGTGTTAGGTCATGGCTGAAAGAGAAACAACACTGTTCTTTAACCTTTTGCAAAAGCACACACCTCTGTGATTATATAGCTTTGTATCTTTTATCTATATTGCATGTGTCATTGCACTAAATTTGTAACCGTACTGCATCTGTGTAACAAGTGATCTTTTTTTTCTTCTCTCCAGCTTTGACTTTTAAAAAAATCTCCCATTGACAGGTGTTGTAAATTAGCATTTTGCTATAAACACTAAGTGCAGTGCATCTGGGGTTTGTGCAGGGTTGAGCATTACAGCACCAGTGATACTGTAATGTCCATGTCAAACACATAAACTAAAACTAAATAAAATAAACTAACGTTAAAATGGCTCCTTCTACTTTTCCCTTATTAAAAATTTATTAAAATAGCACTTCTCCCCTGACACCAAACGTCATTTCACTGCCTTCTCTAAGTAACATGCTCCTTCTAACTAACACGCACACTTCTGAGCCTTCCCTCCCTGAGTTCTGCTTCACCACAACATCCTTTTTCAACAGAAAATGCATAAAATAACGGAAGCCAGATGCTCTCAGAATGCAGTTTCATTCAATTCAACAATAGCCTGCAGTTTTTGAGGCCTTTGCAACACAAATCAATCAATAAAAGATTATTAGCATTTTACATATTTACAGCAAACAATTGTCCATTTTTGTGTAAACACAATGCTTAAAAAAATTATGATAATTTACCTACCAAGAACGTCTTGTTGTTTTACTTTACTGACGTTTGTGTACGTTGCATCACCTCTGCTGGCTGCACATGAGTATTCCCCCCCATTAGAAAGGTCAAGACGGAAGCTGATGGTTCTGCTGGTTTCATGGAGAGCCTGCCCATCTTTGTACCACTGATACTTCCAGCCAGAGGACACATCAACATTGCAGGTGAAGTTCACAGTTTCCCCAACATACATCAGGTTAAAAGCAGGATTCTTGCTCAATGTCGGTTTTGGTGTGTCATCTAAAACAGAAAAGACATTTTACACCAAATTACTGATCCACCAAAACCATGAGAAGCAGTTACAGGCCCATGAAGATTAATATGAACATAAAGCAGCAATACTCGTTCAGTATCCAGAGGAAATGTGCTTATTCATGTTCTTGGTAACTTTCGACATAGTTTTCTTTAACAACAAACAACCACCAGTGAAAACATGATGATATCTATAAAAAAAAAAGGAATTCATGATGACGCAAACTATGATGGAATCTATTGACAACAAATACAAAACAGGATGAAATGGAAAAATTGGTTAGAGAGGTTAGATGCACACAGTTGGATAGTGCTAATTAAGCCAGAAAGACAAAAGAAAGAGAACAGACATACATTAATCCTTCATTCAAATCTAACAGCATTCCATAATGACAGGTAAATATATTTGTTGTTTACTACAGGAATATTTAAAAGTGCACTCTGTAACTTTTGTCAATAAAGATCTTCATTGACTGATTTATTTTCTATGCCTAAACAAACCTGATAAACTCTCGACTTCTTATTACTGAATAAACAAACTGACCAACACATACTGTTTTACTTTGTTTATATGTGGCAGACCCTGCCACCTTCCTAGCTTCAAACAGTGTTGTCTGGGCCTTATTTCCTCTGAGAATAGCTGGTTTATTCAGTTATGGAAAAGATAAATAGTTCCGAGTTGGCATTAGTACCTGATTAATAATGTCCATATTTAAATTCGAGTTTAAATTTTCAGAATCTCCAATTACTACATAGAACCCCTTTAATGACTAATATTCAAAATATATAATTTAAATATCTAAATAATACATTGCTCTTTAACTAAACCTGTTTGATTTTGTTGACTAAAATATTCTGATATTAAGTCAACTAAAACTAAATCAATTCAGAGGACTGAAATAAGACTAAAACTAAAAGGCATTTAAATCCGAAGTATAAAACAAAATCAAAATTTACGCTGGTTGAGAAGATCAAAACCACTCGCATAACATAATTACACATATCATATCTGCCCCTAAATCCCCCTAATTCTTACACACAGGACCTTTAATACATCAACAGAGGAAACAGCCAGCCTGCTTCGTCCAAAGGTAACGAAACCCACCAACCAGCCTTCTGATGACTGAAAAAATCAACGAAATCAAAGCAAGTTTTCACAAGTTTTCAGATGGGATGGGAGGCTAATGCGTTTTAGAGGTGCTAGAAGGAAGGTTATGTTACTTTATGGACAGAGCAAAACTGGCTGTTTCCTGGTTTGTGCAAAGCTAAGCTAAGCTAACTGGCTCTTGATGTAGTTTCATGTGTAGGGTCTGATTATTATCAATTGCCCCTTGTAACCCTCTCCAAATAAAGTGAATGAACTTATTCCCCAGATTTTCCCATTTATGTGATTAAGAGTCGTGAACACTCACCATAAACTTCGACATCAACTGTGTTGCTGAATCCGGAGCTGACTCCCCTGCGTTCAAGGTGAGCTTTGCAGGAATAGCCTCCTTTGTAATCTTGAGTGATGGAGGTGATGTTGAAGTATGGTTCCTCTCTATCCGATGGCAAGTATGGATCAACATTGATATGCACTTGATTTTTGTACCAGGTGAACGTCCAGTCAGGTCCGTCGACTTTACACTCAAAGTCTACTGTCTCGTTTTCAAACACATCCTTCCAGGGAGTCAGCAGGCTCAGGGATGGATTAGGTGGGTCTGAAAACATGCAACGTAGAAAAATCTTACAAATCTTGACAGGAATTTGAAATATAACCCAATTAAAATGATCAGCGAAGAGCAGGAGAAAGAAACAAAAAGGCTGAGTGCATTATCTAAACTTGCAGTTTCACAGATACAGGTACTATAGACATGCGCATAAAGGCTCATATACAGTACGTAGATGTGAATGAAGTGGTCAGACTGAGGTGCAGTTTGATCAAGCTGATGGTAAAGTGATGACAAAGTTGAACTTACCAGAGACTTTCAGAGTTGTTTTTTCACTGTCATCTGTGTTGAATGAACCTCTCTTGGCTTTACAGTGATACTCCCCACTGTTTGGATGATCTATAGAAGCTATGGTAAAGCTATCGCTACTTGCTGGTGGTATTTTTGCTCCATTAAAGTACCACAGATATTCCCATCCAGAGGACACATCGACTGTGCAATTGAAGGTGATAGACTCTTTGGGGAACATCTCAGGATAGTTTAAAGTTCGCCTCAGAATGGGCTTGGGCACGTTTGCTGATCAGAGAGAAGAAAGAAAAACATACCATTTCAATTACCGTATATAACTCGCTGTTTTTTCGTGTGGGTGATGGAACATAATAAAACTTACGATAAACTTTGAGCTCGAGTTTGTTGCTCTCTGCAGTGGTAACGCCTTTTGTTTTGTGACGGCCTTTACAGGAATAGCTTCCAGACGATGTTTGTGCTTCTGCAGTTACTGTAAGAAGTGATCCCTCAGCAGACAAAGACACACTTGGATCTGAAGCTTGCATGTCCTGTCCACTTCTGGACCAGGTGAAGGCCCAGTCAGAGCTGCCAGCGACGCTGCAATTGAGCACCACTTTCTCAGAAGGGAACACATCCAACCAGGCAGACTGTTTCTGCAGAAATGGTACGGGGGGCGCTGGAAGATTATTCAAAAATATTGATTAGATTAACATGATTAAAAAACACTTTATTC
Source organism: Sparus aurata (assembly GCF_900880675.1). Classification (NCBI taxonomy): domain Eukaryota; kingdom Metazoa; phylum Chordata; class Actinopteri; order Spariformes; family Sparidae; genus Sparus; species Sparus aurata. The sequence goes on along the minus strand of NC_044193.1, from coordinate 16,322,903 downwards.
ACAGAGAGTAGCTTTTGCACATGCAGGTGCATCGGAGAAGACCAAGGGTTGACAAAATGAAAACAAAAAACTCCTGCACACATTCAGGAAAAATGTAAGAATGCGTGGACCTATGGAAGTGTCTGCTGTCATGCCACCCAACTACAAAGCTGCTTCATTAGACCCTCCGCTCTTTAAAGCAACATTATATAACAGCATCGAAATCATTGTGATGTTACAGTGTCTTGTAACCGCGTGAATAGTGTCTCTGCCTCAGCCGCTCCACCCACTCCATGTAACTTCAGTGAGAGGGTAGAATCACAGCCTTACATACACTTTTACTTCAAGATGCAAGTTAGAGTTGTCTCTGCAATTAGCACCTACATCATATCTGACAAATAGCTTCAGACTTGAGATTTGTTATTCATGACAGTGGTGTTGCACTCAGAAACTGCGGGGGGCACCAAATCACACAAAATGACCTTTTCTACATAATTTTGCTTTAAAATAGCTTGTGTCTCACACTTCAGTTTCGTTTTGCGACTGTGGTGTCATAAAATAAAATAAAAAAGAATCTTGTACCACATAGCTAGAGGACAGTATGCAGGAGCCTCTGTTCTTAAAATCATGATAGCTTAGATAGCCTGGCACATTTAGTGCAAATGGGATGAGAAGCCTTTTGAAATTCTTCTCGTCTTGATATTTAAGATAAGATAAGATAAAATAAGATGAGATAAGCTAAACTAAGCTAAGATAAGATAAGCTAAGACAAAATAAGATGACAATAAGAAAGGTTTTTTTTGGCAATGACACTGAAAGTGCTGTTGTGTTTCCTTATTAACAAAAGTGCAGTAAATGACAAAACAAATGAAGCTCAAAAATTGAAAAGAAAAAAATCAGCCATCACCGGTTAAAATGATTTCGGAACATTTACAAAGATTTTCAGAGAGAAAATCCACTTTGAAATAGAAATAACACTTGCATGATATTTTGGGATTCAACAACAGTTCATTCATTTTGCTAATGTTAACCGGCTTCTTTCCGGAAAGGTAGAGAGACACATTGCGGCGTTCATATCATCTACGCGAAAAAACCAGTGCAGATGGTAAAAATATACCAGAATGTGAGAACTTTCCGACTACGCCCATGATGAGTTCACAGGTGACATTTGCTGATTCACAGTGTGCAGGCCTGACAGTCATTTTGTATTCCTCTGCTCTCCAGTGCTGTATGTCTGTGAGATTTTTACCATCCAAAACCAATGCAAAAAGTACATAATGATTAAGGGTGAATATTCTCTTTATATCCTAAAAATATGTCACACTAACTTCATTACAGAAAGTAACAATTCTCCATGTCAAATCTACAGGATTTACAAATAAAATCTTTTACAGATGTACTGAAGATGCATGAGGTTAAAATGTAAATCTCACCAGTTGTCATTGGTTGCGTAGTCGGAGCCATGTCTTTGAATGTGCTGGTGACTGTTGGATGAGAGGAGAGTTGTGAGGAACACAGTTCAGAACAGAATAGCCAGACTTTGTGCCAGAATCTGCAGATGTTTTATCTTTTTTCAGTTTTTAGCGGTGATCAGTAGTGAAAGTGACAGACATCATTCATTTAAATGAAAATAAAGCTTGTTTTTGAGCAAGAATATGCAAACATAAGACATCAAAGAATATGTTTTGCATATTGTCACACTGCACCTCAAACCTTAATCTGAACACTAACTGGAAATGACACACAACCGTCCCACACACGTCCAAGGGGGTGGAGAGGTGTTAGCGGTCTACATGTTTTATAAGCCGCAACTATACTTTTAAAATCTGCAAAAAAAACCCTACTGAGTAGTCTCTGGAAATTCTGCTGCAAGTGTGTGCCAGCTTCAGCTTCTCAAATGTCAGGAATTGTTGCTTTTGTTGTCACATATGAGAGTAAAATTACTGTCTTTTGGTTTGGACTGTTGGTTTTATCAAACAAGCTATCTGAAGTTGTTTCCTCGCGTTGTGGAAATTATAATGACAACAACAAAACAATCGATCAAATTATCATCAGTCGAAGCCCTGAATGAACTGCTGCGGTTCTGTATGAAACCATAAAACAGGTGAATTAATGTTACATGATGCAAAAGAGTGACGCAAAACAGCAACACACATTGCTAGACTACATAGTATAGTTTCATCAGGTGTTATTCTATCCACCACAGGAACAGGGAGAGTCTAGAAAACCTAACCAAGTGAAAACATGAAGTTGGAACCACAGAAAAATTGAAATATCAACTCGCAATGTCAGACGTCTAATTGCAGGAACTGCCAGACTCATGACAACAAAGTACTTCATGTTCCTCATGTTATCTTACCTCACGCTCTATTTCCTAAACATTCTTATTGTCTGAGTACAGGCGATCAGAAAATGTAAAACTATTCAACGTAGATAAAAAATACTGAGATTAACTTGAAATCTGGACTATCCATTTATCTCTTTTTCATGTAATTGTTCTTGTTTTTGACAGTTTGTCCAACTGCAGCAAACTGTGATTTCATATTCAATGAAATGTTGCATAAAAATACATGGTGAGGTTTTGTTAGTCAAACATATCTCTTACCATCATCGTATTCATCAGCAACCTGAGCTGCACAAACAGCAGTGAGATCTGTCGAATGAACAAAATAAGACGGATATTTAGTGGCAAGCATATTTGAATGTTAATGAAAATATCTGTATATAAATATAATGCCTCCAAACTCACATATGACACTGAAGACCTTGATAAGCTGCATTTTCCATTGAGTTGCACATGTAGAGGCTGCGCACTGAGTGAGTCATAGGTCTACTGTGAAGTTCAGTAAAGGAAGCAAACTGTCGCATTAATGGGCGTGGGTGACATATTCATTTCTACACAAACCTAAGGCGGCAGCTTTCCTGTTTCTCTGACATCTGCTTTTTTTTTCTTTCGTGAAAGAAACAGGAAACATGTTGGTCAACCACACAAAGATGTTTGTGCTCTCAACAATTTGAGTTGCTGATTTGTGTTTAAAAGTCAAACGTAAGAGGAGGAATTGAAACAGCATGCAAGAATGTGTATGTGTTGACAAGACAAAACAAATATGTCTACTTAGAGAAACAGGTTGAGTGTACTCAAATACCCCTATTGTGCTATTTTTTAAAGAAACCACTCGTTTTTATTTGAGAAAATAAACGTGTTCTTCTAATCGTCACAACTAAAGGTCATCTTTAGCAGAAGTAAAACCAACCGTCTGGAGATAACTTCAAGTTGCTATCTTAACTTTGTGCAGTTTCACAATAGATCATTTTAAGCCTGCGGGTATGACGTGATTTGGGGGATATGGGCAGAAGCTTTTTTTACACTCCTGTGAAACACGTCTGTTAACCACAAAGTGTTGCTGTTTTTTTCTTTTGACGTTTCCTGAAAGTTTCTCCAGAAACGCAAATGAAAACAGTAATAATTCCCATTGAAATGCACACATCTGAAAATTATCTACATGTTTATGCAGCAGGTACACACTTCACCTTTTTCTCACTAGGAGGATTAACGTTAGTTCAAAAGAATAACACTGAAGTGAACATGTCTGTGGTAAAGCATGACTTCCTCTATGGCTGAGCTGTCGTGTGTCAGGATGTGACAGCTCTGTTCCTTAGTCAGTATTTTGTCTCACCATAAGGGGTCAGTATAACACAGAAAACCATCTCCAATCACACCTCTGACCCTGAGCACCCTGCAGTCTGTAACTCTTACCCCCAATTTCCACTGGATACGTGTCCGCTGCGTTGCAGCTCCGATCCGGTTTTGCCCCGCCGTCCGCCGTCCGGCAATCTCCACCGGTTGCGGTTTGAGTCCGCTGCGGCGCAGTACGGTAGACAGCTGGCTCACGAGGCAGAGGAGTTCCCGCGATAATCACATGATCACTCACGACCGCAGTTATAGGTCTGTGTTATTAAAATAAAAAACACGAAGTGTTCCCGACCGAGGGATTAGCAGAAAAGCTTGTGTTTGTCTCTTTTTTTGAGATTTATGTACTGGTGTCAACACCGAGTGTTTTATTTTGAAAGGTAACCGGATGCTGTTTGTTGTTTTAGCGCTTGACTTCCTGTCTGCTCGGTGCAGACGTATCCAGTGGAAATTGGGGGTTACCCCCAATTTCCACTGGATACGTCTCCGCTGCGTTGCGTCTCCGCCACGCCAGCGGAGCAAATACGTTTCACTTTAGTCAATGTGTCAATCTCCACCAGGTCCGCTGCGCTGCGTATCTGCTCCGTCCCAGCTCCGGCAGTCCGGCGCCCTCCGGCACAGATACGCAGGACTTCTATATCTGGCGGATGCCGGAGTGCGACGCAGCAATTCAGCTGAATTTAGCACCGAGCAGACAGGAAGTCAAGCGCTAAAATAACAAACAGCATCCGGTTACCTTTCAAAATAAAACACTCGGTGTTGACACCAGTACATAAATCTCAAAAAAAGAGACAAACACAAGCTTTTCTGCTAATCCCTCGGTCGGGAACGCTTCGTGTTTTTTATTTTAATAACACAGACCTATAACTGCGGTCGTGAGTGATCATGTGATTATCGCGGGAACTCCTCTGCCTCGTGAGCCAGCTGTCTACCGTACTGCGCCGCAGCGGACTCAAACCGCAACCGGTGGAGATTGCCGGACGGCGGACGGCGGGGCAAAACCGGATCGGAGCTGCAACGCAGCGGACACGTATCCAGTGGAAATTGGGGGTCATGTCACAAATCACATTTGCAGTTTCACACAAGCAAGCTAACATTTCTGTGGCTGTTACTTTGCATTCTGTTTGTTTAAGTTTTGATTTTGATATAGTCCTTTAGGGAGGAGGGGGTGGGGGTTACATTTTGACTTAAAGATTATGCTCATATGTCTTATTGATTTTGCTAGAGTCCTAGCAGTGTCTCCCCTATATGCAGACATGATTTTTGTAGGTTTAATATCACGGACGAATTTAAGTTACACACAGTGAAAGCACTGCACCCTAAGTTATCTTGAAATCGATTATTATTGTCATTACTATTTACATCATTTCTACAAGTCACCGTTTAAGTTGAGTGACTGAAATCCTCGTCATCCTATTCAGAGGCTGCAACAGGCGACTCACGACGTGATGCAGACATCAACATTTGTATACCCCGCTGAAAAAAACAGCATTGACCAGCATCAAAACACAAAATCTGCTGGTCCAGCAGACTCGGCAGATGTCTTGAATCTGTGGATTGTTATGTCATTTGTAAGAATGAGACTCATTTTGTAAGTCTCAATCTGTCAGGTTTTTTATTTTTAAATCTCACCGGTAGCCTCCATGGCTGAGCTGTCGTGTCAGGATGTGACGGTTCTGTTCTTCAGTCAGTATTTTGTCTCACCATAAGAGGTCAGTATAACACAGAAAACCATCTCCAATCACACCTCTGACCCTGAGCACCCTGCAGTCTGTAACTCTTACATGTCACAAGTCACATTTGCAGTTTCACACAAGCAAGCAAACATTTCTGTTTGTTTAAGTTTTGATTTTGATATAGTCCTTTAGGGAGGAGGGGGTGGGGGTTACATTTTGACTTAAAAACCAGGGCAGGCACAAGACATAAGCATAATCTTTAACATGTTGTGATTACCTTGTATTTCTTTGTTCCTTTTGTAAATAAATAAAATAAAAATGTGAGAAATTTTTCTCCACCATAACCTGCACAACATCCCATGTCAGCAAACACCTGCAGCTTTGTTTATGAAACTGACTTCAGATGAATATGTGCAAATTTGTATCACTTGAACAGAAAACCACATAGAAATATCTCTTATCAATAGAACCTTACACTGATGTCGAAATTATATGATTCTAAGCAAAGTCTTGACTTGACTTGTGTGTTTTCCCTGCTGGTTATATCTGGTATTACAGTTGCCTGCGGTAAACTTAGCATGAGCTTTATAAGCAATGTGACAGGCATGATTGATTAAAGGGGTGAGGAATGAGCAGACCCTCAGTCATTGTTTTCTACACACCGCATCAATTAATCTTTTCATGATAAATTCTTAAACTTTAATTCCAAAATATCAACACAAATCATGGACGGCAGCCATTTCTCTCTGACATCACACTCGGGCCAGGGAGCTCAAATGTTACACTGCTGTGTTCTATGTTGCACATGCTAGCCTATAAACGTGGGAAATCGGACTAAATTGTAATGATGACAACCCTTTCTTAATTGATCTGCAACTCAAGACATTCAATAGTGAAAATGTGGATGGACATCGGGCCTTTTTTTGAAGATAAAACAACATATTTGGTGAATTGTCTCCTGTTAGACATCAGCTAACATTAGCATTTAACCACATCTTAGCTAACATCACTGTTTAAAAGTGTAACATGATACTATAGGAAAGATGTAAATTAATTAGAAAATATCAACATGCGTCTTGGACACATTTAATTAAGTGAAACACCCTGGCTGTAATCAAATGTTAAGTGTTACCTAGGATGTGGATCAACACATATTTCATGGTAAAACAACAACGCTATCAAATAGCGTTGTTGTTTTACCATGAAATATGGCCAGGTTCCCTCCAGGTTTTCACTATTCATCATCTTTTCAGTTGATATAATATTCATAAGACTTTAGACCTCGAACACAGCAGCATAACATTTTCCTAGCATTTGAGCCTCCCATTCTGAGCGGGAAGTCAGAGGAAAACGGCCGCCATATAAATATGGTGCATTGGGGTTTCAGGAGAAATCTTCGAGATGGATAATAAATCAAAACCACATCAGCTGAATTCAAAACCATCTGTATGTTTAGATTTTTTAAATTTTTATTTGGACAAACTTTCCCTTCACGTTTTTTCCAGCCTCAAACTATCTGTAGCATTTATTTTAAGCATGATACAGTCTCCTGCTATTTGTGTAGAAATACACATAATACATAGTAAAATACATTTTATTGCACATCCATACAGTCATTGTAATGCATGTCCAAGGACTCACTGTTTTATTAGGTAGTACATACTGTATATATACTGTAACAAACAGCACATGGACACAGGCAGAAAAACACAGGGTATATTTAGCCTTACATACATGTCACCAGCTAAAATAACATACAACTCTTTGGCAAACTGGGATGGGTTGGGTGGTGTGGGTCTTCCCTGCATATTGGGAGGAGTGGGTGAGTCTGCGATGTGTGGGTGGAGGGAGTATGATGGTATGTTGTTCTGTCCTCTTTTTCATTATGTACAAATTGCTGCACAGCCAGCCACGACCTTTTCTTACACCTCCTCAAACACTCTAAACAAGATAAGAGACATACAGAGAGTGTTAGAGGGATTCATTATACAGATACACAGACATACACATGTGGACACAAACAGATAAATTTAAACTCACCTTACAACATAAGACCTGGACTTCTGCTGGTCCTTTAAAGGCACTGGTAGAAAGATAATTAAAGCATGAAGAGGGTTAAACAGGGTCATGAGGTGGTAATAATTACCTCAGCCAGGAATGTTCTCGGAAAAAATGTGTGTGGATTTGTCCAGTTTGAATGTGTGTGAGAACCTCGGCGTATTTTCCATCAAGGATTATTTGGCTCAGTTTCTGCCCTCTTAGCCCATTCTCCCTTCTTCTCACAGCGCTTGCCTTGGCCTGTTGACTCATGGTAATGTGAAGAGTTTGGCTGTGTGTCAGATCATCTGGAGTAATTTTTAGAAGCTGTGGAGTGCCGCGCTGACATCACCTCTACCCCCACCCCACCCAAAGGCGCTCCCTGCCTAATCCCTCGTTTTCCCCCCTTGAGGGGCCCTCCCATGTAGGGCTGTGCCTTGCGGGACCACATCCCGACACCCAGCGCAGACTCACAAGCATGATCACGTCATGTATAGGTCCAACTTTACACTTGGCAAGAAAAATGCGCCTTTAGTAATCTGATCGCAAGTGGACAGCTGTAAATACAGGTGTGAATGGATCCAAACACATCGAGGATGCATTAAGACCTGATCACCCGAGCCACAGTGGGGGGTGGTCAGGCAGGCATGCGACAACATTTGCAGTATAGTGTGAACACACGTGTCCCTGACCGCACTGAAGGTTACCTTTGTAGTGAGTGTGTAGCACAACAACTGCATCCCGTTTATGTACTAATGTCAAACAAGGAAACTCAGGCCCCACGCTCAAGCTTAAGTACCAAAAAGACACCAAAAATCTTCCTTTAAGTGCGAACCTGAGGGCAGAGTGGAAAATGTTTCATGTTTCAAATGAAAAGAATAATACCAACGATTAATTAATTGAATTAAAAGGTATTTCCAGTTTAGCAAAGTTTGATATACAGTAACTTGGTCCAATGTTAGACATACTTGGATTAGGACTGCAACTAATGATTATTATCAGTATTGATTAATCTGCTGATTATATTCACAATTAATTGTTTAGTCCATGAAAAGTCAAAATCTATTGAAAAACACTCATCACAATTTCCCAGAGCCCAAACTGACGCCTTTGGATTCCATCGTTTATGCAACACATAGTCCAAAACCTAAAGACTCTTCATTTACTAGCATAAACGACAATGACAGCAATAACTCCTTACATACAAGAAGCTGACATTTTTGTTTGAAAGATGACAATTATTTAAACTATTTAATTATCAAGCGATTAAAAGCCTCATCTTGCTACTTCACCACTTAATCGTTTGTAGGCTAACTATGTACAGTGCCTAGCTGTTGTAGGTAATTAATTGTTTTTGTATAAATGTGGAAGTATATATATCGCAGACACATCTTTAAAGATTTATAGCTTTAGCAGCAACAAAGGGGATTTATGAGAATCAAACTGACAACCTACTTCTTAGATTAAAAATGTGCATTGTTCTTTTCTTCTACTATTGTACAAATAAAGTTTTTTTTTTTTCATTGTGAAATCCACCTAATCTTGATGGAGAAACCTGATCACTTGTTCATACCAAAGCCAAGTTCTTCCTGTGGCTATTCGTGATTGTATCCAGAGCAATTCCAAGCTTCAGTCAAATTTAAACAACACATAACCCTACATAACTCTGTTCAACGACTTTATAATAACTGCATATAAACTTGGTGACGGCAGGGTAGAAAAGTAAATTATGACCGACTTGCATGCACACTGTATTCAAAGACTAATCACACTACAATCAGCACACATAAAGGAGACAAGTTATTGCCTTCACTTAATTATTGAGGATCTTAATGTAGTTCAGCAGAAAAAGATTGCAGTCATGTACACGCCAAAGAGGTGTAAGCTGAGAGTGGAAAAGAAGAGATGTGATATTTGAGGATGTCATCTAAAAAATGTTAAATAACATAATCGCTCCTTTGCTCACATGTTCTGAATGTACAGCCAGTGTGGACAGTGCTAGTGTTTCACAGTACCATAAAAAGAACAAATGTAATGACCTTCACACTAAGATAAAACCAATATCATTAGCTCTTTACAACCTTCAACAATCCTGTATACCCCCTTGCCAACATGTTTGGCCATCTGTTAAATGTCCCTTCTTTTTGTCTTTTTCCATCTTGCAACCCTCTCTCAACACTTCACCCTTCTCGTACCAGCCATTGACATGACACTGTGATGTGCGCAAAGCCTCCTGACACTGCTTGAAACGCTACACCACTCAAGCATTTGAAAAGCTTTAATGGAAGTGCCTATACCAAAACCTGAATGTGGCTGCTTAATAGTATGGGTATAAATAGAGACGTCAAAGCTGTAAAAACAAGAAATTTGGTATTTCCACTTCACTGACATTAATCTTTGCCACATTACCACATCCAAAAGCAGGGCCTGCAGCGTACAAGATGTACAGAGGAGGAGGGAGCAGAAGTGGGGTTGACAAGAGGGAAGGACAAATGAGTTGTTATCGGTTTCAATTTGATGCTTTGGGTTTAGGCAGCGGACAAGATAACTGTAATAAATTTAAAGACTTTTTGAAGACTTTCCAGGCCCAATTCTCTCAAATGTAAGGGCCCAACATGGCAACATGGCCAAACATGGCATATAATCAGAGGTGATTACTGTAGCAACAATTGGAATTGTTAAAATGTTCAACCGTGATGGTCTGAGATGATTATCATGCCTTGAATGTCTCATACCCCTGCAACCCCAAAGAGAGAGGCTTGAATGTGTGAACACTTCTTAATCTGCTACAGTGTAGCCTTTATAGTCTATGATTCAATCCTTGTAATTAAAGGATTTATCATTTCTGAGGAAAATATATTGATGAGATGTTTGCCTACAAGTGACACGTTTGTTTTCTTCATGCTTGCACAGGAATGAATATGTTGGTCTGTTTCTTACCTGTGGAGGTTTGGTTGTTGGTTTACTTGCCCTTCTCCTTGTTCCCCTCTGGAACAATAATCTCTGTTTGGAGAGGAATATAAAGTATTTAAAATGAATAAAAGTCTGGTAAAAAAAATTCAAATACATTTCCAACCTTTCAAAGTAAAGGTTTGACATTTTGGGAGATACACTCAGGGCTTTATGAGAAGATCAATGCAACTTTGATGTCTTATATCAACTTATGGTTAGCTAAGCATAAAGATATAAAAACAGTACCTCTAGCTCAATAATTACCTTTTTTAACACATAAACTCTAAAAACAGCTGGCCACAATGTTGGTCATGTTTTTAGTTAATTTTGGTTGTTGTACATATTAAACAACTAAGATACCATTTGTCTATCAGTGTTTTTGTCAAAGCTTCATTTTACTGGACAGCAATGAGCACTGATCTTCTCATCCTACTCTCGGCAAGAGAGCACATTTCCTAAAATGATGAGAAATTCCCTTAAAAGGGATTCTGTAACTTCAATAGACTTGAGTTGCATTGGCTGAAAACGTTATCTTTTTAAATTGTCCATGGATACGTACGTTTGACCTCAAGCTTGCAGGAGACGGTGGCCTCTCCTTGGGCGTTCTTGGCTCTACAGGTGTACACGCCGCCATCAAAGCTGCAGGGCTTACGAATCTCAAGGGAGCAAATACCCTGATTGGAGATCTGACGAAACTTGGGGTCGTCGCCGATGATCATCTGATTTTTCAACCACTCGATCTTAGGCTGAAAGGAGGAGATGAAAAATATTTATAAACTCTTTAACAATCAACAGTATACCTCAAAGATACCTTCAGTTCGTTGTTATAGTGTCCAGTACCACAATCTTAATCCAAATCTCTGAGCTCATGCTGATGTCAACTGTGATCATTTCTATAACATCAGCAGTGATCAAGGGTCTTTCTGTACTTTCTGTACTGTATTAGAAATCCAAATTAATCAATATGCACCCTCCCTTTCCGGAAGTATAACAAGTTGCTAAAGATACCAGTATTACATCTTCATCACAATGACACTATCAATCAGAAATGCTTGTTTTTTCACATGTGTTTTTGGACAAACTGAACATTTGAGTAGAATACGATTTCAGTCTGTTGACAGCTCGTCTTTCAGCGTGTTCAGACAGTCTGTGCTGCGCGTGACAGTCGGGTAATACTGGAGTAACTCAAGTACCTAAGGTATGTGCTGCTCTGGGTTTTGGTGACACTCTCCGTGCATGGATTTTCTCATAGTTCAACTTCATGCAAGGTGACTCTGGTTATTGGGTTTCACCTCAGCTGATGCCTTTTAGAACGGTTTGTTTCGTTCCTTCCTCGCTGATGTGTGAAACAGATTTAGTCCTGCATTGCTGCTTACGACAAGTTTTCAAAATAGACCTGACGTGTGAGTTTAAGAAGGCAAAGGTCAAACATTCATATCAATTTAAATGACATGTGCAAAAATGTGATTGAAATTGCATTTATGAGGTCATAAAAGTGGCTCTGTAGGAGGCAGAAGGGCAGAGTATAACCTGTAGAGGGATCTGAATTTAAAAATGTAACTTTTTAGCTTTGTTTAAGTTAAACTTTTTTGCTTTAACATTTGATTATGAAGTAAATGTTGCACAATGTAATGTCTCTAGAATAATGGCACAATCTTTTGGCTTTTAGATTGGCTCCTATGAACAAATGCAATCCTGGGGGGAATGAGGGACACAATTTATCTGAGGCAGTAGACCAAGCACTGTATATTTCAGGCTTTGGCAGCAGGCAGATGCTGCTGCAGATGTTAACAATGTTGTTGCAAGGGTCTCACATGAAAACACTGTATTTCAACCGGATGGGCAGGGTTTTCAAGGACGCAGCAGTGCACATTTACTTAAGCTCTGAGATCATCTCAGGCAGTGCTCTGGATGCACAATGTTTTTCAGTAATTTAGTATTTGACCTGATCTATTTGCATGGAAAGTGATAATCCAGTGATAAGACTGTTTAGATGGTTTTATGAGAAGGTTTCTGTTGAACAACCTTTTGGAAAGGTAGGCCTTTAGGTGATAGTATAAGTATATATTATAAAGCTGCTTAATTGTGGTTTGCAAAGTCAGTCCTGCTAAATAAATGAATAATGCTCATGACCCGTCATACGGGGGACCAGAGTTTGTGTCCTGTTCATAATCAGAGTTTTGTTTTATGGACTTTTTCTATAAGGTTTATCTAACTAATTAATTAAATAATTAAAGTAATTAAAAGAATATTATGTGTTTTAAGATGCTGATGCTGATTTAATACTAATGTATGTTATATATGTTTTATTAATTCATTGCACTGTCCCTTCTTAAATAAACTAAACTTGCTAATGAATCTTTATTCTGTCCAACGTAAAAACAAAAAATGCTGTGTCTGTGTGATCACAGACACTAGCTGTTTGATTTTAGGGAGGTTTACATGGGCGTGAATAAAGACACCAAAATATTATGAAACACAATTGTGCTGAGCTGCCATTTTGATCTGACAAGGTGTGCCATTGTCAGCACGAGACACACTCATTCCTAGCACAAAGCTTGCAGTGCGCTGCTGAAATCACCACACCCTCTACCACATCGTTCCTCCCTCTGGGGCACATGGTGAGTCACCAACATACCAAGCCAGCATAGTTGGGGATGTTACTTCTACTGCTACTACTTCTGTTCCCTTTGCCAGTACAGCAATAGAGTCATCAGTGATATTTAACTGACATAGATCAAGACAATGTAAATCCATCCACTCATCTCTCATTGTTTTATCTTCCCTTCTCTCTTTCCTCTCCCATCATCATTACTTTCTTTGGGCATTCATGTGTGTGCATGTCAGTCACACTGATAACAGTCTCGACGGGTGGCAAAAATAGTACCTTCTGCGATACAGCAACATCACTTAGCCATGACAGAACAACAGGCTATACTTGCCATGACTGTCTCTTCTTTGTCTTCCCTGCTTATCTCTCCTCTCTCCCCCTTAGCTCCCCATTAGTAGTTTCTGCCTCTTAATACAACAGCTCTGTATCAGTCGGCAGGACAACTTATCACACTACATGCCATTCTGCTGGACCCCCTCAGCAGCGCTCAATGGGCTCCTGACTCTGAGCCAGAGAAGAGAAAGTGGCTCAATAAACACGTGACTATAACACACTTACAACCCAAGTGTGAAAAAATGCCCTAACCCTTTATTGAGAAGACAGAAAGGCAAAAGTAGGTGAGATAAGTGAGTTTATTATTTATCTAGATTAAATTGTTTGTAATAAGTTGTTAGTATGTGGTTTGTAGAAACAACACTCCAGTGTCTCTAAATAGCGACATTGAGGGTTTCCCTTTCGACAGCAGGTTCATAATTATGGGGTCAAACATAGGTTAAGTAAAGGATCACTGTATGTGCGCCTCCTGTGTGAAGGAGGTATTCAGTTCCCCTCTTTCCTTGGTTCCCAACAGATAATCAGTGGATATGTTTCCCCCCCAGCTGCTACGATTGCTTGCTCTGATTGCAGAACTCAAGACTACTGGTCCACAGGGACAAGCTCAAAAGACTAATTTAGACACAGTCTGTCCGTGTTTATAGATCCTAATATCGGGGTGTGCATCAGCAACTGGATCCTTATTCTCCAACACAAGCATCCACTCGGACCTCTGTGATGAGCCAAGGCTTCATCTAAGCCATAAACATGGTCAACTTGCAGCTCTGGGATGCCACATTAAAGAAATTCACTGGACCTTCTCAGCTGTCCCTGAAACATTAATATCTACTGGTATCAGTCTGGCATTTTTCAGATTCAAGCTTTTCAGGAACTGTCAGGCATGCTGAGCTAGCTTGTCTTTCCTTGGCTACCTTGACTTTGAGCTCATCTGTCTTCTCTTCACAGGGTTTGACATGTGTTATGTCTCGATGTCATTATGTACTCAGGCTCAAGCTAACATGCTAGATCTTTGAATGCATTTGACCACACTGACTGACAGCATATTGATCTCAATGATTTGGCCTCAGAACATCTACATCATAACCGATGACTAACATATGTAACTGCACAAAAATTCTGGTGGTAAACCTTTGACATCTTAAGTTTGAGCCTACATCAGTTCCTATCACAGATAGCTAATAAGTTGTGACTTAGATCTTGCCCACGCTAGACATGTCCATCGGGTCCAGCTGGACCACAGTTCATTTCTTTTCTGGAGGGCTGGATCTGGCCCCAAATTCTGGGTTATACAATTCGCTCTTGGCTGACATGTGGCCATGGTATGGCCTACTTGTGGCTCGGATCTGGTAAACAAGAGTGGACCACCCAAGTGCCATCATTCCAAACAGTATATGGGCCGGGTGAACATGTCTGGTACAATTTTGCTATCTGGGATTTGATTAGTCTCAACTAAACAGGCATGTGCAAATTGTGCCGCCACTGCTGTTCTTGGCGAGAGATGTCAAGGACAGCTAGGATGCATGATCAACTGCGTTTCCAGCATGGCCTGCCACCTAAGCCGTCTGCGTCAGCCAGACAACTGTAAAGATATGTTTAACCAGAGCAGAGGCCGCCAAGAACAGTGAGAGACATACTGAAACTTCGCATAGACATACCAGTGTAAGCCTTGCCCCAGTTCTACAGTGGATCTTTATAGCAGTGACATTAATACCTAATTTGAACCAATACTACAGACTCAAATGATTTATCCAGGCTCCCCAGTATAATAATAAATGTTCTATCAGCAGAACAGAATTCAACTTTATACAATAAGAAAAATACATGTTTCCCCAGTGAGACTATGCAACAAACCATCTATCACAGATTAAAATTCCAGCAGCTGGCATTAGCTATCACATATCAAGACAAGATGGAATGATAAGATATGTTATAGGAGTGTCTCTCTGACCTTAGGGCATCCACGAACAGAGCACAGCAGCTTGGTGGTGTATCCCACGGTGGCAGCCCGGTCACTGAGAGGAGTGGTAAACTTCGGTGCCTCACTGAAGTCGTGCTCCTGGTACTCAGGTGGCTTGTAGACAATACCTGTGAACACGTGGAACGAGGTTAAAATCACACCATCGACTACATTGTGGTATTGTCCGTTAAATCACAATACCTGTTTGTGCTTCTAAATGTAAAGTAATTGTTACTGACAGCCAAGGAAAGTATTTACTGTGAAGCAGCTGTAGCCACTAGAGGTGGTTAATCAGCCCAATTTCCCGATTCGATTCGATTCCGATTATTGAAGTCTCGATTCGATTACAAATCGATTTTCGATTATTAACGATTATCGATTCGATTTTCAATTATTAACGATTATCGATTCGATTTTTCAATTATTAACGATTATTGATCTTCCATTTAACATCGGTCAGCTGCTGAATTATTTTACTTCTCTTTTAAAGTAACACGTCACAGCACCTTCAATATTGTATAGTGTAACTGTAATATCCAAATCATTATTTTTTACTTTGTCTTAAATGTAGTCTTTCACTGTTAAAAGAAAGTTGCCAAGCTCAGCAGCTGGACTCATGTTAGAAGCATTGTTGGTGACGAGAACCAGGGCGTGTTTCTCTATTCCCCACTCGTCTGCCATTGCTTTGAGAAACTCACACATATTTGCGCTCGTGTGGCTGTCATCCATAGCTCTCATCTGAAGTACGTAGGACATTAGCTTCCATTAACTGCTGACATAATGAGCTGTAACGGTCACGTATGAGACTGTAGCTCTGGATGTCCAGGCATCGCAGGTTATTGCTACCCTGTGAGCAGAGTTGAGGGACTCTTGCACGGAAAGCTTTGTCTCCTTGTAAAGATTTGGAATCGATTTAAGTGTGAAAAAGCTCCTGGATGGAATAACATATCTTGGCTCCAGACTGTGGACCATGTAGCGGAAGCCAGTAAGAGGAGGACTCCAGTTTGTATTACAATTAAAAATAAATAAATAAATAATAATAATAATAATTTTTATCGATCTTTGGAAATGTAATAATCGATTCATAATCGTCAATATTATAATCGCGATTAATCGATTATCGATTTTTTTCACCACCCCTAGTAGCCACGTGTCACAGATGGATAAACCTAGAGCCACAAGAAGCTGTACGTTTAGCTGAAAAGTGGCTAGTAATTATAATTGCTAAACAAATGTAATGAATAAGGAAGATCCGTCCTCTCTTTTTCTTTCCTCGTTTCAATTCTACCTTAGCTGTCAAAATCCCTTTGACATTTCCATATCTGACCAATTATCTGCCTACCTGCAGCTCTCAACTAATCAGCCCTCGGATGTTTCTTTTCAGGAGGTAGGATTTCTCAACTGACCACTTCCCCCATCACCACCCTGTCCCTCTGGATAAACTGAGAGGTTTCCTTTTCCATCTGCTGGATTCAGTCCACCAACACCAGCATCTAGACTGAGGGGGATTTCTAGCTGAAGTGCCATCCAAAAAAAATGCCCAAAGTTAATCTTTATGCACACATGGACTGTGAGGCTTGCAGGGTTAGGTTATGCTTGATCATCAGAACTAGTTCGAACGATGTGATGTCCGACCACAACAAATATCAAATGTTAGTTGTTCCAAACGGCCACACTGGAAGAAAGAGGGCAAAGCCGACCTTCAAAGAGAAGCAGGAGATGCGATAGTCATTTAAATACAGGGATAACAACGCACAAACCACCGGATTTAGCACACTGACCTACAGAACCAAATGACATTCATTACAGGGACACAGACAGAAAGACACACACATCGCACACAAGCACAGGAAGAGCAACACTTGCTCTGCCAGCTGTCTTAATGTTGTCAGTGCCTCTTGAAATTTATTGCAATAGTAGCTGAGCATGGTCGAAGAGAGCGGCCCACTTCTGATTGAAGCAATGCCAAGAGCATTTCCACTCGTCAAGTCTTTAAACACAGACACACTCTCACAGACTACAAACTGTACCTCATTAAACTATAAGTACCCACTTGTGCTGCAGCCCTGCCACTAAACTCTTTATTATTTCAACAAATGCCCTAGAAGAATTAAGAATTTAGGAATAAATCAAGGGTGTCACCTGTCTTCTGGATAGTGGCCACCTGCTTGGTGACAGCACAGGACTCGCTCATGCCCACTCGGTTCTGAGCGAACACTCTGAAGCTGTACGAATTGCCCATGATGAGGTCAGAGACAGTGGCGGTTAGCCTATGGTAGTTCTCCAGCACCGTGAACCACTCCTGCAGGCGGAGACACAGCAGACAGTCAGTTTAGGAAAGCTAGAAAACTATCGCTTCACATGTCGTCATTAAGATATCTTCAACGGAGGCAAGTGTGATCTGCCTCTATCTAATCTATTCTTTCTGTATCTTTCACTTTTTCTTTGCACTCTTTTTTTGATTCATCACTCCCACATTT
The DNA here is from genome assembly GCF_900880675.1 of Sparus aurata. Taxonomy (NCBI): domain Eukaryota; kingdom Metazoa; phylum Chordata; class Actinopteri; order Spariformes; family Sparidae; genus Sparus; species Sparus aurata. The sequence continues at coordinate 16,305,187 of NC_044193.1, read as the reverse complement.
CTCTCTCTCTCTTTCTGTCCATCCTCGCCATATGAGTTCATTAAGACTTTGATGCCTGTTATCAGCTAATTCTCTCTACTTATTGCACCACCATGTACAAAAGAAAGACAGAGAGGGATGAAGTGTGACACAATATGTATGTCCGCTCCTACAAATGTCCTGGAGTGTTTATCCGTTCTGGTAGCTGTTTTGTTTATTAGTTTGAGTGCTGCCTGGCAGCAGTACCCTCCTACATATCTGCCAGATCCATTTAGGACCACTTTAAAAAGACCTACTGGCATTATAATAGACTGAGATCAATAGAGGAAAGACAGAATCTGATTTGATAAGACCATTTTATTCTTATTGTAATTAGGATAAAAGTCCACCTGTGTATCATGTTTCCATCAATGCTGATTGGAGCTGGAGCCAATAAACAGCCATGACTACTGCAGAAGTCACTTAATGCTGGAATGAATGCGGATTGTACTTTCCCACTGAAGATAAAAGCCAAATATTATTGGGTGTTAGTGGGTTTTTGGTCGGATGTGAAAGAGGCTTAAGTATATGAAAGAATGTTAACATAGGAACACATCAGGGAAAGTACGACAGGGTTGATTATGCACGTTATGTTAGTGGGAGAAAGCAGACACTGAATTATAAATCAAAACTACGCAACAGTTATCTGCAGCCGGATTCCCGTTAACTCCTTTTGATCCGGCTTGTGTCTACAAATTCAAACTATCTGACAACGTGTTTTGCTCGGTGTGTTTGAATGTTAACATCTGCCATACCCCTGTCTTCATGTCAGCCTTCTGGACGGTGTATCCAGTGATCTCTGCATTGCCATTATCTTTAGGAACAGTCCATTCCAGAGCAGCATTGAAGCCCCAGGCATCCACCAACTTCACACTGGCAGGAGGTCCGGGCAGCTCTGAGGAGACACATTTCTGCATTTATAAAGGATTAAAATCATAACCAGTGTGTTCCGCAAAGTATGGAAGGTGTCTGCTCCGAACCAAGTTAGATCAAAAGTGCCATTAAACAGTTTAACAGCCGCAGCTGACAGCAGGGTCAAACACTGTGAGGTCAAAGGGCATCATTGTTAGAGGTGTGATATATGTTGGCCAGTGCTTTGAATTTCTTTCAGAGCAAGTCTCACAGCCAACAAGTCAGTTACACGAACAGCTGTGCAGATTCATCACGGAGGTCTGAAATAAGCCGTCGTTTACATGTCGGGCGCACGCACATGTTCGTGTATGTTTGAATGTAAACATACAGTCTGCAAGTGCAACTCACCCACAATTTGAAGGGTGATGTTGGCTTTGTCTTCAAAGCTATCCACTTTAATAGCCATCTCGTAAACACCGGAGTCCTCCCTCTGAGCAGTGCGAATAAATATGATGCTGTCCTTCTCACTGTTCCTGATGTTGACCCTCTTTGTATCCAATGGCTGGCCATCCTTAAGCCAGGAAACCATAGGTTTGGGCTTTCCCTGATGAGTTACAAGGTAAAGAATTATATCTGCCATCTGGATATGATATTCGTGGATTATGCAGATGGTGTGTGAAGGTGCTGGCTTACAAGAAAGGGGATAACCAGGTTGATCTGCTCTCCAACCTGCTTGACAAAGCAGGATCTGAGGGCACGGGGCATGCGGATCTTCGGACGAGCTGAAAAGACAAGTCATGCTTGTTTATTTCCTTCACCACCTATCATCTGTTTTTGCTATCGTGATTGCTAACTGATCTGTTGGTAAATTTGATATGAGTGACATCATCTGGACAACTACCGTCATAAATCACCTACTTGACAACAGTAGCTAGCATCACCATCAACCAGTGTACAAATTTGTGTCTCTTATGTCTGGTCACGTACACCTAAAGTGGAAGGTCAATAAGACCTAAATAGAGCAGCCTCTGCTAGGCAAAGGTGGCAAGAGAAGATGTCTAAAGGAGCTAAAAATATTTTCACTGTCCACAAATCCAATCACAAAAAACATATATTTTGAGAGTTTTGATTGTAAACTTGTTTATATAAATGCAGACTTTTCCCTAATCTTTTATCAAATGTGAGTTCAAAGTATGATTCAGAGCTGCAATGACCATTTGATTAATCAACAGAAAATGAATCTGCATATTAGATTGAATATCTTTTTAGTTTTGGACTCTTGATCAGACAAAAAAGCTAACTGATGACTGAAAAATTGTAAATTGTAACTTTTTCAATCATTTTAATGATTTAATAGACTAAACATTTGATTAATATCCATAATCTAAATAATATTTAGTTGCAGCCGTAGTTTGTTTGCAAGATTACACATGATTAGCACTGACAAATTAGCACTTAATTTGTTTTACTTAGATAAAGACATAGAGACAGAGCACAAAAACAATTAATATCTTACTTGAATATTTGCTCTTTCCGTGACAAATTGAGACAGTCAGACAGATTTTTCAACAATACTTTCACAATAAAATATTTGAAATGATAAATCTATGTCTCAGTCTTACTGATGATTATGAGAAGTCATGCACAGTATCTGGGTAGAGAGGGTCAAAAGAGGAAAACCCTGCATCCAGCAGCTCTTAAAATAGCTTAGACACTTGGATGAACCCCAACAAGTGTTCCCTCGCGTCATGCACAAAGAAGACGCAGGAGGATGTCATCACTTAGAACTGACCCGACTGGTCAAACGTCCCATCTTGAAGTACTCAAGTACAACTGACTGGAAACTGTAGACACCCAAATCAAGTGCATTGACCACATGAGTGCTCTAGCTGTGATAAAATAATGTAGATTAAATTGCACTGTGGCTCGGTCTTCGTGACTGGTTTCTCTCAGGCAGGGTGCTAAGTGTCAGGAACAGCATCCCTTGCATGTTTCTGCATAAGCAGCAAATGTCTGAAAAGCTCTCAGGGCTTACGGGATACATGAAACAGCTAAGATGTTGCTCTCCATCACCTCACTTCACCCCTCTCCTCTACTTAAATGTCCTCTTATCTCACTCCTGTCCATCTTTTGGTAGCCGTCGCACCTTCTCTTCTTCCCCTGTTTGCTCCTCATCTAACCTGGTTTCCTGCCCAGTGCGTCTCATCCTCCTCTCCCTAACATTTGTCACCACAGCGCTGCTGTACATGCTGGGATCCGGCTCCTGGTAGCATCATTCCCCATGAGGATCAGCTCTGGCTCCAGATTTGGCTTCAACAGTAATCCGTGCTAATCAGCACACTTCCCAGCAATGCCAAAGCAAAGTGTTGCTGGCATTACAGCATCCAGCTGCCAACATGTCTTCCTGCAAACCATCTATAATCTGTCTTTGTCTCTGGATAAAGTGTCTTTGTGGGGGGCTTTCAGCATATGTAGGACAGCGGGTCTTTAGCAGAAGCTTGTACATGTTGATGGGTGACTGGTCAGAACAGCGTGACTGACACACAGCTGATTTTAACCTCAACAAGCCGCCCAGGATGCATCAATTAGGCTCATGTGTCACTCTCCTTGGTTGACCAGCAGGTCTGGTTGCATAACTGCATTTCTCCACTAAAGTTTCCTGTTTGTTTGAACACTGCCCAGGAAATAGCCTCAGAGCCAGTAAGCTGTCCTTCTGAAAGTGGATAACTAGGACATGTCAGCTCAGGTCTACACTACCCATCAATGTGACACTTTGTGTGTGAGGACTGATGGAAATTCACGGCTCCAGAACAACTTTAATGTCTATTAAAACAAACAGAGGAGGTTAAAATATATTTCTTTTTGGGGGCATTTTCACTTGCCTTATGGTGCTCAAACAAAAAAAAAACTGACGATAATGTCTCTTTCCAGTAATCATGACCCGATTACTCAAGGGTGGGGTGAACTGGCCCTTTATTCTTGGAACATTTATTGTCACATAAAAGGCAGTTTCAAAAGGGCATAATGATAAGAATACCCCCAAATGTCCAGTGCATATACCCACAAGGCACGTTTAGGATGTTGAGCCTCTGTAGGATAAGATGTATTATAGAGTAAAGATCGGTTCAGTGATTCTATTAAACTTAAATACTTTTATCAGTACTGGCTTAATTGCAAGAACTACGGCACCAAGTATGGGAAACTCTCAAGTGAATGCTGGTATTAAATGCCTGGTAAGATTTGTTGTGTTGTTCACTTATTTTTTCAATCAGTTCCTGATTTATTATCAGACTGTATTAAGCAGATTTCTTGTGCGACTGTTTGTTTGTTTTTTTCTGAAATTAAGACAATTTTGTTTTACAGAAACATGTTTGTAGTTATCAAAGAAATAATTGTTTTGGTGTCAGCACTGAAGCTCAGATCTAATGCTCTGCTGTGCTTTGAGTTACATGCTAATTCAAGTATGCCTAAAAATACGGTGCTAATAATATGCTAATGTTTAGCAGCTATAATGTTTATGACCTGACGATTAAAGTTGACGATTTAATTATTCTGAGGAGGACATGAATGTGGGACAAACTTCATGGCTATCCATTCAATAGTGGTTGGGATATTTGGTGGACTGACAGAACAATACCAGCATTTGTAATGTCGTGAGCAATGAGTAAAAATTCAACTGCTTAAAAATGTTAACGCTAAGTTATATTATTATTATCATTGTCAATATTATCAAGAGTTTATTTACTTTATTCAATGAAACCTGTGCCAGACAACAGGACAGCATGAGAGCCGCTGTCATAAATTTAAGTGAGCAAGTGACAGTGACAAGGTTGAAGTCAGTGTAAAATATAGATGTCAGATGGCTCATTAGTCAAACATTTTTCTTTGCCTGAGTCAGTGTCCCATTAAACCACCCTGAGGACTGATGCAGCAGTAGACTATATGGTTAAGTGGTTCAATAGATTCAGAATAATATAAGACGAAGGACTTCCTCCTCTTTGGTCAAGTTTTCTTTAATGCTACAAATTACTCGTACTATCTTCGATTGTTCATGTCTGTGAAGGACTCAATTATTTGTATAAAAAATGCAAGTATAAAATTTGCGAGTGCTTTAACCTTCTTATTTTCTTATTGTGTATGTTTGTGTGTGTGTGTTTGTGCGTGTGTGTGTGTGAAAGCAAGATTTACAGCTGATGAAAGGCCTTGTCAGCACCTGTAGGATTTATGTGCCTACATCTGTGCAGTCCGTCCGAGGCCAAGGCAGTTAATACCACCTCTACATCGCTGGCTGCAACATGAGTATTCTAAGGATAGGTCATAAGTTAGAACGATCAGAGCTCCTGATAAAGAGGTTGGGGACAGACATTTTAAAAGCTGTCTTTACACCAGTCGAAACTCAAACGGCAACTTCAGCTTTTGCAGGGAAATATTGTTTGTTTTTTGTAGGTACTTTTGAAGGAAAATCTTATTACATTTTTGGACATTTTGCAAATTACTGTTCACAGTTGCAGTTATGTACAGTCCCACAGAGCACTCAGGGCATTCCTGTTGCTTTTCGAGGTTGTTTCTCCAAGTTGTTATGATCTCATACTGAAGAGCTGCAAAGGTTTGAGCTGTGTGGAATTCCCATTTAACCTGTCATTTGTAAGTGGGTTGTTTGAGAAATGACATGCTGCTACTCACCAACAACCTCACGGATCGGCACCGCTTGAGCAAGTGCGCCTGGCTCACTGCGACCACCAGGGTTTACAGCCACCACGCGTGCATGCAGCAGGTCACCGGCTGTCAGATTCTTGATGCAGTAGTGGTTAGCTAGGGTCAGCTCCTCGTTAGCTACAACCCAGTCTGATGCTGCAGGAGTGAAAAGGAGAAGTATAAATGTCACGATAGCTTGATTAGGCTGCGACTTGTTAAACAAACATACTTTCTGGAACTTTTTTTTAATTTTAAAAACGGTAAATATTTCCTTATTGGACACGTTAAGTGGTTTATCACCTGTCGACACAAGTTTACAAACAACCTGCCCATAAGGAGTAAACTTTGGCCATCATGAGGTAATCTCAGAAGGCATGCTGTCATCTGAGCAAACGAGCAAAGCTAAAAGTGGTGTCAGGAGATACAGTGACAGCCGGTGAAACGCTGCCTGCCGTATACGGCCTGGACCAAGCTATGAGTCTATCTGCCCTCTGACACTCTAGGGACAGGTGCAGACTCCCACACACATACATTCAGTGACTCACTTCCATCCTTGCAGTACTCGACGGTGTATCCATTCAGGCCAGAGTCTCCGATGGTCTCTGGGGTCTTCCATTTGATGGTGAGGCTACAGTCATTCACATCCTCCACTGATACTTCCAGAGGAGCGCTGGTGGGAACTAAAGGAGGTCGAACAGTGCAGATTAATTCAGCGTTGAAGTGGACAAGAGTGAGCTGAAACTACAATACAAAATGGAATGATTACTCATGAACTCTCTTAGCCTGCAACATGATTACGTGTAGGACTGCAACGTACAATTATTGTCATTATCAATTCACTGGCTAAAAGGTCTCTGTGGAAGCCGGTCGTGAATATATTTAATCAAATCCATTTCTAAAATTAACATTAGCCACTGTTGCTCTCTGTAAACGGAGCAGAGAAATATATAGTAATTTCGAAAATAGTGGCAGTCCGGAAAAATACTCCCGCACACTTTCCACTTCACTTGCAATTAGGTTTACTGAGTAAGGATTTTACGCCCTTTCTCTGTCATGCATGGCAGTAAACTGAATAACTTTAACTGGAATAACCGGGGTTAAGAGGACACAAATTGATCACTGTCATTACATCTGTCATCACAGCGATCTGACAGCAGGGTATAAAGTTGGTGTTACCTGCAGGAGGTGGGGGCGTGGGGGCCTTTGGCGGCTCCTCTACTACGGCAGCTTCTGCTGGGGCAGCTAGCGTCAAACAAGCAGGAGGTTAATGTGGTTTTTAGAGACAAACGGCAGCAATGAGGAAAATGGTGAGGATAATTATCCAGCGCATCTTTTCAGTGTCGTGACATTTCAATCTGTCACTGTGGCATTTCACTGGAAAAGACATCAGGAGGTTTAAAGTTTTGTTAAGAATCCACTTGTCCTCACAGCTGTAGAAAAGCATGATGGATAGCACTTGTTGCGGTTGAGTAGTAATGTTGTTGTCTGTGTGATGGTTTATGTTTACCATCCGCAGGAGCGTCTGCAGCGGCAGTGTCTGCAGCGGGAGCATCCGCAGCGGGAGCGTCTGCGGCAGGAGCATCTGCGGAGGGAGCAGCGGAACCTTCTTCAGCAGCGGGTGCAGCAGCTAGCGTTAAAATGCAATTAGGATAGCCAATTAGTGACATACATTATGACACTGAACATGCTGGGAATCAGTCAGTTTCAAGCTGATTTGATTACGATACACTCCGCTGAAGCAAGCAGCAGGACAGAGCAGCAGGGACGAAGCTTTATGTGTTGACAGTGACACGAACAGATGATTTTACGACCCAAAAACTGACTCCTGAACACGTCTCGGAGACACTGAAGACATTTGTACACAGTACAACGCCAGTACCGCAGATAGCGACCTCATGGGTTGGATAAAACTTCCAAAAGTTTACAGACACAAAATAAACACAACAGATCATGAGCAAGAAACACACACACCATGTGTAGTGCACAGTGGGACACAAACACACACACCATGCATTACAGCTTGTGTGCGCGGACCGCCTGTGATGTGTGTGTTTACCCTCGGCTGGAGTTGTAGAATCAGCTCCTTCTTCAGCGGCTGTGGCATCAGCTGAAGTTAGGGGTTACATGTTGAGGTTAGCAGGCAAAAACAATACCAGTCACTCCACTACTCCCACCAATGATGTTCCTTCCAACCAATGTCTGGAGTAAGTAAGACAAACATTTACCAGTACTTGGTTGGTGACGTAGATATCACTGGTGGTGGTTTCAGCATCTTAACCGTTGTGTAAGTCCCATGCATTTTCTGTCGCTACTCATTCCACTACTTCTTAAAGGGTGAGAAACTCTCGTGTTTCCAGTTTCATAGCAAAACAGTCTTGCACCATTCTTCTAAAAAAGAAAAAATAATAAAAAGGCTCTTTATAGCTCATCAGGTGTAATCCAGGCTTCAAGAAGCCCCAAGATTTATGTGAAAGGACATCGTTTACACCTTTTATAAAGCTGAAATCTTCACTGCAGCTAAGGTTAAGGTTAAAGCGTCAGCGCGTATCCCATCTGAAGTTGGTGCACAAGGGTGTAAATAATGTATTTTCAAATCAATTTGGGATCTTTGGGCTTCTAGAAATTTGGAATATGCCAACAAGTTGTATGGAGCCATTTTAGTATTTATGGACTATGAAACTTCATCTGCTCTTCGACCGCCACGAAGCTGAGTATACAATGACAGATATCATTTTTATGTTTTGGGGTGGATTTATCCTTTAAATTAACTCTTTCTGCAAAATGCAAGGTCTTCATCAATGGCCAATCTGATATATATTTAATTAATAGCCATAAAATGATCACCATTAATCACAATGGGATTTACCCTCAGCAGCAAGTGTATGGATGTTAGATACATGTACGTTGGCTGGCGAAGTTATTTTCACGAGCCAAGAAAAGTGGTACCTCGTTATCATGTTATAGCCCTGTTATATATATCTTTTGATAACAATCTTAAACTTTATGTCCTCTGGGTTACATCAGTATTGCACTGTGGTATCGAGAATCTCGTGATTCTTTTTTTTCAAGGTATTGTACTGAAGTTAGAAAATTACAGTATCATAAAGGTAAAGGTAACTAAAAGGCAAGTCACTCATGTAGCTGTTCCCTTAAAAAAATTTTAACAAGTAGGCGCGCAGGTGGTCGAGTGGTTAGAGCGCATGCCATAAACACAGCCGACCCCGGTTCGATTCTGGCCGGAGGTCCTTTGCTGCATGTCACATCCCCCCCTCTCTCCCACATTTCCTATCTGTCTACTGCTTAATAAAGGTGTCTATGCCATAAAAAATCTTTAAAAATTGTTTTTTTAAAAAGTAGAGTCAGTCCATAAACTCACTATTATGCTAATCTTGTACTGGACTTTGAGATGCAAGAGATATTGTCAGCACAGTTTTAGCCCCACCATTAATAACAGCTACATGTTGAGAAACTATTTCAACAAGCAAGTTTAGCTTTAAGAGTGATGAGGTTTACAGTTGCTGCAGCAGCCCATGTTTCAGGAGTTGATGACATGTCATCAGCAGGCAAAGGACTGGAGATTTGTTTTATGAAAATGAGTCCACCTCTGTTTGTACAATGCAGTCACCAGTTTTATCAGTTTCCAGTAGAAATTAGCAGGGTGAGCCAGTATTGTAGCATCTCTAATTCATTACCGAGTGTATAGGCATGGTCTCTACGAGTGCAAGACAACTCATCTATTACAACTGATCAGTTTCATTCATAGAAAGAGGAGGAAGATTAGCTGTTAATGTACTTTTAACAAACTTGTATCTCTCAAAATGTACACCTGCACACTGTTGCCAGTTTATTAGGTACACCTAGCTAAAAATAACACAGTCCTGCTATGAGTGCTAACTTCATGAAGGTTAAAAAGTCCAGTTTTTAGGCAGTGCACAGCGATGCACAGTACATTTACTAAGTAAAGTTAAGTAAAGTACAATTTTGATATATCGGTCCTTTACTTGAGTAATTTTCTACTACTTTAAAGTCTGAAAAACTTACTCCACTACATTGATTTGATAACTTCAGTTACTAGTTACTTTGCAGAATACATGCTTCCTTTGAATAGCAGTCGAACAGCGCCAACAGTAGCACGTTTTTAAATGAATTCATATTTTATGTATTGTATAAACACTAATTTTGATAATCAGAAAAATGCTAAGGCCTAGGCTGAGAACAGGGTCGACCATAGTGCTCTAATGTAACTAAGTAAATTTACTCAAGTACTGTAGTTAAGTAGAACATTGAGGTGCCTGTACTTATTTCCATTTACTGCTGATTTTATTCGTTCATTCCAGGCAATTATTGTACTTTTTTCTTTCCTCTCTGCATTTATATGATAACAGATAAAGTACATCACACATTAAACATTAACTGTAAATATATGTATTATATGCTTTTACTTGTACTTTTGATACTCAAGCATATTTAGTATTAGATACAAGAAGAATTTTCCCTAAGTACTATTTGTATGGGTGACTTTCACTGTTACCAAAGTAATATTTTAACACAATATCTTTACTCCTACCGCAGATTTTGGGGTACTAACAACACTAGCTGTAACGTACAATTCAACAGCAGCACAAAGTGAATCCAGTCTCCAAAATTGATATAATGAAGTTGAAGTATTTATGAAGGTTAAGTTGTTGTTTTTTCTTCTAATAAACTGGCAGCTATATTCTGTAGTCCCAGTTTCTAGTCCCTTACAAAGTCAGCAGCTAAAGTTAATGTTAGAATGTTATGATTAGCTTTAACCGTTACCTAGCTAAGATTAGTCGAGCATTTATCCTGATCTCCTGCGGTTATTTTCGCAGTTGTTGTGGTGCATTCAGGTACCTGGTGCGCTTCCTTCAGCAGCTGGGGCTTCCTCGGCTGGGGCTTCTGCGGGGGGTGCTTCTCCCTCGGGTGCGGGTGCTGCCTCAGCCTGGGGTTCCTCTGCGGGGGCAGCCTCGGCTGGAGCGGGTTCCGCAGGTGCAGCCTCCGCAGGTGGAGCCTCTGCGGGAGGAGCGGGTTCGGGCTCCGGGGCGGGCTCAGGTGCCTTGTCGGCAGCCTGCTTGGCTGGGGACTTCTTGATGGGGGCAGGTTTGCCTGGCATCTTGCTGATAGACGGCCAGTACTGAGGATGAAGCGGCCAGGACGGGTCTTAGGTAATATATATAGTGTGAGGCTCGGTGGGCAAGTGGACAACTCCACCCATTTCCTCACTTTAATACCCCCTCCCATTGATATAAGCCCCATCTCCACTCCTCCAGTCACATCTTCATCTCTGCTAGGACCCGTGATGTAAGCACGAGGTAAGGAAATCCTATTTTAAGTCCTATTGTTTACATATACAAGCAGTTAACTACATGTAATCAACACCAGAAAACAGTTTACCATGCCAAAAAGCACCACATGCAAATAAAGTGGTCATACAGCCCATTAAATGACAATATAGTAATATTAGCGCCCCCTAGTGTTTAAAACAATATAAACAGAGACAGTTTGTGATGTGAAGAATGGCATGACTTTATTGTGTCCATTGCTCAATGTTAGACATATGGAGTTTGATGTGGTTATAGAGACGAGCCATACAACCATTATTCAGGCCCCCTTTTTAAGCCAAGTGCTCCTTCCCGCCTGCTGGAGGAAGACAATAAAACCACCAAGGACGCCTTTTTTTTTATCTGCATACAGGGGCCATGCCTTCTCTTAGATCTCTACAAGTTTTTAGTGATTGTTGTCGCAGATGCACTGACTATTTACAGTGTTTACAATAGTAATGTCATGTACAAAAGAGAAAGAAAACCTTTACAAATATTTGCATAAGAAAAAAAAACAAAGGTCCGCTCTTAAAAACAACGTGAAAAGATGGAGAAACATCCAGTTATTAAAAAATCCCTCCCGTGGTAAGGTTAAGCGTGGTAGGTCCAATGAAACAAAACTTTGGGAAACACACCAGGGATACATTTGTTGGCGTAACATCTCTGTTCTTTCACTGCTCTTGAAATGGCGTCACACAAGCAACCCGGTCACGATGCACACTCGTCTTAACCAACAGTTTATCACCAAGACTTCCAGGCAAAGGTCACAATCGATAACCCGCTCTTCACCCGGATCTGGGCATCAAGGTGACGACATTAAAGTGACATCAGAGTAGCTGAGAGGAAGTGATGACGTTTCCTCTAAATCGAGGCCTCCGAGTGGTAGATCAAAGCAGCTCACAGGCAGCTTTAGGCCAAATTGTGTTTCAGGCACAGATAGACTTTAGGCATCATGTCTCTACTTTACACCAGCACCCTGTTATTTGTTTTTTTGGAAAGTAGAAGGACATCTGGACAGAAATGGCAGTTTGAGGTACTTCAGGGTCGAGGCAGGGGCACATGGCTGAGAAGTTTGAGAACATCTCCACAAACACAGACAGTTTCCTCCTCTTACACATCTTTTTTTCACACTCTCCTCCTTCATCACAAGAACAGTCAAGATGTGAGCAATAAATACTCTGTAATCTAGAACTCTAACATATATTATGTGCAAACAAATGAAGGAGAGGAACAGGAGGAAGCCACTTATAAATTAACCTTTCTCACACCCCAGCCCTTACTCTTACTCTTCAAGAAGGACACTCATTTTTTCTACAGGTATGGTATCAAAGTTATAAAGAGCAAATGCAATGAGGAAGAAAATCGCTTTTTGTACAGACTCTTATCACTTGATGGCAGTTTGTTGTATGTCCCCCCCCCTTCATGTGGGATGTTGTACGTGATGACAGAAGCGTATCGTTGGTGCTAGATGCTGTATACAGACGATCATTGAAGTTGACTCAGTATAAAATCCTACAAAATCAAGATTTTCAAAGCTGCATCTTCATCTATCACAAGAGAAGTTTGTGTTTAAAACTGATATCTAGATACAGAATATACGCAAGCAGAGCCAGAAATGGTAGACCTATCGGCAGACTGGACAAACAAGCAGTTTTTTTTGTTTTGTTTTGTGTTTCTCTGTGTTTACAATACTGTATGTCGAGCCGGGTCCATGTCTGTTTCTGCGGTGATGATGACACTTCCTTTACAGACTGACCCTTAAAACTGATTTCTTTATTCACCCATGCATGTTACTCTTACAAATTCTGATATTTAATCCATGAATGATAAAATGTGGCTGAAATGAAAATTAAAAAAACATTCAAGGCCATTTTTTTTTTTATATTTCTACTGTAGAGTATGTGTTATATACTGTACTGAGCACCTTGGATGAGTCGCCAGGGAGCACTGAGGCAGGGGGAAGAGGATGCTGCCATCTAGTGGATTTACTCATGAACTGCATGATTTGGCCAAACTCAGTCACTGACACAGCCTCCTTAAATCCAATTGCCACAAGTATAAAATAAAGTGCATTTTTGGCTGTGGTCGAGTGATGATCCTACTTTTGAGTAAATCAGAGTGACTTTGTGAACTGAAGCATGCGCCATCAATGGAAACCAGCAAGTAAGCACCAAGAGTTGTGGTAGAAGTCGTGGCAGTAAAAGCAAAAAGGGATAAAGAATGGGTCTTGATCAATAGGATTATAGGTAATAATTTGCATCATACTATTCCGGTTACCATGCACTTGCAGATTCAACCCATCTGGGACTAATTTAGGGCAGAGAAGAGTCTTTCCCTGACATGATCATCACAGCTTCCTACGAAAAGCAGTTTAATTGTCTTTCTGATAGCAGGGCAGAGCAAACCCCTCGTCAATAATCACTCTCTCTCTGTAGATCCTTTACATTTAGCTTAGTAGCTGCTCACTGAGCACACAGTTAAGTTATTTATTTAGTCTTTAAAGTCTCATCGGGACTGCACCCGTTGCGTCAGCCGTAATCAAGAGTCCATAGCTTGACTGACAGGCGCATGTTTTTCTTCAGAGTGTAGCCTGCAGAGTGGGATCCAGACAGCCCTCCCGCTCTGGAGACTCGATGTAGTTGGCCGACTCCTGGAGCTTCAGCAGCATGGCCATCTGCATAGCAGGAGAAGACAGAGAGGCAATGTGAGTTTAACTGACATGACATATTTGCATAAAATTACCAATTTATATTTATTCCACATGTAGCTGTTCTCTACTTAGAGCCCTTCATTCTTGCACTGTCCCAATCCCAGATGATTCTTGTCATGTAGCAACAATTCAAAAAATATATCCATCTTTCTACGGCATAGACAGCCCAGTTTTTAAGCAAGGGGCCATCTTCCAAACTGACATACCTCTGTAAGTATTACAGCAAGAACTTTTCTTGTCCATTTACTTATTGAACATTTCTGTGATTTATGACATAACTTTTTGGCTTAAGAAAATGTGCATGTGTAATTGTGAAAACTGAGTGAAAGGGGATATTGCCACACTGGTTGTATTGTCTGAACAATTGCCCAGACACAAAACAAATATAAATTTAAACTGAGAAGTAGTAAATATTACCAGCCAATGTTTGGCATTTTTGTTTAAATGACTTAAACAATAGTTTACTAAGCCTGTCACAAATAACTTGTCGGTGCAAAATTTAGCATCTGCGTAATTTTTTTTTAATCTAGCAGGGTATTAAGACTGCAGATTTAAATGAGCCGAGCCACAATTCATTTGATTTATACAAACTGCTGCTGCTAAATACGATTTAATGCATTTTTCTTCCTCATTAACATGTGTTGAGCAAAAGTATTTACTGCAGCTGAACTTGACTGAATGATCGAAGGGAAGACACTTTTGGAAGCGCAAACATGTAGCCACCCCACGAGGAGAGGCTATGTATATGTGAGAAAATATCACTGAAATAAAAAAAGGTTATTAATTGAATGAGATGACAGGAATCCAATTAGAATGTTTAGATACAATAAAAGGGAAATATCTCCTTCAATCCATTATCTGTTATTGTCTCTGTTGATGACTGATTCATTCACACCTAACAACTGAAATGCACACCTCACACCTATGCGGCCTCTCTGCACTTAACTATCGCAATAGAAACCTTTGCTCTCACCAGTGGGTCTGACTCCAGTGTGCTGGGTGGAGGTGTATCTTTGGGGGGCTTCTTCTCCTCACTGGGTGGACCTATGCTGGGGGGAGGTAGGTGAAAGAGCCTAGACTGGTCTTGCTGTGCGTTGGGCCAAGGGAGAGTCCCTCTCACCCACTCCACTGGATCCTCCCATACCGCCTTGTGACCGTGCACCTTAGAGAAAACACAGAAATACTTTTTAGAATAACATGTGAAGAAGCAAAGGAGCAAGTCTTTTGCCAGTAGCACTAACAGTAGAGGATTTCTGTGTGAGTGTATTTCACCTTGATGCCATCTTTGGCTCCCTCCTGCAGGTACGGTATGATGGAGTGGTTCCACAGGTCGATGAACCATTGCCTGAACTCTGCCACTGATACTGGACAGGACAAGAAGAAGCAGGGACCTACATGGAAGGAAACATTTCACATTAACAGATTTCGTGCTGCGGATCCAATTATGTTCCCTGACTGTGTCCACTGTCTCTCACCTATGAGGAAGTCTGAGGTGCTGTGCTTCTCCAAGAAAGTGTGGAGGTGGTACCAGAGCTGAGGGACCCAGTCCAGTACGCGAAGGAGAGCCTGGTGGCGTGCTGGGTCCTGCACCTTCTCCTGGTAGGCTTCCACAGCTTTACGATGCAGGTATCTCACTAGGAACCCATTAGCCGGTTCCACGTTGTTCGAGAACGTCACCATCCTGTGTTCATGTGCAAGAAACGTTTCTGTTACTCTATGTGCACTTTATTTTGTTAAAAAAAGCGGTAGCATTGTTAGCATTTTGTGCTCACCTGAAGCTAAGGTGCAGTCCATGGTTAGAAGACATCTTCACAGGCTGATTGGTTGTTCCAATGATGTAGGGACTGAAACATCAACACAGGAAATGAACTTTTAATATGCAGAATATCATTTTATCTCTTTAGTGAAATACTACAACTGTTTGAAGTGACTCACCATTTGTGATACTTGCAGGTAAGTGCTCCGTTAACGAGTTCAGTGATAGCTGCTGAGTCACTGATGTCATCTATAATAACAACCAGTGGCAGCTCTCCTCCACTCTCTCTGTCGATCTGATTCGCTAAGTCAGACAGATAAAGCTGTAACTCCTGAAAGTGAAATTGATGAAAGGGGAAATTAAAAAGTCTGTGTATATGAATCAAAACTCAAATTTGTGTTAATAAGTGGTTGAAATAAATCCTGAGTCACGCGTTACCTTTTGTGATTGACGATGCATGTTGAAGCTGACTGCAGCGCTACGACCCAGGATGCAGGTTTCGCGGTCAGCCTCGGCTGAGTCGGTCCGGCTGCGTTCAAGGAGGTAGTGAGCCAGACGCTGAGCCAGGTACGTCTTTCCTGTCCCGCTGGGCCCAGACAGAACCAGGCGTCTGTGCTTCAGTGCCAAGCTGATGTAATGCAGCATCATCGGCTTAGGAATCATAGTCTCAAAAACCAGAGCGTCGACAGATTTTTCCCTAAGGCCTAGAGAGAGGCAGACATGGAGGCAATTGGATTTATGTCGTCCTTATTATCAAATATTTGTAACTACCGCGTGTAAAAAAACTGGGAAATGCTGCGTCAGCGCAATATTTACAATTCATTAAATTCTAAATTTCACAAACTTAAAATGCCCCCCCATGTTCGTAGACATAAATCTTTAAAAATCTAGAGGTCGGCAATACATAACAATCGATATTTTGTAGTTTCTATTCATTTTTAAGTGCAGTGGTGAACAGGGACTGTTATGAAAACTCTCTCCATTGTTGCATTTCTTGGCACTCTGACATTTTTCATTTCATGGTTGGCTGAAGATCAGGAACTTCTCTAAAGTGAAAAATGTTTAACTTCTGAGTCATTTCCACAACATCCATCATTGCTTATTGTTTGTCAGACCATCTCAAATATCACCAGCTTGCATTACTGAAACATAATTTTAAAAAAAAAAAGATTAAATGAGGGCAAAGTTGTGTTTTACAGTGCAATGTAGGTGCCCGAGAAGGTGGGAAATCAATACAATGAAAAAATGGTCGGCAAAAATATAAATTACACACATTTCAAAGCAAAAACTACTACTGAGGACACTCACTAACCTTTCAAGGTGACAAATATTCGAGCTGAACCATTGCCGAGACAACGACAAGGTGATGCTTGAGGTTTTTCGCTTCCAATCACCCTCTGCACTCCCTGGGACAGCTGGTACATGTGCAGTGAATCACAGGACAGACCCAGGCTGGTAGTCGGGTCCACTTGAGTAAGATAATCCTGGAGCAAACAAAAAAGGAAAATAAGTAAGGACTGATCTATCTACTCACGGTTATACTGGGTCTACAAGGTAAAGGGCAAGACCTACCTTGAAGGTCTTCGCGATGAGAGAGTCGAGACAGGCCCAGTCAGTCCTAGCATTGACCAGCACTGAACCCAGGAAGTAGTCCTGCTGCTGCTTACTGCCCTGCAAAGACAGAGAGACGGAAAGAGTGAACAATCTTGCATATGTTCATGTTAAAGCTGTTGACAATATAGGATATTGAGGCTGTTTAAGATGTTTACCTCTGCGTGATCTCCAATGCGGACCAGCACTCTTGCACACACCTCATCTGGCTGGGAAGACACACTTAAAGTGTCAACTGGAGACAGGTCTAGAAGAAAAAAAGGGAAAGAAAATAGTGAATGGGGTACAGATATACAACTTTTACGTGTGCTGTAGACGTGTGTTAGGTGAAAACAGGTGGAATTCTGTGTCCGTCTCTTACCTGGATCTTTACAATCATTCAGGCTGAGGCTGAAGGACTTGGTGAGGGACATACTCATTGGCTGCCTCAGTGAGGGCCCCAGGAGAGAGGAGAGTCCTGAAGGCTGCGAAGTGGAAGAGGTGGGACCGGAGCCAGGGAGAGTGAGCGTACTCCCTGTTTTCAAATGGTCATTCTCCGCCTTCAGGTTCTCCACCGTTGACTAGGAGACAGGCAGGGGAAAAGAATGTTAAATTCACACACTAATGTATTAACACGAATGCTCATGGAGGCAAAACAAACCTGCATGCTGTTCATGGCTTCTCTGAGCTGCTCCAGCTGATGTGCGGAGCTTAAGGCCTCCAATCGGATGTCTGTCAGTTCTCTTTCTTTCAGCCAGAGCTCTGAGCGCAACTCTGTTACTGCCGTTTCCTCATTGTCTCCCTCTTCTGTAGTCTCCATGATCCTGAAGGGAAGGGGTTGCAGTCTTTTAGCACCAGATAACCATGAAGTGTGACAAAAAGTATTTCTCAGTATTGAGCTAAGAGCTGCAGCAAGAGGTTTGTGTACTCACACAGAGGAGGTGGCAGAGGTTGAAGTTTTGAGGGACGTGGGCTGGTTTTCTCCTCCTTCTAGCCCCTCGTGAGGCATCTTTGGGGAGTTGGGAGCTGAGGAGTCGGGGGTGGCGATTTCCTCGATGTCTGAGTAGGTTTTGGTGCCTTTCTTAATGCTGAATGCTTTGTTGAAGGAGCTCCTTAGCTACACAAAGGATGGCAATACAGAGAGATGAACCAACATTCAGAGGATTGCTGCATTTATTACTAAGAGGAAAAACAAAAACAAGGTGTTATGACTGATTTCATACATGCTGTAATTAAAGGAATGGTTTAACATTGGGGGAACGCTTATTCGCTTTCTTGCCACAAGGATGAGAAGAGTAAAACCTCTCTTATATCTGTCTGTTAAATATGAACAATTATATTATGATTTTTGTCAAATGTTTTGGAAGGCAGATTGGCAGACCCTCGACTGAGCCTGACCACAAAGAGCCTTTCCCCATTGTTTCTGGTCTATATGCAAAGCTAGGCTAGCAGGCAGTTGACGGTAGCTTCACATTTAAGGTACGGACATAATAAAGAAATTGAATAAGCGCTTTCCTTTAAGCTTCCTGTCATTTTCTGCAAATTAGTCAAAGTTAGAGTCGGTGCATGTTTTTGCAGATTTAGTACCCAGCTTCTGCGTCAGTCAGGGTTACTTGGTAAGGCTGTACAAAATTTAACGCATAGAATAACGCATGGCTTAAATGAGGAGAAACATAACTGAAGATTGAATCAACTGATGATTAAACTGTGTATGGAACATCATGTCTGCTGATTGCCACTCTAACTGAATTACAGCCATCTGTTCTTATTTAACATTCACAGAACAGGCAGCCAATCAGTGGTCTAGAGGCTCAATGAGCAGAGATGGAAGGCACTTGAGGACTGCGTGACAGTTTTAGATGGGCCATCATGCTGTATGACTTAAAATTATAGAGGCTTTATAGGGGCATAATTACTGCACTCACCTCAAAGACCTATTACAGAAAAATAACACAGAGGAGGGAGAGAGCGGTCACACTTGCTGTTATCGGGTTCTTGCTACTATTTAGACATCACTGCAGAGAACAAACTAAGCATAGACAAATGGGTTGTTAAGAGTCACATGCAGAGTGCGTTCTTACCCAGCTCTTTTTCTTCTTCTTCTTGGCATCCTGGTCCTTCAGACTGCCCAGACTCGACATGCTGGTCAGGCTGTTGAGACTGGAGATGCTCTCACATGAGTTCTGACGTCGCATCAGCATTTCTGGAAACCAAGACAACTCAACGTCACAAAGGGGCAAATGTGCACTGATGCAGGCAGATACACAGAGAAACAGGTCAGTCTCCAAACCTTTCATGTTATCTTGGTCGTTTAAGGCTCCATGTATGACAGCCTGGGCTTCTTCATTCCTGCTCCGCAGGGCATCGATTGTCTCCCTCAGCTCCGACAGCTCTGAGTCCTACAGAAACATTTAATACATGTCTGTGAGTTGGAGTTCATCAGAGTAACTGCTAATTGCTTCTAACTGTAGCTGCCCTTAGCTATTGAGCTCATTTAATCGTGCAGCTAGCGGCCATATTAGCTTACTTCCCCCAGAATAGAAGCTCATGGCACTGTGGGAATGTTGGTGTTGTTAGCTATCGGTCTATCACCTCTTGAGGTACAATGGGGCTAACTGGTTTGCATGCTAACTTCAATAGATATCCCTGCAACCCAATACATAGATAAAACAAAAATTCTTACATATTGCACCTTAAAGTCAATTTTAAATCTCTTTTTTACAGTTGTCTATATGCCATACTGTAAGATAAAATAGATATTCAGAATAAACACTGATATATTTCCATATTTGTTGGGTAAGAGTAGTACTGTTCCATTCTTTAGACAAACACTACATCTCTAACCCACAGTATGAGCTAATACACCTGGGGGGCTTGATCCCCCACGCGATGTTAACAGTTCAAAAGGACAAAGAGTCGAGAACAACAGAGCCTCTCTGTACTGAAGTCGATCCCACTCCACTCTAAATAGAGCCGCCCAGCCCATCTCCTCAAGGTTAAAGAGCCTGTGCTCCAGGCTGAGCTGCACAGGTCAGCGCGCTGGCACAAACAACAAAGACTTTATGCTGGAGCGGTCTAGACGAGCCTTTCAGTGGGAGCAGCAAGGCATGAAGCACGAAGAGGGGATCCTCATTTACACAAACGCACATGCACGCACGCACGCACGCAAGCATGCATGCACACACAAATACACACACACACTGAACATTGACACACACACACTGAACACTGCCTCAGGCACTGATCAATTCTTTCTCACTAAAATAAGACAAAAAAGGCTGAAGAATGCAGGAATGTGTTGTTTGGTGTGAGTGCACATGCAAGCCGTTTGCACTTTTCATTCAAGCTCAAGTGAAGTTTTTTTTTCCACTTTTCCTCTGTTTTCTTCTCACACTAAAAGTCGCCCTGTGGGGCTGCAGCCTGGGCCTCCTAACCTACATTCAGCTGCATACTGCAGGCTGTGATCAAAGTCACCTTGCTCCATGTTAGCACGACACTGCCTGCTCTTAGCTGACCGCACCGTGGTGGAATGCAGCTGGTATTCACGTTTGTGTGTGTTTGTGTTTGAAAGTGTGGATGTGATGTTACCTTCTGTTCCTGGCTCATCGACAGACTCTGCAGCCGAGTTGTCATTAGTGCCAAACTTTGCTCAAAGGCGGCCACCAGATTTGCCTGTTCGGAAAGACAAAAGAATGAATACATTTTTCCCCCAAATTTTATCAAAGTAGTTGTCTAGTTGACTCACGATTAGATTCAAAAACTACTTTCAACTCCACTCTGATTCTTGATTGAATTAATTAATAGTTCCTGTTTGTACAGCTTCTGGCTATGGCAAATTGTATAAATCTGGTGTTTTTTGTTTTTTATGAAAACAGATGTTTGGGGTGCGGATGGTTAAATACAATAGTCTCTACTCTAGTTATATCACTGCTCTTGGGCAGACTGCTTAGTTGTGCATAAAGTATTAAGAGACTAATGAAAGCAGAAATTAACCCTCGCACAGGAGCAATAGATTTCCCTTTCTGCCTCACATTCGAGGTGCTAAAAAGCTGAATAATACACAAAGGCTGAACAGGATGTCTCCTGTGGAAAATTCACCTACTCCCTAATCTCTCCCTCACACACACACACCCACTTTAGCCGAGAGCAGGAAGGGAAAATTACTTTCCTCTTTCCTCCATAGAATGTATTAATACAGTAAAATAATGAAGTGGCCTGCTCATTAATCCAGCACATAATCATGTTGTGATCCCTGCATCTGTTTTGCCTATTCACAGCCTCGTATAAGGTCAAACCTGATGAAAAACTGTCTCATGGGGAAGATGAACACACACACACATACACATTTGATTGATGTGTGCTGCATGAAACCATGCATAATGCCTGTGCTGTACTGCTGCAGTAGGACCAGTGAAAATGCTGACACGGTGGTCATACAGAAACAACCTTGCAGAGAAGAGAGAAAAGGCAAGGTACCTGTGTATGTGTGTGTGTGGTTAAGTTAAGGGGCTTGGGGAGAGGTTCAGGAGGAGGTTAGCATTATTCAGGCCCCGCGTGGATAAGAAATATGCTGAGACTGCCCAGAAACGATCTATGACTGACACGCCACAGCTCGGATTTTAAATCTCTCTCTAAAGAGACAAAGGAGAGACGAGAGGGAGGATTGGATTGGCTGGCGATTCTCTATTGTTTTGTTCTAGTCAACCAATCCAATCACAGGACCCCGCAATTAGTATTTCGACTGTCACTCAGTACTATTGGTTTCTAGTGTCTCTCCATTGCCTCCAACTCATACATAATGCTGCAGCACAGCTCTTAATTGGTTCCATAAAATGTGATCATAATACTCCTATTTCAGCTTTTTTACACTGGCAGCCTGCCTTGACTGGCACTTCCTGACATCTCTGAGCTGCTCGCCCCTGATGGCCTAACGCACTGCCTGAGGTCCTCAGGAAAATCTCTCTTATCTGTGCTGCAGTCATGGCTAAAATCTAAAGGTGACTATGCATTTGCTGTCAGAGCCTCCAGAATCAGGAAAGCTCTGCCTAAGATAAGCTGTGCTGAAGTGGTGCACCATTTCATATCACTCCTCAAAACACGCTGCTCTTAACCCCTGATTTCAAAGCTTTTATCTTTGTTTTATTCAATTTTTATTTATTTTCAATTCACTGTTTTATTCATTCTGTTGTCTTTATATTTATATTTGCAACTGCCACTGTAATGCCTGTGTCTCTTTCATTGTTTTGGTATATTGCATGTATCGTATTTATACAATTTTTTAAAAAAGTTATCATTATTACAATGGGCAAAAACTCATAAACAGGTCATTAATTTTAGGTGTAACAGCTGGTAACAAGTTTTTCACAAACTTTGCTCAAAGACTAGCGAAAAGCTATTTTTTATAGGACTAATTTCAGTTGCAGATTTGTGTGTATTAATGGGCAGCAGGACTTAATGTGGGAAAATAACACAACATTAACATAATCTAAAGAAAGTTAAATGTACACTACAATTACTTAGTGTTTTTGAAGAAAGCAGTGAGAAATGGGAAACACAGTCGAATGCCGTTTCACATTGCAAATTTCTTGCCTGCTATCGCTTGTTTGACACTTGTGGTGTCTTCATAAGTATCAGTTACCTCTGCCTCAGGGCAGAGGTCACTGGGGTGGACGGTTTATCAGGATGAGTGACAGGTATTAGGCTGTAAAACTGGAGGGACGGACTGGTACAAATTCTTAACTTGCCTCAAGGGGAAAGGTTGAATATGCAATTATGGAATGGAAATGTCATTCACATAGATTAGAGTCTGGATGCACAAAGCACTTTTCTTCTTTTTATCAAATACTTCTTTTCTAGGTACTGATTGATTGATTGTTACAATTTTTATGATATGGTTAACAATCCCTGGACTTTTCATATTTTGTTTTGTTCATTGTTTGTTATTTACAAAGTGGAAATCTAAAGTCAGTTGCCGACAGCTGTATTTCCATATAACTATTAAGGAAATTGGAGCAAACTTTCAAAATGTCACAAAAAAGAAAAAAATAAAGCAAAATAGACATGTTTCAATCAACTCAAGTGGACCAATGAAACAAGGAGATTTGTCAGAAGTTAGCAGTACAGTCTACCTTACGCACTGCTGTAATAGTTAAAGTAGAAGAAGTAAAGGTCACCAATCTGAAACAAAACCAGTTAATTGCCTACTGCCAATAATCCCGGAAGAAGATGATGCCATGCTCCAAAATGTGCATAAAATACATTTATAAAAACACAGCTTATGAAAGCAAGTTAGAGGTGTTTTTCCTTATTTTCATTGCTGATGTAATTTGTATGATGTAAATGTGTCTTTAAGGAATTCTTTCAACAGTTGAAACTACTACCAAGGAAAACAACTGCCATGTTTATTAATGATCAGCAAGTTAACAGAACATACGTTAGCTGTCAGCTGCGTCGTCAGGTTAGACACCTTCTCCTGGGACGACTCCAGCTCCCTCCTCAGTTTACGGATTTGCTGTGAGGAAAAACAGGTTTGTTACACTTAAATAAAAGCAAGGTAACTGAAGCTGACAATGGCTGACATAATACAAGTGATTAGTTAAGTGGCTGTTGTTCATGGAATGAATGACAGACCTGTTCTCCCACAGACAACGGGGATAAGAGTGATGGATGAAAGGAAAGAAATTAGAGGAGGAGAGAGCAGGAAAGAAGACGCTTACCTCTCCCTGAATCCTTTCCTCAGCCTTTGGAAGCAGAGGGAATAAAAGTCAAGATGTTAGATAAGAGGAGAGGAGAGGAGACGAGAGGAGAGGAGACGAAAGGAGACAAGAGGAGAGGAGAGGAGAGGAGAGGAGAGGAGAGGAGAGGAGAGGAGAGGAGACTAATAAAGTATTTATAGAAAGGGTTGTCTCTAGTGTGCACTGTTTAATGTGTGCAACGCATCATTGTATGCACATAAACACACCCAACATCAAACAACATATTGAGCTGTAGCTACCTGATCATGCATGCCGCCCACACTCACCGAGGAGTAGCTTGACGAGGCATTGGATGCCAGGGAGAGCACCGACCCGTGAACTGAAAAGACAAAATTAACAGCAACAAAATACATCCATAAGAATCTCAATTAAAAAACAGAGGTGCACAACAACAACAACAGTTATTTTAAGATTAAGTTGGCTCACCCTCGTCGGGCTCCTTGTCCCTGAAGGATCCGGAGCGAACCATTCCCATGCTGCGGGGCCGTTCAGCCAGCGACAGTGTGCTGCCCAGCGGAGACACTCCATACAGCTCCAGAGAGGCATCGTGTGTTGGGATGCTGTTAGATCGAGTCATCCTCGGAGGTCCACCCACAGGGCTGGGTACTAGAAAAGAAAGGTGTCACCGATGTTATAGGTGAAATAACTTGTGTGTGTGTGTGTGTGTGTATATATATATATATATATATATATATATATATATATATATATATATATATATATATATATATATATATATATATATATATATATATATATATAAATATATAAATATATAAATATATATATATATATATATATATATATATATATATATATATATATTTGCAGAAAAGTGTCTGTGAATGCATGTATACCCACCCATGCTGGTCTTAGAGTTGCGGGGCAGAGAGGTGGGTGAGGCCAGCAGTGGAAGAGTGAGTGAGTCAGTCATACTCATTATAGTATGAGAGTGTCTCCTCTCTCCTTTCTCCTTCCCTTCCTCCTCAACCTGAGAGGCACCACTGAAACTATACAGAGGAGAGGACAAAGTCAGTGATGTCAGTGTTGGCTGTACATGGTAACAGTGTACAACAGTTACCCTTGCATAGAAAACTGGCTGTTGATTTGTATCATGGAGATATGTGAAACTGGAAAACTTGTTTATTTGTGTTGCCATTCTTGGCCCAAACTGTGACAATTAAAGATATCTAATAAAACACGGTGGTCTTATTTCTCATGATAGCGACATCTCTGCCTAGTTTTGGGTAAACACAAGCATTTTCCTTATTCTATGGCCCGAGAGGGAAATAAGGTTTCCAAACTAACTAGAGAAAGTTGTTATCAATAAGCTATGACAGCATCAAACATGCTTCTAAGATGCATACACTTTCAAACAATTCAATTGTACATAAGTTAACATGTGATGCGGGGGGTTTCTACCTGGTTGTTATAGTAAACAAATGATTTGGTCTATATCTGTTTATACGTGAGGAGATAAAGTTGCTGACCTTGAATCATCTTAAAGTTACATTATGATGTGTTATTTATTATTAATGGAATGTTTATACACTGTTTTTTAAATGCTAAATAAGGCATTTTAAAATGAGTTTTGTTTCCCAGTAACAATGTGTTTTTAATGAGTGGAAAGACCAACTAAATGTTGCCAGTAGAACACAATGAGATACAATTTTGAGGGGATTAAAAAAGGATTTTTGGAGCACTGACAGGAATGATGAGGATTAACCAAAACTGTCATTCACTAAGGATCTTATCAATGGGATCACTGTATGCTGTGGTCAAATTAGGCCTGGCAGTCTGCAGTATAAGAGCATGTGTGCATATGTGTGTGTCCACTTACCTTAAACCTTTCTTTGGCAGTGTGTTTCTGTCCCTCTGAGAACTGTAGAGATTGAACAATGTCATTATTTAACCGCTGGTGCAGGCAGTTATTAAACTCTCAAGAACAGGCAGCAGGCACAAAGAAGCACAGTGAGACTGGCAGACAGCTGGTGTCAGCCAGTAATTGTGACTTCAGTCACCGGGGCCGCTACAACACTGATAATAGGCATTAAGTAATAATAGACTGGAGACCCCTCACTGTGTGTATGCTTGTGGTTGCCTTTACTTGCTGTTTGAGTTCATAATGTTGCAGTACAAATGCTTTTAACCATTTTCAGTGCACCATGTTGAGTAATTCTGTCCATATTTAGCATCTCATACTGCATTTACAGTACATAAACATTAAATATTCAGTATATTTGATTCATACCTGTGCTTTTTAATGACGATGAGAGGGTGATGGAGGTAAAGCATGCTTTTGCCATTCACCAATATTTTTGATTTGTCACTCTGATTTCTGATTAACTCACAAACTCAACATCCAGACAGATTTAGTTCAGTCAGCTCCATCAGTAATATTCTTAGGTTTATTCTGATAGATGACCATTTTACGCTTTCATTTTTGTGGACTGTTATTCTATCATCTTTGCAGGTGTGAATAGGTGTTGTTTCTCTGTCAAAACTGGCTCCATACTATTTCCACTGTGCAAAATTTTATCAACAAACGTCAACCAGATTGCCACTACCTATCCACCATACCACTTAGTAATAAGAGGAAATTCCATTATTGGAGCACAGAGCAAAGTGAATAAAATATCAAAGATGTTCTCTGATCACTCCTGCCTTCCGTGAACATGAATACAGTTGTAGTAGTTCTTCAGTTGACCAGTAGGTGGAGCTACATAGCAGTACTATGAATCGTGAATGACAAAACGTCCTCTTTGCATGTATTATGTGTGCTCTGATTTGCAAGGGTAAAGATTAACTTTCATCAGCATTTAATCCTACCTGTCGATGTGAGACAATGAGACTTTACTTCCAGAGCTCCAGCTGGCAGGGGGGGCTCGGTCCTCTTGTCTATCTTTGTCTCGGGACTCAAGGGTGGTGTATCCTCTCACCAAACTCTCCCTCCCCCTCTCCTGGGGCTCTGGGGCCAGACTCATGTGGAGAGGCAGAGACTCCATGCTGCGATGCAGCCCAGACAGACGAGGGTAGAGCAAGGGAGAGGTACTTCCTCCACTCCCTTCCACCCCGAGTGAGGAGACCTGCCGGGGCCCCAACCCAGACCCCGAGCTTGAGAAGCAGGCTGAAGAGTTCACATTGAGTAATGGGGCAGGGCTTGGAGTCAGGCAGGGGCTGGTGGTGCTGCCTACTGAGCTGGCCAGGTCCTGGAGTTTAGAGTAGGGAGGAATCTTGGGTGGCAGGGAGTCATGAACTCCAACCTCTAGGCTGTTAGAGTTTAATTTATCAAGCTGGGCCATGGATGGAGGTTTTGCCAGGCTACGCATCCCCGACAACCTAAAGACAGAGATGGACAATGTTGAGGCAAATGCATATTCCTACTTGTATGTAAATGAGTGTGTATGTTTTGTTGCTCCATGTATGTTTTGTGGTACCTGTGTGTGTTGGGTGAGGGCAGATCCATGCCCTTGCTGCTGCTGGGAGGTCTCAGCCCCTGCAGCTTCCCTCCATTCTCTGACGGGGTCTGAGCAGGGCTGCCCTTCAGGGACCCACCTCCACACTCAGAGTCTGATACTACAGCTTTAGCTTTGGCCCTCTCTTTCTCTTTCTCTCTGTCTGTCTGATTGACAGGACTGGGACTCAGCATCCCACGACCCCCTGCCTTACTCAGCCCTGTTCCAGAACCATGCCCCGAGGCGGGCTCTTTGAGCCTCGAGCCATGGGGCGCTGTGGTGGAGGGTTTCATCAGCCCAGAGCCTGTGTCTATGGTGGTGCTCATTGGACGGGCCGAGCTTGGCCGGGTAAGAGTCAGGGTGCTTGTCTTTGCTGGGCGAGGCAGGGACCGGTACTGAAGAGACGTCCTGGCATTTGGAGATAGAAACCCACTCTGGTCGCTGTTTGAAACATCTAGACTTGTCTTCCGTCCTCCACCACTGCTACTACCAGCTCCTGGTTTGACAGGAATACCAGAAGTTTTGGGAATCTTCCCCACGGTTGCAGAGACACAGGGTATTGCACTGCCACCCGTACTTGTCACAGTAGGCGTACTGGCATTGTGTGAGCCATTACTTGTAGCTGTGGTGGGCTTCTTGAAGCCAAAGTTTCCACCAGTTGAGGGCCTGACCAGGCCGGACGGAGGTTTACGTTGCTCACCAGTGCCAGTGCCATTTCTGTGGTCTTTACCAGCATCAGAAGAGGAGCGCTGAAGGCCGGAGGTCTTCAGTGCTAACCGAGACTTATCCATTGGCTTCCCGTCTGACTTCACTGAACCTAGAGAGTTAGAGAAGAAAAAGAAATAAAAAAATCACTGATGAGTAGCTTGAATAGTCTCTGGTGGTGAGTGAGACTTACCAAGCCTTATTAGGACATGATATCTTATCTGAACACCTACATGGTCTGACAGTCTGCTGATAAAAACAAACTCCTGTCTGAGCAGACAGTGTGTAGACAAGCCTCAACCTCACACACACACTGTTATCACACTCTTACTCCTCTTTTCCATCCTGATGAACTCAAAGTTTTCTCCGGCTTTCCAGTAAATATACGTCTGCGTTTAACAGCTGCAGAGAGCTGAGATTAACAAATGCAGTGTGGCTGTGGAAAACTGGTGTTCACATTCACAAAGCGTGTCTGTGGCCACACAACTGCATGAAACACCCCATGTAACTGTAGTTCTCCACTCTTGAAACCTCTATGGGAAAAAAAGGGCGGAGTAAGAGATAACTTGTTGGAACAGAGTTTGAAGGAAAATTATGTGATTTTGTCCCCCATGTGTAGATTTCCCAGTTGGCAAATTAATTGGACCTGTTTGGAAGTCATTATGAGAAAAAACAGTCTATTAGACATGTGCACTATGTGCACCACCCACACAAGTGCGAGGCCACGCTACCCACGCTCTTAATTTGTATCTAATGGGAGTTGTTATGGGAGGTTTATATACAAGGCATTAACAGAGTCAAAGAACTGCTGTTGAATGAGACCCACCGGCGTGCTGCCTTGGGACATCTGGAGTCACTTAAGGGTATTTATAAACCCACAAAAGACACATACACACACATATAGGGCCAGATATCTATACCACACACACTCTCACAGTTCTCAGTGATTGGATCTTATAGGTATGTGACACTGACAACACATTACGCTTGGAGACCTTTCGTAAATGTGAAAATTGGGTTTACATGTCAAGTCATAAACTCAATCCATCGTATAACCGCAATGTTGTGAGTTCCAAGAACATTTTAAGCTGCAGAGACACACACTGTTGGCAGTAAGAAGCAAACACACACTGACAGAATCCAGGCAGACGTACATATTAATTTTGACCTAAATGAATGATTTATCGACACCGGCTGTGGAGACAGTGGAGCTCGCAGCTTGACACAGCGGCGGTATAGACGAGACTGTGAATCATTACATGTCTCGGCAGAAGAGGTCTGCATGTCTGAGGAGACGCAGGCATACAGAGATATCCTCTGCATGCTATTAAACTTCTAACACTGCCCTCTCTGGATGTTGAAGGAAATTGTCTTATGTATATTCTTATTCTTATTCTATTTAAGGGAGGGCAGTGGGAAGAGGACAGTATGAACACACTCTCATATTTCTGTCTATCACCCCCTGTGGTTGTTCCCCAGGGAGACAAGCTGCCCTCCCATCAACCATCACACTATCAACACATGTGAGCTGATATTTGTGGTTAATAAAATACAGTATCTGTGTTTATTAGTGTGTATGAAAGGCATGTAAACATTCGTTGCAGCCGGGTGGCTTAATGT
This sequence comes from Sparus aurata, assembly GCF_900880675.1. Taxonomy (NCBI): domain Eukaryota; kingdom Metazoa; phylum Chordata; class Actinopteri; order Spariformes; family Sparidae; genus Sparus; species Sparus aurata. The sequence continues at coordinate 16,275,689 of NC_044193.1, read as the reverse complement.
AGCTGCAGGTGTCAAAAAGAGAGATAAATGACAAGTCAACAATTGCCCAGCATTTGGTCTCGTGACCTGTCTCAATCTCAGTACATACTACCTCTAGCGGGTTTGCAGTGCATTCACACCAAAGAAATCTGTGACAAAAATCTAAAAATGAACTCAATCTGTGACTAAATCAATTGGAAGCTTGAATGTACTGTTAACAAACACTATTGTGCAGTCATGCACAGCACAAAAAAATTAGAGGCGATGCTCACAGCTGGAAAAAATTTGAACAAATTGTGAACGTTTGTTCAAAGGCTTCATCAACATCTCTGAGAACTAACCAACTAAAGTATTAACTCTTTGGAAATACATTTTATTTTCTCCCTGTTTAGTTAAATTGTCAGACCTTTTTTTATAGCCCCAGTTCACAAATCATAACCACATACAACAAAAAACATAAAAATAAGCCAAACAAGTTTGAGGCAGTGTTGGGATTTAAGACGATGCAGCACTAACTGTACGCTGAACCACTTTCTGCTAGTCCAAAATAATAAAATTACTGATTACTGATTAATTTGCAGTTGGATGTGATTTGTAAAAAAAAAAAGCTCTGCCAAGTAAAAGAGCATTTTAATTTGAAACTAGTGCGAGTGAGAGTGCAGTTTGCGAAAAAATGTAGGAGTCAAGCCTATTTAATAGTCCATGTTTCATTATAAACATCCACGTGTTTGTGTATGCTGTCAATTTATAACTCTTATTAAGAAAATCAGAATAGGTATATCTCTACTTCAGTACATATTAGAGAATGGAATATGGAAGTACCCATCTATCACTGAACATGCAGCTCAATCGAAGATCTCACGCTCTCTGTGTCTCCTACAATGCCGCAAACAGACAGGAACACGCAATCGTGCAAAACCTCAGAGATTACTAACTTTTCTCGACAATGAGCAGCAAAGACATCTCTAACTATCTAAGAATGTGTGCCCCTCCACTGTTTAAACCCATGAGCTACTCCACACTGATGAGTCGGCTTTCACTTCATCATCTGATTAATTAGAGTCTCAATGTCGGTGGTGGAGTGAGTGGCCTTGATAGCAGCATCATACATTCTCATCAGTAACAATAATAGGCTGCCACACAGATCACAGGCTGGCCCAACACACTTGTTTGGTGTATCTGTCATTTCAGCAGCTGGCAGTGCAAACACAGGACAGTCCCACAGAACGAGGACTGTTTATACAGACACTGTCTATCTAGACTGGCACACAGCACATCAACTAATATCCTGTTGTTTTGGTAGTCTATATATGTGAGTGTGTGTGCGTGTGCTTACATAAACAGCACACAGATGGTGTGCTTAAAAGGCAGCTGCACAATCCCCACTATTGTGCTCTTTGTGTGTGAGTGAGTGTGTGCGTGTTAAGTGTGATGGTGGACACTCTGTAAGGCTGGCACAGTCTCAGACGTGGCTGCACTCACACACACTCTAACAAGCACACACTCTGTCTCTGGTCCAGTTGTTTTGGGTACAAGGCTTTTCTTTAAGTGCTATAAATTGTCTCTGTCGGGCACAAAAATAAAGCTTGGATAGGAAAGGCTGGCCCAATAGGAATTTATAAAAACACTGTTGGTCAGTGCGTGTCTGTGTCTGTGTGTGTGGTTGGTTGGCAGGAAGGGAGTGGGTGGTGGTGATGGGCGTTTGATACATGGCACCACTTTCTAAAGGCCCGGAGGGTGGGCTGCAGCTGTGGGTGAATGTGTGGGACAAAGACAGCGAGTGTGTCTGTGACTGTGTGTGGGTGTGAGACTGCCAGAGAGAAGGGAATATTAAAAGACAGCCACAGAAATGTGTCAGTCTACTCAGGTTATGTAACCGTTTCAAGCGCGGCTATATATATTACACCTCACTGTTTGTGTGTGTGTTTCTCCTCTCACCTGCCACCTTCAGCCCACTCTGAGAGGTGTGTGTGATTGGTGACGTGACTCCAACAGGTGGGTTTCTTCCTTTCTTCAACATATTTCCCTGACCCAGGGCCTGAGGTTTCCTCAGTTCGCCCTTTCCTCCTTCCAGCCCCTCCCCGTGCGTCCGCGTCTTTTTCCATTTGTTGGCTGATTCGGACTTGAGACTTCCTGTATCGTAGACGCCGCTGCCCTGGCTCTTGCGGCTGGGTTTGGTATCATCAGTGTCCCAGGACAGGCCGCTCTCTACCAGAGATCTCTTCTCGGCATCTGTGCGCATCTAGAAAGAGAAAGATGGACACATTCTTAGAGACGTAGCGGCTAACAATTATTTGTATGTATCTGGTAGGCTGTTTGCTTTACAGGAAAGGTTTTCCGACAAAGTATGTATTAAAGCAGAGCTAAAGGACAAGACTGAGCACAAGCATCATGGCAACAGAGTGCTGAAAAAGAATGGGAGGAAAAAGCTTTTTTGATCCCACATTAAAACAGCATATGGCTTTTACTGTGAAGTAACATGGAACTCCCAAACAAAATTGGCCATAAGTAGAATATTACTAGCTACGTTTTCAAATCAAATAACACATTACAATTACTGACATTTTCGACCAGTTTGTTACTCGTTATTTCTGTCAGATGTGAAAAAAGAAAACAACTACAGAAGACAGGAGACAAACACAGCCTTGTCACCTAACATTGCATCTAGCATCAAGTGCAGGTACAAACGCTGATGCACTTGGGTGGTTGGCAGTATTAATAAGTCCTATCATTTAAGGTATAAGAGGTACAGTGATAATTACAATTCGACACTTGCCTTTTCCCCACACTAAAATAGCACTGCTAACTAATTACTTTTATATGCAGTTACTGCTTAAGTATTTAAAATACTTTTGACGGAAGTAACTACTAACTGCAGCTAATTACTAATTATCAGCAACTTGCACAGTGCTGATGTCATTTGATCAAAACTGATGAAGACCCGAGGTTTACATGTATTTTTATATCCAGCACCTGTACCATGTTTTAGTGTTTAGTTTTGCCACAGGAAGACCTGAGTGTTATTCATGCTGGCCTTAATCTAAAGTGCTATGGATGAAATACTAACAGCTATAAAGCTCATGTGTCCAAAGATCGATCTCTGTGAACACTGAATAAACTCCATATGTTGATGAACACTACGTGATCTGGCTGTTAATATCAATAAACAACGCCTCTTTGTGTACCACTGGTAAGATTCAAAAAAATTAACAATTCACTCCAACTTGAGTTCAACTTTCAGAACTGTGACAAATGTATGTAATCCTCCCGACTCCTCCCCATAGTATAACTTTTTTATTACTGAAAAAATTAAGTTTCACTTTGGATGATTCATTTCCTGACATTAATTCAATCCATGTTAAATTGTTAGCTTGGGGACACTGGAATGAATGAGCCAGTGGAACAACTTATTGGATAATTTATGTAGAAAAGTTGGGAGTCCCTTGAAATCATTGGTCACAGTTTACTGAGGTGTGTGGACTCAGACCGAGCCAGACTCTGCCTCATCTTGATGCCTTCCGAGCAGAAAAACATGTCTGACCCCAGAAACACAAACACCCTCATTGATGTCTCATGTGATGTGTGCTCTTTTTGAACACTTCAAAAGAGACAGCAGGGAAAGAAAAGCAGACGAATGAAGACAGACAGCATGCACATAATCCAGTATAAGAAGGCAGTCAGATTCTAAACTAAGGCAAATGTGAGTCAAGGTCTTCTTCACGATACAGAATTATTGTGTGCGAGTGTGTGAGTGTTTATAGTCTAGGGGAGTCTACATGAGGATGGGTGTTTTTCACATCATTCTCCCCGCTGTAGGAGACAGACAGTTACACAATGTATCAGGAGGTGTGTGAAAGTGAAGATGTGTGTGTGTGTGTGTGTGTGTGTGCGTGTGCGCGCCTTGCCAGTTCAGGACATTGCACCCAGCGGTTCTCATGAGGACTCATATACTGAATTCCTTTTTTATTAAAACCAATAGACCCCATGGGCAGGTTCACATCACATGAGGAGGTGGTATGCGTGGGTGTGTGTATGTGTGGGTGTGTGTGAGTGTGTGTGTGTCCTATTTGACTGGACCTTGTTGATAAAACTTTGTCATTTCCTCACACACACACATTCCCTGATTATTGAAACGGGGGGTGGTGAGATACACATCTGTCCAGATAAACGTGGCAAAACAAGGATAACAACACAAACATACAGACAGATCATGCAAAAAGGTATTGGAAAAAGAAGGGCGAATCAACCTAATCCACCTCCACGTGGAAATGAGGAAATCCGGGGTTTTTTTTTTACCTCCTACATGCACCATTTTCTGGCTTTGATTCTCTCCCTCTTTCTCTCTAAACCATGTCTTCTTTGTGCCCCCCCCTTCATAACCTTTCTCTCCTCCACACTCATATCCTTGTTGAGTATATTACATAATATGTGGGAGTGATGAGGGATGGATGTAAAGTCAAGATTGCCTTTGATGAAATTTAAATCAACAGGAGCAAAAAGGAAAGGCAGAGGAGAAAACCAAGACAAAGACATTGCTGCAGGACACAAAGAGAAACCAAAAGAGAAAAAAACATCAGCTGAGGACAGCAAGAGAACAGGGAGCCATGTGTATTAGACAATGTGGGGTGCATGATGATGTGGTGGTTGGTTGCCATGGTAATGATGCCATGGGGGGGTAATGGTTGCTATGATTCTTACAGCTAGGCGTGGATAGAGGGAGGTGCCCTGTTTCTTGCGACTCACTGGCCTCGATGCAGGACTGCAGATGGCCCTGTGTGTGTGTGTGTGTGTGTGTGTGTATGTGTGTGTGTGTGTGTGTGTGTGTGTGTGTGTGTGTGTGTGTGTGTGTGTGTGTGCAGATGGCCATGTTCTAGACCTGTCCTTCACTATATGGGGAAAAAAAAAGACAAAGACCCGCAGTCTCAGCATCCCCTACGCTTTGGTTGCTATGGTTACACTGTCTCTTAAAATCCCACTACATCGGTCACATAAACCACATTTGCGGAGGTGTGACCTACATCAGACACTCTGGGAAATCATAGACACACAAACACACACGCACACACACACACACACACACAGTCTGGAAACCATACAGCTACAGATGGATCTTAAAGAACCTTAAGCAGAGCTGCAGACAGGATTTTAGAAGCACTGAGGTCGCGGGTCCCAAATCCTCCCATCCCTACAGCACATTTTTAAGACCATAAATCAGTGCACTTTAATGTACTTTGCAGAACAGACATATTCACTCAGGGCAGTTGCTTCTATCTTCAGTCATTCAGGCTTATTATGCAACTACACTGGGCCAAAACATCAGCTGAATCAGGTGGGTGAAATCCTATCTCAGAAAAAACTATGAATTCAATCAGAGGCTGAACTGGTAGAATTATTATCCCAAACCTCAACAGCAGCAACGACATGGCTTGCATATTAGATTTTGGAATAATGTACTTGTTTTTTTGTGGATTAATGTAGATTAATGACGGTGATTATGTGGTGACACTAGTTGATCTGTTCTTCTCTAAAAACCTCCAAAAGATCTCAGAAAAGCTCTCAAGCCCTCACAAAAGCAGCCTTGTGTCACATTGCAGCTGACCAGCAAGCAGCATGTATTGCAGCAAACATTGATCGCTGCAGATGTGATAAATATTATGACTGTGCTTAGAATATTAAATCAGGCTTTGTCTCTTGTGCCAGTGTCCTGCTGGCTGTTGTGCAAATGACACGTCATTCAGCACCTCATTACTACCTCGCTGGAATTACAGCTTGATCAATACTACTGTTACCAACTCACACTGCTAATCCATCTATAGTGTTGTGTGTGTGTCTGTGTGACCGCTGGTGCGTGCTTCTTACCACTATGGCTGAGTTTCTGCGGGAGCCGATGGGAGTGGTTGGAAGAGAGTTGAGAGTGGGACTCGTGTTGAACTCTTCAGAGCTGAGGTTGTCTGAGCCGTCACTCAAACCGCTGCTGATGGAGCTGCTCTCGTCCCAACTAAAGGAAACAATGACAAACAAGATGTGTCAGTCTTAACAGGCAGCTAAAGTAATGAATATGCACTTCAAATAGTAGGCTAAAGGTTCTGAAGAAACAGTCAAAACAGATAGCTTAAAGTAACAGATAAAGAGTTGCACTTTCTAGCTTAATGTAATGGATAAATGGTCAAAAAAGGATAGCCACAGTAATGAATGTGCAACAGAAATAGTAAACCAGAGCCTCGGGTAATAGAGCAGTTCATTAACAGTTCAAATAGATAGCTAAAAGTAACAGATAAAGGGTAGCATTAGCTAAGTTGAAGTACGAGATAAATGTTTGGTATACAGTCTGGAATAACACATTTTCTGTCATCTATGAGCGAAAGTATGTTTCATCAGCCTTCAAACAGTTAATCTGTGCAGAAGTTGTGGCGTTTCTGTTCTACAGTAATTAGGTTAAATCCAGCCAGATGGTAGAGGTTTGTTCTTATTTGCAGCGAACAAATGTTGCAAAACCTCATAAGCCCCAACTCAAATAGGCGTCCACCTGTCTGAAAGTGTCCTTGATCAAAACACAGAATCCTTTTTAAATCCAAGGGCACACAGAGGCCAATTCTGTTCCCCTGTAAAGCTCGATCAAGTATCACATACCACTGCATGCTCTTATACCTGAGAATACCTGACAAAAACAACACAATCTGTGACAGTTAACTGGATACGTCCTCAGAGTCTTCTGCACTGCGTGATCTATCAAAGCTCCACCAGCTCAGTTCTATCAGTGGTTGGTTTACTTGGCTTCATGTCATCGAGTTTGTCTTATGATTAAATATTCATAGACACAGGCCTCATTTAATGCCGCCTGCTCCATATATCTAACTTTCACTTGCAAACACTTGGCAAACTAAAATTCAGAGCGCTCTCGACATCATCTCAACCCACACACACAAAAATAGCACTAAGGAACATATACACGGATGCATGCGCCCACGGGTGCATACAGGAGGGGAGTCTGTGCCAGGACTCTGAAGTCTGTCTGCTTGGCATGTTCTCCCTATTGCCCAAGAGAAACTGCTCTGAAAATCGTGACATAAACAGGTTGGGGCGTTTTTTAATTTTTTTATTACAGTGGTTACATCTAAAACAATAACATCAATACACGTCCTACTTATCAGAACAAAATTACACTCGTGGAAAATGTTTACACGGTTGATTCTTGGATTTTCAGTGCATTCCAGGCAATAGCATGATAGTTCTTATGTAACCTCTTCAACTCGACCTATCTTGTCTCATTCTGCCACAATTACACTTTCTGATATTTGACAGCCAGAAACTCAAACACGCTATTATGTTCACTAGATTTGACTGTTGTCAGGTTTATGCAGAAAACCTGTTTGACATTTGCAGATAAAAAACACTGCTGCTGTAGTCTTAACCCAAACAAGGAGAAATCACATTACTCTGTGTTTTGTGTCTTCTGTGTCTGGAGTTTTCCAGCAAAGAAAATGTAAATTGTGCTCTTAAAGAAATAACAAGCGATTCAGTTTGGATTTCTTGTCTTTGATAAATACATTTTGGTTGATGTTTGACCATTTCTTGTCTTATGAATACAATATTTACAGTAATATGACCAGTCAAGGTGTATAAACGTCAAGAAATAATTGGAACAAATCTGTCATGTGACTCAACACAATGACTTGAATGAGGAAGCAAAAGGCACATCTGTGAAGTGTGTTTGGGTATGTGGGTGTACATCCACATGTGCTTGTGTACATTAAGTAGGTCGTGTTTAGGAAGTTAGGGGGTTGGGTTTTTCTCTTATTAGGGTCAATAGGTTTGACTGATATCGTACTATACTGTAAAACAAGATGAGAGGGTGGGGTCGGCCTAATGAGGTCATGTATACTGTGTCACAGGGGAGGATGGAGGGCGAGAAAGCGGTGTGGGCCTTCCGGTTGGGTGCCTGTATGGGTCACACTGCACCCTGGGGGACTTGACGGCAGGGATTGGGGGAGAGGGGCAAAGAGAAAGCCCTCCCTGTCTAGCCTGTGGGTACGTAGACACAAAAAAAAGAGCAGACGAGATTTTACGTCTGAAGTGGCTGTCATGCTGCCTTGACTATATGCCAGATTGGGATTAAGAGCAAATGGAAGATTGGACCAGACAAGTCGAGGCGCCCAACACTTTTGTCTCCATGGTAAAAGCTTAAAACAACTGCTTCATAAATTAGAAAGCGGGATTCAACACTTCTGTTGGTTTACAAAAAGGACTCACTTTTCAGGAAGCATTCAAAAACATTTCCTTTGATTAATTTTTTCATATGCACATTTCCTGTCAAAGTACTGTTTTTCAAGTTCAAAATGCACCCAGAGCTCATGAAGATGTTTTAAAGATGACTGGATGAACTCAATCTTAGCAATGAAAACATGTGGGAGTATCTTATCAAGTGGCAGATGATTTTATTACACGTTTTATGACAAAACTCAGTTTTAAGACTCAATTAGAGATTTAACAACTTTCAAAGGGGGGGGGGGGGGGTCCATTAAGGTTATTGTGTATTCCTGTTTTGTACCAGATTTCCATTTACTCCCTAGAACAAAAATGCAGAGAGGAACTTATAAACTATGAACTCATCCAGAGTGGATCTATTTGTATACGATACTTGCATGTGTCATTCATTCATCATGTGAGTGGGAGATAAACTTCCTCTGGGGAGAAACAGCTGTGTTTTACCATCCGCGCCTCTCTGAAGCAACACCTTTCTCTTCATATCCTGTTATTCACTTCACAGCTGTCTGGGTGTCCACCAGAGCTTTTGTGAATGATAATGATCTCTCTGATGAATAATTCAGAACTGATAGGAAAACAGAACAAATACATTCTCTGCTGGGTTTGGTGTCACTCAGCTGACTGATCTGAAAACAGGAACCCACCGAGCAAAGAAGTGAGGTCAGTGGTCAAACATCACAGATAGCACTAGCTAAACTGGTGAGTAAAATAAAAAGCAGATTATTTGATTTGATTTATCGATAGCTGAGGTTCCATTTAATTGTCAAGCGAATTTATCACATTTGCCACATTTACATCAACTGGTTTAAAGATAATAAACTAGGCTGCGCTACTTGTTAGATGGTGGGATCCACCTGAACCGGCATATTCCATGGTAACAGGACACAAATCCTCTTTCTAAGAGCAGCTGGGACAGCGTAACATTTGTTAATGAAGATCTAGCAACTTTATCGAGTGAATGCAAATAACACTATTATTATTGCTCATCCCACTTAGCTAATGCTTCTAAAGCCTTGAAAGTGCTGTTGGTGCATCAGTAATTATGACACTTTCACCGGATATAACACCCAAAATTGTGTCCCCGGGGATGTACGAAAGTAACTTTTCGATAGGCTACGTTATGCATAACACACTGAAAAGCGAAAGAAGAGGTCCTGGACCGGAAAACAAATCAGTTGTTTGCCAGCAATCAATAAACCTCAAAGAAGAAGAAACAAAACCAGTCGCCTTATCCATGGAAACTAATCTGGGTATGTGAATCTTATGGCAATATCCAGGAAGAGACAAAGATGATAGCTTCTTCCTCTTCTTCTGCTCTCGGAGTGGAACCATCTAACTTGTCATGTGGGTTAAATGTTTGCTACATCAGAACATATCTGGAAAAAGTGTTTTCATCTCCCATGAAGCACTCTCTTTTTCCAAAAAGGCAAAAACCACCTCAAGCCAACGTCATAACTTCTTTGTTCATGAGATTATCTCAAAAGTGGGTGGGGAACAAGAAAGATGACTTCTCTTTCATCAAGAACAAAATCTGTCTCGTATTTTTTGTTTCGTCTGAAAAATGAAATGGGCTTCATACAACAAAAATCCCAAATCTACCAAGCAGAGAAGTTTCATTTATGCCTGCTTTGATGAGACAAGAAGGCGCCTCAGGGACTAGAGAGAGAGTAATTGAGATCTTGAGACAATGTGGGCGCCAAGAGGAACATAAGGCATCAAAAGTCAGAGATACAGTGCATCTACGTGTGTGTATGTGTCTGTGCATCTCATTCTTGGCATTAAGTAAGATTCCCTTCAGCTCTGATCAGCTGAAATCATGTTAAATCATACTTCAATGATCCACGGTTCTCAGTTTTGAGAGGAGGAAATCTTTAGTTCCAAAGGATCTTATAAATTATCTGCAGAGAGCTTTAAGCTTCATGAAAGTGCTTTTTTGTGAGAGTCAGACTGTCTGTCCAAGTCAGTCCCAAAAAAAAAAATAAAGAAACTCTTATTTCCAAGCCTAAACCTGATATCCTCAATCAGCGTCTGCCCATGTACGGCTGCAGCAGATCCACTGTCGTGTCATCCAGCTCATCCTAGCCTCTATAGTCCTCCATCAACTCCTCTGGGTGAGATAAAAGGAAGTCTGAGCTTAAAAGGAGGGCGATGAAACATGGAGATACTCAAGAGAAGAGGGTGAAGTGGCGTGTGGGGCGAGAAGAAAGAACTGAAATGACTAGCATGAGAAAGACAAAGCTGTAGTGGCGAGAGGAGTGCAGTTGATGACGCATAAAAAAACCTCTCAACTCAACTCATCTCAGAACATGATGCACACTCTCTCTCAAGAGGATAGTATCTCAACTCTCCTTCTAAACTTCCACCAACATGCCCCCTCAACCTCAATCCGCTCCATCCTTCCTTTCTTTATCAGCAGCTTCTAAAGTCTCCTGTTATAATCTCTCCTCGCTCCGCCTCGTCTTTTTCATTCTTTAGCAGCAGCTGCAGAGACTGAGGGATAATATTAGCACCCAATTCATCTACATCACCCCTTACCAAAGTACCACTTAAGTCAAGCCACTTCCCTGTCGCATTTGCATTCAAACGTACAGCATATCTTCATCTAAAAAGCAGCCTGTTACAGTACTTCAACACATCCTAGAGAATCTGAATTGCTTGCAAAATGGAATGAATAACATTGCAGTTTAATAAAACAACATTATTGGTGGATGTAAGTAAAGCACAAAGTGAAAACCATCACCATAAACCACATCTGTATGTCGTACTTATGGATGTTAAATGTCATTGGTCCATTGTGACTGGAATACAGCCGGGGGAGAAGGATTGGGACATTGAATAATGGTGCCCTGTGGCTACAATCTAATGATCAAAATAAATATCAATGTTAATTCGATTGCGGGAGCGATAAATGTCAATTAATCTAACATGTGCTTGATTAAACTCATTCTTCACCTCCACCTGACCGATATTTCTTTCTGTGCACCATGTGCAAACTGCAGCTTCCAGCTGAGCTGAGAATATGCCACATGGACACACTGTATTCTGTCATCCGGAGCCAGCTGCACACAACTGGTTTCCTACTTTGTCGAGCCACAGTGACTCCAGCTCAAACGTAGAATTCGTCATCTCTCAGAAAGTTTCCATATTTCAGATGGTTTGAATATTTCATTTTAATTTTGCAGGCTGACAAAGGTCATGGTGGTCTTTTTAAACAGCATCCTCTTTTCACAGAGACATGATTTCTTTGTTCCTCGTGGTCTGCAGAGAGGACCGGCACACCCACACAAACACTAAGCCTCACTAACCATCGAGAGGATTGTTGAATAGCTGCTGCTGAGCCTAATAGTTGGCTTTTATTAACAGGCTTCTGTGCCCTTCCACTATTCAGACTATGGAGCTAATTGCTCTGATCTCTACTTGAATGGTCTTTTTTGCTGCTCATTATGAGAGCTCTGCACCATCTTCTCCTTCTGTCTCCTCCTCTTTCCCCCTCTCAGGGGGTGAGGGATAGTAGAAATAAATTGAGAGAAATAGATGAGAAAGAAGAAAAATCTTTTTACAGAGACAAAGCAGCTTTGCTTGTGGTTTGTGGGAGCAGTGCTTACTGGGAGTTGGAGTCTTGCCAGCCTCAGGGAGCAGACTTAACAGTATTGGTTGATAAGCTGTTCCATCTAAACAAACATTTGTTAAAACTGCATGGAGGCCATTCGGAGGAATTTGGTGCTGAAGCTCTCCTATATGGGGCAAACAGAATTAGGCCAACTCATTTTTGACCATCAGAGGATGATAATGACTGTGAAAGGAGGCAGACTTACTGTCCTACACGAAAAGGATACAAACAGTTAGGTAATTACCTGATGAAAAGTCAACGCACATTATCGAGAATGTAAGTGCACTTATTCATAGCCTGCCACTAATCATAGTTATATAAGCTGAATGTAATTATCAATCTTTTTTTCTAATTATACATCACTTTGCAACAAGACCAGAATATTCCACTGGACCAGCAAGGTGAAATCATTACAAATGATTATTAATGTTACCTTAAAGGTTTTTTGTGCTGACAACAGGTTAAAACATGCTGCAAAGAACCAGCAGAGGCAGCGAGGAAGAATGCTGCAAGTTGGTAAACATTAGTGTGCAGTGCTAGCTCAAAACATGCTGTTTGGCACAGATTATCTGGTAATGTGAGGGGTTTTACGATTCCAATTTTAAACCTCCTGAACTGCTCAAAGATTCATCAGGGCTGCTTTGCAATTTAAAATCTGGATGATTACACTGGTGCCTACCAAGCCGGACCGCAACAAAAGCTGAGGGCGCTGCCAGGCAACAGTAAACTTTCTATCCCTTGAGGCTAACGGTAGCTAGCATTCTACTGTTAACAGAAACTTCAAATGTCACCTCTAGTTGTTGCTGAAAAAAAAAAAAAGGAAACCTGACATATCACTCTTCCAGACTCATTTAACCTAGTGCCTTTTTTTTTCAATGCAATGTGTTACTAAAGCAAGTTGTTGCACCATAGCAATCTCATTTACATTTGGAGCAGATAAGATGAAAATATAGAAAGTTTCAGCTAATAGAGGAGACAGAGTTTTTAGAAAGAACGTAATTATCAGAATTGTAAAAACAGCTCTAGATCTTGTTAATGTGATTTGAATATAGGGGTTGAACTCTTTATACCCTCATGGGGTTAAAGGCGTTTTATTCAGGGTGATATCTGGCCACAGTCCCTCCTGCTGGTGTAAAAGCATGGAAAGTGTTTCTGCAGTCCTACAGTGGACAGGAACTTTCCATTCCTAACTAATAAAATCCACAGTGTCACATGGCAGAACCCAAAATGGCTAAATCAGACGGGTTCCTGGTTGTAGTGATGCCTTTTCAGGCAAATGGAAAGTAGGGCACTGCCAGACTGGCACTGGGCAGTCGGCTCAGAAACCGGAGGGGGCACGCATGAGAGGGCTGCTCAAGCCATTAGAAATAAATATGTGAGACTATGACTGGTGCTAGAGCAGACAATCAGGTAAGATGCATTGTCTGTGCTTGTGTGCTCGTCTGTACAATTCTGTATTTGAAGACAGATCTCAGATCAGCTTGAAGAGGAAGAAATCAGCAGGTGACTTGGCCTCCAAGCCACGGGTGAGGGACACAGAGAGGACACATCTGCCAGTGCACAAAAGACAAGCAACTGAAACAGACTCATCAGCCATCCCACCAGAAAAAAAGCCATAATCCACCTTAGAGCAGGTGTAAGGACACATAAACAATGTTTGACAGACAAAATAACAAGACAAAGGAGAACCAAGAGGTCAAACACAAAAAAAGAAACTGTCTAATTCAACATAATCTACAGTTTCAGTCTGGACACATAAAACAGGGTGTAAACCCAATAGTGATGACTGTTTTCTAACAAACCTAAACAACGACACTGATGGAAATCCAAATCCACAGAAACACTCACAAAACAAAATGACTCATTTGCAGGGAGGGGACGCACGGCTGGCCACAACCCATCCCCAGTGTTTCTTTTCTCCAGTGCAGTAATGGCTGCACTGACCATCTGAAAATGCTGTAGAATTGATTTAAGTCTCAGAAATGAGATATAAAATTCATTCTGAGCTGACTTCAGATATGTCTCAATGAGTATCTACCTGGTCAAATAAAAAAAGAGAGAGTGAATATGGTTCGTGTGCACAGATGGCTAACAATATGGGTCCCAGCAGCTTATCACCAGGAAACACACACACACACACACACACACACACACACAGAAAAAGATACTGTGTGTGAATCACATTGGTGGCTTATAAGCATACAGCAGAATATTTTCCAATCCAATGGAGAGTAGCAAGAGTGGCTGAGATGTTGTCTAGCTGAATGAGCATTTAAACATTCTGTAGGTAACATTGATTTTTTTAAGAAGCTTCTGTGTAGGATTATCCATCACTGCAGGACCATATAGGGCCATGAAAGAACTCCCTCAGCAGGCAAAATCCTTATTATATCTTGAAAGCCTCAAACTCTGACATGAGCAACAGTAAAGACATAACATTGCGTGAACGTCCAGCCACTGCAGACTGTAACACTGCAGCTATAGTGACCATGGTATACATTACTGATGATTATAAATGTCATTTTATCAGCCATCGGCGGCACTCTGGAGTTACAGTATGTTGTTATCAGAAGAACACACTGTACTGACCTTTCATCAACACTTGTTAATGGAGCCACGTTTTTGTCTGGGCGCTTAGGGCACGTGTCGAGTAATTAGCAACAAATCTGTCGTTTAAAATGGCTTTTAATTAGCTACCCAATACAGGTTCTCTGCTGGGTTGTATTGTTAAACACTTACAGTAAATCATTGACAACAACCAATTAAAAACTAGGTTGCGCAAGTGGCCTGCCTTTGGGTACACACTAAACAGAGAAATTAATTTCCTCTTCAGCGTTATTTATGATTTCCTCCATGTCCCCTTTACATGATGAAGAATGGAGGAACATGTGATATCTGCTCGGACACTCTTTTGTACACACACATAATCACACACACACACACACACACACACACACACACACACACACACACACACACACACACACACACACACACACACACACACACACACACAGCAGTATTCAGGCATTACAGAGGATTACAGAACAGGCTGGAGTTAATAAGCTCATAATTACTGCTAATTCCATCTGCCACCAGGATCAGAGCAGGCCAGGGGTGATGGCTAGAGTCGCAGTGCGTGTGTATATGTATGTGTATGAGTCCATGCAGGGAGATAGCAGGTCACATCCCTAAATGGCCATCACAGAGGAGAAACCCTGGTGTGCCCTTTTGACAGGCATATCCCTGACAGCAATGGCCCGGGGGTTTAGGACACAAACACACACACACACACACACACACACACACACACCAACGCATACACATCAGATGCACTAAATTGCTGTTGTCCCCTGGAGTGGGAGCTTGAATTAGCTGTCAGATGTGTGTGATGTTAGGGGCTGGTGGGAATAGCGACTTTGCTGAAGTTACTGCTCCATTGAGGGTTGCACTTAAACCAGGCAGGGCTGTGCATATCTGGCTCTCAGATGTGTGTGTGTGTGTGTGTGTGTGTAGAAGGATATTAAGGTACATCATTCTTCCAAGATCTCCTTGCAACGATGGGGACACATTCTACGAATGTTTGGGGCTTTCAGGGTGGAAAGTTGAAGTACTGAAAAGGCACTCAGGAATCCTGGTCAGCAAAAGGTTTTTTTTCTGAGTGTGGGGGAGGTAGAGATAGATGGACGGCGAGAGAACTGTACGGCTTGGAAGAAGAGGAGGAATTGCTTCAGCGAAATTCTCCTCAGACAGCAAATTTATCTCTGAATCTCTTGTCTCCTCCTGACCTCCCCAGGGTGGACAGGAGAGGTTTGCTCAGAGTTCAATGCTGAGAGTCGACGTGGCTCAGAACTAATTCATCCCCGTGAAATGAAGCAGGACCGCTGAAACAGTGGAGGGCCTCCAAGCTTCATATAAGGAACTTTGAGTGTTGAAATACTCTTGGAACCAAAAATTGTGACTGTTGATCATGTGGACGCCAACTGGGTCATCTTGATCTTCTCATACTGTGAAGCCCCAAAAAGGAAAAGCATTGGAGCTGAGAGAGGTGTGCACGGGACACATACTCTTCTTTGTATGTGCCTTCTTCTCACTAAGCTCAAATTGGGTTAAAGTTTAAAGGTTACTGACCCCCAGTCTAAATAAGGCTGATGCAGGGCTTTGAATGCAGTCACAATACAAACAATGCCTTTTGAATGCATTCAGCATAAATCAAAGCTTTGATTGTGAAACAAGAATGGGAGTAAAGTGTATAGCAATTTCTCCACAAAGTGATGTTATGCTCTTAATATAAGAGGCATGACAAATTGGGTCAAAGAGCATCAGATTTCAGAAGATATTAAAATGCCTCAGTGTGTTAGCTGGTGACCAGCAGGGCTCTTATGTGACCCAATAACCCTTGACCCCCAAAAGTACCCCAACTTTCTTCCAGACTGCCTTTTTTCTCTACATGTGAGCAGGAAGTAGAAGAGGGACAGCACTCCTGGGACAAGGTGGAACAGCCTTTAAATCACCTCCATAAGTAGTTCAGTCTGGGGTGCAGTGTGGACTGTGGAGCGCTTCCCAGCCCCAAATCAAGGGCTACGAACTTGGGAGGAGCTCACAGGGGGAACCCCAGAATGCAGAGGCCCAGGATAGGGGCTGGACGCTGGGGTAGAGTTACCTCTGGCCTCCCTCCAGACACATCAACGACAACAAAACAGAGTGAAATACGATACAGCCAACCTGTTGGGTTTTGTAAAGGGAAGATGTTGTACAGGCCAAGTTTAATGACTGATACTGAGCAAGAAATCCAACAGGCCAGTGACAGGACAGTATTCATTTACAGTAATGAGGATATTGTCAGTGTTTGCAGTGCTATCAAATGTATCACAAAAGGGAACCAACTGCCCCCTAACACTGTCATACACACACACACACACTCATGCACATATAGCAGATGGAGGAACTATGATGTCAGCATGATGTGAGCCGGTGTTCATGGGAAAAGGGGCAGTGGCTCAATATGGCGACCAAATGCCTCAGTCACAGCAACTGGCACAGAACATAAATAACATTTCAGAGGGCATCTTCTCTTGACACAAAGAAACTGTCATGTTACAAAACTGTATGGCTAATAACAGTGACGAGCAGATTCTATGCTCTGCGAAAACAAACCAAGCAATGTAGCAAACTAGACAGTGAAGCTTATTGGATGAATTCCTGGCTCTTCTTTGAGTCACTTCAACAACTTCTTAAAGCAACATCATATTTTGATGTTGGAAATGTAACTGGAGTTAAGGTGTCGTGATTTTAGAATATTCAAATTTCTATTAAATTAGAAAAAAATTTAATAGTTCATGTGACTGTGGTAAAAATATATTTTTGATATTTTTTTTTTTAAGGTGTAATTGTCATTTTATGTTATAAGACATTTGTATAAAATGTGTTTGTGAGGTGGCTTTGACATTTCACTTTTGACCACCAATTCATCCTTGAGTCCAAGTTGACATTTGAGCTAAATTTAAAGAAATTCCTTCAAGGCGATCCTGAAATATCACATTAAGAATGGTATGGACAATCCAAAAAACATAACGCCTGCAGCCACAGCTTTCACCAGCCTGGAGCTGTAAAAACTCATAAACTATATCAAGTACGGCATACAGTCTACTGGGCTTTTTTTTTTTATTATTGAGCAAAGAGATCACAATTGAGATTGTGGCTGCAATTAAACAGCTCCTGGTAATTGCTCTTAGGCCCGACTGCCCACACCTACTTCAGTGTTGTAATCAGTTTTCATGATAACTCATAGCTCATTTTCATTTAATAACTTGATTGTGTTAAACTCCCCAGATTAGTACAGGCAACAGCAGTATATTTCCACATTGCTGTGAGATGTTTAATATGCTAACTGGAGTGGATCTGTGGATGTAACCTAAGAGGCCAAGCAGCATCTCTTCAGTCAGTTTGGGGGGTAAGAAAAGAGTAGGTATGTTTAGACTGAGAGATACCACAAGGGGAGAACGTGTGAATTTTGTAATTGCGTAGGTTTTTCTAAAAAGTCAAATCAAGCTTCACAAAGACACTACAGATCTGAGTAGAACACCACCAAGCACCTGCCAAAGGCTGTCCAAACATCACCTCAACAAAAAAAGAATGAAAGGCCCATTGACTGGAGCAGAGATATTCTTGCACTTCTTCTGGCTGAGATAAAGCAGACACCTATTAAAACACACAAAGTACTCCCATGCTGTGGAGGGGACAGACAGGTCGCTGTATCTGTGTGTTTATTTACATGAACACATGTGGTGGTCACCAATAGGCCTGGGGGCGCACCCTGCATGAGCACGCACCCATCACCTGCTGTCACTCATAACACACGCACACCCTAGTCATGCCACTTAAAGTTGTTACAGTGAGTTTAGGAGACATTCCTCGCCCTCGGGCAGCTCAAAACACACACACTTCACATTCCAGCGAGTGTATTCTTGGGTTCCACTCCCTAATCCTCCGACATATGCAGATGCACAAATGCATACCATCTCACGAGTGCACACACAAAAATAAAATGACGGACGCAGAAGTTCCAATCAAGCGGAAATATTCTGTCTGAAGTTCCCCTATCCCAACATGTAGCGATGGAAAAAAATCTCTGCAAGTTTCAGGGCAAGACACTGAGCTTTTTAACTCACTCATCATTTTGTTAAAAACTACTTCACTATCAGGTGAAAATTACATCCTGAGTTTGTTATTCTCTGTGGCCATTGAGGTTTGGCTTCAAGCTCTCTTGCTCGAGTCTGTTAAGGTGGACTGTCGTCTGGCTGTAGGTCCTAATTTGACTTTGATGTAACAGAGAGACTCACTAAACTGCAGGGAGCACCACCTCGTGAAAATATGAGATGTGTTTGTGAACACAGGCTCCTGTGTGTACAATAAAAAAGTGCATGTGTCTTACAAGCACAGGTTACAAGCATCTGTTGTTTCGCTCTCAGGTCTCCCTAATGACCTTGTAGGTTGGACAAGTTCGCTTGTTCACTTAATTGCCTAACATCAAGAGTCAGTTGTCGTATGAAATGACTGGCCTGGTGTATTATTCACCATTTTGACCTTCTATCGAAACTGACCTGAAATTAAGACATTTGTCTGGAATTTATGGCAGTGTAGCTGCAGAGAGTAAACCTCTTCTAGGACTTCCAGGCCTTTAACTTTCGGTGTGATCTGGTTGGTCTGCAACTGGATCAAAACACCCTGCACATTCGCAGCAGAGAAGATTTTAATGTTTTTGATTATTCTGCTGTTTCTATGTGAACACGAACCTTTTTAAACATATCCAAGAAAATGCCTGTGTGGATAAAAAGCTTTCACCTCCTAATTTGTGTTTTCATATTTATCTGGACTTGTGTTGACATGTATATGCACTGAAGATTATGAAGTCCTGCTCATGAATCATAAGGGTGTGATAACATCGTCAACAGCCCGTTGACCTTTCTAACTCATCCTGCGTCTGAGTCAGCAAAGTTTGTTTCCAAAGCAATCTTATCTATTTTTGCTGGAACCCTTAGACAACATTTATATGTTTGTGATGAAAACAGTTTGTAAGCTGAAGCTTTCTATATCTTCAAACTACAGCAAAAACAATCCTGGACAAGTGTTCTCAATGGAGACTGCAACCATTACTTTCAATGCTGGTTAATCTGCCAATATTCTCACGATTTATTGTTCAGTCTACAAATGTCAAAACATTGTGAAAAATGCCCATTACAATTTCCCAGAGCCCGAAAAGATGTCTGATAATTGCTTCTCTTGTCCAACCAACAGACCAAAACCCAGAAAACTCTTAATTTAATGTAATAAATTACAAAGACAAGCAGCAAATCTCTACATTTAGGACACTGGAACCGGTAAATGTTTGACATTTTTGTTGGAAATTTTACTTTTAATGAGTAATTAATAATAGTTTGCTGTTAATCTTATTTTGATTGACTAATCGATTGGAAGACCACTCTTTGTAAGTACTGTATTTACCAAAAGGTCAAAGTGTCTAAGCACTGTTAGCAGTCAGGTGCCACCTGACAAACCCGATCAACATGTCTCAACGCCGTGGCGAATGAGCCGCTTCACTGCACGTGGCCACACAGATGGATATAATTATGATGTAGTAATCAGAAAACATCACAGTTTTCAGCATTAATTACTACACGAGGTGTCTAGTGAACCAGCTGATGGCAAGTAGCTGTCAACCAACCAGAGCTGCTGACCAACACTCCCTAAGTAAATGACATCAGCTGTGACATGAGCCTGGTCTGCATCACGGTGACCAAAGCTCCAACTTTATTTAATCAAGAGAATTCGGGTGTGACTAACATTAATGAGTGATGTCACCAGCTCGCAAATCAGCTATTTGTACAAAGCTGTGTTTGTTAACCAGGGGTGGAACTAGATATGGTGGAAGATCATGCTGACCAGGCTTTTTTCACACACACACACACACACACACACACACACACACACACACACACACACACACACACACACAGCAAAAGCCACTAAGTTGATGTTGGATTGTTTTCAATATGACTAATAAAGAGTTGATCAAATCTTTGTGTTGGCTAGTGGAACTGGTTATCCAATGATGCATGTTTAATGTTTCATTACGTGGACACACACATGTGCGCACGCACACACACGTTGACACCCACACACACTTACGAACGCCCCCTCTGGTTTTGATCATATAGTTTATCGGTCTTTTGACAGCCAGTCTTTTTAAACACACATGTCCAACTCAAACAAGCATATCTAAAAAAACACTCTGACTGGGACTGAAAATGTGTGTGTGTGTGTGTGTGTGCCTGTCTGTCAGTGGGTTGTATGTATATGTGTCTGCTGGGTGTGTCCAATGCCCTGATATAAGGCCACTCTGTTCTAATGGGTTTACATCCAGGGTCAATGGATGCTACAGGGGTCAGCTGAATGAAACAAACAGCTGACCCCATCAAACCATCTCCAACACACACACACACACACACACACACACACACACACAGAGAGAGAGAGAGAGAGAGAGATTCAATAAAAGCATCTCTATCCATCAATGTTGTCTTAATGCCTCTAAAAGCACCACAACTCCATGATAGGTCCGACAAATAACTTTCAATACATCTCAGTCTTCTGCTGCAGCTACATGTTCCCATCCAACATCACCATCCTCCTCATATCAGCTGCCCTACATTAGCCCACACATTTAGACATACAATTAGGTAACTCTCACATAGCGTGGGTATATAAAGATGATAAGGGGGAGGCCTGCTGTCCTTCGCCCAATCACAGCAGATATACCGGCTGAAGGCGTCGTTCAAAATGTAGGTCAGCAGCCAGTTGAGTAGAATGCGGTTCGGTCCGCAGCGGATCGATGCGAACACACCCACTCACACACACCCACGCACGCGCGCGCGCACACACACACACACACACACACAAACCTGCATGGACACACACTACCACTAACCTTGCTCTCAGTCATTCATATCCTCCTTCCACTTCTGCCTCTGCCGAGTGACCACCACACACACACCAGTTGTCACAGCGCGCAGCTCAAAACAATGGACACACTTAAGGCGCGCATGCATTATGCGCATTCACATCCATTAGCACTTGATTGTGATTAGATGATTTGCAGTAACGCGTCTGCTCTCTGGTGTATAAATCCATTTGATGCCAATGCGGGAACCCTGCGCTGCCTTTTAATACGCTGATCCCTAAAAAAAAAAGACAGTGCTGCTGATTCAACGTATGGTTTTCCGCATTGAGGTCTGCACCTATAGATGCAGACTGTGGCTGCATCTATACGCCCCCAGTCTGTCTACTAGGCTGAGATACGGTATCCTATAATAATCTGAGCGCATGTCAGTCGCACTATGAAACGTGCCACCATGCAGCTGTTGGAGTTTTATCAATGAGACGTGCTGCTGGCGCTCTTTACGCACCGCTTCTACAACCCAACTGACCGCTAAAAACACAGGCTGGCGTTAGTCCCGCGCATATTTTACACAATCTAATAAAGCAATGTCACCAGTGTGTCAATTAGCTTCTCTCATCCGGTGTCCTCGGTCACATGCACGCTCCCGGTCTCATCCGTTACCTTGACAGAAAGTGCATTGTCCTCCCCGCGCGCTGCGGCGCCGGGAGCTGCAGCATTTTCCCGTTCAGCACGCGTCCGCTCATTCTTCAACCGGCCAGCTCTCACGCCGCTTTGTTCCTGTTGGGCATGTCCCGCTAGTACGATGAGAGAAAGACAGAGAGATCCACCCGATGCTTTTCCTGTCCGCCGCTGATAACCGGGGGCTGAACCGCCTGTACGAGTCAGCAGCGTTAACTGACTGACTGACCCACTCCCGCAGTGTGCCTCCACTCTCTCTCTCTCTCACACACACACAGAGGGAGGGAGGCGATGAGCATGGAAAGGGAGGGAGGGAGAATAGAAAAAGGCAACACCCCGAATTCCTCCTCCTCCGGCCCCCGTTGCACTGATCGCGACCAGCTGTGCCTTTTCCAAAAAGCGCATAGAGGCTTTAACGCGCATTCAGCCGCATGATAAAACCCGCAGTCATCACATTCTCCAGAGCGACATGTCAAAGACGTTTTCACACTCTTAAATCTCCAATCAACACACGAGACAGCCCGCCCTGTCCGAGTCCCATCACCCAGCCCCCTTATCTCAAGTGAAGGCTGGCATTCACGTTTCATCGCGGTTGACAGAGGAGGAGGAAGTACAAGTATCAATAACATGAGGTCAAATTTATTATTATTTCACAGAGCAAACATCAGCAGGAAAAGTTTATGCACTCGTGATTCATGACTGATGCGCTGATGTGCAATCTGGAGACGGTTTCCAATCAAGACATAGTGTTCATAAGTGGGACCTAATGGCTTTACTCATGTTTAATCATTTATTCATGCTTCATATCTGTAATGAACCATTTGTAAAAAAATAAAAAAATAAATAAAATTTGGGGTTGCCAGGTTGTGAAAAAAATGCTTTTTTGGCTGGGATATGTCCTGCTTCAGCATATCTCGCTTTGCTTTTTTAGCTCTTCAATCCATAAAACCATGGAGTATCTGGCCCAGTATCCATTTATAACAACAGTAGACTTGATGGATTACTGTAAAAATAGTAAATCTGTAATAACGGGCCACGTGATTTCATATTAAATCTGTAGCAAGTGGACGTTTGAGCTTATTACCCCCGTCAACTGTGTCCATCTTTAGACTAAGTTTGATAGCAGTAAAGGGGACTGTTGGGCCTTGGCAGAGGTATGCGCTCCACTTAGTGCCATTCTACTGTAGTTTAAGATGTAAGAATGCATCACATGTTATAGTCTGGTCAAATGTTTTCAATGTAAAATCTTAATCTGCAATGTAAGCAGTGATATCAGCTGTAAAAAGTACATTATTTTCCTCTTAAGTATAGAGACACATAAATATAACGTGTCATTTAAAGGAGTAAAGTAGCTTTAAACTTCAGTATAGTACCTGAGTAATTTTACTTTCTGTCCGGTAAATATGACAACTCAGCTTTAAATATGGGCTTTATTGTGTGAAGACCATAACAACTCATAGATATCTCTGTGAAATAATACAAAAAACGTAGTTTGATTTATTACACATAAAAATCTCTCAACAGTCGCCCACTGTCTGGAAGAAACGCTGGCTAGTAGCCAAACCAACGAGGGCATAAATAAGCCTCAATCAGGATGTAATGAAGCAGGCAGGGTAAATGACTCTAGTGTTTCTATTGTAACGGAGTGTGTATTGGCTATTGGAGACTTTCAGAGGGATAGAGTGGCTATCATGTATCCACTCCCGCGCCCCCCTCCCGAGCTCAGCCCCCCTCACAACATCCAGTGGTGTTTAAACACTTAAGGCACTGAGTGGACCCCAGTGAATAGATCTGCCTGTCTGCTGGGTCTGTTCAATAAATGAATGCAGGGTGAGAAAAAGAGAGACAGAGGAGGGGGGAGAGATGGAGATAATTAACTTTTCAGTCAAGACTAAAAGGGAGAGAGTGGTAAAGAGAGAGAAAGACAAGGGATAGAAACAGAGAGATGCACCCAGAGAGAGAGAGAGAGAGAGAGAGAGAGAGAGAGAGAGAGAGAGAGAGAGAGAGAGAGAGAGAGAGAGAGAGATCATTAACACACCCTTTTTAAGTGCAGAAGGAACAAAGACAGGATTATTCAGGGTGCTGCTCACCCGTACCAAGCAGGGCGAGGTGGGTACTGTGTGTGTGTGTGTGTGTGTGAGAGAGAGAGTTGGGGGTCTGATTGGCACATTGGCATGCTGAACTGCAGGTGTGTGGAGCCGCTGCCATCATTTGTTGCCTAGCGTTACTAATAAAGAGTAAAAGAAAACAGTTTCCATGTGCACACACAAACACTCCCACATCCACACGCACACACTCACAATCCTCCTTAAGTCAGTGTAAGCCTTTGCTTTTATTTATGTCAACGCTCATCAGAGTTTCTGGAAAGGGCAGTTGGACAGCGCTCTGAGCCTGTCTGGCCAGCTTTTACTTTGACCGCTGACTCATGTCCAGACATGCCCTCTGACTGTCTCTTTTTTTCACTTCTACCCTCCTTTTCACTCAGTATCTAAGACCACAGTGCCTGTTTTGAACCAAAGTGTTTGTGTGAGTGGCTTGGTGCAGTCGACCAGTATAATTTGGTGGTGATGTAACTCTGTAATGACAGTATACAGGCAGGGTCATCCATACGACCCTGGGAACCCGTCACTCCTCTGCTGATGAAAGAGACAAGCGACCTGGGAAAGCTCATTCCCCTTATCAGACAAGGAACACACACAGACACACGGAGGCACATGCAACACTCAATTTGCCACAAACTGTATATATACAAACATTGAACTCACCGCCCTCACACACGTATCAGACTGAAATACTCCTCGTTATCATCACACACAAAGAAATACTTCAACACGACAACACTTGCCACCTGCTTCCTAACCACGCTCACACAGCATTCCCCAGTGATGGAATGTAACTACATAACTTTATTTACTAGTTCATTTGCAGGTTGCATGCTGGATCAGAGCTAAAGTAAAAGTGATTTATTTTATCAACAATCAGATTGAATAAAAACAAATTCTAATCATCAGAAAATAGCTGAAATATCGGATCTGATAATCAGTTGACCGATAATATGCTGTATATACATACATACACAAAATATGTATGGTTTATTTTTGAACATTTATTGCCAGGAAGTTACTGCTGATACTTAAGTATCTTCAGAAAGAGGAAATTGTCTCGAGTATTGAGGAAGTTCAGTCAAATGTGATAAAGGTGCTCTTTAGTAGGAAACACTGATGTTCAAAAAAGAAAAACATCTGAAACATGTTTTGGCAAAAATGTGTAAAACTTGAACTGAACTAAATTTAAAAAAGAATGATTATGGTTATGAACCTTTATCTCATAGTGAAATGTAAACTCATATACGTGAATATGTAAAAAACAAGCTGTGAACACACACTAACACACACCCACACTCACATTCCTTTGTTAAGATTTTCTGGCAAACAGCCAACCCCTCCAAGGAAGAGTCAAACCATAGTTTGTATATCAGCCTACATGCTCAGTCTAGTAACTCACTAACAACAGACCAAGGTCTTAAAATCCACATGCTGAAAACATGACCTCACAGTGACAAACTCAGGGCTGAACATCAAAGTGAATGTCACAGTTTGAAGAGGTAGTCTTGTGGTTAATTGAGGGACCCTCCATGTCTGGACTACCAAAAGCATCTAATTAGGCTCCTGCTTGGACAGGACACTATCTCAAGGTCCAGTCTGCTGAAGACAATATGAAGTGGAAGCGCTCAAGAAACGTGACTTCAAGGAGGGTTTGCACGTTCAAGTGACATAAAGGAACAAGAAAAACGACAAAAACGACCAACGTACACAAGAGCTAAAAAATGCAGCTCAACAGGTTTCTGCAGCCAGTTAAGCTTAGGTCTCCTGGGAAAATAATGAGGATATGTTCGCTATTGGAAGCACAGTGCATGCAGGAAAGTATGAGATTAAGAGATGGTGTAATGAGGAGAACAGGAAGGGAGAATGATGGCGGGAGGGCCGAAAGAAAAGTGTGTGACTAATGTCGAAACAACTCCAGAGAATAACACCGTGGGAGTCACTAGTAGGGAAGAAAGGTTAATTCTTATGCGCATTACAAACCCCCGTCACACCCCACTGTTAACCCTCCAAGGCACAGCTCTAGTGAGCATATTGTGTGTGTGTGTGTGCGTGTGTGTGTTTGTGTGTGTGTCTGTGAGCGTGTCTGTAGCGTAGAATTGAGGCAGCTTCCATCCAAAGTTCTCCATAAGCTTGTTCTTAACCGTGCAGTTTCATTTACCCCCCATAGAGGAACTAAGCATCTACTCTTAAATCTGTATAGTAGTGGAAGGAGGATATGAATGACTGAGAGCAAGGTTAGTGGGAGTGTGTGTCCGTGCAGGTTTCTGTGTGTCTGTGTGTGTGTGTGTGCGTGCATGAGTGAGTGAGTGCGCCTGGGCGGGCCTGTTTTTTTCTGTGGGAACCAACCTGCAGGATTGAACCTGATCATTTCCTCAAACTCTTCTTTATTAACAAGAACAGTATTCTTCACACTGCAGACAATGTTTTTTACAATACAGGAGACAAAATTGAACTACACTTTCTAAAGGTTTGTTTTCCCAAATTACAAAATGCAGAGGAATGCTGCCTGGTTATTCCGCCCCACCATTTTGTTTAAAAGGTACATTAATGGAATGTGGGCTTGTCTTTGTTCAGCCTCAGAGCCAGCAGCAGCGGTAACAGCGCTGAATCGAAGCCAGTGTTATAGACCAGAAACACTCAAACAACATCAGAGAACGAGCAGCGACGAAACTCAGCTGTTGCAACGCATCACGTCGTCTGTACTCTGTAGTATCAGTCAAAAAGCTGGACCTTAACAGGACTGCACCCAACCGCCAACTCGTCCAAACATTCTAAGTCTGTGTGAGAGGAAATACCTCTCCATTCCACTAGGAGGTGATCGTCTGTAGTGGTCATTTAAACAGGGAAACCAGAAGACTCAGGGATGCAGATGTACAAACCGTGACAGGGTTTTCTGAGCATCTGTGCATCGCTTTACTTAGCTGAACAGCCAATCCAGTGATGTTTTTTCCAATTCTAACTTCAAAGAACCGCCTTCAAGAGCCGATGGGGTGTGATGTTGTGATGACAGCTATTAGCAACAGTTAGCAGCTAACTCAAGGACAAAGATGAACAGCAACCAAAAATATCAAATTGGGGAGACAGCAATATCTGGGAGCTCCTTACGCTCCACGCCAAGGAGAGACCTGCACACTTTATAGTGTCAGCACTTTGTCTAGTGTGACGTCTTACATACATGTCAGTTTCCACACTAAGGCATAACATGGCCATAACATTCCCTTGGCACCATGAATGTCTGTACAAACCTCCTCAAAATCCATTCAGTAGTTGATGAGATACTACAGTCTGGACCAGAGCAGTGTTACTTTTGCTTTGCTGTTGCATCTTTCTAGGATTTGCCTAAGGAGCTTAAAAATAGCAGGATTTAATATGGCATAATAAGTAGATTTGGTCATTCAACTGACCCCTAATATATCATATTTTCCTTTATTGTGCAAAAAGGTTTTATTGTTTATCCACATGTCTTTGTTTGAGTCTTCAAAGTGTAGTCCCAAATTCAATATGAGGCCTTCCTCCAAAGTCTTAAAAGCAAAGGTTTGTTGACCGAATGATGTCAGTCTATATGGTTTCTATCAAAGCTTGTTGGTTTAGCATCATGTTCATCATCAGTTGTTGCTTTCAGGTCATTTCCTCCCTTTTATCTCCTCTACAGGTCAGGTGTGATTATATCATAAGAAAATAAAATAAAGTGAATTCTGTAAACATCTCCAGGAAGAGTGGGATCGGCCTCTTTCCTTGAAGGAAACTGGTCATCTTGAAGAAGTCATGACATTTTAACCTCTGTAAGTTGAGAAGCTGAGTCCACCAACACGCAGACACACACACACAACACATGCACACACCGTTTATTTCCTTTGCACACTCATATGGTTGACATGGTAACTCATCCCTCTGAACTATGTGGGGGTCCTCCACAGACACACACGCGCGCGCACACACACACACACACACACACACACACACACACCATGACGACCATAGCTCCCCCCCATCCACGCCCCCTTGTCCTTGCAGTCTGCTGACCAAGTCCCTCAGTTCTCTTATTCTTTTCCAACCCTGCCATAAGAGGAAGCCAGGGATAAGATGGGATTATACCGTAGCGTCTCCATAGAGATTTATCAGGCCTCAGTATAGGGGGGCATCTTTGCAACAGTAGTCATGACAGTAGTTTTGCCATTTGATTGGATGAAACTGAATGGCAGGGCCTACACAAGAGAGAGTGTAGTCATATTGGGAACAGGAGATACATGCTATAGAGAGTTCCAAGGAAAAGCCAGCAGGGATGCAGAGGAAAGATCAACTTTCATGACCTTACCAAACTTCTTCTTTCATTCCAGAGCAGGATGTGGGAAAATCTGTCCAAAGGGATACAAGTGCAGTTCCCAAGCTCCAATCCAGAACATGTGTTTGTTGCTCAATATCAGCATGTTTCACAATAATGAAATGACTCGTAGTCAAACCAAACATAATCTTGATGTAAGTCAAGGATTCCTGTAACAACTGACTAAACTACACTAGTGTGTGTGTGTGTGTGTGTGTGTGTGTGTGTGTGTGTGTGTGTGTGTGTGTGTGACGAGACAAGAGTCTTGACGAAAAGAAAAAAAGTACAGTAAATATTTTCTCAAGCAACAGTGAAAGACGCCACCGATGAGCCAGCAATTACGAGAAAGTCTCATTCACTGTTTGTTGTTTGTTTGGACTAAACTATGTAGTGTGATGAAGAATTAAGTAATGAAACCAAGTGGCTCAGCAAACACAAGAGAAGAAAAGAAGGTCCATGAAGACCTTGTTCTCACATGAAACAGGAGGTGTCAGGGGGTTTCTAGGACTGCAAATCCCCCTGTAGCCCCATATGTTACCCTCTGTTAAATCTTTTAATGTGTTCGTGTATCTGTGTGCGTATGCCTCTATACATGTATATGAGCAGCATGTGTGGGTGGGTGTGTATTTGTGCCACTTTAGCAGACACACAGATTAATGTCATTATTGTTTGTCAGCAGCCTCCTGCTGTTACAGCTGGGGCCAGTTACATCATCCCTGAGAAAAATAGCCAGACAGACACACTTTATATCTAAACACAAGTTCAGCTGCTAGATAGGAACTAAATATAATTAGTTTGAGTACAACCTCCATGCTTTGTTAACTCCAATTGACAATGAAAAGCCTCTTAAATTGCATGCAGACTACAATACAGAATGAAAAAATAATCTTCATATATGCTCATGTGATCATGGTGAGTGAGTGGCTGTGTGTGTGTGTGTGTGTGTGTGTGTGTGTGTGTGTGTGTGTGTGTGTGTGTGTGTGAGATTGTGTGTATATGCGTTCTCCATGGGTGTTCTCTCCAGTGTTTTGCCCACACGTGCTGGAACAAAGAAAGAGCGCACTCCTCTATTCAGTCAAGTTCCCCCCATAATGACAGGAAAAGTAATTGATTACACGCCGCACTGAGCAGAGAGAGCCCAACAAGCGGCGCGCAGAGCCGGAATGGCTCGGAGAAGAGCAGGTAGCGAATGACAAGAACAACACATGCCCCATCACCCTCCTGCACCCCACCTCACTCTGCCTCTCATCAAGCTTTCATGGGAATTGTCTGTGACACGCAATGTCATACAGACAGAAAGACAGGTTGACAAGGGGAGAAAACTTGATGTAGAATTTACACTTTTTCTGGCACAATTCAGAAGAGAAATAGAGCCTTATTTGTTGAATAATGGATGAACACTTTCACCTTAAAGGACCTTACCAGTAGTTTTAGCTCATTTTAGTTCATTTTAGTTAGTTAGTGGCTGAGCTCACTCACTTTAAGTGTAAACTAACTTTTAAGTGTAACCACTTTTAGCTTAGCAGCCACAATAAATATTTGTGCTGAAAAAAGGGTGCAAATAAATTCATTTAAAATCAATTTGGGATCTCAGGACTTCTGGAGACTTGGATTATGCCCGACAAGGTGTCTGGAGTCATTTTATGTTTTCATTCAGTTATTTTTCCTTAAATTTTTTCCAAGTAAACTCCCCATTTACGCTGCTTTGCTGTGAAGCTCCATGAATGTTTTGTGGACTGAGAAACTTCCTTTGACTTTACATCAGCATCTTAATGAGTAGATAATGCATGAGTTTTCAATTTTGGGGGAATTTATCTTTTATCTTTAAGCCCAGATTGAATTGAAAAGACCAAATTACATTACACCACCACAATGACATAACTTTGACAATAATGAATGCAGTCATTTA
The DNA here is from genome assembly GCF_900880675.1 of Sparus aurata. NCBI lineage: Eukaryota > Metazoa > Chordata > Actinopteri > Spariformes > Sparidae > Sparus > Sparus aurata. Next base: position 16,245,362 of record NC_044193.1, on the reverse strand, counting down.
CTGTGATGCATTGTACAGCTTTCAAGGATATGCCAATTGATTTTCATAACATATGGACATGGTATGGAACCAATGGCCGCTTGGAAAGACTGACTGGAAAATGTGAAACAGTCCAGTCCGGTTTGCACAAAATTACTTGTACAGTCTATTAATGTTAGAATCTATAACCCTTAACAACAACGTCAGAGGGAACAGAGTTTAACATCACTATGGAGTCAAAAGTGACTTTGAGAGATAAGTTACACAAAACCAATTAAAGCAATTGTGATCAGATATTGAGCCAGATATTCCCAAATCTTGCTGCAGCTGGAAAATAAATCAATATAATCTAAAGTTTCTCTATTTCATATACATTTGTTATGTCCAAAATCCTGAAATCAGTCCACAGTCACATTACTTTGATGGCACTCAGCAATTAACACACACAAAAGCCTTTAAGCAGCTGTGTGTCCGATTACATGAACTATACGTGGTTCTTTCTTACCCGTATCTCAGACTAAAAAAAGCAGAGATGACAGTATTCTCCTTTTTTTCCCCAACATATTTCACAAGAGCCCATTTTAATCTCAGCTCATGTTGTGACTAACGTGTATGGTAGCATGCATGAGTGCTGCACCAGGTTTTTTATGGGAGGGGACCTTAACTGGTCTGCAACATGAGTCATAGTGTAAAGATCTGGCTCGTAGCAAGAGGGAAGCCCTGGGTGTGTCCACTGAGAATCACATCGGGAGTGTGTGTACGTGTGTGAGTGTGTGTGTTTACGAGACAGAGAGAGTGAGCAAGCGGATCCATCACCTGTAACCTAAATCAGATCCAGATGTGGGAAGAGGAATTCATTAATCAGACGTGTCAGGCTGTGTTAGGTTGTCTGTGTGTGTGTGTGTGTGTGTGTGTGTGTGTGTGTGTGTGTGTGTGTGTGTGTGTGTATGTGAAGTTCTAGTAATTGGCCAGTAGATGGGGTCAGAGTACAGCAGGATTGAGCCTGACCTTAAGAGAAATAACACTGCTCCCTATACTTAACCTCACACACACACAGATAACAGTGGGGTCATCTGTTACTACCGCCTCACTGGAGATAAGGTTAAAAGGCCATGTAACGGTCCAGAAGTTGCACCTAATCAGAAGTGCTCTACCACGGATAGCACTCAGTTGAGGGTCAGATAACGACCTCCAGTGTTTGACTAACACCAAACATTTCAATAGCGCCCAATATAATCCACCAGAAAACGCATATTACATGACCCTTCACTTACAAAGTGCATGTGCATGATGTAGACAGGAAGCAGATTGTTCTCTAGTCTGCGATCGCTTGCTTACTTATTGCTTACGCAAAAGTAGAATTATAAAATAGAAGTTTAGAATTTAAAATAACACTGACAACAACGTTTGCAAAGCCTTTAAATTGCTATCCATGTTGAACTGAGATATGGTAGTGAAGGTTGATGTTATCTATTTTCTTGCGGAAAGGGGTCACATGATAAGACCCAATCACGGAGCAAACGTGGGTGTTCAAAAGTGGCTTCAAAAGTCTCATCCACATTAAATCACAATCCCAGAGTTTTCTAACTAAAACAGATTCAGCAGCGTTTTTCAAATGTCTCAGCTTGAGGGGTTTGAAAACACTGGAGTGGTGTCGATGCTAAGCTTAAATGTAGCAAAAGTGATGCATTTTAAAATGAAAAACGCATCAGTGTGGATGTAGCCTTAGTGGCAGGCACAAAGCGGAAGTAACAACTGTTGGCATCAGAGCTTATTTCAGGCGTCTCTTGTGTTCAAAACAGATTACTTCTCTATTAAAACGTTCCTCTTTCTGTTTCAGTTCCCTGCACTGTGTTGTTGAGTGACACTAACACCATCCAGCTCACTTCTGCTTTTCTAGAAAGCAGACAGCACAAAATCAAAACACTGAAAGCAGCCGACTCTGAAAAGCTTCAGGGAGCTTCAGGGAGCTTTGTTTCTCTCTCTCTTTATCTATGTGTATGTGTGTGTGTTTGTGTGTGTGTCCTGCTCCAAACAAATGTTTTCATAATTCAGACATTTAGTGCAGCGAAGCAGCGCGTCTCGCAGCGTAACCATGGAGACGGTGCGTTTACCAATGAGAGGTCACTGAGGATGGGAGCTCCTTCATCCAGTAATAAAAGCGTCTGCGCCCAACGGGGCGGAAAACAAGCCGCACACTCATCCAATCATCAGCACGTGTGTATGTGCAGGGTGAGCCCATTATCACCACTTGAACAACAACAATGGGAATCAATACAGACTATCAAGCCTTCAATGTAGACTTGCTTGTGCTTTGTGCAGGTTTGCTGTAAAATCACACACAGTTACTGCTCTGCCTTTTTGAGCACGTCTTCGCCCATGTTCCAATTTCCTCCATAATTACACACACTCAACAGCTACAAAGACTGAGAAAGGTTGATCTCAAGAGAAACAAGCTAATGACAGAGCTAAGCATTTACCGTGTTGTGCTTTGTAGAGCTAACTCTTCTAAGGAGAGTGGACTGCTCACTTGTCCTTCATAAGAAAATATGAATCCAGATTATATTAGTATATATCATACTGTCCTGTCAATTGATACAACGCAATTGACAAGTAGCTACCATGGTGTGTTCTCTGGGTCTGAATCAGATCCAATGAGGATAACCTCCAACGTTCTGCCCTCTCGTCCGAATCTGGTCACTTCTGGCTCCAAAAGCAAAGATGGTGATGACCACAATGCCAAACTCTAGGTCCTAAATAAGTACCACAAAAATCAATGGCTGATGTTGCAGCGGATTTACATGGAAGCAACATTATCATCCCACAGGAGTCCTATGTGTCAGGCCTTGTCTGTATGTTTTGTTTTCCCGAACCCCTGAGAAAGACTTGTGATGTTTTTGATTGCTAGATGTTCAGTTTTCTTCACCTGCTTTCTTCTAAGTTTGTTTGTTGCTTGGCAGGAAACATTAGCTGAGCTTGTGGCAGAAAATGGCTGCCTAAAATCAAAACAATAAAGTAAAAGTTGAAATATCCCTAGCTCTGCAGATTTGATAATAGTTGACGTCATATTAAACATTATAAATAATACTGTTTTTATGTATATTTAGTCGGAACTCCAAAACTGTCACAGTTTCCAAAGTGCAAATCCACAAACCTCCATTGGACCACACCTAATCACTGCTTACGTTCACACACTCTCAGAGGAATGACCTCCTCATCGCCCCCCTTCCCTGCTGTTTCCCGGCGAGAGTGACGCGATCGAGTGAGAGTGTGGGGGGATACTGGGAGAAGTCTGGTTCCAGATGTAAGTGGTCTTCATCAGACGAGAAGAGGCCCCGGTTAGAGAAGGACAGGAAACGGATAACTGACATAAAGGGGTCCTGAGTCAGTGTGTGTGCGTGAGTGTATAGGGTCTGTGTGTTAGGCAGGTCACGGTACAGTCATGGTAAACTTACCTTTGTGTGAGAATGTGACTCATGCCTATACTGTTTCACTCAAGTGAGTCACTGTTAGTCTCGCAATGAGTCAAAGCCTGCTCACACATATATGTTTATGGCCAAACTGTAACATTTCCTCACAATTTAACAGAAAAAAGAGTACAGCACCCAAACAAAGAACATGTGTGTGTGTTTGTGATGCATAATTCATGTGGGGAAGTCCTATGTATTATATATGCTGGATGAGTTATGGTAGTGTACTGTGACCTCTGTATGACAGGAGCAGTGCCTCTATGTATAATTGATGAGGAAGTGTAATAAATTATGAGATGAGGGAGAGTAATACAGCACGGGCGACTTCAAGAAGATAGGGTGGAGGGTGGAAAAGTGGGAACAGCAGCACTAGTCTGCCCTCTAGTGGTAAAGACAGGAACCACAGCACAACCTGCAGACTTTAAATGTGACCATATAAATCATTCAATAGAGGCAAATATGTGAATATGTGAGGGGCACATTAACTTTTTATAGATAAACAATTGGTAACACTTCATGTCAGTGTTCACATATAAACCACTGACTAGTTGCTTAGTAGAACGCATGTTAGTAGAATAGCTTATTTGTCATTACAAAGCACTAAAGTTAATGCCTTATTCCACATGGCTATATTCTACAACTACTAGGCCTTTTCTTTCAATAAGCTCCAGATCTTACCCATTGATAATAAATAGGTACGCTGCTGTACATGAATCGCATTCTTACTACTCACAATGGGCCTCATAAGGTGGTAAAGAGGTCTATCTCGAGACCAGTTCACTAGTAGAACCTGTGTGGACTTTTTAAGTGCTGCTGGGGAATTAATAATTATTACAACCTCAAGATTTGATTTTAAGTCATTTTGACACTATGAAAGTGAAACTTTCTAACACTTGCAGCTAACTAACGCTTTTGTGTTTCTGTTATCTAAGAATATACTATATATATACTGTTATATAATGTTATCACAGGAGAATGACTTTTCTTGTGGCACTACCACCTTAAGGCTTATACTGAGCAAAACATTTTAGAATGTAATTAATATACTTACTTACTCATCGGAGTCATTTACACAGCGTACGCCTATTAAAAGCTTAATTTGTTAAAAATGTTCTGGAAAAATAGCTTGTACCAATAAATAAAACTGAATTAACTATTTTCCAATGTCTCCTCAGCCTGCAAATTACTGTAAATTCACACTCTCCCCTCCACATTTCACCAGAAATTAACACCCTTGTACTTACTTTACACAAACAGAAATTAGAACATTAATGGGGGCCTAGTGGTTGGAGATATATGCAGAATAAGGGTTTATAAGTGCTTTAGAATGACTCAAAGGGTCAGTATGCTACTTATATGCATGTTATAATCAACTAGTTCACAAATAAAAGCATATAATCCTAATATAGAGTTACTGAATAATTTGTCTACAGGATAAATACTCAACACACTGCTGCAGCCAAGAGCCAAGAACGTAGGATTTGTTCAAGGGTTTTGGATTAGATTATATTGTACGCATTTCCACAATATTCCACCTAGCTTGAAGCCTCATTTGGTGCATCTTTATTATATACTATAAAGACATCACTACCCAAAAAGAAAGAAAGAGAAAGAAATACTGTACTTTAAATTGTTTCAACTCTCTTTCTCAATCCTTTTACTTCGGTCTGCAAACAAATGTTGCCTTTTGTTTTCTCTCCTCCCACAAAGCACAACATAAACCTGTACAACCACTAATTGGAGGCCATGACCACATACACAATAACGCTACAGGGACCTGAACCTTGTTGCAACTGATTTCCTGGTGACCATGGGGTGCATTTTTGTGGTTACCATGGAGATGTCAAGCTGTGGCCAGCAGAGGAATTTTTTTTTAGTTTGGTTGGACAAGCTCTGCAGCTTCACACGCACACACGTACACATGCTGCCAGAATCCTGGTTTACACTGAGATAATGTGTTTTTCTTCCCTATGCTCAGTGTTGGTCGGTGAAACATGATGCTGTGTGTGCAACTGGGTTAACATTATTGTGTCATACCTCCTCATTTTGGGTCAAGAGCTGCAAGTTCGCCAAAACTAACCAAGGAAGTCCAGGGAACACAACTATGGGCATTCTTCAAAAGATAACATTTCTTGCACTTGTATTCCTCTCGATAGGTCGTGAAGTCACAGGGTGATGTGCTGTCCTTCTGAGACAGACCGGCGCAGTGTCTGGGAGCTAAATAACAATTTGAACAATAACATCTCTCTTGTTGATTGGTCCCTCTGATTCAGTTGTCAAGCGAAAACAATGTTCACGTAAGCGCAACACGCAATCTTTTTGGGTCAGACAGACACACAAACACCTTCACAGGAACATGACTGTGATTATTCCTCGCTGGTCTATTTTATAGCAGATAAAGAATGAGGGTTAAAGAGCCGTTTCCTGTAAACTACTCAGCGTCATGTAGACACCCAGCTGAACAGACAGGTGTGCATGTGTGAGGTGTGAAACAACACCACACAAAATGTTCCAATTATAAGACAACAAAGTTTCAAAGACGCCACCTGCGTAACAACCACTACACAACACAGCAAACATGCTGATAAACCAAGCTGTCATCGTTCACATTGTGATCTCAACATAAAATGTTTTGATCCAAGGAATCCATGGCTACTTTCAAACAAACCTGATTCTGACCTTGACAGCTCTGACCGACCTCACGTTGGCTCGGCAGAATGAGTTACCAGTTTTCCAAAGACGTGTGCATTCAAGCTCTGCCAGTGGGGCTCTGGTGAGCCAACGCTGCGAGGGGTCATCCACACGGAAGCCTGCTGGCAAAAGCTGGCAGGCTTGGGGCTGAATTTGACAGGATGATCTCTGTGAGAGGGCTCAATGATTGTGACATCATTCCCGTACTCTACCAGAGGGCTGTTTTCTGACTATGGCAGAGCCAGCTGCACCAGGGGGGCTACAGCTGCTAGTGTCAGGGCAGACACTATGATGGGGCTTGTGATGCATTTCAGAGGGGCTGATCAAGGCTTAGTTGTGCTGGTAAAATACTAACCACAGGCCAGACTGCAGCTGTGGGGTTGTAACAGTTGGCAGGTGGCAGGATTCATATCACAAGCAATGTTAAGATCATTAATGAGGCAGTGTCCTGGATCCTGTAGCGTCATGGGGTCATAAAATACCCTTCATGCTGCTAATTTCATTAAAGCTGGGGTAAAAGAACACAACTTACCCATTCCCCAGATCATCGATATCATCATCATCTTCGTCATCATCCTCGTTCTGGCTCTTCCCGCCGATGTTGCTTCTGCTGAGGTAATCTCCCTTTAGGAGGGATGGATCCGAGTCGTCCAGTGCTTCGATGAGGTGGATACGGGAGGCATGGTTGATCCGGAGCGGAACGTCTGACTGCGTGTTACCTGTGGACGGAGCTTCACCAGCCTGCAGACGGGGGCTGGCTTGACCCTGGCGCCATGACAATGGAGAGGAACGGTTTGATAGGCTGGAAATTGAGAAGGCAGCAGCTTCATCGCTGTCGTAGCACATGGTCCCCTCCACACAGCTAAAGATGAAAAAAAGGGATACTTCTTAGAGGTCTATAAGAAATATTCAGAGCAATGTACTCCCTTAAAGGGGTGAAAAGGTTGGGCGCAGTTTTAAAAAGACAGGAGGTGAATGTCAATCTGTCATTTCCTCTGAGCTGAGGATCTGCTTCGTCCATCCAATCATCTTTTCTCTTCTGCCCCGGCCGCATCCTCTTCCCACAGTGGAACCCAACACTGATTTCTTCAAGAGCTTTGCGGATTAGTTTTTTCCAGGTGTATCTGTATGTGTACGTGTGCATGTGTGCGTTTTCTTGTCAGCAAACATGTCTTTATGTTCCTCTGTGCTCTGCGTTCAATTGCATAGCACTGTCATATTATTCATGCGAGTCCACAAATATCTGCATCACTACTGTCACAATATCATGCTTTCCCCGTGCTAAAGCAGCACCGCACATCACCGCTTAGCGTCTCGGGGAGAGAATGATGAGCATTAGCATATTATAAGTTACTGGCTCTCAAACTGTGTGACAGGACGTGCTTTGGCCTGCAACATTAAAATTAATCTTGTCTGCAGGATACAGAATCATCTCCACAAAAACCATTAATGGATACATTTTCACAAGAAATGCTTAACCGCTAACATGAAACAGGCAGGAAAGAAGTGGAGCGGGGATGAGAGGGAGGATGCTGCTACCTGTCTTGTTGAGATGGATTTTCACAGGCTTTCTGCTTGTTATGCATACAGAACATATCAGCGAAAAATATGTGTAGACAAAACAATTTGCAATATGCTCGCCAATCCATTCATTTAATTCATGCAAATCTCACACTCTACACACTTGTTTTTCACAGGAAATATGACACGTTGTTAACACAAGAAAACTTCCGCACACAGGCTGGAGGCCGCAAAGCGAGTCTTCAGGGACAGTGGGGAGTGATTCAAGGTTATTATAGTAGGATAAAAGTATGAATGGCAAAGGAAAGGTATTCCAGCAGGGAACCATCTGCTGATTTTCTCTTCATGTGGGGATCTCCCACTGAGGGACTGAGAGAGGATACATGGCAGGAGACGCATGGACAGGCGGACGGAGGGGAAGCTCTCAAGGACAAAACCTGAAGACGTACCGAATGTGACCAGAATCAGCCAATGAAAGACAGGAAGTGGAGGAAGGGAAAAGACACACAAACACCCACTTAATCATAGCATTATTGCTCGTCTTGTTGTGTGTATGAATGTGAGTCGTGAGTGTGCATCAGCGAGGTCGGCTTTGAAGTCAGCTTTGGGCTTTGAGCTAATCCTGCTTCAGTTCTGTATTAACCAACACAGAGGGAGAGCAGAGCAGGCAGAAAATGACAGACTAATGGCTACTGGTCTATCAGGAATACTGACTTTATTGATCTGAAAGCCCACAGGCAGTTAACCACCACACCCCAACACACTGTTAGCAATGTCAATAAGGATCGGCTCAACTCAACTGCTGTTTCTGGCTGGTTTGTTTTGTTTAATCTCTTTGTTTCTACAGTACGATATCATGTTTTGTGTGAGTGCGTGCATGCATGCGTGTGTGTGCGTGGCTGACCTGTGGCTGAGCTGCACCCCTCTCAGGCTGGTCATGGTTTCCTCCAGATTCTGTCGAAGGTCCAGAACATTTTGCACGGTCCTCTTCCTCTGGGACTCTGGGTCTGTGGGGGGCGCATATGTAGGCACACAAACACAGAAACACAAAGGGATATTTTTAGACATGAAACAGCATATTATATAATTAGCGGTTAACAAAAAACGATGCCAACCTGTTCGAACATTTGGAAATAGATAGTTATCCACAATAAACACACTGTTAAATGACCAAAATATGGCCAAGTATGGGTTAATAAATGATGATCCTGGATGTTTCCGCTTCCAACCTGGCCCACCACAAGGTTCAATTTGGCTTGACAGATGTTTTGAGTTAAAAAACAAAAACATTTAAAAATCATAACATTGCTTATCGTGTGTTATTCTTATGACTTAAAATGCTTTTTAATATGGAAGATCCTTAGTTATTGTTTTCTCATAATCACGTCATACAATTAATGGAACTTTGGATCTTAGTACCATTTTGCATCCTTATAATACAATAGGATTATTTGTATGAAAGTTCATTTCAGCCAGTTAAATTAAAAAAATAAAATGAAAAAGACGAAAACTAAGCTTGATAAAAAAAAATCCATAAAGGTAAAAATAACCCATTATGATAATTATGAGATAAAAAGTCAACATTTATCTCACAAGTATGAATTACATTGGGAACTGTTTTCATCAAAGCTAATTTTACATCAACCACATATTGAAAATGCAATTGTTGATATCTGAAATGGGAAATTACACTTTCACTAGTCTCAAATCTTATTCAATATGTGGAAATGTATTTGTAGATATCTGTCATCATTATTCTTAAGAATTATAAAAGAAAAAATTACTGAAATGTATAAATTAAAGTCAATCAGTTTTGACCAGTCATAATGTTATTTGTGCGTATGAAAAATTGTAAGATGTAAAAATGGTTATATAGATATGTTAAATCAATGATAATACCTAATCACCCCCCAAAAGACGTAAATATAACTCTACAACAGGGGAACAGACTACAATGATGAAACTAGAGAATCTCACAAGCAAAAGAAGACCTGACAGAGGTAACAGCGGCAGCACAGTTGTTTTTCCGGATGGCAGTGGAGCAAACTAAATTAAATATGATGGCAGTCAGACAGACAAAACAACAGAGGAGACCTTCAGGACCGTAAAGGTCTCGCACTCCTTTCTCCGTCTGCCTGGATCCCGTTCTCTCTCGGCCAACCTCGGTCAATACGCCCCACTGCCCACTCATTGCACTGTGCCCCTTCCTCTCTCCAAAGCAAAATAAACCAAAAGCTCTTCCTCATTTGAAACCCGCAGGGGGACACACTGGCATGTGTCTCAACCCCCTTTTTAATATGATGTAATCGGCTCAGATTGGTAAGGTAGATTCATGCTGGGCCATCCAGCCCCACTGCTGTTTAATACGTGTGTGTGTGTTCAGACAACTCCACCAGGGGGTTTAAAGACTCGATGCAATCAAAGAAAAACACCAAAGTGACTCCACCACTTACTGATCAGACAGACTGTTCTTACGCTCTTGGGGAGTCTTTCTTGTCTTGTCTTTTCTTGACCTTGACCCTTGCGTATTTATGTGTGATTGAGGGATGGTGATAAAAGAGTAATGGTGGTAAGAGATGAGCCAGTCTGTTAACCCCTGAGGTTCAGTTCAATAGACCATTAGAACGGGCCAGCTGACGAGCACTGGAAGAGATTTACTATAAATCAAGGACAGGGTGAGGCGAAAATATAAGCATACTTCTACAAGCACAACTGAGTTACAAAGTTGTTCTTCTCAAAATGTCTTAACAACTTTCGGATGTGTTTCCACAAATAAAAATTGGGTGCAACTTGAGTTAATTTTCCTCTGTGGGTTTATGATAAAATACCCTCAAAGCAAATTACGTTCCAATTAGCATCAGCTGTGCTGGATGCTTATTAGCCAATGCTAACATGCTAAACCAAGATGGTGAACATGGTAAACAGCATACCCAGAAAACATCAGCATGTTAGAATGGTGTTGTTAGCATTTAGCTCAAATCCCAGCTTTGCTAACACTGGAAAATGCCTCTTCAAAGTAGTTTTTGTCTGTAATTTTAAAAGAAAAAGAGATTTACCACTGGACCAAGTGAAAAAGTGGAGAGATATTTTGAATAGAAATTAGACAACCTATGCTGATTTTGAGTTTTGCAGCCTCACAGAGACACTGGCAAAAATGTAGAGAGTTCATCTTAATAAGGATGTAAAATAAATTCCCCCTTTATGAAAAAACGACAATTGAGTACTTGGAATAACAGACTCTTTATACGGAAGAAATCCATTAACACATATGACCCTGAACAACCCCCCCTTCACACACAGACTCAGCCCACTCACAGCCACCCCTCCTATGGGTCAGTCCAGCTGGCTAGTGAGGAGGTGAAGGGGGAGAGTCCGTTCTAATGAGTGAGAAGGGAAAATCATGAGCTGCCAGCGCTGTCAATCTCAACAACAGCTGCAGACTAAACACTGCGCTTACATAGACACATATGTGTACGCACAGGGGGTCTACTCATATGCATACCCTGAGAAACGCTTACACCAGGCCTGATTTATAAAACTGGATTGATTTCTCTTAAAGAGAATGGCCACATGGATGATTGATTAGGTCGCCCTGAGGACAGGCAGCTCAGTGGAGAGATGATGAAATCATTGCAATCCAACCTTCTGCCACTCACACACACGCATTCACATACAGTCAAAATGTTTCATAACAAAATATAATAATAAAAAAATATATAAAAATAGAACTACTTTGTTCTGCTGGATGTGCTCACATGAAAGGTTGTGATGCACAGTATGTAAATTCAAGCTACAAAGACAAACTTTTCAGCTTTAAAATAATAATCTGTTCATACTAGGGTTTAGCGGGAACAAAGAACCTCTAAAATATGCAAACACAGACAAGTCTGACACACACTCAGACAAATGCACACACATCCAGGCTTTAATTGCCCGGTTTTAATTACCCTAAACGTGAGCTTTGTTTAACATCGGCGTCAAATTGATTAGATACGGTCTGCCTGATTGTGTATGTGCCTGTGTGTATATGTGAGTGCATGTCTTTGAAAGACTTCCTGGCCTGCCTCTGCCCTGGCCCTGGTGGTCCCAGCTGGCATCGGAAGGGGGGATGTGGTGGCGGGGGAATTAGGGATGCAAATATCCCTGTCAGCCCCGGCAGCTCCCCAGGGGTGCAGATGAATTACACTGATCAGGTTTAGACTGAGTGTGTATGTGTGTGTGTGTGTGTGTGTGTGTGTAGAAGGGCCTGTGTGCATGTGCATGTATGTGCTGGGACGGGACGCTCCACCTGCCGCTTCTCAATACACTCATGAACGCACACTCCAGCTCTGAAGAGGCTGTGAAACCACCCGAGGAGCCATCCATTATGGGCCACTCAGACTGTTGAAATGAGAGTCAGCAAGTTAGAGTGAGTGTGTTGTTGTAAGAGCATGCACATAGTGCATGTGCAGGATCATAACGCAGGTCTGCTCTCAGACAAAACAAAGAGACAGAACGACTTCAAAGAAGCAACATAAAGAGCAAGTTAGAGATGGAAATGTAGAAAGAGGAAAGATTTTATTTTGCTGTATTCTGCCTTCAGCTCCATAGTACAGATGGCGAGAGGACATAAATGGACTAGGGATGCACTGATCCGACTTTTACAGTCCCGATACCGATACCGATGCCTGGACTTTGTGTATCTGTCGATACCCGATACCGATCCGATACTGTTGTTGAATTAATAATAAACTGTATACCTTCCACCTTATACCATGTGGAAGAGACTAAAGGAACCAGACTTTCCTAACTAAGACAAAATAATCAACTGCAGCAGCAGAGGAGAGTGACAAAGGAGCCAGGCAGTGAATAACCCTGAGGTTGTGGTGGAGGGACCACGAACGGAGCAACGATGGACAGCCCAAATAGTATTGAGTACGTCGGTTTGAAAGTTAGCGTTGCTAGGCTAACAGCTGATCGGTGAGGCTAACAACTGATGTGGGGCTAACAGCTAATCAGCGGAGAACTGTGACGTGAGTAAGTGCAAAGTCCTGCAAACAGGAATTCAAAATAAAACATAACAGCTACACATGAGAATAAACTAATAAAAAGTTGGTCAATCAACAACTTGTGCTATCCAGCATGCGACACGCGCTGCTGACGAATGACATAGGATGTGCTGCGACGGAGAAAAAAAAAAGCTGGATCGGCCTGTGGATCTGTTAATTTTACTGGCCAGTCATTTCATCAATATCGGGGCCGATATCCGATCTTGATATCGGATCGGCGCACCCCTAAAATGGACAAGGGCAGTATAGAGGACCACTGCCCTTTTTTCTCTTATTGTGTGTGTGGTAAGGTCACAATCCCATTAAACAGAGCTGCTGGCCTTTGAATTAACAGCTATGTTACAGAGCTTGTTTTTGAATCCTCAAAACCTCAAAGCTAAGGCAGATGTTCCTGTGATGCTCAAGACTGATCAAAATCACTGGTCAAATGCTGGACCTACGTCAATGTAGATATCTTTTAAACATTACTCCGGATTTTCTCATGTCACAGTGTTTGGAAGTGCTTTAAAGATTTCAAAATACGGAGATATAATCACGTTTTGCAATACAGCCTAAAAATATTACATTTTCTAAGACCATATCACCCATCCCTGGAGCCAACAATCTGTGACTTTCAATACTTTCTCACTTCCCCATCCTGTCTGTGCCTCTCAGTGAGAGAGTATTTCAGCAGCAGATGGTGGATGTAGGATTGACTTAAAAAAGAAAAAAAAAACAAACCCTGCAGTGCCCATGTTTATCCATAACGGAGGAACATGTCACCCAAAGCAACAGTGTGACTCATTTGTGTGTTTTTAATAGACTTTGGACAACAATGGACATCTGTGGCACGGAGAAATAAGCTACATCAGGCAATACTTGCTGGTGGGGTACATTCATCTTTGTTTTTTTTCCGTCTTTTGAAGGGATTTGTTGATGATAAGAAACATATGAAATATTGCTTGGCTTATCCCTTAAAAGAAGAAGAAGTGGAGAGAGCATGCTTCACATGGTGGATGCCTAAAAAAACAGAGTGAAACTGCTGTCCATTTGGTTTCCTCTCTTGGGCGACTGACTCGACTCTCCATTAGAAAGAAAAAAAGACTCCCCAATGACACTCTAATGGCTCTGTCCTTGCAGGAGTAGTCTGCCATTGTGTTCGTATGGGTGTGTATGTGTTTGTGCATCCTCCTTTGACTTTGTATTGTCTGTGTGGTGATGGTAAATGTGTGTTCATCCGTCTGCCCGCACATGAGTGTGTGTTTTTACCGGCTAGAGCTTTAGATTTGCAGAATATGAATGAAAGGTTTGAGTAATGACTTCTGTTTCTATTCTTTCCTTCCTTCCCTCCAGACTTCATTTGTCCCCGTCCTGTCCACGTGTGTGCACATATGTTAGTGTCACTGAACCGCTCCTCAGGCTACAGTGCGCTTATCACATGATAGATGGTGCGGTTGAGCATCGCTGCTACTATACATCTGCACCTCCAGCGATGTGGGTAAATCTTTAAAATAGTCATACACTTCTAGACTGGCTGCTTGCGTGATTACTGTGTCAGTTGTCAGGAATGCTGTAATGATTATCTTTGTTGTAGACAAACAGGATGCTAGTAAAACCTGTGTGGTTTTTGTTATTGTTTAAGTGCTCTTTTTGACAATGTTTCTTAAAAGTGAGAAAAAGAGCATGTGATGACACAGAAATACACCTGCCCCGATGTGTATTTGAACCTGCAAAATGGCTAAAATGTCAATTATTTTGTATTTTGTTTTTACATGCTTAATAATATTACTTGTCTTCAGTTTTTTTTTTCTGTACTCTGTTTCCACTCAACCGAACATCACAGCCCTCTGCTGACCTCAGACAGTTTGCAAAACAGGAAGCATTACAACACACGGCCATTCCTGCACATCTGGACAGGGCCGACAAACACTAATGCACCCAAATGTGCATCCACGCACTTGCACACACATGTACGCAAACACAGACGTGCACGGAAGTTCATCTGCTACACCAGGATGTCGCAACAGGATATTAGAGAACCTTGAAGATCATATCTGATATGGGACGTGAATAGTTAATGAGTCTGTCTGAGCACAACATTGCATTTCTGTTCACTAAAAAAACCGCAGCAATCTTTCCATGACAGAACGATCAGTGCATCAATACCTATGTGTGAGAAGATATTGAGAGATAGTCTGTGTTATTTTGGGGCAGCTGACTGTATCAGAAATCCATTTAAAATTGGGAATCAGAGGAATCCTTATGTAAAAGCACGATCCATGACAGAGACAGAGAGGATGAGCAACACGGTGAAATACTGTTTCACAGCAGACATGTGGACAGACAGATGGAAACATTCCAGATCCCGAATCCTCGTCGCAGCATTTAGTGCAGAGCTAAAACCTTCAGACTTCTCTCTCTTATCCTCTCAGCCCAGATCTCCACACCCACAAAACCAAGCTCTCTCTGGATGTTGACCCAAACACGGACAAACACACATAAACACACCGGCCATATCTCCTTAACCACAGCCCTATCTGCTTAGAAGTCACAGCACTATCCGCTTAGAAGGGAAGACGTGGAAGCTTATAGTGACCGAGAAGTTTGCTTTCTCGGAAAATAAGGTCGAGACCTCAGCGAGATAACACTACAAGAACATCTCACCTCCAGCCCTTTGATTAGACCTCGAAACACAAAGAGGAATGAAAGTGTGTATGTGCGTGTTAAACATGAGTGAAGTGCTCAAAGTGTAAAGAGGCAAAGCACACTACACCACACAGAAACACACACAGTATGCAGATGAGGCTGTCAAAGAGAGATCACCTGGAGGATAAACACAATCAACCAGTCTGATGGATGTGTTTGTGTGTCATGAAATAAAATATGTATAGTGTTCTGCAGTATCTCTTGTGCTTCCTTTGCTGCTGGAAATCTTTCAGCTCAAGTCTAAATCAGACGCAATCTAAGCACTGACAGAGCTGCACACGCATTCATGAGAGCAAAGAGCCACACACTCACACACACACACATACTAAGTAAACCCAGCGAGGCAAGCCAAGGCAGACCATAATGTGTGGCAATGTTTGGGTGTATTTTTGTTCAAGAGAGTTGTTTCCTGTGGAACTGTATTTTACGATGTGCTTAAACACAGCTGCAGCTCTGCTCTCACATGTCAGTCAGACAGTCTGAACTCTGTGTGTAGAGCCTGCACTGTTAATAAGGTGATGGGTGAGACGTTAGAACTGATGACAGCGAGTAAGCAAGTATCTCCACTAAAGTTTTGCTGAATGCATTATTTTGTCCATTAATCATTTCATCTTTCCAGTCCAATCCCAAAGTTTACTACCATAGAAGTGTATGTATAGAAGTGTGTTTATAATATATAAAATAACTCTGGTAAATACCTGATATGTCAAAATACTACATCTCATTTATACAAATATCCTGTAAAAACAAAAGTAGCCTCATAAAACCGAGGTATGATGATATTGCTTTACCCTAAGTGTATGTTTGCACTTTGTTTTGTGTAAACTGACGTTTTGGTTAAGACAACATCTGGGCCTCACTTTTGCGATTCGGCTTAATTGCAGCTGGATTGTGCAAAATTCAGTTTACAACTCAGGCCTGACAACTTCCACATGTGTTTTTTAAAATCTAATCAGAGCGTCAGCCAAATCAAATTATGTTGCCTCCAGATATGTGACTTAATGTGACTTACAACTGGTTGATTAAAACCTCAATAAAAAAAAAAACCAGATGTAACCATTAAACATGTAATGGCCCGTGCTGCTGACTCGTCATCAAACATTTGGTATATTTATAATTCAACAAATACGATCAGGAGAGGTGTTGTGAAAAGCTGCTTCTAGGTAACTCCTGTGTTTGCTGATTGTGGCTGATTTAGCTTCAGCCTCCAACACTGACACTGCATTAGCTTTGTCACTGGTGTTAGCTAACCACAATGCTGTCATAAGACCCAGTCAGAAATATGTGTGTGAAACTAATTCAGCAGCAACAACATACAGATAGCTACATCATTAACAATGGCACTTTTGTCTGAGAGCATTCATGAGAGGAAAACACAAATAGAACAGAAAAAGATGAATGCTGAGCATTCCTCATCACAAGGCAGCCTACTTAACTCTGTCTTTATCTCCCTCTAAGTCTCTCTCGCACACACATGAAAGCATTAAGTGTATCATATCTATTAGTATCAGTCTAAAGGCTACATCTTGTTTTATGAGAAAACTGTGCATACACCAGGTTTGGGTCATCGTCTGGTAAGATGAGCAGCACAAACAGGGCTGCATAATTAATTGAAAGCGCAACATCCAAATCCCAGACGCTGGAATTCTTTGATAAAGATGAAATATGTAACGAAACAGGAGTATAATGATGTTCTGTGGTGCTGCAAAGATGCCCTGGTCTACAAATCTTGTTCTCAAGATGTAAGAAAACATGTTTGTTTGGTACTGATCATCACAATTCCAATACCTTTTTTGAGCGGAAATGAAATTAGGAGCAAAATGACCAGTCCAACTACTCATGAAGCATATCGTTATTGCAATATCTGTCAAAATAATCTGAATATGATTTCATTTTACCAAATTGTGGAGTAAGGTTGGGCTGACATTTATCGACGAGAGCCTGTAACATCATACAAACAGCACAAAAAAGTAGTGTGTCCTCTCTGAGTTGCCAAAGGCAGGAGCTGCTGGCGTTTGTGACATGTGAGGGAGAATATGAAAAGATGTTTGTTGCTGCTCAGTGCACTAATGTCACGTCTCCATGTCCCATTTATTGTTTTCTTGTTAAACCAGCTCAGTAAGACGAACCCAAGACGCCCACTTATATATGTGACACCAGTGTTCTATGAAAATCTATGAAAACAAAAATGAACAACAATTGGACTGAAAGACTTATAGACTCTTTTTATGTTATATAAATAAAAAATGCATGTTTTTTTTTATGTGTATGTGTTTGCGGCAGGGAGGCCTGCAGTATATCAATTCTTTATCCAATTCTTGAGAGTAATTTTCCTGTGACACTCATTGTAGGTAAGTTAAGTGCTCCACTGACATCAATAAGCACTTACATCTTTCAAACTTCAATGCAAACTTGCTTGCTTTTTAGTGACAGGCCAAATGTGTGTGTGTGTGTGTGTTTGTATGTGTGTGTGTGTGTGTGTGTGTGTGTGTGTGTGTGTGTGTGTGTGTGTGTGTGTGTGCGTGTGTGTGTTGTGTGTGTATGTGTGTGTGCGTGTCTGTGTGTTGTGTGTTGTGTAAGAGCTGATGAGACAAAAACACAGAGAGTACTAATATGATTTAGGAGGAGGATGGCAGGAAGCAAATAGCACTAATGCAATGGCTCCTGCATTAAGTCCTCAGAGACTGACCACATTGTAAAGACACACACACAACAATGGAGAGAAAAAACACTGCATAATCATACATGCATCCATATGTGAAAAAGACTCTTCCTTTCTATGAATTCTCCTGCTGACAGAAACCCTGTCACAGTGAAAAGATGTCCTCTGTCCTCCTCCTGAAACACTTGTACCAGAAATATCCTCTCTGCTGTCTGACTGGTGACAGAACACTGCTACCCGTCAACTCATATCAGAGTTGAAAGAGAGGAAGAGGAGGAGTGGAAGAGAGATAGAAGGGGGGGGTGCTTTATTCCTCGCTTTCCTTGAGCGTTCGTGTTTATTCGGCTCGTCACCACCTCCTCGGCGGGAGGACGGCTGCCCTGAATCCCTCAGTCAGCGAAGAGCGAGGTGGAACCGGCCGCTCCGCATCACATTAGAGACTCAGCACTGTGATCGCAATGAATGGACTGACTATGAAAAAGACCCTGTCACGGCCAAAAAGATGAATAGAGGAGAGGATATCAGTGACTGAATGTGCGAGCTTTAGACATTTAAAGCTGCACTGCTTTGTTGTTATTTCCTGCAGCGTTGTTAAGTTCTCTGGAACAGGACTGTGTGTGTGTGTGTATGTGTGTGTGTGTGTGTGTGTGTGCCTGTGTCTTCCTTTTTTGGCTCCGTCAATTTTCTCTGTAGGGTTTATTGTTCTGCAGACAGCTGACGAGGATGCAAGAGTAACCATCAACCACACAAACATGCCCACATACAAACACACATACACAACACTATGTCATTCTAAAATTACAACAACCATGTTTGCACCACCTCCACTTTTCTAAGCTTTTCTATGATCTTGAGGCCTGTTGTGTGTAGTTACAGGTTAAAGACTTCTTTAAAAAAACACAGGTTTATTCATGTGGCTGGTAACTATGAGTGAGACATGAAAGCTTGGATGTAGCACATTTAAATGTTTTAAAAGAGGGAGGTCTTTTCCAGATGCTATAAGGTAACATATAAGAATAGAAACCTGCAAGTACCACCAGCTGAATGTGCAGCTGAAATAACAGGGATTCAAAAAGGTGCCAACTTATCTCTACATTGTGTAAGCTTGATTGAATTAAAGGGATCTGTTGTTGGAATTGGTAGAGGTATGCGCTCTACTGAGAGCCATTCTAGTTCTTAATATTCACTTTGGAATTGTAATGTGAAACAAACATTAAAATCATTCACAAATAAAACCATAAAAACAAAAACAAAATGGGAAAAAAACATGGAGGTGCTGCATCCAAGTCTTATGGTGATAGTGAAAACCCTGCTATTCTAGCACTGTGTTGGCTGAAATGGTAAACACAACAGGCAATATTAGGGTCAGCAAAAATGATACATACAATAAGATCAAATATCAAGTAAGTCAATAACGTAACTGTTGTGACCAGAGTTGGTAGTCAAACGTGAATCTATGAGCATTCGTGTGTCCCTGGGTCACATTTGGTTCTCGTCTGCTGAGCCTATGTGGTCACGTGGAAGTGACACAGTCCCCCAATTTCCCTTCCGCTAAGCTCAGCCAACACCAAAAACCTTGTGGCATCTCCAATCGTCTAATGTGAATCTATTTTCTCTATCGGATCCTTCATACAGTAAAATTCCGCCAAATACCCAAATCTCAATCCAAACAGATGTCCTTCGGGCTTAAATCTGTAATTCATTTTAGTCTTGATGGCTGGCCTTTTCCAGGGTGATAGATCTGTGATTAGTGGAATGGAGGCAGAATCTTCTCATTATCTTTATGTGAGGCCTAATCCGAATGCTTGCTTGTGTCTTTAGAAGGGATCCTCTCTAAACCGAGCCCGCCCCATGCTGGGAAAGGCCACTGCTTTAGGGAGCTTACCCTCTCACATACACCTCATTACGGGCACTGGATGGGACCGGGAGGTGTCATTAGGGGCACACATCTGTGGTTCACTGCTTTAGATTACCTCGGCAGCCTACGCAGTATATGCTTTACAAGGTGCCATTTAGGTCAATTTATTTTATTGGCAGAATTTACAGAGTTATCATTTTCTGCTTCTGTGTCCAACCTTGATGCTAATACTGTCAACAAGGTATCTTATAAAACATGCGGCATCCAGGAGAATTATAACTGCAAGTCCAAGCTTGCTTCCCGTGGACACACAAGCCAGGTAATTCCCTGAATCCAATTAACAAAAAGCTCTTCATCATCAGTCAGTGGTTAAACATGTATGTGTGATTGAAGAAAAACAGATTATACTGACACTAATCATAAATCACCTCGCAAGATAAACGTATAGGCCTAACCTTGAAATATGCTGGCTTGTTTTTCTTCATTGAATGTGTGTGTGTGCGTGTGTGCGTCTGAGTGCAAAGCTGATAGTCTTGGTTTATACATCCTGATTAGACCTCAGTGGCATTCTCCATTATCTTTGCCTTCTACTGTAGGCTAATCTCAAAAGGACAGTGTCACAGTGCATGCTGCTAGCTGCCACGCAACATGACAAGTTCAAGACACTGGCACACATTTCACTCCCTGTAGCTAATGCAGCTAACAGCTAACATGTAGCTTTCACGACGACAGGCTATGACCGGGTCAGGGTGGAATTATTGTTATATAATAAGATATAGTACAATGGGAAGAGAACTGACAAGATTTCAATGATTAGTCTGATTCTTTAACAATTACCTTACTGATTCGTGATCAGTGAAATAAAGTGCTAAGCCTGCTTGTGTGGCACTATTTTTATAATAACACAGGACATTCACACCAGAAAATGGACATGTGCCTCGACACGGAAACGTTACTGATTTGCCAAGTGCAATAGGAATGGGACTCACAGAGTAAATCGTGATCCAAAACGATTCATGATAAGTATGTACACATGTACATTGCAAGACAATTATCTAATGATACATTATGTTATCTGTCTAACTGAAGAATACAGCATACCCCTATAAAGACAAAGTGTAGGAATTATGTATTTATTCACTGTCAGTTTCTCAATGGACACTAAATGAGACGAAACAATCTACAAAAAGTCTTAGCTTAGTGCGTCTTCATCAAACATTCTTGCTGCAACATGTCCATGTTCACGCGTGCCATCATTCCAATGTGCTGCATGTTTCAATATTTGTCTGCAAATTAAGATGATTTCATTGTTGTTTTTTCCTTCTTTTGCCATCATAGATAAAAAAGAACCGATGAGCTCAGGAGCAAAAGATTCCGATGCAACTGGTTTTCAAATGGAACAAGTTCTCGTTTCCCATCCTGAACAAGGACACATCGCTTTAATGTATGTAGGAAGCAGTTGAGGCGAAGGTGGGCCTATATATGGGAAGGGGAGGAGTGGATCACTGGGAATGATCCATTGAACATTCATAATCTATCTTCCTATGACAGAGCACATGGAGCAGAAACCAATTAGCTACACGTCCCATCGGAAATGGAGAAGCAGATACGATAAAAGATGAGCCCACAGCCGCGAGCTACAGGCCAAGTTACAATTAACCTCTCTCTAACACACACACACACACACACACACACACACACACACACACACACACACACACACCACACACACACACACACACACACAAACATGAGTGTACTCACACAACTATCTTCATGTGTGCCTTGGTTTGTATGATAAACCTCAGGCAGGTTGTAGCAGACTGTAATGACCCAAAGCGACACTCAGGCACTTGGGATGCCAGGTAGAAAATATAGGTCATCGTCTTTTACCATTATTTTACTCCAGTGTCTCCCTTTGCCTTAGTTTAGTCTCATTTATCTCCCTTTGGCCTTTTACTTCCCTTCCATAAATCTTAATTCTTACCCCTGTATCTTCCTCTACTTTCTACTTCTGTTTTTCCATCCTCATCTCCCTCCTCCCTACCTGGCTGCCTAGTGTAGGTGTGGCCAGCAACATTACAAGAGCAAGGTCACACAGAGATACACACCTCAGACACACACACCATGTACAGTATATGCACACACACACACACACACACTGGACTGCTGGGGCAAGGTCACACAAGCTGTGATTTGGGGCTGTACAGCAGGAGGCGAGCTGCTGAAGAGAGAAAGAGGAAATGAGGAGAGAGGAGGAAGACAGAGAGAGGTTTGATGATGGACATAAAATGATTTCCTTGCGTCAAGCTAGATAGGACAACCCGCTACACTCTATTCTCTCCCTGACTCCTTTCACTCTGATGCTATCTGCTCCTGCTAAAAGGGAGGGATTGAAAGAGAATGAGCAACAGATAAAGAGAGGAGAAAAACACACAGCGAGTGTGTGAATGAATAATGGATGATAGGTGCAGATTTGAAGCCGAGTTTGACCTATTAGTCATAAACTCAGTCATCATTTCCAAAGACCCCTCCGTCAGCTAAAACTTCGGATACGTTTCCCAGTACATTCGCACCCGATGTGTGTGTATTCACGAGGTTATGAGTGTGCACGTCATGTCTGTTTGAATGGTAGCACACTAACTACCTGCCCATGCCACCACCCCCTCAGATTCCCCTCTCTCCTCCCACACGTTGCCCCCGGTAACAGGGGGAAGAGGCGGGGGTGGTGGGGTGGTGGTGGATAGTGACCATCTGTCAGTGGCCCGGAGATCAATGGAGCTGGAGGGGAGAAGGGAGGGAGTGGGTGAGGGAGTGGTGCAAGGCTAAATATGTGGCCCACTGTGACCGGAGCCTGACTCAATATGCAGCCGTTTTATTAACCGACTGAAGACACACACCCCACTAGTCCTGCTCACACGGCCTTTAATAACGAATGGCTGATTTCGGTGTGAGCCAGGACATGCTGAGGCTGCAGTATTGACATGAAACATGCAGTTCACACTGTTACTACGGCACACATGGATGCATGCTTTCAATTTTAAAATATGCTCCTGTGCCAACAGTAAAACTGTGAGATGGAGATATGAGAGGAGAACGAGGGACGTGTTAGATAAACATATCTAGCTCACTGTGGCAGTGGGTCAGATGAGACTAGGACAAAACACCTCAGAGCTAGCTAATGAATCAACAACAAAACAATGTCAGGCCTCCGGAACTGCTTACTTCAGCTGCTCCAGCGCAAGCACACATCCTCACACACACACACACACACACACACATACACACACATACACACACACCCATTCCCACTGATACATAACACATGAATCAATTTTACACGTAGAAACGCAGCATATTTGACTGCTACAGTGATGTAAACAGGGGAAATCTTGCCAGCTAGAGCTAGAGCTAGAGCTAGAGCTAGAGCTAAAACTAGAGCTAGAGCGTGGGCTCTCACCATCATATAGTG
Organism: Sparus aurata; assembly: GCF_900880675.1. Classification (NCBI taxonomy): domain Eukaryota; kingdom Metazoa; phylum Chordata; class Actinopteri; order Spariformes; family Sparidae; genus Sparus; species Sparus aurata. Next base: position 16,221,976 of record NC_044193.1, on the reverse strand, counting down.
AAAAACACACTGACATTATGCTCTGCTGCAATAAAGGCTGAACTCATTTAAAATTCACTGGTGATGCTGGAGCTAGAGTCAGAGCTGGAGGGAACGGTTTGGGTGTGGAGAGTAGAGTAGAGGATGTTTTATGTATTATCAAATGAATCAATAAGAAACTGTTAACTTGTTGACAAGCAGTAATTGTAGCCTGTACTAAGTGATGTAGATGTCGAGCCTCTGAGAGAGGGATCAGTATCAGACTCACCGAGCATTTGGCTGAAGAGCAGCTGCTCCAGGTCTCCCAGAACAGTCACCACTAACTCAGGATCCACCTTCAGAAAGCCCTTGTCCTCTTCTGCCTCTATCCCTTTCTTTTCTTTCTTCTCCTCTGTTGCTGCAGCCCTCCCTTTCTCCCCTAGTTTCTTGCCATTAGTCCCAGTATTCCCAGCTCCATTGGAGTTAGCCTTAGTTGGGTGATCTGCAGGGTCTGTATCTGCACTCTGGCCTGCCTCAGGGGCCTTGCTGATGGGCTTGACCTCAGCATAAGGTCCACGTGGTTTACCAGGAGCAGGGATTCGACTCGGTTTGCTCACAGTAGAAGTTAAAGATGGGGAGCAGAATGATTTAGGCTTCCCCTGGAAAAGGGATTGTTCTGATTTTGAAAGGGTCCGCGAAAGTGGTGGTTTCCCACCCCCAGCCTGACCTGTCTTAGTCTGTCCTGGCTTGTTGGTGCCAGTGCCGGGCCGGCTTGTGTCATCATTCCAACGAGGAGATTGGTAAAGGTGCAGCTTCTTCTCAGCATCAGTGAGCACGCACAAGTTGCTCAGTGACCGCTGCTTGCGAAGCCCGGACGGATTGGGGATTGGGATGGGGATAGATCCAGACGTGGGCCGGTAGACCTTGAGCTCTGACCCAGAGGGACGTGATGGTCCCTGGGGCAGAGCAGAGGGCTTGGCCGAGGTCTTCCTGGAGGCCATGGCCTGGGCTGAAGTTTCCTGGCAGGAGACAGCAGCAGACCTCAGGTCCAGCTCTCTGGGCTTAGCCGTCATGCTAATGTTAGCCACATTAGCCTCCAACATCCCTCCTGCAGAGAGCCAAGCAACAGCATCAGTGACACACTCTGAGATACACAACAGCAGACAGAAAGAAACAGAGGGAGAAAGGGAGAGAAAGGAAGGTGCAAAAATGCCAAGCAGTGTCTGGTTTGCTCTCCCTTTCTGTCTCCAGTGTGTCCAGACTGAGCCAGACTCCCCGCTGTGGGGTTCACCCCTCTGTTGAAAATGACGAGTAGGTTACTAGAGTGGCAGTAGCAGTCACCCGTACTCACTGCTGGTAATCCATTGATGTGCAGATCTGTGTCCAGTTCCTAAATCCACTGCTTCTCAGCGTGTCTGCGGCTCCCTGTGCCACAATAGCGCTGCTGCTAGAATAAAACACAGCTCTCACCAGCCTCCCTCTCTGCTTCTCTCTCGCTCTGTATTCCCTCCTGCTTGCCAGGCAAACAGCAGCCAACTGACAGGAGAAAAAGTCGCAGCAGCAGCAGTAGCAGCAGCAACACCCCCTCCTCCTCCTCCTCTTTCTCTCCTCCCCTCTACCTCTCCCTCACTCGCTGGATTGCTCACTCTACCCCCGCTGGCTCCCTCTCCTTCTTCTTCCTCTGTCCTTCCCTCCTTTCTTGTTGTCTCTCTCTCCTCCCACCGGCTGATTCACCCGCCGATCCTCTCTCTGTCTCTCTCTCTATCTCTGTCTCTCTCTCTCTCGCCTCTCTCTGACACACACACACACGCGCTGCAGATGCTGTGTTCTGCTGCACACGAGTGACAAGGAAAAAAGAAAGATAGAAACAAAGAAAGAAAGAAATCTATATTGAGCTCAGCTGTATAAAAATGATCCTCGATGCCAAATATTGGAGCCAGAATAAAGACCCCCCTGTGCAGACGCATGCACATCCAATCACTCATAATCACATTAGCTGCTCTATTCATCCATTCACATTCAGATTTTTCTTATGTGCCCTAATCACGAGAGGCCCACCCATGATTAAGCTGATTCACATTATCTGAAAAACAGCCATGACTACAGGATCAGCTTAGGAGAGGAGAGCAGGACACACATTTACCAGTCCCTAATAGGTCAGTCACCAATTATGCTTCAATTAGCAGCCAACAGACCTCAAATGATCATTCACACGCCTCTCCCACCTGCATCCTATTACATCCCTGCTCATCCTCATTGCTCTTTTCTCATTTCCTTCCTCCCTTTCCTTACCCCCTCCAAACCTACAGTATGTCACCCATCCCCCTCTTCCAGTTAATATAGATGCGTAGGCCATTAAGTTCATAGGATATAGATTCATCTCAGCTCATCCATCCCTCAGCTCGACCATTAACACCTCAGTGGTCTAAAAACAAGCACATGGGTGCATGAGTGGGTGTTTGAATGAGTGTCTATATTTCCGTCTATCCTCCCCTGCATGCAAATATGTGTGTGTGTGTGTGTGTGTGTGTGTGTTGGGGGGGGGGGGGGGGGGGGGTCCTGTCTGTACGAGTGTGTCACATTGATGAGACAGGCTCAGAGAAGCCGAGGCTCCGATCCAGGAACTCGGTCGGCCCTGGCACGTTCAACTACGTCATCTCATCGCTCTGGACATCACATCTCTATCAACACAGGACACAAAAGTAACTCAGACTCTTCTTCATCATCCTCTTTATTAGTCCCTTGTTTCACTCTGTCATCATCTGCCCGTGTGACCAGAGTCCTTTGCTCCAAATACCTAAAGATATTCCTGTAATTCCTCTTAACACAGAGAGCTGGGTGGAGATCCGATAAAAGAGAGACAAAGTGTGTCTTCTGTCTTTATTTCCATTAGAGGTAGTCATGATGACGGCCCACAAAATGAACGTTAAGGCCATCATTGCTCATTAACAATCAATACAACTGTAGAACTTGTTTTTGAGCATTAATGCATCCTGTCCGCATACAGGTCTTGTAGCCTAACTGGTCCATCGTTTATCCTCTGGGTGTATTACCGTTAGTGCACTTTACTTTCTCTTGTGTGCAAGCAGCAATGCCTGCAGCTGTGATGTTATCAGGTCTCAAACTGTTAGGAGTAGCATTCAAACAAGCAGCCTGTTGGGCTAATGCCCATTTTCCGTTTAAATTTGCATAAACTGGTTGACACTAAACCAAAGCGAAAACAAGCCGTGTCCTGTTTGCTCACATTCCAAATTACTTTAAAAATGGCTAACTTTTTAAGCGGTCGCCAATTGAACCTAAAAATGACAACGACACACATTAAGTTACATTCAAAGAGCACTTGCCAACAACCTCATATCAATTTCGCCTTGTCTGAGTGAGTGTAATACAGGAGCTCACTAGCAGACAAAAACACAGACGCACACTGGCTGTTTTATTGTGTAAAGGCCAAAGCCATTAATTAGAAGCAGCAAGCTTTAATAAAGGGCCAATGTTGAGGCGGTTATGCTGTGCTGAGGCCAGAGCTGTGTGGTGACAGTTATGGGGGCTCTGGGGGCAGGTAGCAGGCCAGTAGGGGGTGAGGGAGGTAATTTAAGGCTAATAGTTGCTGTATGTCAGCTCTTATACCTCCCTGATGAGGGATTAAGGTTAGTCGAACGATAGTGACCGTGCACAAGGCAGGCCTGTGTGGTGCACAAATGCACGTGGGGCATAGACACGCGTCAGTGATCCTGAAAGCACGTAAGCAGGTAAAGTGTGTGTTGGTGCTGCCAACAGCTACTTGTTTGTTCCAGTGCTCGTCTCTCTGGCTCCACAGTCTAATCACTTTAATATATGGCAGATGTAAACATATATTCTCTCTCTCTCTTTCTGCTAAGGCTCTTGCTCCCTACACACGCACACACAAGCATACACACAGCAGGGTGTCCGACTGACCTGAGCAATCTGGCCTGACATCAGAGAAGCTGGCAGTTCCAGAGTGTGATGAGTGCCAGTGCTCTCAGTATTAGCCTACACATTCATCACATAGCGAGACTCACATATTCAATACGTCACAGAAGAGAGAGTGTGTGTGTGTGTGTGTGTGTGTGTGTGTGTGTGTGTGTGTGTTTGTGTGTGTCGGTGTGTGTTTGTGTGTGTGTAAATGCATTTGTGGGCTGACCACAGTGGCCAGAGCCACACGAAATTTGCGATGATGACGGGAGAAACAGCCACATAAAGCCACTTTTAAGCAAAGTTACGTGAAGGTAAGAGAGGGAGAGAGATGCGGATGAATGGCTAGATTGAAAACACAGCGAAATAGAAAGAGAAACGGGCAGAGAGACAGGCAGAGAGAGGCACTGTGTCTCTGTACTTTGCATGAGTATATTTGCTGAGTACCTTTAAACAGCTAAGAACAGATTGGCCACTATATTTCTACAGAGAGGTCATGTGAAGCAGCCAGTATGACACCCACACCGACACACACACACACACACACACATACAGAGACACTGTTTGGCACATTATATGCATGTTTACAAGTTTACACAAGGTCTCCAGCTTTGAAAGGAAAAGTACTGCGAGAGAGGAGGAAAGCACTGCAACTCTGGATGTAACCAGTCGCATTGGAGCGCATCGAGCTTAAACTTTAAGAGGAGCGGTTGCCATTTGACTAAGCAGATGGCATGAGTTCTCACTCTCACCCACTCACTGTTGTCACCGACTCCCTCTTGGTTCCTCTTGTTTTGCCTTTTTGTGTCTAACTACAAGAAATAAAAATAAAGCTGTTTCTAACGATAAAACGAGCATGAACGGGGCAAAAGAAAATGAAGAGAGTGAGTGTGACTGAGGATAGAGGATGAAGAAAAAGGGAGCAAGTCAGAAGAGGATAAGGCAGACAAAAAGGAGAAAGAATCTAAGAAATTATAACACAGAAAACAAGGCAACAAGAAAGTGAGAGGAGGAGGAAGAGGACGGGGTGAGGAAGGATCTCTGTATGTGTGCCGGAGAAGTAAAGGAAGCCGGTAAGACAGAGAGGGGATATCCTGCCTCACAGCCTCGCTGCTCCTGCTACGTTCGCTTATGTCCGCTAACGCGCAGGGTCCACAGGACACGCGGATGAATACCAGACCATGACACACACGGGACAGCTCACAGTCGTGGTGGACAAACACAATAACAAGGCTATTAATGTCCTGTTTGCACACAAATACAGAGACGGCAAGCTGATACATACAATGTGTGGCTTCCTTATCTTAGTCACACATGTACGTGTGAATGAGATAGGGAATTTGTTCCACAGTGACACCTCTTTGGTGGTCGCACTCAGCACTCTGATTGCACAGCATGAGTCACTTTCTTGAGCATTTGGGCAATTCAGCCACTTAAATGCTATCCATGGTAATCGTATGAGTGTATCACTCACACTGACTCCTGATTCCGGAGGCCCAAATGTTAATCCTACAAAAACACCATTCTCTCCCAGGGGTGAATGTAACACACTCATCGTGAATCACACACAGCTGAGAGCTGAGAAACACCAACTGCAGTCCGGGGGAATAAAGTATGTGATGGGACTGAATTTGTGTGTGTTTTAAAAAAGGTATCAGTCTTTGTAGACACTCCCTCACAGATGCCTCAGTGTTGACATTCTAAGCACACTTCCCAGGGGTATCCCACAATGCTGTGCTGCAGAAGCTGGTTGCCTAGTTACAGCGTGGTGTGCATACAGCAGTGATGGAAATCACCAACGTGTGTGAGTGTGCTCACTTGTGCTTCGCTCTGTAGAAACAAAACTGTGGTTGCTAAATTAAGAAATACAGAATCATGTGAGTACACATTTAAATATGAAGATATAAAGAAGAGGAATCAGAAATCAATTATCATCAGGAATCTTCACCACCAAGGACTGTGTTCCTATTCGAGGGTGTGCTTGATTCTCCATGGCTTATCAATTTGACAGATAGACGTCTTTGTGACTCCATTCCTGTGTTCATGCGTGGGTGTGTGTGTGTGGTCCCACTGAGACACAGGGAGGTTGCACACATGACTGACTCCATAACTCGACTCCCTGAGCTGGGAGTCACCCCAGAGGTCAAAAGGGATCTTGAGTGTGTGCACTCATTCACCCATTCCTCAATTCACCCTTCTTCCCCTCCTTCATTTCATTGTAAGGAAATGTCCCTGGGCGGAGAGAAGAAGACGGTTGAGGAGGAGGAAAACAGAGAAGGAGGCGGCAGCTCTGACTTAGTGCAACGCCTGCACAATATGAGGAAAATCAGTGATCTGCAATAAAACTGCAATGAAGATATAATTTATGATGAATAAACAAATATTATCGTGGAATTATTTTATATGTCTATGTATAAATGAACAGCACTTTTAATGATTTTAGCGTCACACTTTTTTTTTAAAATCCTACAAAAGAACATTAAGTAATGACAGATATAGGCCTATATATTTCAACAAAGGACTAAACAAAACAAAAATGAATCTTTCCTGTTTTAAACAATCCTTGTGGTAACTTAAGCATAGATTGTGCTTACCAGATACACTTGAATGCACCATGAGGTCCTTAACAGTGCCACTCACCCAAGAAGAACGCCAGCGTTGAAATTGACAAAATGACCAGAACGAGTAAATTCAACGTCAGGTGACACGCACCGGCCCAAAAAACGTTTTGCTATAGGCTAAGATTGTACAAGAAGCAGCTATAAAATGGTGGGTAGATTTTTTTGCGCATTACAACACCCATAAAATAACTAATTTCAGTGAATCAAATCTGATCCATTCCTATAAAATTCGGAAATTCTAGAAGAAGTCTGTGGAAAACGCAAGTGAGCTGCCCAGAAAAAAGAATTCTATAGTGCACAATGTGCACAAGCGAAGCAGATGATCCAGGGAATTTTACATCTAAGATGTCACACTTTTTGGTCTTCATGTGCCACTGAGCTGCCTTTATAGAAATGAAAGGGGCTCCACCGCCGACACTGTATACAGTTTTCAGTACAGAAGCATCATGCCCATAAATGACACCAAAACTCAGAAGAGACTATTAGCAGACTATGTTTTTTCATTTATGTGTTTATGTTTTAACATTTTATTTTGGTAAGCATTCAGTGGGGCAGATGGTCTTCCTTGCTCACCAAACAGAAAATCTAGCCACATTCTGCGCTTGGCCGATGTTAATTTTGGAAATGGTGTTTCAGTCTTTGCTGTGCCTCTTCACATCACGATGATGATGAAAATACATCACACAACAGTTTTTACAGACGGCTCAGTGTGTGAGTAAACTGGAACAATGAGGAGTTTGTGTGGGTGTCTGGGGGGAATTTGTACTCATTTATTCACACATGTGTACACATGCAGGCATTTCTGCTCATGTATGGATTATGTGCATTCACAAGCCGATTTAGGACGCTCACTTTCCCACACTCATGTCCTCCCTTTCAAGCTCACCGCCAAACATGAAAAAAACTGGGCCATCACTTGAGCCGTCCCAACACTGAACCACAGAACTCCTGACAGGTCAAAGAGTAGAGCGTGACATTAAACCCTAAATAGTGATTACTGCCTCACTCCTGGTGATGAGTGAGGACAAAATCTAGTCCACGCTTATGTCTGATCATCTTCCCAAAGCTACTAAACCACTCATCACTGTCCAACGCCAACTCGGCATATGCCTCTCTGATTAGATTGGCCAAAGAGGATTATGCACTGTCTAAGAGTAGATGCGGCCGGGGTTATCGAAATGCTATTCACGAGACTGTCCAGGGGCATTAAAGGGATGGCAAGCATAAAATTTATAAACTGCAAGCGGATTTTATACCTTCATTACTAAAGATTTGCTGACTATTTCATAAGTGTGTGTGTGTGTGGGGGGGGGGGAAAGACCCACGATATGGATGTTTTTCAGCCGATACCAAAAGCTGATAACTTCCCATTTTGTGTTTTAAAAATAAGTACCTAACCTGTAGTTTATACACACCAGAAGGTAAGAAAGAGTAACATATAGTGAGCCAAGATGGATGATTTAAGATTCCATTTTCTCCTTCTTCTTGTTTATAAGTGAACCATAAACAAACATTTAAGCCACCTATCAGAGTTTGTAAATGCTGCTATTCCTAAAGTCAATGAAAGCAATTTGGCTTCATATTACTGGCTCTATTTATCGGCTTGAATTTCACAGATACCGATAAATAGCAGATAATATAAATTCTCTAATATAAGGCTGATAATTTATCAGTCCGATATTTATCATGTATTCCTCGTGATGAGTGAAATGTGGGAAAAGACAAGGAAAAAATAAAAACTACTGCCTTTACAGCCATTTGGATTCACCATAAAAAAAGCACTTATTCAAATTTAAAACTAATTTGAATTTACAAAACATATTCTTGTATTGCTCTGCGAAAGGATGAACAATTTGATGAGGAATTTGGACTTTGGAATTTGCAAATAAATGTTGCATTACCTCACTGCAACTGAATTCGGCTCAATAGTCTTCTGTCAAGCTGAGTAAAGTAAACATTTAGGCTTTCAGTAATTTCTAGATCAACTGCATCAGTTTGTATCATTGATTTCATGTCTCATTTTCCACAACAATAACACATGCACCGGGCTTACCATCAAGAGAAAAATACACATACTTTCCAATTTCATTAGGTAGATTCTTGATGCAAAAGAACTGCATTATACAGAGAGGTGCTTCTGTTGCTTAGCCTTCCCTTTGTTGATATAAATGGGGTGGACAAAATATACCTTTGTGAAAAAGTTTAAACTAAAACTGAATATTATAACTTTCATGAAAAGAGGTTTTATTGTGGGCTGCAGTCTACTTTTAGCTAAGTATACCTAATAAATTGGTACCTGAGGGAACTGCAATTGAGTATAACACAGGGCACATCGGCGCATGGCCACTGAATTCCAAGTTTGGCTTGTCATGAGGAACACTTGATGAAATCTCTGCTCCAGATTGTGTGCCTCTCAGGAAACATCTGCCCTTTTATTTTGAAATATTCTCAACCTGGAAAGTACAATTATTTTTTTTCTATCTGTAAATGTCGTGTGTGTGTGTGTGTGTGTGTGTGTGTGTGTGTGTGTGTGTGTGTGTGTGTGTGTGTGTGTGTGCGTGTGTGTGTGTTTGTGTGTGTGTGAGAGGGTGAGGGAGAGAAACAGCTGACGGACTCTTGGGAGTGTCCGTGGGGAATATCCGGCCATATCCTCACTGGGAGATGAAAAATGATACCCAGTCCACATCACATTTATCTTTCAAGAACCATCTGTGTACTGTCACACATGCATACATCAGCACACATACACACACATGCTCAGGCATGAGCGTGTGCTCAAGTGCACCTCTCCAGAGAGCGACAAGGTCAGGAGGTCTGTGGTCTAATTGAAAGACCACATGGTGCTACAGTCACATTAAATGTTCAGGTCTTCATTAGGGTCTCGGACGGAAGATGCACGAGATGATTATGTTACTGCTGACGTAATATAAGTGAAGCTAAGCATATGGAAAACAGTCTATGTAAGGAGAACTGTTATTTAACAATGGTCACTATGATAACTATAACCAAATCACATCATGATGATTGTGTCTTGTGTTAAACCAGGTTTCCCCATTGTAATACTTAGGTGACATTCAATCTGCCATCTTATCACTGTGCACACATTTTCTGTTTGTTCTACTTCCTCCTTACAGAAAAAAATCCATCAACCCACTGACCTTATCAAGTCTCCTCTTTTCATCCCTCAACCCTTTTTCCTTCCCTCCAAACTTTGCCTTCCTGCCAGTTTCCCTCCCTTCCTCCGCTCCCTAAATTACAGTTATTACGGTGTCAGTCCACCCTCCATGTAAATGCAGCTTCAGAGGAGTCTAAGACACTTTAGTTCTGTTTCTAACGCCTTCGGGGGACCAATTACAAGGCCACAACCATAGTCCCAAGACAGCCAGAGGCCTTTAAAGACTGGGGCTGGTCCACCATGAGCTCCCATCCCCCCTTTCCACAACCAGCTGGTCGAAACCTCCAAAAAGCTTTTAAAAGCTTTTATTTGCCAGCAGCTCTATTCTGGTGGCTATAGTTCTAGGCAGCCCAGAGATTAATGGAATAGAGAACTTTGAACTGTTTGTGACGTAATTTAATATAATAAAAAAAGAATTCTGTTTTCTGTATCATCTCTTCACATCTCCTCTTTCTTCTTCCTGTCCATGCCGACTGACACTCAACATCAAGATGCAGCTAATTGTGTCACAGTAAATTGTTTTAAATGCATTCAATTACACACATATTAAATTCACTTAAAATGACGTTTTAATTTTACACTAATAACACTATAAAGCAGGGTACCAGTATTATTCTCATGTGACATGACAGTATTGGAGGGATCATATTGTGTGTCTGGATTTAAGGCCATTTACAATCTAATTGTCGCCCGGCCTGAATTTACTAATTAAAATGACGTGATTTCTCTGATAATAATCATTTCATTGTTTTCATATTGTTTCTTTGAACCTCATATGAATAAGTAGCAACTGACAAAACTACCTAAACATTATTTTTTATAAATTATGTTAAGTATTCACTGCTACATGCCCTTAGCTGAGCCTATGAGCATGCAATAATGCTCATGATGACAACACTAAGCTTTATGAAGTTTAACATCTTAGTTTATCTTGTCAGCATACTGACTGACAGACTGACATCCCCACACCAAAATCCATTAACATTACTAAAAAACATTAGGTTTGTACCATTGACTGTATAAAATATGGACAAAGCTTCCAGGTCTGAGAAGTGAAGTTAGTTGCTTAAGCCTGCTTTCTTAATGACTCCACTGGTTTCAAAAATAAACCCAATTGTATATAAGCTTATGATAAAATCCCAAAATCTCACTTGAACAGGTTCCTAATGAGTTTACCGTTAAACCAAATAATGGTCCAATTGACAGTAAAATACATAAAATAGGGTATGCTTCAGGGTGTTCTCAGTCAAATCCAATCAGGACAGAGTCATAGCAATATGCATACTCCATCACCAGCTCCTTTCTCTCATCCAGATATGGTTGCTTCTGGCTCAAAAAACCAAGATGAAGACTGTCATAATGACAAACTTAAGGCGTTTAAGCAGTAGTCGAAGAGCCTATGGGTGTTTGTACATCCACAACAGAGTCAGAGTGCAGGAATTAAAGACCTATAGACGTTTCTTTTGAACATTTTATTAATTTCTAAATCTGAAAAAGGGACAGAGAAAATAATATTTGGTCGTAAATCCTTTGACTTTAAGATTCCTGTCCTGCTCTACTGTCCCTGAAATTGGGTACTGTGTTTAAAAAGGGATATAATTCACCCAGTATGAATGGGAAGCCCCTTAAAACTGCAGCTCAGCTCATTCTAAATCCAATGTGAAGGATTACTGCCAAACAATGAAAAACATACAACTGTCCTGATACTTTCTGACTTCATTGCTCATATTCTTTCAGATGTGCTATGAGTTAGGAGAGATTTTGGCCATTAAAGTTTAAAAAACAGACTAACTCTGGGCTGCACATTTCAAAGCCAAGCAGTTGACGCCCTCCTGTCCGACTGACACCACATCAAAAGAGTGATTCACTAAGCCACTGATAAAATCATATCGCTGAAGCACGTCCCCATCCCTCTACTCAGACTGACCACGACACTGCATGACTAAAGCTGTGGGTACAGAGCAAACCGTTACTCAAAAGGACGGGCAGGGGGGTCATACTGGGAATGTGGCATTTTTAGGTCAATGAAACTGGAAAGGAGGAACTTCAAGAGAGAGGGACAGAGATAAATTGTGAGAGGAGGAAGGGTTCAAACTCCACAACAGCTCTTGGATGAAGCTGAAATCAGTGTGCATATAATAATACACCCTGGCAGTGAGTAGAGAAGTGCCCCATTTCATCCCATTACTGACCCACATCAACCCTGTCATCTTCCTTCATCTTAACATCCTGAGCCCATCTCTCTTTTCCATCTCTTAATAGCACTGTAGTCAGCAGAACCCCAGGCTGAGACACACACACAGAAATACACCACCTGACTTTAGAAATGGCTCTCAAGGCCCAATGAGTAACCGCGTAAAGGCATACATTTAGACAGAGAATGGCTGTCCCTTAGTCTTCACTGAGTCTATTCAGGTTCCACAATAAGACCCAAAGGTTGGCTGCTGGCATGTCCTGTCTGACGGCATTTATGACTCTGTTGCAGTAAAAGCGCCTGGATGCCAGAAAGAAGGCATTAATACCTGCTAACAGAGCCGTTGGCCTCTCTGCACCCTGATGCTCAGTGGGCAGACAGAACTAGAGTAAAAGTTTTGTCTAGCAATTCAGACAAAGAAAATGAAAAGCAATGTGTGTTGCTTCTGAAAAAATTTGGAAAATCTGTTTGATTGCATATCAGAGCGTGCATGTGTGTGTACGTGTGTGTCTTACCTGGCGTTAGGTCATCGCAGCAGACTTCTATGGATCCAGATGAGCAGTCACTCAGTTCGTCCAGTGAAAAATCACTCTCCTGCACTCGCACTCTGTAAACACATCATGAAAACAACCATCACATGTTGGTTACTGTACATGCAAATCACGTCAATGTGGCTGACTGCAATCAACCACAGGAGCTGCTATGTCAGACAGCAGAAGAAAGACACGAGACTCCCCAGTGGGTTGCGTTGATTTCCATAAATGCAAATAAAAGACACTGAAAATCACTGATAATGTACAAAGCACTGGGAATAACCTGATAATCATAAATTTACAAAGAAGCTGAAGAATTTATATTTTCATCCTGTTTTTTTTTATTCTATATCTTATACAGTATTGTAAAATTATGCATTAACAGATTCATTATTCACAAATTCATTCAACTAAGACACCATCAGACACACCTGCACTGCGATTTTTTTAACTTACAAAATAAGATCAACTTTTTTGTTTTTATCAAACATCGTGAGAGACTGTGTGTGTGTATGAGAGGGAAGAATACAGTGATTCGGCCCAGAGGCTGTCAAGGACACTCTATCAATCAGCTCTGCTCCAGAAAACACAAGTATATGTGTGTGTATCCCTGCACAATATATACTGGATATGCTGAAAAAGATACAGAGGGATAGACCAAAATGGCTACAATAGGCCTCGAGGGCTGGTCTTTATCATCCAGAGTGGCAATCAAAGTGTGTCTGTGTGTGTGTGTGTGTGTGTGTGTGTGTGTGTGTGTGTGTGTGTGTGTGTGTGTGTGTATGTGTGTGGATGTGTGTGTATGCGTGTCAGTTGAACTGGGGATCATAAAGTTCTATGAGAAAGAGATTGATTACCTGATCATGACAGTAGAATGATTTTACATTTTAAAATGAAAGTCAATAATAGGGGGCTTGTTATGGAAGTTGTGATCACTTGTGTGTATGTTACCTGTAGCTGAAGGGAGCCACAGTAGCCATGTTGACTCTGGGTGTGTGTGTCTCTATTGACGCAGCCTCCTTGTAGCTTTGATCCAAAGCAGCCTTTGACATCACTGGCACGGAGAATGAGATCGGTGGCAACGGCAGGATACCAGGAGAGGATGCCGGACTGCTGTCCTCAGGGGTTTCCATCTCCTCGTCTGATTGGCTGGTGGAGTCACAGTGACCTCTGATGGCATGCCTGTAGCTCATCAGAGCAGAAGAGGGGCGGAGGTTACCGTTGTTCGATGTAGCAGACTGGGCAGGGTGGCTTTCTTCCACTAGTTGAGGCATGACCTCCCTTGCTGCCTCAGCGACAGTGTTGGAGTTGTCTCCTCTTCTGAACTGAAGTGATGGACGCAGGTTGCTGGCTCCCCATGCCTGGTTCTTATTTGTTAAAGTGTTTCTGTTGTGATTGCCATCATGTGGAAACTGTGAGGTGACGTGAGGCAGTGTAGGTTTTCCCAGATCCAGTGTGTCTTTAGAGTGTGGAGGTGGCACCCTGCGCTGGGTTAACGGGCTACTGTAGGCAGAGCGTGACACTTGGGGAGCAGGTAGGGTTCGCTTAAAGAGCTGACTTTTTAGGCCGGGATCTTTTGTCGAGTCCCTGGAGGGAGGCCCGGGGATGCTGGAGCTCCGTGGGCAAAGAGAAGGCGAGTGCGTGGGTGTGTTTGTGGGAGTGTGTTTAGGGGTTTGTGTTGAGGGCCTGGGCAGGTCACCAGCCCGGCGGCGGGTGTCTACTTTGGGGGAGGAGGGCAACAGGCTGTGTGGGAGGGGAATTCCTGATGAGGAAGGACCCCGAGGGACCGATTTCACATTGACTCCCCCACTCATTATGACCTGTACGGAGAAACACAGTGAAAGATACGCCTATAATGAGTTAAAAAGTTGACTTCCACTTTCAAACTAAATCCACAGCAACAGTATTAGAAAGTCCCAAATGTACCCACCACACTTAAAAGTTATCCATTTAGGGGTTAATAACTTTGTTAGAATCTAATCAAAAGTTTTATTGAATCAGGTACACTTGAATTTGCTGTTCTCAACACGATGCATGTTAAACATCCGTGGTATGTGAGCATGTGAAAACAGCCCATATGACAAACTGAGTCATGGTAAACCACGAGTTGATGCTTATTTTCAGCGAAGCAGCAACGAGCTTGTGCGCAATCAAATTTGCCGGCTGGGAGTTCAAAACACAAAAACAGCTTCTCACACACAAACACACAAACACTCGCTCACAGGAGCGTCTCACGTCTACCAGAGGCTTTAAGAGCGTTATGTTCTCAAATAACAAGATTTTCTCCACCTAATGAATTCCAATACACACTTGCACAGACTCCCACAGACACATCGTTGCCTACACACACTGCTCTCGTACAGACAGAGTAATGGTATCGTCCTCACCTGATTCAATTTGATTCCAGATACTTGCAGTTACTGCTGCCTTCTCAGAAACACACAGCCCGACCCAAGAACTCCAAAACTGAGCTTAATATTTTTTTGGCCCCTCTGTTCTATGCAGTGAAAATGTTCATGTAATGTCATATAATTTAACAACCTCATACTGCTCTGCTGAAGGGAAAGGCGATGAGAGGCTGTGAGGCTGGAAGAAAAGCAGGGAAGAAGTAAGGGAGGGGTATAAACGGAGGAATCAGCACGTATAGAGTTAGAGGGATCACAGCATCTAAGGAACTGATTTGCTTTGGATCTCACATGACAGTTTTTGGGAAAATCCAAATGAATCATTTAAACATGTAAGAAATATCTCAACATAGCTTTTACAATAAACATACACATCAAAACGTGGTTAGGGTAAGGAAAACGTCATGGTTTATCTTAAATCGTCTGTTCTGGTCAACAACAACAAAAAAACAGCTGCAGATGGTTCGACTTGACGTACAGACTTGAACTGCAGTCGCACATTTGGTAGCCTTGGGGTTTTTCGTAATAAAGCATACATCATCACCTCCACCTCCAGATGTGAAAATCAGCTAATAAGCATATAATAAGAACGTGAAATGTTGCTTGCCAGGTGTCAATAGCTGCACTGCTCTCCCAATTCAACATGTACATATTGTACATTTTCTGTCTAACTTTCTACTTCACTTGCAACACGTCTGCTTTGGACACACTACAGCACAAATAGATTTCATCATTGTAATTATACACATTCTCACAAATACACAGATTTAACGCTGAGCCAGGCTTGCCCTTTTTTAAATAGGAGAAATTGTTGCTGCCAGATGACTTGGGAAGCTGTCTTTAGCAAAGCAGAGATGTGTCAAATTAAGCCGTCAAAGTCACAAGGATAAAGTGTCGGATTATTTGACAGCATATCTAATCGCAGTATTGCACACAGTGTCATGTGGATCGCACAAACACACACACATTTTCCCAGCAGTCTGAGCAAAAGGTCTGTAATTTTCAGAATCCCTGCAGGGCTTCGGCTCAAAAACTCACACACATACCCAAAAACCCCATTTGATTTCTAATAAAGAAGAGGTTAGCTTCTCTGTAGGAGACCTTCCTCTCACCAACTTAGAATACAGGACATTCTGAAACAGAACATTTTGCCATAGTTGACTCAATGATAACGAAGACTTGCACAGCAGCAGTGATTCAGCAGTAGGTAAACAGAGACAGATGTTATCATCCATCCCGCTTTCCCCTCATTTCTCTCCCCAAATTCCTCCTCCTCCTCCTACCCATCTCTGTCGCTTCTTAGCTCACTCTTTCTCATGGGAGGCTGACTCACTAATAAGCATCAGAATTTCTATCTGTCTGACACAATTCCTGCTAGGATTTCCAGGAGCACAGGTGCAGTCTGGCTCTGTGTCTATCTGTATGGAAATTGGCTATTCCCCAGGGGATACACTGGGGTCATACTGGTACTACTTCAGCCCACGTAAGGACATACCGAGGCTCAGCTGGTGGTAGGGCTGTCTCTGTGTGTATATGCACAGAAAGTAATGAGAGAAAAAAGAAAAAAAGGAAAGAATAAGTCATGACTGAAACCAACAGCTGAGTGAAAAACTGGCAAATCAATTTCAGGTCTGATTCCCTCACACAAAAGGCGATGTTTGTAAAATGTGTAAGGTATGTTCTCTGTGTCATGTGTTCAGACTGCATACAGACAAGATCATTCTATGGCATTCTGTTACATAAGTGCATTTACAATCGTTTGACTGTTTGTTGACGTTTTCCCTGTAGGTCTAACTGCTTGTGACTTTTCTGCCTAAAGAAATGAGTTTAAATATAGAAAGTGTAACGTTCAAATGCACTACACGTGAATCTACAGAGAGAAAAAACAGATTTTTGTTCTGGTGTAGGCTAGATTTTAGCCTGGTCAGAAGACAAGAATGTGCTGGAAAATAGGTTAGTACTGTAGTTTGTGTTGCAGCTAACAATTATATTTATTTATCTCTCAATTTGGTTTTTGATTAGGTTACTAATTGGGTAGTCACATGGTCCAAAATTAACTCCCACCAAGCACCAACTATGGGTAAATCTTGGTCTGGGGTCACAAAAACTATTTGGATGTGCAGTATATGGTCAGGCTTACATCGATGTTCGAACAATGTTTTTTATCTGTACCGGCTGTGATCCTCAGCGTCGCACTATACTTATCGTTACGTCAGTGGATCAAATCAAAGCAGCTGGCTACTATTTTGGCGCTTTCTACACAATGTCCATGTTTTCCCCCAAAGAAACATCAGTGTTGCATGTTATTAGAGATGTGGCGATTCCAGGTGTTAAGCAACCAAAAAGAAAACATGAAGACAAACAGAAAGATAAAGAGCAAAGGTCACGGAGTGGTGGTCTCTGAAGGATGCAGGAACCCTAGAGATCTTGGCTGAAACATGAAGCTCGAAACCACAGTATATACTGCAGTGTAGTGTACAGTATTGTGAAAAAGATATCTAATCTAAAAAATTAAATCACAGTTTCCCTT
The DNA here is from genome assembly GCF_900880675.1 of Sparus aurata. Lineage (NCBI taxonomy): Eukaryota > Metazoa > Chordata > Actinopteri > Spariformes > Sparidae > Sparus > Sparus aurata. The sequence goes on along the minus strand of NC_044193.1, from coordinate 16,204,627 downwards.
AGCACAAGATGGTGTCTTTAAATTGATTGTTTTGACTAACCCATAGTCCACAACCATTAGATATACAATGTTATAGGGGTAAATAACAGAGAAAAGCAACATTTTTAAAAGACTGGCATTTTTATTTGATAAATGTGTTAAACATCTAATTAAATATCAAAACTGTTGACAACTAATCATTAATTAATTAGTTTTTACCAGATGTGAGCCTCTTGGCTAATTATATTGTGATATTTGTTAATATAGACAACATTTTTTATTCTTTGTAAATAAATGAATACATGTCAGTAGAAATTTAAAAAAAACTGCAGTTTTGGAGAACATCAAGATGAAAGCATGGTAATAGATCATTTATTTCTTTGTTTTTGTTTCAAATGAATGTAATGATCATTGCATTTGACTTTTCCTCACAGCTGACTGAAAGGATGGTACTGACACCTGCTGGATTTTGTGTGCAACAGCAGCAGCAACAACAGCAGAGGCTCTTCTTTTTCATTCAATTATCTTGTAGTCTTGTAGTCGTGTTATTTTCTATCTTCACATAGTCAGAAGGTGAACTACATGAGGCAGTTTAAAACTATTTTCACCACAATAATGAAAGACAGCAGCTCAAGTCTGTATTTTTTTCTGTAAGAATGAAGCGGCTGCTGGCATCAGATGTTTCTAACTTCATAATCATATTACACCATTTTGTCTCCACTGTCCCATGACACAGTCAGCCTGAACCGAGTCACTGAACCTCTGATTAAAGAAGCACATATACTGTCTCTCTTTCTCACACACACACACACACACACACACAGACAAACCGTCACCCACGTGATGAAAAACCTCTGACTCATCCCAAAATCAATAAATGAAGTGGTAACACAGGCCCCTCTCTCTGTGAACTGAAGGACATTTGCAGCGCCTGTGTGTTTGTGTGTGTCACCCAGTCTGAAAAGTCGTAATAAATGAATGTAATAACATCCATAATGACAACAACCAAAGCAACAGCGATAATGTTCATCATTCATCTTAGTGTAACTCGGCAAAGCAGAAACACTTAAATGAGATGTTAGGATTCCTGGAAAGTCACAGTTTTCTGAGAAGAAGTTTTCTAAAAATAACATCTGAAGCTCATAAGTATCTTATTATAAAATGAAACGCGCCACATCTGCTGTCTCATGAGTGTCTTACCTGTCAGTGGGGTGTTGGGTCCTTCAGTGTGCCGTTATGTGGAGCAGCCAGAGCCGGTGGTAGGGAGGTCACACTTCTCTGACGTCCCGGGAACAATGGGCTGTTTTTTCCTGGATCACTGTTGCATCCTCACTACTGCCCTCCCATTGGTCCGCAGAGCCTCACCATTCACCGAGACAGGAAGCTGTGACAAACAGTCCCAATAGTTTCAGCCAATCAGGGGGCCCGGCAGCAAGGTGACTCATTTTCAAAGTGACTTTCTTTGAAGAAATCAGTGTTCTCATCTATTGGCAGAAAAAAAACGTCATCTTACATGCACGCACACACACACAAAAGTGTCTTTGTGAACAATGAACTGAAGACTGTTTATGTTCTCATGAGTCAGTAGCCCAAATGGAAATTTACTTGGCCTACATGACCCATCATGACACATATTCTGTCATCCAGCAAAATGCCACGACATAACATTTCAGTCATCTAAGAACACTGTATCTCCAGATTGTCAACTGCAACACATGACTGTAACAGTGTTTTGGTACTAACTTGTTCACAGTGGCCCTCATTTATCAATCTTGCGTGAAAACGGGTGCAGATCTGAGCGCAGAATTGGTCTTACGACAGGACACACGTGTGATTTATGAAACATTCGTATCTGACCAATCCCAGCGTACAAATGATCGGGTCTTGATAAATGCGGCGGCTGAATTCGATCATCATTAACATGTTACGCCCTTAAATATTCCTGGTTTGGAGGCCACGCCCACTGAGGTCGGACATGGAGAGAGGAAACACTGGCAAGAAGAGAAACTCTTCCGAGATGGAGATCGGCATCCTGGCAGCGCCGGCACATCAAAGGCACTCCGTTCACTAATGCAATGTTGTGCAAAACTGAACAGGCCAAAATAATATTGCACACTTTCTCTGGGGTATACAGCAGTGTTCCCCCTGCTGGTCCGAGACGGAGCCACCTGCCCTTCAGCAATCCGAAGCAGCTCCACTGTGACCCGTGTGCGCACTATTGAATCTGCGCTCCTGCTCTGTAGCAGGGTTTGCCAGCGGGGTTATTACGTATTCTGTTAATTAGCTGTCATGTTAAGCTATTTAGCCTATCATATGTTATTTTACAAAAAAAGTGGTATCAGTAAAAACGTGGGCTTTTTTTTTTTTATTAAATTTTGTTTTATTCATTTTAAGAATCCATTTTGATCTGTTCTAAATATGTGACTGCTTATGCTTAATGTCAACTGAGGTTTGTTTAATAATTATTTTCAGACTCAGCCAGATTTTGCTGTGCTGCACCGCAAATCCACAGACTCAGATTTGCGTACACGAGCTCAGACCTGAGGTGAGATCTGATCGTAGCTTTCGCTCACGTCCAAATTGATAAATGCCGAAGCTTGTGTGGAAATGGTCGTACGCACGGTTTTCTGCCATACGTTCGTTTGATAAATGAGGGCCAGTGTGTTTTTGATGTCATACAAGGGGTTACACAAGCATCAGTCACTGATGAGAACCACTTCAAAGTGTCTATCCATCCGTCCGTCCATCAATCTTAACCTAAACTGAAGACATAAAAATGATAGTTGGCTGATATTATCGCCTGATGTTGGCCCATCATTAATATATCTGTGTATATGTTGTCTGATAAGCACCAATATGAAATCTCTCTCTCTATTTGAGATTATACTGTGGAAAATGTATGTTAATAATCTGACAGATTACAAACCAATTTATGTGGAGCTTGCTGCCACCTATTCTTTTAAAATATGAGCATACTACACTTATTAAGTCAATGAAAGCAATTTGGCCTCATTATTAGCTTCACTTACCAGCTACTGATAATATAAATTGGCCATATTCTTCATATATTTATTGTGCATCGCTAATAATTCATAATTCTTACATTCCTGGCAAAGTGTAGTAAACCATGGCAGTGCACTAAAGTCATTCTGGACAATAAAGTTTATTGTCAAAGAGTATAATTTCTGCCTTCATTATATATCTTTGTCACAAATGTTTGATAACGACATTTGAGGGATTGTTGCAAAAAATGGATGCATTCCAGCCAATATAATGGAATTTTTCATTTCCCAATATCGACATCGGCATCCCAAAAGTTTAGTATCAGTCGAGCTCCAGTTTTCAATGCAGCATGGTTCGACCACATGGAGAAGTCATTGGCTGAGGAGTCTCACAAGATTTTTCTACAGAGAGAGTTTGAATCACTCGCAACCTTGGAAAAAGATGCACTACGTCTACCACACTCACTCCCCTCATTATACTGTAGAAGCCAGGACAGACAAACACAAGCACCCACACAAACTAACAGGACAGAGCGTAATCAGACTAGCAACCACATAAACATCACCATGTGTGCACATTTCCTCCCATTTGCTGCTACAACTCCTTTCCACTTCATCCAACCCTCTCGACTGATCTTTCTTAGATTGACACTATAGTATGTATGCTATGCATGCTGCTCTGAGTCATACAGCCCCTATCATGCTGACTCAGACTGATCGCATCATGTCACCCCTGGTTTCCGTGCACCCCCGCCTCTGTCATCCCCTCTGCTTCTCTTTTCATCCCACTTAAGCTCTGCCTTTCTGTCTGTTAACCTCTTTCTTCCACTCTGCCGCCGTCCCCCCGTTACGCCACTGATTGTGATATCACTGTGAACGTCATCATCAACCTTCTCAATACAGTGTTTAAATTCCCTAAACTAGAATTTACACAATTAAGAGAACACAGATTCACACCAGCAAACAAGAAAAGATCCACAACAACAGTCTGACTTAAACAGAAAAATAAAGTGTTTATCTATCAAAAATGAACACAAGGCTGCACTCACCCTCTGCAAGCATCAGGATACAAAGCAGCGAGTGAGTTTGTCTCCGATCTGTATGCTGCTCAGTCGCTGCCTTTGCTTCGGTCTACTTTTGGCTGACGGGCCTGAGAGCTGCGAGCATGTGTATTTGTGTGTGTGTGTGTGTGTGTCTTGTCATTCCACTCTTCTATCACGTCATGCCGCTCTGCTGCTGCCGCAGTACGCCTGCAGCCGTATCCCCGCCCCTCTCTTTATTTTTTCCTCCCCTCATCACAATCTGACTCTCTCTCTCTGCCTATTGGTAATGGACCTGTTGGCTTTGCTCCCTCCCTCTCTTAGGTGAAATATAAACCCAGCAAAAGCTGAAAAAGGCTGGGCCATTAGCTGGATGAGTGTGGTTTGTGTGTCTGTCTGGGAGTGTGTGTATCGGGGGGTGGGGGGTATACTCACACTTGGCCTCGTCTGTATAGTGTGAGTAACACATGGTAATTAAGCAGATGTAGCCACAAATGTGAAAAGCCTAAACCCCTCATCCGGCTTTCAGAGTCTAATTGGCGGTCAAGGAAAGCTGGATGAAAAAAAAAAAGGACAGGGTATGCTTAAGATAGATCTACTGACGACAAATAAACACACACACACCACGCACATACATCTGTGACTGTTCTCAGTGCGCATGTCTGCATGAACGATCCTCCAAAAGGAGGAAGAGCCCATCCATCACTCGTCTAATATGTCCCGCATCTCTAACGAGTTGAGTGAAAAAAAATAGATCAGAGATACAAAAGGGAAGAGGCTGGAAACAGGAGGGAGTGATGGAGGAATCGACAGTAAAGCCTCTATTGATGTCTTTTCCCAGCTGACAAACAGAGAGTAACAATGCACATCCCAGACCTGACCTTGAACTCAGCTTCTCCTGTCTGCCTATCCATCCTCATAAACCGAAAGACTGTAAATATCTCATCACATGCAGCCAGTCTGCTTGAAACATCGGATCCAGTTTAAAAACAGAGGACAATGTTGTTTCAACGTGAGAGAGACACTGCTGAAATCTGTAATGTGAGGGTGTCTGACAGACGAAGGTGTGCGACTGCGATTTCATCATTCATAGCAGCCTCATTAAAGCTCTAAAGTATTTTGGTATTTGCTATTATGACTACGGAGCTTATAAAAGTTTATCAAGTCAATGGGTTTGTTTCTCCGTGCCCCAGTCTCTTACTCTCTCGCCATTTCTCCATCTATTCCCTCTTCTCATATTTCTGCTGTGCTGGCTTACAGTTTGAAACACTGACATAAGGGACAGTGCTGAATATTTAATGAAGATTGTGATACACAACAGAAATAAAGCTCCATAAATGCTCCCTTTTCGCAGTAAACATTCGACAGCTTCAGTGATAGATATTTCAAAGTTATGTCTGAGACTTGTTTTCCTCTTGTGTGCTCAGTCAATCATTAGACATAATGGTCAGTATGGGTCTTTACAGTCTTGATCTTGCAGCTAAGTACAGCCCAAAAGCTCTCTGGCTGATCACATATTGATCAGGCATTGACCGGCTGCACTAACATGTGACTTGGTCTGCAAGTCTCCGCTCACGAGACACATAAATATTGGAAAATGCGTTCCCAAAAACTGCAGTATGCAAATACAGTAAATACATCAACCATGACAAATAAATAAATGCTATTAGGACACAGCACATGGCCTACCAAGCACACCTCCCCCACACATACAGACCACATGCACACTGTACACATAACCCCCTCTCTCTTTTCCCCACACACATGGACACACAGTACAGTATGCCCTTTTCTCCTATAGACAACAATCACTTAATAGCTCACCTCCAGATACTGACATTAATGTCAAGGCTGCCCTCCTGTTTTTCCAGCTCCCATGTGTGAAACTCATGCACAGCAAACACTCCAAAGTCAGCAACAAGCACAAAACACACTCACATGATCTGTTGCTTTGTCTCATGAAACGGGAAGTGACTTGTAACAGAGGGATTATGGGTAGGAGCGTGCAAGCGTCTGGGACAAGCGTGTGTGTGTGTGTGTGTGTGTGTGTGTATGTGTCTGTCTGTGTGTGTGTGTGTGTGTGTGTGTGTGTGTGTGTGTGTGTGTGTGACTGTGTGTGTGTGTGTGTGTGTGTGTGTGTGTGTGTGCGTGCGTGTGTGTGTTATAGGGGGGGTTAATGTCAAAGCTAATCTTCTGATGTCCCCCAGGGCATGTCCTCCCCCCTATGAGACAGACGCTGTAATGACAATGGGACACTTGTGTTACTGTCACCCCTGAGGGACATCTGGAGGGATGGAGGGGGGCAAACATGCTGTCAGAAACATGGGGCCTCAGATGTGTAGTTTCAGTGAGATAAGTAAAATCAAGTAATTAAAAAAAGAAAAATTCCATTGATCAAGAACAAACCTGTGTGCCCTAGCATCCTCATCCTTGAGTGTAAAGAGTCTAGGCACATCAGATTTAACATTTGAATGGTTGCATATAGAAAGGCCGGAAAAGAAGGCTGGAGAGAGAAAACTGAACACTGGAAACACATGAACGGGAAGTTGAATGTCACAACAAGACACAGGAGGATATAACTACAAAATAAAACAGGAAACAACTAAACCAAAAACTAAAACAATGACAGTATACAGTATATTGTAAAGAATCAAAGTAGCTAAAACAAAGTCGGTCTTGGCCTTTAATCGACTTTAATTGATTGATGAAACTGCCTGTCTGTTTTCAACTCACTGTGCATCCACAATCAAACCACACATATTTCCCACTCAAGTGTGTTTGCTTCACTGCATTTGGAGAAAAAGTTATTGTCTTGGAAATCATTTATGTGTCCCTTCATTCCTGCTCATTCTTTCATAGAAGACTGAGGCATATACAGGTTAAAGCTGGTTGAGAGACACCCTGGACTAGTACCTAGTCAAATTGACAATGTGTTTCCACCAAAGTACTCCCAGAATTGTAAACAATACAACCCATGCACAACCTGTGGTTAATGTACCTAAAAACAAGATCTGTTTTGTGTTTCTAATTGGTAGCAATTTGTTATTGTTTTTTTAATATTGAGTTTAAACACTGCATCCAGTCCCAGTCGTGACCTGTTAGTATATGTAACCAGAATCTGTTGACTGTTTCCTTTAAAATATGCCCATTTAAACACGTAACTGCCTTAGGCTGAAACAGACTCCTCTACTCAAACCTATAGATTATCTTCCTGTACGGACAAGTTAAACCAGCTGGACCCACCAACAGCACTGACAGCAAACATAGGAAACAGAGGGGACACTGCTTATAGATCTTCACAGGTAAGCACAGCTGCAAACTCCCTCTGATCATTACTTGTTCTTTCTTTTTCTTATCCTCCATGAATCTTTTTTCGGACTTATTTTAGCATATATAAGAGTAAATGGTTGGCGAAAGGCACAGTGTAATTTTTGTATTATTTTTTTGTTTTACAATACTTAAAATATCTAATCTAATTTAAATTACTGCACAGCAAGAAACTTAATGGTAAATCCCTTTTTTTCATCAGCCCCAGCTCATTCATTCTTGGGTATATGTGGACTTGAATAATCACCTCTCCTGGTGATATTATTTCACTCCAGTTTAAAGACCTTTTCCATGATAAACTCATAACTTTAAGCAACATTATGTAGGTCTGTAACATTTCTTTAAAACTAATGTGGGTGCACACTACAAACAGAACACATTAATCAATAACAATGCTATGTGTTGAAAACTTGTAAGTTGAAGTAAACATGTGTGTAATGCTGTGATCTGACCCTCTCACTGAAGTAACATAGTGCAAAACAAGTGAAGGGCGGGCGGAGTGAGTGAGACGGACACCATTCACCCTGTTACAAGACACTGAACTATCAACATGATTCTGAAGCTGTTATTCTAAGGTAAAAAGTTACATTATGTTGTTTTAATGTGCATCACTTTTTTCTGCTCATTTTTCAGTTTACCCTGCAAAGTCAAAGATCCCATTTTTGAGTTTAGACTGTAAGGGATAAAAGTATGACAATATTATCAATCCAAGGTTTAGCTAGAAGCAAATTAATCCATTATCCAAAGTAAAAAAACAAATGCTTGCTATTGGTCACACCCAAACATGACAAAGCTGAAATGCAACATACTTGTAAAATAGCAGCCTGCAAATTGTCTTGTGTCTGGTTCAGACTTGTTCCAACACAGGAATGTCATTTACAAACTGTTGATCTGTCTGAAGAATGTGCCATTTAAGCCTAAATGTTATCATCCACCTTTTTCTATCAGATCATTGGAACTGTTCATAATGATCAGTTCAGTGCCGATGGAAATGGAAGAAACAGAAAAAATATCAAGTACCACAGGCAGTATATGTTTCTTTCATCTTCTTTTCTTGAGGTCATTCCTGTGTCCCTTAAAGACTGATTTGTGGACATTTTAATTAGTTCTTATTTTATTTTCTTGTTTTGCTCTTTTTGGTGCTGTCGCAGAATGGAGAACAGTTTTCGATCCAAAAGAAGCTGGTTGGCTATTTACACAAGACCTCCTCCATAGCAACAGAGACTCAAAAAGTCTGTTCCTTAGCCTGGACATCAGAAAAGACAAGAAGGAGCAAGACCAAGCTTTAGTCACATTCTACCAGAGAGACAATGTTAAGTGGACTTCACCGCTCATGTGCACACTTCAAGGTTGTCAATTAAATATTTTTACTTTTAACGTGTTACATAATCATGTTGCTCTGTTTGGGGATTAGAATGTATGTTTCTTCGCAGGCGATGTCGCAGCAGGAAGTGGAGTCGATCGTCATGTGATTTCAACAGTGATTTTCAAGCTTATAAGTGGACTCCATATAAACTTAGGTTGGACACAACAACAACATACATACCAAGCAAACAGTGTTGATTCGGACTATAGCGAGCCGATGTCCCCCCCTTTCTATTGGATTATCATGGGACCTTATTTTATAAAAATATGCATGGTGGCTAGCGGCGAAAGTGGAATAATTTTTTTGATTTAAAATAAGATTTTTAAACTCAAGAGAGTCACATTTTGTCATAAAACTACATACATCATATATACATCAGAAAATACATCATTTGAAAGACTGTCGTGTAAGTTCCTGCATATAAGCATGAACTGTCACATAACTACAGTTATTTACTTACTTCTTCTGTATCGATGTGTTGGTTTTGGTGATGTATATTGTGCGAGGTTCACTGAATAGTTTCACATAAAAGTACATGATACTTTACTATCTTTACAACAAACTGCTTCTATTTAAACTGGACAAACAGCATATTTGTGATTCATGACACACAAAAATCTTGCGTCTCTCGCCATTAACCACCATAATGTCCCATGTTTACTGAAGGCAGGAATCTACAAATCAATCAACAGATGACAACTGATTAATTGTTTAAGTCCTTTAACAAACACACATTTATGTGCAATTAATAATAATTAACACAGCTTATCAGATATCTGGTAAGGTGAGCTATGGGTCTAATTCAATGAAAAGAGATCTAGTATCAAAATATCAAAGTATTAAAACTTCTTCTGACCATAAATTGCTCAGAGGTGATCTTCATTTCTCAAATTAGTTTCTTTTCAGTCATTAACCTTGTGCTCTAAATTGTCTCTTCTCTTCTCAATTCATCATTTTTGCAGGTACAGCCATCACACAAATCTTCGAGGGTGAGCGCGACCACCTCATCCCCTCAGTTTCCGATGAGCTGCTTGACAATAACATGTTCACCATTGCAGGCCGGATGATTGGTCATTCCTTCTTGCATTGCGGCCCCAGTTTCCCAGGACTTAGCCCAGCCATAATTCACATTCTCTTTGGAGGTTCGTTGGAGACTTGTCCTGTGACACTACGAGACTGCCCTGACCTTGACATCCGTGACGTTCTGAAAATGGTGAACATGAAAACTATTGAGTTCCATATTTTCAACTAAAAGGTTCCATCTGTCACTAAGTGTAGAGCCTGGCATCATTAAAGTGCAACCAATGCAATTTACTCTATGTGTGCTGCATCAATAAAACATAAGTTTCATTATGTCTTATTCCAGCTTGATGGAGATGCAGAATTAACAGAATGTGACTCCATCCATCAACTCTGCCTGTCCTGGGACCTGCCAGCACCAAATGCTACCAACAGGAAATGGCTGTATGGAAAGCTTCTCTTGCATGCTGTAATGTCAACTTCTATTTATTCTGCTTTAGCTTTTGCTGAACACACCCGAGTCCTGTCATTAGGTAATACAGTATGATTTCACTGTCCTTAACAACAACTATTATGAAGAGAGACGCCTTTCAAACCATCTTGATGAGGGATCACAAAAGGCCATTTTTTTGCTGCCAGGCGTTCAACAATTAACTGCAAAGGCCATGTTGTCAGCTCAAGTTGACATCTTACTGACAGCAGGAAAAAAAGAAAATCAAAGTCGGGTTTCCTGACAACTCAAGCAACAACTGCACTACAAGTAAAAGGGAACAGTTTTTTTTCCACTTTATCTGTCAAGACAATTTTCACCCTTGCCAAAACCATCAGAAGACCTTCTTCAGTGACATCTGCAACAGAATCGAACAATATATTTTTATCATTCAATGTTCTGTTATTTGAAGCCAGATACCTGAGTTCCTTTTGGTTTTTAAAGTATCCAGCTGACATCACTCAGATTTTGCGGACTTTGGAAAAGCTATTTTTGAGGAAACAGATTAGGGCTTTTTTGTCACAACTTCGCCTACTCCCAAGGCGTGTGGAGAAGGGAAAGGTCAAAAGAGGTCAAAAACTCCTATAGAAACCTATAGTATATAGAGAGAGATATTCTTGGAATCGTAAAATAATGTACATATGAAGACATTCAATAATTGCTGGCGGGGTCAGGTAATTTAAAACCGCTGGCTACACCGAAGTCCTATCACTACTCTATACCACAACTCTGATGGAGCTCCGGATTCATCAGGAGGACTGCTGCTTTACTCCAAACAATTCTGCTGTATGTGTTTGGATGTGCAGAAGAACACAGAGCATTAATTAACATAAGTTCCAACGTGGTGTCTTAAAATTGCTAATTTGTGTGTGTTGTCTCACCACATTAACCTCCGAAGGAAAGAGTAGCCATGATTTATTATGTGTACATTGTGCTTTGTCTCCTGTATTGCAGGTTATCGAGAGAACGACATGTCAAATCGATCAGTTCCAAAAAGGCTTAAAAGAAACAGGGCTATGGCCACTCCTCATTCACAGAAGAGATGTAATCCCAATCCTGTTTCCCCGGGAATCAGAAGCACAAGTCACACCTCAGGTACAGCAGTCAGGGCACATCTAAAGGCTAATTTATGCTCAATGTTAGATACGTATATGGGTATGGACAGGGCTTTATTTTCATACTCTGCGTTCATTTTGTCTGTATTTCTGCATGTTTTCTCAAAGCTCACAGATACAGACCAACACCTTGAAAAGGGAACATATGAGCCTTAAAAGTAATCCTTTGTTGCAAATAACTGCCACTTATTTGAGATTATAGTGTTATTTATAAGATACACTTTGAAGAAACATTATGATGAGTATGAACAGTATGATTGGCCTATTGTATTTTCCTTCACAAGAACTTTAAATCAAATCGTCAATTGTAAACAGCAACTGTCAAGGAGTCTAGATTGTTGCAAATGTCAGTGTACATTGCACCAATATAAAATACTAAGAGGATCATATATTTCAATGCTCAATTTCAATTTCAATTTCAATACAACTGGAGCTACATGTGATTTCAGATGATCCTGGATTGCATCACATGGCCATCATCTGTCACGGTCATCTTTGATAGCTACAAAGTAGTAGGACACAGAGACAAGTCCGATGTCACAGATGTTTGCCGAGTATCTGACTACTTGAAAGCATTTATTGAAAATGGTAAGTATGTTGTCACTAGGTAATCCTCTTTAGGTATGAAGAATTTTCGCTAGCTGATTCTTTCGTCTTCTTTTTTAACACAGCATCGTCAGCTGAGCTAAAGAGCCTCATAAAGTTCTGGATAGGATGGGAGCTGCCGACCACAGAGATGAAGGTGGAAATAGTAGACTCCAGGTTCCCAACAGCTGTAACATGTTTTGAGAAGCTGAGGCTGCCGAGGCATTACACAGCATACAAAGCATTTCATCAAGATTTATGTGCATGCATATCAACCAGTTACAGCGGGTTTGGCTGTGTCTGAAGTACAATAATGTTCACTTTAAATGTACTTTGATTGAATGTGTTGAACTTTCCTGTGTGTCTGCTTGTTGTACATGTATGTATAATGTATGTAAATTAAATCTATCTTAGCTTACTTTTTTCTCAAAATGATTTTTTCCATAACATGGTTTACATTTTTTCATTTGGTTGTATTTACATACACCATGTTGTCGAGGTTGTTTAGTTGTATTTACACAAAGAAAACCACACTCATTAGACTGACTACAAAACATCCTTACTCTTGCACTTATTTTTTTTCATAACTGAATAACTGATCTACAACACAAAAAATATCTAAATTGATGCATAAATCAAATCAGAGATATCGTCTTTTTTATCCCACGCATTCTTCTTCCGTTTCAAGCCAGAGAGCCTAGATTACCCACAATGCAACATCTACACTACCAGTTCAAACAAAGAAAGAGGTATGTTATGGTGGTAGCAACTATTGCATCCTCATGAAGGGATGAGGAGTGGGATATTTTTACTTTAGATTCTGCAAACTTTATTCCTAAACATCTTTCCTTTAGTTGGAATCCTATATATCAACCAGACAGTAATACATGTGTTGGTACTGTAATGCACATTCTAGTCAGTTATAGCTGCAATAAAGAAAAGTACTGTAATCCTTTATTTAATTTCAGTTCAATTCATTTTTCTAGCAAAAATGTCAAACATTGGATATTTACAGCTTCTTATATGTAGGGAATTTTGCAGCTGGTCATGATTCATGATAGCAATTACAAATCTGTGGGTTTGGGACTGTCGATTGGACAAAAGAAGCAATTCAAATACCTCACTTTGGACTGAGACTGAAATTTCGCTGAGCATTTACAAATTTTTTTGGCTCAGCAATTAATCTATTAAGTGTGACTTAATCTGCAGGTTAATCACCAATCAAAATGATCTGTAGTTGCAGCCCAAAAGTCAGTGCAACTGTTTGTATGCGAACCTTCCAGTTTTTTGGAGTACCATCAATGACCACATGATGGTAGCAGAGTTAAATTGTTGTGTCCACTTGCTTGCAGTTGCTGATAACAAGCAGCTCCTCACTCCACTTGTACTAATGCTTTCTCATCCATTGAGCATATGAGTGACCTTTACTGGCAAGTCCCTAAAGGTCATTCAAGCTTGCGGTGATAAAGTACAAAGGCTGGAAGCACTCTGAGATGGCATCCTACTTACTGTTAGAGGGAAAACAACTGATTTACCATTTGACGTCTCAAACTGACTGTCTGTTAAAGGTTAACCTCTAGACAGATTAAGTGATAGTGTGATGAATTTACTTGCTCATAGGATAAAACAACCCATAGTCAAACAAGAAAGACATCAAGAGTAATTTACGATCATTCTTGAGGAAGTCGGCTGGAAAGTTATCAGTGTTTACACTTACTTTGACCCATTCACATTTCTGATTAAATAAATCTTGGAGGAGACCACCATTATGCTTTTGTAACCAAATCAAAAATGTATGTAAGGCCATTCACAATATTATCCTCATAACTACATTTTAGTTATGAAACAAATATTTATATTGCATCACAGATAAGACACAACATTTTTTGTAAAAAACCATCAAATAATCTTAAATAAGCAATTATAAATCTTAAGGTCCCCCTGCAGTAGGTAACCCTAACCCCAAATAAAGGATGAACTAATGGTGGTACCCTCATCTGTCTGTCTTCAGCCATGTTGACAGACTTAGAATGAGAAATTAGAATCAGAATAACTTAATTGTACAGCCTGAGCAGGAAAGTTGTCATGATTAATTTGATAGACGAATATCCCGATAATTAAAATTCAGTCCAATCAACTCGTCGTGACTGTTTGCTGTTTGTGATAAAATCTTTGATTCTCCCATCTCTAGCTTGCAGCAATCTGAAACAAAAGGAGGAGGAGTGTGGAAGTGCCTTAAAAACGTAGGAATTCGAGGCCTTTAACATGAGTGCTCTTGCTTTTATCTTTCTCTCTCTCTCTACTTTTATTTTTCTGTTCTCACAAAGTGTCATGTCTTTGACCTGCTTTAATGTGTTTCTGCATGTGGTTTATCTTTTATCTTACACTGTTCCTAGCTCTAATTATTGTGTCTATAAAACATTTCACTGTTCACGGCAGTATACAGCTTGACAATACAAGTTCCCTCCCCATTCACATCTCTCTCTCTCTCTCTCCCTCTCTCGTCCAATCAGTCAGAAACTCCCCTGTTCCTCAACACGCAGGACATTTGCAGACTATACTAGCAACAAAGAAAGCTCCTCCCTTTCAGCACATCTGGAAGAGTGGACGAGTGGAGAGGCACATACCAACGACTCTGTTTGGGTTTATTTGTATCACTGGACTAACGAAGTCTTACACTTTGGTTAGTCAGGAAGACTGCAACTACAACTCCTCCACCTGACTTCAGACTGCTGTTTTCCTGAAACTACCTCAGTGCTGGGTTAACACCACTCCGATCAGTGAATCCAATTTTACCCTGTCCATCTTCACTGACTGACAGCACCTTCTAACTGCAGGTATGTAATGTTAGTTTACCACAGGCAGTTGATACTTCCTGCTTTCTCTTCATCTCGCTATATCTTATTTCCTACTCTTGCCGACGCATGACGGGAAAAACTCTCTGTCGCAATGTAAATGTATTCTTTGTTAAGCTCTTGTGTGAGTCAGGCCAGAGGAGAGTGCTTTGTTTGAACAGCTATCATGCATTAGAGTTTGCAAAGTGCTATCAGTGTGTAGTTAAATGGTAACACAATAAGAAACACTAATGTACAAGACAACCTGACAGGATATGCAAAGCTCTTTATGCTCTCTGTTGTTGGCACCAACAAAGTACAGAAGTTAATACTGAGAAAGAAAAAACAACTCCTGCTGATTTGAATGTCACCCCAAATCACACAGATATCACATGCAGTCACTTCTACTTCATGATCACACTTCCTGATTTTACACTCCTTACCTAACATTCACCCTTTATTTGAGCATTCCTGTAATAACTGCATGCGTCCCTACATGTCTAAACTCGCAGAGCCACCACTATCAACATATCCTGTTGTTTCTCACCTTCTGCTTTACACACATGGTCCTGAAGCTGGCAGCTGTGATTCGGAGTCATCTTCACATCATGACATTCAGCTCATGTCCAAACTTCTCTGTTCTTTCTGGGGTTTTTTCTGCGGTAGAATTGCTAAAAAAGGACATGAAAGAGTTAGCGTTACCACTTGAAGTCAGATTTTTCTTCTGCTGGGCTGCTGGAAAGCTCAACTTTCCCTCTTTATTTCTTTATACCAATGCCTGGTACAAAAATATTCCTGACATTTCAACTTTTACTGGCACTCTTGTCTCTTTTCCAAGACCGCAGAATATACAAACTGTGAGCATTTACATGAAAATAATCATGGAAATACCAATCTGGGTCTGTGTGGCTGTTAATATGAATTCTTTCCAGCATTACACTTCTAATCACGGCCTGTCAATTTCCTATATGTTTCACATCCTTTAATTCTCCTGCTTCTGCACTGTTTCTCTTCTGTGTTTAGGCTGGTCAGTTTGTGAATTACCAACATTGTTTCCCTTCATTTTTTACACTTATGACTCTGAAAGCACAAAAAAAATCTTCAGAGTTATTGGAAATGTGAGCTTCCATTATGAAAAAATGATTTGTATCTAATGATAACATATAAATGTACCTCATGTACATCAACAGGTATAATATTTGCCATCCATTCCCGTTAGGACTCAGATAGCATAATGATTAAGCTGCAGAATTTTTCCTTGCATTTTATTCTCCCAAATAGTCTATTAAGATTTCAATGCGCGGCCTCTGAATAGCCCCAGAAATAGTCTGAATCCGCCTCTGCTTATAATGACGGAAAGTCACAGTGCAGCAGCCAGCCAGACACGAACCGCTCCACCCATTACCTCACTCTGGGCTATGATTAAATATCATTCAATGAGCTCATATTCACATTAAGTACCATTCTGATGTCAGCAGTAAGGAAGTTATGTTTGATCTTAGGGTGTTATGCTTCATATTCTGTCATCCATTAAAAATAGAAAGGCTGATAGGAAATGGCCCAACACTTCCACACTCTGCTCTCAGCTCCATCTTACTATCACCAGAAAGAGGAGCAGCTGATTCCTCAACATATTTCTAGAAAACATTTTACAACTCAGATGCAGAGGTACAGTCTGCAGAAGTGATGCAGAGTGAGACAGACGGGCAGGGAGTCAGGGGCAGGGAGGTGGGAGGGTTTACACACTCAGGAATGTGGATGTGGAAACGCGAGAATGGACAGGGAGGGTCATGCTAGGAAGCACACTGAGTAGAAATAGGCAGGATACCAGGGTCTTTCACGCCCAACCAACTTTAATACACCTCCGAATGTCTCAGTTTTTCACATTGCTTCCACTCCGACTGTTACTTGGTTTTTCAAGAGAGAGCAACTTTTATGTCAGTGTACCAAAAATTCTTTTGTATTTTCCCACTGCTGGCTTGCTGCTGCTTTACAGAAGCCACAGAAAGTTGGCAGGAGTGAAACTGCAGTCTCTCGGTCTGGCTTGACAAAGCCAAAATTACAGGCATCTAAATGTGGACATTTAAACAAGTTTCTTACAGGGAATTTATTAGTTCCTTCACCCATTTGTTTTTTTGTTTAAGGCCTAGCCTCCACATGTACGTTTCAGGACTTTAAACCAGGTCAAGAAAATCACGTTTCTATTGTGTGCCCTTCCAGCCACAGTCTGTGTCTCTTTCTACTCACTGTTACCTTCCACTGAAACATAGATAACCACTTTTTCTGTGTCTTTATTGAGGTGCTATATCTTCATAGTGTGTACAATGTTAAAAATGCCTTTGTTCATGCTGCAAAACTTTTTTTTAGGATGCCATTAGGAGGAGGAAACAAGTGTGGCCGCTGTCAGAAGACGGTTTACTTCGCAGAAGAAGTACTTTGTGATGGGCAGAGCTTCCACAGGTCCTGCTTCGTGTGCAGTGAGTCAACTCTTTGCTACTTCCTGCCATTGTCAATTCAGAAACCGCTGAACTTCTGGCCCTTGTCACTTTGCCTTATGTCACAAGTAACGCTGACCTTATGTAAATTGTTGGTTCTTCTATTCTCAAAGAAAAAAAATTAAATGCATGTGTGTAGCAGCAACCTAAAATAAAGATGGTGTTATAGCATTTTACATGATATATATATTTGAGAAGGGGTAGATTGGTTATCGGCCCTGGCTGATCACCAGGCAGCGACAGCATTTTCAAATTATCTCTATCAGTGATTTTTCTGTCAGATTACCGATAAAATAAACTAATTTAAAAATTTGCTATTTTGGCTCTGATACAGCATCCTCTCACACAATGTCCCACTGATGGGAAAATTATATATGATTGTTAACATGCTGATGAATTCTGATTCTGAATGCTGATTCCATCCATGTCAAACTGGAACAGCTTAGTAACCATTCACACCTGGGCTCACCCAGCCCAAGCAACTTTGACTATGTAAGGACACTTCCAAACAGAGTTTAAAAAGCATACAACTCCACTCCAGTTGTTTGTTAGAAATGCAATTATCTCTTGGATTAGAGGTTAAAAGTGTCTTGCCTACGATGCAGCACTTAGGGTTGTTAACATGTCACAATTAATTGACCGATTACTGAGTCAATATTCAGCATTTTTTCTATTATTGGTATCTGTGATTTTTCTGTTAGAACTCTCACATAGTGTCCTGTCCACAACAGTATCTGATTGATAACAGTCACAATTACTAGCCTATAAATAATAAAATCATGAAATATGAATCTGCAAGTAGTAACTGAAGTAACTAGTAACTACATCTATCAAAAGTATTTGAGTAAATTGTACTTTGTTTCATTCCATCGCTGCCTTCATTTTAACAGTAAGATTTTCATTTTTACCCAAATGAATGTTGGTTTTAATTATCAGTTTTTCCATCTCCTTTATTTCCAATAATCGTTATCTGCATTGGGCCTTAAAAAGCCATACTGGTCGGCCCCCACCTTGAATATTTAGGCAATAAGCCACTGTGACAAAAACTACACCAGCAAGACAATCTATCTACACTTTTTATCACCATCTTAAAATTAGAAAACATGCATCATCACTGTTGAAAAACAACACCAAAAAAAAGAAGCACTGAAATACATTTAAAAAATCCAACTCTTTCTCTGCCCTAATTTGAAAAATATGTAGGTTCATGGAGTTCTAAAGGGAGTTATTTGTGTTTCTGTGTTGTAATCGAACATTCCAGTGATGGAATTTCGATGAGAACATTTTTCTTCGACAGAACCGTTCCATAAAAGGAAACCGATATGAGCTTATCTAAACACATGTGCTCAAACACATGCAGATATGCAAAACAACAATATATGTATGTGTGTTTGTGTAGTGGTGTGCAACAAGAACTTGGACAGCACAACTGTTGCTGTTCATATGGATGAAGTTTACTGCAAGGCATGCTATGGCAAGAAGTATGGACCAAAAGGCTACGGATATGGACAGGGAGCGGGTACCCTCAGCACAGACAAGGGAGAGTCTCTGGGCATTACACATGAAGAGTGAGTAATACACAACACACATACTTTCTGATCTCTCTATAAGGCCCTTTATCAGCATTTTCCCTTTTTGTCTCCATCAGACCTGCTCCTCATCGTCCCACCAGCAACCCAAACCCATCCAAGCTGGCTCAGAAGTTTGGCGGGGCGGATAAATGCCCTCGCTGTGGCAAGTCCGTCTACGCAGCTGAGAAAGTGATTGGAGCCGGGAGTGTAAGAAAAAACATACGCATACTACACATATGCATGCTTTCAAAAAGCACTTGAAAATGGATCTTCTATTTATTTACAGTCGTGGCATAAGAGTGGATGTTTCACCTGTGCCACGTGTAAGAAGAGCCTTGAGTCGACCACACTAGCTGACAAGGAGGGAGAAATCTACTGCAAAGGTAAAAACCCACTGTCTTCACTTCCCTTCATATGAATCATAATATATTGCTAAACAAACAAATAGCAACCTGTATTTAGTATTGCACAAGCATTGTTCAACACATATTGGACCTGTTTATACCAAACTGTTGTCATGAGTATTGTCTGGTTATCACAGTTACTACAAGACGTAGCTCTGCGAACGTGGTTTAACACACATATACTATACCAGGTGTGGCCAACATTTAGAGGGTCATTCTAACTTACAAATTTTAAGCGTGGTGCCACAAATTTAATGCTAATATCAACTATTCATGAACAAACATGTGCTCTTATACTTCATGTCTCTTTTACAGATGTAACTGTAGCTAACCTATGAGAAGGAATTATAACTGTAAAATATTTATGAATGACAACATGAAAATCAATGGATGGCAAGTCGTTTCACCTAAAAATTAAAATTGCGCGGCACAGAGGAGAGGAGTTTATCAGTTAGTCCTCATCTGTAACGTGACTTGTTGGAGATCAGTCATGTCTTTCATCTTGACAACCACTCAAGGACCTTACATTAAATGCAACCGCTATTGTAACTTGTCACTTGAGGTGAGTAAGAGTCAAGTAGAGGCCTATTGTCCGATTGGAATATACACAGCACCCTCTATTGGAATCAAGCTAAATAGCAATACTATTGCAATACAATACTAAGACTCATTGTCACTCACCTTGAGATTCATTAACGTGCCACTTGTAATTGTTTGTTTGGAGATTGTTTTATTTTTTTGAGGATGCCCTCCCCGGTCGTATTTTGCGTATATGTGTCCCATAGGTTTTAGACGTATTATAAATATCTTTTTCAAAGATTGTACTTTTATGCAAGTGAAAGTTTAACATTGTAGATAACAGAGCTTTATAATTTCATTCGGACATTTCCAAACTTAAGAATGAAACAGCTCAGTTTGTAAGAGGAAAATCATCTGAAGAAACTCTAAGATGTTCCCTTTTAAAAAAAATCTTATTTCATAAACAGAACAATTCCATGTCAAAGTGGGCCTAGGGCAATGCAGTTAGTAATCGATCCACATACATGTTACAGTTTGTAAACTTTCAACACAGTTAATAATTTTGCCTTACTGTCATAATCTTATTTCCTGCAATGCCAGTCAGCAGTGCAGATTAAGGTTGGTAGGCAGACACGCATATCAGTGAGAAACAGACTTCAACAGAAAACTAGATAAACTTAGGCCAGTTAAATGAACAACAATAAAAATGTTGTCAGTTTTTATTACTCTTTTAAATGTAAATATTTCATCATAAATATTTTACATTGAATTCAAACTTGATAAAAAAATTAAAAGCCTGCAGGACCCCTGTTTTATTACTCTTAATGGAAATATAGTAACATACTATACTTGCAACCATGTTCAGGTCCACTCTGAGAATTGATTAATGGTTAAGAGGCCAAAGTGGTATCCATTTTAAAGTACAAGTCATCAAATAGTAGTTTTACAGTAGAATAGTTCTTGTGTCAGACCTTTTTTTCAGTGCTGGTCCAGAGTGGTGGAGCCAGGCTGGATGAATTGTGTTGATCCATTCAGCGTGCCTTTGTCTGAAAGAGATATCCGTGGCACTTAATACAGATTACACAATGTATAAAGCATGGCTATTAAAGGGCAGCACTGCACAGCCTAAATTAGGAGGGAAATGACAGAAGGCAAAACTCACATTTTCATTCTCAAGTGAGAGTAAAACGCGTGTTTTGTTAGTGGCCTGGGTGACCAAGTTGTAATAAACACAAGAATACACTAGAGGGCCCCCTAACACGGAGGAATAACATCACCTTCCCAAAGATAAAATTGCCAGGAATGAGAAAAACATTGGTTTCTATTGCAAAACTCCTTTAAAGCTTTTATATGTATTCAAGAGAGAACAAACTGGCTATTTTGGTTTAGTACTCCACAGACCAGAGTCAGACTTTATTGAACTGTTCTTCTCTGCCTCACAGAGTGTGACCAGTGGTGAGAATACACCAGTTTTGTTAAAATGTTTTGAATTTTTGCAGTCTGTTAATTAATTTCAAAATGTTCATCGCTGCAGCACTGCAACATAGCATTGTGTTCTATGTGGTTGTAGTATTTCATTCTTCTATTAATAGAACTCTAATTCTATTAACCATTTTCTAATTTTACATTAAAGGAGGGAAACACATAGCCCAACACAAAGTTTCTGTAAAAGCTCTTCTGTACTTCTTTGCAATCTAATCTTGTACATAACGCGAAGGCTTATCTACTCACTAGTCCGTCTTTACAGGCCAACTCTAATTTTACAACATGTGGATTAATCAGTTTATTGAAAACGTGTATAGTAATTATGTAGTAAGACGATTAATAGTGGTGATGTTTAAGCCATGCGATCACAATGTAATCTGTTTATAGCCTAACATTAGATGTTTACTTCTACTGTTCTCCTGTAATTTAAATTTCAAAAATGTTGTGTTCATCTGTGAAGATTATCATGCTGAACAACAATTATAAACTAGTGTTTGCCACAAATCTTATTTTGAGCTATAATCCGAAATCCAATTCAAAAATCTAATAGGTTTTTTGTCAGGGGGACCAGGGCGATGCTTACTTCCGGATTATCTTGCAAAAATACATAATCCCTACAGCACTCCATTGAGCAGTCCCATCACTGAAGTTAATTGCCATGAGTCAGAATGTCTTGTGTAAAAATTTTTTTTCTTTATTTCAAGAATACTAAATGACTCCACTGTCCATGTGGAAAAATAAATATGCTGTATCCTGCTCTAAAAAAAACCTTGTTTCCCAAGTTTCTTTAAAGGACCTGAAGATGCTTAAGTTAGCTGGCTAGCTAATGTTAGCCTGCACTATTTGTGTCCTCAGCACTGTGATTCAGTCAAACAGTTCCCAACTATATTTTTTACTAGCAGCGAGTTATATCCTGAAAGACATTATAGCGAGCCTGCAAATGTCTTCTGTCAACCCTGAAACATATAATTAATGAAACATTCAATTGCTGCAGGCTGCCTGATGGTTACTTCAAGTCTGTAACGTTAGTTAGCAAAAGGTCAGGGAGCAGAATGGCACATGTGTGAACACAATGGATTTAACCATTTAAATCATTTTAAGGTTACCCCAAGTAGACATTTTAACATTCTGGACATAAAGGAAACACATTTAAGATAAAAAAAAAAAATTTTTTAAATGATTGTGAAAACGTAAGCCACTGCTAGCTAGATAATGGTATAAAGATAAAAGGCTTTTTGGCTAACCTAGCTTGATGCTAAACCCCGCTGCTGTAAGCTATTTAGGGATGCACTGCTGATTTCATAGCATGTTTTCATACATTACCTGTCTTTCCAACAGCCTGTTATGGTAAAAACTTTGGCCCCAAAGGATTCGGGTACGGACTTGGAGCCGGAGCGCTGGCTCACACTCAGTAGACACCGACGAGCTCGTCGCCGACACGCTGCACTACCGCGTCCATCCTGCAGGGGGCAGACGGCTGCCTGCTCACACGCACCCGAGGGACACGCGCTTGATTGATAGCTGCATTATAGACTGTACAGTGGACAAGATAACACCATGTTAGCCTTACATTCGCTATAGGTGATTATTAGCGCTGTTACGGTAAACATGAATGCTTAAACATTACATGTGTTTGACGCTGCATTGCTGGTTTGCACCCTGCTGTTACTGATCATTTAATCATCCTCTTCTTATTGTGAGGCTTTTAAATGAATGTTCCAGCAGTAGTCTTAATGTATTAGAGTAAGCGCTGCTTGTTTAAATGTTCTGCTTTCCAAATGGGCTGATCATAATAAAAATGTAAAGATAATGTGTGTCGGTTTTAATTATTTGGCGCAAAAAATGACATAAGAACATGAGAGTGAAAACTCTGTGTGTGTGAGTGTGTGTGTGTGTGTGTGTAAGAGGGAAGTACAGTAGTTTGGAAGGTGACGTTCAGCGTTTAGGTTTCATGACACATGAGCGTTGCATCCATTCCTCTCATAACATTACAGTGACACATCACAATGCTGTGACTGAGACTAAAAGCCTGGTGTCTTGTAAAGGTAGGGGAATTACAGCTTCGCTCCACCCACAGAGGTCCCCAGGCTGTCATGTGAGAGCAGTGTTGCATCAAGACTGTGAAGAATGACACTTCAGTTTTTATCAAATGGCATAAATGATTAAGCTAATGCCCTTAATAGGGGCTTAATACAGTACAGTGAAGCGGGCTTTAAAGTTGATATATCTAAATCTAAAAACAGTTTTGTTATTAATTTTTGTTTAATCATTGCATTCAGTTGCCCTTTCATCAGACATGTGACTCAAGTGATTTGGTCCAAGTCTCAAGCAGGACTTCAGTCATTTTTTTCCCAGGAGCTGATCATTATAAAGAGAATAGGCGAGGTATTCATACCTGTCTAATAATGACTTCACTGGGCAGCTATCTAACCTGTTCAAAACAAAAAGTATGACACGGAATCTGTATTATAATTATTGATATTCAGTCAAATAAACGTATTAAAAAACAATCATATAACTTTATACGCGTATTCAAGTCTTAAAGGGTAAGTCTACCAAAAAGTGACCATTCAGACATTGTTTACTCACCCCCAAGCTGATGGACAGTCGGGTGAAGTTTCAGGCGTCAACAAGACATTTCTGAAGAAACAATGTTGCAGCATTTTCCTAATTAACTGAAGAAGATTAACAATTGAAATAAAGCGTAAAAAATCTCAAATTGATTTGAGCCCAAATCTTGACTATAGCTGCTGAGCTCAAAGTGTTAGTGTGCACACCATCTGAAGTGGGCGCCCGAGCTCGACCTAGTGTTGAGGGTGTAAATAACGTCTTTTCAGATCTAACTCGGCATCACAAGGTCATTTCATGTTTGTTCTAAGCTGTTTTTTTACATTTCAAAACATGTGCCTATCCACTTCAGTTGTTCAAGAGAATGCTGGGACGCTGTTTTGCTCTGAAGCTCCAGAAATGTATTGAAAACTCTAGCTTCACACATGAAGTAGATAATGACTGAATTTTAAAATTCTTCCCCCCATCATTTTCAAACGGTGACATACCGACAAGCCAGAATGAACACCACATAAAGACTAACCTACATCATAAACTGAAGACAGACAAGTCTTTGTAGTCATCATGTCTCAAGTCAAACAGCGAGTCAGTATTTGATGAGTCGGGGAATGAGACTCAAAATCAACTTTTCTTACCAATAGGACTTTTAACTTCCAAGTCCAAATTGAAACTCAAGTTATTTATTTTCGATCAAGTCAAGTAGCAAGTCATCAAACAGGGGCGGTTCTAGGGGGGGGGGGGGGGGGCAACAGGGGCCACTGCCCCCGTAACTCTGAGTCTGGACCCCCCTGTGGCCCCCCTGACAGGGAGTCTGCATTAATAATACAATGACAGATTTCTTGCAATGATTTTGTTCTGAAGGGAAAGGCAGAAATATAGTGTCTCAGCAGTTTGCTACCCAATCAAAATTGCTGAAATTGTAAACACTGCTTTGTCTGAATGAGGGATTTATCCTTTTTTCCAGGTTGTATGTGCCCCCTAACAAAAAAGCCGGCCCCAACCTGGCCCCCCTATTAAAACTGGTCTAGAACCGCCACTGTCATCAAACCAACAACTCAAGTCGCCTCCCCCCCTTTTCAAATACAGTAGACAGATGAAACGATTTACAAAAATAATGAGTTTTTGGCTGATTAATCATCCATTTTTTAAATCTACTTTAAAACATTCCTTCTTGCACTGTTTCTCTCACACACACATTACAACACATCTTTATCCACTCTTTGCCTCCCACTCACATTCCAGCTCTCAAAGAGAGACGAGAGAAAAAACATATTCTGGAACTTGAAAGAGAAGAAAAATGTGATTCAACAAACTTTTTGAGTTTATCTATACCGTCAGGTGTTTGGCAAGTGTTTCTGAAAAGGTGCATCGTGACTTCGGTGGGAGACCGGTACACCCACCTACCTGTATTTCTCTTAAACAAAAACATCACACAGAGTGCTGTATAATCCAACTGTCAGACACATACACACACACGCACACACACACACACACTCCTCCTGCCGTCACAAGGAGGAGGCGGGGTGTTGGCTGAAGAGGAGAAAGTCCACGGAGGAGCCGGGCATGTTCAAACATATCCAGGCAGAGCAGCCTGACATCATCCAAGGCGCGCTGTCAGTGCGCACAGACTGGACTCACACGCCGTCACCACTCATGTCACAGCCCCACACCGCTCATGTTTTCCTGAGGAACACTTACACGCGGGTACAGTGATGCTGTATGACATGTGTATTTAATGGATTGACCGTGAGACGTGCCGCTGTATGAAGACTTCGGCTGAGCGTGGCCATGTCTCTGCCGGGCAAAGTGATGCGGGACGGGCTGCTGGAGAAGCGCAGCAGCGGTCTCCTCCAGCTGTGGAAAAAGAAGCGCTGCGTGCTCACAGAGGAAGGGCTGCGCCTGCACAACTGCAAAGGCGGTGGCGTTGGTGGTGGGGATGCTCAGAGCTCGGCGTGGAGCTCCAAAGCCAAGGAGCTCCGCTTTGAGCGCATGGTCACGGTGGACTGCGTGGAGTACAAGCGGGGGCTGGTGTACTTCACCGTGGTGATGGCGACAGGGAAGGAGATTGACTTTCGGTGTCCGCAGGACGGCACTGCATGGAACGCGGAGATCGCGCTGGCGCTGGTGCGCTTTAAGAACCTGCAGGCCGTGCAAACTGGACGGAAGAGGCACCTGTCCACAGCACACCTGGGCAGCACCGGGGAGGACGAGGAGCTCTGACCTGGACAAGGTGAGACTTCATGGGGTGGGAGGTGACACAGGCTGGGGCTGTTTCAAGCTGACAGGTGGCAGGGTCCGCCACATGTAAACAGAGTGAAAAAGGATGAAGTTGTGTTGTCCTTTAAGATCAGTTTGTTCATTCAGTTCCTTGTTCACAAAGCTCGTCTTTTAGTTTGTTTTGACATTAAACAAATCAGTCAATAAGGATCTTTCTCTTGTCTTCAGGCCTACAAAGTACACCTTTAATTTAATGGAAATGCATAATCTTATAATAAAGGTTCAGTGGAAGGTGTCACATTCAAGGCAAAGTTTTCCCTCATGTTGAGTCAATATAAATCAATTGGATAACTTAACAAAATATGTGTCTGTTAAGTTTTTATTGTATTATCTTTTTTTAAGTAGTACACTATAAAATCTGACGAAGTATTGAGGCAACCAATAACCTCAAATATACGTAAAGGAAGACTATTTAGCTCATACAACTTAAATGTAATAGTCTACTTTACTTGGTAATTATGTGTTACCCGGTTTCATTTCTTTTAAAGGAAATTCAATTACTAAATTTTACAGTGTATATATTTAGGTAATGCATTTTCTGTTACAAATTACACATCTAGTTTTTAATTTATACACACTGGCTCAACATGATAAAATCATCAAATGTGACCTTTCACATTGAGCTTATGTAATAAAAATAGATGGAAAATGTACGTGTTATTAAAATTTTTAGTTGAATTACTTAATGCGTGTTTATGCTTATTATCTTGTTCAGGGTTATATATTCATGTTATATTGGGTTTGGGGGTCAGTGAGGCACAGCACTTTCCCACCCATACTTTTTTCTTTAGCCTTTTTTTTTTTTTTAACTTACAACACAAACAAGGCCTGCTGGAGGTAGTTCAGAGATCACTTATAAACAAAATATAAGAATAATTTAAAAAAATTAACAAAACAAAATAAAGTGATTACAGATCAAATTCATTACTGAAAGGCTCTAGTTTTCACAGCTTTAGAATTATTGAGTGAGTCTGGGGAGTGTTTTAAATATGATTTGAAAACAGTTTGTGACACAAGTCAACGTTGTGTCACAGAGGTTAACAGTGAAACCCAACACAAAGCATCACTTAAACACCTCAAGGGCAAAGTTCATATCTGTTTTTCCTCCCAGTTAGACTTCCTCAACCATTTGCCATCAGAGACCCCCCCCCCAAAAAAGCTCCAACCAGATCAGACGCTGACTTCACTGATCTCCCCCTCTGTGGTTGAAAGGGTGCTAATGGTAACAAGCCGGTGCAGTGATTGGATGGAATGAAAACATCCAGACTCCTAGGAATGAGGTGGCACTCAAGCATCAAGCTGAGCTCGTGCTAAAGGTTATATACAAGTACCACTTCAGTGTTTACATGTTCCACTGTGGAGTGAAAGTCATGTCCGTTTTTTTCCCCCCCTCACTGTGGTCATCGGCCTTGAACGCACCACAGACCTTTTAGAACACAAACCCACTCTCACTTGAGGACATAATTACGATGCAATGTGAGCCTCCAAAATAACATCTGCCTGCCTCTCCCTCACTAGGCAGCCAAGTATTTTTAAACACACACACACACACACACACACACGCACACACACACACACACACACACACACACACACACACACACACACAAACCAACAACCTTCTGTTTTTATAAAGACAGTTGGGCATTTGGTGTGTACAGAGCCATACTTTTCCATATTGAGGACACAGTCCGCAGCGTCACATGACAACAGCCTTGTTTACTGAAACCGGTCGCTGAAATCTCAAATGTTCATGAACTGAGTGTGTAAGTCTGAACTATGAGCTCACAGTCCAGGAATCCGCAGCGATGCTTCCTTAAGAGAGCTGCAGTAGTCAAGTGCCCAAATTAACTTAGTAGCCGTGGTAACAGTGCAATGTAACTCGCCACAAATGCACTTTAAGCTGCCCCAGTAACAATTGAATATTAAAAAACTGCTCCTCTTTTGTTTTTTCAAAGCCTTCTTCTTCTGGGGAGTGAACCAATCAGAGCAGAGAAGGGTGGAAGACGCCACATCCATCGGCTTGATTACGTGGTGATGATGGGTTGTGCAGAAAGGCCATCAGCGAACGTGGATCAAAGGACTGAGAGCAAGAGTCACACACACTCATGTCTTGATCTCCTATAGGAATATTTTAAGCGTGGACTACAGTGTTTTTTTTACAGTCATGACCTCAGTGCTTGAGGTCACTCTTGAGACCGCCGCATGAGGAAAAGATGGTGTCATTTGGAGAGAAACTGACGAGCTGGGACACTGTTTAACCCATGTGCCTTGATGTTTCAAAAATATATTCTATTTTGGACATCATTTTCTGACATCGCTGAAACAGCGGTCACTTTTTTTCTTCACTCGTTTGTTAAAGACTAAACAGATTTGCATGTTTTTCTAAAACTGAACATTAAGAATAACTTGCTAATAAATTGCTCTTATTCATTGCATATTGCATTCTATATATTTGCTGAAACCATATACAGTATTACACTCTTTAAAAGATTAAATACATTTTTGACATCGCTGACATATTTCGCCCTCTATATTCGAACAATTCTACAGCTTTCCACACTGGGACATAATATAACAAAACAGTTTGCAGGCTGTAATTTATTTTAGTTCTCTATTAATGGCTAAACTCATCTGTTTCCAGTTGTGCTGTAACCTTGCTGTTACAGCCTCTGGGAAACACAGGCACACACACCCCGAACACTGTGGCATCACTCTCCTGCTCTTGCGTGGATGCTGAAGTCAGGGCACCTTTTGTTTGAAGGACTAATGAGAAGCACCGTGAGCCTGAGGCATGTGCACACAAACATCCACCCACACACATTCACCTACAGAAGCTTAAGTGCACACCCGGCATTAAATCCAGCAAGGCCTCAGCATCAGCAGACTCTCGTTAGCAAGGCCTATCGTATATTGTTCATTCAAGCATCTTTTCTGTGTGTGTGTGTGTGTGTGTGTGTGTGTGTGTGTGAGCTGCAGGGCTCAGTGCAGGTCAGGAATAAAGGGTTGATTGTGTGGCGACTTCTCTCATTGCTGTGGAAAACCCCAAAGCGAGCCACACCGCATGAGTCAGCAAGGGTCCAGCAGGAGTGCGAAGAGAGGAGACACCAAGTGATGGATTGCTGGTCTGAACAGTGTGTGTGCCTGTGTGTGTGTGTGTATTCGTACACAGAATAATGTATGTAAATGTGGAGCAGTGCTCAGTGTTACGTGCAATACGTCCTTAAAGTCCAGCCCTGTCAGAGTGTGTGTGTGTGCTCACACTCCTCGGAGGAATGCTCTGTCTAAACATCATAACCTCTGTCCAGGGTATCTGGTCTCCTCTGCAGATAAACAGACACATACAGCGCCCTGCAATTTCATAAACCAAGTCGGAGAACAGAGGAAGATCTGAAAGAGGAATGACAGTCAGAACAATGTTTACCTTATGTTATTGCTGCTGTTATGAATCGTTTATCAGTGCTTGGAGAAGGAAAAAGCGTGTGTGCACACTTCTTTGACAAAGACTTGACTTTTCTGACAATGTTTTACAAGTCCTTTTTTTCTTCTCAGGCTTTAAAGGATAAGTTCATCCAAAAATGAAAATTCAGTCTTCATCTCTATGAGGTTTGTGGAATTTGTTGGACCATGATCTAATGCCCATTTCGTAATTTGGGAATTTAATGCAAAGCCATTGCTAGAGCCAAGGAAAAACTAGTATCTACATTCAGGATGAAATAACCTGACATCTTGATAAAGTGAACTCAGCAAAGTGAAATAAACTGACGTCTGCTGATTAAGAATAAAGAATTATCTTCGTACAACACATGCATAAATGAAAGATTGCATGTTAAAAAAAATCATATTGATCTTTTGGGTTTGTAGACTTGCCCTGAGATCACACCTCATTTTGTTTGTGTTGCGGGTCTGTAAGGGAGGCTTAAATTGAAGGCAACAAAAAAAACATGGCCACCCTGCAAGCACTTCTAGCATTTTGATCTGCCCTTCGAGGTTTAGGTGTGGGTAAACATGGCAGCCATGCCAGCCGCTCTGTGAGGCTGTAGTTAGGGACAGCAGTGGTTTCAGCTAAATGCTAATGCCAGCATGCTAACATTTTCAAAATGTTAATTGTTGGAGTAATGTTTGCTGGGTTTACCATCTAAACTTAGCTTGTGAGAGTGCTAACATTTGCTTATTAACACTAAACATGAACAGCTGAGGCCGATGGAGAGTTCATTAGTTTCAACTGCACTTCTACCACAATTAACTGTTTTTCATTGCTCATGTTGGTATCTGACAAGTGTTTCAAAACAGGCTTGAAGAAGTTTAAACCTTCAGTTTCCTAAAGAATCAAAGCAATTCAAACACAAGAAAAGATAGTCAGATATCCCCTCAACTTTTTGGACTGATATACTTTTAAATGATACACTCGGAGTAAAGCAGTTGTGATGTATGTTGTTAGTAACTTCCCCATTCCATGAATGGTGCCCATTTGTTTTGATCCCTCAAGGATTTAAAAAAGGCAGTATTACATTACAGTTGCTTTCCTTATGAGTCAACATGAATATACAGATATATGTTACTTAGAGACAAGCTCCAACTTCCCCCTTAACAATCTGTTTCCTGAACATTTCTCTCCAGTCCAAACTGAGTGAATGATGCCCTCTGGTGTTCAACAACTTCCATAACAGTACGACACAATTGAGACAAAGAGTTTTATTTTCAAACTGTTTTCAACCCCCGTCAATGGGATAAGCATTTACAGGATGTGCTCAAACCCGCTGGTGGCCTTCCGTTTACATTCTTTCAAAAATATATTTTTATACAATCACGCAAAACAAAACAACCAGCTATGAGGCAAGTTTGATGAGGCATGCTTTTTTCCGTTTTAGTGAGAGGAAAGCTTTCACAACACATTTTAACTCGTCATTAAAATGTTGCACAGGTCTCTAAAGGTGAAAACGCCCCCATGGTTCTAGCTGAGCTACAACAATAAATAGAGTTTTACAAAACACACCAGAAATAATAAAAATAAATACATTCAAAAGGAAGATCAAATCAAATTTCAAAATATACCGCCAGTTTAAAAGAAAGCTCACTTTAAATGTCAGAAACTTTGGGTTTTTCTATTTATGTATAGTTACTCCAGTTGATGCACCTCCCTTATAAGCTGAATGAAAGAAAACCCTGAAAAACATCAGCTGTAAAAACACACCGACCTGAAATATAATGTGCACATTCAGAGTAAAACATTTTAAACAGTATTTTTTGTTCATGATGCAATAACAGGGTAAAAGCTGTTGCATAGCGCATGGTATCAAACAATATTTGAAATTAAAAAGTGGGTGCAACTCCAAATGTTGCAAAGAGACTCCAAAATGAAAAACTGATTAAAATGATTAAACTAAAAAGATAATAAGTGTATAAAAATGATGTGGGAGCTATGTCTGTAAAAACCCTGAGTGAAGGCCCTGAATCTGGTCTGCAATCATGAGTCCTCTTTATTGAAATGATTTTTTTTGGTGTGAAACTTGTTTCAATAGAATCAATGATTTGAATCTTTGCTGTGCTCATCAACACACTCACGTCTTAAAAAAATATAATCACCACTCAACCCTGTCTCATCTCCCAAATGTGTAACAGAGGGATAATCCCCGCTCTTCCCCTGATTTAAAAATCTAGTTTCTTGGCTTTCTTTTGTCCATTTAAAGCAGAGTACTTTACTTCTCCGGAACTGCCTTCTCCGCCATCCTCGCCATCGTTATTGTTTGACCAGCTTTTTTTCAGAGGAGTCAGCTCAGGTGCTATTATGTCGCCGTCCTGTGTGTGTAAAAACAACAGAAACACACAAGAAGTCATCATTTGTACAGGGCACTAAATCTTAGTAACCCCTCATTGTATCTCTGCATGTGATCCTGGGGCCCTACAAAATAATTCTTCGTTTGCGGCCCTCCTGTGAAAACTGATTTACCCTCTCCAGCCACAAGAGGGCAGCAACACCTCACTGCAGCTTCTTTTGTTAAAGATGACAAACTCAAAGATTCAACAATTACATTCCCCTGTCTGTATACAGTGCAAACCTAATACCTTTTAAGTACCTATATCTAAAAAGAAACGCCGACACATTCATGCATCAGGTCTTGGGGCTAGGGAGCCAAAAAGATATCATGGAACAAGTGGCCCTTTTATAGTGGTGTTCCCTCTCAAGGCCACACTATGTCCCAACGGAAGATTCCAACTGGATGAATATCAATATAAAAAGGGCCATTTGTTCCATTGTTTCCTTAGGTTTCTACCTCTCTACTTATTTCTTTCAGTTCCTCCAAACTCTGCCCCTTTTTACTGTAAAGTTTTCCTGAGCATATCAACAGCAGGGCAACAGCTCCAACAATCCCAGCAGCAGTTTGTAGATTCTAAGAAACATTAGATTTTTCCATCTCGCGCCAACCTTTTTTTTAACTCACGCAGCTCAGTAAGATTTTTCCTTTTACTATCTGTTGGTGCAGAGATAACACTGCACAAATGCGGATGCAGAACATAATCTTTCCGGCCTCAGCTGGACAGTATTGGGCTCATGTTACTTAAAGTGGCAGCAGACAACTTTCCCCCTGGTGTTTTTAAGTCTTATTATGTCGGCGCCACTGTGCACAAGACAACTGGATTTTTTCTGTTTTCTTCAGAGTCCCAAATAACAACAAAGGCAACAGAGTTAACAGTCCATTTAGCGGAATGTTGGAGGGGGGCACAGATTAGCAGCTAGTGATTTAAAAAAAAGCTCATACTATTTTGAAAGTTGACAGCTCGGGTCACATTAAGGGGATTCTATGAACTTGGTGGGAGGCACAAACTTCACAACAATTGCCAACCATGTTAGCCGTTTTCACCTGAAACTTCTGCAGCCACGAAAAATACAGCAAGTGCAGAATATCAACCATGAATTGAGACCAACTCTGAGAGAAGTGATTGCAGAAGTCATGTTTGTGATGTTTGCAACATTCAGGAAGTGACCAAATAGTTCAAGCTACTCTGTGAAATAACATTTTTGCTGATAGCACATGTGTTATGCACAGCAAGCAGCTTTATGTTCTGCTTTTGTACTGAGGTGACACACAGATACTGGTATTAAGAAGATGCAGCTTTTTATTTTGTAGACTGTTGTAGTAGATTTTTAAAGTAAATTATATATATAAAAAAAGGAAATTTAAATTAATATTACCGCTCTTATTAAATCATAGCTGGGTGCTCCAATGCAGAAAAATTGGGGATGCAATATACTGAGATGCATCAAGATATATCAAGTTTGTAGTTTGTATCAACTGTTGTGCATTTGAATCATTGACATGTGAATGGTAATCGAATCTTGAGGCTAGTGAGGATTCACACCTCTATCATAGTCGTACAATTCTTTCATTCTTTTCCAAATATTACCTGAGGCTTTGAGAAGTTCTTGTCCATGCACCACTTCACAAAGTGCTTCTTGGCTGCCTCCAGACTCCTTTGATCAGTCTTCTTGCAGTAGACTCTGATCAGCTGCTCAGCAAACTGCTCTGGAAGAAGTTTAGACACCTGACAGGAACGACAGTAGTAGATTATTTTCAGAGATGGAGGAGGTGACAAACAGTTTCTGTCAGCAATTTAAATGTGGGCTAAGGTCATGCAGACAAAGATCCAAGATCTAAAATCTGTAGTCTTCAGTTCTGACCTGGTTCTTCCGAATCTGGATTGCTTTGTTTGGGTCGTCCTTACAATAGAAACGCATATTGTTGATGGGGTTTTCTTCCTTCATCCCATAGTCCATATATATGACCTAATGAAAAAAATTATTTTTAGATCAAGTGCAGAAAAATGACAAAACAACAAATTTACATTAGAACAAAATCATTATAGAATTACAGAAATGGATTGTACTAGATTAAAAGAAAAGAGATTAAAAACCTACATTGGTTACAAAGTCCTCTGGTTGCAGACTGACATTGTGGAAGCTACACTCAGCCAACTCTCTCTCCCAGGCGCGAAGATTCTCCTTATAGTCGAAATAAAAATAACAGTTGAAGAGACTATGGGTTGATAAACGTTTCATCTTAGCAGGGACATTAGATGAGATCTGACCATTTGATTTTCATCACACTGGTACCATATCTTCATATAATACAAATCATTAACTATATTCCATGTAGTCAACCACAAGACAAGATAAGCTTTGCAAAAGTTAGGATAAGATTCTTCATAGTTTTCAAATTCACATTCATTGTGAATTCCATATTATTATATTTTTGATCAGAAGAAAAAAGTTATTAACACCACAGGCTCTATGAAACTGCAGAGGGGCCTCTTTTTCTGAACTAAATTAATCCATAATGAACAGCATTGTTTACTGCAGCACAACATGACAACTTAGAAGCCTCTTTGAATTACATAGCAAGGCTCGCAAAAGGCAGATGCGTGCTATAGCCACGTCAAGACACAAACACACACAGACACACAGACACACACACACACACACACACACACCTGGGTGACAGTCATGGGTTTGTCTGCCTGGGTTTGGCCCAAACACTTATAGAGGCGTCGACAGATGATGTTGCGTAGAATATGTCTTGCCTCAGCCAGCTCCGGGGAGGAGGAGTTCAGTATTTGTTCGAACACTTGATCTACAGGACAAACAGAAATTGAGTAGGTGACAGATCAGATAAAGCAAACCAAAGACAAACAACGTCACTAAAATCATTCACTGAATTTCTGTAATTGAAACTTGTATAAACTCTATTAAGAAATTGTTTTTAGGGACTTCCGGTCGGAACACCCTCAAGATGGCCGCATAGCGAGAGAGCTCCCGGTTGAACCAGAGCAATTAGACAAATTCCCCCAAACAAACCAAGTAAATCATTCTGCAAAAAGCGTTCAGAAAGGGGAGAAGAGCCATATCACCACTTTGAGCAGTAAAATTCGCCCGAAGACGAGCGGGTGAGAAAGACGGGGCGCAGCAACAATTAGCAGCGAACAGGTTCAAGCTAGCATACAACGCGGTGCAGTGTATTGACATGGCTGACATGGAACTGATTCTGTGCGAACTAAGAGGGTTTCGCCAAGAAAATAAAGAACAATTAGAGACGATAAAAGAAGAAATTGTAAAGGTGAAGGATTCAACAACGATGGTCTTATTTGTGGAAAATCTTCTCCGTGAGGGTCTCGAGCTGACTGATGACATGCCCGACTTGCAGATTGAAAGAGCCCACCGTTCAGTGGGACCGCAGCCGCCGGTGGATGCTCCGCCGCGCTCCATTGTAATTAAGTTTTTAAGTTTTAAAACAAAAGAGACATTACTCCGCAAGGCATGGCAGAGGAAGGGGTTCACCTGGCAAGAAAACCGCATAAACCTGGACCACGACTATCCACCTCTAATACTCAGAAAACGAAGAGACTTTACAGAAATCCGCAAAGTGCTGAAGGAAAATAAAGTTCAGTTTCGGACCCTCTTCCCTGCCAGGCTGCGCGTGAGACACGACGACGGAACCAAAACCTATGATACTATAGAGGAGGCATCAGAGGACCTGCTGAGAAGAGGCTACACTGTGACAACCATCAGACCTCCGGAGACGCTCATGGAGCAGGTGCAGAGGCTGACCTGGAGGAGAGTGGACAGACGAGCAACGAAGGGCACAGCCGGGCGGGATTCAAGTTACAAGGAGAAGCTCCGAGCCTTCAGGAGACCATCACCGGCCCCCTCCGGGACCTAAAGGACCTAACTCACAGCTCGAGGACGGCGGAGTTAATTGTGAATTCTTTTGTTTTGTACCATGACTGTAATTAGTGGTGGAAATCCACTGTTGAAAAGACTGGTTCATTCGGGGCTAGTTTTCACTTTCGATTTTTCTTTCTTTTTTTCCGCCATGCGACTGTTGCAGGTAAGGGCCTCTCCCTCCGGACTGAGGAGGGAGACTTTTCC
The DNA here is from genome assembly GCF_900880675.1 of Sparus aurata. NCBI lineage: Eukaryota > Metazoa > Chordata > Actinopteri > Spariformes > Sparidae > Sparus > Sparus aurata. The sequence continues at coordinate 16,168,625 of NC_044193.1, read as the reverse complement.
CTTCGAGCCACCTTGGAAGGCTCAACAGGGTCAGACTAACAGACCCCTACATAGGGAGTCACACGGACAATTTGTGTTCAGTTTGATGTTTATCAACATGTTAGTTGTTTATTCCCTGCTAGTTCTCGCGGGGAGGGGGAAGCGCACCAGGTTTTTGAGTGAGATGAAGGGGGGAATCACATAGATGCAAAACAGGTCTTTAAAAATAGCATCATTTAATGTAAATGGAATACTCAATCCAGTTAAGAGGGGGAAAATCCTATCAAAATTAAAGAAAGATAAAATCCAAGTAGCCTTCCTACAAGAGTCACACCTCAATGACTCTGAACATGCTAAATTGAATAAATCAGGATTTAAACATGTTTACTTTTCTTCCCATGGGTCGGGGAGGCGGAGAGGAGTGGCGACTCTGATATCCAGTGCTGTACATTACGAACATATATCAGAACATAAGGACAAGGAAGGCAGATTTGTTATGGTTACAGGCAAAATAGAAGGTATTGTGATAAGTCTTCTTAACGTGTATGTTCCTCCGGGCAGTGACTGGTCCTTCTATAAACATGTAGTTGATTTAATGACAACAAAAAGTCAGGGGATTTTAATATGTGGCGGAGATTTTAACATCCGATTAAATCCGAAAATTGACTCATCAAACGGGAAATCTGATACAAAAAACATTAGCAGAAGATTAAATACTTGGATGCGTGAAGTTGGGATTGTGGACGTGTGGAGAGAGATAAACCCGACGAGCCGAGATTATTCACATTACTCGTCCGCTCACAATGTCTACTCACGCATTGATTACTTTTTTATGCATAAAGGAGATCTTTTCAGGGTGGATAATTGTGAAATAGGACCCAGTACTATTTCAGATCATGGTCCCATCTATATGTCTGTCCATCTGAATAATAATAAGAAATCCACTCTTTGGAGACTGAACTCAAACATCCTGAACAACCCAGCTATTAAAGAAAAATTGAAAAATGAAATTAAAATGTATTTGGAAAATAACGATAATGAAGAAGTGACCCCACCCATTCTCTGGGATGCATTAAAAGCGGTGATTAGGGGCAAAATAATAGCCATCTCCTCATACGATAAGAAAATTAGAGAACAAAAACTCCAAAAATTAGAAGAGGACTTGAAGAGAACACAGAAAGATCACGCAAAATCCCCCAAAGATGACAACAAAAGTAAGATTATAAAATTGAAAAAAGAAATAGATGAAATAAATACTCAGGAAATTAAAAAAAAACTCCTTTTTACAAAGCAACAATACTATGAGATGGGTGGAAAATCATTGAAACTTCTATCATATAGGTTAAGAAAACAACAAGCGGATAGAACTATACATAAAATAAGAAACTCCGCAACAAACGAAATCGAAACTTGTCCGGAGAAAATTCAACAGTGCTTCCAAAAATACTATAAATTACTATATTCCCAACCACAGATAAGTAATGACAACCAGATTGATGCCTTTCTGGCCCAGATAAATCTACCAAAGATCACAGAGGAACAAAACGAAAAATTAATATCTAAAATAACAAAAGAAGAAATTCAATCAGCAATTAGAAGAATGAAAGGGGGGAAGTCTCCAGGGACAGATGGGTTTCCCACAGAATGGTACAGAACAATGCAAGATCAACTAATCCCAACATTACAAAAGACATTCAACTGGGTTTTGGAAAACAAAAACATCCCCCCCTCATGGAGGGAGGCAATGATTACGATCATACCTAAGGAGGGGAAAGACAAATTGGAATGTGGAAATTATCGTCCTGTAAGTCTACTAAATAATGATTATAAACTATTCACCTCCATAATATCTAAACGAATAGAACTGATATTACCAATATTAATACACAAGGACCAGACTGGCTTTGTCAGACAAAGGCAGACCCAAGACAACATCAGGAAAACACTGCACGTTATGAGACAAATTACACAACAAAGACTGGAGACACTGATTTTAAGTTTGGACGCAGAGAAAGCATTTGACTCAGTGAGGTGGTCATTTTTATATAAAGCACTTTCAAAATTTGGCTTCCATACAACTATAATAGACACGTTTGCAGCACTATACAACAAACCAACGGCTAGAATTAAAATCAATGGAGATTTAACTAATTCATTCATTCTGGAAAGAGGAACGAGACAAGGGTGTTGTGCGTCGCGGCTCCTTTTCGCCTTGTTTATAGAACCCATGAGTCAATTGATTAGGCAGAGGCCAGAGATAAAGGGGGTAAAAATGACATCTGGAGAGCAGAAACTGTCTCTTTTTGCTGATGACTTATTGATAAGTATAACACAGCCTACACAGACACTCCCAAAACTGATGAAATTGCTGGACGAATTTGGTTTAGTTTCTGGTTATAAAATTAACATTAACAAAACTCAAGTACTAGCATTTAACTATGACCCTCCATCCTTAATTAGGAATATGTACAATTGGAATTGGCATGCTGAGTCCATCAAATATCTGGGTGTTTCATTACCTAAGGACCTCACGAGACTGTATGACATCAATTACGGCCCGTTAAATTCAAAGATAAAGTCTGATATACATAGATGGAATGTTATTCCCTTTTTAAGTTTGAGTTCCCGGATAGAGTCAATCAGGATGAATATTCTTCCACGGATGCTGTATTATTTTCAATGTTTGCCAGTCAAAATACCACCTAAGCAGTTCTTAGAATGGGACAGATTAATAGCGAGGTATCTGTGGCAAGGGAAAAGGGCCAGAATTAAATTTAAGACGTTGCAATTAAGAAAAGAAAAGGGAGGAATGGGCCTTCCCTGCTTACAGGAATACTACCATGCAGCCCAACTGAGACCTTTGATCTGCTTATGTTCATCAACATATGCTGCAGCATGGAAAGAAATAGAAGGTACGATGATAAAGGGAGTCCCGATAACGGCCCTACTAAGTGACAACAAATTACAAAGAGAACAGGAGATCCCAGATGACTCTATAACAGGCAGTTATCTGAAATCCTGGCAGGAAATAATCAAAATTTGCAGATTAAAGGACACATCTAAAATTATAAGGTGGTGTGCCTATGATTCAGACTTTACACCGAACAGAACCGACGGTAGGTTTAAGATTTGGATCACAAAAGGCTTATCTACCTATCATTCATTTATCCACAAAGGGGCATTTCAGAGTTTTGAAGCCCTACAGAGGGACCATGGTCTGGGAAGAGATGATTTTTTTAGGTACCTGCAAGTGAGACATTATTTTAACAAAAATCTTAAAGAGGTGTTAGGAAAAGGTGAGTCAGTGTTTATGGAGGTATTTTTATCATTAACTAAGCCCAGATCGAGCAACAAAATTATCTCCAAATTATACAATGCCATACAATTATCTAAACAAGAGAATACAGAACACATAAAGAAGAAATGGGAAAAGGAAGCAGGGGTAATAATCACACAAGAGAGCTGGGAGAAAATAAACCAGCTACAATGGTGCTCAACTGGGTCAAACACATGGCGGGAATTCTGTTTTTCATCACACCCATTCAGAAACGCTATCAAGGCAGCGGGGATGCTTGTTGGCGACTCTGTGGGTCTAATGGAGCCAACCATTTCCATATTTTTTGGGACTGCCAGGCAATAAGACCTTACTGGGAAGAGATCCACAAACATATCAATAATGTATTTAATGTAAACATTCCATTTAAATGTGAAACTATGTATTTGGGCAATATAATGTGTGAAACATGGAACGTCAAAGACAAAAAACTGTTGGCTATACTATTGGCGGCCAGTAAAAAATCTGTTACGAGGAAATGGTTAAAAGCAGAACCTCCCACCATTGATGAATGGATCGAAGTTGTCTATGAGATTTATGTTATGGAGAAGATATCTTTTTCCCTCAGAGTTGAAAAAGAAAAATTTTATAAGATCTGGACCAAATGGACTGAGTATGTAAAACCAATTAGATCTGATTTCATTTGAATGCACTTTGGATGAACCTGACCCCCCCCCCCCCTTTTTCTCTTTTACATTTTTTTTTTTTTTTTTTTTTTATGTAATGTTTTGAATGTCAGAAGAGGTGCGCTCCCCGATTCTGTTCTGTTTTTTGTTTGTTTTAATTGTACTCAACTGGAAATTAGTGGTCTATAAAAGAAAACCCCAGAAGGGCAGTATGGATAACGCACTTAAATTTCTACATCCATCCTTTCTTATGTCCTTGAATGACTATGGCTATAATTTATATATGTGATGGAAGTTTGCCTTTCTAAATAAAGAGAGAATTATAAAAAAAAGAAATTGTTTTTAGAAAAGGAACTTCATTTCCTTTCAATAAGCTAGTCAGGTTTAAAGTAGTGTTTAGTGTTGTAGTGTTTTTTACAATGGACAACTCCTTGATACCAACAGGTGTTCAAATGTTAACTGGTCATCACACCTCTGCTCACATGTAGTGTAGGCAGAACATTTTTCATTTCCAGAAAGAACTATTTGAAAACCAGACTTTGATTTTTTGTGTCTGTGATATCATTGTGTTATCTGCTTGCTTGGTGAGGACCCAACACGGCCTGGCACAAATAACCACAGCTTCACGCCAGCAAACAACAGAGGCAGAATAATCAATATGTGAAGAAGAAAAAACAAAAAGTCAGTCATCTAAGGTCATCAACAAATCCTGAAACTTGTCAATCCTTCGCTATGTCTTTGCGCCCAGCAACAGCACACACTCTTGATGTGTGCCGTAGCTGGCAAAGTGAGCTCACAGCTAATGCAGTAAAGTAATCTGTTTGTTTGCGGCAGATAAACACTGGATGACTAAGGTTAATAAACACAAATGATACTGCAGTCAAACTTGCTTTGCTGGCTTTTAATCCATCAATAACCAACAACCATTCATGATGAAAATCTTTCTGCCATGACTCAGGCACACATGCTCACACACAAATTAGTCTTAGTAGCCGATCTTCAACCTGTGTCTCAAAGTTAAAACTCAAGCCAACAGCACACAGTGGTATCTACAGACCTGTCAGCTTGGTGTAGGCCACCATGTCATCTATGGCTGTAGAGAGAGTGAACATCTTCCCTCCTGAGCCTTCGATCTTGATGTGCTTGTCTGCCTTTAAAAAGGCCTCTGTGATCCTGGATTATCATTGCAAACATTATTATTATTATTATTGCTTTTTGCTGCAGAACAAACAAGACACTGAACCATGAAGCGTCTTGACAGCGATTAGCTACTCACATCGTCTCTATGATGCTGCCCACTTTGTGCTGGTAGGCTCTTTTGTGGAGACAGTTTCTTGTGTGAAACATGTCATACAGATTGCCCACCTCCTGTTAAAAGAATGACCCGTATGTTAATCACATCTTATCATCTAAATGTTCTCAAAGTTTATGAAAAAGTAGGCTGAACAAAGTCAGCACCTTGTCTCTAGTGCAGATGTGTTTCTGCCCGTCCACCTCGCACACCCTGGCAAACTTCAGGAAGCGGCGATAGTCGAAGTTGTTCTGGATACCCAGGTGGTAGCAGTCCCTAAAAAAAGACAGAGTCCATAAATGTGTGAAGGGATAGGTGATTAAACGAAATACAAAAATATCAACATTTGTCATAAAATTTGGAAAACAATCATGACGATCAGCAACCACAAGCCCACCTGGCAAAGTAGTCCCACTTGTCCACGTCAATGCCATTTCTTTTGTTTGCCACAATTTCATAAAGGAAGGACTTATCTTTTGGCCGTCCTTTATAGGGCCACTGTGGAGAAGAAAGAAAATGGTAGCATTAGAATCGGCTTTATTGGCCCAGGATGTTTATGCATACATGGAATTTTACTCAAGTGGCTCAGCGTTATTACAAAGTGCCTAGAACAAATGCACATTGTATGTTGTAGATATACAACTACATGGACAACATGCTAATAGATAAGCTAACATAAACAACTGATATTTACAAGTGAGCCATCATGGAAGACAAGGGCAGGTGAAATCTGCTTCAACACTAACAAAGGCTGGTGTCAGGCCCTCCTCACTTAGAGACTATTCTAATAGAACATTCTATTCACAGCCAGAGATTTTTTCATTTAGTCTGATCAGTATTTACATCCCACTTCAGGCCTTGTTTCTGTTTCCTGGCTGACATACTTTTACAGGATTACGTGTGTGTGATTTTTACTGAATCATTAATTTCTTCAAATTCCGGTTTGATATATAAATCATTAAAACAGAAGCAGTATGCTAATGTTTTGTCCCCCTCATAGTTGTGTCGAATTCGTTTTAGGCTGGTTCTGTGACAAAGACAATCACCATCTGTCTATCGTGACCAAGCCACCAGGTTTGTCTGCATTAGTGCTGGGCGATATGGCTGAAAAATGTATCACGATATAAGTGTTTCATATCAATCGATATCAATAATTATTGATTTTTTTTTTTTTACCCATTTGAAATAAGAAAAATAACCCTTTAAATGGTGACTACAGGTGAGATTTTTTGGGAATTTTTTTTTTTTTCAAGATTTCTGAATCAGAATCTAAGACATGAGACAAAATAGTGTAGAAGCTGACATTGCTGCTTGACAATATGTTAAAGGGATAGTTCTGTTTTTTTGAAGAGGGGTCATATAAAGTACATATCTATAGTCAGTTTGCAGAAGCAGAGAGCCGCTCCAGCCCAGATGTTCAGCTTTGTACTGCAGTGAATGGAGTCTCTATGCAAAGCGAATTTTAACCACCTAAAACAAGGCCCACCTAAAAAAATCTGTATTATTGCAAGTGTACGTTGTATAGAGAAAATTCAAACTGCTTTACATCGCCGCCAGACGGCCCCTTCTTTTGGCACTATATTTTCTCAACTGTAGAACCTCTGTATCCCTACGCATTAGCGCAACGGCCCAGTTGCGCTAATGCGTAGGGATACAGAGGTTCTACGGTCTGTGTCTGAAATTGTTAAGTTTCGTTTTGATCGAAAGTAAACAGAGTTGCGTGCATAAACCTCTCGTCCAGCAACTGGGCCTCGCACTGTATTTCGCCGCTCGCAGATCACCTGTTTTTAATGGAGTTCAGTGAAATTATCGAACGTTCTATCGAACATGTCTATTGATATTGATCACGTGTCTATCGCGATAGATATCGTTATTGTTTTATCGCCCAGCCCTAGTCTGCATGCAGGTCAAACTGTAAACTGTACAGTGCAAAAGTGTGTAAGAGCACAACTGAAGAAGGAGTAAATATTTCATGGATAGTGTAACAAGTAATTTCATATAGAAATCAAAAATTGGCTGATCTCACACAGAACTAGAGCCAGTCTGCTTCTGGTCTTCAGTTGCATTAGTGTCCAGCGGTCCAGCAATCTGTTCCTTGATGAAGTCCAGGTCTTCGGGCAGCACCAGGCCGTGCTGCTCCATCACCGGCTTCAGGTCATTGTCATTCACCAGGTAGTCAAACATGGCTAGAGACGCCATCTCATGCTGGAACAGGATCAGATGCATTATTCTAATATGGGAACGTGAATGGCCACGATTTGAAAATGAAAGCACCATAACTCATTACTCAAACAGAAACAGCATATCTCAGCACGAACAAACTTGATTACTTATCTCTCTTATCGCTGATGTTTTGTCAGACATCAGGTCTGTGGTCATAACTTGCATAATGGCAGGGTGCTTAACAGTTCTTATCAGTGATTCATTCTAGGCAGCCAATCACTATCTTAGCCATCAGCTATCATGCTTACAAGTCAGGTGACGATAACTGCTTTATACAGCAGCCTTGAATGACAGTAATTACAACTACCTATAAAAAGTTCCTGTAAAAAAAAAAAAAAAAAAGATGCTGCTTATTCGAGTAACGTCAAGCCCTCAGAATTTTAGAATTGTGAACTGATTAACCAATTTTAATGAGGATTGAAAGGCGATAAAATGGTCTCCTTGTAGTTAGAGCAGAGAAGGGAGTTCATCAGGGTTTTTATACACTACATTGCTTATTTAAGAATTATGTGATGAGAGGATTCACATAATCCCATTACACCATAATAGGTGGCTCTTTCCAGAATACTAACTGCTTACAATCTCTAAAACAGCAGCACTGAATTCATTATATAGTTGATGAGAGTGCTCAAGCTTTAACCATCTGAACAGTGGGTGACTAAGTGAGAGCTCAAGGCCTTTTCCAGTACTTTTCAAAAATAGCCAGCCCAAAGATATTCTGCTTTTCCACACAGTAGTTATTATGGGTCAGACTGACTTTTCCATTTGTTCCCATTGTTTTTCCCCCCAAACACAACATAGTGTATGGTCTTTTTAAAAAAAATATATCTTGCTAAAGCATCCACTAACTTATTCTAAGAGCTCTGGAACAGGGAAGTCACACTTTTTTCAAACCAAACATTCTGAACTGAGATGATCTTTTAAACAATTACTCTTTTCAACAATTAATTTCAGTTGAAGAGCACATCTGGGCTGCTATGTTATGAACACAACTGTAGTTGTGAATAACAGTGTGTTTACTTGCACATCAATGATTGCCAAATAGTTTTTTGATGAATCATAACAGCAGTTGGGAACAACAGCACAATAGAACATGCCAACAAAAAAAGGACTCTGCTTGTCAGAGGATATGAAGCAACCAGAGGCCCGAAGGGGGCTTCATCTTCCTTTTAATACCCTGTTCACACGTACATGAGTATTTCTTAAAGCTTTTTCTCTATGTGTGTAAATGGCGTCGCAGGACACTGAAAACTGAACACTCTGTTTAATTAAATACCTGTGTACGTGTGGATTACATTGTCAGATAATAACTTGGAAAATGATTTTTATTTTGGCTCACTGGGTCTCTCTGTACAAGTTGAAGAGAAATTTAATTCACATAGTTTTCTTACCTTCCAGTTAAGTCCAGGACGTGCTTTGGGGATGAACAACCCATCAAACATATGGGAGAATGGGCCATGTCCTGGGAATTGGGAAAAGGGAGGTTATAAATGTTATAAATTAACTTTGTTTTATTGTTATGAGGAAAATATAGCGATGATATGATGAACAGTAATGGTATCACTTTCATTATTACTCACGCTCACACCCTGTATTAAGGCAATTAAAAGCTAAAACTTGTCAGGACCTGTGTATCACTCACCCAGGTCATGGCAGAGCCCAGCGATCTGCACACACAGAATGTCTCTGCGAGAGATGAGGAGTTCTGGCTGCTTATCATTCAGAGCTTGGACAAGTCTTCCTGCCAAATGACCCACCCTGTGCCAGCAGACAAAAAAAACAACGGATACAAGATATATGATGATAATAACACAAAACATTGAGAAAAAAAAGTTTTTCAGATGAATAAGCTATTTGTTCACATAACTTCTATTTAGCATCTGGAATTGGCTAAAATATTAATCATACAATCTCAAATTTTGAGTATAACAATCAAAGTGAGCTATAATTATCTGGAATTAGGGAGGCACAATAATGTTGGTATTCATTGGTATTGGCTGATAGAGGTTTTAAAGGGGCACTGTTCAAGTTCTGTGTTGGCCAGAAGCTGGATGTTAGTTCATGTTAGCAGATTCCGTTTCAAAGCTATCGTTAGCTACTGCTTTCTCCAAGTGGAGCGGAGAGCGGCACTGAGACGAAAACGAAAGTCACATCCTTTGAAAGAAATCCATAAACCAGCAGCATTAAAAACTAATCATCTAAAGGCTTGTATAGGAACCCAAGAAAGACGGGGAAGGTCTCATTTTTCAAATCACCGTACAATCTGCTCAAATATGGCCAATAAAATAAAGTGATTAATAAATTGCTACAAATTGTTACATAGAGTCCCTTTAGAATAACATATCTATCAGCTATTAGCTGAAATTAAAAAATTCTGCCACTTTCTGGTATAATAATATGTTAACTTCACAGGAGAGACTTTATGTCCTCTGCAATTAGGTAGAAAGAAATATGTGCATATCAGCATTGGCCAAAATTCATTCAAAAATATTGGCAAAAATCCAGTATCATGCATTCCTAAATGATATAAAAGATGCAAAGTTGAAAATGGTCATTTGCACAGCCCTTCAATCACTTTCAATGACATAATTATCAGCTGCACTAATCCCTGTAGAAAATATTTGCTATATTTCTCACAAACACATTTTCATGTAAAAAGAGGCATTTGTCCTTGAGGGCAGGGGACAAGTGGTGTGTGTTTTTCTCCTTTTCGATAGGACTGTGGCTGCTCTTATTGACGTGGCCTGCTGGATGTCATACTTCAGCATAATCAAATACACGGCATCTTGATTACATTATGACTGTGAGAAACATTTTGTATTAGTTAACCACCTTTACTTATGCCTATATGTGTCACTTTGTGTCTCATCGTCTGGCCTCACCAATTAATGTTGTTCTGTGTCAGTTTTATAGTGTTCTCACAATGGTTTTACTGCTTCACGTATGTATACACTGTACCTAACTGAGGACATACCCAATGCAGTGCTCAAAGCGGTTGTGGGATGCTCCAGGAAAAACGTAGTAGGTCCCACCAAGCTGCTTGAGGTTTCTAAGTCTCTGGAACTGAGGTGTGTCGATGATTTTGATAAGAAGGGGGTGTAACTCCAAGTGCCCGTGGATGGGATCATTAAACACCTGGCAGAAGACGGGATGACAGACAGTAATAAAACACATAATCAGAACAGTAGAGTACCAAAATACCTAGTCTGTGTTTATCTTTGGCTTTACTAATAATAGTTACAAAGGGTATTGACAGCAATGAACAAAATGCAGGGATCCAGTACAAAAAACAGGTGTCAAGTGTTCCCCTCTCTGGCAACACTAAAAGTCACCTTAAAGGATCTAGCTGGTAGTCTTTCTTCATTTCCTAATGAGTCTTCCTCTTTTACAATTATTTTTCAGATTGTAGCCCTTATTATTATTTTATTTTGCTTTTTTTATCTGAGGGTTGAGAACAAATAAAGAAAACAGAATATGTAAACAAAAATCAATGTTGTTTCATGCAGTGACCCTTGCATCTCTTCTCACGTCCTTGCAGTTCCTAATTTTTATTCTATTATGTCTTCAGTATCTCAATAGCCTTGAGCTTGTAGCATTGTGGTACAGCTGTTACCTTATGTGGATCTGCTTGTATCTGCCACAGCTTCCTGAGGCTGTGTAGGATACGCAGACGGTCACCAAGGCACCTGGACAAGATAAAAATTGAAAAATGGTATGAAACATTAAAGTAACATTAGTAAAGTTTGGAGGCTCATGTGGTCTCCTCCTTTGTTGACACTATTAGTAGTTGCTCCAGTCACATATCCTCCTCCTCCTCTGCACAGTGACTTGTTCAATCACAAACCCCAAAACTCGATTTTACATCACTTACTCTATGCCAATCTTCTCCAGTTCAGCATCATTGAGATACCGCAGTCCGATACCTGTCATTTTTTGAGCTGCAAAACAGAGCAAAAGTATCCGTGAGATACTAGCTTGTGGCTTTTATAGGTAAACTGGGAGAACAGAGGAAAACGGCAATGTTTACATACTTTAAATAAGGAGATTTTCTTGGTGAGCTGAACAGCCAAAGCATCTCAGGTAAGGCAAGACAGTTTTGGAAAGGAGCTTCCAGTTAAGTATAGCAGTAGTTATTTATAATATCACCATCATTTTTAGGCCATATTATACACATTTTTAACAAATCTTTATGTATGCTGAGACTATGCGACAAAATTGAATTCTGAGATATTTTTTACCAAATACCTCGATATTGATATTGTGACAATGGTGCAGGGATGACTAATGATTCTTTGACAAAATATCACATAGTCATCAGTAATGTGGATAACATGACATAATTGGTAAAGCCTATTAGACCCTATTAGAACAAGGAAAACAAGTCTGGTAAGTTCAGAGAACTACTCCACTTTCCTGTAAAGCAGCCTTTAAAACCAGAAATGCCAAATCAAGATAACTGACATCAATAAATTGCACAAACCTGGCCCTAGTGCCTTCATATAACCTGATGAAGAGGATGGATCTCACATCTATGTCAGCATGCAGTATTAAGCCAACTTTCAATAGAGAAACACTTTTCATTGATTTATGAACCAACTTTGGCTAGCTAGCGTGCCAAGCTCACCATCACTCATCCTACAGTGTGTGTGTGTGTGTGGAAGCAGGCCGTGTAGGTTAATGTGGTCAAATCTTATTAATTTTCTCTGACAATGGTGGACAATAAGGCTTAATTAAAATATTGTTCTATGTGTTAGAATCTGGGAGAAATTGCATGAATGAAGCAACACAATTAATCGAGTGGGGACAGAATGAAGTTATCAAAACAACTACAATGTCTACGCTGCTCCTGTGTCAGCGAAGTAAACACCAACACTAGGACAACCACTCCGTGCAACTAGCTGCACGGCTAATTGAGCTAACTAGCTAATGTCAGCTATTGCAGGCAGCAGTTAGCAGTTAGTCTGGTGAATGAAACTGTTTCCTGAACTTCCAAATGTATGTCAGCGAGAAGGAGTTTGTGTCAACTCCAACAAAATGATGATCCACAGTGAAAACATCACGTTCGTCACATAGAGAAAGACGACACCCTCAGAAAGTCAGCAATGTAATACATGTTGTGTTAACTGACGACATGAACGGGATTTACAAGACAGAATTGCGAAAAACGACGCAGATATGGATGAATTCAGCACCGTGTGGCACAACACACACATGGGGACGGCGGGATAACATGCTGTACTGAAAAGCAGCTCTCAACTGTCTGCTTAGACCGACAACGGTACTGAATTGACAGTTTTTTAAGCTATCGAACCAGAGAACAAACCTCTAAATGTTTCTTCCCATTCTCCGAGATTTTCTCTTCGCAGGTACTGACACGTTTTATCCACTCCCCATCGCATGTAGTCCGAGTCCTGCAGTTGGACCTCTGACACTCTCTTCTCCGGCGTTTTGAAAATGAAGTCAGGGCACGAATCTGCCTCCAACGGTCGTTTTCGGTTCTCCATGTTAATGTGACAAAGAAAATGCGGTTATTTGGGTTATGCAGAAGAGTAGAGCCCCGCAGTAGAATTACAGCCGGTAATGACTCCCTCGTCGACTACAACAGCTGACAGCGCAGCTCTGCACAGAAATGAACTAGGCGCTGAAAAATTACCCGGGTTTCGTTTTTACACCGGCTGTGCGTCAAGACAAACCGACACAGGACGCAGGTTTCCGGTCAGAGTTTTCCAAAATAAAGGTCCGTGCTACTTCAGTTGACTTGAGGCTCTTTACCCTTGACTAAACACAACCAGTACTGTATACATGACTAAGAAAGTTTTGATTACGTTGAGCTCTCAAAATGTTGTTAAACTGTATTAATGTCATGTTAAATAAATACAGTTAAGCTGTAGTTACACAAAGGTATAAATGCTTTTTAAGACTACATTTGTGATGTGGATACAGTATATAATAATTCTACATTTCATTATGTGTGGTTTTGAAGAAGTTAAATTAAATTATTAAATCATTATCATGAACATGGAAATACTGGAATTTGCCTGAATAATAAACCAAACATAAGTGTAAGCTCTCCCAGATTCATAGAAATAATATATATATTCAAATACACGACCTCAATGGTGACCCCAGATGCAATGAATGATAAGAAAAAACAGCTTGCAAAACTATATTGCAATTTTCTGTTTCAAAGTAGATACCAATAAAAAATGTAAATAAATACACCATGCAACATCCAGTGCAACTGCTGTTTGTATTAGGTCAAATCCAATAGTATTTATGTAAGTATTTTCATACTTTGTTTGTAATATATTACTTCACACCATGTGAGTATTATGAGTATAGCTGCAGTTATCCTGCGCAATGCTCATATCTGCATAGAGAAGATGAATACTGTAAATATACTTATTATCATTATCAACTTTTCTACTTTATTTTCCCTTTGTTATATTTTTGTCTTGCTTTGTGTTGTTTCATTTTTATATATCAATCAATCAATTAATTTGTACCTCTCTTTGTGACTCTTGAGACGCTGGAGGTCAATAAATCCTTACATTACGGAGGGTTCTCAGGTAGGGATGTCTATTTTTGTTGCATGTCGGATAGGACGACATGATACAATATATTTTTTTGTTTGTGGATATTGATCAGTGTTTTACTTACTTACTTACTTCGTCCCTGTGCAATTACACAATTATCATCCCAACTGAAAACTACTTCATTACACATTTCGTGATGTGCACAGTTAACGTAAATTGTGGATCGTCAGTAAACAGTAACCTCAGGGAATATTGTATTGTTTTATTTTACAAGTGAAACGCCTCACTTCCGGTTTATTACCTTCATCTAACATGACGCACTTCGTCCCCTTCTTATTGGCACGCGGAGGGTGGAGCCAAATATAGCGGTGACGTCACGGCCCAGGCCAGGATTCCGTTCGATGAGGACTCTTAAAACTGCTTATCTGCGTTTGCAGTTGAAGTATGGTCGTAATATAAACACAGGGTCGGGAGCACTTGACGGGACTCGAACCCTACTTTTGATGAGTCCGACCTGTAGCATCAACTTTAAGACATATTTCACCAGCCATTTGTGTATTGGCAGGATATTTAAGATAAATGTAAAGTGTTAACCATGGCACAGAATCGTAAGTGTCTATGTTTGTATGAAACTCATACAGTTTACCCGCACATAATGGCATCGTTAAAATTGATCAACTCCAACATTTGTTTAGTCAGAATTTTTGACACTTATTCTTATATTCACTTTGAACTGCTGGCTGCAATAATAAATGCCTGAAATAGAGACTTTGGTCACCACAGGCTTAAAATATTTACAGGGATACAGTTGAAAGATTATAATAACTTTTTGGAGGTTTCCCTTTATTTATTCCACACTGATCAAATAACAACGACATCCAAAGTCTGTTTTAACCACATTCATACAGATGGTTACATCAAAGAAAGGAAAGTGAGTTGTATAGCATGACAATATATTAAATGTGTATTTCATATCGAAGAAGTACAAAGTAAGAATACAAAAAAAGAGTTAAATAACCACAACCACCAAGTCAAAACATTATATTGTCGGATTTCCATATTGATGAACATGATTAACATCAGAACCAAACAGCACTAAATATCTCAAACTCCTAATCAAGAAATAAATGTCTACTTTAAATAACCTTCTCCATTGCAGATGTGCTTCACGCAGTGCTCTACATCTTTACCTGATCATGAAGATTACACAGACAATACACAAATAAGCATACATATGGCTGATGGCTGAATAAAACCCTGCTGTAAAATATATAGTATTCAGTTTTACACAAAGACATTTTAAGTAACCATGATTGATTTTTTACAACATAATCACAGAATGTAATGTCTTTGGTACTAACATGGTATTAAACAGGGGTTCAGTCTTAAATAAGGCACATGCAGCTGCAGAAGGAGAAAGGAGTCTAAAACTTGACTTTAAAATGATCAAACTAAAACAAATATATGTGTATAATATTGAGCAGGCCTAAGTACATGCCCTGAATATGCATTAATGCATCCTCATTGATACTGCAGGAGCCATGAATCAATAAATAGATGTTTTTCTATTAGTTACAAGGTGAAGGGATATTGTTATCTCTTGGTGTTTATTTTGATTATGATATTTTACTATGTGGTCATATTGAGTAGGGGGATAGAGGGTCATGTGGATATGGGCGGGGTTATCAGTTAATATAGGCACCTGTTCATTTCTCATTGTTAGAGAGAGAGGGTGAGCTGGGTCGCTGTATTTTTGTTGACCGCTATTTATCTTTGATCACTGTGTTTACCTTTATTATGAGTTTGTGCATTTTATCATGAACTGATCATCGTTTTTCATTCATAAAAAGTTAAACTTATTTTCGAATATCAGTGACTTCTTTTAGGAAGTGTGTCAGACAATCAGGCCAAACCTCAGTCTCTCAGCGACTCCTTTGTTTAAAGTGAAACTCTCACCAAAAAGCAACTGAGGCTTTATTTGTGAAGGTGTATGAGTCAAACCTTCGTGTAAAAGCATAATTACATAAAGCAATTACAAAAGCATAATAAAAAACCTTCTTATTAGTAAACTCTGTGTACACAAACAGTGTTCTCAATGCTTGTGTTCATGTGTAGAGAACCTGGTGATACTACAAGCAAAGTTTCATGTTGTGTTGAGCCTTCTTAGTGTTTCAAAAATAGCCCCATGCACTCCATTGAAAATTAGCTTGCCCGAAAAAGAAACTACGGTAAATCTTAAAAGTGCCTCTTTCGTTGTAATTATGGTTTTACACGAAGGTTTGACTCATATTCAATCACAAAGAAAGCCTTGGTTGCTTTTTGGCGAGAATTTCACTTTAAGTCAGTACAGATACTCACTTATGCATTATTGATTTTTTGTTTTTTTAGAGAGAAATGGTGTCACATACTCACCATATACAGCATTTTAATAATTTCTAATTATAACGAATAGATGAGTACCAGGGAGTTTTTGGTTTCTGTCTTCAGTTTTGGATCTTCATTTTCCAAACTTCAGATTAATTGGTTTTCCCATGGCTGTTCTCTGATGTTCCGTCGCGTCTGTCCTGCAGGTAGGTAAAGAAACGCAGATAAGTGCATCAGTGTAAACAAGAGCAGTGCAGCGTTAAAAGGGAAAGTGCCAAACGGTACCTCGATCCAGCCTATGACTTGTTGCTGCTATTTGTCTTTGTCTTATGTAACGGATAATTTTTTGCTGGTGGATTGTTTGCCAGAAAACAAACAAGATACTTCAAGATGCCACATTGGGCTTTAAGATGTTTAACATCTATATAAGATAGCTATTAGTCAATTGATGTAGAAAAGAATCGGTAGATCAATAGATGGAAATAGTTTTTAGATCTATTTGTTACCTTTTGATAGTTCTTGTACCACCGATCAAAGTGGTCATTGGCAGCCTTCAGACTTGTTTCGTCAGTCTTCTTGCAATAAAACCTGATTATCTTCTCAGAAAAGTTTGTTGGCAGAAGTCGGGACACCTTAAAAACGACAGCAGCATTAAGTTGTGAATATCAACATACCAGAAGCTGCTCCTTGAATAACGACACATAGGGCACAAACAGCTCACGCAAGGAAAGACTTAAATGAAATATTCTGTCATCATTGCTTTAGTTCTGACCTCCTCTTTGGGGAGCTTGAATGCCTCGTCTGGTTTCCCCTTGCTGTAGAAATGAATATGATCCACAGGGTTCTCATTTTTCATCCCATAGTCCAGAACAAAGACCTGAATGACAAAGGTGAGCCAGAAGTTTGATTTTATATTCACAAGTGAATTTTGCGGCAACAGAGAGTCGAACATCTGACAAATCAAATAAGTGATCAAGAGTGAGATTTTATGAAAAGGGAAGTTAAAGTAATTAGCCCAAAAACATACCAAATCTACAAAATCCTCTGGTTTCAATTCATGAGGGAGCGGTTTCTTCAATTCTTCCTTCCAAGCATTGGTCACATCCTTAGGGAGGAAGGAGAAAGGGTAAAAAAGGAGAGGGATATCTTTGTTTCTTGGTTTTTGCTCTCTGTCCACACTAAAACAGTGTTTTACCCAAAATGGAGACTGAAAAGGGGGTTCTATTGGCTACAAAATGGCCTGGAAACTTGTGTGGGCATTGTTTTCACACATAATCAATGTGAATTAAAAATGCCCCAGCTTAGTATAGAAGTAGCCTATGATTTTGCACAGCATGCTATGACATCATCTAAATTAAATTTCTGGGAATGCTACCGATAGGAACTTGCTGTGGTCAACATGAAATCTAGGCACAACACCTATACAAGGTGTGTAAAATGATAGAGATGACAGAAACACGCAGTGTGCACTTAACAAGAACAAAAAGAGTTTTACATCCAGCTCCGTTGTAATTGAGAACTAGTTAACATTTCAAACAGATGTGTAAAGCAATAAGGTCACACAGAGACATTAGATACGCACTTCGGGTGTCTTAGTTGGTATTTCCCCCAGAAACCTATAGAGGTCTCGAGAGATGATCCTCTTCAGAATCTGCCCAGCCTCTTTCAGTTCGTTGGAGGAAGACGAGGGGTTTTGCTCAGATACCAGATCTTCAGGATTACTCTCCAGAGTCTTCTCAGCTTCTTTTAGTTCGTTGGAGGAAGGGTAGAGTATTCGCTCAAACACACAATCTACAGGACAAACAATGAGGTGAGTTGAAGAAAGGTGAGTTAGAACAAACCGAAGACAAGGTTAGAAATTAATTTATTAATAATTTGACTCTGACAAAGCTACTCAATAATTAATTCCTAAATGTATTATTATTATTATTATTATTATTATTATTGTTGTTGTTGTTGTTGTATTATTATCAATATTATTATTATTATCTTGCATTTTATGTTTATCACTGATTACAACTATGCAATTTACAGGATCTGGTGTCATTAAATGTGTGTGATCACATGGTCAAAACTATCTACAATAAAAACCTCTTACATGTGGGTACAGGTAGATACTTCACTGGCTGCTCTTGTTCACAAGACTGATGTGGCAACTCGGCTGCCGTATCAAAAGCCAGGCATCTGAATGCATGTATTTCTAGGCTGGAAGTTTAGCCACAATTTAAAAAGCTTGCAGAATTTTCTGCCTGTTGCAGATCTATGACATAATATTTACAATCAACAAATCCCCCGTGTCATGATTCGGGAGACAAACATGCAACCGGAAGAAAGGGGAAAACAGAGGGAAGAACAGAGGAGACACTGAAAGGACACAAGAGGGCATGAAAATCAAAACATAAGACACAACATAAAAACACAGAATCTTGAATCATGACACCCCATAATTACCTTTTAATAAAGCTATTCATGTAAAATCCCCTCAATTTTGGAGATTTTGAAATAAATGATGATTGTGTCACACAAGAAGTCCAGATAAGTCCATATATAGTCAGTTTATTGGCAGGTTTGTGCAGACATGAGAAAATTACATGTTCTCTTAACTAAACCTAACAATATTGTACAAGTGAAATATGTGGCAAATTCAGCTCTAATCTCTTAAATATATAATAAAAAAAACTGATGATGATTAATAAATACAATTTTTGAGCATCTTACTGGTTTTAAAATATAAAATTGTTGGTCATTTGTTATTTATGTAACATACGTATCAAGACAGTCACTTAACCACTTATGTTAACTTACAATAAGGATCATCGTAATATATCAAATTCAACATGATTGTAACATTAATATATTGTAAAACAACTTGTCACATGGTAAACGTTGTTATCTGTTGATTGGTTTTAAAATTTGCAGCAAAAAAGTCTGACCCCCAATTTCCACTCGATACGTGTCCACTGCGTTGCAGCTCCGGCAATCCCCACCGGTTGCTGTTTGAGTCCGCTGCGGCGCAGTACGTTAGACAGCTGGCTCACGAGGCAGAGGAGTTCCCGCGATAATCACATGATCACTCACGACCGCAGTTATAGGTCTGTGTTATTAACAACAATAACACGAAGTATTCCCGACCGAGGGATTAGCAGAAGAGCTTGTGTTTGTCTCTTTTTGAGGTTTGTGTGCTGGTGTCAACACCGAGTGTTTTATTTTGAAAGGTAACCGGATGCTGTTTGTTACTTTAGCACTTGACTTCCTGTCTGCTCGGTGCTAAATTCAGCTGAATTGCTGCGTCGTGCTCCGGCATCCGCCAGATTTCAGCTGTGTCAGGGTCTGCACACTTCGAGTGCGCGTTTGAAGTGCGATTACGTCATTATACCGCGGCGAAGGGTGTCCCAATTCGAAGTGTTCTCATAATGCACCCCACAAATGCGCACTCCTTTTACCTGTTTTTCGAGTGTGCACCGCTACTACACTTCGTGGTCTCACATATTCCAAGATTCATCGCGCGCCCTAAGAGAAGAAATAAATAAATAAATAATGGCGACCTCAAGTGGCGCAGATCTCGTATTTAAATGTAAGTATTGGGTTTATACTCGGTTTTTACTCCTTTGAACATCCAACGCCAGATATGTTAAACTTCAAGGGACATTAACCGTAACAGACCGTAACATTGTAAAGTCTAGTTAAACGTTAGAATTGAATAAAGAGCTAAGTTTAGGATTATTCTCGATAATTAGGATATTATTATCCTCGATGATTATATTTTTTGCTGTATTAGATCTCTTTTGTATGTTGACGTAACACAAAACGTCTTTTACATTTCATTGTGTTTTAGGGAGCAAACAGAGAGGAGGAAGAGGAGGAGGAGGATGAAGGAGGACACGAGGCTGCAGAGAGGATGGAGAGGCTCTTCTCTGCTCCAGAGGACAATCGTTATTTAGTTAATGTATGGGTTCTTTTTTATCTTATTTGTTCATTTTATATAATTCATGAAATGAAATATTGTTCTATTGTTACACGTTGTCTATTCCATTCAGTATTTACAGCTTAAGTACAATTTATAACAGCAAACGGCATCAAGTGCTACTTTTCAGGGACAACAAGGGATTGAATGTTTTCTTTTATTGTTAAGGTCCCTTTTCACAGAAGTTGACGCGGCCTGCAGGGCGCACCGAAGTACACTCATTCGGTGAGACCGCAAAGGGCGGGTCCTTGAAGTGTGCAGACCCTGAATTGAGACACGGCTATAGAAGTCCTGCGTATCTGTTCCGGAGGGCTCCGGACTGCCGGAGCTGGGACAGAGCGGATACGCAGCGCAGCGGACCTGGTGGGGATTGACACATTGACTAAAGTGAAACGTATGTGCTCCGCTGGCGTGGCAGAGACGCAACGCAGCGGAGACGTATCCAGTGGAAATTGGAGGTGACATTTTTATGCCTCTGCGCCGGTGAAAGCCGAGGCTGGAGACATTATGTTTTTGGGTTGTCAGTACCATTCTTGTTAATGTGGTATTACAACAGCACCTTGACGGAACTTTTTCATATTTGTCACAAACGTCTACTTTGAGTCGAGGATGAACTGATTATATTTTGACGGTCAATGAGCACAGTGGTATCTACAGACCTGTCAGCTTGGTGTAGGCCTCCATATCATCTATGGCTTCGGAGAGCGTGTACTTCCCTTTTGACCCTTCAAAATTGATGTGCTTGTTTGCTTTTACCAAAGCGTCTGTCATCCTGGATAATCACACCCAACAACATTATCTCTTTTAAGAATATGTTGCAGTGTTACATACAACAGAGTAGGGCTGCACGAAAAATCGTTAAAAAATCGCGATCTCGATTCACACATACACGTGATCTCATTTCCACACATGGCGATTCTGAAGCATTTTATATCTCGAGCTGAATCACAAACAAATGGTCCTATTTTCCTCCCGGATTTTTTGAAGCGCCCCCAAACGCAGCACTTGATTCAGTGGAGGAAGCCCGCCTGCAGTTGAGTGTTTGGAAGGAGTGAGTAGCCGTTTTTAAACAGCCTCTCCGCATTATCTCTGAAGCGGTGGTTTGGCAGTTCTCCGCCGATGGTGATTCACACAGAGCGAAGCATCTCCGCCTTCATGTGTGTAATTCACACAGAAAGCTGGCGCTGCAGCTCCTAAAGAGGCCTGGCGGTACATGTCATGTTGATGACGTCGGTGTCTCCCCAGGTGTTCCCCCGTTAATCTAAACCCGCGGACAGTTTATAATCATGCTGTTATAATGTGTAGTGATTGAGATCCTGACCCACCTGGAAAGTGACGGAGTTAAGTTTTTGCGCTAAATTACATAATTTTACACAATCACCATCAGTAAACAGGACGCTGTCTGACTCTGTCACTCGCGGGGACGGAGGCTGTTTTCTGGGGGAAAGTTCCCTGAAGTCTCGGTCCGGAGGGCTGACGGTCGCGGTGATTTATTTTCATCACAAACACTGGGTGAGTTAAAGTTTTTTGCCGGTGACAGACGCTGTTTTTCGGGCAGAAATGTGACGAAGAGTCGGGAGGACAGACAGGAGGACTGACGCTCAACGTACAGCTGTGACAGTTACAGTTACTACGTTACTTTTGTTCGGTCCTGTAACGTTGCTTTGTGGGACATTTCTCTGTATTTAGTTGAGTGAAGGACCTGTGCAGTTATCAGACTGCACGACCGACACGCCCACGCTCCACGCCTCCAGATTATCCGTTCACACTGGGACGGCTCACCAATAATGCGGCCCTGACTACCACCAGAGGCGGATCAGCGCCGGAGCGAAATTTCCCCCATCTCCGCATCTAAAACTTTCACACGAGGCGGGTGCGGAGAATTGGCGCAGGATCCCCGCATGCAAACGGCAGTGTGAAAGAGGCTAGTGAGAAGCCATTTTTAGACAGGGCAGCAAGCCGCCAATCTGCCCGTCCTTTTGGCGGCTAGGTCCGTGGCATTAGACAGAGGCCGGCAAATTGAATGTCTGTTTTGGTCCGCTGATCCACCTCGCCTACTAGATGGGCAATTGGACAGCTGCTGAGATTCGGGAGATGCTAGCGTCTCCCGGATCTCTAACTTGTTGTTGTAGCGCAAGCTAGGAACGGTCGCTATTTTCAAATTAAAAGCCCCCTGCTAAGAACCAAGTTCTAAACTCCAATGGGGTGCAATGTAAAGCTCTTATTTTGGAGACAAATTCGTTGTCAATTGTTCACAGGCAATAAACATTTTGTGAAAAAAATCGTGCCAGAGAATCGTGATCTCAATTCTAAGCAAAAAAATCGTGATTCAAATTTTTTCCAGAATCGTGCAGCCCTACAACAGAGTAAACCATATGGGGAATGACATTAGCTACATCAGACAGCAGACGATGCTAAATGGGAGGGGTATGTACTCACATAGCCTCGATGATCTTGGTCACTTTGTGTTGGTAGGCTCTCTTGTGGAGATAGTACCTTGTGTGGAACATGTTGTAGATATTGTCTGCCTCCTGTTAAGATAACCAATAGTTTAGTCATAACTAATCAGATAAATGGATTGCTGTTTAAAATCTGATAAAAAAAAAAAAAATGTCTGAACCTTGTCTCTAACACAGATCTGCTTCTCCCCTTTCACCTCACACACCCTGGCAAAGTGTATGAAGCGGCGATAGTCAAAGTTGTTCTTTATGCCCAGGTGGTGGCAGTCCCTGGAATAAATCAAAGTTGATAAATATGTGAATAAATTGGGCTTAATATGTTAAACTAATCAATTAACTCTGAGGAATCCTGCATATTGTTCAAATAATCCAGAGAATATTATAATTGTCATACAGTTCATCATTCTATATCAAAAAAGTGAATTGTTCTACAGTAGCTGTTCAACAAGTCCCACCTTGCAAAGTAGTCAAACTTGTCCACATCAATGCCATTTCTTTTGTTGGAGACGATTTCATAGAGGAAGGACTTTTCCTTTCCCCGACCTTTATATGGCCACTGAGAAGATGATACACAAGAGTGGGTTTTGATATTGGCTGCTGTAGCAATGATGATACTGATTGATTTCACTTGAGCATGACTGACCGGAGTTTCCTTCTTTTCAGGGTCCATCATATCTTCTACTCCCTTGTCTTGAGCTGCTTCAGTGTCCAGAGGTCCGTAAATCATTTCTTTGATAAAGACCAGGTCCTTAGTCAGGTCCAGCTTCCACTCCTTCATCTCCTTCTCCAGGTCATTGTCTTTCATCAGGTAGTCAAACACTTCTATAGAGGCCTCCTCATGCTGCAACATAAACAGACTCATTCATATATTAACATGAGAATTTAATGTAAAATTAGGATTAGTACCACCAGGGGCCCCTGAGCACTGAAGCTCATAGACCATGTCTGCAATGGCTCTTTTCTTAACATGCTTGCATAAAAGCAAATCTTTTCCTCATCTTTTCCTTTTTTTTTTTAGGGACTACAGATGCAAATTAGCAGCTCTGCTATAATCTGGCATACTTACAGAGACATTTTCAGTGTTTATGAATGTGCATTGTCCCTATCCAAAAATAAAGTATTTATAATAATAATAATATGTCTTGGACACTCGGGTGAAGAGAGGGGCTGAGCTGTCAACTGATCACCACCTGGTGGTGAGTTGGATCCGCTGGCGGGGGAGGAAGCTGGACAGACCTGGCAGACCCAAACGTATCGTGAGGGTCTGCTGGGAACGTCTGGCAGAACCCTCTGCCAGGGAGATCTTTAACTCCCACCTCCGGGAGAGCTTTGACCAGATCCCGAGGGAGGCTGGGGACATTGAGTCCGAATGGACCATGTTCTCCACCTCCATTGTTGACGCGGCTGTCCGGAGCTGTGGCCGTAAGGTCTCCGGTGCCTGTCGCGGCGGCAATCCCCGAACCCGGTGGTGGACCCCGGAAGTAAGGGTTGCTGTCAAGCTGAAGAAGGAGTCCTACCGGGCCTGGCTGGCCCGGGGGACTCCTGAGGCAGCTGACGGGTACCGGCAGGCCAAGTGTGCGGCAGCACGGGCAGTCTCGGAAGCAAAAACTCGGGTCTGGGAAGAGTTCGGGGAGGCCATGGAGGAGGACTACCGGTCGGCCTCGAAGAAATTCTGGCAAACCATCCGGCGCCTCAGGAGGGGGAAGCAGTCCTCCACCAACACTGTTTACAGTGGAGGTGGGGAGCTGTTGACCTCGACTGGGGACATCGTTGGGCGGTGGAAGGAATACTTCGAGGATCTCCTCAATCCCGCTGACACGCCTTCCATAGAGGAAGCAGAGGCTGGGGACTCAGAGGTTGACCCATCCATCACCCAATGCCGAAATCACTGAGGTAGTCCGTAAGCTCCTCAGTGGCAAAGCACCGGGGGTGGATGAGATCCGCCCTGAGTACCTCAAGTCTCTGGATGTTGTGGGGCTGTCTTGGCTGACACGTCTCTGCAGCATCGCGTGGCAGTCGGGGACAGTGCCTCTGGACTGGCAGACCGGGGTGGTGGTCCCCCTATTTAAAAAGGGGGACCGGAGGGTGTGTTCCAACTATCGGGGGATCACACTCCTCAGCCTCCCCGGGAAAGTCTATTCCAGGGTACTGGAGAGGAGAATTCGGCCGATAGTCGAACCTCGGATCCAGGAGGAACAATGCGGTTTCCGTCCTGGCCGTGGAACACTGGACCAGCTCTATACCCTCCGCAGGGTGCTCGAGGGTTCATGGGAGTTTGCCCAACCAGTCCACATGTGTTTTGTGGACTTGGAGAAGGCATTCGACCGTGTCCCTCGTGGCATACTGTGGGGGGTGCTCCGGGAGTACGGGGTCGGGGGCCCTCTGTTAAGGGCCGTACTGTCCCTGTACTGCCGGAGCAGGAGCTTGGTTCGCATTGCCGGCAGTAAGTCAGACCTGTTCCCAGTACATGTTGGACTCCGGCAGGGCTGCCCTTTGTCACCGGTTCTGTTCATTACTTTTATGGACAGAATTTCTAGGCGCAGCCACGGGCCGGAGGGGATCTGGTTCGGGAGCCAATGGATCTCATCTCTGCTTTTCGCGGATGATGTGGTCTTGTTGGCTCCTTCGAGCTGGGACCTCCAGCATGTCCTGGGGCGGTTTGCAGCCGAGTGCGAAGCGGCTGGGATGAGAATCAGCACCTCCAAATCCGAGGCCATGGTTCTCGACCGGAAAAAGGTGGCCTGCTCCCTCCAGGTGGGAGGAGAGTTCCTGCCTCAAGTGGAGGAGTTTAAGTATCTTGGGGTCTTGTTCACGAGTGAGGGAAGGATGGAGCGTGAGATTGACAGACGGATCAGTGCAGCGGCCGCAGTACTGCGGTCTTTGTATCGGTCCGTCGTGGTGAAGAGAGAGCTGAGCCGAAAGGCGAAGCTCTCGATTTACCAGTCAATCTACGTTCCGACCCTCACCTATGGCCATGAACTTTGGGTCATGACCGAAAGAATAAGATCCCGGATACAAGCGGCCGAAATGAGTTTCCTCCGCAGGGTGGCAGGGCGCTCCCTTAGAGATAGGGTGAAGAGCTCTGTCACCCGGGAGGAGCTCAGAGTAGAGCCGCTGCTCCTCCACATCGAGAGGAGCCAGCTGAGGTGGCTCGGGCATCTGTTTCGGATGCCCCCGGGACGCCTCCCTCGGGAGGTGTTCCTGGCATGTCCCTCCGGGAGGAGACCCCGAGGAAGACCCAGGACACGCTGGTGTGACTATGTCGCCCAGCTGGCCTGGGAACGCCTTGGGGTCCTCCCGGAAGAGCTGGAGGCAGTATCCGGGGAGAGGGAAGTCTGGGTGTCCCTGCTCAGGCAGCTGCCCCCGCGACCCGGCCCCGGATAAGCGGATGAAAATGGATGGATGGATGGATAATAATAATAATAATAATTATTATTATTATCAGAAATCCGATTTATGTCAATGGTCTTGTTACCGTCAGTTGCCTCATCCATCTACAGAGCAAAGTCGTTGTCTTGTATCTTGTCATTATGCTGATCCTCTAAATCTTTTGACATTTCATAAATGCGCCTTCAGATAGTGTTGTTTGATAAAGAATATCCTTTAGTTTGTATGGCATTTTACACTGAACAGCTCTGGAGGCTACCATGTGGAAGGCAAGTTGATTATTAATACCACATGATAATCACAAAGAGACCAGGTGGTGATATGACATCTGTGCATGGCGCTCCTTTTTGGATTAAGTGGTCCTTGAAATATGACCTGAAGTGACGGGCTGTGACGACTGCAGGTCATCGATAAAAGGTTATTAGTTCATCAGTCCACTCAGCTGTCTTCTGTATTATAGTTTCTGCTGTATTCATTGAAACTTTTACAACATGTCTTCACAGTGCTTATTGTGCACAATGTTATGAATTAATATTTTTCTCACTGGACTGAGATCTAAAGGATACTAAATAAACTAGGTGTATTACACAACACTACCAAATATACAAATATATATGTAGGCAGGCTGTTCAAGAAGGAAAACTCTAATGACCCAACTTTCTCTGTGAAGACACCACGCACTGAGGATTTTATTGCCTCAATTAACTACATAAACCATCAACACTGACTAGGATATCGTCATAAAACATGACAAATGTCTCATGTCATACAGTTCCTGTCTCTGTTTTCTCTGTTCTTAATTTTCTGATTCTTTTTTCATACATCATGGAGAACTTACCTTCCACTTAAATCCTGGACGTTGTTTCTTGATGAACATTCCATCATACAGATGGGAAAAGGGCCCATGTCCTAGATATAGAGAGATAGATATAAGATAACCTAGTAATTGTCGCCTGTGAACTATAAAGTGAGTGGCTGTGGCTCAGGAGGTAGCGCAGCTACGACGGCTGGTGACTTGATCCCCTGATCTTCCAGGGTGCATGTTACTTATGTTACTGAACCCCAAACCACCCCTGGTGGCTTTTCCATTGGTGTGTAAATGGCATTAAAATATCTTGAGGCTTTTTGGATATGAAGTGCTGTATTGCTTCTTGTTGGCAATGCAAGGTGCAGAATAGTGCATCAATATGAGTGAATGGGTGACCTGGCCTTGAATGGCCTTTACACTACTCCAATTTAATGATTGCATATGATCATATTTTTTTTTTTTTATAAATTAGCTTTTTTGGGACCTGCCTCAATTTGTTGTTATTATTTTTTGCTGTTAATTTCAGTTTAACATCTTAGCCATCTCTTTGATGAATATGATAAACTCATGAAGACATAATGTACATGTTTGCAGAATCATTTTCATCAGCTCATCCACATACCAGGAGGTTCCATACTGGTCTATAAAAAAACTGACTACGGCTGTCAGTGATGAATGACAGAGGCTATGATTGATAAGTGTCTTAAATTTGTATTTACCTCTTTAAACAATTATCGCATCATTCCTCTCTCTACAAAGACTGTTTTTTCAACCCCGCCCATCAGTGTGATGGGTTGGAATAGCTATAAATGCTGTTGCCCATAGTTTCTTTGAGCTTAACCAACATTTTCCACTTCACCATTTTCTCTTTTTATGTTAAGCTGATCTCAATGAAATTCAAGACTGCAAATATTTCACATTAACAGCCTCCCCATACCTTTCCTCTTCTTTCCTGTAAAGGATTTAATCTGAAATATCTGCAGAAACTTTTGAGTTTTAAAACTAGAACAGGCATATTGCTAAAAGAAAAATACCAAAATTGTACATTCTCATGTAAAACTCTGCACAAATTGCCTCTATTTTCTTCATTCATTCTTCATTTAGGGGCCAGCCTTTAATTGTTAACACTTGCTGTAACACTGTATATTAGATCAACACCAGCTTCTATTGACAATTTCTCAAATACATTTTCATTTTTACTCTTAATCACAACCAGAAATTACCACATAAAACCTATTACATGTAATGGTGAAAAAGGTATGTATTACTCACCAAGGTCGTGGCAGAGACCAGCAATCTGCACACAAAGGATGTCTTCATCAGTGATCCCGAGCTCCGGCTGCTGTGTTTTCAGAGCTCGCGCAAGCTCTCCTGCCAAGTGTGCCACCCTTTACAGCACAACAATAAAAGATCATAACTCATTACTCAATCTTACTCAAACTTACTCTTGCAAAACAGAAACTATGAACTTGTATACCTGTACTAAGGTATGCAATGTTGACTTTTATGTCATTGCTTTGTTCATGTCATTGTTGATTACCTGTCACTAGGATTGAGTATCTTAGCACACAGAACAGTGTCTATCTGAGAAATGCAAACATACCCAATGGAGTGTTCGAAGCGGTTGTGGGACGCTCCAGGGTAAACAAAGTAGGCCCCGCCAAGCTGCTTGATGAATCGAAGTCTCTGGAACTGTGGCGTGTCAATGATTTTGATGAGAAGCGGGTGTAACTCCAAATGCCCGTGGATGGGATCATTAAACACCTGGCCGGACACAGTCACAAAATGTTACCCAAAAGAGTACCAGTAAAACCAGCTCTAATCTCTTGAGGGCTCTGTGAGCTTGCAAAATGATGAGAATTAAAACACGAAGCCACAGCTACAGAGGAGTAAAATCAATAGACATAATTCAAAACATGCATGTGGTGGAGCAAAATGGGAAAGTTCTCCTGAGTATTTCGTGAACTAGTTTTTTTTTTCAAACTACAGTCTTCCTTCGTCAATGTTACACTTTCAGCTGTAGACCGACTTTGGACTCAACAATTGACAACAAACATACACAATCTTAATACAAGTACAGTAATAATTACTATATTTCTGTAGGACTGAAAATGAAGTGTGATATGTAGTTGTATGTTATATTACCTTTCCATCGTCTCTGTCCTGCAGGTTGGTAAAGAAAGCGCAGACAAGTGAATCAGTATTAACAAGAACAGTGCAGCGTTAAAAGGAAAAATGCCAAATGTTACCTCGATCCAGCCTATGACTTGTGAGGATCTGCTACTGTTGTCTTATGTGACAGTTAATTTGGAGTTGATGGATTGTTTGCCAGAAAAACAACAAAAAAAACAGGCTATTTGAAGAGATGTCTTAAAATAGCACTATCAGTTCATTGATGTAACAAAGAATCGGTAGATTAATTGATGGTAATAGTTTTAGATCTAATTTTTACCTTTCTCTCCGACTGCTTTACAGGTTTCTTGGCACCCTCCAGACTTTTTCCATCAGCCTTCTTGCAGAAAAACCTGATTATCCTCTCAGAAAAGTTTGTTGGGAGAAGTTGGGACACCTTAAAAATGACAGCAGCATAAAGGTTATGAATAATAACAAAACCAGAAGCTGCCCCTTGAATAACAACACACAGGGCACAAACAGTTCATGCATGGACAAACTGAGATGAAATATTCTGTCATCACTGCTTTAGTTCTGACCTTCTCTTTGGGGAACTTGACTGCCACGTCTGGGTTCTCCTTGCTGTAGAAGTGCATATGATCCACAGGGTTTTTGTATTTGTTCCCATAGTCCAGAGTAATGTCCTAAATGACAAAGGTGAGCTGGAAGTTTGTTTTTATATTCACAAGTGAATTTTGCAGCGACAGAGGGCATCTGACAGATGATACGAATCATCAAGATCAAGATTTTAAGAGATGTGATGTCAAAGTAATTAGACCAAAAACATACCAAAACTGCAAAGTGTTCTGGTTCCAGCCTTTCATTGAGCTGTGCCAATTCAGCTTCCCAAGCCTGTTTCACAGCCTTCGAGAGGGAGGAGAAAAGGTAAGAAACAGGATGGATATATTTGTTTCTCTGTCTCTGGCTCTCTGTCATCACTAAAACAGTGTTTTTCTCACCCCAAAATTAAGTGTTAAGGGTGTAGGTCCATTTTTCCCTCTTATGTTTGAGGAAAGTGGAGCTTTTGAAAAATGATGATGTATTCCCAAACTGTGCAGGGTCAGTTTGGGAATAACATGTAACCCACATTACATATTACACATTATAACAGGCCTGGACTGGCCATAGGGAGAACCAGGAGTATTCCCGAAGCGCCGGCCTATGATTGACCTGCTGGCCTGCGTCTCTCTCTCTTTTTTTTTTTTTCTTTTTTTTTTTTTAACAGGCTGCCGGTCAGCCGGCGTCGCGGCTATCTGACTTTTTTTCTAAGTCAGAGAGGCAGGCCAGGCCAATCAGAGGCCACTCAGGTCAGTAGCATGTGAGGAGGACAAGACGATTGGTTTGTTTTGATTAACACCCGCCCCAACAGTCCGTATCAACCACACAGACAGCGTGTGGAGGAAGGGGTGTGTGATGTGTGTCTGGTACCTGCTGTGGTGTGTGTGTAGTGAGCGGACCGGGAGAAGAGACGAGGCTTCGACGATTAGATGATGGACCCCAACCCGGGTAAAAAAATGGAGAAAAGGCGGTGCCGAGAAGGAGAGCGAGAAAAAAAGAAAGGCGCTGGACGCTGAAGTTAGCCTCCGATTCGTCAGCTTCCGATTCGGCACTTAAGGGGAAAGTTAAGGGGAAATTAACGTAACGTGCAGTGCGACTGTTTGTACACTGATTGTCTGTTTTTTGTGGCACTTCTTGATGTAAAAACATTTTAGACATTTTAGATACATTAACTTTGCCTGACACCTGCTATTGTATTTGTGAAACGTTTATTTGTTTCCATTCAAACATTTTTATTTTTTCAGATTAAGCCAAGTCTCTCCATCTCATTTCTGATGGACATGAAGATCTCTTCTTTCTCACTACAAAACAGTAAAAAAGTAATGTTTATCTCTTGAGAAACATTAAACACAGAAGATCATGTGTGAGGTTGACCAGTGTCGTCTGAACGCTGACTTTGCTCGAAGAAGCGGGATGTTGCCTTTCGAGTGCCACCACATGCAGTCTTTGTTGTATTGCCCACGCACTGATGGTCAAACCGTGACACTAACTGATGAGGCCTTGGAAACAATGGTGGACAATAAATGGTTTGGTGAGGAGCGTAAAGCCAGCCTCTTGCGTCAGCAACAAAATGCTGATGCAGAGGGTCTGCCTCTGTCTGTGCACCTGACTGTGGGTTGTCCACCATCCAAATTTCATATCTCTGTTTATGAAACAAAGATAACTTATTATAGTAGGTTGGGAAGAGTCATTGTGTCATATGACACAAAACAAAACAACTGGCATTGTCCCTGCTCTAAACCGAGACAGTCGTGCATACACAAAGCTGTTGCTAAGTGGCATCTGTTTGTCACAAAGAGGGAGCTATTTAGGAAGGTGAAGAGCACAGAGGCAGAGAAACCCAATCCAACACAGACCAACACAGATCAAAATGCAAGTGAGTCTAAAGAGGACAGTTATCCACCAGATGACAGACGAATTGCAAGGATGCTGAATTACCTCCTCACCAACAAAAAGCTCCCTGCAGATTTGCCCCAGGCTCTCATAGAGCAGTCGAGGGAGGGAAGAACAATGGACAGCTTTCCTAAGCACCTTATCCCTAGAGAAACAAGTGTGTAAAATGTGAAAACACACTTTGTGAACAGCTAATAACATCAAAAGGCAAGATCCTGACAAGCACAGGTGTAGTTGAAGGTTGGTACCATCACAGGTCTTTCTATGGTATTGTATTCTTATCAGTTATTGGGTTACATCATTTATATGTACATGAGAAACAGAAAAAATAGTTCTACTAATCTTAAATGACATGCAAGCAATAACCATGATCTTTGGTTGGACTGTGTTTTTAGGAATATCAACATACAGGAAATCATGCCTGAACTGTGGCATGATTTACAGATACCAGGAGTGGGAGGAGGGTATCCACAATTTCGATGACCACATCATCCTGTCTCTGCACTTGTGCCTGATGATCAGGAATGCACTTCAGGTGAGAGCATATGTAAGGGATAATGCCCGACGAGGTGTCCATAAACAGAAGTTAATGGACGACGCGGAGGCCTAAGACTTATATTTTGAAATGTTATAACATTGGAATACTCCTGTTTCTCATTATTTTCCAGACCCATACAGCTATCAGCAAAGTGATAGAAATAATAGAAACAACAGAAAAGGTGTCCTTTCCGAACAAGGAGAGAGTTCTTCAGGCATACCTTCATTTTGAGGCCCTCACCAACCATGACTACACCTACAGTTGTGTGTCATGTGGATACAGCCCAGCGGTTGTTGTGATGGATCTTCACAAGAAAGGCGTTTTCAGTATGCCATGTGAGTTTAATAAGCTGTTACTTCACATATTTTAGCTTCATTGTTCTTACAGCACCTCTTCTTTCTCTGAATTGTGTTTTTAGTAATTGAGCTATGAATAACAAACTATTGTTTTAACAGTGAGTGAAATCCCAAGTCCACCTGACAATTATGATGGTCATGTGGACATAAACAACTTCTGGGAAGCTGTGGCCACAGAAATTATCAGCCGTGGATTAATTCCATGTAAGTCTTGTCAAAAGACTGAACATCTTAAGAACAGTTGGAGAGAGAGTATATTAATATGTGTTTAATTTTGTGATAATAATAGCTAATACTCATCACATTTGTTCACAAAGGTGGTCGGAAGAACCCTTTTGTTGTGCCCCCAAGTTACCATCACTGGGCCCCCTGGATTGGCCCACACACCCGGAGGTCAAATTCAGTGTTAAACACAGAATTTGAAAAAATGCAAAGCCCCAAAATACCAAATGGTGGGGAGAATGACGATGATGGCGATGACAAAATTAATGAGGAGCGGCTCACAGATGAGCTGGTGAACTTGAAGGTGAATTAGTTGATGAAATATGCAAAATCCACTTCTTTGTGCTTACAAAAAGTAAGTCTATGCTTTATTAACAATAACAACTTAATTGCATTTTCACATCAGGTACAGGAGGTCAGGGCACTGTGCAAACAGTGTGGTGTGGACGACAAAGGGTCCAAGGTGGATCTCGTCATGAGACTATCTGAGAAGATGTCTGACAGAGTCACCTACAACAAGGTGTTTGAGAAGGTGTGGGGTGCCTCTGGTAAGTGAAATGATATGGAATGTTTAAGATAATGCCACTTTGTTATATGTTGTTGTGTTAAAGAAATAATTGTATCATTATGTAGTTATGTAGGTTAGCTATATATGCTGCTAATGTCAGTTACTACTGTTTTTTTCTGTTGTTTCACAGGTGGTTGGGCAGTTATCACCTGTCCATGTGGGGTTGTGTATTCAGTAAAATTCAACCTTAGAGCAGAGAGTCCACGTGACTTTGTGGATCTCTTGCTGTCCTGGAAACACTTTCCCAAGGTGTCAGTATACGATTATGCCAGGGGGCTGGCACTGCATGCCAACCACAGGCAGCCAGGAATCTTTGCCCCTTTTCAAGGAAGGTTACTGGATCCCACCCCAGAGAACGTTAAGCAGGCCTCAGAGGGCAAGGTTCATGTCAACATGCCTTGGCTGAAACTTCCTAAAATGCCAGCTGACAAAGATGGCCACCCTCTCACTGGGTCCTCACAGCATTTTGCTTTAAATGATGTGTTCCACCAGGGCAACAGCAAAGACCAGAGGGAGGTTCTGAGAAAGTTGGAGCTTGTGCCTGAGCTTACTGGTCTTATTAACAGCCAGTGTGTGGAGCAGCTGTTTTCGGGGATGAGAAAGAACAACTACTTTTTGAATGTGACAACCCCATCAACACACATATTTCTACAAAGAAATATACTCCATCATTACAACATCGCAAGGAACCAAAAAATGAAAAGACAGTACAGTAAGATTGTTCCTCCAGATGTTGCAATGCAATGTGACAGCCATGGAAGGATCGTCTTAGGTATGCTATTGAAAATGTATGCATATTTGTTGTCTTCATCTACTTTAGACAATCATTTATGTAACATTTTTTTCTATAGCTCATTCCCCATCAGCTGGAATGACAACAGGGTCATCTGTCAAAGAACAAGCAGAGTCTCAAGAGTGTGAGTCATTGCTCTATATTACACATCATTCAAAGGAGAAATGTGACAGTTCCCACTTAATTTTATTTTTCTATTGCTGCTTTTTTCACTAGTAAATGATGGCAGTGAGCAGAGACCTCATGGAGACTTCACTAGTCTCCACAAGTTGTCAGCACATAAAGCAGGCTGGGGACAAGAACTCCAAGACAGCCAGGAACAAGTGGTAAAGTCAACCACAGTGCCACTGTGGTTATCTATGAATGTCATTCATATAATTACATACATGGATAAAGACTTTGTTTTCTTCCACTAGCTGTCTCAGGTCTTGGATGAGACCAAAAGTCCCACTCAGCACCTTGCAATGGTGAATAACATCATCCTTACCCACTTTGACTTTTGGAGTCTGGGTTTGGAGCGGGACATTGACGGAACGGTAGGCATAGAGAATGTGCTGTGCTGATATGGATTATGTAATTTTTTTCAAAATCTTTTGATAATTTGTGTTTATGTGTTTTACTAGATCCTGAACTGTTGTCTTAAAGTGATCGAGAAGGTAACATATCTCTTGTGAAATATTTAATTCAAATGGATTGGATAGTATAGTTCAACAGTCAATATATTCTGACTGTAAGAGATTAACAAACTCTATATTACAGAGTAGAGAACGTGTTTGCTGCAGACAGCTATGTCATTTCTTCTTGGTTACCACCATCATCGACGAACCCCATGGATCACCTGCCGGGAAATTCTTTGAAAGTTTTGCTTTTGTGAGTGAAGTCTGAGCATTTCATATTCAGCTATTGATGTCTTTCTACAGGACAATGCAGCCAGTCTACAGTGGATTCTTCTCCCAGTATTCATACCTGGACATTGGATACTCTGTGTAAATACATTTATATTTTTCTCTATCTTTTCCTTACTCAACAAAGTTGCTCATAGCTGATTTAATTTTTTTGCTATAATTAAATGCATGTCAGCTTTGTTGAGATTTCAGTAACATTCCACAACTCAATGTGTTATATTTGAATTTGAACATTTAACAGATACTGAGGCCACAGAATAGGGAGATTTTCTTTCTAGATCCTCTCTGTGGCAGCGGCTGGAGAGATGAGAGTAGAACCCGTCTATTCAGGTTTTTAGGGCACCTTGCATCATCCTATCTGGACAGTGGTAGTTCTGTTTTAAACCACTTGTCCTATTTTGTTTTTGTTTGTTTTGTTTTTTAATCAATGGTTCTGTTTTATTTGATCTAAAATATTCCATGCATTAACTATTTTGATTCATTAAACAGATGGAAACAGAACTCTATATCTTATTTGAGTGGGGCAGTTCTGTTTAAGCCCGTTCCAAGTTCCAACCTCTTACTTATTCAGTGTTAACTTTGTTCAAAGTGTTTATGCATTTGAATCAAAAGTTGATTTTATTTGAGTTACTTTTATTTACTTCCGCTTACTCTTTGTACAGACACATTGCTCACAGCCTATCTCCTGGCCCCTGGACGAAGCTTGTAATGAATGATGTTCAGGTGAGACATTACTTAATAGCATTTGCTAACATTTACTATTTTCTTGCCATTCTTTTATTAAAATACCTTGTTCACACCTCAGGGCCTAACAAAGCAAGGGTGCTCCGACAACTGTGGCGTGTTTGATTTGATGGTAAGACCTATTCAGTATGTTATATCATTGCTGTTATCTGTAAAATGTTTGCTTGCTACATTCAAAACACATTATTTGTATTGAAAAATTGCATCCTGGGGGAATATGCGTGACATTACATTAACCAGTACCTCTTGATTTACAGTATGCTCTGTACATTGTAATGGGGGCCAATTGCGACTTCAGCGAGGTATGTGAAAATTGTGACACATTACGCTTAGTATACAAGGTATTATTTTTCGCAACATATTTGAATCTTCCTGCATTTCCTTCTTCAAAGGAAAACAGGCTGCACATTAGGAGATGGTGGTGTCTTGTTCTCCTGCAGAACTTTCCCATGCCGTAAGTGCACTCAATATCACATTTTTGAATCAGATCCTTTTAAATAACCAGTTTTACTCATTGTCAACAGACCAACATGAATGTTTTCATAGCGAATGTATGTTGTCATTAAATCAACAAGGTCTGAGGAAGACAGATTGCAGGAAAGAAAAAGACGAAGAGAGCAAAAAGGAAAACAGGTGAGAGGTAATTTGATTAGTTAGTCTTGTAGTCAAAACTAATGCTTGCAGACTAAAGCATAATCCCTCCACTTATTTCAGGATGTGGAAGTGGTCCCTCCAAAAAAGTTCGTCCTTTCAGAATCTCTCTGAAGCATCAGGTATTGTTCAAAGCAGTATTATTGTGCACACATCAATCAAGGTTGTAGAGGTGGGATGTCATAGAGCTGGTTTTGCAGTCATTTCTCCATTTTCATTAAACCAGTATACTTAAAATAAGCTACTGATCTTTTTTGCATCTTGCATTGTTGTTGTGCCTTTAAGAACCACAATCTGTCTCCTTTCTAGCGGAGGCTGAGAACTTGCCGGAACTGGGAACAGGGAACGGACTATGTTACCTGCTGTGGGCTTTTATTATTTCAGCGTTTTCTGCCTTCTCCAATCTTTATTTTAATAATTATTTTCTTTATTTTTGATTAGGAGGATGCTCTACTTAGGGACACCATTGAGGCAGCAAGGTGGTGTGGCACAAAAGCATTCAGGGGAAAACTTTCCCTTCCTCAGGTCATCACCATGGACGAGGAAGATGGATTGAGGGCAGTGGAACTGCTACGCATGTCTGATGGCCTGGATGAAGAGGAGATAAATGATCTCAGGGAACCGTTCCTGTTCCTTTTTAGTTTGCAGGAAGATTATGATGAGTTCTGTGAGAAAATGATGGACAAAAGGCAGATGCAGGTGTTTTCTGCATTTGAAAGAAGTGACAGACAGGAATAAATGTATTCAGTATGTGTCCTGCTATGAGCTGATTCTCTGTCCACACACTCTGCAGCAATGACTTTACAGCTCTGTCTGAGTGAGTGAGGCAGAAAAAGGGAAGTTGTGGCATTATGAAATGGGGTTGCAACTAATGATTCAACTTTCAAATAATCTGTTGATAACTGTCATGAGTAATCATTTAAACTATAAAATGTCAATCTCCCTGAGCTGAAAAATGAATCGTTGTGTGTTGCTCAGGTACATCTTGGGTTCCCTCTCTAGATTTTGCCCTTTGTAAATATGTGTTCCTCTTGCAGGCCTAGGTGGTGTGTCAGTCCTTTGTTTTGTTTTCAGGCACCTTGTTTGTTAACTTTCATGAGTAACCATTTAAACTATAATATGTCACAAAGTGAAAACTCAATCTCCCTCAGCTAAAAACTGATGTCATAAGAAAAAAATAAAGCTATTCAAGTGTCAATGGCACAAACATCACTCAGTCTCCGATCTCCTTAATGTAGCTGATATAATTGAGTGTACAAAAATTGTACATGTGTCTATACTGTTTGTCACACTCACTTGGGGGAAATGCTATGGTAGATTTATTGTTTGTTTTTTTTTAAATATAGGCAGCATTGATAAAATAATGGACTTATAGTAAAAAAGAAGCTCAATATTAAGTCCTGATTTCACTTCACTGTTCCAGTTCAGCTGGCCTGAGTAACACTGGTTTCCAGTTCAGTGGGAGCTGAACCTCAGTAAAAAGTTGTGTGTGAAGTTGTGAGGGCTCATGAAAATGTAAACGTATTACCATTATTTTATTATCATTATTTATTTTCAGATGAGACAAGAACGTATATCAAAATTATGTATTATTACTATTATTATGTTGGCTGGTATTTACATTTAGGATACAAAAAGAAACATGTTTTACCAAAGAACTACATTTTGGCACCAGACCTGATCCTGATATAAATCATAATGAAAGGTGCCCCATACAAAAGTTTTTTAAGCTGAACCCAGAGGTGTGACATATCGGGACATATCAAACAATGGTACCAAATACATTTAACTTAATTATTAGCTCTCTCTGTGTATTTTAATGAAATCCAGCTAACACAAGCAAGATGTTGGAGATCTTTTATCAGTCTGTGGTGGCCAGTGTACTTTTCTTTGCTGTGGTTTGTTGGGGAAGCAGCATTGGAGCCAGCGACACCAACAGACTCAACAAACTGATCAGGAGGGCTGGCTCTGTGATTGGCTGCAAACAGGACACTCTGGAGGCTGTGGTGGAGAGGAGGACACTGAAAAAACTGTTATCCATCATGGATAATCCTCTCCACCCTCTCCAACTCATACTGGTCAGACAGCAGAGCACCTTCTCCGGAAGGCTGCTTCAGCTTCGCTGTCGTAGCAACAGATACAGGAAATCTTTCCTGCCACAATCCATCACTTTATACAACAACTCTCTCACCTCTGCCTGACAGAGAACTCTGGTCTCTCTACTGTTTTGTTGTATATATTATTATTGTTATAGTATATTTTGCATATTTTGTTTTGTTGTATATATTATTATTGTTTATTGTTTATAGCACACTGTGCACTGTATATATACACTATGTATATATTGGATTCTATTTATGTTATGTACAAAGTGTTTTATTTGCTGACCCACTACTGCTGTAACAAAATAATTTCTCAGTCTGGGATCATTAAAGTAATTCTATCTATCTATCTATCTATCTAACACGTGAACTGGAATTGTATCGTTATTCTACATCAATGCGTGGGTTTTATGCCACTCTGGCCGTAGGTGCTGCATTGACGTTTGAGAATGTGCTGCCTGATCTCCGCCACCAGATGGCGCCCGCACAGTGGGCGGAGTCAATCGTTTAACTCCGCCCACGTTGACCCACGCCCCGATCTGCGTAGTGCAGTCACGGGCTATTTCTTTTTTTATTAACCTTTATTTATACAGGTAAAATCTCATTGAGACCCAGGGTCTCATTTAAAAGAGAGACCTGTTCCGGGTAGGAACAGGTCTCCTACCTACCTGAATTATTAAGTAACATAATGTAATTATTTTAGAGCTGGCTTGCTCTGGGATGCATTTTCAGCTGTGCGTAAGTGGTGTATGTGATATTAAACTAATACCAGCTGTCACTGAATGAAAAGAGACTATTTCTACAGATGTAATAGATCAGGTTATTATAGATAGAAGAATATATTGAATATATAGAAGAGAAATATTACCTTGTCGACAAATTAAAACCAAACCTTTCCAAACAAAATGTCCACAATTTTTTTTAATTTTTACACTGTGTTCATTTTGACATTGTTGACACATTTTATGACTATTTTGTTAATGATTAGTCATATGTAATGATCAATAAAAAAAGACACAACCTTACAAAAGCAGAGTTGAGACCATAAAACTTGGACCAAGTTAAAAAATAAAAAAGGTTTGTCCAAGACATATCATTTTTCAAAGAGGAAAGCAAAAGAAACATGGGTCTATATAGACTGCCCAACAAAGATTTATTCTCCAAAGTATTTAGTACACTGTTAACACAGAGAATACTATTCCTGTGTGATCTCATGCAGCCAAAACCTGTAATCAGATCTCAAAGGAAAAAACATGAGCAAACATAAAAAAAAAAAAAAAACGTTAAACACCACAAATCCAAAGCTAAACTTATTTTCTACTGCTGGATGCTTTTTAGCTTCACTTACGGTGGCTGTGGCTCAGGAGGCAGAGCGGGTCGTCCAACCGGAAGGTTGGTGTTTCGAATCCCAATTCCTCCACTCTGTGTCATCATGTCATAGTGTCCTTGGGCAAGACACTGAATTCATTGCCTGTCTCAGTGGGTGTGTGAATACAGTCTTGCTAAAGTCTTGTTTTGTGAAAGTTTTGTGAAATTATCCCTTTTTGCATTTTCACAAATAGAATAAAGGTTTCACAGATCAGAACTGTGTTATAATGAATGTTTAGCCTCTGTAGGATAATCTAATCCAGATTTGAGAAGTCTGGGTACAGTGGTTTTTGATCAGGACCTGGTCTAATGTGGTCTATATGCTGAGAAAACAGTGAAATCTGCCTTTATTGCATTTTCACAAATAGAATAAAGGTTTCACAGATCAGAAACTGTGTTATAATGAATGTTTAGCCTCTGTAGGATAATCTAGGCCACATTTGAGAAGTCTAGGCATAGTGGTTTTTGACCTGGACCAGGTCTAATGTGGTCTATATGATGAGAAAACGGTGAAATCTGCCTTTATTGCATTTTCACAAACAGAATAAAGGTTTCACAGATCAGAAACTGTGTCTGAATGAATCTTCAGGGCATGTAGGTCAATCTAGTCCAGATTTGAGAAGTCTGGGTACAGTGGTTTTTGATCAGGACCTGGTCTAATGTGGTCTGTAGGTATCAAACAAAAACAGTGAAATCTCCCCTTTAGCATTTTCACAAATAAAATAAACGTTTCACAAATACAATAGCAGGTGTCAGGCAAAGTTAATGTCTTACCTAAAATGTCTAAAATGTTTTTACATCAAGAAGTGTCACAAAAAACAGACAATCAGTGTACAAACAGTCGCACTGCACGTTACGTTAATTTCCCCTTAACTTTCCCCTTAAGTGCCGAATCGGAAGCTGGCGAATCGGAGGCTATCTTCAGCGTCGTGGAGGACGATGACTCGGCCAAATGCCTCAAATCGACCCAAGTGGCAGATGAGCGGGGCTGTAGCTGCCGCTGACTCATCCTCACTTATAATTTATTTGCCAAAATGACCAATAATGGTTTGGATGGCTGATTCAGTATACTTATATCATTACCTGGAGGGAATATTTTCACCAGACATTTTGACCAGCGGGGTCAAAAAATACCGGACTTCGGCAGATTTTACCAGTCAAAGTCCGGTAATTACCGGATAACGGAAACCCAGATGGATTCTGATTCCTTAATACTTGCTGTAACACTGTATATTAGATCGTCATAAGCTTTCATTGACAGTTTGTCAAATACATTTTCACTGTCATTTTTACTCTTAATCACAACCAGAAATTACCTCTTAAAATCTATTCAATTTAATGGTTAAAAAGGTATGTATTACTCACCCAGGTGGCCGCGGCAGTGGCCAGCAATCTGCACACAGAAGATGTCCTCATCAGTGATCTCGAGCTCCGGCTGCTGTGTTCTCAGAGCTCCTGCAAGCACTCCTGCCAAGTGTGCCACCCTTTACAGCATAACAATAAAAAACCATCACTCATTAATCAATTATCGTATTGTATTACAAAACAGAAAATATGGACTACCTGTAATAACGTATGCAATGTTGACTTTAATTCAAATGCTTTGTTCGTGCCTTTGTTGATTACCTGTCACTAGGATTGAATATCGTAGGACGCAGGACGGTGTCTATCTGAAAAATGCAAACATACCCAATGGAGTGTTCGAAGCGGTTGTGGGATGCTCCAGGGTAAACAAAGTAGGCCCCGCCAAGCTGCTTGATGAATCGAAGTCTCTGGAACTGAGGCGTGTCAATGATTTTCATGATAAGTGGGTGTAACTCCAAATGTCCGTGTACCAGTGAAAGAGTACCAGTGAAACCAGCTCTAATCTCTTGAGGGCTCTGTGAGCTTGCAAAATGATAAGAACTCAAACATGAAGCCACAGCTACAGAGGAGTAAAATCAATAGATATAATTAAAAACATGCATGTGGTGGAGCAAAATAGAAATGTTCTCCTGAATATTTCATGAACTAGTTTTTCATCCTGCAGTCTTCCTCATCGTCAATATTTTCATCACCTTCAGCTGTAGACCGACATTGGACTCAACAATTGCCAACCTGTCCGAAATTATATCTATGGCTAACCGACACTTTCTATCTTGGTCCAACTAGTAGGTGATATATCAGGATAGCCATGAACAATATTATAACATACAGCTGAGGGGTTGGAACAGTACCTGGCTTTTATATCGCACCACACCTATCAGACTGGTCACTGCCCTCATCAGGGATATGAAAACACATGAGACTGTCACACAACAAATCAACAAAACAGATAAGACACATTACATGAAAAACAAGATTAAAGAAAGTATACCAATACAGAAAGTGTGACATTCTTATTCTCTTTTTAGTCTTACACTGACTCATTCTTATAACCACTGTCCTTCATAGTACTTCACATTACTGGTATCACAAAAAATAATATGAGGCATTGAATCAAAGAATATCTTTCTTCTCCCCTCCCTTCTCCCTCACCTGCTCATTTCCCTGCGTTCGTCTGTGTCTTTGGGTGTGGCAGCAGTATCTGTGGCAACAGAGAGGTGCAACCTGCAGATTATCAGCTCATCAACTTCAGTTTTACCATCTAGGTCTCTTCTCCACTCCGGTGCCAGATGGTTTCATCTTGTATGGTGACTAAACCAGTGCCCAAACTCTCAAATTTGTGTGGTTCTAGAGTTTTTCTTGTGTAGTGATTTTTCTTGTGCTTGAGCTCAAGTGTTTTTCCCTTACTGTGTTTTTCCTCTACTGGGCTTTGTCTAATAGGTGTGTTTTCTCCCTCATGTGCAGAACCTCCAGCGCCTCTCCGCTCAGCTCTCTGCTCCACTG
Organism: Sparus aurata; assembly: GCF_900880675.1. Taxonomy (NCBI): domain Eukaryota; kingdom Metazoa; phylum Chordata; class Actinopteri; order Spariformes; family Sparidae; genus Sparus; species Sparus aurata. The sequence goes on along the minus strand of NC_044193.1, from coordinate 16,125,916 downwards.
GCTCACCTGTGATACCTCTACGTCACCACCAGACAACTGAGCCTGCCTGCCTGCCTATCTCTCGTCTTCCACTCCCTCAAGAGCTCTGTTGCAAAATAAATGTCTTTAAACTGATTTCCAGCCTCTGGCCTCTGCATTTTGGATCCAAACAAAACCCCACCTTAACAGCTCTGGTTAAATGCTTTGTTAGGGTTAGGAAAAATCTTGGTTTGGCTTAAAATACCTATTTTGGTCGCCAAACTCCCAGATGGAGATGGTCTGACTTCTGTAGAGTAAAGTAGATGATTCTGTACTAAGATGCACGCAAGCATGTGGATGGGATGCTTCAAATTCCTGCCAATGGTTTCACACTTTTTCTCAGATCTTTTAATAACTCAAACAATGTGCAAGCAGAGACAGGGAAGAAGAAGTCTGGATACCTGGATACTAGCAAACACTGTATGTAAACAAATCAGGATGTGAAATTTAAAAAAAATTGCAAATGTTTTATAAGGAAAGAAAGGTATTCAACATGTTTGTTAGACCTTAAGGATACACAAAATTGTTTTGGTTAACGCTGACTTAAGGAAAACTCCACTTTTCAGATTTTGAAAATAGAAAAACTATTTTCCCTTTTGAATTTCACTGTTACCATGCTGCCTGCTTCTCACCAAGGTATGAGAGAAAAAAAAAGAAATGCCTTAAATTAAGGGGTTTTCATTGTTTGTACTATGTACTGTATATTTATAGCATTCAATTAATGAGGAAGTCTCTTTTATAAGTGAGACCAAACCAAGCCAGGGTCTAAACTGTGCAAAAGGCAACAATGTTAGGGCATGTGTGAAGACACTGCAGCTGATCAAGAGTTTGGCCTGTAGATCATTCCAGCACTAAGGACCATAGTAGGACAGGCTTGATTTTCCAATCTGACATAGAAGTTGGGTTACTTTGAACTGAAGTGACTTGAGATCAGGAACATTTTGCAATGCATATTAAGGGCATGTACACCCCCCTGAAAGAGCTGGCCATGATGCTTGTGCAGAGCAACAGCAGCATTGACGAGCCAGAGAGAGAGAAGGGAAATTCATGCGTTTAAATAACCCGCTCAATAGAGAGGGTGCGTTTGTGAGATGGTCCGGAGAGAGAAGCATATCACGTGTGTATATGGCAGTGAAGCTCGAGTTGACTGCCTGATCTAGCTCGCAGGCGTCGCTTCATTTAGTAATGAGCCATCACAAAGCCACTGCATTAAGACTCAACGTGTTTGATATGAGCTTAATTAATTAAAGATGTGTTCTGAAATAATGACATTTTTTAAATCACATTCTTTTCTTAATTCCTTTAAGCTTCATATGGGGGGGGAGGGGGTTCCCATATTATCTGCTATAAATACATTGCATCATAAAAACTCAAATTCAACTGTTGTTATAGTTATATAGCTTTCCCATCTTTCGTGAGTATATGATTTTATCCAATGTTAGACAAGTTGAACTACAAGATGACACACAACAAAGAGGAAAAAGAGCTTTATTTTTTTAAAAGGAGCAGGCACAATCTGTTATGAACTCATCTCAATAAGGATACAGTTGAAAGATTATAATAACCTCTGGTTTCCCTTTATTTATTCCACACAATGAGCAAATCACGACATCCAAAGTCTGTCTTAACCACATTCATACAGGTGGTTACATCAAAGAAATGAAAGTGAGTTCTATAGCATGACAAATCAATGAATGTCTATTTTATATTCATAGATAAAATACAAAGTACCAAAAAAGAGTAAAATAATCACAGCCACCACTAAGAATTTACTTAAATCAAAAATCACTCCAAGTCAAAACATTATATTATCAGATATCCATATTGATTAACATGATTAACATCAGAACCAAACACCACTAAATAATCGAAACTCCTAATCAAGAAACAAATGTTTACTTTAAATAACCTACCCCATTGCAGAAGTGCTTTACGCAGTGCTCTACATCTTTACCTGATCATGAAGAATACACAGATAATACACAAAGAAGCATAAATGTGACTGACGGCTGAATAAAACCCTGCAGTAAAACATTCAGTATTCAGTTTTACGCAAAGACATTTTAGGTAACCATGATTGATTTTTCACAACATAATTACATAAAGTAATGTATTTGGTACTAACATGATATTAAACATGGATTCAGTCTTAAATGAAGCATGTGCAGCTGCAGAAGGAGAAAGGCGTCTAAAACTTGACTTTAAAATGATCAAACTACAACAAAGATATGTGTATAATATTGAGCAGGCCTAAGTACATGCCCTGAATGTGCATTAATGCATCCTCATTGATACTCATTTACATGCGTCATTGTTTTTTTGTTTTTTTTTAGAGAAAAATGGTGTCACATACTCACCATATACAGCAGTTTAATAGTTTCTGATTATAATGAATAGATGAATACCAGGGAGTTTTTGGTTTCTTTCTTCAGTTTTGGATCTTCATCTTCCAAACTTCAGATTAATTGGTTGTTTCCCCACGGCTGTTCTCTGGTGTTCCATCGTCTCTAACCTGCATGTTGGTAAAGAAAGCGCAGACAAGCGCATCAATATAAACAAGAGCAGTGCAGCGTTAAAAGGAAAAGTGCCAAACGGTACCTCATTCCAGCCTATGACTTGTTGCTGCTACTTGTCTTTGTCTTATATGACAGATCATTTGGAGTTGGTGGATTGTTTGCCAGAAAAAAACAAGATACTTCAAGATGCCACACTGGGCTCTAAGACTTTTTATATCTATATACTATAGCTCTATTAGTCAATTAATGTAGCAGAGAATCGGTGGATTAATTAAATGTATGATTAATTGGTTGTTTCACGGCTGTTCCCTGGTGTTCCGTTGTCTCTGTCCTGCAGGTTGGTAGCGCAGACAAGTGCATCAGTATAAACAAGAGCAGTGCAGCGTTAAAAGGAAAAATGCCAAATGTTACCTGGATCCAGCTTATGACTTGTGAGGATCTGCTCACTGTTGTCTTATGTGACTAATTTGGAGTTGGTGGATTTTTTACTTTATTTTACTTTATCAATATAAAATAGCTCTATTACACAGTTAATGTAGAAAAGAATCAGTAGATCCATTGACCCAAATTGTTTTTAGATCTAATTGTTACCTTTTGATTTTTCCACAGTTTGAGCAATGGGTGGTCCTTTGCAGCGCTCAGACTTGTATCATCAGTCTTCTTGCAGAAAATTCTTACTATGGTCTCAGAAAAGTTTTTTGGGAGAAGTTGGGACACCTTAGAAATGACAGCAGCATAATGTTGTGATTAATAACAAACCAGTAGCTGCCCCTTGAATAACAACACACAGGGCACAGGCAGCTCATGCAAGGAAAGACTAAGATGAAATATTCTGTCATCATTGCTTTAGTTCTGACCTCCTCTTTGGGGAGCTTGAATGCCTTGTCTGGTTTCTCCTTGCTGTAGAAGTGCATATAATCCACAGGGTTCTTGTCTTTCTTCCCATAGTCCAGAGTAATGACCTAAACAACCACGGTGAGATAGAAGTTTGATTTCATTTTCACAAGTGAATTTTGCCAAAACAGAGGGTTGAACATCTGACAAATCAAATAAGTCATCAAGATTTTAAGAAAAGTGAAGTTAAAGTAATCAGACCAAAAACATACCGAAATTTCAAAGTCCTCTGGTTGCAGCCTTTCATTGAGCTCTGCCAATCCCGCTTCCCAAGCTTCTTTCACAGCCTTCAGCTGGGAGGAAAAAAGTTAAGAAACAGGTGGAATATCTTTGTTTCTCTGTCTCTGGCTCCCTGACATCATTAAAACAGTGTTTTTCCTCACCCCAAAATTAAGTTTTAAGTGTGGAAGTCCATTTTCCCCTCTTATGTTTGGAGAAAGTGGAGCTTTTGAAAAATTATAATGTAACCCTGCACAGTATTGGAATAACATGTAGCCTACAATACATATTATCAAGAGCATAACATTGGTTTGAAAAGTGGGGGGACACACAAAAAAGTAGGGGGTCTGATTTGAATACCATTTTATACATTTCTACTTGCTTTTAATCATATTCCCAGCTACTTAAAAGCAACACATTATGATGAACATGGCTATCATGATTAGTTTTAAATTCTGTCAGTAAATATACATGAGAAAAAACTGTTTTCCTCTCTGCATATTAACCTACAAACCTACTGAACATCACATGCTGTGGGATATAAGCTATACCTTAAAAAATAGGACTTAAGCACATTATTTATGGAGCTATCAACAGATAATGTCCATTTGTAACTTCAATCACAGCATATAAAAGATTGATCAAAAATGACATATATACAGTTTATTTTAACTATTCATTTAATAACAATATAATTAAGTATATGAACTCTTCCTTTGTCTGCCTGCATCTCCCTGCCTGTGCCTGCTCCCACAGGTCTCTCCTCTGCTTGCATCTTATATGAAAACAGAGCTTTGTTCAATGTTACTGATTAGAAAACATTTACATTTTTCCCTTTGAAATTGATTAATAATTCAATTCATTGGTAGCATCACTGATATGTAACAGTTAAGAACGAGTTTTGGATTAAAATGTGTTCACTTATCACGTTAACTTCTTACTCTCATTGTTGATAAACATGAATCACCTAATCCTTTATACAGAGCCTGTAACCCACCTGCAACTCAGTGTTTCTCCTTGCCTCATCCTCCCATTCTTTCTCAGGCACAGCATCTGGTTTCTGATATGAAAGAAGCAACATGAAAATTGAAAAAAAAAAAAAAGAAAAGAAAACTTTAATTAATCAATGCTGATATGAGAATAGGGTGGGAAATTAACTTGTTGAATCACTGGCCACAGTAGTAGGTAGATTTCCAAATTCTACCAATGTTTTCAAAGGGACAGTGACAAGTTAGATCACATCAAGATAACAGTTAACTAGACAGGATGTTATTCTGGCTCAGTAACTATAGCGTTTTCATCAACCAACTCACGTCTCCTTTCCTCCTTTTAAGAAAAAGCATCAAATTTTGCTGTTGTTGATGACGCTTCATTTTTTCATCACAAAACGCTACGATGAAGTTACCACTCTACTGCTGCGTTCCAGAAAAGTTGGAGGTCGGAATTTCCCAGTTGAAATTTCCAATTTCCGACCTCCAAGCGTTCCAGGTGCACGGCATTGACCATAGTTGCATGATGTCAGACGCGACGGAAATTCCGACCTCTGACATTTTCTGAAATGCAGCATCATTACACAAACCGTCCTTGACTCACAGCGAGAGTGGGTCCACTTAATTACTAACCTGGCATACGCTGGTGTTGCTGGGCGGAGTTTTGCCATCCTAGTGGATGTTACGCCTAAGCATATTATAATGTAAATGGGCTGCACTTTAAACCTTAACAGATACAGTGCTTAACAATTCCTCATTCACACACTCACACATTCATGCCGGCCATGCAAGGCGCTGGCGCTAAATTCAATTTCTAAGAATGCTACTGATAGGAATTTGCTGTGGTCGACATGAAATCCAGGCACAACACTTATGTAAGGTGTGTAAAATGATAGCGAGAACAGAAACCAGCAATGTGCACTTAACAAGAAAAAAAGAGTTTTACATCCAACTCTGTTGTAATATTGAACTAGTTAACATTTCAAACAGATGTGTAAAGCAATATGGCCACAAAGAGACATTAGATACGCACGTCGGGTTTCTCAATCAACTTTTGACCTAGAAACTTGTAAAGGTCTCGAGAGATGATCCTCTCCAGAATCTCCCGAGCCTCTTTCAGGTCGTCGGAGGAAGAGAAGAGAATTTGCTCAAACACATGATCTACAGGACAAAAAAAGGAATAGGTTCGAATTTGACAAGCTTATAGTAATTAATAAATCATGTGACAATGTGATAAAATTATAATTCATTCTTAAATACGTAATGATAATGATGATGATGATAATGACAATGTATTATTCATATTATTTAAACATCCTCGATGAACGCTGGCTCAATCTGGTATTTTCATGTTTATCACTGATCACAACTATGCAATTTACAGGATCTGGTGTCATTTCATGTGTATGATCACATGATCATTACTACCTTTAATAAAAACCTCTTAGATACATAGATACTTCACTGACTGCTTTTGTTCACAAGAGTGATGTGGCAAAGCAGCTGCCATATGAGAATCCAGGCCGCCGGATGCATGTATCTCTAGGCTGGAGGTTTAGCCATGATTTGAAAAGCTTGCTGAATTTTGAACTTGTTGTCAGGCGGATTCTCTATGATATATTTACAATGTACAATCCGTAATTACCGTTATTATATTCCTTCATGTAAAATCGCATCAATGTTAGAAAAAAATATGATAATAAATGATGGTTGACATTTGTGTCACACAGTAAGTACATAAATACATAGTCAGTGTATTAGCAGGTTTGTGAAGACTTGTGATAACATGTTCTCTTAACTAAATCTAACAATGTTGTACAATTGAAGTAAGTGACAGATTCAGCTCTAATCCCTAAAATGTATAAAAAGATTGATGATGATTGATAAATAGTTTTTTCAGCATCTTACAGGTATATAGAAGTATAAAAATGTTAATCTTTTGTTTTTTATCTAACATATCAAGACAGTCACTTACAAGAAGGATCATCTGTAATGTACAAATTCAACATGTTTGTAACATTAATATATTGTAAAAAACCTTTCACATGGTAAATGTTGTTCTCTGCTGATTGATTTTGAAATTTGCGGCACATTTTTATACCTCTGCACCGGTGAAAGCCGAGGCTGGAGACATTATGTTTTCAGGTTGTCAAATACCATTCTTGAATGTGGTATTACAACAGCGCCTTGAGGCAACTTTTTCAAATCTGTCATAAACATCTACTTGGGGTAAAGGATGAATTGATAATTGATAATTGATATTTTGGTGGTCAAAGATCACAGTGGTATCTACAGACCTGTCAGCTTGGTGTAGGCCTCCATATTATCCATGGCTGTGGAGAGAGTGAACATCCTCCCTCCTGAGCCTTTAATCTCGATGTGCTCATCTGCTTTTAGAAAAGCATCTGTGATCCTGAATAATCATACCCAACAACATTACCTCTTTGAAGAACATGTTGCAGTGTCACATACAAGAGAGTAATTCATGTGGGAAATGACATAAGCTACATCAGACGGCAGACTACACTATATCTTGAAGTGCCAACATGGGAAGGGTATGTACTTACATAGTCTCTATGATCCCTTTAACTTTGTGTTGGTAGGCTCTCTTGTGGAGATAGTACCTTGTGTGGAACATGTTGTAGATATTGCTCACCTCCTGTTAAAATACCCAAAAGTTTAGTCACAACTAATCAGATAAATGGATTGCTGTTTAAAATCTGATAAAAAAAAGCAGTAGTAACAATGTCTGAACCTTGTCTCTAACACAGATCTGCTTGTCGCCGTCCACCTCACACACCCTGGCAAAGTGAAAGAAGCGGCGATAGTCAAAGTTGTTCTTCATGCCCAGGTGGTGGCAGTCCCTGAAATAAATCAAAGTTGATAAATATGTGAATAAATTGGTCTTAATATGTTTAACTAATCAATTCACCCTGAGGAAATCTGTATATTGTTAAAATAATCCAGAGAATATTGTTATCGTAATACATAGACATATCATTCCATATCAAAAAGTGAATTGTTCTACAGTAGCTGTTCAGCAAGTCCCACCTTGCAAAGTAGTCAAACTTGTCCACATCAATGCCATTTCTTTTGTTGGACACGATTTCATAGAGGAACGACTTTTCCTTTCCCCGACCTTTATATGACCACTGAGAAGATGACACACAAGAGTGGGTTTAGATATTGGCTGCTGTAAAAATGATGATACTGATTGATTTCACACAATTCACGTGAGCATGACTGACTCCCTTGTCTTGAGCTGTTTTAGTGTCCAGGGGTCCGTCAATCATTTCTTTGATGAAGACCACATCATTAGTCAGGTTCAGGTTCCACTTCTCCATCTCCTTCTTCAGGCCATTGACTTCCACCAGGTAGTCAAACATTTCTATAGAGGCCTTCTCATGCTGCAACATAAACAGACTCATTCATATATCATATTTCCCTCACTGGACAAGTAGTTTGCTAAAACATGTGGTTATAACTTACAGCGGAGGTTCTCAGAGATTTCTGCAGCGCCCCTTTTGTAGATAACAGTATTTGGATTAGTAACCCCAGGGGCCCCTGAGCAATGATCTAATGGACCAGGTCTGCAATGGCTCTTTTCCTAACATGCTTGCACAAAAGCAAATCTTTTCCTCAAATCATCGGCATCAATAATCAGATGTATGTTAATTGTCTTTGTTACTGTCAGTCGCCTCACCCATCTGCAGAGCAAAGTGGTTGTCTTGTATCTTGTCATTATGCTTCTCCTCTAAATCCTTTGACATTTCATAAATGCGCCTTGAAATAGTATTGTTTCAAAAAGAATGTCCTTTAGTAGGCTGGCTATTGCTTTGTCAATCATAGATGAAACCATATCAATAGCACAGTTGAATTCCTCAGCTATAGTGTGTGGCATTTTAAACTGAGCAGCTCTGGAGGCTACCTTGTGGAAGGCAAGTTGATTATTAATACCTCAAGATAATCACAAAGAGGCCAGGTGGTGACATTTGTGCATAGCTCTCCTTTTTGCATTTAGTGTTTCTTGAAATATGACCTGAAGTGACAGGCTATAACTGTCACAGGGGTAAGGTAATTTTATTGTGTATTTTAAACTCCCAGTGTTTTTAACTAGTAATATGTCTGCTTTTTAGTGTGTATTTTTAATTGTGTGTTTTTATTGCATTTCGTGTACACTGGGAGTGTGTGTGCTTTTATTTTGAAAAACCTTATCCTAGTTGTGACGCTCCCAAATCTAATCATCACACCTGAGAGAGATTGGCGAGACTTTAAAAAGGACTAAAAGAAGGAGGAAGACGGAAAAAAGGGGCAGTGGCACCAAGGACGCCGGGAATGCCGAGGATGGCGGGCGCCTTGGCTCCGAGGCACCGAGGACGTCGGGATGGTGGGCGCTGGCCTGGAGGTTACGGACCGAACCGATGACGTGTTGGCGCCTGTACTTGTGCTGCCGCCTTCCGCCCGCAGATAAGACTTGAACTGTTTTATTGGACTTTTACCACCCCTTAGTTTTAGCTTCATTTTAACTTTCCAGTGCACCTTTTACTAGCTCCCACGTCTTATCGTTTTATGGACTTTCACCTGTGATTTTTATCTGATTTTATTCAGTGAATAAATATCAGTGTGCATCCTGTTTGACATTGTGGTTTCTTGGTTTTAACGACTGCTCTCTCGCCTGATTTCAAATGTAATCAATTTTAACTAAACACCTTTTTTTTTTTTAAAAATTACATAATTTTAACTTTTTACACACCATATACTCCTGCGTTACATAACGACTCAGCCATCTTCTGTATTATTGTTTCCGTTGTATTCAATGAATATTCTACAACATGTCTTCAGTTTTTATTGTGATCAATGTTATGAATTCATATTTTTCTCCCTGGACTGAGATCTAAAGGACACTAAGGGCTCTATCTTAACGATCTGAAACGCAAGTATCAAACGCAAAACGCAAGTAGCTTTGTGGGCGGATCTCAGGCGCTGTTGCTATTATGCCGGTGGGATAAATGACTCTTGCGCCCGATGCAAATCTAAAATGGGTGTGTCTGAAGTAGCTACATTAGTCATAGGTGTGGTTTGGGCGTAACGTGCAATAAACTAATCAGAGCGTCATCTCACATTCCCTTTAATAGCAGGCGCGCTTGTTCCATGGCGGATTGCTATTATAATAAAGAATTTGCCAGGCGCACACCAGGAGTGGTTCACAGCCGAGGAGACCAACATTCTCGTCAGGGCTGTAAAAGACCGAGAAGTGGCCTTGTATGGGAATGGGAGAAACCCATCCAAATTAGCTCTGGTTAAACGGGCGTGGCGTTTCTAAGGCTGGCATCCCCAGGACATCGCACCAGGCCTCGGGAGCAGTGCGCACAGGCCGAGCAGTGCGCAACGGCCAGCTGATGATGGAGCAACGCAAACACCAAGGTGCAGAGGATCCAGACCCACTACAAGCCGTGGCAGCATTGTCAGACCGGACCGCACTGTCCGGGATGCGGCAAGGTATTAATGCCCGTCTTGCCCGGGTGGCGATGTTGCTGCGGCCTCTCAGGCGCATCGCCTCAAGTCTCCAAACGCACCACCTGCTCCTGTTGTGCCCCGTCCTCCTCCTCCCCCAACTCCATCTCTGTCCACCCGCTCCACTAGGAGCACATCGCGCATTGCCACTCCCGGACCCTCACGGCTACGGCGGGCGTGTCGCATATCAGAGGTTAACAGAATTAGTTCTTCTGTTTAAATCTTTTCAACTTTTTTTTTTTGTATGGTTTGCAAAAACGGGAACTGCTTCCTTGTAGATGAGAGAAGCAAAGTGTATGCACGTTGAGCACACGCTACATTATGGCCAAGCATGCGCCTTTAAAATAGCATCTGAATAAGCGCCACTGACTTTAGACTAGGTTTTTCCTGGTCTGTTGCGGAAGTGTTTTCTGAAACTGCAAAATAGTACCAGGGAACGTTTGCCCCGGAACACGCCTCCTCTTTTCGCTGAACTGCCCCCGGGAGAGCAAAGTCATTCCCTAATTTAAGGACGTGCGTCTGTGGAGGGAAAATTCCAATGTGCGCCGAATGCAAAATAGGAATTACACAAGCGCCAGTGTACAAAGTCAATTGCACTTAGTGCAAGATAGATCCCTAAAACTGTGTGTATTACACAAAACTGCCAAATATAAACTTTCTCCTCTTCTTTAATGACAATGGAGTAGCTAACCTATTTCAGATGCCTTTTTGTACAAAGGCAGTGCTGGGGAAGCTACTTTGCAAGCGTAGCTTGTAAAACTACATGTAGTTCAGCCTGGCAGTAGTTTCAACAAACTACATTTCTACCGCTGGAGAAATGTCGTTTGTAAAACTACAGCTAAAAAAAGTAACTTTAGCAACTACTTATACTCATTATACTAATTTAACTCAGTGTTAAATAAATCAACATATGGTGTATATGAAACAAAATACAATAGCCTACAAAACATTCCCATGCCAGCAGAAATACATACTTGCCAACATTCGGTTGTGAAAAATAGGGAGATTTTTTTCATCGGTGTATTGGCTCAAGTAACAAGGTTCCTTCACCTGGTGTGCGATTTATTTGTCATAATTTCTTGCCTTATATTTAAAACCACACAAAATTCTTAGAACAGTGTTTCCCCTAAATTTTTTTTTTATAGCAGCTGTGCTCTGAGTTGATAACACTACACTAGGGGTTCTGGGGGCATGCCCCCCGGAAGAAAATTTTGAAAAATGACCCTTTAAATTTTTGAAAATAAAAGAATTTCATTTTCAGAATTTCACAATCAGAATCTAAAACATGAGACAAACTAGTGTAGAAGCTGACATTACTGCTTGAAAATATGTTAACATCCTGAGCATTAGAGAACTTTTTTATTTTCAGAAGTCAGTGGGCCACATGACATGGAAGCTATTGAGAAAAATAATCATCATTTCTGCATATTAATATTCATATTAAATAGAGGAAGCACTAAAATACAATAACAATAGGTGTCTTATTCATCCAGTTTACTGATACAATCTGCTGCTGGTTTGGAGTCACTGGGTTACATGACATAAAAGATATTGAAAAAAACTGCAATTATTTTGTATTAATGTATTTCTGCTCAGTAATTTAATGAGGGTCCCTAAATCAGTCTCCAGTGATTCAGCTGGAGGCTCTGGGAGGTGAGCTGACCGTCCTCCTGCTGCTAACACTGGGTGAACCTCAGTAAAGTCTCAGCTGGACCCGAGTAGATATCCACAGAATATCCAAACTGAAACTAACTTCACCCCAGTTCGACGAGTCGCCTGTTGCAGCCTTTGAATAGGATGACGAGGATTTCAGTCGCTCAACTTAAACGGTGACTTGTAGAAACTATACAAATAGCAGTAATGACAATAATAATCGATTTCAAGATAACTTAGGGGAAGTGCTTTCACTGTGTGCAACTTAAATTCCCCATTCGATCGTGATATTAAACCGAGAAAAATCATGTCATCATCAAAATCAAATGTCATTATGTCTCACCAGAGCATCATTTTCAGGTCGGAAATACCGGATTGCGGGATTTATCAGGAACAATCACACACCTGCTCATCCGCACAGGCAGGCCAGGGTTGCCAGATACTGTAAGAAATATGCCCCACAATCTTATTTGTTTCCTTTACTGTAAAATCGGGAGATTAACGGGAGAAATTACTGACGGGAGCATCGAGGGAGATAGGGTTAAAAATCGGGAGTCTCCCGCGTGAATCGGGAGAGTTGGCAACTATGGAAATATGCCTCTCAAGTTTTATTTTTTAAAGAACAAAAGCTGACATTTTGGGTCAACATTACAGGAACTTCAGGCACTAACACTTAGGCACTTGAACTACAAGATGCCAGGGCAGAATCGCTTGTTGACACAACAGGTTGTCCATGACTGCTAGTGCCATATGAGCACTGCCTTCCTTGGCACAAAGACCTGCCCACTCTGTGAAGCATATGAGTGCTGCCAGGGCAAGCCAATCAGAGGCAGCGTTGGCTTAGTATGTCATGACGTGTTTCATGCCTTTTTTCAAAGAAAAATAAAATAAAATGTACATTATATAGATCTTCTTTTTAATAAAATATTTCATGTTATTGGCCCAAATCGTAGTTTGTAAATTGAGTAGTTAAACAACAGAAAATGGCCCAAGAAGTAGTTGAAATACTTGACGCAGCACAAAATATTAATGTAGTTCAACTACCAGCAAGTTACAGCAAATTGTAGTTAAGATATGTAGTTCAATTACATGTAGTTTAAGTCTCCCCAACACTGTACATAGTCTCGTTTGAAACGCCCACCTTCACGTGCTGGGCAGATTTAGGAAGTATTGGGGTGGAGTGTTCAGGTTGCATGCAATGCATCCAGGTACATGTAGGCAGGCTGTGCAAGCATGAAAACTCTAATGAGCCAACTTTCTCTGTCAAGACACCATGCACTGAGGATTTTATTGCCTCAATTAACTACATTAACCATCAACACTGAGTAGGATATCGACATAAAACATGACAAATGTCTCCTGTCAAGCACGTAGGTAGTAGAGTGGTTAGAGCACATGCTACGAAAGCAGTGGATCCTGGTTCGAATCCGGCCAGAGGACCTGTACTGCATGTCAAAATCCCCATCTCTCTCCCCTTTCCAATCTATCCACTGTCAACTAAAGGTGTCTATACCTCAAAAAAATCTTTAAAAAAAAAAGTCTCCCTCTCCCATGCAGTTCCTGTCTCTGTTTTTCTCTGCTCTTAATTTTCTGATTCTTTTTTCATACATCATGGAAAACTTACCTTCCACTCTTTGTCTGGATGTTGTTTCTTGATGAACATTCCATCATACAGGTGGGAAAAGGGCCCATGTCCTAGATATAGAGAGATATAAAATAACCTAATAATTATGGTGTGTGAACTGTACTGTGAGCTGCAGTGGCTCAGGAGGTAGAGCAGGTATGATGCTGGGTGATTTGATCCCCTGATCTTCCAGATGCATGTTACTTATGGTACTGAACCCCAAACTGCCCCTGGTGGCTTTTTCATCAGTGTGTAAATGGCTGAGCATTAAAATATCTTGAGGCTTTTTGGATATGAAGTGCTGCACTGCTTCTTGTTGGCCATACAAGTTGCAGAATAGTGTATCAATATGAGTGAATGGGTGAATGTATCAAGTGCTGTAGTGCTACCATCATGAACTTATCAGGCCTGTGTTTATATTAAATGAGGCAAGTTTTAGAGACGGGCCTTTACACTACCCCAAATTGAATGGTTGCATTTTTATAAATTAGCTATTTTAGGACCTGCATCCATTTGTTATTATTTTTTGCTGGAATTGTCAATTCATCAATTCAGCCATGTTTATCTGTTTGATGAATATGATAAACTCATGATGAAGTATTGCAGAATCTTTTCATCAGCGCATGAAAAAGCACAAAATAAAATACAGATTACAGCTATAAGTAATGAATCACAGTGACTATGATTGATAAGTTGATTGATGCATTTTGATTTACCTCTCACTATCGAGGAAACCATTGGGTGACAATTTATTGGAAGGTAATGAGTGACTTCTCTATTTTCCTGGATAATACAGCTGCATTAAGAAAAAACCTGCAACCAAGCTGTTCCTTAATAAGTTTTTTTATTTTGCTGAAACAGAGCAATTCATTCAGTTACCTTCTCTGTAATATTTTATCATACCAAGTGTGTAGTATTAAATGCAATTCTTTTGTTATCCCCTCGCGAAATGGTCATGTTACAGATGTTACATGTCGCGTTGGACTGCTAACCCTAATTAAAGTTATTTCCACACTGCAGAAATTTTATCCACAGATTTGCCAGAGTAACGCTTCATGTGCGTCTGAGTTCTGCCACAAATTGTGCTCTGACGTAAAAAAAAAAATCAAAAAATCAGGCTTGGAGCCACGTTCAAAATTGCCAATCCCCGATCAGTGGAAAAATGCCCATATCACCCTGATCCCAATCCTGCAGATCGGATCAGGACATCCCTAACAAACACTGTTGCCATAGTTCTTTTGAGCTTAACCAAAACTTCTCGCTTCAAACTATTCTTTCTTTTTATGTTAAGTTGATCTCAATCAAATTCAACACTGCAAATGTTTCACATTAACAGCCTCCCCATACCCTTTCTCTTCTTTCCTGTAAGGAATTTAATCTGGAATATCTGCTGGAACTTTTGAGTTTTAATTGGCATTATATGAAAATTAAAATTAGAACAGGTATATTGAAAAATACCTAAATAGTACATTTTCATGTGAAACTCTGCACAAATTGCCTCTATTTTCTTCATTCATTCTTCATTAAAGTGCCAGCCTTTTATTGAAAACACTCTGTAACACTGTATATTAGATAAACACCAGCCGTCAAACAAACAAACAATTTGGTGCTTTGTGCAAACTAGTAATAGTGAGAATTATGGGTGAATAAATCTAAGCGAACAAACTCAAAGAAAGCCGACCCATGAGTGAAAGAATAATGACCTCGGACACACCTGCTCTTGATGAAATCAAGACAATGCTTGTTGAACTAAAAACAGACATTAAGTCAGATCTTAAGACCGAAATGAGATTACTACGGGGTGAGATGAAAAACAGATTTGGGAAACTGGAAGAGAAAGTGACGACCCTGAATGAAGAAGTTAAAAATCTGGATGGCAGACTTGAAGTGGCGGAAAGTCGGATAAGTAGGCTACCTCGGAGGACCGTAATGATGCCCCGGAGAGATTGATATCTTTCCTCTTGCAAAGTAATCAATATTTGCAAGAAAAATGCCAAGATCTGGAAAACCGAGAGCGACGCAGCAATTTGAGGATTTACGGAGTGCCGGAGAACCCGGAGGCTGGAGATATACTGAAGTTCATAGACCCATTCATTAAAGGTCTCATAGATTACCACCCGATCGCAATCTGGGGATAGAAAGAGCCCACAGGTCACTCCAGAGGAAACCAACAAACCCGATCCCCTGAGATCAATTGTTGTAAAATTCTCAAGTTTTCAAATTAAAGAAAGTGTTCTACAAGGGGCATGGAAAAAAACAAGAAACTGGAGTTCAAGGGGAAGAGGATTTTTTTCGATCATGATCACTCTAACTCCCTGCAGAACAAAAAGAGAGAATATATCGAGATAAAGAAACAATTAAAACAGCAAGAAATTCGATTCCTCTCACGCTATCCCAATAAGTTTAAAGTTTTTCTGGAGACGGGAGTGGTGGTGTTCAACTCAGCTTGGGAAGCAGCAGATGGTCTACGTGTACATGGGATTTACTGCAAGTTGTCTGAAGCAGAACTTGCTCGGAAAGAACTGCATGGACTGGGCCGGTCAGCTATGTGGGTCTCAAGGTCCGAGCCTGAACTGAAACGTCAGACCATTAAGTATGGAGGACTAAACCTGACTTAAGAATAAATGAATAAATGAATGAATAAATAAATAAATGAATAAATGAATAAATAAATAAATAAACAAAGAAACGTATAGATAAATAAATGCATAATTCCCCCCATGTCGAAATGCAAGTGGTTGGACTATTATAACACACAAACAAATCATCCTTCTGGCGACTTTTTTTGTCAAAAGTGACTACCGACAAATCTAGCGACTTTCACTGGTGTTATTGGAGACTTTTGTGGTGTTTGGAGACTCTGACTTGAAAGCACGTATTACTCTGCAGTTACTGTGCTCAACAAGCAGCGGTTGCTGCCGTGAGTCCCTCCCCCGTCCAAAAGCACTCACTTGCGGTCAGTCTCTCAGTAGCCTCGTGCAGCAGTCCAGTCAGAGCAGAGAGGAGACACACAGCACACCGCGTCCAGGCTGCAAATGAATCGCGGATGCGCATCGCCGCCGCCGTTCCCGCCCTGGCTTACAGAGCAGGGTGTAAATGTAACGTATATTACCAAATAATAGCCGGGTTTCAATTGACCGCAGGGTCTCCTTTAAATGCCGGGTGCAGGTGTATATTTTGATAAATAACCGCCGGTTCCAAATAAATGCCGAGTCTAATTTATTTAATTTAAAAAATCAAGGAAGAGGATGTGACCACTGACGCTGCACGTTTTTCCTCTTCGCCTTGTTCACATATTGTGCTTGCTTTCTGTCAGTCAATATCACAGTGATGATCACCATGGTTCCGGTGCAGCAAAAAAATAAAAAGTACGACTTAAAATTCAAACTTTCTGTCGTAAAATATGCAGAGGAAAATTTGGGAGAAGCAGCCGCTAGATGTTTCTTTGTCGACCAGAAGAGAGTGAGAGACTGGTGAAAAAATCAAACTGAGCTTCAGCATCTGTCCGAGGAGGACAGCAACAGGGCCAGGCTGCTTGGTGGAGGGAGGAAGAAGGCGAGCGAGGAGCCTGAGATAAACATGCGGGAATGAGTTATCAGCAAACGGGCACGCCACGAGAGAGTGTCCCGCAAAATGATCAGGGCGAAACAAATGTACACCACCGTGAGTGACAGCAGAGATGAGGAGTTTGCAGCGAGTGCTGGTTGGCTGAATCGTTTCCTCCGCCGCAACAACTTCACTTGCAGAAGGATGCCAAAGAATTCACAGAGAAGCTGGCGAAGTTTGTAACGTTTTCATCCTGGATTTTTGAGAGGAAGGAATTAAACGCCTGTCCCAAATTGCTGCCTGGTCTGTTAAGCGATTGAAACAAATAAACGCCCCGGCCATTATTTGGTATCTTACGGTATGATAACTCTCCCGGCCGGGGAGAGAGACATGCATCACAGTGCTCAGCTGCAGACACATCAGAGAGGTGACGAGACGCGACTCATCATGACTGACAGGCATCAAGGCCACTCAGTGGTACCTTACCGACCCGCCCACAGCTATTTCATTCACCAAAACAGGGCCTGTGGCAATTCTGGGGGGGGGGGGGGGTTCATTTGTCGTGAATGTCTGTACTCTAAAACAACTCATGGGTGAAACAGTATGAGGCATTTGTTCACGCCGAGCGGCTCGAGAGCAGAGTGGAGACCGCTGTTAGCGGTCACAAGGTAACCTGGACGCTGCGCTACAGCGAGCAGCTAACAGCTATCTGCTAACATAACAGCTAAGCGGTCTTCGCGCTGCTCTCGAGCTGCTCTGCGCTGTAGCGCAGCGTCCAGGTTAACTTGTGAGACTGGTTACCATCGGGTATTTCTTTCATTCCGCACTGCGTTCAAATGGTTACTTAAAGCCATTGTTCCGAGCCGCATTACATCGTTATTAAGCTGAAGCCAAGTCAGTGTGAAAACTGTACACTGTCATATAGCCTGCTGGTCAAACAGTCTGCAGAGTACGTTGACATCCAGCCCGAACTCAGCGTGCGGTCAGTCGGCTGTGGCAAATCGTGAGACGTCCAGAGCAACCTGTGATACAAACACCTTTAGCGACCGTCGACAATGGTTCATAGGAAAGCCCAGACATGTGTCTCACTCTCGATGGTAACAGGTGTCACAAGTTAACCTGGACGCTGCGCTCTCAGCGCTACAGCAAGCAGCCAACAGCTAACAGCTAACTGCTAACAGCAGTCTCCACGCCGCTCTCGAGCCACTCGGCGTGAACAAATGCCTCAGACTGTTCCACCCATGAGTTGTTTGAGAGTACAGACATTCACGACAAAGACATCAGACCGACAACATGCTCTTTTGGACGATTTGTGCTCTGTAGCGCTCGTCTAACAGTGGTTTGCAGGTCGCAGCTCCGACATCTCTGTGTGGAATAGTAGTGTTCAAGCCACGTCAAAACAAATACACATATACATGACTTGGAGCGATGAGCAGAATGTTTTTCCTGGTTAGCGGACATGGCCGAGGACCCCTCTCTTTCCAGACAGGATTCTCAAACCACACCACCAGCACATCTGGGACCCTCGCAAGTTAAAATGAATGCCAGTTAACCTGTCATGCCGGTCGAGGCCATTAAGCTAACTGGAGCTGGTTTACAACGTTACAGAGAGCGAGGCTTGGGATCAGGAATCGTTTGCTTTTGTCTGGTTAGGACATCCTACCTCCTCATTAACATATGGACACAGAAATACAGAAATAAATGTAGGTGAACAGAAATGTAGAAATAAATATAAAGCATTTTATCTTTTATTTATACTTTACTTATTTATACATTTATCTATGCATTTATTCATTTATTCCTGTATTTATTTATACATTTATTTATTTATTTATGCATTTATTTATTTATTCCTGTATCTATTTATATATTTATTCATTCATTTATTTATGTATGTATTTATTTGTTTATTTATTTATTTATACTTAAGTCAGGCTTAGTCCTCCATAATTAAGGACGTGGTCGCACTTTTTGGGAAGGAATAATTCCAGACCAATCATCTGAAAAGACTGGTATTTCACAGACGCACACGCAGACACACATGCAGACACAAACACAGATACACACACGCCCACACACTCATATGAACATAATTTATACTGCAAGCTTGCTCATGTACACCCACACGAACATACATAATGATTAATAGGATGCTTGTCTCCGTTTAGATGGAGGGGAAGGAAAGAAAAAAAAAGAGGAGGAAATTTTTTTTATTTTGATTGATTGATCAATTGATTTGAATAATGGAAGGCTATAGAGGGCCTATAGGATTATGAACGAGTTTCTCAAGGCGTATGGATTGAATTTTGATTTAGTAGTGCTGATTTTAAGTTGATCTAAGGCTATTGCAATGGGCTGGATCCATTATTATCATTATTATTATTATTATTATTATTATTATTATTATTATTATTATTATTATTATTATTGACTGAATTGTATAATGAATGACATTAAAAGGAATTTACATTCTAAATATTTTGTTGATGTAGATGCAAATAAAGACCAAATATCATATATTGTTGTTTGCTTTTAAAAAATATATTTTTGTAAGTATTTTGGGGTCTCAAAGGTTTCTTGAGGATGGATTAAATATTTTCTATATAAATAAGGCACTTAGGTCCAAAGGATATAGGTTGAATGAACTTGGTAGACTTAATACAAGTAATAGAAAACAAAATATGTTATTTGTTAGTGTATGAATATTAATATCATTTCATTTAATGTGAATGGCATGAATAAGCCAATTAAGAGGAGTAGAGTAGTAGAAGTGCTCGCACAAATGAAGTCCCTATAAGGAGACATTGTATTTATGCAGAAAACATGTCTGTCCAAAATGGAACATGAGAAATTAGCCAAATTGTTTAAAGCCCAAGTCTTTTATTCGTCATATCACACATCCAGAAGAGGTGTTATAACAATGATAAGGAACCGTCTCCCATTTTAAGTAGAGAATACAGTATGTGATAAAGAGGGCAGATATGTTTTTGTGGTAGGGAAGATAGATGGAGAATATATTACATTATTATACAACCATATACAACCCTCCCGAAGAAGGGACAAATTTAATTGAGAAGATTATTGATTTAATTACAGTGCAAAGTAAAGGGATAATTGTGTTAGGGGGAGACTTTAACTTACTCTTGAATGAAAAGATGGATTCACAAAGTAGCAGAAAACATAAAGCCCAAAAAGACACTCAATTGATGAGAAAGTTCTCCACTGAAAAAAATGATTTTTTTGGCCCTGTAATTATCATTTCAATTGTCTATATAAATTCTACAAAAATATATGAATTCAGTGCTTTTACTTTAAAATAGCAGTTTTCATGTAGTGCATTACTTGGTGATTGTTTGTAATTATGTGTCCTCAGTTTTGTATGTAAATTGAATCCTTCGATCCAAGTAATATTCACTAGACCAGTTCATTGGCTTAATTAGTTGATATTTCCAAGTAAAATGTAATTGAGTGACATCAGTGAATCTGGCAACCTCCTCTGCATTCGGAGCATGACGTCAAAGCCCCTCCCCACACATTTGAGCGGTCTTTCGTCAGACACGTAACCTCCATGGACCACATTTCAACCAGGTTGGCGACTTTGTTGACTGAGACGGGAAGAAGGTGAATATGGAACCATGAATGTAAGTTGTAAGCGAAACAAACGTTGTATGTTCCTGTTGGCTCACCTACTTCAGTTAGTTTCTCCGCACTGAAAGCAGGCGGCTGCGGCGCTCGCACATAGTGCATTTTCCTGCTAGCTAGCTAGCTAGCTAACTAGCTAGCTAACTTTGCTGGCGTGAACTTGCGTGAATGTTCAGACTCTGACTCTGTGGGAGCCATAACTGTGCTGGAGGAATGTATTGGTCTGTGCGTAGGTGGCTGTGAGTCAGGTGTTCAGGGTCCGTCTGCAAATTGCAACATTAAGACATCTAGCCCCTATTACAGCCTTTGAAAGAGGGGATATTTCGGGGGAGGCGATCGTTCCCTGTTTACATCTGGAAGTCTCGCGCGAACGAGAAGAACGTATTGTATTATGTATTCTCTGCAATAAATTTTCTTTTTGTGTTTAATCGCATCACGTCGATGGCAGAAGGGACATTATCATCCGTTGCCTAGTTGAGTATCTTGGAGAGAGTGGAGAGGAGCTGATCAAAGACTATCAGGTATCTGATGATCATCATGACCATATTAAAATGATTGTCTAGCCTTATAATCTGGTCTTCACTTGTGATTTTATATTGAAGGTCAAAGATTCTCTACACTTGTGATGTTTTTTAAAAGAGACTCAAGATGCATATTTTTAATCAGGCTTTTAACTGATTTCTTAGATTCTTTTTATGCTCTTACCGTTTTATTTTTTTAATATTTAATCTTTATCTTATCTATCTTAAACTTTAACTTGCCTTTTGTCTCTGTTTTTCTGACTATTTAACGATCACTTATTAACTTTATTTTATGAGCAAAAGAGTATTTAATTTAATTTATACCTTTTATAACCTATTTTACTGATTTAAGCATAAGCGATCCCGTCGCCGGCGACAGGATTTCCCATGTTTTTTTTTTAATTATTATAACTCTTGAACAATTTGCGCAATCGAAAAAAACAGTGTCTGAAACCGACGGTTTCTGGAGCAGACACTCTGCGCTTTTCAGCGATATGCGGATCATTACGGTAATCGCAGGCAGAGCGTCACAGCGGCTCCTAAAGAGACAGAGGCTGTTTCTGCCGGTGTATTTTTTACATTATACATATTACAGATATTAGCTTCTGAGCTAACGAGCAGACTGAGACAACACAAACGAAACGTATTGGCAAATAAAACAAATGTCCTCAAAAAAGGACAGAGCTTCTGTGTGAAGCAGCATCAAAGTTGAATAAAAGTTTATTTTTGAGGTTCCCATCTTTCTTGTGTTTATTATCATTTGCCACAAAAATAATTTTAAAGCAAAAATGTATCCGATTAGTCGACTAATCGTTTAAATAGTCGGTGACTAATCGACTATTAAAATAGTCGTTAGTTGCAGCCCTAGCCTGGGTGGCAGGAGGGCTCTGCACCTCTGTGTGGAGCCTCCTGTCTGCCCGGGCCAGGGTGGTCACTGTGGCGGCACTCCCTGTGGTTGATTTGAGTACACTAAATTGAGTATACATCCTGATAGTGGCTTATTTGTTTTCACAGGACGTCAGCCAAGAAGCAGTGAAAGAGGACTGCAGCAATCACATGATGAAGATCACTGTGATCCATCCCAATGTGGCACAGGAAAACCAAGATCCCCTGTACGTGTCAGTCGTCATTGAGGGGACAGAAGTTCTGGAGGACTGCGGAAGTGTGACAAACGCTTGCCTCCTGCTCATGGGTGTCATCTATGCTGTCAACTTAAGTTACCCACTGAAACTGAAATATACGTTTGAAGTATTTCAGAAGCTGTTTCTGGAGCTTGACATCCTTAAAATGTCAGCAAAGGTCCACTCTCTCCACAAGAAGCTTTTAGCGTGAGTATTCCAGTGTTATTTGTGCTTTTGTCCAGCACAAACAATTTGTTTATATTTTGTGTCAGTGATTTCATGTGTTGGTCAGTTTTATACAAGTTCTTTTTGTCCTGAACATCTTGAGAATGTCCGCAAAGGTACTGATTGCAACTGTAAATGGACAGAGTTGATGTATGTATTCTTTACTGTTCTGAAAGTTGATTAGAAGACAGGGGACAGTGCAGGCTGAGTTTTTGAATAGCATGTTTTTTTCCCCCTGCTAACGCCAGCTATCTGATTGGTTGAAACTCAATGAACACTGTGCTCAATCTTTTGAAGTTTGTAATGGAGCCTAATTGGAATTACAGAATTGGAAGTGAAAAGTCAACTGTAACACTGTTTGTTTGTATGCTGGAATATCAGTCCTAAAGTCAGTTGGTGCTTTGTCATTCCGCATTTAATTGTTCAAATTCTACACTGCTTTACTTTTGAGCTTTATAACGGTCTCTTACCTCGCTTGATGTATGTACTCTGTATATACAGTATGTACTGTTTTGAAATTTGATGGCAAGAATTTCTATGGCCATGCGTTTGTGGTTATAATGTTTATATATATGCCATTTCAAATGTGAAATAAAAGTGTTTCAAACATCCCTTAAGCTGCAAATATTTGTTTTTGGAAAATATTGAATTATTATTTAATAGAATAGTAAAAATATTTATTTAATTCAATTAATATTAGCTAATACATTCATAATAAATATTACTTAATAATTACATAGAATATAACAAGGAAAAGATGAGTAAGAAACATGCTGAAACCTCAGCAACGTTTACTTGGGTTTTGTAATTAGATGCAATGGTAATCTGAGTGAAAGTTACAATCTATAGGTGAGTATTGCCAGTGCAATTTACTTGTGTATTTTTCATGAAAAATAAGTGGTTCTAGTAAGTAAATATTACTTAGAAATAGCCTGAGTAAAGATTACAAGCACTTTCTGCGTGGAAAAACTTGCCTAGCTTTTTTTAAGTAAATGGCACTCCAATTTTTTTTCAGTGTAAGGACATGGGATTACTTGATGTATGGCGGACCTTAAATCCAACTCAAAGGGATTAAAACATATTATTCCCTAGTTACAGGAAATTACTCAAGGCTTGACTATTTTTTTATGTTCTCGAAATACCTACCAATAGTTAAAAACATTCAAATTGGGCATATATATCTCTCAGATCATGCACCCTTACAGATGACAGTAAAGAGTAGCATGGAGAAAAGTGCAGGTATCTGGAGGTTTAATAACTGTCTTATTTTAGAAAAGGAATTTAAAACAAAGATAAGAAGTGTGCTACAAGAATATATAAGGCACAATGACACAGGATGTAAATCCATTCATACTATGGGAAGGGGCAAAAGTTGGTTTACGTGGGGAAATAATAGCATATGCCTCATTTAGGAAAAAACAAAAAGAAGAGGCAAGGACTTCACTTGAAAGGAAAATTGAGGAAGTAGAAAAAACACACAAAGCCTCTGGGGAAACCTCAGTATTGGAAAAACTTAAAGAGGCCAAAGTAGCAAAGAATTACTTTTTAAATATGGAGATAGAAAAATCATTGTCCTTCTTAAGACAAAGGACATATGATGGAGGCCCCAGAGCAGCTAAGGTGTTAGCTTATAAACTTAAAAAACAGCAAAAGAGAGTATCAGTAATGCAACTTAATTACAAAAAACACAAAGGCAGTAATTTGAGGTCGATCAATTTGCAAAATATTATCAAGAACTGTATGATGCTGCCCAAAATCCTGTACATAAAAGAATTTAATTATTTTTTTTCAAAAGAATTTGCCTAAAGTGACCGAAGAACAGAAGATCACACTTAAAAATCCAATAACAGAGGAGGAAATTCATAATCATATTACAAAACTTAAACTACATAAGTCACCTGGGAGTGATGGATATACAAATAAGTTTTTTAAAGAATAAGCTTGCAAGTTTGGAAGGTCTAGGCCACCCATTTCTTTTGGCAATTTAAGATAATTCATTTTAATTCTTGGTTTCCTGCCATTCCATATAAACTTCCTTATAAAAAACCCCCACTGTTTGAAAATGTTAGCGACAATATATATGGGTAGTGCTTTAAAAAGAAACAAAAATCTTGGTAGTATGTTCATCTGTATAATTTTGGCTCTTTCCCATAATGAGATTGGGATTATGGACCACCTGTTTAGGTCCTGTTGGATTTGGCTTATTAATTCATCAATATTCTTTGCGAACAGGTTGTATAAATTCTTTGTTATATTAATCCCAAGATATTTTATCCTTTCCACATCCCAATGAAATGTATATTTATGTTTTAGTTCATCACTAAGTGTGCCGCCCATGATCATTATTTCTGATTTATTAACATTAAATGCATAGCCCGAAATGGTTCCAAATTCCCCAATTACATTCATCAACACTTCAATTGACTGTTCAGGATCAGACAAGTAGATTATTATGTCATCTGCTTACATTGACAGTTTATGATTGACTCCTGCTATGTCGATACCATTTATTTTCTGTTCTAACCTAATACGTTCTGCCAGTGGTTCTATACATAATGCAAAAATCAATGGGGATAAGGGATCTCCCTGTCTAGTACCTTTAGAAATATTAAAAGAGTCAGATATTACCCAATTAACCTTGACTCTGGCATTTGGCTCTTTATACATTTCAACCATCTTATTAACCTGTCGTGTATACCAAACTTGTTTAAGGTTTTAATAGGTATGGACATAAGACCTCATCAAAGGCCTTTTTCGGCGTCTAAGGTAACTATTGCCACATGTAGATTATTTTTCTGTGCCATCTCGATAAGGTTTAATGTTCGTCTCACATTATCAACAAGCTGTCTTTGAATAATAAAGCCAGTTTGATCTAGATTTATGAGATGAGGTATAATTTGTGCTCAGCTAGTTTAGTCTAGCTACCGGAAGACGCCGATGTCAACAAACAGGTAAGTAGCTCCTTGCACAAACACATTGTTTTAACTACTTTTTTATTCATTTTGAGTCATACACGCTACAGTGCTGTGTGCTAAGGTGTCTGCTGATGTTGCATAACTTTTGGTGTGAGATGTGGAGCATGTTAAGACGCTTAAAACACAGTCTAAAGTTCTGACCCCATGCTGTTAGCGTTCAATGCTACGTCTCCGTTCACGGAGCTCTGTAATGGCTGGACCAAATTTGTTCGCGTCTTCGGTACTGGCAAGTCAAGGGTAGCTTGAGCAATGAAGCTGCATGTTTAAATCGACCGAAATTCTCCTTTAACATATGGGCATCCAAAGGTTTATGTAAATTTAGACAATTGTTTGGGGATAAAGAAATGAAATCTTTTGAACAGCTATCGTTGCAATATAGTTTACCCAAGTCTCATTTATTTCGATTCTTCCAAGTGAGAAGTTATCTTTTTGATGTTGTAAAAAAGAAATCTATTCAAGAAATAAACCCCCTCATAAAATGCATGCTTAAGATATATGACTAGCCGTTTTTAAACAGCCTCTCCGCATTATCTCCGGAGCGGTGGTTCGTCAATTCTCCGCCGATGGTGATTCACACAGAGCGAAGCATCTCCGCCTTCACGTGTGTAATTCACACAAAAAGCTGGCGCTGCGGCTCCTAAAGAGGCGTGACGGTACACGGTCATGTTGATGACGTCGGTGTTTCCCCAGGTGTTCCCCCGTTAATCTAAACCCGCGGACAGTTTATAATCATATAGGTGCTGTTACAATGTGTAGTGATTGAGATCCTGACCCACCTGGAAAGTGACGGAGTTACGTTTTTCGCGCTAAATTACATAATTATACATAATCACCATCAGTAAACAGGACGCTGTCTGACTCTGTCACTCGCGGGGATGGAGGCTGTTTTCTGGGGGAAAGTTCGGTGAAGTCTCGGTCCGGAGGGCTGACGGTTGCGGTGATTTATTTTCATCACAAACACTCGGTGAGTTAAAGTTTTTTGCCGGTGACAGATGCTGTTTTTCGGGCAGAAATGTGACGAAGAGTCGAGAGGACAGACAGGAGGACTGACGCTTCTCAACGTACAGCTGTGACAGTTACAGTTACTACGTTACTTTTGTTCGGTCCTGTAACGTTGCTTTGTGGGACATTTCTCTGTATTTAGTTGAGTGAAGGACCTGTGTAGTTATCAGACTGTCAGACAGACACGCCCTCGCTCCGCGCCTCCGGATTATTTGTTCACACTGGGACAGCTCACCAATAATGCGGCCTGATACTACCTCCAGAGGCGGATCAGCGCCGGAGCGAAATTTCCCCCCTCTCCGCATGAACAACTAATTCAAACTACTGGAAAGAATTTGCATGGAAGATTAGAACTGAGGAGAGTGCAGCATGAACTCAGGGATATGCTGAGGGCCTGTAAAGACGCCTACAGGAGGAAGCTGGAGTCCAAACTCCAGCAGAACAATGTGAGGGATGTGTGGACTGGTATGAAGCAGATCACTGGGTGTAAGGTGAGCGGCAGACAGTCATCGGGCAGCCTGGAGAGGGCAAACGAGCTGAACAGATTCTTCAATAGGTTCAGCTCACAGCCTTCTGTCGTCTCCCTGACACCTCCAGAGACCCACACACCCTCACTGCCCCAAATGCTTCCTCCCCTCCCCCCTCACTCCCCTGCTGTGACCCCTCCTGTGCAGCACCTCTCCTCCTCCTCCTCCTCCTCCACCTCTTCCTCCTCCACCTCCTCCTCCTCCTCCACCAGCAGCCTCCCCCGCATGACTGTGACTGCAGGCCAGGTTAGGAGACAGCTGGAGAGACTCCACCAGCAGAAGGCTGCAGGCCCTGACGGTATCAGCCCCAGGATCCTGAAGACATGTGCCAGCCAGCTGTCTCCTGTAAGCAATTTGCTTACCAGCCCCACTTGGGAGTTGATGACGCTGTCATCTACCTGCTGCAACGAGCCCATTCGCACCTGGATGGTGAAGGAGGCACTGTGAGAATCACATTCTTTGATTTCTCTAGTGCTTTTAACACCATTCAGCCACTGCTACTGGGAGAGAAGCTGCGGGTGATGGGTGTAGACGACACAATGATCTCCTGGATTACTGACTACCTGACAGGCAGGCCACAGTTTGTCCATATGGGCAGTGTTCTGTCTGATGCGGTGGTTAGTGATACAGGAGCTCCACAGGGGACTGTGCTGTCTCCTTTCCTGTTCACCTTATACACCACTGACTTTCAGTACAACACCGTGTCGTGTCACCTGCAAAAGTTTTCTGACGACTCGGCTGTTGTTGGGTGTATAAGTGAGGGACAGGAGGAGGAGTACAGGGCACTGGTAGACAACTTTGTGGAGTGGACTGGACAGAATCACCTGCGGCTGAACATCAGCAAGACCAGAGAGATGGTGATAGATTTCAGGAAGAAGAGGAAGACGGCTTTCCAACCTCTGTGCATTCTGGGAAGGGATGTGGAGGCGATGGAGGATTACAAGTACCTGGGTGTTACCATCAACCACAGACTGGACTGGAGATCTAACACTGAAGCTGTGTACAAGAAGGGGATGAGCAGACCTTACTTCCTAAAGAAGTTGAGATCCTTCAACGTGTGCAGCAAGATGTTGGAGATCTTTTATCAGTCCGTGGTGGCCAGTGTGCTTTTCTTTGCTGTGGTTTGTTGGGGAAGCAGCATTGGAGCCAGCAACACCAACAGACTCAACAAACTGATCAGGAAGGCTGGCTCTGTGATTGGCTGCAAACAGCATACTCTGGAGGCTGTGGTGGAGAGGAGGACACTGAAAAAACTGTTATCCATCATGGATAATCCTCTCCACCCTCACACTTGTCAGACAGCGGAGCACCTTCTCCGGAAGGCTGCTTCAGCTTCGTGGCAACAGATACAGGAAATCTTTCCTGCCACAATCCATCACTTTATATAATAACTCTCTCACCTCTGCCTGACAGAGAACTCTGGTCTCTCTACTGTTTTGTTGTATATATTATTATTGTAATAGTATATTTTGCATATTTTGTTTTGTTGTATATATTATTATTGTTTATTGTTTATAGCACACTGTGCACTGTATATATACACTATGTTTATATTGGATTCTATTTATGTTATGTACAAAGTGTTTTATTTGCTGACCCACTACTGCTGTAACAAAATAATTTCCCAGTCTGGGATCATTAAAGTCATTCATTCATTCATTCATTCATTCATTCATTCTTTCATTCTTTCTTTCTTTCTTTCTTTCTTTCAGGACACCCCAAATCCAAACTGTATATATAAAAGCAATGTAACCTCAAGCTGTTGGAGGGAATGCGCAGGAGCAAATAGCATACCACAGTCATGTATTTTGGTCATGTAAAGTTTTAGGTGGTTTCTGGGAAGACTCTGTTGGAGAACTGTCAAATATTTTTGGCATCTCTGTGAATAAAAATCCATTAGTTTTATTACTTGGAAAACTTCCAGAAAACATTAGGAAGAATGATGTATATTTGTTCTAAATAATAAACTAATTACAAGAAATCAGTTAAAAGATGATCATTTAAGTAACCCCAAATGGAAGGATCTTGTAAACTAGATATACGTAATGGAAAAAACAACAATGAGAATTAGAAATTAAGTTTATATTTTGGAAAAAAGATGGGAAAATGGGTAAGGTATATGAAAAATAATATCTCTAATGATTTGTAAAATATGTCTCTCATAGATATCATATATATTTTGTCTTGCTTGTCTTGTATACTTGTAATGAACTACACATTGCCTTTGTTTCTGAATACAGCCATATACAATTGTAAGTAACTACTGATGTGTTTGTTGTTATGGTACCTAGTACATATATTTCTGAAAATGTATCCTCTGACTGAAACCTTATGTAATTATTTGAATTAGAAATTGTTATTTTTAAATTCATTTTATCTTCTATTTTTTAATTTATCGTTATTATTATTATTATCATTAATTATTATTATTATTATTATTATTATCACAATGTCTGATTATTTTGTATTATATTTTTCGTTGTCTGTCTGTTAACTAAAAGAAAAGGATAATTAGAAAAAGAAAAAGGGTTCCGGTGATGACGTCATACTGAGAGGATCGAGGCCAGTTAGCTCCCGGCAGAATTATCCACAAACTTATATTTTAAGAGTCATATTTGTAGCCATGCTTAATATATCGAAACTTGAGTGGTCGATGAACATCTCTGGTCGAGAAATGCCGACAAACAAGACCACAAAAGCTCCGTCCCAGAGAACTACTAGCCAGCAAGTCGACGGCGGAGCTACTGCTAATGATGGCGAGGTAGCAGGAGCTAACCTTGTAGCTGCGGTAGCGGCTGAGACTACGGCTAAAGTTGCGGCCGTCATGGAAGAGAAGATGTCCATGATTTCTAATAAACTGGATATCATTATGGCCAAGCTGGAAAGTGAATCACAGCGCATTGAGGAGGCAGAAAATCGCATTTCAAGTGCTGAAGACACCATTGCAGATTTGGAAGGCAGGCTAGCAGACACGGAAAATAAACTTGCTGCCCTCACTAACCGCATGGATGACCAGGAGGCGAGATCCCGAAGGGATAATATCAGGATTTTTGGGATCAAAGAAGGGATTGAAGGGAGCAATGCGCTGCATTTCTTTGAAACCTGGCTGCCCAAATTTCTTCACATGGAAACCAAGAAAGGCAGGATCCGGCTGGACAGATGCCACAGAGGTCTCGGCCGACCTAAATCCGGGATGCCCCGCGTAGTCATCATGAAGCTTCACTATCCGGCGGACAAAATGAAGATATTAGCGCTTGGTGCGAAACAGAAGCTCGAATACGAAGGGACCAAGATTTCCATTCGCCAGGACATCCCGCAAAATATCCTGCAGCAACGGAGGAGCTTCAACGATGTGTGCCAAAAGCTGATTTCCAGGAACGTCAGGTTCAGGATGCAATACCCGGCGACCCTCCGCTTCACCTACAACCACAAGGATTTTTCCTTCGACACAGCGGAGGAGGCTGCTCACGTTATTGGGGCAATGGAAACGGTTCCGTGAGTACTCTGAAGAGCTGCAGCAGCGTACGCTGACCGGGGTGGTTCGGTGCACAAGTAATTTTATATGACATTAAGGTGAATCTATATGCCACCCCGTGCGTACAGCGTCCTACGGGCAGCTATACATAAGTTGGCTTTGTGATGTACTGGCTACATATAAGGTGACTTTATTGTGGGGGTTTGAGTCGGGAGCGAGTGGGTGTCATGAAGGCTGCGTTTCATGGAGAACAACTGTGGACCGTGGTCAAGTGCGCTCACAACGCGCGTTGTTTCCTCCCAGCTCCAAGGGACCCTTTGTTCTGTATCCCTGAGAGGACTGTTCATGTTCATGAGCCCAAAGGGACACGTTCGTTTCAGCTGAGTGTGTTCAGTGACGAGTACACGTTCCCTGTACTTACGTTGTTTGAAGATAGGTTTAAAGTGAGTGAGTTAGGTCTGGGTCCCACCTTTTTCAGTGTTTTATATTTTCTTAGTTTCCTTACCTTAGTTTTTTTTTTTTTTTTTGTTTTGTTTGTTTTTTTTCTTCTCCTTTTGTGCCCTTGTACTACCTCCTTTATGTGTTGCTTTAGGACTAGATGTGCTCATAGTCAGTCATCTAGCTGGGTAGAACAATGAACACCACTAAGTATGTCTCGTTTAACATAAAGGGAATAAACAATGCTGTTAAACGTAAAAACTATTATGTTGGCTAAAGAAGGAAAAAGCTAACATAGTCCTATTACAAGAAACCCATTTGGATGACAAGGAACATGAAAAACTTAAGAGAGAATGGGTAGGACAAATTTATTACTCTTCATTCTCTACAAGTAAGAGAGGGGTGGCCATCTTAATAAATAAAAACACTCCGTTTACTTTAGAAAAGTGTATTAAAGATTGTCAAGGTTGATATGTGATTATTACAGGATTCTTATATGGGGAACATATAATGATTGGATGTGTATATGCTCCAAATGTGTACCAGGAAGAATTCTACTCTAAATTGCTAGTTGACGCCTCTGCAATGTCTGCAACATTCAGTATACTTGCAGGAGACTTTAACTGTGTTATGAACCCTGAGGTAGACCAGCGCCCCCTGACTAAAGTTCTGTCTAAAATGGGGGGGGCCACCACAGAGCTATGTGAAGACTTACAGTTGTTTGATGCTTGGAGAATTCTCCACCCTAGAGGGAGAGATTATACCTTTTTTTCACATCCACACCAAAGTTTTTCCCGAATAGATTATTTCTTTGTCTCAAGGAAGGTGTTAGATAGAGTGGAGGATTGTTCTATAGGTTCCCGTCTACTATCAGACCATGCAGATACGTCCATTTTAGTCTCCCCCCCCCCTCCCCCCAACCCACACCACGCTACTGGCGACTAAATCCTTCACTCTTTAATAGTCCCTCATTTGTGACCTTTTTGGAAGAACAAATTAATATTTTTCTTTCAACTAATGATAACAATGATACCAATCCATCAATACTCTGGGATACCCTCAAGGCTTACTTGAGGGGATCCATAATTTCATATAGCACAGCTAGAAAAAGGGAAGCCTTGAGAGAGCAACTGAACCTAGAGAGAAAATTGGCTGATCTTGATAAACAACTAAAGGATAACTACTGTGCAACCTTACTCAAAAAAGTTGAAGCCACGCGGTCAGCTCTTAACCAACTCTTGACACAAAAGGCAGAAGCAAGTATCTTTTATGCAAAACACAGACTGTTTGAAATGGGTGACAAACCAGGGCGACTACTTGCACGCTTAGCAGCTGGTAAGCGGGACGTTAGGGCTATCTCCTCCTTAAAGGACGAAACTGGGAAAAACCATTTTGAGACCAAAACGATGGTGGAGATAATGAAGAGTTTTTATGAAAAACTTACACCTCAGAATCCACTACATCTTCACATTGTATACAGAGTTTTCTGGAAAAGCTCAATCTCCCCTCCTTGTCAGAAGCAGACAAATTTGTTCTTGGAAGACCAATAACCAGTGAAGAGATAAAAAATGCAATCAGTTCTCTGCAGAACGGAAAAGCTCCTGGACCGGATGGCTACGGTCCAGAGTTTTATAAAAAATTATTAAACTCCATAGATGGACCTCTGCTAAGGATGTCCCTTCATTCAATAGAGACAGGTTCCCTACCAGGCTCATTGTATGCCGCCAATATATCTTTAATCCTTAAGAAGGGCAAACCCCCTGACGAGTGTAGCTCATACCGGCCTATTAGCCTGATGAATGTGGACAGTAAATTATTTTCGAAAATATTGGCAAAAAGACTTGAGAACTACTTGCCACTCTTAATAAGATCTGACCAAACAGGCTTTATTAAAAACAGGAACTCTTATACCAATATGAGAAAATTACTTAACATCATTCAATATGCAAATACTAATCAGGCACAAGGGCTTGTTACCTCACTCGATGCCGAAAAGGCATTTGATCGCGTGGAATGGCCCTATCTATTCACCGTTACGGAAAAATTTGGACTGGGGGAGGAGTTTATTAAACTCGCTAGGCTGATATATTTCTCACCCAAAGCGAGTGTACTTGTAAATGGTATAAAATCATCAGAGTTTAAGTTAGGGAGGTCCACTCGGCAAGGGGACCCTTTGTCCCCGCTTATTTTTGCTTTGGCCATTGAACCACTGGCAGAGGCTATTAGAAGTCATAAAATCATAGCGGGTTTCCAGATTAAATCCTCAACATACAAGATTGCATTATATGCAGATGATGTTCTTCTTTTTCTCACCAGCCCTGACAAGTCAATACCAGCTCTAATGTCAGTTATTCAGACCTTTGGATCCTTCTCTGGATATAAGATTAATTTTAGTAAGTCAATGGCCATGCCAATTGGATATGGGCAGGATGTTCCAAACATACCAAACTTTCCATTCTTTTGGTCTACCTCTGGATTCTCATACTTAGGTATTTCTGTATCCCAGAATATTAAGAATTTATTGATAAAAAACTTCAACTCTGTACATTAAGATATCAAGTGCGATCTTAACAGGTGGATGGATTTGCCAATATCTTGGATGGGCAGAATTAACTTGTTAAAAATGAATGTTTTACCTCGGCTGCTTTATCCAATGCAGATGTTGCCTCTGTTTATTTCTAAAAAGGTAGCAAGAGAGGTTGAAAGGGACTTCTCAAAGTTCATTTGGCAAAAGAAAAAACCTAGGTTAAGTATGAAAACTCTACAGCTTCCTAAAGACAGCGGAGGTCTAGCATTCCCTAATATTATATTATACAATTGGGCCTGTCATGGCAGATTCATATATGAATGGGTTCACTGCTATTTAAAGGGAATAGAGGACCCATTCGAATCATGGGCTTGTGTCCCATTTAGATTACTAGGGGAACTCACGAGTAAAAAAACTGCCCCTCCCGGGGTAAGGGACAATCCAATCCTTCAAAGCTCTATTAAGATCTGGCATGACATGTGTAACCAGATGGTTTATATTCTGTTTATTTGACAGCAGGCATAGCGATCGCGGCAGGTGTGTGACACGCCCCTTACCGGCACCTGTAGTGCAGCCGCGTCCTCGCCCGCTAATGCGGGGCGGTTTATATACCCCCCCGGTCGTTTAGTCTGTCTCTTTCCTCTGCCGAAGCGAGTGCAGCCAGCTCGCAGCTCCGCCACGCCGTAGTGTCCGAGCGTGTATGGGCCGTGTGCGTTCTGCAGGCTGACGCATCGGGCCGGTGTGGTGTGGTGTGTATGTGTGTCCCCGTCTGGTTAGCTGCTGTTGCCGCCGTAGCCGCTAGCAGCTACAAGCACTGATGTGTGCGGGACCCAGCTTGTCTGGCGTTAGGCTGCTGTTTGCCCTGCCTTGTCTCTAACTTCTTTTCTTTCTTTGTTTGCCTTGCCTTGCTAGTTAGCCTGCAGGAAACGGTTGTTTCGTCGTCGTATAGACATTCTCTTAAAGTGTAGTTGAGTTCACGTGTGCTCCGCCCCAATCTGATTGCGAGACGTTAGTGGGGGTGGGAGGGGTTACTGCAGCAGCTATAGTGGAGGACCTGCCACATTTATACCTCTTGTATGGTTTCCCCCCCTTCCGTTTTGAGTTGCAGTGATTTGTAAATATATTGTTTTGTTTCTTCTTTTGAATTATTTGAGTGCAGGGACCTCTGCCAGAGCTAGCCGTGGTGTACTGCCTTTCACTTCCTAACTGAACCACTGTATTGGTGTAGGTGGAACATCACTTGTTAGAGATTAAAGAAAATAACGATATAAATGTTTTAGAGACATAACTTGATAAATGAACTTGTTTTATTGTGAGTAATAAAGTTTGTTAAATTATTTACATCGTGCCTGTATTCATTTGTGTATGAACCTGTGTATGGGTGGTTTTTGGGAAACCCTCAGAGAAATTAAAGTTAAAGGAGTATACTCTTTAGGTGCAAGTCCTAAGGTGGCGTTGTTGGTGTTATATTGATTCTCCAGATCTGCCACTCGCAGTTCAACTGGTAACTCGAGATGAAATAAAATACCGGCCCCGTGCCGAACGAGAAGATCCTGAATGTGTCTTTGCTATCTTGAAAGAATTGTATGGGTGCCCTAAGTCTTATATTTCATTACAGCAAGACTTTTTCTCCAGAAAACAGTTGGCAGGTGAATCACTCCAAGAATTTTCTCATGCGTTGCAATGTTTAATGGCAAAAGTTGTTGCAAGCTCTCCCACTAGAGTTCCTAATTCTGACTTTCTGTTACGTGACCACTTTGTAGAACATGTCAATAACTCTGACCTGCGTAGAGAGTTGAAGAGACTGGTCCGTAATGACCCTGACCGAACCTTGCTGGACATTAGGTCAGAAGCCATTAGGTGGGAACGGGAGGGAGGGCCAGTTAGTAAGGGTAATGGTCACCCTATGTCTGCTTTCTGTGCTACACAGAACACCAGCCTGCAGCCTAAACTTGACTGTTTACAGGTTAGCTCCACTTCTTCACAACTGGCAGCTTTAACAGCTTTAGTACACAAGCAGCAGGAGCAGCTAAACCAGATCACCCAGACACTAGCAGCCATGCAGAAACCTACAGCACCCCAGTCCAGCCGCCTAAATAGTGTTGTCTGCAGACGATGTCAGCGTCCAGGCCATTATGCTAGGGACTGTGAGAATGAGCGTGTTCACCCTCGTCCCCCTTCCAGCGTCAGCGCCTCTCAGGTAGCATCCACTAGCCCCCCACAGATGGAAAACTAGCTCCCCCTAATGTGCAGAGCCAGACATTAGGTGGGGACATGCAAGGCTCAGACCATGGTGTAATTGATGCTGTAGTAAAAGAACGCCTGATTGCTTCCTCTCCCCAGGTAGTCATTAAGTTGGCAGGTGTGAATGTTAAATGTATTCTTGATACAGGGTCCATGGTTTCCACCATCTCAGAGAGCTTCTTCAGACAGAATTTTCAGGATAAGTTAAAGTCCTGTCACTGGTTAGAACTCAGAGCTGCTAACGGGTTGGAAATTCCATATTTGGGTTATTTGGAACCAGATGTTGAGGTGCTCGGCTGTCTAATCCCCAGACGTGGCGTTTTGGTGGTTAAAGATCCACCTGCACAAGTAACCCCCCCTGAAGTGCCAGGCATCTTGGGTATGAACATTATAAAGGGATGTTACCAGGGGCTCATCCGTCAGTGTGGCCCTGAGCAGTTTGACCTCTCTGCGGTGGTGGAGCCATCCGGGCCCTGGCTGCCAGCTTTTCAGTTCTGTCAGCAAGCAGAGGTTCAGTCTTCTCCTTCACGCTCCTGTTTAGCCAGGTTGAGGGGTAGAAAGCGGGTTTGTATACCTGCAGGCTCCACTAGGATTGTAGCTGCTACCTGTTCTGCTGTGTTTGGTACCCCCAGGTCCATTTTAGTTGAGCCATTGAGTCCTGACTATTGTCTGCCTGCTGGCCTGTTGGTGTCTTCTGCCCTGGTACGTGTTGTTCGAGGCACTGCCTACATACCAGTAGTTAATGTGGGAGTGACTGCAGTTAGCCTTAAGCCCCGCTGTCCCATAGGCCTGTTGGCGTCAGCAGAGGTGGTGAGTCTTCCTCCAGGGCTGAGTGAGGTACAGGGCGAGGAAGGGTGTGTTACTGCAACCATAATGTCTCAGACTGCAGGGGTAAGCTCAGTCCAGAAGGAGATCAGGGACCTTGACCTATCTGTACTCCCTGAGGCAGAGCAGTGCAGGGTTAGAGCATTGTTATTAAAACATGAACCAGTGTTTTCTGCATTTGAAGGTGACCTTGGTTGTACCACTTTAATATGTCATGACATTCCTCTTTTAGACGACACACCTGTGCGGCAGCGGTACCGACGTATCCCTCCTTCTGAGTATGAGGCGGTAAAGGCACACATACATCAGCTTCTAGACACCCAGGTAATTAGGGAGAGCAGTAGCCCCTATGCCTCACCCATCGTTTTGGTGAAGAAGAAAGATGGCAGCCTGCGGCTATGTGTTGATTATCGCCTGCTTAACAAGAAAACAAGGAAGGATGCTTTCCCCCTTCCCCGCATTGAGGAATCTTTGGATGCGTTGTCTGGAGCCAAGTGGTTTTCCACAATGGATCTTGCTAGTGGTTATAACCAGGTACCTGTGACCGAGAAAGACAAGTTAAAGACTGCATTTTGCACACCATTCGGGTTGTTTGAGTTTAATCGTATGCCTTTCGGATTATGTAATGCCCCTGGGACATTCCAACGTCTCATGGAGCGAATGTTTGGGGCACAGCACTGTCAGACTCTCCTGTTGTATTTGGATGATATAATTGTCTTCTCTTCCTCTGTAGAGGAACACCTGAGCCGAATGGATGTTGTGCTGAGCCGTCTGGGCCAGGAAGGGCTCAAAGTGAAACTGGAGAAATGTAGGTTCTTCAAGAAGGAGGTGCAATACCTGGGCCACCTCATCTCTCGAGAGGGAGTGTCCACCGAACCCAGTAAGGTCTCTGCTGTGGCTGACTGGCCACGTCCCACCACTGTCACTGAGCTGAGGTCGTTCATTGGCTTTGCAAGTTATTATCGACGATTCATTGAAGGTTTTGCTACGCTGGCTGCCCCGCTGCACAGACTGGTTGCTGAGTTGGCTGGGAGTAAGCCACGAAGAGGACGGGGCCCGCTGTGTGGAGAGGCATGGTCGGCGGACTGTGATGGGAGCTTTACCGAATTAAAGGCGCGCCTAGTAAATGCACCCATCTTGGCCTTTGCTAATTTCTCCCTGCCTTTTATTTTAGAAGTCGACGCCAGTCACATTGGGTTGGGAGCTGTCCTGTCACAGGAGCAGGAGGGACGAGTGAGGCCAGTCGCCTACGCTAGCCGCAGCCTGCACCCAGCTGAGAAGAACTATAGCTCCATGAAACTGGAGTTCCTCGCCATGAAATGGGCGATGGTGGAGAAGTTCAAGGAGTATCTGTGCGGTCAGAAATGTGTTGTGTGGACTGATAATAACCCCCTGAGCCATCTAGAGACAGCTAAACTAGGCGCTACAGAGCAGCGCTGGGTGGCCGAGCTATCGGCATTTGACTATTGTGTCCGGTACCGACCAGGCCGCACTAACAAGAACGCCGATGCCCTCTCCAGGCAGCCAGCCACTGGGGTCCAGATCTTTGAACAGATGCTGCCTGGCACCGCTGTACCACCGGATATCCAGGGGGCCGCTGGAGAGCATCAGCATATAGGTGTGCAGGCAGCGGTCGTTGCCCTCCCCTCACGGTCTCCAGCTGATCTCCAGGCACTCCAAGCAGGCGATGCAGCTATTGGGGCTTTCCACCATTTCTGGAGTGACAAACGGGTGCCGAGTCGCGCAGAAAAAGAACATCTAAGCCCTCAGGTGCGTGGTCTGGTGCGGCAGTGGGACCGTATTGTGCAGAGAGATGGTTTGCTGTATCGCCGGCTCTTCCGTCCTGACGGTGGGGAAGAGATCCTCCAGCTTCTTCTTCCTGAGTGTCTGAAAGAGGAGATTCTCCAACAGCTTCATCAAAATCATGGGCACCAGGGGATTGAGCGGACATCACAGCTGGTGAGGCAGCGGTGTTACTGGCCGAGGATGGATAAAGACATCCGGAACCGGTGTCAACAGTGTGAGCGCTGTATCCTGGCGAAGTGCACACAGCCCCAGGCCCGGGCTCCTATGGGTCATCTATTAGCCGCAGAGCCCAACCAGGTCCTTGCCATTGACTTCACTCTGCTGGAACCGGCCCAGGATGGACGGGAACTCGTTATGGTGATGACCGATGTGTTTTCAAAGTTCACCCAAGCTGTGCCGACCCGAGACCAGAAGGCTACTACTGTGGCTGAGGTATTGGTG
Source organism: Sparus aurata (assembly GCF_900880675.1). Classification (NCBI taxonomy): domain Eukaryota; kingdom Metazoa; phylum Chordata; class Actinopteri; order Spariformes; family Sparidae; genus Sparus; species Sparus aurata. Next base: position 16,087,174 of record NC_044193.1, on the reverse strand, counting down.
AGAGAGTGGTTCCATCGCTATGGAGTTCCAGCGCGCCTCCACTCTGACCAGGGGAGGAGCTTTGAAAGTGCTTTGGTTCAACAGCTGTGTGAACTGTATGGAATTCAGAAGACCCGGACCACCCCATACCATCCTCAGGGCAACGGACAGTGTGAGAGATTTAATCGGACACTGCATAACCTACTGCGCACCCTCCCGTCTGACCAGAAACGCCACTGGCCCCACCATCTTCCCCATTTGGTGTTTCATTACAACACCACCCCTCATCAGTCAACGGGTGAGTCCCCCCATTTTCTTATGTTTGGTCAAGAACCTCATTTACCTGCCGATTTCCTGCTGGGCCATCTCCCTGAGCTGACAGCAGGGAAGGTGTGTGACTGGGTGGCAGAGCATCAACGTCGGCTCCACCTGGCCTTCGACTGTGCCAGGGGACGGATGGAAACTGCCGCCAGACGGAGGAAAGAGCGGCATGATCAAGGAGCACTGAGTGAGCCACTGAAATTTGGTCAAAGAGTCTACCTGCAGGACCATGGCGTTAGAGGGCGCCGTAAGATCCAGGATGTGTGGAGCTCGACAACCTATCAAGTGGTGAGAGCGCCAGAGCCAGGTGGGGTTGTCTATTCCATTGCTCCAGTGCATGATTTGACTCAGGTGCGGAGTGTGCACCGGACGATGTTGAAGCCGGCTTTGACCCTGCCTCCTGAGTGTCCTGAGAGGGGGCCGCAGGATTCCTCCGAAAGTGCGTCGGAGATCAGTGAGGATGAAGGACTGTGGGTGGTTCTGAGGGGACCAGGCCAGCATCCACCCACTTCAGTGCAGCCAAGCTCCCCACCAAGAGAGCACGCAATTTCACCTCCAGTGGCAAGAGAGGCCTCTGTCCCTTCCCCTGTGCCAACAGGAGCATCCAGCGGCGGCTCAGCTGCCCCCAGGAAGTCTTCCCGGACCACTGCAGGCCAACACTCAAACCTCCACCGCCTTCCAGGGCCTGTAAGGGGTGAGGCAGACAGGGCTACTGCTTCTCAAGTAGTGGGTTCTAGTAGTATGGCTGCAGCCATTTTTAGACCGTGGTCTTAATATGAGTAGTTTCAGTGTGTAGTTTATCAGTGGGTCACTGATAAAACAAAGGGGGGGAGGAATGTAACCAGATGGTTTATATTCTGTTTATTTAACAGCAGGCATGGCGATCGCGGCAGGTGTGTGACACGCCCCTTACCGGCACCTGTAGTGCAGCCGCGTCCTCGCCCGCTAATGCGGGGCGGTTTATATACCCCCCCTGGTCGTTTAGTCTGTCTCTTTCCTCTGCCGAAGCGAGTGCAGCCAGCTCGCAGCTCCGCCACGCCGTAGTGTCCGAGCGTGTATGGGCCGTGTGCGTTCTGCAGGCTGACGCATCGGGCCGGTGTGGTGTGGTGTGTATGTGTGTCCCCGTCTGGTTAGCTGCTGTTGCCGCCGTAGCCGCTAGCAGCTACAAGCACTGATGTGTGCGGGACCCAGCTTGTCTGGCGTCAGGCTGCTGTTTGCCCTGCCTTGTCTCTAACTTCTTTTCTTTCTTTGTTTGCCTTGCCTTGCTAGTTAGCCTGCAGGAAACGGTTGTTTCGTCATCGTATAGACATTCTCTTAAAGTGTAGTTGAGTTCACGTGTGCTCCGCCCCAATCTGATTGCGAGACGTTAGTGGGGGTGGGAGAGGTTACTGCAGCAGCTATAGTGGAGGACCTGCCACATTTATACCTCTTGTATGGTTTCCCCCCCTTCCGTTTTGAGTTGCAGTGATTTGTAAATATATTGTTTTGTTTCTTCTTTTGAATTATTTGAGTGCAGGGACCTCTGCCAGAGCTAGCCGTGGTGTACTGCCTTTCACTTCCTAACTGAACCACTGTATTGGTGTAGGTGGAACATCACTTGTTAGAGATTAAAGAAAATAACGATATAAATGTTTTAGAGACATAACTTGATAAATGAACTTGTTTTATTGTGAGTAATAAAGTTTGTTAAATTATTTTACATCGTGCCTGTATTCATTTGTGTATGAACCTGTGTATGGGTGGTTTTTGGGAAACCCTCAGAGAAATTAAAGTTAAAGGAGTATACTCTTTAGGTGCAAGTCCTAAGGTGGCGTTGTTGGTGTTATATTGATTCTCTAGATCTGCCACTCGCAGTTCAACTGGTATCGCCACACATGCACAGGTTTGCAGGCAGAAAGGGTGCCTTTTCCTATTTGACTCCACTTATGGGTAACAGGGACTTCCTACCTGGTGTTGATAATGTTGTATTCTGCTCTTGGTGGGAGAAGGGAGTGAGAGTGGTTGGAGATTTGTTTGATGACAATAATGTTCTTATGTCCTTTTCACAAGCGCAAAACAGATTTGGACTTCCACAAAAAGACTTTTTTGCCTATCTCCAAGTCCGTCACTTTATTACTACAAATTTCAAGTCAACTCAAACTGAAACACTGAAGGGACCAATTGAGAAGTTCATAATTAATTTCACATTGAATGAAGGTCTTATCACATACTTTTATAATAGTCTTCAGAGTTGTAACCAACACAGTGTTGATGGGCTTATGAAGCGATGGGAGGAGGACCTGCAAAATGTATATGATGAGGATGCCTGGAAGGGATGTATTCGGACTACTCACTCCCTGTTTCTCAGCAATAAATTTAAAGAAATACAATATAGAATACTTCATAGACAGTACAGGACACCTTCTGTTATGAACAAAATTGACCCTAATAGATCACAATTGTGCCTTAAATGTAAGCTAACAAGTGGGACATATATACACTGCTTATGGAGCTGTCCGAAAATATCAAAGTTCTGGTCATGTGTATCTAAGGAAATGACAGCAATATTTAAAAAACACATATGTAAAGATCCAGGTCAGTTTCTATTGGGGCTGCCACCTTTGAACAGAGTTATGGATGTCAAAAGGTCAAAATTACTCAATAAACTCTTACTTTTGGCCAGAAAATGTATATTATTTAATTGGATTAGTGAGAAACCTCCTTCTGTAACTCAGTGGTACAAGGAAATTTTTAGAGTTTTTCCTATGGAAAGATTAAGTGCCAGATTAAAAGGAAGTGATGACACTTTTATGGACATATGGCGGCCTCTAGTGGATTACCTGCCTAAGGATCTAAGGGAAATTATCCAGAGGGGAAACAGTGGCTTAGAAGGTGCCAAACTGAGCAGACCGGTGATGAGAAATATTCCTTAGTAGGTACAAGGACATCCCTTGTTTTGTTGGGTGTGTGTGTTGGGTTTTTTTTTTTTTTTTTTTTTTTTTTCTTAAATCTTGTTCTATTCCGTTCTTTTCATCTCCCACTTTATTGCTATTTTGCTTATTTATTTTCTCCCCCCAGCTCAGACCGCTATTTAATGTTGTATGCTATATGCATTGTTGATATGTAAATTCAAAATAAAATAAAATCTGATTAAAAAAAAAAAAAAAAGAAAAAAAAAAGAAAAAGAAAAAAAAGATAAACACCAGCATTTGACAATTTGTCAAATACATTTTCACTGTCATTTTTACCCCTAATCACAACCACAAATTACCACTTAAAACCTATTACATGTGATGGTGAAAAGGTATGTTACTCACCCAGGTCATGGCAGAGACCAGCAATCTGCACACAAAGGATGTCTTCATCAGTGATGTCATTTTTAGTGATCTGGAGCTCCGACTGCTCTATTCCCAGCTTTTGTGCAAGCTCTTCTACCAAGTTCAAAGGCTGTTTTCCAAGCTCTTCTGCAAAGTGCTCTGACTGCTGTGTTCTCAGAGCTCGTGCAAGCTCTCCTGCCAAGTGTGCCACCCTTTACAGCATAACAATAAAAAAAACACAACTCAGTACTCAATTATCGTATCATATTGTAAAACAGAAACTATGAACTTGTATACCTGTACTATGCAATGATGACTTTAATTTTATTGCTTTTTTCATGTCATTGTTGATAACCTGTCATTAGGATTGAGTATTTTAGCACACAGAACAGCATCTATCTGAAAAATGCAGACATACCCAATGGAGTGTTCGAAGCGGTTGTGGGATGCTCCAGGGTAAACAAAGTAGGCCCCGCCAAGCTGCTTGATGAATCGAAGTCTCTGGAACTGTGGCGTGTCAATGATTTTGATGAGAAGCGGGTGTAACTCCAAATGTCCGTGGATGGGATCATTAAACACCTGGCCGGACACAGTCACAAAATGTTACCCAAAAGAGTACCAGTGAAACCAGCTCTATGAGCTTGCAAAATGATAAGAATTAAAACATGAAGCCACAGCTACAGAGGAGTAAAATCAAAAGACACAATTCAAAACTTGCATGTGGTGGAGCAAAATGGGAAAGTTCTCCTGAATATTTCATGAACTAGTTTTTTTCAAACCACAGTCTTCTTCATCGTCAATATTTTCATCACCTTCAGCTGTAGACTGACTTTGGACTCAACAATTGACAACAAACATACACAATCTTAATACAAGTACAGTGATAATTATGATATTTCTGTAGGCCTGAAAATGAAGCGGGATGTGTAGTTGCTTGTTATATTACCTTTCCCTCTTTTGACATCATCTTTTAGCTTTTCCTAGCTGTCCGAAATTTTATCTATGGCTAACCGACACTTTCTATGTTGGTCCAACAAGTAGGTGATATATCAGGATAGCCACACGAACAATATTATAACAAACAGCTGAGGGGTTGGAACAGTACGTGGCTTTTATATCTCACCACACCTATCAGATTTGTCACTGCCCACATGAGGGAATTGAAAACACATTGGACTGTCACATGACAAATCACAAAACAAATAAGACACATTACATAAAAAACACAAGATTTCAGAAAACACAACGAAACAGTTTAAGAAGTGACATTCAAGAATACTGGCATTTCACAAATTTGACAAAAGGTATCTAATAATAAAAACTCCCTTTTAATCTTGACTAACAACCCTGTCTCCCTAAAAGTACATTTATATATTTTAATATGCTTTGCCCAATTAGTTCAGGAGGGAATGTGACGTTGGAAAAAATGCCAGAATTAAGTTCTTTTTTTTCCAAGGCAGAAAGTGTGACATTCTTTTACTCTTTTTACTCTGTTTAACTCTTATAACCACTGTCCTTCATAGTACTTAAAAATCGCATCACTGGTATCACAACAAATAATATGACACATTGGTTTGTGTTAGAATATATGTCTTCCCCCCTCCCTTCTCCCTCACCTGCTCATTTCCCTGTGTTTGTCTGTGTCTTTGGGTGTGGCAGCAGTATCTGTGGCAACGGAGAGGTGCAACCTGCAGCTCATCAGCTCATCAAGCTCCGGTGCCAGATTGTTTTATCTCGTATGGTGACTCCAGTGCTCAAACTCTCAAATTTGTGTAATTTCAGAGTTTCTTCCTTAGTGATTTTCATTGTGCTTAAGTTCAAGTGTTTTCCCCTACTGGGCTACTAATACTCTCTGCTCCACTGGCTCACCTGTGATGCCTCTTTATGTGATGGATTGATTTTATGTAAAAAAAGAAACAGCTGTTTAAAAAGCAATGAATGCAGTCACATGCATGGTAAGATGTTGAATTAAGAGTTAAAAAACTAATGGCATAAGGATACTTACCTGTCAGAAGTTGAATTAGCCTGTGATCATCTGTTGATCCTTTTGATTCCCTGTGCTCAATTAGTTATGCCTGCAGAGGTCCAAAGGGGGGGCTCTCCGCCGATGCCTCATTCTGGAAACAGTAGGCTAAGGCATGTTTTCCTTGAATGTAGAAAGTATAGGGAAGAGAGAAAGGTACTCTTTGTTAGATTGACAGGACTTGGAGTTGAGGCTTTCTCTGTTACATCTTTATTTGGACACAGTGAGAAATATAAATTGATCTCCAATGCAGTTCTGCAGTTTCTACATGATACAGGTATACACCTACACCCATACAAGGACCTCTTGGTCAATCTAAATGTGCTGTGATCTGGTCAATGGCCCAGTTTTAAAGTTATGGATGATGCTGCTATGACGCTACTTACTCACAGTGTCTTCAAACTCTTGTAAAAGTCCAAGGTCAGTGAGAGACTCTCATGACATGCATGACAGTGCATCAACATTAGTGGATCAAAAGTGTGACGGCCATGCCTCTGGTGCTGTTGGGCTGTTTGCTGATATTCTTTGTGTTGCAGATGCCCAGCAGGAGGGGTTCGGGCGTCGTTAGGTGCTGGGAACACCTGGGCCCGGTGTTCCCAGTACTATAAGAACACACCGCACTAGGCTCTGCGAGAGAGAGGGAGGACAAGGGAGAAATCCTGCTCTCCGCTCTCCATGCTCTTTATTGTTTTGTTTTCACATTGATATGTGGGTTGTTGAGTTAGTTTCAATAAATTATGATTTACTTGCTTTAACTTCTAGTGTTGTCTCCTATTATTTGTCATGGTTTTGAGCCGGCCGTGACAAATTGGGGGCTCGTCGAAGTTTTGGTTAGGTGTTTTCTTTGTGAACATTTAATCACCTGTTCTCTTTTGTGTTGAAGGCCTCCAGGTGCACTTGATTGCTGGGGTTTCTCAGGTAGTGTTGCAGGGCTTGAGAGAACACCTGGGTGAGTGATTGGCCTTTGTCTCTTTGAACATGCAGAAGAGCATGATGTGAGTTGGATTTGGAGACCCGTTTGTCCAAGGGAGGGTGAGTACTGACATGCTGGTGTGTAATTTTGTTGGAGCTAAAGCTGATTTCCCCTGGTAGGCATAGCAGCATTGTTCCTTTGAGCTTTGCTGAATTTGTTGTTTTTTTGTAGTGTTGGGGTGAACGCGGTTAGAGACTTTGTCTCGGGAGCATGTCCATGGCTGTGGGGGGGTTGCCAGATTCTGGTCGCTTCTTCTGGTCAGTGGTCCTAAGTGCATAAATACCTGCTGCAATTAACCACATGAAGACTAGGGATGAGTTACTTTAGTTTTGGTTAGGCAGATAGAGGGGACACTCCTGTTTGCTTTTTGTTACAACCAGTGTGTTGCTTGTTCTCCTTTGGGGCTAAAATGGCTCTAGTTGAAGGTTTTTTTGAGACTCCATCAGAGGGTTTTTTGGATGGCTGCACAAAAGAGCAATTATTAAAAATTGCAGACCATTACAAGGTTGAAATCGGTGACAAAAGACTCAAGGATACAGTTAAGTCAATTTTAAAGGCTAACTTGTATGAAATGGAGATTTTGCCTGATAAAATAGGAGATGTTGCTGAGACTGCTGGTTCGTCTTCAGAGATGGCTCAGAGTACTGCTTTGTCCTTTGAACAGCAGAAGGAGCTGCTGCTGTTACAAATGGAGCATGAGAGGTTAAAGCATAAAGTGGAAGTTGAGAAGTCACAGAAAAGGAGGTCTGAGGTTGACCAAGAATTGGCTTTGGAGAAATTGAGGTGTGATGCTGCCACAGAGCAAGCCAGGCTAAAGTTGGAACATGACAAGTTAAGTTTGTGCAGAGAGGGTAAGTTGAACGTGGAAGCTGGTCAAGGGCTAGCTGAAGATGTTTCTTCAGGTGTTCGCTCCTCTTATTCACATTTTGATCTGGTTGGTTACCTGCGTCTTGTTCCAAAGTTAAATGAAAGGGATCCTGAGACATTTTTTTCTTTGTTTGAAAGAGTGGCTGATGCTAGGGGCTGGCCTGATGTTGATCGCACAACCATGTTGCAGTGTGTGTTGACTGGGAAGGCACAGGAGGCATACTCGGCTTTGTCTGTGACTAACAGTTTGTGCTATGATTCAGTAAAAGCTGCTGTTCTTAAAGCCTATGAGATGGTTCCTGAGGCTTATCGCCAGCGATTTAGGAAGGGTAAAAAGGAGGATAAACAGTCCTACCTGGAGTTTTCACGTGATATAGTGAATGCTTTTAATCGCTGGAAAACGGCCTCTGGGGTTAAAACATTTGAAGATTTGTGTGATCCTTTGCTTTTGGAACAATTCAAAAATGCTGTTCCTAACCGAATTGCCACATATGTAACAGAACAACAGGTGAAAACAGTTGGTGAGGCAGCTGCATTAGCAGATCAATATGATTTGACACACAACAGTGGTTGGGGAAGTGCGCATGGTGCTGGTGGCTTTAGGGATAGTGCTACTGGTCAGGTTTTGTTTTCTGCAGGAGCAGCCAAGCCTGAGGTAGGGGCAAGGATGTCTGGTTGGAATGACATGGAAAAGGTATGTCACTTCTGTCATAAAAAAGGGCATGTGGAAGCAGACTGCTATGCTCTACAGAAAAGAAACAAGCAAATGAGTGTGAAGCCCGCTGCATTTGCTGCTTCAGCGATGTGTGTTTCAGACGTGCCTGACGTACATAAGGAGGTTCCTGTTGACGTCACTTATTTGCCTTTTGTATCAAGCGGATATGTTTCCCTGTCTGGATCCAGTGAGAAGGTCCCTGTTACAATTCTAAGACACTGGTGCATTGGATTCATTCAACCTGGTGTCTGTTCTCCCTTTTTCAGGGGAGACTGATACTGGAGATTCAGTGTTAGTTCTGGGAATGGGATTGGTTGTTTTGGCTGCTCCACTTCAGACTCAATCTTTTTTCAGACTTAGTGCAGGGGGAGGTGACCATTGGGGTGTGCCCGGCTTTGCCAGTGAAAGGAGTCCATATCATTCTTGGGAATGGGCTGGCTGGTGGACGTGTGTGGCCTAATGTTCCTCCACTTCCGGTGGTTAATCCAGTCTCTACTAGTGATGGTCCAGATGAATGTGAGCGCACGTTTCCAGACTTGTTTCCAGCATGTGTAGTGACACATGCTGGTGCTCGTGCTGGTGGTGATTCTGACAAAGTAAGTGTGATGGAGGCACCATGTATGAACTTGTCTGACTTTCCATTGTCTGTTTTGCGTGCAGAGTTGGTGGCAGAACAGCAGTCAGATCCTTCCATTAGGGAGCTGTAGGAGGTTGCAAGCACTGTGGCAGACGTGAAGGACAGGGCACATGGCTATTTCCTGGAAAATGGTGTGCTGATGAGGAAATGGGTGCCTTGTAATGAGGTTGGTGTGGGACACTCACTTTTTCAGGTTGTGGTGCCAGCTAAGTTCCGTAAATTAGTTCTGCAGGTATCCCATGACCAATCAGGGCACCAGGGAGACAGGAAGACATATGACCGCATTTTACGGTACTTCTTTTGGCCTCGGCTAAAGAAGGATGTGTCGGAGTACATCAAATCTTGCCACACATGTCGACTAACTGGCAAATCAAACCAGGTTATCAAGCCTGCCCCACTGCACCCAATACCTGCCATTGGTGAGCCTTTTGAGCACATTATTATTGACTGTGTTGGTCCTCTGCCTCCTTCTAGGTCTGGAGCTAAATATCTGCTTACTGTCATGTGTCAAGCCACCAGATATCCAGCTGCATATCCCCTACGATCAATCACGACCAGGTCGGTGGTTAAAGCACTTTCGCAATTTATTTCCATCTTTGGCATCCCCAGGGTTGTCCAAAGTGATCAAGGGTCAAACTTTTCTTCCCATCTGTTTGCTCAAGTGTTAAAACAACTTCGAGTGCAGCACTCTCAGTCATCAGCGTATCACGCACAAAGCCAGGGGGCGCTGGAGCGTTTCCATCAGACGCTGAAGTCACTGCTGCGTGCCTTTTGCACTGAGTTGGGCAAGGATTGGGAGGAAGGCTTGCCGTGGTTGATGTTGGCAGCCAGGGAGGTAACCCAGGAGAGTACCGGGTTTAGTCCCAATGATTTGGTGTTTGCACACTCTGTTTGTGGTCCTTTGGCACTGTTGAGAGACAATTTCAAGAATAGTGCTCCTCCACAAAACATGATTAACTATGTGAACGGGTTTAGGCATAGGTTGTATGTTTCATGGGAACTGGCAAGAGAGAAACTGGCTAAAGCTCAAGGGAAGATGAAGCATATTTATGATCAACAGGCTGAGCGGCGCCAATTCAGTCCTGGCGATCAAGTGCTGGCACTTCTGCCGATTGTTGGTTCACCATTTCAGGCCAGGTTCACAGGTCCTCACACAGTGCTGAAGCAGATCTCAGAGGAGAACTATCTGATCTCTACTCCAAAGCGCAGGAAGAAGTCACAGCTTTGTCATGTTAATTTGCTGAAGCCCTACTACTCGCGTGTCATTGAGCCAGGATTGGTAAATGTGAGTAGTTGTGAGCATGTTCAGTCAGCAGCTTTTGCAAACACAATGGTGTACTCCTCGTCTCCGTCCATGGCAGGGACAGAGGTGGAAGAGACTCAGAGTTTTGGTCAGGGGTTGTTGTGTGGTCGACTAAGGAACACTGAGACGCTTAGCAACTTGGACAATTTGTTAGGCCATTTGCATGAGTCAAAGCGTGTAGAGTTGGCTGAACTAATTGGCAGGTTTCCAAGTTTGTTTGGTGATACACCTTCGCAGACTCATCTTTTAGAGCATGACATAGAGGTGGGGGAGGCAAAACCCATCAAGCAGCGTTTTTATCGTGTATCTGCGGATAAACGCAAGTATTTAGATGCAGAGATTAAGTACATGCTTGAAAACAATATTGCTGAACCATCATCTTCTAGCTGGGCTTCCCCATGTCTGCTTGTTCCAAAGTCTGATAACACCCTCAGGTTTTGCTCTGATTTTCGGAAGGTCAACAATGTCACCAAGCCGGACGCGTTTCCACTTCCAAGGATGGATGATTGCATCGATGAGGTTGGGTCTGCAAAGTTTGTGTAGATTCGACCTTCTGAAAGGCTATTGGCAGGTGCCGTTGTCTAAAAGAGCGCAGGAAATTTCTGCATTTGTCACTGCATCTGGCCTGTATTCGTATAAGGTGATGCCTTTTGGCCTTCGGAATGCTCCAGCTACGTTCCAGCGTTTAATGAACATGGTGGTTGGTGATTTGGACAACTGTGCAGTCTATTTAGACGATGTGGTTGTTTACAGTGACAGCTGGAACAGTCATGTCCTGCACATTCGCCAGTTATTTGAACGTTCGGCTGCAGCCCGCCTGACAGTTAATCTAGCAAAATGCGTATTTGCTCATGCAACCGTAACATACCTCGGCCATGTTGTGGGACAGGGCCAGGTTAGACCAGTGCAGGCAAAGGTGTTGGCTGTGGAGCAATTTCCCACACCAACAACAAAAAAGGAGCTAATGCGGTTCTTAGGAATGGTAGGGTATTACCGCAGGTTCTGTAAGAATTTTTCTTCTGTGGTTGCCCCCCTCACTGATTTGTTAAAGACCAGTGTCAAATATGTGTGGTCTCCTATCTGTCAGCAGGCTTTCCAGAACGTAAAGGCCTTTCTGTGTAGTGCTCCGGTGCTAGCCGCCCCCAGAGTTGACAAGCCATTCAAGCTGCAGGTGGATGCCAGCCATGTCGGGGCAGGTGCAGTACTGATGCAGTCTGATGGCCAGGGGATGGATAGGCCTGTAAGTTTCTTTTCTAAGAAATTTAACAAGCACCAACTGAACTACTCGGTCATCGAAAAGGAGACGTTGGCTTTAGTCTGGGCCTTGAGTCACTTTGGAGTGTATGTTGGCTCAGGAATGCCAGTTGTTGTCTTCACTGACCATAATCCATTGATTTTTTTTTAACTCTCTGAAGTGTCCAAATCAGAGGTTAATCCGATGGTCTCTTATGTTGCATTCATATTGTTTGGACATACATCACATTAAGGGGTCGGAGAATCTGGTGGCGGACGTGCTGTCACGTGCCCCTGTGATGTAAAGCAGCCTGTGTTGTGTTAACTTCTCATCCCTTGTGCAGTGTACTAACAGGATCCTGGTGCTGAGGTTGATGAGTGCTGTGTGCAGGTTGTATTCTTGTATTTATTTATTTGAGTGGATTGTCGTGGTTCCAAAAGGCACCCCGTTTTTAAGGGGGGGGGGGGGGGGGGGGGGGGTGTGACGGCCATGCCTCTGGTGCTGTTGGGCTGTTTGCTGATATTCTTTGTGTTGCAGATGCCCAGCAGGAGGGGTTCGGGCGTCGTTAGGTGCTGGGAACACCTGGGCCCGGTGTTCCCAGTACTATAAGAACACACCGCACTAGGCTCTGCGAGAGAGAGGGAGGACAAGGGAGAAATCCTGCTCTCCGCTCTCCATGCTCTTTATTGTTTTGTTTTCACATTGATATGTGGGTTGTTGAGTTAGTTTCAATAAATTATGATTTACTTGCTTTAACTTCTAGTGTTGTCTCCTATTATTTGTCATGGTTTTGAGCCGGCCGTGACAAAAGCAACATGTCCAACAAAGCTGACAAAATTTACAATACACCATTAAATCTAAAATCAAAAGTATGGAAGAGATTTGGACTTTATAAGGGTTATGAGAAGTTGTACAAAAATCAGGCTGTTTGTAAGCTCTGTAGAACAGCGTTTAGGTACAGTGGTAGCACGACAAATCGTTCACCTGTGAGACGGCATGGTGAAACCTGTGCAGATGACTAGGATGTTAGTCAAGCTAGCAGTAAGAAAAGGCAAGACAAAGACATGGAGATTAAACACTTTTCCCAGCCACAACTTAGCAAGGTCTAAGGTTATCACGGCATCTATATCCCAGTTTTATTGCCTACAGCCTGTCTGCTTTTGAACATATTACCAGGCACGTGCACACACAGGGCCCAAGGGGTGCCTTGAGCCCCTGCCCCTTTTGCCTCGTATTAAAAAGTGCCCTTTTTGTGTGTTTTTTTTAAAGGTCCCATATTATACTGTTTTTCATCAATTTCACACAGCTGTCAGAGGTCCAACAACTCTGTATTTGATATGTATTGCCCCAAACACAATCGTGGTCCTGCATTCCAGCTGTCTAAAAGTCGCTCTGCTGAGCTCTATTCAGAGCACTCTGTTTCTGTGCCTGCCCCTTTAAATGCTAATGAGCTCGCGTCTGTCAATGCCCACTTGGGGAGCCCTTCCTGCTACGTCACTCTCAGGGAGAGGAAGCCCCTTATGCTAACGGTAGCATGCGCTAATGTTTACAGTGGATGTAACACTATGGCTCGCGGAGATCTTTTCGTTCAACCGAACCAGTTTGACCCAGAATCGGACCCAGAAGGAGAGGCTCCGGAAGAAGTACAGACTCTGCGGCTGCAGCAGGACGTTTCAGAACGGTTAGTGTAGCTGAATAATGTTAGTTTGTTTGTATGTGTTGTTTCAGTTACTACCATGTAGCTAATGGCTAACAGCTAGCGAAAGCTGTGTTTGTCTCCAACACAGTCTCCAAACTCCTGGACACTGTTAGCATCGTCTCTGTCTCCAGTCTGCACTTTTTCAGACTTTTTACTGTGACAACCAAGCTCCGTTGAATATTATTCACATCAAACTCACTTCAAACGCCATTGCATAGCGGACTGAAGCGTAGCTAACTAGTTAGCCAGTTTCCAGCTGACTTCATCATACTCGTCGGCAACTGTAAATACTATCAAACCGCGGTAACACTTATCGGTGGCTCCGGTGCAGTTGCTGGGTCCGGTATGGTTGAGACTGATCCTTTTACGAGGGTAAGTGTTGAGGCAAAGCCAGCTTTGTACTGACCCTTATTACTGAAGCAGTCCGATGTGAAGTGGTTAGCACACACATACAAGCTAACACGAACCGCAGACGGCACGTTGTCGTTAAAAATGAAACGCAACCACTGTCTCTTCTGTTCTATAGCTGGGACAGAATAAAGGCACTTATGTTGATTATTACAACCAACAACAGAGCAATTGCGTGTCTAGCTCTGAGCGACAATGTTGCGAAACACTGCTGTCTCTCCGCTGGACACACTGAACTTCACCTCTGGGATGAACGCCCCGCTCTCTGATATCTCCTATCACTGCGCAGTGGAGGTCGGCCTATGATAATGACTCCTTTCGTTACGTAACGAAAGGAGCAGAATCTGAACAGCCTGTAGGAGTGCCGTGTTACCAGTGGGTGGGCTGCAGAGACCATGCAGGACTCGCTTGTTTTCCTCATTCTGGGAGTTGGCAGGCTCAGGGAGGACCAGCTTATATATGTTGAGAGCAGAGAAAACGTGTTTTTTGTGATATGGGACCTTTACTGAATAAATAAATTCCTGTTGTGCAAAGGGATGTCAAAAAAACGGCGGTATAAAAACGCCACGGTTATCTACCATGCGCATTTCCTCGTGATATGGTGTTGTGTGTGTGCTGAGCCTAAAGCCGCTTCTCTGTCCGCTGCGGCTCCGCTCTGTCTCAAGCCGTTTTTAGACAGGGCACCAAGCCGCCAATTTGCCCGTCCTTTTGGCGGCTCGGTCCGCAGTTTTAGACAGAGGCCGGCAAATTGGGTGTCTGTTTTGGTCCGCCGATTTTCCGCCTCGGAGGGTACACTTATTTCCTACTTGCCTGCTATCTAAAACGAGGTGGCAATATGCCGCCCTCTGTGTGAGGTGGGCGGAGGTGTCAATGACCTGCTCTGTTGTGCGACCCACAGCCTTGGAGTTTTAAAACCAAGAAACAGCTGATTCAGCAGTCAGTCCTTCATTTCACCCGCGGACATTAAGATGAACAACTGGACAGCTGCTGAGATCCAGGAGATGCTAGCGTCTCCTCGGTCTCTGTAGCTGTTTGGTTGTGTTAGCTTGTTGTTGTGTAGGCAAGCTAAGAATGGTCGCTACTTTCAAATTAAAAGCCCTCTGCTAAGAACCCAGTTCTAAACTCCAATGGGGTGCAATGTAAAGCTCTTATTTTGAAGTCAAATTCGTTGTCACTGTTCACAGCCCAACTTCGAGCTTCACGTCACATGTTTACGCCTACTTCAGAGGCGGCTTTTGGAAAAGGAGGATTATTACACCTCCGTTTTAGAAAGACAGGCCGGCACACTGCTGTCCTTGTAGCAAATTAGTGTCGTGTCGGTCGCGAAAGTGTCGTTCAAACGAACAAATCTTTTAAGTGAACGAAGTGAACGAAATCACTTCAGGAACTGATTCGTTCCCTTCTCAGTTCAGTTGAGCTCAGCCGCGAGCATGCCGGCGGGGAGTGGAACTGCCGCGACTCACACAGAGAACTGTGAGGACGTAATTCACGTTTGCGGTGTGATTCATTCATGATTCGCGAACCTACTGCATACAGAGAACTGTTGCTGAGGACGTGATTCTTGTTCACGTACTGTGCTGAAAGCGACGCTGTGTCACTCACCCACTCACTCAGGGCAGAGGAGATGATTCACGTCCAGTTACCGTACTGCTAAAATTAGCGCTGTGTTGCTAACATCTGTGTAGCATCATGTTAAGTGATTTTACTGCACAGTAAAAGTCACTCACGTTCGCGAACGTGATTCTCAGCAGGTAACGTAATTCACGTTCGCGCCGTCACTCACGTTCGCGAACGTGATTCGTGTTCACGCTTCATTTTAAAAAAAATGTAATTTCCACAGAGTTGTGAAAAATTACACAGATTTGTCGGGTGTTGATGGCGTGTCAGTGCAAAATGTAAGGTACTGTAATGCCCTACCATAAAATCAGAAATTTGTGTGGCCACAAATTTCAGGTGATCAAGAGTTAGATTAAAAAAACATTGTAACAAAATACACACCAACTACACTTTAACTGATTCATCAACAGCCTTTGAGACACTGAGGCCTCTGCTAAGAACTGAAGCGTGATTAATTGTTGTGTACCATTTGTTAATGATGGTTCTCACAAACTGTCTCTAAATAAACACAAGAATTATAAAACATTGTGGGGAAAAAAAGCTAAAAAATGTCACATGATCACATGGCAAGAATAACTTAAAAAAACCAAACATTTATACATGAATCCCCTGTCATCCCCATACTCATCCCTTTATACCTGGTATTAAAATGCAGTCTTGTAGTGTCGCTGGCTGCCATTTCCGGCCCAGAAAAAATTTGGTGGGGTCAAGTCTGTGGATAATTGCAGCCTAATGCAAAGCAGGCAGCTCAGAACACAGGACATGTGAAGAGGAAACCCTCTAATCACTAGTGAGATATGAGATATTTTGCATCAGCAAAAAGCCAGAGCTGTGTAAAGTTTTTTCATGAAGCCAAACCTTCTGCAACCTGCCATACCGGTAAAAACAGGTTCCTGTAAGGATTCATCTCTTACTAGTGATCAGACGATGTCCCGTTTTCAGTTTTAACCCTGCGGTCACCGCTCCATGGTCTTGGAGTCCACAACACTACTGTGACGAGTAATAGTCAATCCAAACCGAATAATCTGAAATTGAAAGGAATTAGTTGCTAAATTGATCAAATAAGTGCAGTGGAGTGAAAGTGTTAAGTAGCAGAACATGTAAATACTGAGGCCTCCATAGCTCCAAAATGTGCACAAGTACAATACATGAGTAAATTGTTGTTAGTTACATTCAACTTTGAGAATAAGATTTTCATTTTATTTTTATTTTTAAGTTTTTCCTGTAAATGTATATCCATTTCAGTTATCAATTATTGGTGTCCTGGATTGCTGATCATCAGTATCAGGTTCAGCACTGGAAAAAACACGAGTCGACCCCCAGCTGAAATAATGTATACCTGTAAATGTTCTTATACTACTCTTCAAAATATTCTGAGACATTTTTGAAGCTATTTTGAAAAAAGGCTCCCTCCTCTATTCACACTGTTTCTTTTTCTCTGTCTCTGCTGTACCACTGTGCCTCGTCATCCTCAGCAAGTGAGAGACAGTCAGAGAAATGGAGAGGAGAAAGAATATTTAAACAGATTCAGATTTTCCTTCAGAAGGGTTTCACAGTGATAATCCCCATCGAGAGGCTGAAACACACGGCAGTGGTATGCACAGACTTGCAAAATTATTTATATGCAAAGCATAATGCAAAGCATAATGCAAAGCATAATGCAAAGCATAATGCAAAGCATAATGCAAAGCCTAATGCAAAGCAGGCAGCTCAGAACACAGGACATGTGAAGAGGAAACTCTCTAATCACTAGTGAGATCTGAGATCTTTTGCATAAGCAAAAAGCCAGAGCTGTGTAAAGTTTCACTAACCAGCCAAACCTTCTGCAGCCTGCCATACCGGTAAAAACAGGTTCCTGTAAGGATTCATCTCCACAGGATCTCACTAGTGATCACACACTGTCCTGTTTTCTATTTTATACCTCAAATATTCTGAGAAAATCCAGGAGCTATTTTGAAACAAGACTCCCATTTATTCATGCTGTTTCTCTTTTTAGTTATCATAACTTGTTTCTGGCACTGAACAGAAGTTATTCGGTCCTGCACAAAACGCTGAGTGCCATAGATCTTGTTCAATAATGATTCGAGCAAAAAAACAAAACAATTTTGATGTGTTATCTTTTATAAAAAAAACAAAATCACAGAATTGTGAAAAATTACACCGATTTGTCGGGTGTTGATGGCGTGTCAGTGCAAAATGTAAGGTACTGTAATACCCTACAATAAAATCAGAAATGTGTGTGGCCACATTAAGTGATCAAGAGTTACATTAAAAAAATATTGTAACAAAATACACACCAATTGCACTGTAACGGATTCATCAACAACCTTTGAGACACTGTAGCAACTAATAATGTAATAATGGCTCATAATGTAATAATTTCAATGTAATAAAAGTTCATAATGGAATAATCGGCTCATAATGTAATAAAATCACAGTTGCATAACGTAATAAGGGCTTTGCGCATAATGTAATAATGTAATAACTTATTACATTGAAGGAGAACTTCCGGTAGCCAGACCAAACTAGTCAATCCGTCGAGCGTGCACTTACTCCCTCACTGGCGGAGACGGAAACGTAATCCAGCATTTGCGTGTTTATGTTCATAATGTACATGTCCATGTTACAGCCTGTCATGAGCCATGAGCCTTACAATAGCCTGTTAAGCCTGTTAAGTGTACACTCGATGGATATGCTAGTTTGGTCTAGCTACCGGAACACACGGATGTCAACAAACAGGTAAGTAGCTCCTTGCACAAACACACTATTTTAACTATTTTTTAATTCAGTTTGAGTCATACATGCTACAGTGCTGTGTTGTAAGGTGTCTGCTGATGTTGCATAACTTTTGGTGTGAGATGTGGAGCATGTTAAGATGCTTAAAACACAGTGCAAAGTTCTGACCCCATGCTGTTAGCGTTCAATGCTAAGTCTCCGTTCACGGAGCTCTGTAATGGTTGGACCAAATTTGTTCGCGTCTTTGGTACTGGCAAGTCAAGGGTAGCTTGAGCAATGAAGCTGCATATTTAAATCGACCAAAGTTCTCCTTTAAGAGCCTTATTGATACTACTCATAATGTAATAATGCAACACTTTCCTCACTATATGAGCTATTATTACATTATGAGCTGTTATCATCATTGTTACTTCTGCCATCCTTGCAGGGGTGGAAGGAAACACTTTCATCTGTGTCTGTCTGTCAGCAAGATCACACATTTCTGCAAACATGGTGGAGCATCAGCCAGGGGTGCCGCCAGGGATTTTGGGCCCTGTGAAAAGAAATCTCATTGGGCCCTTGTATAGGCTGGCGAAGACATTTGATGCTGTTTTATATAAAACTTTGCATTTTAATGATATTTTTGACTATCATTCCCATATTTGTGAAAAGAACCTTGTAGTCCTGCATGCAGGTCTTATTTATCTCCACAACTGTAGACTCACAGGTGGTGGCTTTGGATTTTGGGTGAAAAAGGTGCATATATGAGGCTATATGGTCGTTGCGATTTAATCTTTTGATTTACAGAAAATATAAAAATTTCTCTGATTGTACTGAGAGTTGTATTGAGTCACACAGTCTGCATGCACCAGAAATGTTCTCCTCTGTTCCTACTGCAAAGCAGGAAGGTCAGAGTCCCAAACTACTGACCAAACATTTTACTTAAGTGATAGCTGAATTTGAACTAAATCATATATAAACATACATGTGCTCTTTTTATTAAAAAAACTGTTTTTTAATACATTAAAATCATTCTGAAATAAATATGGATTATAGGCTATTTTTATTTCATAGGGGGCTGACTGACTGCTGCTGCTGATGCACTTGACGTATCTCTTCGAACAACATGTTTATTTTTATTATACTCTGCCTCATTGATCATTATGTGAGAAAATAATTTGTGTTTGAATTTCTGTCATTAATAAATATTTCCTTTTCTTTTTTGTAATGGTAAAAAGGGCAAGAGAGACAGAAATCTTCAGACTCCCTGCAATGATGCTAACTGTCATGTCACTGAACACAGTGTTGCTCACCTTCTTCACTGGGACAGGGAGGGACAGTTATGGGGAGACTGGGCTGCTGCTGACTCATCTGTTGTTAAGTCTGCTAAAAGGGGCAGGGAAATGATTTAATATGAATATCTTGCTAAACGTTTCCCTGCACTGATTAAATGTTGATGAACTGTAGGCTAACACTAGTCTGTAGCTAGCTAGCTTATTTTACTATGGACATTAAGCCAGCAGGTTAATACAACTCACAGACTGATGGCTACCCACCTTTCTTGGTGAAAAACTGGGTTACAGATTGACACCCTTTCCTTTGCTGATCCTCTTTCTCTTTCCTCTCTTTCCTTTTTTGAAAACCAGATTTTGATTTAGGGAACATTGTGATGACCCTCTGGCGCATCAACTGACTGACTGCAACTAAACACCGTCACTAATAAGTGCGCTAAGGCAGGACCAAACCATTTCATGCAGATACAGGGGGGTGGTGGGTCAATATGGATGTTTACTTTTTGGTCAATGGGGATATTTAACTTTTACTGCCAAAAACAAGTAAAAACAAAGAGATCAGTAATTTTATTATTAGATTTGAAATATATTCAATGATGATGGTTTAATAATTTCATATTAGTTTTTTATTTTTACTTTTTTATTTTTTATTTTTACCTATTTTTGGAATTGTCCTAACCTTTCCCCCCCAAACAGCGCCCTGGCATCAGCCAACTTAGGTGCCATATATTGTACCTCCACTCCCAATGAGCGGCAGGCCTCATAAAAAGGAAGAGAAGCCTAATTGTTTAACACATCATCCTCCATAGGTCAGATCCATGGTATAAAGGCCACAACTGCACACACTGAAATCTAGAATGCACTTATTGGCAGAGATCTGTTTTTGTGCTTGACTATGATTTGTACATAGGTGGCACGACAGTTACCAACTCAAAAGCTGGCAGGAAAAGAGGTTTGATTAGGGAAGAAGGAGGGGGACTGTAGTTCATGTAGTTTAAAAGAGCACTTTCTTTGCTACAATAACTAATAATAACTTTTGCAATAAAAGCACATGTAAAATTGTTCTTTTCAAATAAGTAAGTGAACACTCTTTCCTTCCACACAACCTGACAAAGACCTTCCAGTCAAAATGTTGCCATTTTTTATTGTTGGTCTTTAATGCCAATTTAATAAAGGCTTTGAAACATTATTTTCCTACTACCGGTACTTACGTTAAATACATGATACAAACAGTATAACTTTCCAACTTTTAGACTGATCAATTGATACTAGAGTGTGTTATGTATAGTCACAGTCATGCGGTGGCAATGTAGTTATTAGCTTATATTTATATAGCTTATATTTAGCTTATATTTAGCATTTTTACACTTTCTTTAGTTATTTTCATTGGTCAATTGACCCCAGAATGCAAGAAGGTTGGCCTTAACCCCACCCCTGATCTCACTCATACATCCTCGAGTCCTCAGGAACACACCCACCGAGTGCGAAGCAGATCAGATGAACGTTTTGCGAGATAGGCTAAGGACAATTACGTAAAGGCACACAGCCTTTTGTACCCATTGTACACTATACATGTTGGCCAACTACACCAAAAGGCCACAAGATGACACTGTTGTTCACTTATTAAGGGGTCATTTTGCTTTACTCCACCATAATTATGTGCTCATTTATCTTTTGTTATACATTTTGTGCTTAACCTGGATTGATACTGAAGTTTTTGTGCCCCAACAAAAGAGCTTGGTAGTTGTTTTTTCTACATTTTTGCAATACATATGTTTAAAGTCTTAAGAAGAAAGATTAGTCTATATCTCGAGGTTACATGTGATATTCCCCTGCAGTCTTATCCCGACTGAGAAGATGATAGCTGTGCCTCTATCAACGGCAGTGAATCATCAGATGTTCTGGTTTTGAGGTCATAGATGGATGTTTGAAGATGCTGTCTGTGCAGTCAGATATCATTTTGTTTTAATGTCACATAACCTCAGAGACACAGGCGTCTGTCATCAGAAATGTTAACTGACCAGGCTGAGTGGTTGTTAGTAGCAGCATCAAGATGTTATGACCGTGATTAAAAAGCAACTTCTGTTGAGTTAAAACACAACATGACTGCTGTGTAGCAGTGAAACAAAAAGTCATAATCAATGCTGTTAAATTGAATAGATTGACTTTTTTTCCGGGCGTACTACTACTTCTTCCAAGTATCGGTGCTGTGTCCTCTAAAAGAACATATTCAAGGACTCGCAGCCTCAGCATGTGGGTGTTTCTCCATTGTAATGCTACTGTTCCCTTACTGCCTGAGTTCCAGTAATCAGCCTACCAACCAGTGAAGTCCAGCTGCTTTTGTTCACTCAACGGTGCTTTCATCCACACGTGAGGGAACAGAAAGAAAAGCCTCTTGGCCCGTTAGACTAAGCTGTGAACCGCTTCCCTCCTGGTTTGCATTAGTAACCACTGCAGATATTTGGGATACCTCATCATCTCTGAAGTCCTTGGCCATTCAGTCCATACTGTTTAAATTGTCAGTGTGATTGACAGGAGGCCCACACACAGCTCACATGCTCTAAGCTGCTGTTTCACTACGGTTAACCGGCTCTGACGATCAAAGCCACGTCTTCGTTTTGGTTTCTTGAGCCCCTCACTGAAGGAGACCATTATTTGGATCAATACAGCTTACTGTTCAGGTCTGCTTACATATCAGATTTCAAATTAACCATTGTAACTCTTTATAACATGACACGACAAGGTGTGTGGGAGGAACTAAGTTGTTGCACACATTAGATAAATTTAAAAGATAAATCTGAGGAGTCGTTAGATGATTATGAATGAGGAGATGATTATTTGACTTTCTGTTTTTTAGGTTTGATGTGACTTCTGTATAGACTTGTGATCTGAAATGTGAATTGTTCCCATAATGACACAGCTTTGTAAGGGCTGATAAGATAAAAAGGTTGGAAACGAGCGGTTTAATCTTTAACAATGAATACTTTTTGAAGAGCTCATTAAATACTCTTTAGGTAAAATCCTAAAATGAACAGTAAATGGCAACTATAAAAGGATAATATTTCCCACTTAAAGCTCATTTTCATTACAATAAGTGATAAACATCTTTGTATTCCAACAGTTTACTGCTCATGCAGTAAAAAAAGAAATGATATTTTCTGGTATACCTGCCCACTTTATTCAACCAGGACAGAGAAGACGGGTTCCATGTGAGATTCTTGTTATCTGAAGGTCGCTGGTTCGATTCCCCATGGTCTGCATGTCGAAGTGTCCTTGGGCAAGACACTGAACCCCAAACTGCTCCTGATGTGCTGGTCGGCACCTTGCATTGCAGCCACCGTCATCAGTGCATGTATGAATTACTGCATGTCACTTTGGAAAAAAGCGTCTGCTGTTTACCGGCTACCTCTGAGACAAGTGAAGGAAACACTTGAAGAAAAGAACGATACAAAGAGAGCCGCCTCACAAACATAAAGGAGTTGTGCAAGTGTGGTGGCGAACGAGGGAAGCAACACTATTTTATGATGTTTGGCATTCAAATGGACACCAACATTTACACCACATAAAATTTGGCCAAATAGTCTTTAGTCCAGTAGTTCTCTAGTAACAGGTCACAGCTAGAAGTTGACAGTCTCTTTGAGGGGTCACAAGTCAGAAGAGTTTAAAATCAGTGTATTAGAGAGGAAATCACTGAAGTAACAACAGAGCTTTAAATACATTTTATTTTCACTGATCAACAACACATCAAAACTGACGAAACTGCGTAAGATTAATTCTTAATTCACTTCATTTGATTCTATAATTTTACTTTCATTTTGTGTAAGAACCGATGACAGTGACCTGAACTCATCAGCCCATTATTGCCTGTTGCAGAGCCCAAGTCGCTACAAAGGGGCACTTTATCGCCGAATATATCCAGTATACAGCAATAATCCTGTGTTTACACCATCTTTTTTAGCAGCGATTAGGTGTCCCACAAATTTCCTTGGACAGATACAACGTGAACTACCATTTATCCTGACTCACATTCACTCATTTTTACACCAACTGTCCGTCATGTGCGCGCAGTGTAAATATTAGCTAAACATAGTTAAATGGCAGCTGTTGTGTAACAGAGTGGAGGCCTTGTGACTGATGGGAGATTACGACTGTTTTGAGCTGTCACCATCAGACCTCAGCTCTGGACTTCATCCACCACAGGCTCAAATGAAGCAGTGCTTTTCTGCCATCAATCAGCCAGCTACATTAAAGTCATCAGACCATGCATTGGAACACTGAAATGAGTTAAAACCATGCAACTGGGTGGTATAAAGTAAGCTCTGTGTATGTCAGCCATACCAGATGTATCCCAATCTAAACAAGACATGTCGGTGAGCTTCGCTTTGTTTCATCTTAACGCTGTGAAAACATCTCCACAAGGGGAAGCTGTTCAGGAAATACGCGACCCCAAGCTTTTAAACAACACATAATAACTTAATGATCTAAAGAGGTTGTAGAATTGTGTCCTTAGAGGGAAATATAATCGTCTTCAAAGCACGGAAACCTGGAGATATGAGATTTTTTAGGTGACAGGGCTGATGGGCTCTCTCCATTAAACAGAGGAGAGGCCTGCAAAACACGCGCTATGTGTTTAGAAAAGCACTTGGTGAAAGCCAGTAAAGGAAACAAAGGGAATCCATGCATGCGTCATACTCAATGCTTCACTCCTTAACTTTTTCCAACATGTAATTTTGCACCTATTATTCTTTCTCCGTACACTAAATGATCAAAAAAAAGGTCAACAGAACATGAGGTAAAGTTAGTAAATAACCTCAGAGCTTAAGCAGTATTTCATTTGTTCACTAAAGTCTCATCTGACCTCCTCTGCTGAGTGTTTTCTCTCTCAAATGCATTCTTACATGAGCCATAATGAAAACAGTGTGTGGGGCAGATAGTGCTCTGTGTTTATGGAGACACAGGACTCTGGAAGTCAATTAAATGCTTTTGGCCTCTCATAAACAGCGTTCTTTGAATTCTGTATTGTGTTGTGTTCAGGGTCCAAAAGTAGAAAACATCCTTCAGTCTAGAGATGAACTTAAAGGGTGATTTGTCCTAAAATTTCCACTTTTTTATCCATGATACAACATATGTGCTTCATATTCATCTTGAATAAAGCTGTATGTGCTCATTCATCTCTCATCTCCTGCTGCTTCTCTTGTCGTCTCTAGAGAAAACGACTGGAAACTGTTCGGTTTCACATAATTTATTACATTTTTCAAAAAAACAAAACAACACCAAAAAAGTATGAAATGCTTGAACAAAGCTCAGAGAATTCTTTCCTCACAGTATGAAAATGACAGAGAAATTACATCTACTGCATACATTTTTTTTTTCAATGTCCACAGCAGCATCGATGATGTCAAGGTTAAAAAGGGATGTGATCCATCTGCTGTTCACACACTGTGTCTGTTGGTGCAAAGGAGCAAATTGTGCACAGTACATTACTGAGTAATACAAACATACACAATAACATGTGGTGAAACAGGAAACACTTCACTTTAACTTCCCCTGTTAGAGTGTGTTGAGACATTATACAGTATAAACATCAAATGAACGGTTCATAGCACACCAAGTTGAAGTTCTATGCAGATATAAGCATTTATTTACATGAGTCAACAACTTATAACTCCCCCTGTGTCACCAAAAAGTGGAGACTGGCAAATAAACAACAAATGACAATATAGTGAAACACAGGTATAACATATCTTTATAGGAGAATATATATTGTTGACAACATTGTACATCCATAAACACTATACAGTAGTACTCCCCAAGACCTGTAAACACACTTTAATGTGTAAAAATGGTGGAGTTACCCTTTAAAACGTCCTTAATTTGCTTATGACAAAATTTTAGTGAGTTATAAATCCATTTATGAAATGTTTATATAGAAGTCATAAAATAGGGTAAAGAAAGGTGTTACCCTGAAGTATCACAAGACTTTATTTTAGCTGAATTAAGCCTCGCAATAGAGCTGTTAATAGTCAGGTTTCCATTCAAACGTAGCACAAATGTGTTTCTGGTCACTACCATTGTTGCATCAAGATAAACAGTGTACGGAGCTAATTAACCAATCAGGTGCCATTGACAACCCCACAGAACTTGAGCGTCAGTCAAACCCCCGAAAAAGACAATGATGGAAATGTGAAAGATATGTTTGTGGTTTTATGTATCAATTCGAGGACCGTTAGTGTTTTTTACCAACACTTTTTCAGTTGAACTTGATCACATTTGTACTTTTGTTGAAACACCAAGACTTCAACCTCAGCTGAAGGTAAAAAGTGTTTCCAATACATATTTTTATGTGCAAAGTGGCCGTAAAAAGCAGGTGGATGGAAACACACTTTAAATGAGTTGTTGGTTTTATTGTCACTTTTGACATACTGATACATGTGACCACACATCCAAGATGGTTTCCAAAGACCTGTAGCGCTAATGTAATCAGATTTCAGCGAACGAACTTTCAGGAAACGTCTGAATAGAATTCTGCCGGACCAATCTACAAAAGAGGATCTGTTGTGCAGGTGGGGTCAGACTGGGGTCATTGAACAGACTGTCAGCTCTGCAACTTTCAGGTCCCATCTCTGCAATTCCACACATCCTGGGCTGCCTTCAGGTGTCACTAGGTGACTTGTCAGATTCTGAATGCTGCATTTAGAACAAAACTTAAATGTCAATGATAACAGTGCAGATTACAGTACATACAGTTTATGTACTCAACATGCAACATTTACACAAGTCATTGAAGTCTTTTCAAGATGGCAGGCAGTGATTATCACAGAGAAGTGAACTAAAGAACTGATGCGTCCTTCATTCCTCAGACTTATGTTTGCCTTTCCTTGTGCTTTTTTGCGTCTCCACCGACCCTGTCGGCCTCCGCTCTGAGCTGCTCCAGGTCCTCCTCTGAGCTGCAGGCACTGTGCTGCATCCCCCGGGAGAAAATCCTACGACGAGATTGTGCGCTGAGGTCTAGTAAGTCAAAGGAATCGGAGGAGAAGAGGCTGTCCTCACTCACCACGCTGGAGGGGCGGCTGCGGCGTCCCTCAGCTCCCCCCGTGGCGTGGAGGAGCTGCTGGAGGGCCTCGGGGAATATCGACGGGGCTGAAGAGTGGTGGTCATCAGGAAGATCCAGACTGCGAGAGAACTTGCCGTTACGTTTGAGGATGCCCTTCCTTCTTCTCACGGCCTCCGTGCGCATGGTGGGGCTGTCTTCTGCAGCTGGGAGACGGATTTGCTGTTTGTGGGAGCACGAATCACCTGCATCACTGTCTTTACCTCCCGTTCCAGAGATTCTTCTCTCTAAAGATGAACCATAACCCGACTCCCCTCCATACAAGTTCTTTAGTATCCCCTTCTTGGGCATTTTGGATGAGGGCTGACTGAATGTAGAGGGAGTTGGCAGACTGGTGGACAGCACATCAGTGTGTGTGTGGGGAAGTGTGTGTATTCGATAAGGCTGGGGAGCAGCCATACATAGTTGTGAGGGAGAGGTTTCCTTAGGAGGGCTGTGAAAGACCAAGTCAAAACTCCGCTGGGGTTTGAGAATACCTTTAGGTTTCTTTCTTTCAGCGGTGGAGGTGGCGGAGATCGCAGCAGAGGAGGCAGCTGACGAACAAACACCACCGCAAGCTCCCAGTGCAGTCTGGGGAATTGCATTCTCCTTGCGAGACTTCCTGAGGCTCGACTTTCCCCCACGTATCCTCCCTCCTCCTCCTCCTCCTCCTCCTCCCCCTCGGTCGCTCTTAAGCGGTAAGCTGAAGTAAAAGGGATGGGGAGCGAGCTGTGGCGGACAGGAGGAGTCCGAGGGGAGGCACTCGGGATCAACCGTCATGCTGCCGGTCGCTGCGACCCGATTCTGCCAGTCGATGTAGCGAGCCAGCAGCGGGGAGGGGCACTCTTGATGCGGGGATGAAGGGCAGTCACACACACTCTCTTCATATCCCCAGTTCACCCACCAGTGGTTGGCCACGTCCTCTATCGTAGCCCTCTCGTCCACACGCACTGTCAACAACCAGTCGATAAGAGCACAGGCGTCTGGAGGGAGCAGAGTCGGCGGTTATTTATAGCAGCCACACCAACCAAAACAATGTAAATTAGCTGAATGAATGTAGGACAACACAAAAAGCAATTGCATCGGACAGTGAAGGTTTACCTGAGGGGGGGTTGGGCCTGCGGTAGCGGCCCTGTCTGATTTGCTCTGTGAGCGTGCTGTGGCTCGCACCATCAAATGGCATGCTGCTGTACACCAGGGCGTAGAGCAACACCCCCAGAGCCCAGCAGTCCACCTAGCACACAAAAACACACACACAATGAAGACTATACATTGCACATTACTATGATTTAACCCTCGTCAGCATCAGGTGCCACACATCATTGATGATTCAGAACCCTGTGTCAGCCTTACTCATTTATAAAACACTTGTCTGGGAAAGGATGAATCAGAAAACACCACCTCAGGAAGTGTAGCTGTTTTTGTCAATGATAAAGATGTTCTTGGATAAATCCCATTCACTGCACTTCACTGGTCTCTGAGGGTTAATACAATGAGGTGCTGCATGATTTGATGTCATTTTAAGTGAGGAATAAATAAATGTTGTTAGGACTGTCAAAAAATGTGCCTCTTGTTTTAATTTCTAGAACATTCAGCGTCACAAAACCTGATATTTGAGATGCTGAAAACTAGATTTCGCCTGACCCATTTACTGAGGTTCTTCTGCAGTATATGCAAAGCTAAATCAGTACTTTGGAGATACACTAATACATATGTATGCAGAAATTGACCAAATAATGAGAAAGGTGTCGCTAGTGGTAGTGAACGAATACAGAATCATCTCCTGACTAGTTCTCCTCTGCACTTTACCACCTCTCAACTATTTGTTTTGGTTTTACAGCAGTTCACTATTGGTTTTGCTGCATTGTTCAAGTCAACATACATAATCAGGCATCAATCGATATGAACAATACACTGTGGTTTAATGACATAAAGACTAACAAACTGTGTGTCAGGAGAAAAAAGGTGTGTTGACCCACCTCTGGGCCCTGGTAAGGCAGCCCTTTCACTATCTCTGGGGCAGCGTAGAGCGGACTTCCACAGTAAGTCTGCAGCAGAGAGCCCTTCTGGAAATGATTGGAAAGGCCGAAGTCAGCCAGCTAGAGAGGAGCAGAGGGGATAAAATAATTCATTTAGATTGTAATGATTTTGTGTCCGGCCTATTTGATCACACTGGACCCTTCACAAATGTCACTTCCTCGTTTCCTTCGACAGCCACACTCATCCTCACGCAATCCAGATTCCTGTGCGGTGATTACCTGACGCAAACTCCTACCCACGTGGCAAAAACACAATAACTAAAAGCCATTCCGTTTTCAGGGGGCCAAAAATAGGTATGCAGAGCTTTTGCCAGAGTAAGTGTGAGTGAGGAAAAGCGAAGAGGGGCCAAAAACATCAGGCTGCTTACGCTCACGTAACGGAACAATCACTCACTCGAGGCGGCGAGAGCCATACGCAGACATGCAGAGGCTCCTCTCTATCTGAAGAGATTATTCGCATGAACACCAGCCCTCTATCAGCCCCGCCGGCGTTAAAAATAATCAGTGTGACAGCTTTATTTCCGTGGCACAGAGGTTCGGGGAACAGAGACCTCACAGATGGATGATGACAATATGTATACAGCAGTTCATTTCGTAAGTATGTGGTTTATACAGCTCTACTTTGTGTAAGCTGCTCTGTGTCCAGCAGTGCCATTTCATTTTGCCACCAGAGATACATCTGTGTGAGGCTCCTGATGGCATTCCTCAGTGTTGAGTGCCTTGTATAAGACACACTCTTTCTCCTAAAGCCTACATATTAATGACAACTTTATAAATGCCTAGGCGTTACATGGTCTGTTAGAGAATCCACAGTCTCTCATGCTGGACTGAACCAGATCACTGGTTATTGTCCTGCAGTGCCTCGCAGTCTACTGGGGCAAATTTCTGAACTGTCTTTGGAGATTCCTGTGATAACATGATGTGAGAAGAAAAGTGAAAGTGTCTGTGTTCTGTTTGTCTGAGCTAAGATCAAATCTAATTTGTGTTTGTACCTCTTTTCCAATGAATCTATCAGCTGATTCAGTCTGGTCAGAACAGGAACCTTTATTGCTTCTCTTTCTCCCATGTTTCCTTTCGTCTCTCTACTGGTGCTATCTATAATAGTACATGACTATATTAAACAAACTCTTAGTTCAGAAAACAGAAAAACAATTCACTCGCTGCAACTTTAGAGATAAAATCAGTCAACGGCAACCATTAAAAGAACAATTTGGTAAAAGTTTATTGTAAAATTAAAACCTGTCAAGATAAACATTTAGCCACATGTGCCTACAATTTTATCTGGTTGGTTTTTACCCTTCTACTTCACTTGTTTTGGAGCATGCCGCAATTCCATTTTGCTGTCAAGTTCCAGAAAATGTTTTGTGGACCATGCAAGTTCACCTGATTTTCCGTCATCATGGGGCTGAGTGGAGCGATGACTGTATTTTAATTTCTTGGTGAACTGTCCCTTTAGGCGGCTATTGTGCACACATAACACGTACATGCATTTCATGGAGGCTTGGGCATTTCCTGCAGTGGTTGCTGCAAGGGGCCAATGTGGTGAACCTGAGGTTCACAATGAATGAAGAGCCGCTGAGAGGTATGGTGTTTTCTTTTGACGGACAGACGGAGCGAACTTAGAACCCTCCAACTGGCGCGATTGCCATCAAATTCCCTGCATTCCCCTTTGGCCGTACACAGCTCCCATATATGGAGAGGAGTACCCAAATAAGGCAATAAATGACCCCTGGGTTCTTTTATAAGACCTGGCAGTATGTTTGTGCTGGTTCAGTATGCCAGGTTTAACAACACAGTAAAAATGAGTGTGGGCAGAATGTGCTCCAACGTCTGCTCTGAATGTGCAGTTTGTGTGCATCTTATTACCAGCTGCACTACGTGAGGCTTCATTCCAGCATGCTTAATACATATCAGTGGAAATATGTGGCATCTTGGAATGCATCGGTGTGTGTCACAAAGATGTACGCCTTCATGTTCCAAAACAAAAAAGTTTAACAAGGGTCTTCGGATGAGCCAGTGTGCTCAGGGCAAGCACCGCTTTCGTCAGAGGATTTATCTTCTTTTCATTCTGTCTTGTTTTTTTTATTTTCCTTCCTCTATTGGGAAGTGATATGAAGGCTTGTGTACATCTTATCAAGCTTACCTTTACGTTCAGATCTTGATCCAGAAGGATGTTCTCCAGCTTGAGGTCTCGATGCACAACACCGCTCTGCAAAGAGAGCAGAGGCACATGAGTTTACCGTCAAATATTTTACCTCTGCATGCAAGCACACCACTGCAGGGTGTGAAGTTTACAATATAAACCCAACCTGAGGTGCTCGGTGCGTTTTTCCGTCTTTTTATTTATAATTTTAAGACCATTAACATTCCACTCGGGCCTCGTGCTGCAGGGCCTCGAGAAAGGCTCTCGCTGTTTAATCGACAGGCGGGAGGAAGTGCTTTGTTTGGGTTAATTCATCTGATGAGATGTGATTTGATCTCCTGGCGGCATTAAGCACCTGGGAGCCAACGAGAGGCCACAACAGAGCGTGGACAGCTGTTTCGAGTGGGAGGAAGAGTTTGTTGCGGGATCACTCATGTCTCCTGGGTAGCAAATCGTAGAAGAGACAATGCTGCCACAGACAACGGTGGCCACCCAGGAAGCCGTCCATGTGAGGCAGCGAAACCTAAAACGCTGCTGTCAGTTTCTCTTAAAGCCGCGGGCTAATGAGCCACAATCGCCTCCATTCTTTGGTTAATCACATCCTCTTCAGAGCACTTAAGTGGAGGAAATGACCCCTTGACCTCCGACCATGTTTTGTGCACAGCATGTACAGAATGTGAGCATGAGAGTGTGCGCATTGCAGAGAGAAGGGGAAAGAAAAATCGTGAGCAAGAGACTCATGTGGTTAGCCAGGTTATTATTCTTGCTATTTTTAAACGACTATGAACACTGCGGCGGGGGGAAAA
The DNA here is from genome assembly GCF_900880675.1 of Sparus aurata. Lineage (NCBI taxonomy): Eukaryota > Metazoa > Chordata > Actinopteri > Spariformes > Sparidae > Sparus > Sparus aurata. The sequence continues at coordinate 16,056,017 of NC_044193.1, read as the reverse complement.
AAAGCATCAAATGACTCGGAATTATTTTCATTCTTTCTCTTGAAGCCTCGATAATCCCTCCGTGCGCCTTGCATACCTCAGAGGCACATTCAATAATTCATTCATGCCGGAACATTCATGTCTATTTTGGGACAATATTCAAGGGCACGAGGAGCACGAAATCCACCTCCCTGCCCTCTGTAAAGCTGCAGCAGCTGAGTGACCGGGTTTGAGGTGAAGGATTCACGAGGAAGCTCGACGGCCAAAATTAGACTGATATGAAAACAAAAACATCTCTGTCACGTCCAACTCAGCTGACTTCAAGGCACGCGTCCTCGCTGCTTCTGTACCGCACTCCTGTACTAATAGGATTGATGTATTTTACTTGATAACTCCTATTTTCTGGCACTGCAGTTGACTTCATGTACACAGCAATACAAACAAAGAGGAATTTGTTCCTTTGCCAGGACTTACAGTAAAGCGGAGGGCCAAAGGAAGCTCATTCAGGCAACTTGTTTGTTAAATGTGTCAGTGTGTGACTGTAAAAAACAACCAGGGGATAATGCGCTCTTAACCCAGAGAGATCTGAAAAACTCGAGTCAAGTTTTTCCTGCAGGATTAGGATTTAGTGGATTTAGTGGTACTGTATTTGCTTGTTCACAACTGAATGCCACAGCATAGAAACTCAACACGTGCCTGCATGTGGCTCCCGACTGAATTCCAGTTGTGTATTTGCAACATGTCATGGTGTGTGTGTGTGTGTGTGTATACCTTGTGGCAGTAGTGGACAGCAGATGTGATTTGTCTGAAGATGACTCTGGCTTCTGTTTCTGGCAGTCTCCTCCGCTCCTGGATGTAATCGTACAGCTCCCCCCTGCTGGCGTACTCCATCACTATCACGATCTTGTCCCGGCTCTCGAACACTGCACAGGACACATTTACAGCGCGGAGTTACGCAGATGTGTCTACATGAGTGCTGGTGCATGCTGCCTTTACTGTGCAACAATGGGAGCCGCTATTCTGCATGTGTAGAAAAAAGGGAGACATGAATAATTGAGAGGCTGGAAGTTTGCAATGTATGGATAAATGTTCAGGTTGTGTCGCAGTGGGGATTTTCTCCTGCTTCGCGCTGCAGCTGAGAAATATATCAATATTATAAAATCAGTGATATTGTTACATCCTGATATGGCCAAAGTGTCGTGCTTTCCTTGTTTCAAAGGGTGCATTACAGTAAAGTGCTGTCCCAGACAAAAGAATCACTGATACCAACAATCAGAAAAATGCTGGATTGGCATATCCCTAATGGGCGCTGTCGTACTACACTCCAGAGTAATGTGATAAGGAGCATGACACCCATTTTTCTCTCACAACATCACCGATCTGTACCGAGAATAAAAAGTAATGACTCACAAGTATATTTTTGGGACCTGTGCACCATGTGCGTGCGCTGTGTCTGCAGACCTACCCTCGTGGAAGCGTATGATGTTCGGGTGCCGGAGGGAGGCGGTGATCTCGATCTCTCGCTGGATGTGAATCCTGTCCAGGTCGTCTGATATGCGCTCCTTGCGGATCGACTTGATCGCCACCTGAGGGGGGAAGGCAAATTATCAAATCTGCGCTAGCTTATTTGAACCTTTGTGTTCAAATCACACGTTTTGATCACTCTAGTGCTTAAGTGTAGAAAGTCAACCTTTAAAAAGTTCAACAAAGCTCTGAAGGTCATGTTTCCACAACAAGAAAGCAGCTGTAGGTTATCGGAGGCGCATGTTCCCCTAGTGACACAGCAAGCCTTGTTGCTGCTGCCAATTTTCACAGAAGACCCGGTGCCAGTAAACACAGGATCCTATTTCACTAGCTCCTCTGAAAACACATCATTTAACCTCTCTTCTCCTTCCCCTCCCTCACAACAACTTGATATACCAATAAGGACAAACACACTGGAGAAAATGCAATAGTATAAATGCAGACCTGCATGAAAACAAAAATATACATACTGCTTGGTACACATATACAAACATACCCAAATCAAATCTGTAGGTATTAGAGGTGATTATGAGGGTTTTAAGGCCTGGATGGTGGAGAGCAGATCTCCTGTGATCTGAGCACGCTCAGAGGCAGAAGGTTGACAGCTGCACTGTTCACACTCTACTTCATTAATCCACTGCTGTACCCCAATGCAACCCGCCAAACCACCAAACACACACATAGACACCGAAACGCGAGCCCCTAAACGTCTTTGGTTGGAGTTGCTGTCACCAAAATGGCACCGTACACAGACAAATAGGCATCAGAGTGTCCTAATTAGGAATAAAGAAAATCAGCAGAATGTGCGGATGAGGTTCCAGGACGACTTTGAGGGGCTGAAATTCTAACATAGCCCTGATCGTACCGCTGCACAACCCTGTTGACCCCTTTAATGTCCCAGCGGATGAGCAGGGCCTCTCCTCTGGGCCACAACTCCAGCATTCTCAGCTGCCGGGGAAAAACGTCCCTGAGACTTTGGAAGACACAATTCACACGCTCCATCAACTGCCATAGTTATGCAACACACAAGACAAACACACTCCAGGGACTCGACTGTGACGCTATCCAGTGAAGGAGAACATTTTTTAGGCTTGTATCTTTTCGTTATACAAGCGATGAGATACGAGGGTTTTGTGTGTGTGAGTGTGTGTGTATGTGGCATCTCCATCCAGAGGTGCTGGCTGCTGGGTCGGAGATTAGGCCATGCATATTCATTTGCTGTCAGCTGAAAGGGCGCATGTCTGAGCTCGGGGGGGCTATTAACGCATGTACGCTTGCATGCTCGTGAATGTTTTCTGACCCAAATACCTGCTGGCTGGGAAAGCAAAGTGAGAAAGGAGAAAGGGGAGACTATGAAATAAACTACAGGGATGAAGAGGGAGGACGTAGCTGGCAGCTAACAGGTGAAAAGAATGGATCAAGCAAGTCAAAGTGTGTGGACTCGGGGCAGAAAGGCTTGCATTCTTTTACCACTGCGACCATGGCATTGAGGCCATAAAGACGAGAGACACACTCCGGGTATTGTTCGGCCTTCGGGGCACTAAGAGCATTTTTTAAATGGGCATATGTGTGAGAGCGGAAGTGTGTGAATGTGCGTGTATGATCTCACCCTTCTGCATGCAAATGTGCCGCATATGCGTCATGTCTAAGCGTGACCTCCAAAGTAACAATGTCTCACTGTTCATCCTGCGTGTGAGATATCGGCCGAAAGCGCCAAACGGTAACAGGATGCACGGAGAGTCACATAAGAAGATATGTGTGTGAGTCATGCGGATGTAATCAGATATTCTTATTAGCAAATGTGTGTAGCGGAGGAAACCAGAGGAGGAAACTGTCAGAGGAAAGTGACATGTTGTGATGGCAAAGCCAAGATTTTTGTTTTCCTTCCCACCTCTTCTTCATCTTCTTCTTCATATTTGTGTGCTGACATAAACTATTCCCCAGCTCCATAAATCTTTAGATTGCTGACTTATTGCAGGCGTTTTGTCTGTGTGTGTGTGAAGTCACGACAGGGGTTGGGGGTGGCCACTGACTGACCTCCTGTCTTTGTATTCTTATGAATGCATCCACACACACACACAGTACAAGTACACATCAGCCCTGAGCATCGCCGAAGTTCCCTGCTGCATCTGTGAAAGATTTGACAGCAGGATTAAACAGGCTCCTTGCCAAGTAGACCGCTGACCTCGTCGTCCGGCTACAAACACACTCTTGTTGCCATAACGAGGAACTGGTACGACTGGAGTACTGCTTATTGATGACGGCAAAACAGACACGTGCAAGTAGGGCCGGACAATATACTGTTTCAATACCGATGTTCAAATGTACTCACGGAAATCTAAAACTGGCACGGTTGGCTTTTTTGTGGCAACATTTGAAGAGAAACAGCACACTATTCACTATAAAGCTGTAGTCAGCAGCAAAATCTCCCTGCCGTCTAGTGTTGACAAAATTATCTCTAACCCCATCTCTAAATATCGACTCTGATTATATGAAACCATTTCAATACTTATATTCATTTGTGGTTTGGTGGGAATTATGTGCTTGGCTCAGCGTAATGACTTCCCGTAGACTCCGCTGGTGATGACAAGACTTAAGGAGGTCACTGCTCTCTAGGGTTTGGTACCACTGGTAATTCGGTCTTGGTACCCAGCCGGGCCTTTTCTCAGTACTTTCCTCTCACTCAGATAGCCTCAACCAAGACAGTTTGGATATTTTTTATGTTTCACTCTGCGTTTCCTCAGGTTAGATGTGAAACAGTGCTCGGCAGAATCAATGTATTTCTGTCAGTGCCCTCAAAAGTAATGAGCCCAACCCCTCGGCCAACAGACAGTCATGCAAACATCTTACCCTGTAACAACCACAACCTGCTTATTTTACGCTCAAACAAACATGTTGACCATTTAGGTTTTAGAGTTGCTGGTAGTCAGATTTCCTTAAACTCAAGCCGGCTCTTCCCTCCTGTTTTCAATCTTTATGCTAAGCTAAGCAAACAAGCTGCCTCCTCGCTGGTATCAATCTTCTCAGCTAACATCTTGCTAGAAATAAAACTAAATAGGTTTCCCCAAATTGTCAAACTGTTGCTTTGATCTGACTCGCAACATGGTCTGGCTATTTTTGGTCTTCCTGCACAGCGGATCCCAATCCTCCGAAGAACCGATCAATTCATTTAGGATACAGGAACCAAAACACATCTGCGAGTGGGTTTTTGTTTCTCAGAAGTGATGTCACTTTTTAGAAAACATTTAACAGAACAATAACATCATAATTCATTATCTATTCAACTTTTTTAAACTCAGGCTACCAGCCAGTGTAAGTGACCTACAGCACAGAATAACAACCCTGCATACCTGAGACCCACATTCATCATCCTCTCCTTCTGTTCCTTCCTGTAAATTAGTCACATTCACCTCCTGCATCTCAGACATTCTCCTCTTCCTCCTCTTTTTTTCCTCCTGTCTCCTCCTCTACCTCCTTCCCGCACTAAAACAACAGCCCCCGCTCCCACCGGTCTTGTTTCCAAAAATAATGTCCGTTTTGTTTCAAGGAATCCTTGGTATGTGCTGGCTACTCGCTTAAAGAATTCAGCATTTTCCCCTTGTCCTACCGAACCCACTCACCCTGCGCAGACACACACGCACACACACTGCAAAGCTTCTTCTCTCTGCTCCCCTCTCTTTGTATATTCTTCATCAATCTCCTACCTACCCCTCTTTCTTTCTTTCTTTTTTTCTCCACTTCTCCCTCTCTCTCTCTTGAATGTAGATGTAGGTCTCCGAGTTACAGTGAAAGCAGCCCGAGGAATTAACCCAGTCTCACTCCCACAATCTGATTGCAAAAAAGATTATCCCTATTACAGTGTGTTTGTTTACTAAAAAAAAACAGAAGGGGAATTCAAGGCTGACGTTGGTATCTGTCTCTTTGTGCTCGGATCAGAGCAGAATTGTAGGGATTAAAACACCCCGACCCCGATCATTCAAAGCGTAATCCCGCAGCCTGGATATTCAAGAGTGTAAAGTTGAACTAGTACGTATCGTGTTATTGCGTCTGTCTGAGTATGTTCATGTGATGGTGTTGCTGGTGGAGGCGAGTCAGGCTCCTGCTGGAGGAGGCCTATTGTCGTAATTTTATCCCCTCTTGTTCAAGTGCTGAGTGAGTCAGACCAAAGGCATCTCAGGCTGGCAACACAGGAAGCAAGAACTGGGTTCAGCATCGGCCCACAAACATGCACGTGGATACGCACGCACGCACGCACACACACCATCCAGGAGCACTCCACCTCCGAAATTAATATTCAATGAGCAATGGGTAACACACAAACTCACCAGGAGGGCTGCTGAATACCTCCCAGGGAGACAAAAACATGATTAAAGGTGCACTGTGTAGACATTTTTAATCAGAAGAGAAACATTTATTTATGCCTAAACAAACTGAATAAACAACTCTGTTTTCATGACTGAATGAACACACAACACAATTTCACACTGTTTCACTTTGTTTGTACGTGGTGGACCCTGCCACCTTTCTTGCTTCAAACAGTGTTCTGGGGACCTATTTTTCCTCTGGGAACAGGACAAAAATGAATGTTTTCAACTTTGTATTATTACCTCATTAATATTGTACATATTCAAATTCTGAGTTTGATATTCTTCTCCATAACTACACAGTGCCCCTTCAACACGTCACATTATCTGCAGCTCTTGTGCATTATTCTGCACACTGTGCACCATCAGCAGCCTGTTTGATACCGCACGTTGTATATTTGACATCATGAGAAATAATCCCTAACTCACCGTCTTCAGGCTCGCTCTCTCCACCGCCTTCTTCACTTTCCCGTAGGTGCCTTTCCCCAGGGTCTCCATCACCTCGTAGCGGTGTTTCAAGTTGTGCTTGTGCTGGTGCTTCTTCACCTCCATCCGTCCCTCCGCCTCCGCGTCCGGGGTCGTGCAGGGACGGCGAGCACCCATCCTGCAGGTCTCCTCTCCGGCGTGGCGGCCGCCGGATGCCGCGTCCTGCAGACAGCCGAGCTCGGAGTGGTGGCTGGTGGTCATCGCGCCTCTTCTGTCCGCCTCACGTCTGCCCATCCTCTCTGCGCACCGTTGCGCACCTGTCACCGGGGACCCGATCCCCAAATTTAATCAGCCGAGGCGCGCGTCCTCGCCCATAGAGAGCGCGGTGAGAGCTGCAAACACTAGTCTGTGCTCACATTCAGACAGCGCGACGTTTTTCTCTCTCTCTTCTCCTCCAGCACAGCAACAGGAGCGATGGGAGCCACATGGTTTTCGGAGCGATGGGTGGAGCCTCCTCGATCCAGGCGCGTCACACTTACTTGGGATCGCTTTGGGTTTTCCTGAGGGGCTCGTATGGGCCCGTCTCCTCAGCAGCAGCAGCAGCAGCAGGGCAGAGAGGAGGGGAGGAAGGCATGCGTGGAATGTCATGCGGGGGTCAGACACTCACCCTGACTCCACCACTTCAGTCAGACGTGTTTGTTGATGCTTCGCCATGCGGTGAGTCGAGCGAACATAAATCTGGGAGGAAACTGTAAGACTCTGAAGTCAGAGAGAGAGACGAGTCATGGCATATCCCCTAGGGTTAAACATGTATTTGTTCTACTTCAAAAATCAACATGAGAGAGCCCACATGTGACATTTGAAAGGAAATACATATAGTATACAATTTTTCTTTAGGATGGCAAGACCACTATACAATAAGACTTATTAATGTTAAAAATGTCATTTATGTGTGCTTTACAAATCAGTTTAAAGCTCATTTATTTCTGTACAATTACACAATAAGAAAAGTACACTCCTGATAGGACTAAGTAAACCAATGTGGAAGTGCTCACAATCAACCAAGTCCTGTTACACAATGAGCATCTTATTATCTGCAAGGTTATGACATGGTTCTACTACCATTTAAAAAAGATATTAGACACAATTCAGTATCTCTTTGTGATTAAGCTGTCTTGTAAAGCGTTGCTACAAGACTGTCCTCGACAAAAAACAAATTGCACCATCTGTGAATTGCTCCAAGGAGCCCCGTGGAGATTTCTTCGATTGTTTACAGTCAGTGTTCGTCGGCAAAAACATGCAGACATGTTTTATGTCGAGTGTATTTCCTACATAAAACACTTGCAAAGTTTATTTTTTACTTATTTATTATGATTATTTACAATTTCTTGGGTTTATGTAACACTCAGATCCATACTAGGTAGCTGTTTTCTTCTTCACCCCCTTTTTTTTTAAGCCATTGCCTTTTGTTTTTCAAGTTTCATAACTTCATCATCGACAGTCATTCATTGTTATGTGTAATATTTATATGGTCATTTTATGGGAACTGTTTGGGAACAGTCCAGCTCTTTCCCTCTGTTTCCAGTCTTTATGCTACGCTAAGCTAAGCCATAGCGTCACGGTTAACGGACAGACGTGAGAGTGGCATCGTTCTGCTTTTTGAACTCTCAGGAGGAACCTAATAATAATCTCCCCACGTGGCAGCTATTCCTTTAAAATGCCAAATAGGTCCAGCAACCACAAACCTCCTGTGTTCACTCGATCAGTGAATGTTTTCTGTCTGAAGTAAACCCTGAGGAGGTGTGTGACACCACAGACTGCAGCGTACGTCTTAGGTCCGGCTAACAAACACTGGTTTCCTTCATACCCTGACCACAATCTCCCCCTCCTCTTCTCCACTCCACATTCCCTCAACTAACCCAAACCTTAAACACAGCAGTGGACGATGAGAAAACGATCATGTGAATAGTCATCTGGGTACAATTGTTGTTTTTTTTGGGGTATGAGGATTTAAAAGACAAAACACACATCCCGTCTCCCGGCAGTCAGGAGGAGATGAATCAGGGTGCGAAGAGGTCTCGAGGATTGAGGTTGGCCACCAGACAGACGTCGTAGCTGTCGTGCATGGCCGCTCTCCTTTCCACCACCTTCCACACATTGTCCGCGGGGTCCAACTCCAAAATCTCCTTGGTGATGATCTCATGACGGCCTGCAGTCGTGAGAGAAAGCATTGTTTAAGTCGTGGCTGACCGAAATTTAATTTCCAGAGATACTGCCTCACCAGTTTGCTCACATTTCCTCACTCTTTTCACAGAGTTTCAGCCTGAAGTTAAACTTATTAGAGAGAAGTTTTCCGAGAGACCACTCAAAAAAACACAAACAAAGAAAAATTCACCAACTGACCGGCCCCTTTGTAGTATCCACAGAGGTAGAGCTTGCCCTCCACGACTCCTATATTCGAGGCGTTGGTTCGGTGGGAGAGGATAGACGTGGGCAGAGTCGGTCCTGCCCTCCAGGTGTCTGTGTCGGGGTTATAGATCTCCACAGAGCTCAGGCAGCGACGTGATTGTCCACGGTCCTCTCCATCGCATCCTATACCACCTGAAGAACACACACACACACACACACACACAAACACCCACACACACTTTTGGCTCCAATTTCTCTCAAACAGAATAAATACTTCTGTCTTCTGTTGAGGCTGTCTCGCAAGTCTCACCAAGTATGTAGATTTCTCCATTGAGGACAGCTGTGCCGCAGCGGTACCTGGAGTACTTCATGCTGGCACACTCTCTCCACCTGTCCTTGCCGGGGTCGAACTGGAGCAGGCGGTTACTCAGCTTGTCGGGTTCATCGTCCGGTTGGTGCTGAGAGAGGAGGAGAGTGAGTTGGACAGGAGGAGGAAGAAACAGACAAGAAATGAAGGCCGAAGTTCCAGAGGGGAAACGATGATGAAGACAAGCGTTACACTGACTCGGACACCATCGAAATTTTATTCACAGAGTTGCTTTAAAGCCACCATATGTAGGATTTACATGTGGTTATTATAAAAAAATATCAAGTCATTCTTGTCATAGGTATCTGAGATGTTGCAGTCTGTCAGCCAGTTCATCTCTGTGTGCTTGTGTCTGATCTGATGGTGTTTCAGTGTCTTTTTAAAAAAATATATTTTTTTAATGCCGCCACCAGAGGGCAGGCCCGGATTGGGAGGAATTCCATTACCAGCTGACTGGCCAGGAGTGTTGCTGCCAGTGTGGAAAAGGCTAAATTAAAATGGGTAAATGGTCAGATACTTTCACCCAAAAAACGCCAGGTGCAAGTCAAGCATTCGAAAAGTGCAAAAAAATTGCACGTATAAATACTTATCCCCGTAGCCTTAATTATGGAGGTGCAGTAGACTTCTTCTTCTTTGATTCTTTATAAATAAACTTCTTTTGGATGGTAGTTAAGTTTTTTTGTGTGTAGTAATAACTATACTGTTACATAGCACAAACAGTAAACAAAAGATAATTCATTAAAACGGGTACAGTATACATGATATGCGTGGCAAGCGGCCTGGCTTGCAACCTGAATTATTGTCCCCGGATTAACAGCCCTTGAAAAGTGTTTTAACATTAATTCTGACTAAATATGCAATGATCAAAATCATAGGAGGGCTGGCAACATGTGCAAAAAAAAACAACCAACAACTGTCATCACATTGTAAAATCCTGATTGTTGTGCATACATATGTGACCTACAACTATTCCTACTTCCTGTGTTAGTGTTGTACCCTGTTTATCATAGTGAGAAGGTGTTTGTGAAAGCACGTTTTCATGTTCTTGTAATAACTGAGCCTTTACTGATACATGTGGTCAAAGGACACTTGAGCTCAACTTGTCTACTGCACACTCCACATTGACGTGCGGAGTGTGTGGTGACAGGTGTGTGTTACCTGCGGTGTCCAGCCCCCCAGCACATACAGATGCTCCTTCAGGCTGACGACACAGTGGCAGGCTAAGGGAAGTGGCAGAGGGGCGAAGCTGAGCCAGCTGCCTCCTCTCTTCAGCGACCATCTCTCCACGCTGTCTGTGATGACGTAGTGATGACGCACTTTCATCTGACCACCGATCATATAGAGGCAGTCACCTATCAGCCCTAAAGCGTACATGTCCCTGTGCGCCGTTGAGCACAGCTGCATCCAGCTGTTGTCCTCAGAATTATCGTACCTGGAATGTGAACAAACGTTTTTAGATGTTGTGGTGAATGCAGTTTCACTCGAAATGTGTATTTCTTATGTATGTACACACATAAACACCTGTAGATATCCACCCTCTTCATCCTGTGTTGGTCTTCTGCCTCTACAGCCACCAAGATGTTGTTGTCTCGTGTCACTGCCCCCGCTGTGATCTGCCCCATGCCTCCGCAGCCCCTCAGTGGAGAGGGGATGTAGAAAGTCTTTCTTCCATGAGGGGCAAAGCAAAAACTGAGGTCAGCCAGTCCTCCACGGCGGGCAGGCACCCCCTCCTTGTTCACCCCACCCAAGCAGAGCAGCAGGTCGGTGGTCTCCATGCCGTAACGAAGGGCCGGCCGAGGTGGAGCTGATGCCTCACAGAGGCCTGCAGTCTGGAGGGCAGCGTCGATCATCCCAAAGCACTCAGCATCCCGCAGCAAAACCTGGAGGATTCATTCATATGTATCTTAGTCTTTCAATCTACTAACCCATTGATAATTGTGGATAATGTCTAGAGGATGTTTCCCCCTGTGCGTCTCTCACCGGGTTTCTCCTCCTGGCTTTACGTAGGAATCCAGGGTCCACAAGCTCCAGTCGGACACGCCTGAGCAGCTCCACAGCCTTGGCCTCGCTCTGCAAGTCGCCCCTTCGCCTCTCCACCCAACGCAGCACCAGCTCCAGCACAACCTGCACCTGCGATATGTTGAGGTCATCTGAAGCCAGCAGATCCCCGAGACTTTGGGCGTCCAGCTCCAGCACTTCTTCTTCCTCACAAACCTCGAGACGGGTTATAGAAAAATATTGTATAGAGGATGCTAAGAAAGAGCAAGAGCATCACTTTGTGTCGAAAGCAAATAGAATTTGAGTTTTTGATGTACCATATATTTGTGTTTGTATTTGTAAGCACTGGGAAAAAACAGGGGGGAGTCTCATCTAGAAGTCCCTCAGTTCAAGAATGTAAAACTATGTAACCAAAACTGTTACTACCTTTAAAGAATAATTGGGACAAATGAGCCATTTAACAAAGTGGTTGGGACATGACAAACTTTGTTTAAATTTTGTTACATCCCCTGTGTAAATCTGGGCCAAATCAGCATGTCATCAAAAAAGCATCCCAACAGTACATGCAAAAGAAATACAAGTGACTTCTTCCCCCTGGTGGCAGCATCAAGTAGCTGAAAAACAGAGAGGGTTGGAGTGTTCTTTTTCTTCACATTTGTCTTTTTATCTCATGTGACATAGTGCTTATTATTTTTTTAGTTTATTATTTCATGCTAATGAATATTCTGAAGCTTGACAACGAAAACAATTACATTTGTAGGCTTAAATTAGGTAAATGCAATTCTTCAAGTATTATACATGAATGTCTATCAATCTCCTCCCTCCTCACTCTCCTCACCTGTTCCTGATCCCCTTGTTAGTGTCTGTGTATTTAGTCTTTGTTCTCCCTGCGCTCCTTGTCAGTTCGTTTTGTGTGATGTCCCCCTTGAAGTTCCCTGTGTTTCCTCCAGTGTCTCCTGAATCCATGGTATGTTGGTATGTTTATCTATTTTTATCTATCTATCTATCGACTTATGTAATTGAATTACATGGAAATTATCACATTTTTTTATTATTTTTTTTTAAGTTAATGTTTGATGGACATTATCTTTTGAGTGTACTAAAACGGAATGCCCTACTTCTGCAAAGTGCTGGCAGAGGTATCTCAAGGCGCAGTCGGCCAGAACAGTGGCCCCCAGGTCTCGGGCCCAGTGGTACAGTCCGACACAGTTGGATGGGTCCATGCGGGCCTCCATGTGGGCCTGACACAACCTGAAACAGCCACAACAAGGTGGTGATGGGACGAATACATTGTTAGTGCTTCTTTTAAACATACTTTAAGTCACTGCCCTCTACACTGCACACACTGTCTCACTTCAACTGTTCTTTACAGAGGACATACAGGTAGAATAAAATCATCTTGATGCCCCTGATGTAAAGGCTTCACAAGTCCCACTCAGGTTAGCTATGATGAATTCCCTGTCAATCCTCACCTGAAGGCTCCATCTACATGGAGCAGGAAGGCAGCAGCAGCCACTCCCTGGATGTTGTCATTGGAAAGTGGGAGTTCAGCTCGGTACATGTAGTCCAGCAGCAGCTCCAGGCTCTGAGCAGGAGTGTCCCTGAGAGGGACCTCTCCCCCTCGGGTCTCCTTCAGACCACATGTGAACATGGCCTGGACCAATGGGATTCATCAAAATAATTGCACGTGATCACAAATGACAGTCTCATGGCATCATCCACATCCTGCAAAACACAGGCTGCATCACGTTGTATTGTCCTATATGAGCTGGAAGTAATGTTACCTGGAAGTAAGGGCTGAATGCAGACAGCACCACCTTGTGGCAAGGGAAGGGAATCCCCTCTGCCAGCAACACCACATCAGTGAGCTCCTCAGCTGACCTCATCCTCTCCAGCTGCCTGAGCAGGAGTGAGCCATGCTCTGCCTGAGCACATTCCGCCACTGGTGCATCCATAGACCGCTGCACTGGATGTCTGGACCGCTTTAGTCGGCATAGACAGAGGGACCCTGCGGCAGAGTAGTGCCAGATAAACAGTAAAGAAAAATCAGAAAAATGAGGAAGTGGTCAGGTTAATACACAAATTCAAAATCTTTCCGTAAAAATGTAAGAATCCTCTAGTGGGTCAACGAAGAACAGGGGGATGTGAGATTAGATGAAATGTGTAGTAGTCACGCACTGTTTAAAGCGGATGCGGAAACAAAAGAAGACGGCAAGGAAAAAAATGAAAAAGGTTCACAGAGGTAATAATGTAGAAACATACATGTAGGAGTAAAAGCTGAAAACAGAACTGAAGGCAGAAAGGATCACTCAGTAGCAAGTGTCCACAGATCGTAATCAAATGGGAGGGAGTTCCAAAGTTCCTCTGGATTTAAGCCTGGTTTGAGAAACTACAAGCAAACCCTGATGAGAGGACGTTGAAGACCTGGTGGTGACAGGGCTGCAGTAAATATTTGATAGTTTTTTTATTAATCTATCATTTAACTATAGGCTAATGCAGCATGCAGTAAACAGTCAGATGGTGTTTGCTTGGCTAGAGTTGGACGTCCTTGGACTGGATGACCACCTGTCTCCTCATTGTTGACTAGTTTCTTGAACTGGGTCCGCCCCCGAGCAGCTGGCCCACCAGCTCACACACGGCCATAATATCGCTGTCAGGCCACCTCACTCCGGGCAGACGTGCACAGTCACTCATGAGCAGTAGCATGTTAGCATGACTTTAGCTCAGCACATGCAACAAAACAGTAGTTATAAAAGTCATACCGGTGGCGACCTCAGGGCCGGGATCCAGAAGTTTCTGAATTGAGACGATGTCAGCTTGGATATGTGACAATTCTCCTCACCAGTTGTTGTATTTTTGTTTGCTGGCAGATCTGTCTTATGTTCTCTGCTATTTGCTGCCTGTGAGTGAGGGGCAACAGCCTGCTCGTGGTGTTAAAAGGTTTTAAAATAGATCAGCAAGTGTCAGCAGTTCTGCTCGTCTGTTCAGGTTTCCAGAGGTGGCCAAGCCAATGTAAAAAGATGTAAAAAGATAGTTAGTTTCTCCTGGAAAATGCAAAAATCTGACGTGTAATGTTAACAGGTTAATGATTTGTTGGAAAAGGCAGCAGTGAGGGGAGCGTACGAGGTCAGAGTTGTTAATGACATCAAAATCTAATTTGTTATTAACTTTTCTTGGTGCATGCTTCATTTTTCTTTTCTTTCTTTCTTTTTTTTTTTTTTTTTTTAGCATATTTTAAAATAATTATGCTTTTAAAAAGTGATGAGGGCATGTCCCCAGTATAAATGGTGATAAACAGAATTTTTTTTTTTTTCCAGAGTACTTATCATGACCCCTCAGATGAAGATTCAGTTGATGTGCTTGTTATAAGAAAGCATCGCTCTACAGTGGCTCTGATGGTCACGCAGACCACCAGTAACTAAGTTGTGCGAGGTAGCCTAAAATAGCTGTTTTTATCAAAAGAGTCTTGTTGCTTTCAGAGAGCAGTGTAACGCCTTAAGTTTACCAATCGGAAAGGGCTGTTTGATGGCAGTTTTTAAGTAATGAAAATATTCTAAATATAGTAAATATCAAACTGATACTGATGTGTTTTAGGTGTCTAAAATACATGTTACTACTAACTCCATCTACAGCAGTACATTGCTTATATCCCAAAACTGTTACTCCTGCTGCTTCTCCAAACTTGGCGTATGCTGACCGCCATCTGCAATACCCTGATTATTGATAAGAACCACATTTTACCCCACTAAAACAAAGACTATCCCTTTAAAAGTCCAGTGGAACCCTAAAAGTACACTTGAAAGAGTTAGGACTGAGGCCGAAAGTCGCACACAAACAGGAAATACACTTCACTGTCGCCAGGGATGTGGGCTCTGTCCAATCACGAACAAGAAGTGCTGTCCCACCTCTTCCCAAATGTAAAATGCTGTTGTGTTTTCTACCGTCAAACATTCACACAAATGCTTACAGACACAGCATATGATCACCATGTTCTTGACTCTGTCACAGGTCCAATTGGGGAACATGATGTTATTTTAGGCTAATTGTTTTCTAACCATATTTCCATGCACTGTTGAGCATAATGTAGTGTATTACACAACAGCATGGGCAAAACAATGAGTCCCTTACAGTTTGTGGGTCACGCAGCTTAATCAGTGACTGCTAGTCAGGATGTGTATACGTGAGCCTGCTGACATGTGCCGGTGATGGCGTCGTCAGCTCTGATCCCCGCTCTTCATCAGGACCTTTGGCCGAGTGTGTGTGTCAAGAAGGCCTCAGTTCACAGAGCAAGAATCTGCTTTTACGGATGAATGGAAAGTGCCTGAAGTTTCTTTAAAAATGTTTAATAGAACAATAAACACAGAATTGTGTTTTTTCCATAACTGAATTAACAAGCTGTTCTCAGAGGAAAACTGAGATTTGAGAACACTGTCTGAAGCTAGAAAGGTGACAGGGTCCGCCACATATAAACAAGGTAAAACAGTATGAAATTGTGTTGTCCTTTATAGGTCTTTTTGTTTATTCAGTTTATTCAGTCTTGAAAACAAAGACAGTTTGTTTGATTAGTTTGTTTAGGCATAAAAAAATCAGTCAGTGAGCATCTTCCTCTTCTTCACCGTGACTACATAGCATCCAAGTAGGAAGTACTTTCTTTTTGATTTTATAGCTTCAATTTTGAGTTTATTAATTCTCAGTGGGTCAATATAGCTTCCGTTTGTGCTAACATAATCCTCTTGTCAGATTAATTTGTGTTTTGGGCTAGCAAGCTAACGGCAACATGCTAGCACGCTAAACTAAGATGGTGAACATGCTGAACATTGCGCTGTCCTTGCTAAGCATCAGCATGTGGCTATTAAATCCTAGTCTTGGTCTTTATGTTCTTCTCTGCTGTTTTTAAATTCTGTTTTTAAAATCGTTTATGTATGTTTGCTTGTGCTTGCTGTGTTAATTGTCAAGCTGCTCTGTTCTTTATTATTTCCACCAATTCCTATCTGCTCTCTACAAATGATACCGTCTGCCCGAAACTGGGTCAGGTCAAAACGTGACTTGCGTTCAGGGCCATCAGGAAATCTACAACCAATTGCAGGTTATCAATCACCTCCTCCCCTAATCCCAGCAGTTAAATGATTTATCTCTCTATTTGCTTAAGAGTTAAAACAAGACCGTGGGTAATGAGATCCCGTATTTTTCACTTGGAACGGCGTATCGATCAGGAGATATTTGTTCTCCTGTGCAGCCCTTTCACAGGGAAAACTATAGTGAGCTTATTTAATGTCAGCTGAAGTAGGTGTTGCATTTACAAAACAGATGATTTTGAGGATACAAGACAAGGCAGGTTTATTTGTATAGCACAATTCAGACAGTAGGCAACTCATTAAACTAATTAAAAATGGCATTTAAAACACAACGAAAACATGTAGGAGGAAATCAGGAAACAAAACATTAAAACAAGTTTTAAAAGATAAGATAAGCTAAAATAGACTAGGGAGAGAGAGGGAGAGAGAGAGAGAGGGAGAGAGAGAGGGAAGACCATAAAAGTTACAGTTCAGTTCAAGATACACAGACTGGGCTTCAGCCTCTATTTGAAAGAGGTGAGAGCTGGAGTGGACCTGCACTTTTCTGGGAGTTTTATCCGGATATGTGGCGCAAAACAACTGAACGCTGCTTCTCCAAATTTAGTTTTGACTCTAGGGACTGGTTGAGATGTTTTTATAACCTAGCAGCCAATCAGAAACGTATTTTGGCTCGAAACCAGTCAGTGCTTTTTAAACCAGCAACAGGATTTTGAATTGTATGTATAAAGATCTAAGAACTGGAGTGATGTGAAATACTTTTTTGGTCTTTGTAACTGTATTTTCAGCAAATCTTCTCTTCAAACTCACGCAAATGCTCGCTTGACAAGATCTTTTGTGTCATCGCTCCAATAAGTTTTATCTTTGACTTTGTATGTAATCCAATCCAGTTAAGGAAAGGAGATTTATTCTGCACCTTTTCTACAAGCTCTGTAGATGTGTTTTTTTTTTTTTATGATTTGTCTACAAAAATGTCATCAATATGACCGCCGAGGCCAAGTTCAGCGCAAGTTTCATCCAAATCCGGCCAAAAGTTTTTCCATAATCCTGCTGACAAATTATAAATACAAACAAAGTGAAAGCATAACCTCCTTGGAAAAATTAATAAACAACCAGCCACTTAGGCACAGGACATAAAAGACAAAGATGGCCCCTCCTCCACAGCTCAACAACACCAGATATAAAAATAACTCAGCGTACCACCTGCAGACCTCACGCTGGTATTTACTCGGTGTTACACACACCTACGGGCCGAAGTTTGATCACATGTCACACATTTAATGGGTCATAGCGTATCACTGTGATAGTTTTTTTTTGTTTTGTTTTGTTTGTTTGTTTCAATCATATAATCTGTAAATGATCTGACACGTGAGTGATTACTGAGAGTCTTCTCAGTTAATTTGAATGTATGTGACAGTGGCTATGGTTAATGTGTGAAGGGATGCTTCCTGTTACGTCTGACACTCATCTATTCCTGTTAGTCATTTCAGTCAGAAAATTAAAAATCTTCTCCTGCCTGCCAGCTAGTTATTTTTTAACATGGATTGCTTGTTTTTCCAAGTGGGAATAAGGAAACATATAAAGCACAGAGAGGCTCAGTAAATGGCGACTATAAACATACACTCTTAAAATCCAAACAGAAATGCAGTTTAATCTACTAACAAAGAACTTATAAACATGAACAGTCTTTTCTTTTGACTTGAAATGATTAATTTACTCTACAGAATTCAATCAATCTATGAACAAAAGACATAATCGGCGTACCAGCACACTTCCCAGCATGCACTGTCTGAGAGTACAAACTCTCCTTTCACAGTCTGAAGAAAGAATACAAAATGGATAATTGCTGTGTGTCTTTAATAGGCTACATTTTGAAACAAGTCATGGTTATGTACTGTTACAATAATGAAAAAATAACTTGCCAAGATAAAGGTTGGTATTGAATTCAGTCTTCTAGTATCCTCTCACATGTTTACAAATTTGAGATATTAACTGGATGAAACGTACTTGTTTTATATCAAAGTTGATGCAAGTAGCTCAAATATAAGAGCCGCCACAGCCAGCAGTGTTGATGATCTTGCTCAGCCCTGAGATGAGAAGACTTGCACAAACCCCCGTTTAGCAGGTCATTTCAAGTTTTAGAGGACCTTGAACTAATGACCTGGTCTTCCCCCCCTGTAGGTGGCCCTGGTGATAGCGGTTAATTACCGTGATAAGGTGATACAACAAACTCAGGTAAACTAGATATTTGAATTAGACCGAACTGTGGTTTAAGTATTTTCAGCTTGAGACGTCCTCTCATCAGCTTTGGGAGTGAAAAGAAACTGAAAGACTGTTTGCTCAACTCAAGAAGACTATAGGAACTGAATTATCAAGTTACATCAACTAAAGAACTAAAGTACAGCTGATTCAATATCAAGTTTGTATGACTGGATATGTTGATTTGTTTCGAATCATTACAAAATTACCTCAACTTGTCCTCTCATACTCCCTCAATTTAAGAATTTAAGGCTGCACGGACACTTTTTATACATTTACATCTACGTTTGTGACTCTAGGAGTGAAGTTATGTGACTTTATGATCTTGGTTTTTGTGACAGCACACAAAGCTATTTAATTACATGAGCAGCGTATACCACCGACTGCTCTTCTTAATCAGAGGCTGAAATGAAATGAAATTCAACTTGTACAGCTTTATTGTCTACTGACACCTACGTCTTATCTCCAACCACTCCCCGCCAGTAAAAGCTGGACTGAGACATGAAGGACCGAAGAGATTAAACGTGAAGCATTATCATCAAATATCACAACGATGTCCTGCCAGGCACACATCACTGAAAAGCGATGGGTCAAATCCAGGGAAAAAACGAGTTCGTAATACTGAAGTCAGAATATATTTCAGTCTATTTCAGGTTTAAGGTGTTGTTTTTAGTCTCCTATGTAGTTTACTGGCTATGCTGATCACCCT
This sequence comes from Sparus aurata, assembly GCF_900880675.1. NCBI lineage: Eukaryota > Metazoa > Chordata > Actinopteri > Spariformes > Sparidae > Sparus > Sparus aurata. The sequence goes on along the minus strand of NC_044193.1, from coordinate 16,036,910 downwards.
TTAAGTAATTTCATTTTTCAACTGCCCATTGGAGAAACGCATAGTGGGTTCAGCAGGACCCGGACACTCATCTCGTGTTTTACTTTTTCTGCTTTAACCTACCCTGGTTGAACCTGCTTGTCTCAAACATCCATCATTCTCTCTCTCTCTGTCCACATCTGAGTGCATTCTCCGTCATTCCACTCGGACTGAACACCGAGATAAACCTCAATCAACAAGAAAAGTCATTTTGACTAAGACCCTGTTAAATGTTAACCAGCTCAACAAAGCCATCAAATAGGTGATTTGAAGGAGCCCCGTAAGGATTGTGAAGGATGAGTTGCCAGGTTAGCTGGTTCAAAGATGTATATCCACTTTAATTGAACCTGTTTTGAGGATTAAGTGATATATCTTTGTCTTTGAAGTTATTTTAACACAGCTTTTTCTTCATCCCCACTCTGAGCTCTTACTCATGGGGTAATGTCGTATGCTCCAACTTAAATGTGTCTTAAGATAACTCCTTTTTTTTATTGAAAAATAAATAAATAAAAATAAAATTGAGTTGATCATTTAAATAAGCAGTGACATTTACAGATTGTAATGAAACGCTAAGCTTTGAGGTTGGTCTGAAAATGAGATCTGTCGTGTACTTTGTTTCATTCAACACTGCAATTTATGTCTGCATCCAAAATGGCTGTGATGCTATCTCATGGTAACAAAATCAGTGAATAAGCATATAAGTTTGTGTTTTTGTACGGTACCCAGTGAGGCCTGGTTGATCGCATTTTTGATGTGTTTCACACAGTGTCTCATAGGTTTCACATGGTCATTTGTATAGCTGTTACATGGGTATTTAGATAGGTTTCTGTTGTAATCACACGGGTTTCAAGTTATCACATAGGATTCAATTGTAAACCCATAGGATTCACATGCAATGTGATGTGTAACGTGTATGAATAAGAGTTTCCCTTGATCATATAAAATGTGTACATAACGCTTGTGTTGGCTCATTGGCATATGAGAGTAATGCCCTTGATGAGTGGTCTTTTGGACAGCTGATCAAGTAAATTAAGGAGGTTTAAATAAAACTAAATTAAAAACGTAGTCTTGGATATTTCAAACATATTCTTTGCAAAATCTTCAGCTTTCCGAGTTATGTTGGGAGCCATCTTTAAAAGAAAAATACATTCTTGGACAGCCAAGGCATGCTGGGCAATGCCAGTAGCACTATGAGTCCGGACTTTCCTGCTGATGGTGGAAGTCTATCTCAGCCATAAAGATAAGATGTTTTGCTCTTGTCTGGCACTTAAACACACCTAACCACCACGCTGTCTGTTCCAGAACCAAGGGAGGTGCGTGCTGTATATAAGACATACTGCATAGAAATAAGTCATTATCCCCGAAGTGTACACATTTTTGTATTAAACAGTAGCACTGGCATTGTTTCAATGTCACGTTTAACTAGTTTTTACAGTTTGTAGTTGGTGTTTACCAAAGTTCAGCTTTCCTGCTGCAGTTTTTCACTAAGTTAATGACCACACACACACACACACACACACACACGAGACCTCAGGTGTGAGTACATGCAAACAGGCACATGTCGGGGGCTGGTTGTTCTCTTATAAGGACAGGAGAGGAGCAGTCACTCCCACAGTCCAAACACGAGCACTGTCTTTCAGTATTGAACGTGAGGACGCTTCACTCTCACTACACGGTGTTTGTACAACTGTGACTGTAAAGAAGACCCCTCAGCCAGACGAGGAGGAGCTCTAGGAGACACTGGCTTCACTGAGATTTGCTGAATCTGGTGTAAAAAAAACATGGACATGGAGAAGCGGGACTGTTCAGCGGAGGAGTTTTTTGTGCAGAGGAAAGTCTTGGATGAGTTACATCTGGATGAAGTGGCCCAGAAAGGGACATGGTCCACTAAACCCACCCTGGGTGAACAGATGAAGGAGTCCCTGAGGTAAAAATACAGAGGAGAGGACACTGGGGGACATCTGGACAAAAGAAAAAGACACAAACTGACAGACATTGAGTTTGAATGTGAATGTAGTTTTTCTGTCTTAATGTCAACCTGTTAAGTTACTCATGTGTGTGTGTGTCATTGGTTAAAGGGTAACTCCACCAATTTTGCCGTTCAGGTGTGTTCACAGTTCTTGGAGAGTAATGCCACATATGTGAAAAAGTATAGAGCCTTTTGTGGCACCAGAACAAGCTGCATGTAAACTGATTAATTGCCTTAAGTGAGGTCACAAAGTGGCTAAATTGCATTGTGGGCAATGTAGGTGCCAGGTTTTAAAAGGAGGAAGAATGCTTGTAATAAAAAAGGTGATTGTGATCATTTGTTTCGAAGGGTCAATAATGAGTCTAACAGTGTTATTGGAGTGTAGTGTTAGACTGAGAGGTTTAATGCTGATGGCTGAGCAAAGTTCAACATTTTATTAAGCGTTCATTATTACCTGTGACGCAGAATGCATCACTAATATACTCTAATATTAGGCAATAAAATGAACACAGGATCAAAGTGTTCTCAGTGTTCCAAGTCGCTAAACCGATTATTCATCTAATAAAATATCTTCTATTTGTGACTGCAGGCAGTCTCACATTTGAATAATGTTCACTACTCCACCTCATGTGTTAATAGAAATTAACTGCAGCACACTGACAGGCTGCTGCCGTCTCATGCGTCACTGTTTTACTCGACCAGCTGATAAAAACGTTTGCAGGTGCTACAATTCACAAGGCTGGTTTAGGATCTTCTAATTCATTTTAACAACCATTCCTTTTGTGTTTTTCAATGAAATAACTAACTATAAAACAAAAACCTATACAGACATTTACTGAAAAGATTAGAAAAGTGATATCATGTGCTCTCTATACATTTCTGTGGTGACGGTTGCAGGTGTTCGGTGCCGAGGCTTAAGCGCGCGGTGCTGAGCTGGGTTCCCGTTCTCAGCTGGCTGCCTCACTACTCCTTCAGAGAAAACGCCATCGGGGACCTGATCTCTGGCTGCAGTGTGGGCATCATGCATCTGCCACAGGGTTTGTATGTATGACTGTGTGCAGTGGAGGGACATCACACTTCACACACCCGGCAAACTTGTTATTTTAAAGGAATAGTTCGGCCTTGTGACAAATGCACATATTCTCTTTCTGTCTTTCCGAGAGAGAGATGACAGGATTTAAAGAAAGGGTACAAACAAACGCAAGCGAGTTTCCACAAATGTCTGATGATGTTTTAAAAGGCCTTTCACGAGGTCCATGAATGCAATTAAACTCACCGTGAATCAAACTTTACCACCAGCAAAGCAAGTTTGACTACATTTGAATTTATTCATTTATTAATTCCAGAGTTTATTCACCACATACAACCAGATAACTTTATTACTTCAAGCAACGACACACAGAGGGTTTGTGTAATCCGTGTGTTTAAACCAAATAAGGAGGCTCAGCACTGCAGTTCTCTCTCCTTGTTTTCCCCTATCTTCTCTGTAGCATTACGTTCGTGAATTAAAGTACATTTCCCCTCCAGCTCTAGTCTGAGTTTATCTTTGCAGTCGGGCGGATAAACAGACATCTCTCCATATGTCATTAAACTGCTCCAAATCGGAGCAGAATCCTGACACAAGGTGTTAATTCATCCAGAATCAAAGGCTCCGTGCTCAACTCTCTCATCCAGAGCTGGCTGGCTCCGGTCAGCTGATCAGCCTACCTGCCCCACCTGACCCTCTCCATGCAACACTCTGTCTTTCTCTTTGTTTTGATTGAGAGACCCCTACCGACTGAAATGACGTACTGTGTACTAGAGATTGGTATTGTTCTTCTCAACTAACTCAAGTCAGAAAAGTCTGACTACTCCTTGAAACAGCCAAAATGTGTTGATGTAGTGGTGTTGATTTTCTTTTTTTAATTTATTCATTTATGTTGTATTTCTAATTCAGGCATGGCATATGCTCTTCTGGCTTCCTTGCGCCCAGTGTATGGTCTTTACACCTCCCTCTTCCCAGTGTTGGTCTACTTTATCTTTGGTACTTCCAGACACATCTCCATAGGTGAGTGACGGAGTGTGTGTGATTTAAAAAGTAAATAACTGAAAGATTGTGACTTAATCCATCCTCGCTGCTATTTGTGTGTCTACATGCTCTTGTTTTGTTTATTCAGGTACGTTCGCTGTGATCAGCATCATGATTGGGAGTGTGACGGAGAAGCTGGGGCCAGACAGCAACTTCATGGGCAATGGCACTAATGGAACAGTGGACTATGATAGACGGGATGCATTCAGAGTACAGGTCGCATGTTCCCTGACAGTCCTGACAGGAATCTTTCAGGTGTGTTTGCGTGCCTATCCTGACCAAAATAAAAGAGCCTAGTGACTTTACTTTACAACAATTTCAAGCCATATTTCATAAATTTTGACTAAGTTGCTCTCTCTTTCTCCATTCTAAGATCCTGTTGGGTGTGGTGAGGTTTGGTTTCGTGGTCACCTACCTGTCAGAGCCGCTGGTCCGTGGCTACACCACAGGATCAGCCTGCCATGTGTGCATCTCCCAGCTCAAGTATCTGTTTGGAGTGAAGCCAGCGCGCTTCACAGGTCCTCTCTCCCTTATTTATGTGAGTACATTAGGGCTGCAACTAAGGACTACATTCATTATCAATTAATCTGCCAATTACTTCACAATAGATCGATCGTTTAGTCTACAACACAGTGAAGAATGTCCATCCCAGCTTCCTAAAATCCAAGGTCTCTGACTGATTTCTGACTGATATCTCACCACTACAGAAATTGAATTTATGTGTCCCAGTGTCCCACATTTATTTGATAATGTTATGTAGATAATCAGTCAACCAATAGTTCACTTTATACATACATGTAAATATAACTATAATTTACTTTCACTTGTACTTTTGATCAGTAGGGTAACATATCACATGGGTGACAGGTAATATTTTAAGATAACATATCTTTTACTTTCACTCAATTATGACTTTTGTACTTTTTACATCACTGACAGTGGGCCATCACGCTCAATAACACGATCCTGAAACCGAAGCAGCTAAATGGAACTTAATGATTATTTACAACTGTCCATTAGCAGTAACATCATTTCTAAAAGTGTGTTTTTTAAAGCAATGTTTTCCTGGACAACCACTCTCTGAACCACTGGGCATCCGTCTCAAACTATACAAAATGTGCATGATGTTGAAAATGACACAAGAGCTGTTAAACTGCATGTTCTGTCATTTAGGATTTGTCAAATATCACAACTGAAATGATATTTGATAACTTAATTTTTGATATTGCATAATGAATATCATACAGGACTCATGCAGCTCAGAGCTGGGCATCAAAGAAAGAACAAAAGGAGAGAGAAAACCTGTGCAGTCTCAAATGTGGAAGTTAATGCACCATAATGAGAATATCCTCTGTGAAAGCATCAACATCAGTAAGTTGTGTTTAAACTACTTGGAGGCAGCATCCATGATTTTTCCCTCTTTTCCACTCCTCTCCCCACAGACGCTGGTGGACATTTGCCGGCTGCTGCCTGAGACCAAAGTGCCAGAGCTGGTGGTCAGCCTGGTGGCGCTCGCTGTTCTCATCGTGGTCAAAGAAGTCAACGATTGCTACAGACAGAAGCTGCCTCTGCCCATCCCGATAGAGCTCATAGTGGCGAGTCACTTCATCTAGTAGTCCAGCAGAGGGCATCTTGACCACAGTGATCTTTCTGCCCTCGTGACTGTGAGAGGCGCCGTATGTACTGAAGGTTTGACCACACACATTAAACCAGTGTTCCTTGTGCCCTTTTTCAACAGGTCATAGCAGCAACAATCATCACCCACTTCTGTGGACTGACAAGTAAATACAGTATCGATGTGGTTGGAGAGATTCCCAGTGGGTACGTTTATCCCTGTGTCACTGCAGTGTTTGAATGTGTGTGTGTGTGTGTGTGTGCGTGTGTGTTTGAAGACAAAACAGAAAGAGACAGATAGGAAGGGAAGTGGTGAGATTTAGGACAGCTATTGCAAGTCTATGCAAGACTGTTCACCAGATCACAGACTCAAAGACAAAGCCAGACTCAAAGAAAATAATCCCTGTGTGTGTTTCATGTGAGTTACTTCCAAAAAGCATCTGTTCCTGTGATGGAAAAGTACTCACAGTGTCCCCGGAAGGCATGTGTAAATATACAGTGGGATAGAGTAGCAGATTGTGCTTGCCTTTCATTTTAGAGTGACTGCCTCTGATATTAATGGGAAGGTCAAACGTTGGGTGTTTTCTGAATGATTCAAAAGTGAGAGATGTTTTTTTAAGAATGCCAAATGACAAGATTGGTTGCTGCGAGTACGAGATGGCAAAGTCGCACATGCCGCTGGAGTTTTAAGACATGCGCCTCTATATTTAGACAAGAAGCTCATTAGAGTTTTTGAACAACCTCTGGGAGAACGCGAGTTGCCCTGAGCTGTTTGCAGACACGCCTGTGTGTGTGTGTGTGTGTGTGTGTGTGTGTGTGTGCATGCTCTGTAGAGTTATAGTTATACAAATCCTAAACCATTTATCTTCCCCACCTGCCCCAGACTCAAAGCCCCCCAAGCTCCAGATGTCACATTGTTCTCAGACGTGATAGGCGACGCCTTCGCAGTGGCCATTGTGGGCTACGCCATCAATATTTCCCTGGGCAAAACGTTTGGCCTCAAGTATGGCTACAAGGTGGATAGCAACCAGGTGAGGAATACACACACAGACACACACACACACACGCCTCAAAATATTCAAAGGGGACACTCACAAACACCTGTGAGACTTGGAATCCTGGTTCGTGTCAGACTCATGGGGTAAAAAGTCAAACTTGGGCATGACTGTCACATCAGTGGAAAAAGTTAATAGTTAATTTATTGTTAACAAACACAAAATGCTTTATAATATATGCTTTATTAAGCAATTGTAAATGTCTGTGAACATCATTTGCAACTTTATAAAAGCCATCCAAGTCATGTTTGTCGATGAACTACACAGTGTTTGCAAACCATTTACAAATAATTTGATAGTGATATGATAACAGTTGCTTAATACATGGTTTGTAAACAGTGAAGTAATCATAAACGTCACAATATACACAAAAATGACCCAGACGCAAAACACACAAAGGGAAAGGCAGGTGATAAACAAAAGGGCGAGCTTAAATTAGCTGTTGCCCAACATCCAAATCTAGAAAGTGTGAAAGTGGCAAGAAAGTGGCAAGTGCTCACAACAAAAAGCAGGAAAAGTAAGATACAAAAGTAAAACAAAAATTTAGGGCAATACAGAAAACCACAGGGAACAAATAAGGAACAGAGGGGACAAACAAAGAGTGGGGGAACAGGCACAGGAGCACAGGAGACACAGGGCAGAGGGAAACAGAACACTGTGAGCAGGAAGTGGAGAGTGACAACAAGACACAAGATATAATTACAAAATAAAATAGAATATCAACAAACCAAAAAACCCAAAACCATGACAATAAACTGCATTTATGACCAACTTACCAATTATTAATGATGGTTATTGTAAATTGGCACCATGGTTTTAATGGCTAATCCCTAATGCAACACGTATTTTTTGTTGTTCCTGTCGTCTCTAAAGCTACAAAGAATATATTTTCCATATTCCACAACAAGAACTTCCTCTTGTTCCTATCCCCCCCTTCACAAATCATTTTATGCCACATTAGTGTCTGACTTTGCATCCTCAGAGTAATGACGGACTGAAATTGGATCGCCCGAACCTCTTAAGGAGTTTGCCAAAGATGCATTTAAGCCAGTAATTTTTCAAGTCCATTTACAAATGTTAAAAAGCTGCTCCCAGCGCACGACGCCATGTTTCAAAGCCACCCAGGATTCACCTCACAGAGGCTCGGTTGCAGGGTTTGCTTTGGACTCCAGATTTCTTGCACGTGGCAATTGTTAACAAGGTTGTAAAAAGTAAAGTGCAGACACATGCTGCATGAACTGCACCGTCTCCCCCTTTGCCCGTACATCAGGTTACATCACCAGTTTATTGGAAAAATGATTGTTTCCGTGCAGATATACGCACACAAAAGAAAAGGGGGGGGGGGGGGGGGGGGGGGGTGTTCTCATCTATTGCACGCAGACGTATTCACACATGTACACACACTTGCAGAGGCATGTGACTGGGATCATTCTGCTGTGGAGGGAGACAGGCTGGGAAGCACTCACAGCCTCTAAGAGCTAGCCTGCTAAATCATTAATGTCCAACTAGCTTTATGCAATCAAGTGTGACTTAAATGTGCCTGGCACTGCTCTCAGTGTGGCAGCAATGCATTGCCGTGGCCATAAAGTTCATGAACAGCACTTTATGTTATTGACTTGAAGGTTACAAACTCCAGATTTACATGGATTTAAGATATTGATAGCATTAAATGTCCATGTCGATATCAAAGATAATCGGTTTCTAAGCCTAAATGTCTTAATGACTTGCTTAATGTTTCTCTTTTTTGCAGGAGCTGGTTGCTTTGGGTCTCAGCAACACTGTCGGCGGCTTCTTCCAGTGCTACTCTGTGACTTCCTCGTTGTCCCGCAGCCTCGTACAGGAAAGCACCGGGGGCAAGACACAAGTAAACACGACATGTGTGCACAAACAGCACAAATACCACTGATTACATCTAATTATTATGTACAACCTGAGTCCATTTAGGCCTATTGTTCAATTGTGTGTATGTGTGTGTGTGTGCTGTCAGGTCGCAGGAGTGATTTCATCCGTCATCGTGCTGATCACAATCTTAAAAATAGGTTCGCTCTTTGAAGATCTTCCCAAGGTAACACTCTCTCTCCAGTCGATTTTTGTCTAATGATCACTGTCTCTCTTGGCAGCAAATTGAATAACCATTAAGGCTGCGGATATATGTGAATACATCTGTATGTGTGTGTGTGTGTGTGTGTGTTTGTGTTTTCTCCAGGCTGTCTTGTCCACCATAGTATTTGTGAATTTGAAAGGGATGTTCAAGCAGTTCATGGACGTGCCCACGCTGTGGAAGACCAACAAGGTTGATCTGGTATGACTAAATCCTCTTTAAGAGTTAAATACTGTGTGAACCTCCGAGCTCTATGAACCCGCTGACTTTGAGTGTCCCTGCTCCCCTCTAGCTGGTGTGGCTGGTAACTTTCGCAAGCACCATCCTGCTCAACCTGGACCTGGGCCTGGCCGTCTCCATTGTCTTCTCCATTCTCACCGTCATCTTCAGAACACAACTGTATTTACACAACCACTCACTCACAGAGGGAGATTTTAATATGATTTTTACAGAGCTGGAGGGCAATTATATCTGCAATAATGACATTTGATACCTTTCAGACCCCGCTACTCTATCTTGGGCCACGTGTCAGGCACGGACCTGTATCTGGACACAGACACCTACAAGGAGGTAAGAGTTATTCGTGGTACATCACATTTGCACAGAGAACAGTCATTGTCTCACTGTTTGTTCAGTGGAAACAGGCATGCTGCCTCTAGGAATGACAATGCCAGTCAGTCAGACAATCCAGCACATTGGTCCAGACTGAAATTCAGTGCAGATATTAATGATTCACGAAGGATGAAACCCACTGAGTTTGCTGAAACTTTGGATTTTAAATACCTGCAAAACTAATGACATATTCATCCACTTTAGCTGCACTTTTCATTAAATGCTAAAAGGCAGGCTAGCACACTTAACTAAGATAAACACTACACCTCCCTGCGTCAGCGTGTTGATCACAGTGCTGCTAGCAATTGCTGTAGATACGTGGTCCAAGCAAGTACGGATGCAAACATGACGCAGACGCTTCAAGCTACACTTGAAGATCGACTTCACATGTCTTGTTAGGAGTTTGTGGGCGCTATAGCATGAAACAACGAGAGAAAAGCGGCCCCCTTCTGTTTGGGTTCACTGCCACTCAAAACAGCCATATCACATCTCCTCTTCTTTGCTCTTCTATTTCTTTTTCTCTTCCTTCTGTACAGAAGGTGCAGCACTGCACATTCCTCCTGTTTACTCCTGCTGTCATGGAAATGCTTTTAATGACTCTATATCCTCCCCTCAACTCATTTATAAGAGCGCACATTGAGTTAGCGCAATTTCGCTTGAATACCTGCGTGGACCATGTTTCTGGCCGTAATGTTTACATCCCACGCCATCATCAACACAAGCCGTTCGCCCATGAGTACATGCATGCTTCCTTCTGCACTGTGATATGGTGTAGTTGGGGAGAGGGTAGGCATCCTTATTTTGGGGGTGAAATGTCCCTTTAATTGTCATCTAAAATCAAGTAATTCAGATCCAGAAAAATTGCATCTGCATTACCTGATGCAACTAAATAAGAAAATAGGCATTTTCATTGGAAATGTGTGTTGAAGGAACACTCTGTGGATAGAGTGCATTCAACCTTCAGTCATTAGTGGTAGAAAAGCCCCTTTTAGTCAAACAATACCTGAGGGAGCACAACAGGGTGTGAGTTTCTAAACTTCCGCTTCATGATGTGTCCCCGCAGGCCAAAGAGATTCCAGGAATTAAAATCTTCCGCTCATCTACGACAATCTACTACACAAATGCTGAGATGTACTTGGAGGCCCTGCAAGAGAAGGTGTGTGTGTGTGTGTGTGCGTGTGCGATTACAAGACGTAATCCCCTGTCCACCGTCTACATCACCCTTAAATGCTTTCATTATCTCTCTCACTTTCGCCTCTCTCGCTCTCATGTTGATGCTCGGCTTTTTGTGCAGAGCGGAATCGAAATCGGGAAGCTGCTGACGCAGAAGAAGAAACGAGACGCGAAGCTGAAGCGTACACAGGAGAAGGAGAAAAAGAAAGCTAAAAAGGAGGCAAAGAAACAAGTACGACGTCCTGAATAATACATTTAGACCTGATGGATACCGCAAGTTACACAATAACTGATGTGCACTGATAATTTCTGCTTTTTCTACTTTCTGGTAGAACAAAGCGATTAGCCACTTATCCAATGGCACATTCTCTAATGAGTCAGAGATGAATGAGAGGAGAGTCTCTGCAGGACAGAAGCGACAGAGTCAGGGGAATGGTGTGGAAAGCCTGACAGAAACTCCTACAAATGGCCGAGTAAATTGGGCATACCAACATGACGTGACCGTGTCAGACTCCGATTCAGACACGGGGGGCCACATCAACACCCAGGCATCGCACAGTGGTGATGAGGAAAAGGCCACCCACAGCATCATCCTGGACATTTCCACAACCAGCTTTGTGGACACAGTCGCTGTGAAGACCATGAAAAACGTATGTGTGTGTTAGGATCTGTGTGTGTTGACATTCATTTAATCATCAGTGTTGAATGAGTAAATAAGGGACAGGAGAGGGCACGCTCATCTTCATTTTTAAAAGACAAAAACAAACCCAAATCTTATCCATCCTTTCTCCAAGATATTCAGGGACTTTGGAGAGATTGAGTTGGACGTCTATCTAGCAGGCTGCCAAGGTGAGTGGGGAGACCAGACAAAATAGAGACGAAGTTAATGTCCTTAATGCAGACTCAAGGAACTGGAGCTTGAGATAATGAATGCTTCAAGGTCTCAGCCTAAGTGGCGCCACATTGTTCCCTGTTGGGCACATTCATCAAACATAAATATTTATTTTTATGATCTCTTGATGCTCTCTGTCTCATTGTCACGCATGCTTTTCTGTGTGTTCAAATATAAGCCTGTGTCGTGGAGCAGCTGGAGACTGCAGGTTTCTTCTCAGAGTCCATCCCAAAGAGCAGACTGTTTGTCACCGTCCACGATGCAGTGCTGCATATTCTCCACAAACTGGGCCGCGGAGACTGTTTACTCGTGAGTTCATCACTATGAATAACAGCTACACTTCTGAGCTTCACTTATCACCTATTGCTGTTACATATTGTGAAATGCTCCTGCCCTCCATTTCTTTCAGGATTTGTCCTGCACCACTCAGATGTAACCAGCAGGGGTCAGACTGTTTGCCATCTTCCTCCTCCTCCTCCTATTCTCAGGCGGCTGGCTGTTCAACTGCACACCATTGGTCGTCATTGGTCTCCTCCCCCTTCAGTGGGGGAGAATGCACCACCTTGACATGGCGGCTGGTCACCATGGAAACACAGGGAGCCGTTGCTGTGGCAACAGCCTTTTTATGATATCGTCTAATGAGATAGCCAGCAATACGTCACTGCAGCTCTCTCCCTCTGTGGTGTGTGTGTGTGTGTGTTTTTGTGTGTGCGAGACAGAAGAGGGGCGGGGGTTGAGTAGGAGAATGTAACACTGGACTAATAGGAGTCTGTATTTATAGCCTGTGTGAGAGAGTAGAGAGTGAGTGAAAGGTTGACTATAAGGGGAAACTCATGAGAGAGGTGCTGCAATGAAAAGGTGGGTCTTGATGTGTGTACACACGTTTGTCCTTCAATGTCATGACCCGATGCAGCTGGACTTCCTGTTCCTTTAAAAAAGGAAATTTCTTACACAATGAATCAATAAAATGTAAATATGTTTCCCTCTGGGAGGGATGCTCAGTCCTTACATTACCGCTCATTTGGTCCAAAATGCCTAAAGCTGAGTAGCCTCAGCTGAATTGCAAATATGGTGTAATAGGTGTTACGTTGAAAAGAGCAGCAGCACTTAAACACGTCGTGGGTGTGTTTGTAGTCAGTATTCACAAGTCTTAGTCCTCTGACATCTTGAGCTCCCTTCTATTTTTGGGATCTAGTGTCATGTTATCATCTGATATCAACTGTTGGAAGCTAAACACTGTACTGTAATATATGCTTATACATGTTTCACTTGTATTGAATTGATTTAGACAGCTAACTTAGACATTTGCTCCCAGCCATAACAATGTTTTTTGTTTTTTTTTTACGACTTATTCTGCTTTTTCGTTTATTTTCTTTCCTTCGGTGTTCTATATACATGTTTGTGCATAGAAAAGAGCTTGACTGTTTAAAAAGGTCAAAGCCTGCACAGACTGAAGAACCCACCACAAAAAACACCGCTCGCGAAACGCCTCGTCAGTAGACTCGCTTTTAATTTGTGACATCACACTACGTTTATGCCTAGCGGCTAGTTTGGCATGTAAGAATTTATTTAGCACAGATGCTATGTTGTTTGTTAGCGATGCTGGGTTAGGCATGTCAGAGCTGACCACTCAGAGGAGACTTGGGCGGGGGGGGACCTTAAAGAGACAGGAGCTAAAACAGAGTGTTTCAGGCATACGGGGAATACAGTGCTGCAGCACTGGACACAATGAGAAAACAGATGTGTTTTTTAAGCACTAAGGCATAAAAACCTATTCTAGTAGTAATCCAAAATAAAATTGTGAACCTGAAAATGAGCGTGATATGTCTCCTTTAAAAGGTCCATTTAAATTTGCAGTTACATAACTGGAAAAATAACTTCCCTGAAGAAATGATTGGTTCCTTGGAATAACCACTCCAAAGTAAACACCGTCAGGTGCTGTAAATTACGGAACACACGCAATTCCTTGCTACTGCTTATCACTCCCTACCAACCTGACTGATTACACCTCCAGTTGTCTATAAACTGTTTGACTACCTGATGAGTTTATCTTTTTATACAAATGTAAACGTGAAGCCTATTCTGATGTGATTGAGCCACAATACTTTCTGTACATATCTATTGTATGAACAAAGGAGCTTAACTCGCTTCACATGGAACTGAAAGCCAGTCCAGTTCTCTGAGTATGGCTTTCTGACTTAAACAGCGTACTCCAGTATTCTTTGGACTGTGATCCTGAAGTTCTTCCTGATAAGTTTCCCTTGTATGTTTTATTGATAAAGTATGATTGAGACCATGTAAATAAAGAGCCATAAAAACACATTGCGTCCATCGTTATTTTGTCGTTTATTGCTTCTTTCCTGACATGGCATCAAGTCTCTTTCCCCTCCCCACCACCCAGTCTCCTGCTCCTTGCACAATTCAGTCTAAAGTTTCTCTCCTTCTCTTTAAGGTGGAAATACTGATCATCATCCCCTCCAAATATTAACACTGATTCACAGACCCTACAATACACTGGATACTTAAGTTAGTTCATAACACACAGCTGGAAGTGGTGATGCGTTGTCTCTTTTTGTTGAATCTTTGTTTTTTTATTTTTTACAAATGGAAGTTATTTTTGTACAGTTGATTAAGAGAATACAGAAAACAATGGCCACAAGCAATGTCACATGTGAATGAAGACACCACTGCCACGGTCCGACACATACCGCTCACCCCCTCTCACACATGCGCAAACACACACAAGCACACACTTGGACCATGGCATATCAGCAGCAGAAATGAGGTCTTTCATTGAGAAAGTTTTTTTTTTTTTTTTCCGGGATCTTTTAAGTTTCTGCAGCACAAAAAAATGGGGCGAGATGTCAGGACGGATGAGGTCGTGGAAACCATGACTGACGGGGAAAGCACAGAGAGGGAAGATATCACAACTACACTGGACACATCACACTCACAGGACGAGACGGGACAGCACAAAGGCGGGGAGCAGAGAGAGAAAGTCAGCGAGGTAGAGTCAGAAAGCAGAGCAGTGGGCGTATCAGCATGTGATGACTGTGTGGGTGTGTTTCAGTTCTTCTCCCATCTAATCTTTGGTCCATTTGTCCAGGGCTTTTCTGTATTTTTGTAACTATGGGGTGTGTTAATCTACGCTTTGCCCTCACCAGCCCTGTGTGGTGTGCATGTATTACGTGTAGTTTGTGTGTGAATGTGTGTGTGTGCTGATGACAAGGGCGACCGTGGCTCTGTGTTCTGTGGGGGCTCGGCGCGTCAGATGACACTTTCGAAGAGCAGCGTACTCTTGGTTCCTGCAGGGGGCAGCAGCTTGGCCTCGCTCTCAGGGGCCAGGTACTCCAGGTGATGTCTGCCCCATACTGGGGTGGTTAGGTGCTGCCACCGCTACACGGAAGAAAGTGAAGGGCACAGAGGTGATGAACTGTTCACTGGATGGATGCTTCAGCTGTCTCTAATGAGCCCTCGCTAATAAGTAATGAAATAATCAGCAAACCAAATAACAGACAGGGGAGGGAGGGCGGTATCCAAGGAGACGCATTTTTCTACCGATTACAAACAGAGACACACACACAGGAGAATGTGGCATACTGACCTCCCGCAAAGAGCCTTTGCAGCGTAGTAGTTTGTAGAGAACGGTGACGGGGATACAGAGCATAGAGGATAGGGCCAATGCCCAGCCAAGGGCTTCACCCCACAAGGGGTATGTGTACACATTGTTGTATTTCAGGGGTTTGTAGTTCACCACGTGGAACAGGAACACTGCCTACAGGCACAAAATATATCAGCTGTTTGCATATGGAAGGTAAAGCTGCTGGAGAAAACACACACAGAGCAGCACTCACCACACAGACAAAAGGCGTGATGTAGGACCAACACCACTTCATGTAGGGCAGGGGCTGATAGCCAATCATACGAGCCACGTCGTCCATGAAGCGGTCCGCTCCTGAGAGAAATTACATTAGGGATTATGTGATAATGCATCGAAATTGTGCAGTTTGTGCTGCAGTGTGTACTGTAATTGTACTGTGTTGCCTCACCATAGACCCATGCGATCACCACACACTCCCAGAAGGCCTGCCACAGCAAAGTGATGCCACTGGCAGAGTAGTAGTCAAACAGCTGGAAGACATACATCCCTCCCTGACAGGAACAGAGAGAGCAGTCAGCCTCAAGACCACCATGTTAATACTTTATGTGTGACCTATTTCCAGCCTTGTCTCCACTATTTAGGCTTTCATTCCAGTTCATTTCTAGCAGTGGTTTTCTTTGCCCAATCAAGCATCAGGTGAACAATCCATGTATTTTAAAGAAACAATGAACTAAATATGAATATTGATATGAGAAAATATATATATATATATATATATATATATATATATATATATATATATATATATAGTACGGTTTAGCCAAATTTGGCCAACTTGTTACCTATGATGGAGTACACATACAATATATCAAATAAATGAACTTATAAACATCACACTTTCCAGAATTATGTTTGGTATAAATATTTAAGTAATGTAGAAACATCGAACACTATTTTGTGTACTGAACATTTGATTTATATCGAACTGACTTGTGTGTCCAACCATGTTTGGGTTTTCATTTTACCAAAGTCAGAAATTTCTGGAACTTATTTACAAGTATGTTCATCATCCTATTATGTCTTAATTAAAAAAAATAAATAAATAAATAAAAAATAAAGGTTTTAAGACAGAAGCTGGCTCACACCACTCAAATAAGGGAGCTTATAGAGCTGATCCATTCATCCCGAATCACTTATTTGATTTTATTTTTTAAGTTTTGTACAGTGATAAGAAACGGAAATAATAAGTAAAAAAAGTATTGTGATATTTGATTTTGTCACCCATTCCTCACATTTATGAGGGGGGCGGCTGTGGCTCTGGGGTAGAGCCAGCGTCTTGTTATCGTAATGATAAATATAAATGTTATGAGATTAGGAGGGAGGTACCACAATAGAACTTTAAAATATGGTGCCATTATTCTGAGGACATATCATCCAGCCCAAGTAAAAATAAAAGTCTGCTAGCAAAACAATCTTCTGCTCAGAAGATAAGAGACTCGTCTTCATTGTCTTACAATCTGCCAGCCTCCAAATGAGAGCGTATCCCACCTAATTCTTAAGAATACATAACTCTCGGAAATCCTCACTGTACCTCAGTGACCATGGACATGTCGATGAGGAAGCAGATGACGCAGCAGATGGCAGCCACCACCTCTCGCCGCAGGGAGCCCAGGGCGGATTTAGGGGGTAGCATGTCCATGATTCCCGTGATCAAACCCTCGACCCCAACAAACTGAGGAAGAAAGTAAATAGGTAGCAGAGACAATGAGAGAGGGAGACAGTGGAGGCTTTCTGCATGAACAGTGGTTTTCTACTAATAAAATATGCAGTATATACAATAAAACCCTGAAAGACTTGTTAAATATGTAAAATGATAATTATAAGTAGAATTAAGTTGTGTAATACCCTGACGACACTACTAATGTGCTGCAGATGTATCTGACATGTGACCAAGATTTTGGTGGTGAGTATGTCAGCTGGAATCCAGATTCTTTCCCTCCCTGTGCTGGAATGTTTACGAGTGTCTTGACTGTACAAAAACATATTTCCTCCTCCAGAATGAGCTGAAAAGACAACAGCTGTGCAGCTATTTTTTTACATCATTAGCCAGAAATGGCAGCATGTGCACAGCCAATGTGGCTATGGCAGGAAAAAGAGAGATGGATGGAGAAGAAATGAGGGAGAGAATGGAAAGTGAGAGTAAATGAATGGATTGGAGAGTGGACAGACGGTCTCTGTGTGAATCAGACAGAAGCTCATTGACAAATCCCTGGGCTGTAAAACAATGGATGTAGGCACTGGCTCAAACAGACACACAACAAACAGGCTGCTAAGAAATGCAATGCTAAAACTGGACGTGATGCGTCTCAACTGTTTGTCGCTCTTGAATGAGAGGAAGTGAGAGAAAAAGAAATGTAGATAGGCTTCTATTTAAAATGCTACATAATCAAGAAGACAGTAAAATACAGATGCAAGATCCTCGAAGATAAATGCCCTCTGTAATGCGTTAAGACGTGCATGTAAACAAACAAACTCAAATGTGTAAATGGCCAGTATTTACCTGGCTGTCCAGGCCCAGTATGAGCAACATAAAGAAGAAAAGTGCAGCCCAGAGTGGCGCCAGAGGCATCAGAGTCACAGCCTTGGGGTAGGCTATAAAGGCCAGGCCTGGACCTGCACATTAAGAAGTAGTTAGTCATAAGCAGACATGGAGGGAATACAGCTCTCACTGTCAATACTGGGCTCAGTACACTGGGTTTAAGGCAACCGATTCACACGGAAGCTGTATTCTTACCACTCTCAGCTACCTTACTGATGTCCACGCCTTGCTCTGCAGCCATGAAGCCCAGCACAGAAAACACCACAAAGCCTGCGAAGAAACTGGTTCCACTGTTGATGATCGCCAGCAAGAACGCATCCCTACAGACAGAGGAAGAGAGAAAGGGGGAGAGACAGAACAGGACATTGTGAGCAAAAGATGCACTCTAATATGCTGCAACATGAGGCTCATGTAAGACATTAAAGACAAGCACTGGCAGCAGAAGAGATGGACGGATGGTGAATTGGGGATCAATAGCAATTTCTCTGAGAGCGGTTGTTGCCTGTGTAGTTGGCAGGTAGAGAGCAGAGACCAAATAATGCAATGGGGCGTCTGTCTACAGGTCTGAGGGGGGGGAAAGTGAAAGGAAAATCCCACAATGACTACTCGCTCCATGATATAAATATATCCAACATTATGATTATGAATGTTGGAGATCTAATTCTAATAACATCACTGATATCTGGTCCACATAGTGAGGACTGACCTTCTGTTAATCCACAAAAGTCAAGTGCAGCTGGCCAAGAATCCTTCCTGATATAAAGAATGTATAAACAAGAGTTGCACCATGATGATTATTATGACACCGCTGCAGCTGTGTTCAGAGGCAAAATCCACGCAGTCTACGTCAATAGGCTCTATCAGTCTAAAACAGTACTGGAATGCTTTTCAATATGTAAAATCAAAACAACTCAGAGTGAGTGTTTGGTTTAAGAAAACAGACCATGTCATGACCACACTTATTTAACAAGACAAGGCTACAGCCACACAGCCCTATGAGGCAATAATAGAGACAACATCACACTTACTGTTGACCCTTACAACTACTACTGTAGATGCCCCAAACTGATTTCAGTCCGAGCTCGTCAGACTCTGTTCGACACAGCCAGACCTGGCTCAGCTACTGTCAGTCTAAAGATCAGGTTAGAGTAGAAAAGAAGGGGTTTGTACAATGCCTTGTCTGACCACATCAAAATGAACTACATTTAGGTGGAGTTAAAGCTGGCCGTCATACAGAGGGGGGATGTACGATATTGTTGATATTAGACATTCAGAGTGGTTGTTAGAAAGAGAAGTTCTATCCTTGGCTTCAGTCCGCCTCAGGAGTGGGGGAGATCACTGTGTGTACTAGGCTTGCAACAGTATGAGATTCTGATGGTATTACACAATTCTTACAAGTATTATTATCGTTACAGTTACCCCTAATGAATGAAAACAGGGGGGTTTTTGGTAAAACAAACCCTGTCTTGGAATGTAATAAAATATTATGTCCTAACGGACGAGAAACTTGATATAGAGTTAAAATATTATTTTTAATAACATTAATACAGTAGAATTTAATACCATAGAACATGTACATCGTATGGTAACAGAAATTGTATATTTCTGTAATCCTTCTGTGAAGAGTGGTGGGAATGTCGGGCCGACGGTTTTGGGAAGTTACACCAACTGTCGGAAACAGACAACTGTAATCCAATGTCAGAATGGTGTGGTTGGAGGGGGTTTCCGAAGTCAATCAACCATACAACAAGCACTTTTAACGGAGTATACGTGCCACATAAAGTATACTTTAGCCTTAGGCTACTTTGGATACCTTCTGCTTTGAGCTGAATGCTAAGATTAGTGTGCTATCATCTGATAACAACTATTGGATGGCAAACTTTAGGTCTTAAACAACAAGCAGCTCCAGTGCTTGTGATTTAATGGCATCTAGCAGTGTAGTTGCAGACTGCAACAAATTGAACATCCCTGGTCTCACCCTCCCCTAAAACCTTGAAAATTGAGAAAAACCCTCTTAAGTGCCAGTGTTTGGTTTATCTGTCATGGGCTACTGTAAAAACATGACTCATTTGGTAAAAAAAACACCTCAATAATTATTAGACTCAGGTGACTATACAATAATGATTTGGAATATCATATTTCTGCCAATCAAGATCCCCTACGTAACAAGTCAAGTCATGTAGTCTGAAAGCAACTGAATAAGACCTGAGGACTCCTGAGTCCTAAATGTAGTACTGACTGGCCACTGTGAGCAGTTTAAATACACATTTCTTCAGCCATTCCAGCTATTCCTGGGCTTCCCTAAGTGTGTGTGAGAAACAGAGCTGAACTGACATACCTCAGAATCTGAACTCATCCTTTAACTTCCAATTAAGGTCAAGGAAGAGAAAATGTAAGATGGCAGGATATTCATGAGGCTCCTCCTTTTATGGGCATTCCAAATATGCATGCAAGTGCTGAGATTTACAAAAACAATTATCTGTTACATCTACGGAGCAAACTACCTTGTAAAGGTCTGAACATGTTTACATATCTACCAAACATGCCAGCCAACACAAACAGCAATAGAGAGGCCAACAGTTCACAGACACAATGTAAATCATGTCTTTCTTTTTCTGAAAACATTTTGGAATGATTGTTAGAAAATAAAAAAAAAAAGCTTGTTGCATATAATCAGGGTTTGACGGCACTGCTATGACTCTTCTTGGCAGCCTATTTGCATGTATCTTGATCAGGGAGAGAAATTCATTTACATCTGAAATGTGAGTGCATGGAGGTATTTGGGCCTTCAATCATACTTCCTGCACAGTCATACAGTGCAGTGTATTTAAGTCTAGTGGTTCTGGCAAATGCAGATAACAGCACAGACCTTACAATACCACATCTATTCAACCAAATTAAAAGGGTATTCAAAGGAGAAAGGATGTGATCTTTTGGCACTTTATAATAGAGTCAGACAAAAAAGAAAGCCTATATGTACATATGTATGTATAGACTTACTGGTAACAGTTGTTATGGAAGCGGTTATAGCTGCCCAGTGCAGTCAGGGCACCCAGTCCGATGGCATAGGAGAAGAAAATCTGGGTACCGGCATCAATCCACACCTATGACATATGGAATAATCCGAATAATGTTTCACAATCTGTTGACCTGCGTTTCTTAGATGCTGATGTCTGCATTTACCATGTTTTCTCTAGACAACGCAAAATTATACCTGTGCTTCTCCAAGTTTGGACCAGTCAGGTTTAAGGTAGTAAACAATCCCATCTATAGCTCCAGGTAGAGTGACTCCGTGGGCCAAGAGAACGACCAGAACCAGGTAGGGGAACAGAGCTGTGAAGTACACAACCTACAGAAAGATGAAAGAAGAGTGCCATGAAGTACACTTCTTGATACCGTAGCATAAATTTGTGAGGAGGTGTTTGAGTACTATGCATCAGAACTTGCATTAAGTAAAGTAGAAAACTCCAAAGTACACCCTTCAAACATTTACACTCCTCATATTACATGAAGTAACTAAGTACACAGGAAAATGTAATCAAATGATCAATTTTTACAAGCTAGCAGGAAAAGTTTAGTGCTTATCAACATGGTCCATCTGCTATGGTGAAATGTTTCAACATATCTGTACCCAAGTATGTTTTTATCACTTTGATTAAGCAATTACCTTCTTTGCAAATACTCAAGTCTTAAGTAGAAGCCCATTAGGTCCTTCCTGTAGTGGATGTGTAATGGGCCCTGTCATGTTACTTTGAAGAAAAGGTAGCCTGTAAATGGAAAGCCAGACAATTTGTAAACCTCCTGCAATAGCAGGGGTTTTTGGCAGACCTTTTCAGAAAGTAGTCTTTGTAAAGTTATGCCGCGAAAGCCGCCCCCTGCTAACCTACAAGAAGCATCAAGTCCCCTGCTAAATCACTCTGGTAAAAGCAAAGTAGTGAGAAAGCACATATTTGCCTTGATCTAGGGCGAACATGGGCAAAAAAAAGCCCCTTTGCAGCTCTCAAACATCTACACGGTGGAAAGTTACTAATCGGCTTACAGCTGGCCAGCTGGATCAAGCTCCTTCATTATTTTTTTAACTCGCTCTACGAGCTTTGGCTACTCTGGAGACACAAGTATGCAAATACAGACCTCTCCATGTGCTACAAAATGAGGATGTATTCATTATGCTAATGTTTGAGAGCAATCACATTAAAATGATAGAGTAGTAGGCATCTTCTTTCAACTACTGAATAGAAGTCACCCTGAACAATATGCATGTACAGTATAACATAACAGGGATTGGCTGATCAGTCGAAGATTATAGCCTGACTGAAACTTTTAGCTGCACATAAACATGAATACTTGTCAGCAAAAAGCTCCACAAACTCCACAATAAACATTTGAAGAATAAACGTGCGTGCTTACAATTGTGTTCATATGTGTTTCAGTCTAGACACTGATCTTCTCTGTATACCAAAGCCGATTTGGGGTCAAAGGGCAAAATGCTGCAATTATTTAAACCTTTGCATGAAGCCATGCGAATATAAGTCTATACTCTATAACCTCTGGCAGTGGCAAGTAACATTTCATGTATGCTAAAGCCTTAAATACTTGTTTGCACGGCATAAACCCAAAAAGTGACATGTAACACGAAGAATCTAGAATTGTACAGCCAGAAAACACTTTACCTTGCCAGTAGATTTGACTCCTTTCCACATGCAGAAGTAAACAATGATCCAGACGGCTATGAGACATAGCACCATCTCATAGCTGATGTCACCAGGCTCGTGAAGCCCACCAGAAAGACGGAGCACTTTACGCCTAAGAGGAAGAGGACAGAGAATTGAATTATATTTAAATATATTCTGCAAGTCAAATGAGGCTTTCATAGGGCCTTGTTAAAACCTGATAAATGTCAGTGAAAATATTTATATATTTTGTAACTGACATAAAGCCAGATCAGAACAAAGGTCTGCATGACAGGAAACTTTGGGTACATGTCAATAACACCCCTAAAATTCAATTTGGTAGTGGTTTAATGTCTTAAAATCTTTATGGCTTTGACTTAAAAAAATAAAATGATTAAGGCTGATGCCACACTGCTCAACTCCTCCATGACAATTCCCAGACAAGTCATTATGACATACTCCCAAAACTCGATGACAGGGGAGCGCATGCCCTCAGCCTCTGCGCAGCTGCCGTTGAGGAGGAACTGGGCTGCAGACAAGTTCAGCGGGGACGTGGAGGAGAGGAGGTTGTTGGGGGTGGCAGCAGATGATGGCAGAGCCTGCTGGCCAGTGCTGCGGTTGTGGCAGGCGCGGCGGAAGTCCTGCGTGCAGTTGAGGGTGTTCCAGGGGTGTCCGCAAGTGGCCCAGGGCAGCGGGGTGGTGAAGGAATGGAAGAGAAAGTAGAGGCCCCACACCAGAATCATGATGTAGTAGGTGTTACAGAAGAACACTATCACCATGGAGGCCAAGCCCAGACCTAACAGACAGTGGGAGACGCGGCAAAAGGAGGTATGTTGTATGTAGTTTACAAATCAGAGATGATGAGCAAGCAATAAAATTAGTTTATATGATTGTTAAATATGATTGTCAGACACTATACAGAGACAAGTACCTTTAAAGAGGGGTGCGATGTTCCATGCAGAAACCCCTCCCTGCTTCATGAACTGTCCCAGTGCAATCTCCAGGAAGAAGACTGGGATGCCCCCGATGAACACAATCAGCAAGTATGGGATCAGAAAAACACCTGCAACACACAGATTCATCACATGGTCACAATCACAACACTCTATCTAAACTAACTCATATTGTGAAATACTTTCTTATCACTGGCCGACCATTCAATATCACTTATAATCACTATAATTACTTCTGTTCCAAAGAAAAGGTTTGGCATCAGGTGGTTTATTGCCCTGGGCGTACGCAATGATGATATTAACAGTATCAAATCAATAAATTCCTTGTCATCGCACTTAAAGACATCACATATGTGGAATTATTTATGCTTCAAACAGCAGTTGTTTCAGGAGGAAACGTAAATGTTTCAATAAAAGTTTGACTGGTATGTGTAAGGTTTGTTGCTCTGAGACTTCTTTTTCATATACTACAAAGAGTACAAGAGTGTGAGTCAATCATATGCCCAGTAAGTAATAGAAAATTATAATATTCCACGTAGTCTGACCCTTTTTAAAAAGAAAACAAAAAGTAATTTTGAGGTGGACAACAAAGGTCTCAAACATGAGACAATGTGATTACATGACCAGAGAGACTTAATCAAACCTCTGGCCTCCAAAACACCCTTTAGTTAAGTAATCTGAGTTTGATTAATTAACAAAAATAAAAAGTATTATAACACTTCACTCTCTGGTGATTGATCTTAGCTTGGATCACTACCCTCATTACGCCTTGCCAAGGAGGTTTGTCCTCACGATTACAAAAATAACAACCTAATAAATTTACACTAACTTGGATGAAGGACAGGTCTCGGCCTAGAATTGACACCATGAACCTCTGGACATTTCGACATTTTTGTCAATTTCTTAGGGAATATTGCATGGATCTTGATTAAAAATAGATTTTTCAAAACAAACATTTAGATACAGCAGATAAAACATGTTGTTGCTGATACTGGATATAGGCTTTATTCAATTAAAGAGAGCTTTCGGGCCTTGACGGAGGTACGCGCTCCACTAAGTACCATTCTAGTATTTTATGTTCAATGGTGTGAATGGACTGAATTGGTAGGCATTAGATTGATGCCAAGTGTCAGTGATGACAAGAAAAGAACAGCAATGGACAGGAGGAGAAAGAGGTTTGCACATTTTAAAGTGAGAATTATCACAACACCATCACAGCAAATATCCTCAACATCGTCTAAAATTGTCAGAATTATTTCAGTTCGTTCGTTCGTTCGTTCGAATTATTTCAGTAACATTACATAAAGCTATTCATCAATGGTGAGTTTTTGTTTTTTAAAGTTAAGAGACTCAAGGAGGATATAGTGATACTGGCAGAACTTCAGCAGAAGAAAATCTGAGCAAGAGGTCGTGTTTATCAAGTCTTTAAGGACACAGGCTGCACAAACATTGGCATGGCTCGTATTAATCAAGCACTCAATGCAACAAGAAACAGTCAAGAGGAGGGGGAAGCAATAAAGGGCAAAAGAGCCAGGGACAAGGTTAGACAAGGCCACAGATAACAGATGCATTGACAGTGTACGTGGGAGATTAGTGCATCGTCTCCCATTCCGCCAGTGTGGACAGTTATGGTAAGTATTGTCCTTGAACTTGACAGCTGCACGGAGCGGAGGCAGACAAAAGACTATCAAATGAAGACAGAAAGTGAGACAACAGACCCCGGCAGGAGTTGTTAGTCCAGATAGAGACATTGAGGAGTTCTAATCATTTTGATTAGTAGTCGTTTGGCCTGAGGCATTTAGTCCGTGCTCAGTTTCGTCTATAAATAATCTCTGTTTTGTATTCCCATACTGTAGCAGAGGCTTGTCAAGGATCAGGAATACACAGTAGAGACAAAATGAAAAAGGTGGCACAGGTCATTTAACTCATGTAATCCATTTGCAATGATTTGCTTTGTATTGTAACATACTGGGTGATGCCACTACAGTGCGCAGATGGAAGGGAATCACATGACCAGCCATGACGCAGAGCAGAGAGAGGCTAAGAAGAAAGGAGGGAAAAATGGATACATCAGAGGAGAGAGAGGCAGAGAAACTGGGACGACGCTGTGCTGGAGCAGGTTCAACAAATACAAAAAATGACACAGCAAGCAAGGCATCGACCTGGTTGTCTCCGCAGCCGTGCTACTGATTGACAATTTGTGCCTCATTCAGTTCATCATTCTTTATGTCATTCTCTGAGAGCAGAGGGCTGCAGCCTTATATGGAAACATTCGTGAGAGTGAGTCTAAGAGAGAAAGGGGTGGGAGAGCGGGAGAGAGACAGAGAGAGAGAGAAAGGGAGAGAGATGCAATGGGAGGCGTGAATGGAATGAATGGAGAAAATGCTTTCAGTGACATATCCCATGATATTGGCCAAATCATTGAGGAACTGTATCCTTAATAGGCTTAAGTAAATCCGCTTTAATCATAACCGGACCAGACACATCAGGCCCAGCAGTCGAGGTGCAAATAAATAAATAAAGGAGATTTGAGTATTATTTCCACGCATTCATTTTGGCATTCA
This sequence comes from Sparus aurata, assembly GCF_900880675.1. NCBI lineage: Eukaryota > Metazoa > Chordata > Actinopteri > Spariformes > Sparidae > Sparus > Sparus aurata. The sequence continues at coordinate 16,011,021 of NC_044193.1, read as the reverse complement.
TCTAGTGCCGTCTCCAAAGTGTGTCCTTGTTTCAGTGACAAACAGCTCTGACTCAGAGCCCAAGCCCTTATCTGATAACATTGTGGTGCTTACAAGGTGTACCCTGGGTCATTCAAAGACGTAAAACGAAGCACTGTGGCTGCGGACGTGGCTGCGCCGACGCTGAAGGGGAGTAAAAGGACGGGCACAGTCACAGGACGTTTATTGTGTGACATATCCATCTGCCTCCTTATCAACGGGCGAGTGGGAGAGAGCACCTTTGTATGCTACATGAGTGCTGGGCAGGAGCACACAGGGGGTGGACTGTGTGAGGCAGGCCATTGTTATACGATACCACAAGGTGGGTATCAGAGCCATGGGTCACAAGACACACACACATGAGGGAGAGAGAGGGCTGGGCTAAGACACACGCACGCACACACACGCACGCACACACACACACACACACACACACACACACACACACACACATCCAGTTTAATTTCAACGTTACACCTCATAAAAAAATAGTAAAGGGGGTAGGGCAGAGATAAGACATGTCAAGGCCAAAAGAGGCAGGAAGGGGAGGTTACTGTTGGACAAGTTGGCATACATTTAAACAGAAAAGGATATGGAGAAAGTTACGTAACAACACAAATAACCATATATGCAAGTGAGAGAGCAGCAGGCACACCATAGGGCAAACTGTACAAAGCATGTCTGTTAAGCAACAAGCAGCTATGATAAATACAGTGGAACCACGTGCTTTTCAGCTACGTGCTCACAGCCACGCAGGCCATGCTTTCCCTACCTATCCCGCCTATTAAAATATTACGTCTCCTCATGCCGTTTCCCTGTTGTCCTACTAACTGTCAGAAGTTCACCTTAACTGTTAAAACAAGGACGACTCTTAGATTTGGGAAACTTTCTGGATGTAGATTCTTCTTATTCTTGAACATGTGCATTGTACTATAGATAACAGCAGCTCTAAACCTTTCCTTAACTTGAGAATGATATTTCATTATATTCTATATAAGAGTGCGTAAGAAGTTTTCTCGATTTTCATTGAATTCAGCTCAACATTCAACACAATCACCACAATGAAATTAGAAGACAAAATCAGCACTTGAGGCCTGAGTCCCACCCTTTCTTAGTAGACATACTGGACTTCTTCACCAACAGAACCTAAACAGTTGGGATTGTCAGGCAACACAGGAAAAGAAGAAGTTGTCCTGGATTTCCTCACCAACAGACCCCAAATAGCTGGGATTTTCAGACAACACAGGAAAATAAGTTGTCTGCACGTTAACATGTGAAAGTTTCCAAAAGGTTTCTAAATGTAACATTTATGGCCAATGACACACCTCTTCCAGGGGACCCTCAGGGCTGTGCCTTGACCCCCTCGACAAGTTTCCTGATGAGGTCACAGGGGAAATTATTATATTAATTGTGATATTTCCAGTGCTTGCCGGAACTAGCGCAAATAACAAGTATCATAAAAACTGATGCACTGGTGGCACTTTTATGCTTTAGAGGCATTAGCTAAGTGGACAAAACAATAGTTATAGTGTTGGTAGTATAACTTGATAAAGTCTTCATGAATGAATGACACAGCGTATGCTACAGGGATTAGCGTCCTGTTACCATGGAAAAAGGCAATTCTGGTTAGGTAAAAGGATGCGCCGGAAGTCGTGCCGCTAATTTGCGCAAGGTATCCTGGGGGATAGGAATAAGGTTGACAGGATAGTGAGTGATTAAGTTTTAAAACACCAAAATCACTGGCCAGATTGCAAACAACACTTATGTAAAGATGTTATGAAATTTACTGAGTGTGGCACAGTGAGTAGCTTGTTAATTGATATGAAATACTCCACGACCTGTGCTTGTACAGAAACACTCTCTACTTGTGTGTATCAACCTTGAAATTAGTTCCTAAGGACTTGATTGAGTTTGGGAGATTCTTCATATGTTAATTAAAATAGTGTTCATTTGAGCATTCATAAAAAAGAATTCTCCACAGTTCTCCTGAAGCTCACCTCCTCCATTCTTGTAGCAAAGGTAAGGAAACCGCCACACGTTGCCCAAGCCGACAGCAAAACCGACGCAGGACATGATGAAATCCATCTGTCTGGTCCAAGTTTCCCTCTCCACAGCTGGTACTGCTAAAGCTCCATTTCCTGCTCCAGCTGCAACCCCATCCTGGGTCTGCGGTGGGCCAGCCCCTCCGCCCTCTCCACACCCTGGGCCTGCACCAGGCACAGGCACGAGGGGGTGAGCTGACCCGCCCTCCTCCTCAGACAGGGTCCCTGCCTCTAACTGGGGGAGACTGATATCACCTGGAGAGGAAAAGATGTGCAACCGTCAGAGAAGAGAGAAATGTAAGGAAGAAGGCAAGGAGATCGAATGGAAATCAGTAGGTAAAGCACCACATTTTTAGTACTTGTATAAAACGCATTCACAACTTCACGACATGTTACACGTCAGCACTGGAGACAGACGCACCACAGTGTCAGACTTGTACTGAATGGAGGAGGGAGACTCCATGGTTTCCATTCACGCGTCAGTACAACCATAGCCAATAAGTGCAATCGTCCACTAAGCCTTAACAGGGCTGACATACTTAATTTACAAGATTCTTTATTGCATAAACTGCCCTTACACGGTTAGCATTTGGGCTATAATCTTGTTGCACATGTACTGGCATCACTAAACCCTCCCCCGATGCTCTTCTCCTCTCTGCCTGTCTCACTGACAGAGTGATTAGTGTGCTGCGGTACAACACAGCAGAGAGCAGGTACATCTCCAGCTCCTCCGTCACTCACAAAGCTCTCATTTTCTCTATTCAACACACACACGCGTGGCTGACTGAACGAACGCCTACACTCAAACACAGTCAAAAGCAGCATGTGTGTGTGTTTGTCTTCATTCCTGCCATTCGATGATGATGATCAGTCAGCCGCTCTGTGCTGGATGCAAAGCAAGGCAGCTGAATCCAGATCAGAGCAGTTTGAGGGTGTGTGTGTATGTGTATGTGTGAGTGTGTGTGTGAACAGAGGAGGGGAAAAGAGTGGGGAATGTGAGGGATGTCAACTTAATAATAGGACACCTGTGGGTTTGAGACACTGTGAGGAGGGTTTGTGATCTTTTAAGGCTAATCAAACAGATTACTTGTAAGGTTAAAATAATCTGTTTTTTCGAGCGTAAACGGGTCTGTGTGGGAAACCTGAACCTCATGACACTGATGTTAAACTTGAGAATCATTTCTTTGTGGAACAACATCTTCTGTATCTCCACCGCAAGAGACCACATGCAGCTTGAAATATGACTTCTACGCAGTTAAATCTGCTCTGGTGTTAATTAAGACATAAGTGGATGTAAATTGATGATGAGGAACGCAGACACATAGTGCAGCTGGGTTGCTCTGATAATGACAAATGTGAAAGGCTGAGGCAGGGATGCTCTTATAACCCATCAGCATGTGGTCCTGTTTAAGCTAGTGGCTGGAGCCCATGGTGAATAATAATAAGGCATTAATAAAGCAGTGGTGGTCATTCATTATACTCACCTTGGCTGTTCTCTTCCAACTCAGGTGACATGTTGTTGGGTTAGCAGCACAGAAATAGGTTTGACTGTTATCTGGTTGGAGTCAGGGAGCTGCTGAAGTTGTGTCACTGTGGCCAGCTAACGAGGCACCCGGCGGGCTCACAGAGGCAGACAGGGAGATGTAACGCTAGCCACGGCGGGCAGAGCTCCAGTTGTCTCTTTGATTTTTTTTTTTTCCCGAGTTTGTTATTTCGCCTTGTCGAAATTTTCTTTTCGTTTTCTTTTTTAAAAGTCGCAGTTTTTTTTGTTTTTTTTTCAAAGATTAACACGCAGTTGGAAACCCTCAGCTCAGCTAAGAGATGGAAAAATGTCACAAGGCGCCGCAGTCAGTTGAGCCGTTGACAAAGGGAGATTCAAAAGCAGTCGACGAAGCACTTGAAGGTAAGCCTGAAGAATCTCATGGATAACGGTTAGATGAAAAGTATACTGCGCCTTAGGGTGAAGATGTTCTCATCAAAGGAAAAAGCCCAGTCAGAAGTCCGTGAACCTGAACGTGATGCCGTAGCTTCGACAGACGAAGAATGCGATCTGCCTCTGCCCCACCACGGTCCGTTAGCTGTGACGGACGCTCCCCCCGCCTCCTCGTGCCGCCGGCGGCCGTGATTGGCTGAGGCCGGCCCAGTGCGGTGCGCACAGCATCAGCAGCAGCGCTCAGTCAAAACGACCAGAGTCACAAGGATGTCTTTATGGCACTGCGCGCGTCCTTGACCTGAAAGCACACAAATAACTGTAGAGAAATGTCCCAAAGCGCTGTCGGGGGGCGTTTGGCTCTGGTAATTTTTTTGCTCTCCAGACGGCAGGGAGCAGACTGACTTTCCTTCCACCTTCACTGGGGCATTTGTGCTGTCTCCACAGGGGTGTAGCTAGGATTTCTGGTGCCCACATACTTTGCCATGACATATCCTGTAGGAATGTTGTGCCCCCCCCCCCCCCGCTGCAATCTCTGTAATCTTTACCAAACAGTGAAGGATGCTTGAAGGGATAGCTCGGTTCTTTTCTTACACTATCTCAACTGTCTTCTACTGCAGGTAACACGCAATAAGTACCTCATACAACCCCACATGAAAAAAAACCCGAACTATGCCTTTAATTCTCCACAAGCACTGTGGCTGGGGGCAGAATAAAAAACTCCAGGAGAGCATGTGTTGTGGGTTGGGTTTAAAAGTATGTAGATTTGCCTTTACAAACTTGATAAATGAACTCTCTTTGCTTCCGTGACTGAATAAACAAACTGGCCTTGAAGGACAACACAGTTTCATACTGTTTTAATTTGTTTATATTTGGCTGACCCTGCCACCTTTCAAGCTTCAATCAGTGTTCTAGGGAACCTTATATTCCTGAGAACAGCTTGTTAATTCAGCTATTGAAAAAAAAAAGGTATTTCTGAAGTTGTATCATTACCACATTTACACTGTAAATATTACAATTCCAAGTTCAAATTTCTCCTCCAAAACTACATAGTGCCGCTCTAACCCGCAAGCACTGTGGCCTGAGGGAATTAAAAAGTCACAAGAGTATGTGTTTGGTTTAAAGGTGCACCATTTACTTATGGGGAACAGAAAGAGCTCCATTGACTGACTTTTTATGAGTAAACAAACTACATAAATAAACTGTCTTTGCTTTCAAGACTTAAATAAACCAAATAAACAAACTGCTCTTAAAAGGAACAGGACAATTTCATACTGTTTTATTTTGTTTAAAGCTGGTGGACCCTGCCACATTTCTAGCTTCAAACAGTGTTCCGGGTTACCTAATTTTCCTATCACAACAGCTTGTTTATTGAGCTGTGGAAAATATATACATTCAGGTTTTTTTTTATCTAATGCAAAAAAAACCTTGGAAATGGAAATAACATGATACCACCAGGTAATGCGTTATTACAGGCACTAGTAAGTAGTATGGCATAAAATGTGTGTAGAATGGTGTTTAAATAATGGACGAATAGCTCCCAGTCAATATTGAATAGTAGCATTTTGCTTGAAATGTCCATTCCTAATCTAAATGTTTTCTCTCATATGTTTATGTATTAAGAAGAGGGGAGGTATATGTTTTTTTAACCAGGATAATCTTAATTCCAAAATGGTTTGGAATTAACATTACAGTAATGTTTTCACTTACCTCTCAGTGCTTCCATATGGTAGTAGGACAAAGTGTAACTCTGCCTGCCTTGCTCAGATAATGAAAAACTATAAACAACTTGGGTAAGTACATATTTAAAGAGCAATTTTACCTCACAAAAAATGAAACAGCACAAATGATTATTCAAATTGTAGTTCTTCAAAAATGGTTTTGCCTCCACCAAGGAGGTTATGGTTTTCGCCCATGTCCATCTGTCAACACACACAAAAACTACTGAATAGACCCAGAATAGACCTTATTGACGTTTGGTGCAGACTCGGATAAATGGCCGAATTTATCTGGGCCTATTTAGATGGCTGATGGGAGAGAAAAATTTGATGCAGAGCCATATAAACGCTCAGATCTCGCAGATTCAGGTTTTATTTGATACTGGATTAGGCTTGATTTAATTAAAGGGGCCATGTTGAAGGTATGTGCTCTTCTGAGTTCCACTTTAGTTTTACACAAGAAAAATCTGCCAGGCCAAATCAAACCTTGCGGCAGGCCAACTTTGGATTGTGGGCTTCACTTTGGGACACCCCGGTTTGGAGTGTCAGTTTCAATCCGCAATGTGTAGCTTCCATCATGAAATAGGGATTTTTGAGTGTACATGTTATTATTATTTTAAAACTTTTTTAAAATTCATATTTGAATATATTGTCTGTTGTTTTCAGTGTGCTATGGGCCTTCCTCTTGTGTTTTTAATAAAGTCATTATCTATTTGTCTGTCTGTAACAAGACACAAGAAAGGGTTATAAATCAATATGTCTATGCTTCTACACAGAGTGGACTCTGGAACTGGAGCCAACAGGATGCTAGCGCAGCAGTTGTCAATTAAATCACAAGGAACGAATGAACCATTTCTGAACTAGCTCGTAATTTACTCAGATATTGTGGTATTGTATTTGACGTTGGGGCGACATCTTGTGGACGTTGTCCATACGTACAGGTTTGCACGAAGGATCACATTCATAACACCACTGATAATAAAACATTGCTTTATATATTTCATGACATAGAACAAACACAATAAAATACAGCAACAGTTTCAGTGCAACATCAAGCTGTAATAAATATGCATTCATTTAACTTAAACCATACCGGTAATAAATAACACTCAAATAAATAACCTCAGACAATTAAATATTTTTGGGTTGTGAGGATAAGAGACACTAAAGTTGGAATATCATAGACATGTTACACCTGTAAGACTGCTCTCCCAAAGCCAGTCCTTTATTAAATTATGTTTCATTTTAAACTCATTTTAAAAGAACAGATATAAATGATCTCACACAAAACTTCCCTCAGGAACACATTCACAGATAAATATTGTGATATGGCTTGTAACAAAAGGCTTAAATTCTACATTAAATAACACTGACCTTCAACAGGGCCAGATGCTTAGTAAACCTAAATGGAAGGCAGATAAGCAGGCTCATCTCTTAGACGTGTCTGGATGTTTGCAAAACCAATGCATCTGCCCACCACAATTCGATGACGTAAATGTGCATATCCAAGCAGCAGCTTGAGAGACGTGATATAATGCAAGACAAATTCACTAAAAAGGATGTTTTTTTGTGCAAATTTCATTTAGACTACAGCATCTGAAATTGTGGAAAGTCTGCCAGGCCTCACTGGCCTCACAGATGCAAGACTGACCAAATTTTACAGTTATGGTCGCTTTTCTGTTGTTATTAAAAACTCCCAGCTATAGATCCTGGTGGAGGTCGCTGTGTGACAGAGGTTGATAATGCTCCTCCATGCCTGACTTAGCTTGATGTCTCTGTGCAACTAGTCTCTGGTAGCGGGCCTGCTGCTGGTGATCTGGGTCCACATTTACCCAGCTGTTGGCCACCCACTTCACCCCACGCCTGACTGGGCAGTCACCGTGCAGGGAATACTCATCCAGCTCACCCATCCAGCCTAGGGAAGCCAGGAGAGAGGATGAATGAGTTCAGACAAAATCTCAACAACAAGCACTAATCAACTTTTAACATTAACGCTGGATAATTCAAAGACAAAATGGGACCTTTCTAAAAAAACAACTACGTCTTTTTTTTATTTTATTCAGATGTCAGTGTTTCTATGCAAAACCAAAGCTTTACTCTTTTACTTGTCTTTTTACAATCAATCCAAAATGTTGTCCTTGTGCAACGTAATGACCACAATGTTGTATTTTCTATTTTGCTTGATGTCTAATGGTAGAGCTGTCAGGAAACTGAACTTTTTTCATCTTTGATGCAATAACTTTGAGAATAACAAATAGCTGTTGGGCTGACAGCAGGGCAACACACTTATCAAGAGCTTACTGGGCAATCTTATGTAGTGCTTCAGTGAAGCAATTCATGCTGAAATGGAGCCATCACTAACCTCTAAATTCTTTATAGAGGTTTATAGAGGTGTGTTGGCAATTAACCCCTTTACTTTATCTGTTGCGTTAGCACCTAAAGTTGGCACTGATCTGTAGTATTGCTTGCTCTATTTAGATCTGGCGATTTGAAGTTATGATGCCTACTGGCCTGTTATTCTTTTGAGCTGTGAGCATGTTATCAATATTGTTGTATATCATGTGTATATTTTTTTTTACATTTAACCAGTATCACTGGTTGGTATATGAGGATTTTATGTTTCACTTGCCACATCATGTGATTCCAACATTTGTATTTAAAGAAGGCATCTCTTTATGTCAACAAAATCTGAGGAAGAGCATTAATGTGTAACGTCATTTGTGTAAATTGCACCTAAGAGAGCTACAGTGTGCTGACCTTTGTTCATGTTTTTGAGTCTAAATCTGTTGTGTTATCACTTTTCATTAGCACTGATATGTTGCATCACTTGTACTGGGCATGCTTTTATCATTTGACTTTCCTTGTTGATTTGCCTCTAATGCTAAGTATTTCCAAACAGCACTCAAGCTGTTTCAACCACAACCAGTCGCAGATGGCTCTGAAACGTGCACTCTTTAATGAGCTAACACATGTGACAAAAAGACAGCACTTCAGTGAGAATAGGCGGGGCTATGTGGGTACTGCAGCGGTGTGTGTCAACTCGATGTCAGAGAGAAAAGACAGTTGCCATGCTATGCTCTGTGCTCATATAGAACTGGCCCGCCCTCCCTGAATGCAATTAATCCAATCAGAGAATCTATTCAGTTCAAGAAGTTATGAGAGTCACATCAGATCAAATGAGATGAGTAATAGAAAGAGATAGAATGAAAACTGAGAGGGAAAAAGAGAGTAAAAGGCTCGAAAAAAAAACCTTGCCACTTTCATTGAACTTTGTTCACCCACAGGCTCACCGTCCATGATCTGCCTATCAGCTGACACAGACTAAATGCTTATTTTCTTTTTTCTTTTACAAACCCTGAAAGAGATCCCTGTATGTGATGTATTTTTACTTCTGTGCAGTGACAATCCACAGAGAAGTTGGGATGAAAACACACTTGAATGCTAGGTTCTCTCTGGACACAGGCTTAAAATCTAATTACATGGGGTTTGACAAACCTTTCTTTGTACCATACAAAAACCCAAATCTACTTACTGGAGCGCTCACTTGATATGTGTGTGTCAAATGATACGGCAAAGTCTTTCTGTTCTGGTCTTACCTCTACCATCAGAGAGGTGGTTGTACCAGAGGAGAGCTGTCCCAGCAGTAGGTTTCATCCTCAGGTTCCCTCTGCCACATGTCTCCTGAGTGTCTGTCAAATCAACTCCATCCTGGACCAGTGCCTAGGACACACAAAACTGTAAACAGCTTGTATCTAATCACTTATTTTGGCACACTGTGTTCAAGCCGGTGTCAGATTCCAAGTCAAGGTTCAGCACCATCTGCGTGTTATCGCAGCGGTCAGGTCATGTACAGTTATAATCATTTCACAATAAAAAAAAAAATGGCTTTGCTGTGATATGACTTTGGGTTGTGAAAGCACACTCACGTGCTCTTCATAGGTACGGTTGTCTGCCACAGGAAAGGTGGTCTCACCACCTTCCTCTACAGAGCTGAGGTAGAATAACATGGTGAGATACCTGAAATGAAACAAGGAAGCGATAAAAAGAGTTCATTGTGAAAATAAATGTACCTACCTGGACAATAATCTGTTTAAGACATGAGCACTGTGAATAACTGTCTAAAAGCTATCACAAGATTTTGACAAACAAATTCTATTTTGAAAGTAAACAGGTTAGAAAGAAAATATATGATTGACCAATGATCAACTCACTATACAAATGTTTGAACAGAATCACAGGTGTTTTTTATTAACTAAAACAATTATCCTCACATTGAAGCCTTAATTTACAAATAAAAAAACTGAGGAAAATACATGTTGACAAACTGTATTGTTCATTATAAACGTGTGTAATCATTCAGAGAAGTCAAATGAGAAGCTGAGATAATGCAGAGATAATAACATTGTGAAAATACTTAACTGCTAAACTATTAGGAATGAATTATAAACTGATAACAAAACATCTATCATACACACCTGCACGAGACCTCTGTGAGAGCAGATGTGTTTCCAGCCAATCGTGTGTGCGTGCAAGTAGTCTCTGAATGAGAAGGGCTGCTGTCATGGTGGGCATTACTGAAGTCTCCATGTTCATAGCGAATCACCTGCAGTGGCTCGCTCAGCTCAACCAGTGCCGAGGGAAGACGTGTCAGACTGATTATTCTGAGGACGTAAAAGAGAAAACGTATCGATATTTCAATACATGACTGTGTTGGCTGCCACTGTAGGAGCATGACGATGTGTGTGTATGTGTAATTACCTGTTCCTGAGTGTGTGCAGGACATGGTGGGATCCCTGGCCTTGGTAAAGCCACGTATGCTTGCTTCTCTGTTTGAACTGACTCAGGAGCTTCCTGCTTTTCTGTTGCCCTGTGCGCTGTGACACATCATAGACCCGTCTGAAGTCCCCCAAAGTCAGCATCCCTGCCAAGTAACACACAAACATGATCTTTTAGTAGGCTATTTTTATTCCTTCACATAGCCGAGAGCCTGGGACATAAAAGTACAGTTAGAATCTCATAACTATAGATATAAATGGAGCTCCATGTAATTATTACAGTCTTTCAGTTATACAGTATCACAATTTCAGTTCACTCCAGTTTGGGCTACAACAACCTCCCTTCTCCGTTTCCTCCATTCCTTCCCTCCTTGCCCAACCGTATGCTGTTACTCTCAGCTGAATAAATGAATGTCTGGCCCCATCAGTTCCCCTGGGAGGCCGCGCCCCAGCCGCAACAATAGCTCTGGGGTGCCAGAGAAGTGGTGGGGGTTAACGACTGAGTGTGGAGGAGGGAGTGGGGTGCAGGGGATCCGGGGGAAAATTAAGAAAAAGGGGTTGGAGAATAATCAGTTTTTAATGAGATAGGATGAGGCACATCCGGACTGGGATGTGTACAACGCCTGGCACAATGGCATCAGGTCAAAACAGTGTCACCCCTCTTCCGGCCTTGCCATTCACAAAGACTCGCACGCAACCACAGCCACCCGTCAGCCACTTACTCTTACCGGTACACAACCACTGCTGAAAACTCACACAAACTGAACTACCGACTTCGACTTAAGAGATATAACATGTAAGATTTGCATGCACATTAACATTTCTCAAGATTAATAGACCTCAGTTTTATATTTTGTTGCATTGTGAACTAAATTTTGTCAACTATGTTCTCTATTTTTTTTTGCTAATTTGCTCTCCCTTTTCTCACATTCCATCATAAAACAAAAAATGTGTCTAAAGAGTCACAAATGTACTGAAACACACTTCGAAACAACACAAACAAATAGCAGGGGCACCAACCTGTCGGGCAGTCTTCCACACCAGTGAGTATCTGCCGCAGACTGTCTGGGCTCAACCAAGTTCCATCTCGAGAGCGTGAGTGGCTCACAATCTAGAGGGAAGACCAGAATGTTTTTCTTTTTTCAACAAAAAGCAAACCACGTTCTGACAGTTCAAACATTTAATCACATAGAATGGATTTTTCTGGAAATGTATTTTCTTTTTCCACCTTTACAGACATAAAGGAAATGAGATATTTATCTCTCGTCACCTCCTGCTTCTGAAGCAGCCCATCCTGGTTTAGGTCCAACAGACTGAAGACTTCCTCTGTGCTGAGAGAAAGCAGTGGCTGGTTTGACTCCTCTTGTCCCTGGCTGGGTACTGTTGTCTGGCTCTCCATCAGACCCTTGAGCTGAGCCAGCTGCACCACCACACGGCATTCCTCCTCTGACAGGAAGCCAGGGATCTCTGACAGGAACAGGAAAAAGACAAAAGTGGCAAATGTTAAGACACGGTTTGGCCTTGGACACGTACGATAATATGCTGGCAATAGCTTTCGAAGATCCTAATCTCAAAATGGTACTTTCACATTCTCACCCAATTCATCTGATGGCCAAGATGTTTTTCCATGACAAATTATAGGAGTGAGTCTGTGGAGTCTATATTTTCCCCAGGATAAACTTAAAAAAACCTCAAAGCCCAAATTAACTGCCAGACTTTGTGACCAAATAAACATTTACGGAAATGAAAAGTCCATATTACCGTATTACCAGTAAGCCCTCATTTTACCCAAGATAAGAGAGAGGATCAAGGAAATACATTCATCAAAGGGAGTGGCTTGCAGATTATGCAACGCTAATCAAAAACATGCAGAATGTGGCTGACATTCTCGGTTCAGACTAACTTTAGTGCATAACGATTCACACATTCACACATGAGGATTACGCAGGACGATTATGTAGCAGGGGGGCCACTTATTGATTAAAAAAACCAATACACTGAAACCTCTTCTTTTCAACTGCAGAAACGATGCTATCACTTTAAAATTCATTTTAAGAAGCCAGAAAATTCCTACTCACAATCTCTACACACAAACACGTCAGATGGATCTATCCTGCACACCTGAGTCGGTGAGTGAGTGCATGACTTTTAAGTGGATTAGAAGATCGTTGTTGACAGTGTTGGCTTGATCTGTCAGACTAAATGGATTACTTTAGATTGGCTAACAGTGTGAAAGGGGCAGTTTTGAGATAGTTTGATCAGGGTATGCTAACTAAGTGTGATTAGTATGTCTGGGCCCTAAACCCGAGACAAATCCCATAAACTTCTAATCAAAGGGCATTAGTAAAACACTTTCTCATTGAAACAACCACTTAAAAAATGCTAAATTAATTTAAAACGTTTAAATAACCCAGACTACATGAGCAATGAGTAACATAAATATATAACTACTTAAAAGCCAAAGGACATAACTTCTTGCATGCTTGAGTAGGTGTTAAACCAAGGTAACTCTTCAGTTATAGTATGGATAGACTGTGAATATAATGAATACAAGCTATTCCCCTTTGCCACTCCTGAGTGAGCCATTTGTGGTTTAGCCTGTCCCACGGGTAGGTTTAATGAGTGATGACACTGGACTTCTCCCACAGGAGGGTTGTAGCAGTGTGGGCTTCTGGGAGTCAGTGATTGCTGATATTAATTAGTACTAAGCCCTAAAAGAATGATTTAGACCTACTACACTTTTTTGTATTTTTTCCATTTTGTCTCTAATTTTGATATCTGTCCCTTAACATTTCCACTGTATGTCCACCTGGGCTTCTAGAGAATCAATAACACTGGCAATAATAATGCCTTTTTTTTATCTTATTATATATATTTTGGTACAAAGTGTGAGGGCACGGATGACTGTTTCATGGCTCCCTCCTGCTCTCTTCTTTCTCTCAATTCATCCATGTCTGTCAGTCATTTCCCCTCTTAATAAAAGGCTTCCGGCAGGTTGGCCGCCTGTACAGTAGAGACCTTGTTTGTCACCCGTGTCTTTTACACTGTACCCACTTGGTTAATTCCTATTGTCAGGTCAAGCCTCATTAAATTGGATAACTGATATAATTGAAGGGGGACTGAGCCTTCCTTTCTCCCCCCGGAAAGGAAGTGACCTGCTTGTCTGAACAGGAATCAGGCCATGGCTACACAGCAGGGCGACACGAATTCTGTTTGTGTCCGACACACACACACACACACACACACACACACACACACACACACACACACACACACACACACTCAGTTGTTGCACACTAGAGCTGCAACTACTGCTTCTTTTCAGTATTGGAACCAGATAATTTGGGGCATTTTTCTTGAAAAAAAGCCTTAAATGATCAATCAATTATGATAAATATTTGCTTTTACATGACGACTAACTTCTCTTTAAGGGTTATATTCTCACAAGTATTAATTATTCATAAAAATATGCAACCTCCTCTTAGCAGCAGGGTTGCATTAAAGTAGTACAAACATCAAAGTGATCAGGGTGGAACAGGGTAGTTAGGTGTGTGCTGAATTAAAATGCATGATGCTAAGTGTAAGGGAGTTTCACTACACAAGGGCCATTCTTCACTTCCAGCTGTGGGGATGGAAATGGCCAAAAGCCAAAAGTATCCAAATGTCAAATCATCTATCTTAATGATCTTGATCTCTGTCAAACACACTTAAATCTGCTCATAAATGCAGTAGATTCACATCTCTAATAACACATTAATGTCCCCCCCCCAACCCTTCTCTAAACCTCCCCTTAGCCCTTCATATGCAAATGAAACCACCACCCACTATAAATACACCTATCCTACCATCCTCTCCTGCACTGTCACAAAGAAGAGACACACTTCGGGATTGCTACTACTTTCCAACCTCTGTCCCAGGATGACTGCAGTTCTCTGCCCTCATTTCATCCCAAGCAAATCCACCCATTTGGCCTCCCTACTGTTTCTTCTTCTGCTTGGTGGGCCTAGCAGCACAACAGCGCTTGGTCCTGGTAGAGTGAGGGCAGGACTGGAGGGCCGAGCGAGAGGTGAGGGTAGAGTTAGATCTGGACTTAAGGAAAGGGCAAGTACCGAGGGAAACAGTGAAACTGGATTTGGAGATATTCCTGTTTCTAGACCAGGAGCAGCACCAGAAGAGGATGGTGAGGCGTGGGGGGACCCTGACACAACTATTGGCTTCAGGTCCATGTTTTCTATCAGTGAAGGTGGGCTGTGGGAGCCCCGTCGTTCCTCTCGCTGTGTACCTATCCCGTCAGGCATGGCTTTGTGCCAAAACATTGGTTATGAGACCATGAGGATGCCCAACCTGCTGGGCCACGAGTCTCCAGCTGAGGCTGTTCAACAGAGTGCCAGCTGGTTGCCACTACTTGCCAGAGAGTGCCACCCTGATGCCCGCATCTTCCTCTGCTCTCTCTTTGCACCCATCTGCCTTGACAGGTAAGTTTACAAAAAAGCCTTTTTTTTTCTTATTGTGTCTTTGGAAGTCATAATTTGACTATTTTGTAGAAATTCTGATCTTAAGTGCTAATGTGTAGGGCTGCAACTACAATTATCAACTAATGTGGTGACTATTTCTGGTGAAAATCCATTTAATGTTTGCCATCACAATTTCCCAGAGCCCAGAGTAACATCTTCAAATTGCTTCTTTAAAACAAATAGTCCGAAACCCAGAGCCTCTTCTTTTACCATCAAAAATGAGTAGATGGGAAAGAATTGCGGTTTACAGAAGCTGGAACCAGCAAATGTTTGACATTTTTTGCTTGAAAAGTTAAGAACTTATCAAAAAAGTTAGCATCTAATTTTCTTTCAGTCGACTAATCAATTAACAGACTAATCATTGCAGCTTTAGTAGTGTGGTAGCCAGGGTCCCGGTTTAAAAAGAACCCCAAAAGAAGGCTGACCTGCTTCATTAATAGGGTAGAAGAAGAAAAAAACTGGATTAATGGTAATGTTAAATAGGAGCAGGGTCATCAAGGGTTAACACCTTTTGTAAGCTAGGCTAATTGGTGCTGGTCTCTGAGGTAAGGCCCTGGTTTCACACTGAAAGCAAGCCATCAAAGCACTATAATCAAATTTTTGTCACATTAGCTCCTCTAGGTTGACAAAAAGAAAAACAAGCTATCAAATGTTATCTAATCCAGTCTTGTTTGTTCCCCACCACTACACTATTGATTCAGATCCTCTCATCTTTTCAATGCTGCCCACGTTCCCTCTCCATCTCTTCTTTATCAGGTTCATATCACCCTGCAGGAGTCTGTGCGAATCTGTTCGGGACAGCTGTGCACCAATCATGAGTTGTTATGGCTACCCGTGGCCAGAAATTCTACACTGTGACCAGTATCCCGCAGACCATCTCTTGTGTATCTCCTCCGTCAACAACAGCACTGTTAACACAGGCGGGCGTAGAGGTAAGCAAGTGACTATGCAGACACACACGCTTGAGTCAGTTTGAATCAGCAAATGATTAAATCAGTGGTTTGACTTTTTCAGTGCCTCAGGCAAGCTGTCGGGATTGTGAGCTGGAGGAGGCCTCCTCTTCAAAAGACGCACTGGAGACATTTTGTAGGAGTGATTTTGGTGAGTATTAATATACTTCCACTTCTTCATTTCTCTCTGGTGCTTGATTCGCCTACATAATTTACCAGTTTTTCGTGCCCTTAATGCTTTGTGTTCACCTGCTTTCTTCCCAGTTGTGAAACTCCGTCTAACCCGGCTCAAGTATAGTCCGGTAAGCCTGTCTCAGTTCTCGCTAGCTGCCAAACTGGACGTTCTGAAGCATGGACCCCTGTTAGGTGGGCAGATCCGCTCCCGCATTGAACTGTGGCTGGAAAGAGATGCCACCTGTGTAAGGAACATGACACGACAACACCCACGTGGCGGGACCTTCCTTGTAACGGGCACAGTGCAGGGGGACCGCCTGGTGGTCAATAAGGCTTATGCCTGGAAAAGACGGGACAAGAACCTGATGGCAGCTGCGCGCAAATGGAAACAACACAGATGCAGGAGCTAGGATTATGTGCCAAATTAGAAATTCCATGAAGAACTGAGATGTGATTCAAGCATTAAACGGCTATGCATAGGAAAATGATAGACGCTGCATTTAGAATTTGCCTTTATGTATTTATGCTTGGTCCTCTCAAATCAAACTTCTGTTTAAAAGATGGTAATATGCAGTCAGCTAGTCACAAAGAAGCTCCTAAAAAAACCAACACTGTGTCTCTCAGGCAGAGGAGGGCAAAGAATTAACAGATGTTTAATAGAAAATGTACATATCTATGAATTTTAAGTAAATATCCCTGATCTATATTTGTACGGCTTTGAGAGGAATTAAATGTTGTCTTGTAAAAACCTGATGAAATGCAGTTTATTCATGAACAGCAGATCATACCCAAAGATCACGGTGCACATACCAAACAGCAGAGGTTTCAGGCTGATTGTCCTCATCTCATGTGTTTTGTCCGGCACGAGGGACACCTGCTGGACATGACCCACCTGCAGATGGGCAAAAGGCATTATCGACACACTCACAACACAAGGGATCACACGCATGGGAGACTGCTGTCACATTATTTTGCAATAGAATTTGTTCAGTTTTTCTTACCCGTATCCCTTCAATACGAGGCAGACTGTAGCTCTGACTGTAGTCCTCCACATGCAGCTCTCCGGAGGGTGAAGCTGCGGCCGTGTGGGGCAGAGGGCTTCCACTGTCGCCGACTGATGCTGAGGTGGCCCCGTCCCTGCTAACAAGATCCCCGGGGCCGTTGTTGTAGTGCACATAGAGCAGCAAACCGATCACATTCAGGATGTACACATGGAAGAAGACCATGACCACGACAAAATAAGCCCGAGAGCAGATACTGCTTCTCTGGATGTGCAGTCGAGTGGGGCGAAAGGGGGGATTGAATGGCGATAATAACGGTTTATCGCCGTCGTTGAATTCCTCCTGCCCCATGAAATGTTCCTGAAAGTCTTCCATTTTCGCACCAAACGAATGACACGCAATGGAAAAAGCTTGCGACGCTATTTACTGGGTATCGTTACTACCAGTGTCTATCACCTTACGCCCGCCTGATAACGTTAGCTAGCTGCTTGACGTTAGCACACCTAGCTAGCAGCTAGCTGCGGGGCAAAACCGCACAGCAAACCTCTGGCTGTTTCGACAAAAACACGCCCTGTCGTCTCCGCTGCTTTTACTCAACGAAGCGGGGCAGCTCCAAGCGAGAAAGCAGGTTTGACAACAGTCGTTTTCTTTCACAAATAACTGTGTCATCATTAACTCGAATCCGTTAATCCCGTGTTAGCGAACTGGCTGATGCGCTGCCCCTGACAACCTGCCTAACAACAAGGCGGACAAGCTAACGACTGCAGGGGATCCGCCATTTCTGGGCCGACAGTAAACAGGTAGCGACCTCTAACGGTTAACTCCAGGGCAAAACGGTGGCTAGGACCCTTGACTTCTTAATATGTAGAGCAAGAATAAGTTCTTATAGGGGTATATAAAGGGGTTACTTCTGTAAAAGTGACAGTTCAGCACTGTTAATATAAATAATGTATTATCTGGTAGCTTGTAGCTGTCAGAATGCTAGGAGCTGGTGCAATATTTGCCTTAAAGTGATGTTTGTGGGACAGCAGGAGGATATAACTAACGGTTAAAGTACGTTAGCTTGGAATGGAGATAGGCTAACGTTACTTAAAGATGCACTGTGAAGTTTTGGAAAAGAAATTCAAACTCTGAAAGCTAATAGGCTTTTTATACTATTAATAAGTTATTTATTCAAACTCAGAGATGTATTAATTTATTTGATAGTTTTCATGATTGAATAAGCAGGCTATACTCAAGGGGTTTGTAGCATAGACATATATATGGTTCGTAGTCATAAGACCCGGAAGTCAGTTAGCATATTTGGACATCTGGTTCCCTGGTCTCAAAGAGTTCATACTTAAGATCTTTACACATTCTGATCTGCAACATAAAAAACATTGTAAATATCCCACAATTTAATTATAAAGCACTTACCTGTCTTAAAAACAACAGTTGCTAACAAGTGGCTAAATTAGACTACAGATATTGTCATGGACATTAAACATCATCACGTCTCCTACTCACTAGTCCGTATTTACAGAACGACTTCAGTTGAAAACTATTCTAACTCTAACTTTACAACTTATATATTGATCAATGTACAGAAAATGTGTATAGTTATAGTGTTGCATGACACTTAGTGGTGGTGACGTTGAAGTCATGCGACCGCAATGCAGTTTGTTTCTAGCCTTTATACTTGTAGCGATATAATCTAGTCTTATAAAATCATGAAGTTGGTGTTTGTGAAGATTTTCTTCCTGAGAAAAACATACAAGTATCTTGAAATTGCGTTTGCCACAGAGCTCATTATTGGAAATATTTAAAAAATCCAAATAAAAAATCCCATAGGCTTTGTGTAGAGGGAATCAAGGTGATGCTAACTTGTGGGTTAGCCTACAAACTTGCGTCATTGCTACACTGCTCAGTGGGTGGCTGCTTGGAAGGGTCTTGCAAATATAAACAGAGTAAAACTGCAACCTTTTGTTCATCTGGTTTGTCCAGTCATAAAGTCAATCAAAAAATGCTAAATGCTTCTCATCAAAAACTACATAGTGCACCTTTACTACCATGTTAAGTAGGCTAAAAGTAGGCTAGCTGTCTCAGAATGAATTTACTTTCCAGGACTGCACCACGCAGGATGTGAAAGTAGCTAGGATGTAAATCATATCTGTATCCCAGTTATTGATATTAACTGTTGTAGCCGGAGATTGTCAAGTGTAGCCCATCCAAGCAACTAAGTCGCCTCTTTTGCACTTTTATAGAATTGGGGAAACCTCATAAGAATGGTCAAAATGGAAGCAGCAGAGACAGACATGTCTTGACTTTAGTTTCTTATGGTTGCCTATGGATGAAGCTCTTGAAACTCTAGATCCTACATTCCTCATAATGCAACGTGACTATGGCTTTCCTCAGACACACCTGTCTCAAACCTTAAGAATGGTAAATAAGACAAGCCATAAATAAGATAACCCTATGAGAGCGTCACAGATTTTGTTTCAGACACTGGAAAGCTTCCTTACACAGGTCACAGAAGAGAATCATTTTTGTATTTTTGTGGCATATATTAGGCCTAACACATCTGCACTCACTTTTAGAGAGCTCCAGGACGTATTAAAGTATAAATGATATAAGTAAATTAGTTGTTTAACAATCTATAAACCAGTTTTGCCAAGCCTTTAAGCACCAGCATTTTTGATAGGCTACTCTTTCTGTTCCTACACATTATATAGTTTCAACAGGCACTCCTTGATACCGTCCTACATAGGACTTGGTCCAGGCAATGAATTTGGCTTATGAATGAAAACATGCTGCTTTTATTGACATTAACCACACGGTGGCGATGAAGACCAGCAGGCACAGCTCTCCTCATCAACTGAGTTGCTGTGTCATCTGTGATTTCTGACGTAATTGTTGGGGATCCAGGTAATCCCCTTGAAAAAAAGGACCTAATAATCAGTTATTAAAAAAAGAAGAAGATTTGAATCGTTTTTATTTGATTCAGAAACATTTTGAGGAATATTATGCAAATTGGCATCAGACCTTCACAGTGAAATCATCTATGCAGCCAATGTAGAACAAATGGAGAAAAGTCTTTCTGCGTTGTTTAAAACGTAATTAAATGTATTCCAGGTGAGTCAACTCTTCCTGTGTTACATTCTGGCCGGAGATAATGTGTATGAGTGTGAGTGCAACCTCTCAGTTTTGGGACTAAGGGGGGAAAATAAATCTGCCAATTTCAACGCTGCAAGCCAAATAATTATCCTCATGCTCAGCTTTATTTTCTCATGTTGGATTTCCATAATTTCCAGCCAATGCATTATTCACAAAGGAATTTCTCTGAGGTGCGTATCTAGATGGGAATGGAGCTCGGATAATGAAGGCTAATTTCCCCGGTGGCATTGCCCCCTTATATTAATCTACTTGACCCCCCTTATTTTTTACAGAGACACACAGACAGAGGTTGGAGGTGTGTGGGGGGGTTGGAGGTTGGAGAGTCCTGATACACACGCAGTCACTATCCCTCTCAAAAACAGACACACACACCCCTTGCGGTGTTTTCCGGGAACACGCCACCGCTTCCACTTGGGATCCACACAGCAGCAAAGCAGCGATATGGCTGATCATCGCCGGATGGGACGGTGCTGTTTTTTTTTCATGAGCGAAAGTGAAGACGAATGATGCGTTATTACCGGACAACGATGCACACGCTCGGGCCACGGGAAACTGCGGCACACCGTGCGACACAGGGATAAGACTTGACCCGACTTTTTTTTTTTTTTTTCAAGCGATCCGGTGCGTTTTTACAGCAAAGTAGTTGGAGGAACTTGTCGCAGTGGATTCATCCCAGCGTGCCGCCTGGATTACCACACACAAGTGGAACAATAGTCTCCTGCAGCAGAGGCACAAGCAGGTCAGTGGCAGCGCTACGTACAGCTTATGTCTTCTCTCCACGTTTCTGTTTTGTCGATCCCGTATTGACAATGTCGGGACGTCAAGAAGCAACCATAACCAAGGGGGGGCTGTCCTATCACCTGACATTGCAGGTGGCGGAGTTATTTTTTCGGTTTTGTTAAAAACAAAAAGGTATTGTGTGTTTTTTTCTCTGGGTTGTACTGCGCAAGTGGAACTAATGTTGATACCAATTACCCCCAAAACAACAATCCCGGCAGTTCAAAACACCACAGCGGATAGAGGCGATCCAGCGATATGGGCTCACGGACCGACTCAGATTTAACTCCCTTGAGCGATAGTCTTATATTTGCCTTCCCACGATCGTCCCGGGTTCCCCTAACATCTAAAAGACAAAATCCACAATCACAACGTCGGGATCCCCTCGGAGAAGATCCCGGTGCCATTTTCACGAGTTTCTGAGTGGATCCGGGGCGGCTGTGTAACTTTTCCTTGCCCTGCCTGACTCTCCTCCTCCCGGATACTTGAGTCAGGAAAACACGGAGATGGCCGAAAACGCAAAAGGCCTGTGAGGTAGATCTCTGCCTACCAGGCCCGACGCGATTTTGGTCCGAGTCCCGTGATATTTATCGTGCGGCTGCTCGCTGCCCACTTAATGTGCGCTCAGGCTGCAGTCATGCCTCGTTACGGGGGACATGGTCAGGGGGTTTCTCTCGTCCGCAGTTGTGACAGTCCGGTCGTGCAGTGCTGTCGATAACCTCGTGGATGTCCGCTGATGGAAATGTGAAGTGGTATAATAATAACAGCGACGTAGATTTCTTTCTTTCTTTCTTTCTATCTTTTTTCAAATTCTTGCCTTTAGCAAAAACTCTCTCACTTGATTTCTCTGGGAATATCATTTAGCTCTAAATTATGTATGTCCCTCTCACTATGGGATGTCCGGATTGAAACCATGCGTATCCATCACTGCATCCAAAAGCAAAATTAATCTCACTAATCACCTCAGACCATTAATAACCATGTGTTACTACTGCATATCTTATTACAATCACTGACTACAGCTTTGGTTAGGGCCTCATTATGATTTGCAGAATTATGAGACTTGTGTTACCTCTTTTTGTGTGTGTTGCCAAGTTGAGCTTGTGCATAGTGTTACTTTCGCACTGTAGTGTCCTAAAACCAAATATTGTGCAGTTGCATAGGACGGCCCTGTAACTGTGTCTTCTGGTTTGAATGTCACCCGTTTGTCTACTATTCTGTGGTCATACAACGACTTCTTTTAACCAGGAGGGATTTCACTGAGATTATTTACAAGAGTGCCAGAGGTCAGTCATGATAGTTAAAATGTATAATGATGATACATAATGATGTTGAGGAGGGTTCTCAGTCAGCCAGGTCATGGTAAATCTAGTTTCTGTCTGGACCTCAACTGGACACGTCTTCAAGAAACTGAAACAAGTCCAGTTGCCTACAATACAGCACCTAGAGATAATTAATGATGTTTTGCCTGTCCGCTTTATTCACTGTTGTCATCTACAAACTTTCAGTGGAGTCATATCATGATGATACAGTCATACTGTGTTATTATTCTACACATTTCAGTCTTTTAAATGAATTCTGCAAAGTTTATTCCACATGTATACATTTACAGTATGTGTGTGAAAAGTTTCACCTGATCTAATGAGTAACTGTGTAGGTCATTACGGGAATTTGATGACCTTATAACGCATTTTACACATTACTGGACAATATTTTGGGAAACATATTCCTTGCAATATTGCAACTTTGATTTCAACCATTATTATCTAGCCTTAAGTGTAGTTAAAGCTATTTTTGAGTGACCCCTTTGAGTCAGATCGCCGCAAAATCATAGAGGAAGACTCTCTCCTCTTGTGGCTGAACATGGATGGAATATGTCAGATCTCATCCCTTGACTTTTTGAAGTCTTGGCCTTCTGCTTATTCATTGATCTTCTTCCGTAAGTCCTTCTTCTCATCTAACTTTGCAGATTTGGGTTAAGCGACAGAAGAGCTGCTGAGGGACGAGCCAATGGGCTTATGAGGAGAATAGACTACTTCTTGGGATATCTGTTTATCGGTTTATGCGTGTGAATGTGTGTAGGATTCTGTAGTTGGGCAGATTTGTGCATTACTCATGCATCCTGAGGCCGCTGCGCCAAGCGGTGTTCGGAGTGCCACTGAGTGCCCATTCCACTCTGCCACATTGTATGTGAGTGCATGCATGCGTATGATTCATGTGCCACTGAAATGCAGAAGTCCACTTGTTTGTTTATCATGAAAAGGAAAGAAAGAGGAGGAAAGACAGTATCACATCTTGGCCTCACAAGTTTTTGAAATCCTCTCTTCCGTCTTGATAAAAGTAGATGTGTGTGTCGAACATCCAGTGTTTGTGTATACTGCAGACTCAGGTCCTCAGGTCCATTCATTCTTTTGCCGAGGCATAATTGGCAGAGGAATCCCGGAGCAAGTCTGGCAAGGATCGCGTGTTGCAGCACTGTGTGGCATCCCAAGCACTGGAGGGCTGGAAGTTTTTATAGCTGACATGAGCATGTGTGTGTTTGAGGGTCTGTGTGAGCGTGTGTGTGTGTGTGCGTGCGCACAGGGGGAGAGAGTTTAACGAACGGGGAGATGGAGAGATGTGATACGTGAATTCTCAGCTTTTTCGGCTATCTCTGTCTCTTTTCTTCTTCACCTTACCTCAGAGACAAACTGCAGTTCCAGCCTGGGCCTGTAACCTAGCAACCCAAATGGTGTGTGTCTTGAATAAATCAGACCGTGTTCCTCCTCCTGTCCTCCTCAGGGGTGTGTCACATCACCTTACCTGCATGCTGCCACATCCATGCATCCACCCACACAGGCATGCAGAAACACATGTGCACATGCTCACAGGCTGTTAACTTAATACAAAGATGGCGAGGGTTTCAGTTGTTTTTCTTTTGTATCACTTAACCCATTAACCTGTGCGCGTTTGTGTTCGCTTTATCCCACAGCCACTGAATTCATTAACAGTTCATTGTAGCGTTTTCAAACACGACTCAAACAGCTGAAGCGCTTGTAGGGTTTTTGAAGGCGTGATAGTGGCCTTCGTCATCTGGAGTGTGTCCCTGCGTTTAGTGGGAGTTATGCATCAGCGTTGTTGGTGG
Organism: Sparus aurata; assembly: GCF_900880675.1. Taxonomy (NCBI): domain Eukaryota; kingdom Metazoa; phylum Chordata; class Actinopteri; order Spariformes; family Sparidae; genus Sparus; species Sparus aurata. The sequence continues at coordinate 15,986,845 of NC_044193.1, read as the reverse complement.
TTTACCGGGTGTCTGGTGAGTGTGGCCTGCACATGCTGCAGCCTGGAGCCACATGTCTCATCCCACTCACTGTTGTGCCTCTGCCAAGCTCTTCACACTGCCACCTCCATCTGCAGCAGACAACACTCAACATCCAACGCGCATTCATAACACTTTATTCTTCACGGAACTTGAAACGTGAACTTGGAACGTTTTACAAATTGACCGTCACATACACTTATGCACAAATGTTTTGTCTAAAAACCTTTTTTTTAGTAAACTCTGCGTACACAAACAATGTTCTTAATGCTCGTGTTCATGTGTAGAGACCCTGGTGATACTACGAGCAAAGTTTCATGTTGTGTCGAGCCTTCTATGTTTTAAAAATAGCGATTTTGATGCTAGCGTAAAAGTGCCCCTGCACCCCATTGAAAATTAGCTTGACTGAAAACGAAACTACATAAATCTTACAAGTGCCTCTTTCGTCGTAATTATGCATTTACGCGAAGGTTTTACTCATATTCAATCACAAATAAAGCCTCGGTTGATTTTTGGCGAGAGTTTCACTTTAAGTGTGAAAGTCTGTTTCTGGAATGCAGCCTCACTCTTAGCTCATGTTGTGGCATTGCAGCAAAGATTTAAATATATTAGAAATAGCATAAAAACTGGGGTAGAAATAATTAAAAGCCACTTTAATGCAGTTGCCGAAATGTAGAAATGTTTTTGTATTTGCATGACGATAAAAGACAAGATTTAATCAAGGCACAATGATACTATTACAAAGTTGACGGCTGTATCTGGTGTTTCATAAAAAACATTTTTAAAGCAGATGGAAAAAGTTACAAACTAAATAGGAATATGCAAGTTAGTTAAATATTTCAGCAAGGTAAATGTTGTTTGCTTCTTTCGTGTTGTTCTTAATCAGCTAGACGGCACCTTACTTCGTCATATTTGAAATCAAATTTGAAATCTTCAGCTAGATTTAAAATATATAGGGGTACAATGATGTGTTTCCCTTTATGAGCTGCTGGGTAATGAGATTCCCTCTGCATTACTGTTTGTGCAAATTCAACAGAGATAGAATGAAGACTGTGAAATTAGAAATTACTTTGCGTCCATCCATGTGTGTGCGCATGCCTGGATTTGAGCATAATTGTGTAGATGATAACACTGGTATGTGTTTATCTGGGTAATAAGTGGTGCATTATATTATCACTGTTCCCCCGTAATGTGAGTCATTTATTTCTGAAAATGTGTGGATGACGGCTGCAGTGTTTTGCAAGAGGAGAACCAAATCTTCTTGTCCAAGGGAGATTCTACTCTAGTGAAGTCTGGGAAAACATGCAAATGAGGGGGGAGGGAGATTCGTTCCATACTGATAATCCATGGGTGACGGATGTTATGAAATGAATGTGAGACGTTCTTTTGTTCCCTTTTTAAAATTTTTTTTTTTTTTTTTTTTTTTTACTTTTTTCCATTTTGGTGAAAAACGCTTTTCAGCTGAGGTGTAAACCTCCTCCAGCTGGGCTCATGTAAATTGGCAGAGGCAGTGTTGTTAGCAATGGATACTCGCCTAAGCGCATCTTCTGGTGAAAGAAAGCCAGTCGTCCTGAGTGAGGATCACTGGGTTTGAATTCCCTCAGAGCACTGGCTGTCTCTAATAGGCCTGAAAGACTGAGAGCCTGAAAGGATGAATGGCTTTTGTTGAAGCCTCCAAGGTTGGACACAAAGAGAAAGGCAGTGGGTGCCTAGTGTGTGTGTGTGTGTGTGTGGTGTGTGTGTGTGTGTGCGTGTGCGCATGTCAGCTCTCCAGCCCTTATGAGTTAGAGATAGAAGTAGCAGGAAGTGGAAGGGGAACAGATATACTCTGCTGTAGCTGCCTCTACCTCCAGGCCAGTAAAGCAGAGTGAAGAGACACACAAAACACAGAGTGACTTCAACACATAACTACACACATGCAAAGACACACATACTGTACATACACTCATAAACCAGATTCTAAATGTCAGCTGAGGGGCACTCTGAACAATATATATAACTTTGAAAGCTCTCTGACGTTAACAGAAATAAACACACAAATACACAATACACACAGGCGGGTCACAGGCGGGTGAATATGAAGAGCACTTTGCTGGAAAAACAATATGTGTTTTTTTCCCATTTATTTTGAGGATGGGATACTTCTCTCCTCTCTCCACAGTCATTTTATACATGATTTGAAACTAGCTCTCCATCACAGTGCACAAGCTTAGACTATTGTCAGCCATAGATATTGTATAGGGCAGGAAAAGTTTATTCTGGTGATTTTGTCAGGAATACCTTGAATGCCATGACTTCAGCATGGGTAGTTAATGGAAGAACCATTAACGTGTATGTCAATCACAGCTCATCTGGTAGAGCTACCCTTGTCTGAAACCTCTTGGGAGCTGCATTGTCAGCCATTTCCATGTTATTTTTGTAAAAAATTTTGTTTGTTGCTCTCTTTCTCTCTCGTTCTCTGTGTCTCTGTGGGTCTGCTCTCTCATTCTGTGTGTCTTTTATTCTGCAATGTTTGCACTTGGGATACATAACAATGAGAACACACGCTGTGTGAGCAAACACAATCATCGGGAGCCCAAAGAACTGCGGAAAATGCGCCGAGGCTGCACTGCAGTAGTTTCACTGTACAATGAAGATTAACAGGGCAGTGTGGATGTAGCTGTTGATGGTTATAATGAGAACAATGGCCCTGGTAATGATGATGGGGATGCCGGTGGTGCTGATGATGATAATGATGATGTTGGTTGTTGTCTCCTCCCCTCTCCCTTAGGCCTGTGGGCCCTGGTGGTGTGGTTGAGAAGATGGACAGAATGAAGATAATCAAGCGGAGGCTGTCCATGTCTCTACGCAGCGCTCGGCCCGTGGATGACTCCCTGTCTGAACTGGCTGAGCAGATGGCGTTGGACGAGCCATCCGCGGCCAGGGACAATGGTGAGAGATGCGAACAAGTGCAGTCGCACTCAGGTACACAGAAGCACCTCACACACAAACTCAAATTTCTTTCATGTGAATAATTTGTGTGTGCAATACTCATCCATATGTGAGTTGTACATTTGCATGAATCCAGCAAAGTACCAAAATAAAACAAGTTGCCGTTAGTGTGGTGGCGTCTCTGTACAATATCCATGTGTTTGAATACAAGCCCTTCAAATAAGTGAACAATTTTCTCCTCTCACCTTCACTTTCTATGTAATGTTACTTTTGACAACAGTGTCTGTGAAGCCAGGAAGAACCTGTGTAGTTCCCAGCTGCTTTAACAGTAGTGGCAAACTTCAACTTGGGAACAAAACTGAATGTAAAATCTACGATACACCTTAATGTTATGAAGAGCGCACCAGTCTGAGACCATAGCAAAGAAAATTACACAGATTCCCTGGACATGCATAGGACCAATATGTTAACCAGAAGTGGATCAGAAATAGTATTATAATTACTGATTAATTGATGTTATTATAATTGTAAGTTCAACCACCTATGAGTGACCTGAGTTGGTGTTTTATTGCTTATATAGCCAGATGATTATTGAAATAATCTATCAGATAATTTATTTCATTTCTGTTAATTTAATTGGTCTGTAATGATTAAATGCAGCTCTTGTTTTTTTATGTTAGCCAGCTAGTACTGTAACATCAGTGTATTACACATTACTTGTGGCAGATGGTCGATGTTTTTTTCTTTATTTCTCATTATCCTTTCAGACTATTAGCATAAACAATGTGTTATATGTAAAACCTCAGTATTGTTAAGGCCTCCTTCCATATGAGTTACCTTCATCAGTACCTGGGGGTCACTGTCTTTAATCCAACTCCTCATGCTGCAGGCTGCAGCAGGCGCTGATTTGGCGGTGACACTAAATGGCAGAACACACAAATTGTTTGCCGTATTTCGTCTATATATTGCATGTACATAGAATATCTCAAATCATAATGTAAGAATCAGAGGGAAAGCTTAGGTAGCAAGGCAGCGTGTGTTTTCATTATGATTAAAAGTAATTGTGTCACCTCCATAACCCTCTTGGGAGTCACTTAGCGATTAAATTGACTCCAACATCTGTTACGGCTACAGTCACCACACAGGAGCAGGCTGACCATGTTGTTAAAGAGCACTTTCTCATGGGCTCTGACAGTTCTAGACTTCATCTGGAGCTTTTTTGAGGACACGGAGAAGCATTAACTGATGTAGTGGTTGCAAATGATGGTGTAGGTGGAGAGAGTCAAAATAGAGGTCATCACTGATCCTTGAAGGAGACGTAGGAAGTTTATGCAAAAGCAGATATTGTGGTCCTCCACGGTTGTATGTCTTTTATTCACAGTAAACTAGACCATGAAATTATGTATTTGTCGTCATATATTGTATCTCATACAGTGTGTTCCCACCTTTATGCACCAATCTCACAAAGTCATACAGACATCATCATCTTCACCTCATCATCAGCTTCATCACCGTCTGTTCACTGTTCACATTCTTTTGCTGGTCAATCATCAAGACTGAGGGAATCAGCATACTGGAAATTGATTTGAATTCACAAAGCTGTGTTGTGAATTCAGATACATACATGAAGGGAAAAAAAAAAGCAATGTCATTCTCAGAAACTCTGGGTGCCATCTGCTGGCTGTCTTCCAGGATTGCAGGGCTCTCTTTGGCAAAATCAAAGACCTCACCTAACATAAACAGTGTGTGTATGTGTGTGCCTGTGTGTTTTTGTTTGTGTCCTATCCTGGCTGCAGACGGAAACCAGGTCAGAACACAGAACGAGCGAGGTTGCCTCTTGTTTCAGTGGATGCTTTTGTCTGAGCAAAAAAAGAAAGAGTAAAGACAGACAGACAGTGAGAGAACAAGAAAAAAAGTTGTACAAATATAGCCGTGCTGTGTTAGGCTAGAGACGTTGGCTCCTTTGCAGTTTTAGCACAGGGAGTGACAATTTTTGTTGTTGTTGTGATAGGCTCCGAGGCTGCAACATCTAAACCCCCATACCTGATTAATTTCACTCCCTGCCTTCTGTGTCCTCTTCCTCCTATTTTTACACCTCTCTTTAGTCTTTAAGAGCTCGAGCTATGTCAGTTCATTTCCAGAGAGCACAAGGAGCAAGGAGGAGAGAGGCAGTAGGATGGAGGAAGTGATGTAGAGGATGAGAAGATGGACATTAAACTTTAACCACTGCTCCACATCTTGTACTTACCATCTCCTCCTGCCTGCCTTTCCCCCTTGCTGTATCACCCCAGTGACCTCCACATCTCTATATATCTTAGTCAGACTGTGCAAAAGGACGGCAGAAAGTACGCCTCACATTTTTCAAAGCGCTAATTAGAAGCAATGTGGCGCCGGCTTCAGATCTGTTCCTCCGCTGTGTTCTTGGAGGCGGGAATGTGAGGGGAATCATGTGAGGATTTTAGAGGAACATTAAACCCTAATGCTCAGGGATCACAGAGGAATTTACAGTGCCATGTGGAGAAAAAAGTGAGGTTTATTTGAAATATAGGAGATGTGACATGTGGGCTTCCACCCACATTCTGCAAAAGGACTCATTAATACTAATGAATGTGAGAGAGAGATGATGATACATGCATGCTGACAGCATGTCACACACATTTGTGACAAATTAGGTTAGGTTTTTGCTTTGAGAGGAGAATTTGCTCATCCATAAGATTACATTTGACCCACAGACTTTAATTTAACTGTTACAGCTCAATATTATATTGTAGTCATATTTCCCCTAGTGCCTCTAGCATGTCTTGTCTCTGACTCTCCGTTCCTCAGAAACAGTCTCTATAAGTCTATGACTCAACACTATTTTCCACTATGCATTTCCTCATGCCTCATGCTTTTTGATGGCTATTTCTATCGCTGTGTTTCACAACTGTTTCATCGTCTGACATTGTGAATGCAGCAGCTGTATGCATTCCCACCTCTTAATCTATCACTGGTACATATTGTACTTTTCCTACATATTCTGCTTCTTCTCTGTGTCTGGTCTCTGTGTGACCTTGTGTCATCTTTTTTCCTCTTTCTCTTTCTCCCCCGTTCCTCCCTACAATTTTTGTCTCTGTCCTGCTGCTTCTGCTCTCTTCTGCTTCTCTCTTGAACTCGTACACCTTTCTTTCCCTTTATTTATTTATCTCTCTTTCCAATTCGTGCCAACCTGCTTTTTCCTCACTCTCTTGCCCTCTCTCGCACTCTTTTCTTCTTTCCCTTCGTTTGCTCCCTCTCTCCGGCTGTCCGTTTGGCATCGTGTGTCTCAGAGCCCATGGTGGTGTGCGCCGTGCACCCTCCCGCCTCACACAGTGCTCCCTCCTTCCTGCGTCAATATGCCGGTCATCTGGGCCGCACCGCCCTGCGCAGAGAGCTGGGTGGGGGGCTGGAAAGAGACAGAGCCTTCCTGAGCCTGCACAGGACTGGATCTCTTGGTACAGACTCACACACACACACACACACACACACACACACACACACACACACACACACACACACACACCCAAACACACACTCAAACACATGCACACATTCACACAGTGATGCATGCATGCACTGATAAGCACACAACACCATATACTTGGATGCGTGACCGGTTTAATCCAGTTTCGAGAACTGAAGCAAATTCTGAAGCACATTTTATGCCTGAAATCAATAAGGGAGTCATTTCACAACAAACCAGTGGTGAAAATAAGTCTGTACTTTCATTATATGCTATTTTGTACCTTAACTCCACTACATTTAAGTGGTAGATATTGTTTTTTTTTGTGATCAAATTGTGGTAGATATTGTTATATGCAAATATTCACACGTCACTAGAATTATTTGACAGTTTTAGTTACTAGTTACTTTGAAGATGACGATTATACGCGCTAATTGAACCGGGGTCATTATGATCCATTTATAAAATCTAATCTCAATAAGCAAATAGTATGATACTGTCAAGATGTTTCTGATACTTTAACAACTGTTGCTACTTGTACTTCTGCACTTCTGCTTATTAAGCACAAGTTTGAATCAGGACAGGACATGTTACACTTACCACAGTGTTTCCTGTATAATTCCTTATCCATTTTTTCTGCATTTCTTCATTTCTTCTGTATGTCAGCAGTGCGGTAAAGATAACCTTTGCATATTTTTTTGTCCTTGCATGTTTTAAGAATAACCTACTGTAATATTCAGCTGTTTACATTATATTTTAAGAGTGTTTCACCAGAGCAAGGTTGAACAATACTGCCACCTGTGGGTGGAAAACACATGCACACACTAATGTCATGTAGATGTTGCTTACCACTTAGTAGAGAGTGTGTATCTGAGTGTGTGCATGCATGTGTGTGGGTTTTCAGTGAGTGAAAAAATATATTTACTGATGCAGCCTGGCTTTCCTCCCAACATTTACCACAATTCTGGAAGGCTAAAACTCTAATGACCTTAATCCAACGTACGCGAACACGCACGCGCACACACACACACACACACACACACACACACACACACACACATACACACACATACACACACACACACGCTCACAACAAAAACATGGACTCACAATCACTTTTTCCTTCTGTCTGTTCGTCTGCATTATGTAATGGAACGTGTGGTCCAGCTATATGGATCCCGGTAATCTCATTTCCCACTGTGCCAGAACGGCTTATATCACAAGCGATTGGATGGAGTGAGGAAATCAAAGTCAGAAATGAAGGCAGTCGGAAGGGTCTGAAGATTTCGATTTCGAAGATGGGTTTAAGAGTGAAATGGAGCTTAGAAAATGTTAAAGATTGATTGCGGGGGACTGGGCGATGGAGAGGGAGAAATGAGAAGTATAGATGAAAAGAGAGAGCGACAGAAAGTGAGGAATGGGAGTGATAGTTCCACTGGAGTCTTATTAGCTTTGTGCTGTGCATCCCGTGAGTCCTCGGCTGAGTGAACTGCAGACAGACCACAACGAGTCCGCTTTCATCCATTAAACTCTGGCCGACAAGATTCTTGTATCAGGGACTTTCTGTTGATTGTGATCCTGCAAGCTGGGAATACGTTAGCAATGGCTGGATGAACCTTACATGAACCCGAGAAAGACAGTAGCATAGGGCTGGCTATAGCTTTTATTTTTCATTAAAGGAGACCCTACTTTACGCTCTACATTTTCAGGTTCATAATTTTATTGTTGGTTATTACTAGAATAGGTTTACATGCCCTAATACTAAAAAAAACAAAACAAAATGTTTTCCTACTTAGTCTAGTGGTGCACCGCTATATTCTATTCCCCCTTTATCTAAAACACTCTGTTTTAGCTCCTGTCTCTTTAAGGCCCACCTTCTGAAGGTAGACCTTAAATAGAATACTTTATGCCTATATTTACAGTAGAGGGAAAGCTAATTGGAAACTAAAAACAAGACAAAGCTGACCAAAGACACGTTGCCTGGTGCCAGTTCAGACGTGTGTGAGCTGACCAATCAGGGCAGACCGGGTTTTCTGGGAGGCGGGCCTTAAAGAGACAGGAGCTAAAACAGAGTGTTGGAATCATATCATATCATCATATCAACCTATTGTTGTAGTAACCCAAATTATGAATCGGAAATCGAGCATAATGTCTCCTTTACACTAAAAAGAGGGTGGATGTAGATAAAAGTGTTATAATCTTCTCATCTTAGATACTGTTAGAAAGGGAATAAATGTTTCCAAGTTCCAAGTCATACACTATGAATGTCGTAAATGATATAAGTCAATGTACTGTGTAAAAGGTGAGGAAGCTGGAGCAGGAGCTGTGGACAAAGATCAGTAACATGTAGAAATATGTGAACATATCAGTTTTAGGCTTATAGACCAATGGTCTGGCAGAGGGACTTCATTCTTTGAAGTCCAGGGCTGTCTCTGAGCTCAGAAAAAGCCTAAAAAGGACATAGCTTGACTCAGGACTGAGAGTAGATGCAATTCTATGATAAAATCATGATAAGGTGTAGTTTGAAATGTTAAGAGGTTGGCTGTCTGTGAGTGTGTGTTTCCCACTGGTTGGTCTCGCTGACTCACTGTGCGCCACTCAGCAGTCAGAGCACGTCGCACCCTTTAATAGAGCGACATGATGATGCAATCTCTCTTTCCTGCTGCACTAAAGAGATTGCCCACCCTTTCTCTGTCTTTCTCTAACTTGCTCCATCCATCCATAGGAGTATTCAATTAAATATACTCTTCATCTGTGTAAGTGGGCCTGACTGTGCTGTTATACGTGTATGTTAGAGGTGTTTGGCTCCGAGCCAGAGCCAGAGAGCTTTTACAGGTTTGTGATTCATCTGTTGCGAACTGGGCCCACATCCACTCCCACAGCACTGTACTTACAGTGAGGAAAGATGAGCACTGCGCTTTTTATTTTTTTTTGCTTTTCCACCGGTTACCTCATCCTTTTCCTCCCTGTAAAGATCTGTAGTTACACTTTTGAGGATTAGTCTGCCCTGCTGTCTGTTTTCACTAAGAAACGGGATTCTGCTGAAAGCTGCCTACTCTTCTCTAAATACTGTCGCAGGCTGCTATTTCTGATACTGTCACAGATGTCTCCTCTCGTTCTTTTCTCCCCTCTGCCTCCCTCTCTTTCTCTCTACATACATCAGAATACTATATTTAACCTCCAGATAAAGCCAGAAGATGAAGGATGGAAAGCTTTTCATACCACTCTTATCCCTCCATGTGTGTTGCGCACCATGAGAGACCATGTCTGTGCCAGGGATTTAATGTAATGCATTAACACTGCATTAATCGCTGTAGCCCTCTCCCTCACTCCCCTGCACTCTCGGCCATTTGCTCACACTAACCCTCTTTGCTCATTGGATTTAATAAGAACAATGGAGTGGGCTCCTTTTTATGTAGTTGCGCTTGTAAGCTTTATATGTGCTTGTTGTTACTATAGTTTATGCTTACGGCGAAGAGCTAAAGAATGCCTGTGTTATAGGAAATGAAGGGGGTGGGTGAGGCGCTGGGGACCAGCGCATGTAGAGCCGGTAGCTGATGGTAGGCGCTCTGGTCCCAGTAATTGAATAATAAGATTCCTTAGATGCAGATAAAAGGTTTAGAGGTAATTACAGCAGTCTAAATTCTCCCTCCCTCCAGCCCTGTGAGTGCGTTTCGTGCTGTTCCTCAGGGATGTTATATGCACTTGTCTCCCAAGTCTCGGGGCTGACTCTGGTATTCATGCTGGAAAAAATAAAGATGGTGAAAAACAATAGATTTTACTTGGAAGGGCCACTGTATCCAAGCAAATGTGACAATAAAGATGTTTTAACCAAGGTGAAAAGTGAACGAGACCCTTGATGGGAGTGAAAAGCTATGTGGAGGTGGCCGCAGAGCAAGAGATAAATCTTTGATGTATACAGTTGCAGTTGTGAATACAGAGAGACAGAGAGAAAGTGATGGGTGGAGGGGTGAGTGGCAAGCTTTTGTCCTTGACTTCTTAAGCTCAAGGATGCAGCACATCAATATTGATCTGCCAATGTACTTTAATTGGCCATTGCTCTTCATTTGATTGTAATCCAAGTATGCAGTCTGTAAAATAGATTGTTTTGTTGAAAATACTCAAAATTGAACTAACATTATCAACAGAATGTGAAGCAAGCGTTAACATCAAAACGATGTTTGCACTGTGTTACAGAACCTACTAAAGTTAGCATGCTAACCACTTAGTCCCTGCCCAACCTGTATTGTAATTCCACTTGTACCTTAAAAGTCAACGGTCCAGGGGCGCCGTTTAGCTCAGTTGGTGGAGCAGTTGTCCCATGTACAGAGGCTTTGTCCTCGCTGCAACGGACCCGGGTTGACGGTCCAATAGCATAGCCCATAGTTTCCAGTAAAGATGTAATGCGAGCTGTGATTTCCCTACAATTCACAATATTCTTGCACCTATTTTCCCTATTAAACCAAAAAAATTCCACCATATGCCTTCAGAATAGTAGTATCTCTTTTTTATCGAACGAAGACAAGCTTAATTGCAAAATAAAACTAAACAAATACGTCTTGGTTTGTCTTTCCACTGTTCCAACAACCACCATCGTTTATTTGGTTGAACGCCTTTATTCACAGAGTTAGATGCAAAATATTCAGGCTTTACATCCTGCCTATCCAACTGGCGTTGAACGATCTCCCTCTGCTCACTACTGTATTTCTTGTGGTCCCACTGGCCTGCGGTTTTGTTCTTGTCCTGGTCCAGCCTTCTTCACTGCAAGGCTGCTGAGTCCGAACTTGTCGCCAATCGTGTAAACACTAACACACCACAGTGCTCCGAACCCTTGGGCAGACGCAGCTAGCTAATAGGGCCACCAGCTGCATGGCTGACTGAGCTAACTGGCTGACAGCAACTTGTATCTTCGGCTGTAAATAGATAAAGCAAAGATTATAGCAGTTAGTGGTTACTCTGGTGATGTGCTGCCCCCTGTGAGTTTAGAGTAACTTTTAACAGTGAAGGTCCTATTTATAAGAAAAGTACATTTTTGAGTCTCAACTCATCAAATACTGCCGCTTTGGTTGGGTCGGCCACCATCCCAAATGTCCCAGTGGAGATGGGAATGAGACTAAAAAAATCAGCTTTTCTTACAAATAGGGCCTTTAATTATAAAGTAATTGGCCCAAGACAACAGTCAAGAGTACATATTATGAGGAGTGGCTTAAGTAAACAGTTCACACAGTCCCCCCAAATATTTATTTTAAAACACCTCCCACACCTTGCTAGATTAAAAATGTTTTCAAGATGTGTGCAAGTAGGCAGATGGCCAGCCTTCTCACACATTAACTTATCTAAGCCAATAATACCATCACAACTTAGCTTCTGCCAAGTATAATTATGTGTTTGTGTAACTGTTCTTACAATGTAATGCATCACTATTGACTTGTAGGGTGTTAGAGCATTTTTGCATGAGCATGTTTTGTTAGTATAAGCCTATAAAACAAGCTGATTATTGACACGAAGGGAGAGGTGAGGTATCATCTCACAGTTGTTGAACACATTTGAAGAACACCTTTTTATAACATTAATTCATAAGAATATTTTGAGAAAAGATTGCAGTTGCCATTCTACACATTCAGGTTCTATAAACACTTATTTTTATGTTAGGTGCTCATAGAGGGACGCACATACATAAAATGGTGTCAGTGTGAATGCCAACACAGTGATAGTATTTACACTTTAGCTGTCTTCTGTCATCTTTAAAAAAAGACATCAGACAGTTTTCATCAAGAATTCATTGGATTGTCTTCTGATTAATGCACTCACACTTATAAAGCTTTAAATGTGCACTTTAGTCTCCTGACAAACTGTTTCCAAATGTCAGATTTGCCCTAATAAATAATGGCAAAACCATGCTGTAGAAATACTGCAAAAAAAGGTAAAAGAAATGCACTCAAAATGTATATGAATTACACTTAATCTACAAAGTATATTATTAAATATATAATATATATAATATAAAGAATTAATTGTAGTAAAAATACAAAAGTACAAGCAACATAATGAACATTAAATATCAAAACTCATTATGCAGAATGCCCCCGTTAACTTTTGAATTATTAATTTATTCGATCATTAGTCTTTTATTGATTCATTCACATGTGTATTTCATGTTGTTGCTTGGTTTTTTAATCTTTAACAAGGCATCATATTTTATAAATTAATCATATGTTTTTCATGTAAAACATAATCTCATATGTAGCTTGTAGCCATCTCTGTGCTTAATGATTTTTCTCTGAATTGTAATGGAGTAGAAATATAGTGTGAAATAGCATAAAATGCAAACAGGGGCAAACACCTTAACACTGTACATCAGTATAGTACTAAAGTAAATGTACTTTCCCAGAAAACATTTCACCTTCATCAGTGACTGTACTAATAGTGTAAATCCAACCAATTACATCATCAAAAGATGTGTTGGTCCAATCAAGTACATTACATTCATAAGTAATAGCCCATTGCTTTACTATGGAAGCCCTAAATGGCCATGGGTCGAACACATTATTTCCTATGTTGTCCTGCAACAAACTCAAATGTGTTTGTTTTCTTGAGATCACAAGCGAATTAATCATGAGAAAAGGACTTCATAAGATTCATGTAAGTGGACCATTACATATACACACTTCTGCGGGGTGGGTTTTGGGAGTTTCAAAGCAAACCACATAAACTTTTTCAGCTTTAATCAGTTGCAGCACATGTAAAGATGCCATGTATGCACGCTGGCATAGCACTGCTGACAGAATAGACATTAAGCTCTTAAGAATACAATCTTTTGTTTTCTTGTAATAATGGATTCATTTGTCTAGTTCATTTCGGGATAAAAACGAACAAATGATGAGAAATGGATACCTGAGAAAGGGAGGACATGATATGTTTGACCCACATACTTTACATTTAGGATTGATGCCTTGGTTTTGTGTTACAACAACAAATTGTTAACAGATAGATGTAATAAATGCATCAAGAAAATAATGGGACCAGCCATTGTCACTTACAAATAAATATTTAAATTCACTACACAGTACTCCTTTAAATGGTGTCTGAAATCTACCAGCCATCTTTCAAATATTAAAAGCATTTAGTAATAATTTACCACAAAACAAGCTTGTTGTGCCTCCTTCCTCAGTCGGTACTGGAGATTTTCATTTGGAATGGAAGTTTGGGATGTGTACAAAGAAAGCACAGGTGCATTTGAGTGCAACAACACATTCTTCAGTATTACCTCATCTAGAGCACATCCTGCTGAATAGTTTGAGGAATGTCTTCATATTATGTATGCTCTGCAGGTGTGTCACACAGAGTCCATGTGTAGTTTTTATGGGGATGCGCATGTTTAGGGGAGAGTGAGTGTGAATGTGTGCATGGGTTGACATGAATAATGGCCTGTGCCTCAGGTCCATGAGGAAGGACGGAGGGAGAAGGAGAGCGAGGAGGTGTGGAGAGAGAGAGATAGAGAGAGAGAGGGGGAAGATAGGAGCTGGGATGCCAGAGGCGTCACTCAAAAGCCTCAGGGTTTCAATTTCTGCGCTAGGGAGAGATAAGGACGAGGAGGATGGAAGGGGCGAGGGAGAGAGAAAAGGCGAATGAGATGGAGCGATTGAGATGGAGTGCAAGAAAGAGGCTGATCAGGCAGAAAATGTTGTCATTGGCTCCTGAATAGGAAGAGACGGTTGTACTGTATATTCAACACCATCTCTGGACCCAGACAGAGATAGGAAAAGCGAGGGAGGGAGAGATAGCGGCAGGGGGGAAGGGGGGAGGGAGATTGGTATCACATGAGAGGGAGGAGAGTAATAGCAAGGTGAAGGGAGGGAGCAGGAGGACTCACAACACTGAAAGCACTGATAGGGGCGCCAGAGGCAGGGAGGGAGAGAGAGGGAGTGGAAGGAAGGAGAGCAGCACAACAGCCTGAATAGAGTGGTGCGCTGAATAACAGGGAGGACAAAAGGAGGAGATCTGAGAGAAGGAGAAAAACATCAGGAAAAAGAAGATGAGAACACTTGATTGTGAATGAAAAAGTAACAAGAGAGAAGGAAAGAGCTGGGAGCCAAAGAGGTCAGGTAGTTGAACCACCAGACTGTAATTTTCTTCCTAAGGAGTAGCTGTAAGTTTCTGCATCTGTGTGTGTGTGTGTGTGTGTGTGTGTGTGTGTGTGTATGTGTGTGTGTGCTTCAGCGTAAATCCTATAGATGGAAACAGGACACCTGTTATTCTGAGATGATGGGGTGTAACAGTTTCCAGCTGGTGTGTGTTGGACTGTCTCTGCAGCATTTTGCCTACCTGCACGGTGTTTGACCTTCCTTAGTCAGCAAGCAGACTGCGACTGCAGAGAGAAAAAGAGCGAGAAGGAAGGAGAGGTGGAGAGAGGGAGTGTCTACAGGAGGAGAGAGAAAGAGAGAGAGAGTGTGTGCTAAAGTGGAGTAGTAGCCGAGGGAGTTGTTGCATTGTGATTAGTGTGCCTGTGCAGTCTGCTCTGTCCTCCCAATGTAAGACCTGTTCTTAACTGCGTGGCGCTCTCGTAGAGATACAGAGACAGACGGAAGATTGGATTTTGATGCTCAATCAGCTAAAGCTCCTGAAGCCTGGGTCCCACCCAGACCTGTTGACTGGAAACCAAGACTGGACTGAACTCATTCCTCATTTATTTGTGAAATGTATTTTTGATTTTTGATTGCAACTGTACTGCTTTGAATCCTTTGGGTGATGGATATATCAGGCAACCCCCAAGGGGTCCCTGCTCGTGCTCCTGGTGTGGGAGACTCACGGACTGGGGAGGCTAGAGTGGGAGAGGGAATGAGAATGGGGGAGAGAGACACCCCACTGAGGCTGTCACCTTTCCGTATGCTTCGCGTGCTGGACTCATGCCGTCCTCCAGGAAACCGTATTGGTGAGTCTCATCACTGTCATCTCCATCGCCAAGTTCATCTTCATCCTGAATCCACCATTTAATTAAAAAAAACTGCTGATGACGGATGACAGAGGTCTTTTTTTTAAATATAAAACAGTATGTACGAGTTTTACATACAAGTTGTTCAGTTGATGATTACGCAAGTAAATCTTTATCTTTCGGCCTCATAAACACAGAGATTATATGTCTTCTCATTACATATGTGCTGATTTCACAATGTTGGACATTAAATTAAGGTCACAAGTGTGCTCAAGTCTTCTTTCTCTCAGAATCTGCTGATCCTACATCTTTAAACATCTTAAATGTATTATTACCAGTCACAGCAGAGTTGTCTGGTAATGGTCTGTGTGTGTCTGTCATCATGGCAAAATGGGGTCGTGGAGATAACTATCGTACCAGGAACTACCACAAAAGTGGTTTTGAGTACTTTGCCAGGTGCCTATATGTCTGCGGCTATATTTTTGTTAGTGTTATAGCAAATCTGTATGGCAAGTACAAAGATGGGCGTGGTCTGACCCATGAGGTACTGAGCAGTAAAGTAGTAATTACTAGTAAGTACTCATGGGTTGGCATAGGCATTATGGCTGGTGTGATCCAATTTCAAGATGGTCTCTAGTTTTAAGATATGATTTTCTTTACGTGGCTGGTTTAAAGGTCCAATTTGTAAGAAAGTAGATTTTTAAGTCTCATTTCAAACATGTCAAATAATGAAGTGTTGGTCTTCCTAGCTCATCAAATACTGATACTTTTGGATGGCAGTCGACCGAATCTAAAATCCCAATAATCCATTTTTTGACAAGTTAGGAATGACATTGAAAAAAATCAGCTCTCTGACAAATTGGACCTTTAAAGTCAGAGATGCATTGGTTTGGCTCATGGCAGTGTGTGGGTATCTTCAGGGAAAAGTGAAGTGACCTTCAGGTCCTTTTTTTCAAAGTTTTTATTTATTTGCTTGTTAGCTGCAGTATCTCTATTCGTGCTGCTCATGCCCAATTTAGACAGCATGCTGTCCTTGGCTCAAAAACTGTTTTGAAATCTCCTGGCCTACGAGCAAACAGAAGAAGTAAAACGATTCAGTTGAAAGCCTAGTAATAATGGTGGTAATGCATTGCATATAGACTGTGAATATTAATTCTGCCAGCACACCCTTGAGCAACCCCACTGAACTCAATGTCTGGCCTTGCAGAGTGAGGGCTTAGGGCAGAAAAAAAATCACAGGATTTCCATTACCCTTTGAAGGCTTCTTGAAGTGAGTCTTACACTGACTTTACTTCTTTTAACATTCTTTCTACTGGCGATTGAATCATTTTCTGAGGCCCTGCCAACATATGCCAGAGATGGATTTTCAGCTAAGTAGAGTACAAGCAGAACTGGGTGAGGTAAGGGTGGACCTAAAAGCAGCCCACTCACTCTTCCAGACATGCTAGCCAGGAGTCAGCAACCCTAACTAGGCCAGCCTAGCTCCACTCAGGGAGGGAAAGAAGTAACTCATGACATTTAGTGTCTGCTCTTAGTCTGCTATGGAAATGGAGCAGAAAGAACCTGCGGGAGACCGGAAAAGATTGTCCTCCGTGATTAAGACGAACGTGTTATATGTTAGCATTGAGAAGAGAAGGTGTGTTGGGAATGTTCGTGTATCAGACAAATGTGCCTACTGTGTGTGTTAGCAGAAAATCATAGCACATTGTTTCAGGGCTGAGGTGATGGAATTTTCCTCCCAGGTCAGTCGCCTTGTCTCAACTACCCACATCTGCTTGACTGTTTACAGAAACAGACAAGATCAGGACCTTTCTGAAAGTGAGAGAGACCTATGACATAATAACAGTATTGGATACTCACTCGTCGTGAGCATGTGGTCATGTGTGTGCGTCTGGCAGAATGTAGATATCCTGGATTGATTTCCCCTCACTCTGGTGTCAGTTACATCGAGTTTAATGTTTCACCATCACGACTGTGAGGCTTGATTCCTGATATGACTACTGGCTGCTCAGTTTTCGTATCCAAGCTATTCTACATGCGTAGCTTGTACTCTTGTGTCTGGCTTTGAGGCCACGGGCAGTACATCAGACTTGGATATTAAAGCGAATACGCAGAGGTTTACTGAGCATTTACACAGATGGATTGTGTTTGGATTGTGTATTGCTAATGAGCATATGCTGCTTTCGTCAACAGACCGTTAGACCAATGGACAGATGTAGGCGAAAAATAGCAGCTGGGATCTACACAGGTAGCTGGCTATTTGTAGCAGTAAGAAAACACAATCACATTTTATGCTGGCCTCTATTAACCTTTATTTTAACCCTCTGCTTTAACTCTCCTGTTATTTATTAGTGTATAAATTGTTTTCATTGATTGGATTCTTCAAGTTAGTAGGTTTTTGAATTTGTCTTTAATTTAATCAAGCCTTATTCAGTATCAAACTTGATAGCCCTGTATCACTCGAAAGTTTCAAACCACCCATAACTGCTTAACCATAATTTAAGCTACGATACAGCACCTGTATTCATAATTTAAGTTTACCAGATCTTGGATCCGCATTAAATTGGACTCTGTCATAGTTATAGTCACCTAAATATGCCTGATTTCTTTTTCTTTTTTTAAATGATGAAATTAAGTAAGTAAATCGAGCAACAGTTGAAAAATGTATCAGAATACACCTTTCACTCTGATGCTGAGAAATAAACAAAGCTCCTGAACCGTTCTAGCTAGTTAGCCAGCTGAATAAATTGTTGAAGGTGTGGTCAAATCAGCACTACCTCAGTACTGTGTCTGCTCGAGCTAACTGCCTAAATCTGGTCGCAGTTGTTGTGCTTGGTAGGGGGCATGTGATTAGCTGAAAGTTAAAAGGGTGGTGAAAACAAGAAAAGTAACACTATTAGATAAAAAATTATGCTATGAAAGGTAGCATGATATAAAAATGCTATTTAGGAAACTGCTAATATGAAAAAAACAACAGAACTTTGGAATGGGACACCTAAAAAATCCTGAAAATAAGCCTGATAAATTAACATTTCATAACATTTACTAATAAGTTGAGTTTAAAAATGTATCTTCATTCATATGTTTTGCACAATTTATCATTGTGATAATTTATTTTATAACCATTTCTTTATTAAAATTGAACACATGCCATAGATGCATAATGCAATACATATTGTTTTTGACTGTGTCTCACAAATGAGAAATCCATCTTGCACTCACTGTAGTACTAAGAAAGCTGTTTTGAACAGCTAGTTAGCCTATTTTGTTGCTTATCTAGTTCACTTCACCTCACCTTACCTCAAATCCTAACCTTGACTACATGAAAGAGACACACACACACAAATGACCTAGAATCGGCCTCAGGTGGTGTTGTCACACTCCATAGCCAACAGACAGCGCACTATAATAAATAGCTTAACCTATCCGGGGCTCAATCGTTTTATCTCATGGCTGACGTGTCACAATCACTCAAGGGACTTATTTTTCTTGCTGCTTCTCCTTCCTACAAAAATCATCCACCCCGATCCCATAATCTTCCCTCTATTTGTCACTCCTCCGGCTATGTTGGCTGTTTTTAATGTAAACAGCATATGATGGTAAGATGTTACCAGCGTTAGAAGTAAGCTTTAACTGTCTATCTGTAACTGTCTGTCACTCCCGTTTGTGAAGCTGTTTCTTATGCTAAACACGAAAAAAAAAACATGCACACACACCCCCCACACACAGATGCACACACATACTGTACATGACCCAGACTTGAAAGCTATCAGGCACCATACACTGAAGCCAAAAAGAGACCCCTTCCCCCCACATTTACTCACACACCATTGAAGGAGGCAGTCCTGTCTGCTGCACCGTGACTCATTAATCAGATGGAGTGCGTGGGGAATGGGGGTGTGGAGGGGGTGGCGGGCAAAGACGGGAAAGCTCCCATTGCATGGAGGGTGATATCGATCTCTGAACTCCTCATCTTACCAATGGTATTTTATACACACTTGGCTAACACCCCCGCAATGCGGGTGGTACAATCCATCATCTCGGGATTGGGACCCTACCATGGCATTCCTAGAGGAGTAAATGAAATCTAAGACGGACAAAAGGTCAAGCCCTCTGATTGGTATATGGACAATGAGATGGAGGAAGAGAAGAAAGTGAAAGAGAAACAGTGCTATCAAACAAAACAAAAACAGTCCAAAGACCTGAGTTGGATGAAAGTAAAGTGCCAATCCTGACAATAACAGTCCGTTTGTGTCTGTGTTGTAGGTATCGTCCATGAGAATGTGAAGATGGGTTCAGACGGGGAGAGCGACCAGGCATCTGGGACGTCTTCTGATGAGGTCCAGAGTCCAGTCAGGGTCCGTATGAGGAACAACCACCATCGGCGCATCTCTAATGAGGTATGGACAGCCAGAGACACATCTCACAGATGACCTTGGCTCCGTTAAAACAGTTGCTCCTTCAGTATTCAGTGTTCACTACACACTATATAAGTAATTCTATACTGACAATATAGTGTGTTGAACCGACCATGTCAAAGGGTGCATCCCCAGGTCGAAAGACTCAGACTCATGCTCTCAAATATGTTTTTGAGTTAAAGAAAAAAAAATGAACATTTGACAATGTAATTTGTACTTTTTTCCTAGTCAATGACTTAAATCTTTGAAAAAGTATTAAAAATACAGCAATTGAGTTCAATTTCTGTTATTGGTTCATTAATATTTATGATTATACTATAAATGTTGCTTTAACAGCTGCAAGAAATGACAGGCTAACAGGCTTTTTTAACAAAGAAATTGGGATATACATTGCATCAGCTGAAAATTAACAAAAATAGACATACCAAAATAGGTTTAGGAATTTAGAAAATGTGCCCATTACATAGTTTGTTCACCAGAGAGCACCATCATCCTGATCTACAGGATCTGCATCAAGATTGTTTGTTTCTGATATGGTTCCATATATCGTCTTAAATGCCCAAATATTGTCATCAGTATTTGGCTCAGTTGGGCTGATCAGATAGAAGAATATAGGTATTTTTTCCCTGTCCACACATAGCATGATGTTAGTTAGCTCTCAGTTTATGTGACCATCAATTTTTCCACCATCAATTTCAAACTTTTTGTGTAGCTGAACTGTTTTAGTCCAGTAATTAGTGTATATACTGTGCTGGAATACTGCACATAGTGAATAGTGTCTGAGTGCACCTATGCTATCTGTGGACCAGTAAAGTTGCTATTTGTTGCGTTTTTTTCCAACATCCCTGAGTGTGTGATCATGTCTCGGCCAGAGTACGTGCGTATGTGTGTGTCTGTCTGAGGGAGTTGCACAGTGATGAGAGCAGCAGTATTAACGGGAAATGCCTCTGGACACACAGTCTGCTGCCTGTGACTGCTGTGAACAGTGGAAGGGACTAATTTGGACCAATTTTTTTACCACAGAGAGAAACAGAAAGGGGGGGGGGGGGGGGGGGAATTCTGGGGTGAGATAGAAATTATGGCGATAGGAATAATTATTGGTACAACAAAGAAAGAGGTGATCCACAGGAGCAGGACTCAGGAGGTGATAAGAGGGAAGAAGGAGAGATAGAGGGCAAAATGATGGTGGGAGAGACCAGAAAAACAATGTTTCCTCTCCGCCATCCCCCTCCGTTCACCCCTTCCCCCCATCTGCCTTTCACCCCTCAGGAATCTGTCCATTCCTCTCTCCTCTACTCCTGTTTCCCCCCTCTTCTTTCTCCTCCTCCTCCTCCTCCTCCTCCTCCTCTTTTTCCTTCCTCCTCCTCCTCTGAGCATGTGGATGGCACTCCACCACAGTGCCAGTCTCTCTCTCTCTCTCTCTCTCTCTCTCTCTCTCTCTCTCTCTCTCTCTCTCTGTCACTGTGTGTGCAGTCATGTGGCAGGTCAGAGACATGCATCGTGGAAAACGCATGTGTGTGAGTGTATAGAAAGACACGTTTAAGGAGGACAATGAGGGAGCTACTAGAGCTATTCTGCATTGTGAGTACGGGGACACGTGTGTTTGGATGTGTGTTTTTGTGTGTGGGTCTTTATTCCATCTATACCAGTGAAAAAGAGGGCATGAGTGTCATTTTGTCCATTGTTGCACATTTTGAGTATGGATAGTCTGGATTTGTTGATTTGGTCATTAGAGTTTGCTAGCTCTCTGAATTGCATGAAATAGGAAATGTAACAGTTGGGAAATGCAAGGAAATTATATTTTTATTTAGTTTT
Organism: Sparus aurata; assembly: GCF_900880675.1. NCBI lineage: Eukaryota > Metazoa > Chordata > Actinopteri > Spariformes > Sparidae > Sparus > Sparus aurata. The sequence continues at coordinate 15,965,250 of NC_044193.1, read as the reverse complement.
TTTATATTATATTTCTGGGATGAATATGCAGCTTAATGTGTTGATCTTCTTGAATATGGTGTTTGCTCTCTCCTCATTTGTGATTCAGGTATTTAGTGCATCTTACAAATGTGTGAATTACTCAGGTCAAAGTCCGGAGGTCATGTTCGTGCATTCGTTTGTGGCTTATTTTTCATTACTCGACTTATACAGTTGGGGCATTGCTTGGCATTTTGTGTGTGAATGTATGTTTTGAGGGTGTATGTCGAAACCTTGCAGTGGGTAACTGTTACGAGGCTTGTATGTACTACTGCATGTTGTCATGTTAGCCAATGAGCTCAGATAAGCCATTAGAGGCGTAAAATCCCTCTGCCTTTGATCTTCAGGCGTACGTACCCTCTCTCTTACACTCACATGTAAACACACATATCACCTCGCACATATACAACGAGGACACATACTCTAGGGCTGTTGGGAGTGGGCCAGCCCAGCTGCTGCCATGGAAACAACGTGTGATTGGCACCTTGCCAGTGAACATGTCCTACATGGATAGTATATAGGAGCAATGCATTGCGGGGAAAGTAGCAAACATAAATTGGATTCAAGCAATGGACAGGAAGTGATTCCAACAGGACAAACACATATCAACCTACTTATAATACTCAAAATACACATGCACACACGTGCAGGCAACTCTGCTAGGCAGAATAGTAGAAGAGGAAAATATCAAGGGTGTTTAGTAATAAAAAGAGTGGCTCCAGGTGTTTTCCAGATGAGTTTTTGAGCGTGCCAACTTTCCCACTCTGCCAACAATCTTCTCTGTAAATTAGCCTGAACATTGCCAGGATCTTTTCTGGAACTAGTCCCATTTGGTGGCCTTGGACTGGCCTTCATTCAGCCTCGCTAGATGTACATTTCATTCACTTTGTCATCCATCAGTCATTCAAAACAGCAGATGGTACCTGTCACCCAAAAAGTGTGTATTTGAGCAGCAGTCCCTTGACTCATTCATTGCCAGGAGTGACAGATGGAGAAAACAGATAGCAGGTTTTTAAATGGCAAAACAGTAGGCCGTGTAAGCAAGACTGGAGTAAGAGTTTCCATGTCAGATCATGGTGATCAATTAAGGCAAAGTGACCAGGGAACTGCCAAGAAGACAGTCTGATGCAGGTACTAATCCTCTGCTTCCTTCTGTCCGTTTGAGGTGGTCAAATGGAATTACAAAGACCAGAATGTTACAGTTAATCATGTTTACTTGTTTTAAAGGTGGTATTGATAACACTCAGTCACTAAATGTGGCATTCCATCTCCCCCTGCCATTGAATTTATGTTGCAACACAAAAAAATACATTCAAAAATTAGAAATGTACAACACTGCTCTCGTTCAATCATCTGCCCCTTCCTCTGCTTACTCCTCTAACACTAGCTAGCTAACTTTAGGGCAGTATAGTATAGTATAACTGTGTTATACTGTTGGCTGATTAACCTTGGTAGAGGCCTGAACCAACTGTGATGATTCTTACACAGACATAAACAAATCAATCATTTTGGGCTCGACAAACATCGTATCATAATGATATTTTTAAGGAAAATAGTTACTTTTATACGGCAATATTCTTCTGTAGGTGAGCTATTTTGAAAAAATGAATTGTCTACATAAACATTTTATTACTATGACCTTTTAGATGACTCAAATAAAAAAGAATTCAATTACTTTCAAAATGACATCTTACCGATCATTTAAAAAGATACCAAATTACATATGTATTATCTTATATTAAACCCTCAATGGTATAAAATTTAATTACTATGCTTAAATATACATAGACACAAATAGACTGCTGTCTCTAAATGTGTATAGAAACCCTTCCCTTATACTTGCTAACACTGTCATAGGTTAACAGGTTTCAATTAATTATCCTCAGTTGAAATAAAATCTAATGTGAAATCTAAAATTTATGTGATATATATTTTTAACCTATGTCCCTCTCTCTGAATCCCTCTGTCTCTCTTTTTCAGGACATAAACAAACGTCTGTCTCTCCCAGCTGATATCAGGCTACCGGAGGGCTACTTGGAGAAGTTTGCCATGAACAGCCCGCCCTTTGACAAGCCCATGAGCCGCAGGCTACGACGCGCTTCATTGGTCAGTAATCATTGTGTCTGTGTGTATATTTTATCCAAGTATATCTGTGTGCAAAGCAGCTGAAACTCATATCTGGTCAGCTGCTTAGATGATGCGTCGATCGCTTCTTAGCATCTGCATGCAGACTTTTGTGAGTACAGCTGGGTGTGTGCTGCTCTTTTGATGCTGTTTTGTTTTGAAACCAAACTATTATGAACTTGCTGTGAAAAATGCTATTGTGCACAACTGAACTGATTGAATAAGACCAGCACATCATCTGACACACACTCATAAACTCTTTAAGCACACAGAGTTATGCTATAGGGCTGACAATGGCTCAGTAGGGGGATGAATGATAAATTCATTCTGTATTATGTATCCAGGCCAAAAGCATTATGAGTATGAATCAGAGGGTGGGAGAGAGAGGAGGGGTTTGTTACTGGATGGATAGAGCGGGAGGAGATGGATAGAAATGGGCAGATATTCATGAATATGCAGCATGTCCTTCTATGCCCGTTTGTATTGTTGTTGAAGAACTCTGTTTTTATCTCTTTTGTCTCAAGTTTCCCGTAATATGAATAAAGCAGGAATGCATTTCAATCTTTAAAATTGTATTCTGTCTGGTGCACTGATACATTTTCCACAACTTAGGCGCACCAAATGCTTCGATATACATTGAGAAAGTATAAAGGATTCGCCCTCCATCAACCATTATTGTTGTAATTATTGAACAGGGCCGGCGCCCTGCCTCTAGTTCTCTGCTTGAAGCGATTTAATGACGCAGCTATTCTGCAGGAGTCTGACAGAGATGAAAGGAAAGTGTCTTTGAGGAGAGGTTTGCAGGGAAGAAGAGAGGTCTTTGGTTTAAGAAGAACGGGATAGACTTTCTTTTTGTCTGTGCAATGCAAAGGAGCGGCGGACATTTTCTGACGTGCTTAAGTCTGTTCACTTCTGTGGGGCCGTGTACCTTTAGGGGTTGTTGAATGCATGTGATGTAATAGATCAATCAATAATTCAGCAGCAGTGTCAGGCTCATCTGCGGCAACTCCTCTTCTGAGGAGGATTTAACACCAGGACACCTTGAAGTGAGCCAGAGAGCGAGGAGGGGAGAGGGAAAGATGCAGAGGGGATGACAAGAGAATTTTAACACAATAAAGTACTGAGAGACATTATATAAAAAAATATGTGTGAGGAGTGCAGTGTAAGAAAAGATAAATGGCTGCTGAGATAAAATTTAAAACCAGCATTCGATTCAGGTTGACTAGCAGGTAATAGAGGGTAAAGGTTTTGTTTTATCTCTGTCTCCTTGCTGTGTATACAAAGTGAATGCAGGAAGCTGAAGCTGGAGTATTTTTATTAGGGAGGCTCATATTGTTTACTTTATGTCAAGCCATGCATCCTTACAGAAATAAAGTTTGACATGGTGTGATTCAGGCCTACTTTTGACATGCTCTGAGCTTGAGGCTTGGAGTTAATTAGGTCGCAGCTGAGATGCACACCCATTGAGTTTCACACTGCCACATAATTTAGTTTGAGCACCTGTAGCTGGAACTGACAGGAAGTCAAGTAAAGGAGATTGTTTAGTCATGTTTCTTGTAATGTTGGTTTATTAAAAAAATTAGATCCTTCCTATCCTTTTAGGTATTACACAGGTTTGTCCCTGCGTCTGGTTTAGATTCTCAGTTATCAAGGTCATGGTATATCTAAGAGCTATACGGAGGCAACAGGAATTGCTTGAATTCCTGGAAAACAACTTATAGAAATTAACAAAAAAAATGCTATTATCTTGGAATAAGAAGTTTGATTGGTCAAAACCCAAGTCAGGAAAAAAAAAACGTGGCATATCTTCACCCCTCAGTCTCACGGCTGTGTCACAAATGAACAAGTGCACTTCCTCTTTCACCGTTTACCAGAATGATGGTAAGCTTATAATGGCGCCTGAGCTATCAGTGTGCTTGTCATTGGTTACCGTAATGTAGAACATGTGTCGGGTGTCCCGTAACAGATACACACATTTTAAGCCATGTATTTTGATCTTTGAATCGCTTCCAGTCTAATGCAAGTGAAGTTGGTCCGTATCAGTTTTCTCTCATGGCTGATGCCCATTGATATTCAATTATTTACAGCAGTACAATGAGATTCAGAGTTTCGTGGGGCTCAGGAAAGAGAAGCCATTTTATCTCAAACCACCCACACTTAACTGTGTTAGGTAACGCTCGCTTTTTTCATTCAACTCTGCAGTGACAGAATATTGAACCTAGTTACTGTAAAACTGGATGTCAAAGACACCATTTTTTGTACATTTCTCTTGTTGCTTTCATTTTGCTGTCACGGTATCTTAATATTTTGAAATCACCTCGGAAGCACTTCAATAATATCAAAATCTTTTTTTGTGAAATGCCTCAGTATTTCGACACTACTGCGTGACTTTTGGTACTCTTACAAAATAGTTACACAGTGAGATTTCTCATAAATAATCAGTAATGTCCATATAATGATTAAGTGGGTAAAGCAAATGATTTAAACCAGTAGGACAGTGTGCTACGTTCAGAAAAATACAGCACATTATATATAAATATATATATATATATATATATATATATATATATATATATATATATATATATATCTATCTATCTATCTATCTATCTATCTATCTATCTATCTATCTATATATCTATATATATATATATATATATATATATATATATATATATATATATATTATACTATACTATACTATACTATACTATACTATATAGCAGCCTTTAAAAGGAAAAAGGAAGGAACAGGAAAAAACATCACTCATGCCATGTCATCATATAAAGAGAAAAGAAATCATAAAGTCTAATTTCACAATAACAACATTGTATACATTTTGGATATAACGCTTTTGTTGTCAAATGATAAAAAACTAAAACATAATAACTAGGGCTGTCAAAGTTAACGCGTTAATAACGCGTTAACGCAACATCCTCTTAACGCCGTTAATTTTTTTAACGCGCGATTAACGCTCGGTATAAAAAAACAAAAAACAAAACGCGCATTGAAAGATTTACGGCCGTCAGTGGCACCTGTAGTCTTGATCCAGAGGGTTGCAGAAAGGGAATCAGAAGAAGATGCAGCAGGGTTGGCGGTTCGGGAAAAACACGGTGGACTGAAAAGTGAGGAAATTGAGAAAGGACTTACCGTAAAATACCAAATAATAGCCGGGGGGTTTAGTTGTTTCAATCACTTAACAGACCAAAAGGCAATTTGGGACAGGCGTTTAATTCCTTCCTCACAATAATCCTGGATGAAAACATTACAAACTTCTCCAGCTTCTCGGTGAATTCTCTGGCATCCTCCTGTAAGTGAAGTTGCTGCGGCGGAGGAAACGATTCAGCCAACCAGCACTCGCTGCAAACTCCTCATCTCTGCTGTCACTCACGGTGGCGGACATTTGTTTCTCCATCGTCCTGATAATTCTGCGGGACACTCTCTCGTGGCGTGCCCGTTTGCTGATAACTCATCCCCGCATGTTTATCTCAGGCTCCTCGCTAGCCTTCTTCCTCCCTCCAGCAGGCAGCCTGGCCCTGTTGCTGTCCTCCTCGGACAGACGCTCAAGCTCCGTTTCTCTCACTCTCTTCTGGTCGACAGAGAAACATCTAGCGGCTGCTTCTCCCGAGTTTTCCTCTGCATATTTTAACAGAAAGTTTGAATTTCAAGTGGTACTTTTTATTGTTTTGCTGCACCGGAGCCATGGCGATCATCAGTGTGATACTGACTGACAGAAAGCAGCACACTGCGTGAAAAAGGCGAAGAAGAAAAACGTGCAGTGTCAGTGGACACCTCTTCTTCCTTGATTTTTTTAAAAATAAAAAATTATACCCGACATTTATTTGGAACCAGCGGTTATTTACCAAAATATACATCTGCACCGGCGTTTAAAGGGACCCTGTGGATAACTGAAACCCGTATATTATTTGGTCATTTACGGTATGAACGGCAAACTACTTTCGAAACACTGCCAGATGGTTCGGTCGATAGGACAAAAGTTATCTGCATGTACTATCGACATGAAATGACTTACCATCGAAGTACATTGAGTCTCAAATATCACTTGCAAGCCAAACACAGGGCAGATGCAGAGAGCCCCCCCCGCCAAAAATGTTCATGATGCAAGCATATTTGTCCTTTCTTATGTTGTTAAAAGTATTAAGAACATTAAAAAATACATCAAGGTACATTTAGAACAGAAAAAAATGTGCCAAAAAAATTGCGATTAATTTGCGATTAATCGCGAGTTAACTATGGACAAAATGCGATTAATCGCGATTAAAAAAATTAATCGTTTGACAGCCCTAATAATAACTAAACCTCAAGTGTCGGCCCAGTCTTTGGGCTCAGGTTTTGTCTGTTGCTATCAACAGATTGACATGAAAAAGGGGACACGGTACAAGATGCTCATTGCTTGATTGATTGATGCTCTGAAGACTGGCTGCATCGTGTTAATGAAAGGGCTCTTCGTGCATCCCGCCTCCCCTCTGCCTGCTGCATCTTTTCTTAGCAAAAGGCTGTCATCTCCCCTCTTCCATGCAATACTCTCAATGCATCCTCTCTCCTCATCAGTCCTGTTTACAGGCTGCACAGGGACAATTTAAAAATGGAATCTGGTTGAGGTAATGGACTCTCCTCTCAATGGCACATTTGAACCCGGCTGCAGACTTCTATCTTCTCATGTTTCTTCCTCCTGCTTCTGTGCGTCTTCTCAGATCCTGTACAGGTTGAGACAGGATACGTTTTGTTTGGTTTTGTGTTGCTTTAATTTTGTCGCTAAAACTTCTTCTGACCTAGTTCTGCTGAGTAAGCTCACTGGAGCGTTGGGAATGAAATGAACTCAATGCCATTGAAAGCATACACACACACACACATAAGAAAAGGACTGTAAGGAGCAGGAACAGAGAGTGCAGTTGCGTGCTGTAAGCAAAGAGCTCGGTCCTTGCTGTGTTTTAGAGACACTTGAGCAATGCAAGGGGCCAAGGACTTATTTTTTGGAGTGGGGTTAGCATTTGGGGTGCAATGTACATGTGTTTTGTATGTTTTTGGATGTCTGTGTGTAAGTGTGCATGTGTGTGTGTGTGTGTGTGTGCGTGCGTATATGTTTTGCTCATGAGGCTGACTCCCCTGCCAAAAGAGCAGCACAGCTCAGCAACAGCTCCTGACAGCCCCTGTCACAAACACAGAGATGGGAGCAGTGTGTGTGTGCCACTGTGTCTGCGCAGGGGGAGTGTGTTTACATTTGAGCATAGGCTGTGTGTCCCGTCACAAATATCTCTCGCCTACAGGCACACACATATACATGCTGCCTTGCTTTGTTTTTATCATTTTCAAGCATTGCAAATGACCAGGTAATTGCCAGGTTTAACTAGATTTTTATTTTTTAAACATAAACCTGATTATTAATTAATTATGCAAATTGTAATTTGTGCATAACTCTGCACACGCACACACTTGTTTCGGTGTCTAAGTGTGTCATCTTGTGTCCGAGCTCGTTCTGAGGTTGGCTTTTAGGCATGCCTTTAAAGAGATCACATGCTTCATAAGCTAACTTGGTCACTGGAGACCCCTCCCCCTCGTACACGCGTGGAGCCGAGCATTGGCCTGGCATTTGTATCAGCATCATTATGGGACGGGTCAGCACAAGATTGAAAGAGATGGGTGGCTTCACAGAGATGAACGCAGCTAGAAAACGTGGCCGAAACGAGCCGACAGAGATAGACAAATAAATGCGTAAAAATGACAGGAAGAGGGATAAACAGAGACAGGCCTGTGGGTATCACAGCTTGACAGAGCTGCATCTATCTATAATTCATGACCTTGAAACCCAGGGGCCACATACATTATGCAGAAAAACCTTTATTAACTGAATTCTGGATTAATTGAGAATGCACGAAGATTTGAAGTACGCCTGCTGGAAATCTATAGATGTAAACATATAATTAAGTCATCTGTGGTGAGGGAGAGCATGCCATATTCGGTTGTCTTTGCTCTACTGACTTCCTGTGGCCAAAGAAGATATGTGCAGCTGACAATGACATCACTTTGTAGCATTAAAGTGACAACGGGAGGAGGAGGCACTGTGGAGACATTTGTTCAGATTAAGCCAGCGTAGCTTTTCTCTCCCGCTGAGACATGGACGAGCACGTGTGCCTGCGTCTGTCTGTAATTCAATGTATATGATGGTGATATGATGTGATGTTCAATGACCTACACAACCAGTACCAGAAATGTCGAGATGACATACAGTGAGACGTAGATAACCTTGGTCAGTGTCTTCTATGTAATAGGTGTTGTTTTGTGCAACTGCATTCATGTCATGCCTGCTTAGAAAAATGTGACCGAACTTGAAAAGATCCACGCACTTAAAAATGTCAAGTTAGGTTAAAAATGGTTCAACCAGTTCTTTTAAAGGGTAACACCACCTGTTTTTAAACAAAAGACGTGTGTTCACAGGTTTTTTTGGAAATACTGGTGCATACATGGAAAACTGAATTGCCAGTGACTCCAGGGAAAGCTGAATGTAATCTGATTAATTGCTTCAAATGATGTCACTCAGCAGCTAATTTGCATTGTGGGTAATGTAAGTGCCAGGTTTAAAAAACAAAACAAAAACAACACTCCACTGTTTTAGCATATTCAACAAATTGTTTTTCCTTTTCAAAACCTGGTGCCTACATTGGCCACAATGGAATTTAGGCACTGATTTACATAATTGAACACAGCTATAGTAGTTCTTCCCAATACCTGTAAACACACTTCAGTGTGTTAGATTGGTAGAGTTATCCTTTAAGTCCAATTAGATGCATGCCATTTGCACATGGCGGTTTAGTCTTTGCAGTGTTCTTGGTGCTGATCTCTCTCAGCTTCATGTAGTGCAGCAGAGATGCTCGATAACACACTGTAAGTGTCCGAGAATCCAAGCCGATGTTTTAGCACAGGCAGACACACGCAGAATAACAAGGCCCTGTGACTCAGACCCCCTGCAGTTGTAGGCCAAATGTCAGCAGCAGCAGCAGGGACTGAAAACTGAACTAACAGCCCTGGCCTGGAGGATTTCATTCTAGGGATAGTTAACCCAGCCTAACCTGGCCTACTGTCAGGCTGTAGCAAAAATAAATACACATTAATCAAGCTCCCAATGTCTTCTTTCTGTCCTCTCTAGTCTGAAATTGGCTTCGGGAAACTTGAGACTTACATCAAACTGGACAAACTCGGGGAGGTGAGAACATAAGTGAACATGACACTGAAAACTTGTTCATATACTTAGCTTTCACAGTGCATTCACATGCTTCCTATCTCTTCAGGGGACCTATGCTACAGTATTCAAGGGGCGAAGCAAGTTAACTGACAACTTGGTTGCTCTGAAAGAGATTCGACTGGAGCATGAGGAGGGGGCGCCCTGCACAGCTATCCGAGAAGGTAATAAAACAACTCACAGGTAAACACGGGAGCATATTGTCAAGTAGTTACAAGGCCTTGACAGTGTTGGGACGTATAGTAGTAGTTCATCCATATTGCCTGGTAGCTCCCTGAGCTCTTCGTGAGCTAGGAGCTGTTTTGTTCGCCTCAGAGGTTTGTCTGTGTTTGACTGACGGTCTCTGATATGTCTCCCCCTTCTAGTGTCTCTCCTGAAAGACTTGAAGCACGCCAATATTGTCACTCTCCATGACATTATCCACACCGACAAGTGCCTGACACTCGTGTTTGAGTACCTGGTGAGTGTCTGCACTGTGCATGTGTACGCGTATTGTGTGAGTCTTGTGAGGATGTATTGTACGAATCTAAATATCTGCACTTCTTCCTTCCTTCCTTCCTTCAGGAAAAAGATCTGAAGCAGTACATGGATGACTGTGGGAGCATCATGAGTGTTCACAATGTCAAGGTAATGCAAAGCAATGTATCTGTTCAGTACTGAGGAGAATTCTGGCACTTGATCTGGTTAGAGCTTTTAGTTTGTCTGATTTCTTTTCTGTAACAAGTAATCAAGTAACAAAAAGTCACCCTCATCTCCTCCTCTCTGCAGATATTCCTGTTCCAGCTGCTACGAGGTCTGGCGTACTGCCACAGGAGGAAGGTCCTTCACAGAGACCTCAAACCCCAGAACCTGCTCATCAATGAAAAAGGAGAGCTCAAACTGGCAGACTTTGGTATGTCAACTCTTAACTAACTAGTAGCATATTGTCTTGAGTTTCCTGCATTGGTTGGGTGTCAGATGCTCAAGATTAGAGGCAACACAATTCAATTAGCTGGGAATTTAGAGAGTTATTTTTTTTGTTTTGATTTGGATATACAGAAAATGTTTTACAAAGTGGAAGCCTGAGATCTGAAAACCCTTTAAGCGCCCACTAAAGGCCGTACTGCTCTCTAGACCCAGCCAGACAGCACAGTTTGAAGTGACTTATCACCCAACACTGCCCTCCTCAGGCAATAATCAGAACACGATTATGATTGCAGCAATTATCATTGCTGTGGCACATGCTTTTACAGTGCTAGTTAATTTAATTCAGCTTTGTAAATTACTAGATGATTATTTGCTCTTTGGATAAAACACGAATCTAGATTTAGAATTACATAGCCCACTGACATAAAACATTATAATACAATGTAAGTAACAGATAGAGTAGAATAATAATATAGTGAATAAGTGTCTAAAAATCAAAATGCTAAAAATTTGTTCTTAATCCTGATAAGTCCTGAGATGTCCCACAACACAGAATAAGCAAAATAAAGTAAATGAAGCAGTATTTATATTAACGTCACTTTTTGTGTTTGGCAGGTTTGGCACGAGCCAAGTCTGTTCCTACGAAGACGTACTCCAATGAAGTGGTGACATTATGGTACCGACCACCAGATGTGCTTCTGGGGTCTACTGAGTACTCTACACCCATCGATATGTGGTGAGCAAACACACATCTACAGCTCATCTACACCGTTTTAAGAGAAAAACAAAAAACTACACCTGTTTTTATTTTTTTTGTGTGTCTCTCTTAAGTGTTTTTTTCTTCTTCACACTCCTCTCCTTCTCTTCGTTTTAAGTGTTTCTTTCAAGTCCCCTAGGTACCCTTCAAATATGTATTTTGCTGTGTCTATTGTTGATTGTTGTTTTGAAACTCAACATACTGTTATTCATAGTTAAGGTGCAAAGTTTAAATAGGGGGTTGGGAGGAAGGGATGCTGTTCTGTCATCTTACTCAAATAATCTTTAATATACTTTGGGTACATTAGTTTATATCTGGATTTGGAATGAGTACACTGGCCGTGATTGGATGTCCTGAACCTGACAATATGTTTGTGATGTATGCACATTTTACTGTACTTACTGGAGAACCCATAGTTTGGGGTAGCTTGTCTTATTTTTATTGTCATTAAAGGTGCAACATTTGACACTCTTGATGAGCACTTTACACTTGGTTTATGCCAAATGAATATATTAAATAGCAAACATTTGTGGTTTACACACTTTTATAGAGATTCTTTGTATATTGGCTTAAGTTCTTTTTTCACTCTTGCACCTGCATTTGGATTCTTATGGACTCACTTGTGGGCAGCAAGTCACCTATTGAAGAAGTGTACTCACGTTAAATGTCACCACCTCCTAAGGTATCATATGTGCTGTATTTTGCACTAATTTGTGCATGCTTGTTTTACTTTTTTTATCCCTTCGTCCAGGGGTGTGGGCTGCATCTTTTATGAGATGATCACTGGCAGACCTCTCTTCCCTGGATCAACTGTGGAGGATGAGCTTCACCTCATATTCCGCATCCTTGGTGAGCGAAGGAATTCTTAATGGCTTTTGCTTCCTCAAGCTTTTGTGTGTGCGTTACCATTCTCCATATGCTGGCTGATCATCCTTAACTAAACTTACCAATATCCTCAACAGGTACTCCGACAGAAGAGACTTGGCCTGGCATCACCACCAGTGAGGAGTTTAAGACGTACAATTTCCCCCGTTACCAAGCAGAGCCCCTCGTCAACCACGCACCCAGGTATGTAGCTATGGGTCTGTGTATTGAGGGGTGATCACATATTGAGCAAATTTTGTACCCAAAAGACGGTAACTTTGGAAGATAAAGTCTAACTCAGACTGCTAAAGCCCCATTAATGTCAGCACAGACTGTGGCTTTGGCTGCCTTTCACTTCCACTGAAATTGATTTGGGGACAGATCTCTTAAAAACCACTCTGGACAGGAGGAATTGGTGCAGCAAGCCAAATGTGCTGCCCATGTCCAAATGGGCACCTGACTATTGTGAACCTATCCTTTTAAGTGACTGTGATACATTAGATGAAACAAGATAAGGATTGATTTTCAGTCGGAACTGTAGTCAAGCGTTTCCGCCGCTGTCGAAATGGCAGGAACACTTCACTGCTCTATATGGCTTAGCTCAGCATTGGACCACACTCGCACTCAAATCTCTCTCTCTTTTCCATTCCCCTCTCCCACTTCCTCTCTTGCTCTCTGTGACGCAGGATAGACAACGACGGTCATGAATTGCTGTCTATGCTTCTACAGGTGACGAATATTGCATTTAATGATGAGCACTTTGAAAATACGTACCCCTAATGTCTGTCTGATTGTATTTTAATCTTGTCTTTATATCCCCTTCTTTGGGACTATGTGTCTGCAGTTTGAGGCAAAGAAGCGGGTCTCGGCTGAGGATGCTCTCAGACAATCGTATTTCCGAACCTTTGGGGAGCAGGTTCAAACACTGGCAGACAGTGAGTACATACTGTTTGACATGGTGAACATACACAAGGAGTGTAGAATCACACTCACACCAACCCTCTGTTGTTTCCAGCTGCATCCATCTTCTCTGTAAAAGGCATCCAGCTCCAGAAAGATCCAGGGAAGAGATCGTCAGTCTACCCAGAGTCAAGTAAGTCCTTAGAGACAGAAAAATAGATGGGGAAAAACAAGAAATTAGGAATTCTTAGTTGGAATATGATAGAGGATAGTTCTTGCTCCCTGTCCTCTTCCTCTTCTCTCCTTCTTTTCTCTCTATTTGCTTTATGTCCTCTCTCATGTCACTGTGTGGTCCTACATGTCACACACAGTCTATTGCAAGAGTCATGCCTACTCTACAAACTGATCTCCAGCTCCTCAATATTTACAACAGCGGCTGCAGGAAACTTTAAAAGACACCTTAGTAGTCAAGGAGACCTATACTTGATATTAGTAACTGAATATCCAGTCAGTGAGTGTAACATGGTACAATTTACTTAAGGTTTCTGCTACTTTATACTTCAACTCCTCTACATTTATTTTATAACTTTATTTTCTACTTACTTTGCAGATTCAGATTATTCAGTGTTGATAGGTTATCACATGTGACGTGTAACATTAAGTGAGACCACACAGTGCTGACTACAGACAAAGAAGGCTGCTGCATCAGAGCCAAAATAGAGTTTTTTTAAATAAATTTTTTTATCGGCATTCGGACATAAAAAAAATAAAGATACCCATAGTCGAAACAAATGCTCAATATTGGCCTATTCCTAGTTTTAATAGTGAATAGTACAATGAATTTAGGTGCTCAAAAGAGCATTGTGCCATGTAGTGAGTTGACAACTCTACAATGATGAAATAACTCTATCCTGCCAACAAAACATAATCATTGCACATGCACAGTGTCAAGAACATTTAACTATACAACCTAAGGTTCAAGAATTTAAGCTGTCAGACTTAAAAGTAGGTGCATTCATTACAGTGTAAATATTTATGATTAAATTAGACAATTGGATGTTGAGAGATGCTGCGACAGAAATCTGATTATAGACCGTTCATAGCCAAAGTAAGTTGTACATCCAGCAATTGAGTTTGCGTATAATTATTTACTATGATCACTGGAAGAGCAGCTGAGGAGTTTTGCCTTTGTCTCGACCCCAAATCATTAACTGTGCATACCTGGTGTGCCATTGCGCTCAGATTGACTTCAGTGTTTCTGTCTCTATCACAGTCTCGGCCTGTGTGCGTCTCTGTCTTTCTGCTTCCGCTGCCTCTCTGTCATGTTCTGATAAACTGTCCCTTCTCTTCCTTGGTACCCACGCTCTGTCTTCTTTCGCAATGTTCATCTTTCCCCTAATCCTTTCTATCTCCCTTGTGTGCCCTTACTCCAACTCTTTCGTAACACCTCAATATTCCCAACCTTCCCCTCCTCTCCCCCCTAACCCTAAAAAGCGGTGGCCCATAAGCTAGGCTCTGCACCCTCGCAGTACTTCCAGAGAGAAGCAGCCAATCCAAGGGCTCAGAGTCACAATCTCTCCTCCACTTCCACTGGCTGAGTGGCCCCTACCGTTCTGGTAAATACGGTCTCTTTCATTCTGTCTGTCTTCTAGCCAGCCCCCACCCCTCTTTGATCTGTTTGCTGTCACCTGGCCTCTTTCCATCTGTCCATCTGCACTTTGTCTTTGCTGCAGTCCCGCTTTATGTACGGTGATCTGGACTCAAATGCTGGCACATTTCACCTCTCACCCTGCATTCCCTGAACCAAAACAACACATTATTTGTTAGCTGTTAGCCTCGCATCCTTTCATTCTTTTTGTAGTTTGTCTCTATTTTTGTTAATCCCTTTCCTTGTTCTTGCTCCCGCTGGCCTCCCCCTCACATCTCCAGCCCTGCACCCACATGCATCATCTCAGCTTTCACTTACCTAATCCTCTTTTTTCTCTGAGTGAGCCACGCCCAGCGTTTATTTCAGGGATGAAAGGGGCAACAATATCTTCATAAACGAAAAGAATGTGTTGAGTGGACGGGGATCAAGACATTTGATTCTTTTCATTTGCAGTCCTGTTTAGGTTTCTGCAGCGAGAGATGTAGCCTTTTTGTTGAGTCTGTAAGTGAGGGTTTGGTTCAGTGTGTGTTTGGTTGGTTGTGTGTTCATAAATGCATTTTCAATTAGTATTCCAATAGTGTTGGTTTCACTGCATTGTGTTACGGTTACTGGTAAGTATGATTTAGCTTCTGCAACATGAGATTACACACAGTAAGTTATAGAACTACATGAATAATCCTCTTGTGAAAGTACTGGCACTGATCGCACTCTGGCTACACTTTATGGTCAAAAGTACCCGTCCACATACTTTTGTGTGCTTTTTTTTCTGGCTTGCAGACAACAGTGTGCTACAGCTCTTGGGAAAGCCCTTTCAGATTTGAACATGACGTCGCCTTTTCGAATAAAAACCAAATCCACTGAGCCTTTTAGTCATCAAACCTCTAAGAAATACACTCAGTTATGCTCTATTGCTAAACTGGTAAAAAGTTTAATGCTTATTGATCACATGTGCTCAGAGAACAGGAGCCCAGTGTTCTTTCTCTTCAGAGCAATCCTCACATTTTCTAAATGACATATAGTCTGCTAAAGTCTATATGTATGTGTGTGTTACCAGTTTTTTTAAGCTTATTTTAAAATATTGATCAAACTCAAGTAACAGATAATGTAAAACTGAAAAAATATATGTTTACACCCATTACAACAAATATAATGAAATAGAATAACACTAGGAAATCTCAGTGGTTGTGAGCTCTTCTTTCTGTTTCGCAGATTTAAACCTAAATTTAAGAGAAAGAAATGTAATTAATAGCTTTTAATTGTGAGTATGTGAGCAGGAGTAAAAGTGAAGATTTTTACTTTTATCTTTTCACGTTTTAGCAGTTTGATCAAATGGGTCATGAACTCATCCCATCAACAACTTTTTGGCTGAAGATGCTGGGGCCTTATCACTCGTCATCAGTACCTCGCTAATGCGCTTGTGGCTGATGGCAGCAAATCCCTAAAACCAGTTTACAGGAAAGCCCTCCCAGAGGAGTGGAATCCTTTATAGCAGCTTATTAATTACTCATGGTTTTGGAGAGCGCAGTTGGCAGGATCAAATGTTGGCAGTTGATGTTTCAGCAAAGCTTTACGAAATTTCACGTTTGTACGTGTTATAGGCTGCGTACCAATCTTCGACAGAACTTATCATATCATGTTCATCATGATCATGTTTGTGACCTGACTTCCATATCTTGATGTGGAGGGGATGATGGTGGAGTTACAGGCGAGACAGCGGGAAAGCTAGTGACAGCAGGTCAGGACTGTGTTCCAACATTTGTATGTGTGGAACAACTGAATATTTATATGGGGAACCTTGGACACATTTCAGCTGTGTAGGTGGGGACACAAAAACTTGATATTTTTGACAAGAAGTCATGACATCTCCTGCCATGTTTGTGTCGACATAACCAGCTATGTTCGACAAGACCTAGGGACGTGTCTGGCCGTGTTTTTGGGTACTATAACTGGTATTTGAAGCCCAAACACACTCTTTTCCGAACCCTAACAAAATGGTATTGGGGCTTAAACCTAACTGTCCATGATCACAGTGTGTCCACAACATAACAAATAAAAGTTGACCTAAAGAATCAAAGAGAAGAAAGTTGCAAATGCACTTTGCCTACATTCATTCTAGTGATTGGGTTTGTTTGGAACAAGATGTTCAATATTCACGTGCGTGTAATGAGCTGCAGCAATAAGTCGATCGACAGAAGATAAACCGATTCATCTTTTAAGAAGAATGCCAAAAATGTGATGGTTCCAGGTTTTCTTAGAGAACTTTCTGCAGTTCATCATCTTATACTAAAAAAAATATTTTCAGGTCACAGAAGGCTTTAGTTTAATAGACCGAATGATTAATAGACGTTGAATTTGGTGGATTTACTGACAAGGAAGATAATTGTAAGTTGCAGCCCTCTGTGTGTGTCCGGTGCATTTGGCCTTATAGTGTACATTTTAATGTTGCATGGAGTGAATTTTGCAGTGTGTGATGTGGAAGTGTTTGTTGGCATGTCTAAATGAAATACAAACCTTTTTTCTCACTGCTCTCCCTCTCTCCCTCTCTCTCTGTCCCTCTCTGTCCCTCTCTCCCTCCCTCTCTCTCTCCTTCTCTCTCTCCTCAGCCCAGGGGAAGAGCAGGAGGCAGAGTGTGTTGTTTTAGTGCTGGCGGGGGCGCTGAGGTGAGGAAGGACAGTGACACGCGGAGCCGTCCTGTCAGACATACATCCACTGACCCTGCCACACACACACTGAAGGAGCAACACACACGCTGCCACACGAAAACACACACAGGACACACACTGAAGAAGAAAAACACACACAGGAACACGGAAACAAAAACCACACCGAACTCAAAGCTGAAGAATTCATGCGTAACTTAATAAAAACACACTCGACTCGACCCTAAAGACAGAAACAAATTTTAAACGAGAGAAGCGCTGGAAGAAAAGTGGGAGAGTACAAGATTCTCCTTGCTGCTACTACCGCTGCTGTCCAGAAGAGGGCAGCGCTCGGGACGTGGGCTGACTGAATCGAACTTGCTGTATCAGTGAGCTGTGAGGAAGAAGGAGTGAAAAGTGGACGTGATTCGAAGGCAAAGAAAAAGAGAGGAAACCGCTTCTTCTGTTTTCCTTTTTTTTTGTGTTGTACATAAAGAGACTGAGCTGTAGAACTCTGCTTTTTCATAATACGCCTCAGCCTGAATCCAAACTCTGAATATTGCACCTCAACCCTGAAACCTTCGCCTAACCTCTCAGCCCTTTATTACATGACCCTTAAAACAATTCTCTCTCTCTCTCTCTCTCTCTCTCTCTCTCTCTCTCTCTCTCTCTCTTCCTGTATCTCTCTTGAATATACAAACAACACACACACACACACACACACACACACACACTGATGGCTCACTTGAAAGTTACGAGTGTGTAGATCAACAGAGTTTACAGAGAGAAACTTTAGCACCTTATCGTCCAGTAGAGGTCATGGTGGCTGCCATTACCTCATCAGTCACTCTTGCAGAATAGGAAGTACTTTTTTTCTAGATAGTAGAATCAAGAAGAATCAAAACAATGAACCAAAAAAAAAAAGAGAAACTCACTAACTGTAGGACATATTTACCTTCACCGACCGAAATTGGACACTACATTACATTACGATTTAAAAAAACACACATTTGTCACATGCTGTAAAGAACACTATGCTGCGTGACACTCCTGTTTCAATGCACAAGGAGGGCGACGTGTGAGAACAGAGAGTTAAAGGAAGTGTACAAATCCTCACCTGCTTATCCGTAGACACCCCCTTCCTCTTCTGACTCAGAAGTTGTCTTGATTTGTCGCGTGCCGTACAGGTGTTGATGTTGAAACGTTCTCTTTGCACCTGATTTCTTCTTTTATTTTATTTTACTTTTTATCTCCTTAGATCATGAGTAGAACAGTCAACAACCCCTCCCCCCCTCCCAAAAACCTCTCCTGCCCATCTCCACGAGCATTTATCCATTTTATTTGAATTTTTTCCAATCTGTATATATATACGAGCATACTTTTTACTTGTCAGAAGCAATGATAATTCCAGGATGCTGTTCTCAGTCTCTTACTGTGTTCCCACCGGAACAGTGTGGCGACTGGCTGGGGACATGTTGCACATTCCTTGAGCTCAGGACTTAATTGCTAATGTCGTTTTGTGGATGCTGTGAGGTACAGCTGGTCTCGTATGTCTCCCCCCCCCAGTAGAGCAGAGTACGTCGATCATGGCCCGAAACTCTTTTGCAAAGCTGGTTAGAACTGTACGTGAAGAAGAAGAAGAAGAAGAATCACTTCTTGGCATCATCCTGTCCGTCTCCTGTGTCGTTCATTTGAGCATAATATTGCTGTTCAGCGACTACCTTACCCATGTCTTTACTTGTCATCTCTTAAAGCATGTTTGTGTACTACAACACAGCTGTTTTCAGTCGGTATGTGAAATAGCTGCTGCCGGAAAAAGGAATACCTCCAGTTGGTTTAAATCTTGCATGGGACATCTTCTTTTTTTTTTTTAACACCACATTAACCTGTAACGGCTCATCGATAAGAGAGGCCGTAAATAAGATGAAGTCAACACCTCGCGAGTGATGTGCCGCCGGCATTGGGACCAGACCGTTTGTACGACAAATCGGACTCAAGCTCAAGCTGCACAGTACTGTTATAACTGTTATGTAGCCTGTTTAGCAGGACTTGAAGCACTCAAACACGCTGTTGTTTCCTGCTGTTACCGTTACTGCCAGAAACAACAGGACCAAAGTCAGTCCTCCGAGCGCCTGGCCTTCAAGCACACAACTGTTTCACACACCAATCAGTCATCATGTCAACATGTACTGTATCTATACAAGATGGCCTGTGAGCGTAGATTTGGAGATTCCTGTTCCTCAGGCACCGGCCTCGGGTCACTCCTGCATCTTCTCCTGAAATGGATTCAAAAAGGGTGAAGAGATCCGACGTCCGTGCCTGTCAGAAGGACTACTTATTCACCCAGAGTGTGACAGTATGTAGCATGTACATAGATGATCCCTCACTCTGTATATATAAGAAGTGTACAGGTTTGATACAGCTATTCACACTCTGGCTTTTTTTTTCTAGCTTTTTCTTTAATGAAGTCATAGCAATATTTGTTTGATCAATAAAAAGCCAAGGTGATAGGATGATTGCATTTGTGTTTATTTAGAGAGCGAGAAGTGACTGTGAATGATCAAACTGTGAGACTTGACTAAACTGATGACAGGTTTTTGTTTTTTTCCTTGCTGTTTAACATGCTGGATCCAAAAGGCTGGAGTGAAGTATCATGTTGCAAAGGAGTATAACACACTGATTATTATGATTTTTATCAATGAAAGCCATAAAGGTCATATATAGGTGAGAAAGGTCTGCTTGTGTGCGAGGGGTGTGTACCATGTTTGAGCGCAGACCTGAAGAAGCAAATGGGGATGTGTACACCTAATAAAAAAAATTCAAACAAACAAACAAACATGTAATTACTTTTCTCTCGTGTCATAAATCCTTTGGAAACATAGCTCTATCTAGTGTGACGAACAAATATTTACATTCGCTATAAGAACATTTTAACATCAGCCAAATGTGATATTTTCTTTAGGCTACAATTCAGAAAACTACACACCAACTTTACCATATGTACACATTTTAATCAGTGATGGATTGTAACTAAGAGTCATTTACTTCAGTACAATATTGCGGTAACTTACTGTACATATAACCTTGTTCTGCTACCTTCTACTTTCACTCCGCTACATTTATTTGGTGAGTTTAGTTATTAGTTACTTAGCCCATTTAAAGATACAATGCTACTGACTATGATAACCAGAAGCATGCATTATATGAGAACAGATTACTTGAATACATTTATTGCCAGAACACATTTAAGTACATTTAATATCAAACAGAAGAACTTTACCCAAGTACTATTCCAATGGGTGAGTTTAGCTTTTACTTAAGTGAAAGCACAATATCTTTACTTTTACTCAAGTATAGCTTTTGGGTACTTATCAGTGTTGTGCTAAAAATATGAAAGTGGGGATTAGATGAATTTATTTAAACTGACAATAGACAAGTTTTTATGCTTAAGTGTTGATGCAGATGGTTATGGATATAGAAAAATGAAACCGTTTACACTGGTTTTTCAACAAACTTTGCTAAGTAGTAATAACATAAATATTGTTGCGTAAAATGGAAATAATCGAGTACAAGTACCACAAAATTAAACTTGAATACAGTACTTGGGTAAATGTACCTAGTAACAGTCTATGACTAGTTTGAAATGATATCTATACACATGATAAACATGTGCATGCATGCATTTTTTACTTTAACAAACCACGTAAGTATGTTGTTTCCGTGCAAATGTAGGTCAAGTCACGTCAATTTTATTATAAGTCCAACATCACAAATCACGAGTCACATTGCCTCAGTGGGCTTTACAATCTGTGCAGTGTACAATGCCCTCTGACCTTCAACCCTCGATACAGTGAGAAAAAACTTCCACACAAAACTTTTTAGCGGGAAAAGAAAATAGAAGAAACATCAGGAAGAGGCACAGATATTGTTTGTATGGAACAGTCCGACAAAATCACAGAGTATACCGATCACAGTGGTAAAATATCTGAGACAAGATTGTAAAATATACAGTTTGGGTGGATATGAATCTTTACACAATGTGAATGTGACACAACTCCCACATTCCCTGTAGTGAGATCAAAAAGAATTATACATGATCAACAATATCCAGGACAGAGAACAAGATGGGGGGTTGTCTTTGTATCAGAATACATGAAAGGTTGTGACAACCTCAGCAGTATAAGACAGGCAGGTTTGAACACATGGTCTCCTTTGATGATGTTCCTATGTTGAATACACATAATTTCCAAATCTGCCATTGGTCTATTCATGTCAGTCTGTTATCCTTAGTATTCCAGTGCATTTTTATTCTTTTAGAGATTCTTTAGGTGAGACTCTCTGGCTCTTGTTGACAGAGGCGACCGTGGTCTCACAGTCAGATGTTTGTGGATCTGAGGTCCACGGGTTCCATCCACACAGGACGGTGGGGACAGCGTATCCTCGAAACTGGAAGCACACACACAAGAGACAGGGAAATAATAGCGATTATATTGTTTGTGAATATAAATGTGTGTGATGGAGGATTACCTGTCTGTTCATGAAAATATATATGATGGGGTTGTAGACGCTGCTGCTCTTAGCCAGGTAGACGGGTATGGTAGCGATGATGGGGTCAATGTATAGACTTGAGTCCAGGATGACAGCCATCGCCAAAGCGGCGTACGGCAACCAGGTCACCAGGAAGGCCAACACCATCACCACTACCATACGTGCCACCTGCACCTCCACGCGATTGGTGCTGCCAGCCTCAGACACCTGCAGCTTGGTCACCTGGGAGATCAAAAAACAGCCACATAGGGTTTTTTTTTTGCTGTTTTATCATGATGCTAGTAAGACCGACTGGAAATCACTGAGCAGTCCTCACCTGACGGAGGGTCCACAAGAGCTGCGAGTAAGACACCGTGATGATGGAGAAGGGCACGGCAAAGCAAAAGAAAAAGTATATGATGATGTAGGACATGTTCCCGACGTCCCGGCTGTACCAGTTGGGGGCGCAGGAGGTCATGACGCCCTCCAGCTCATAACTTCCCCAACCGAACAGAGGAGGGGTGTTCCACACGAACGACCACACCCAGGACAGCACCACTCCAGCCACCGCGTGTCTGAGGACAGCAGAGATGCTGTGTAACACGTTGGTGGAGCAATGAAGCTTTTTGTTCTCTGTGTGATGCTTCTGTCAGTCATTTACTGTACCTGGTCTGGAACAGGACAGCACCCATAGGATAGCACACCACCATGTAGCGTTCGACAGAAATGACTGCTATTGTACACAGACTTGCTATACCTGAGAGAAAAGAAGAGACGTGTAAACACTTAAGTACAATTGTGAATATTCCAGTTGTATCCCTCTTAATACTAAATAGTGTCAAAGCAACAGAAGCAAATGGGTGAGAAATGCTTCACAGACCCAAATGGATACCATCACTGAAAACTGCTTTAGATGTGGATTCACAAATTGCTCATTGTTTTTAGTCACCAAGTCATTACTGAGTAAGTTAGTTATAACCCAATTTATTGAACGTTTTTAAAACAATGTCCTTTTGTTGAAATCAGCATTTTGAGAAAGCTTCTCATTTCTTAGATACTGTTATTATGTTGAGATACTTCAGTCAGTCTTCAGAACGTTTCTTCATTATTTGAGCTATTAAGTCGACATGTTGACTCAACAGACCCTTTTTTTTCCTCACAGTGGAGAAAACAGTTAACTTTCCTAACAGTTATAATTTCTCATTGCTTTTATCATAAAAGTTTGACATAAAAACACACGTGTTAAGCTTATTAACTGCAACACATTTAGGTTATGCTAGTTGTTGACCTCTTTGGCTCTATAGACTCCGTATTAAAAACTAATTGGGGCCCTTTCTCTCATCTAAACTTTTTAAATGGTCTCATTTAAAAACTTTTCCAGTATTTAAAATGTATACAAATATAGAATATTTCTGATAAAAAAGAAAAAAAAATATTCAAATTGAATCGACAATTGTCGACATTTTTTATTATGAGGTTCTACTGAAAGGGCCCGACCCCTACAAAGTTAGGAACCACTGGAACAAGCAACCAAAAATTAAAACATCAGCACACACATTCTAATGATTTGATAGCTGTTTTCCTGCAGATTGATGCCTTTACTTTAGATATTTAAACTAACCACATCTCGCTGATGCCTAGTTTAGTTTAGGTTATTTTAACTTTGCTGCATTGTTCGTTTTATTTCATCAAGGGTCTTCTTCCTGCACCGTGAAAATGAAACCACACCAGGTTGTAATTGTCATGTACACTCACCGAAAAAGGCCACAGCGAAGCCCTCCAACACGCAGCCCGCACGTCCCAGGTTGAAGTATCCCACGGCATTGGTCACTGTGGTGGGCAGACCTCCGAACACAGCACAGCCCAGGTCACATACGGCCAGGTTGACGAGGGCATAGCTGAGCGGCTGTCTGAGCTGTCTGTGTCTCATTGTCACGACGATCACCAAGACGTTGAGGATGATCCCCACCACAGAGAACACACCCATGATGACAGCCAGTATCGTGTAGCCGGTCCGAGACAGGAGCACCGTGTCGACTGAGCTGTGAGGCTCTGAGGAGTTTCCTAGGTCATCCATATTGCTCAGTTTTAGACACTGCTTGCTTTAGATTCAGTTGTCCACCTGCAACTCAAGCTCAAGACTAATACGTCCAAAATTTCCACAGGTTAGAAATCAAAACAGCTGCACAAAATGTGAAAGGAAAGAAAAAGTAGAAATAGACTAAGTAGTTTAAGTAATCCAACAACATCAGTCAAGTCTGTCTCTACTTATGCTGCATGTGTGCTGCTCTGGTGCAGGCAGCTGCAGAGAAGAAAAAGGAGACAGGACCTTCTTATTGGGACGAGAGAGGCTCTGGGCCATGACATTTAATTCTTGAAAACCAAATCCGTAGATCCGGATTGTGCTGACAATAATTCTGTCTAATATCCTGTAAGACTGCACTTTCCATGATTGCCGGCTTTACAGCTGCTCCTGAGTAATGAAGCAGGGATTCGGTAACACAATATGGTTTTTAGGATCAGAGTTAAAACGCACGCCTGCTGGTTAAATGCACAGAGGTAGCCTTATAGCTTGTTGATATCAGGCATCTCTGTGTCCGCCGAATTACTCTGCAGATAGAGGCTTAACATGAATTCTTTGCAGCATGACTCAGGCTCAGTGTCTCTAACCAGGCCTTCATCACCCGACTGACTCTAATGTGTAAATAACATGAGGAGAAACATCCAGACAAGAGGACAACACTGACAATGTGCAAAGGTAAATTCTACTCTAATTCTATTTGTGAAACTTTTTACTGATGCAGAACGGTCACACAACTTGAATTTCTGTTTATTCATATTTCTATGCTAACACCTGTAATGATACTTTTGTATTTGCACCCTTTACATGTGAAGTTATTCCTACTTTCTGTTGGAACTGGTAACATCAATTTGAACACCAAATGAATCTCTGTCTTATCCTCTTATCATCTTATCATCTTATCAGACCTATAAATTGGCTGTAAGCCTTCTGGGTTGCCAGGTTTTAAGCATCTGGACCGTAATCATTTAATAATAGCCTAATCCATAAAATAAACATTATTTAATAAATAAATAAATAAATAAAAGTAATATTAATAATGGATTATCAAGATGCATTACCAAATAACTTAAGAGGGATAAACATCAACCAGAGGATTTTTTTTTTTACAATCTGAAATGCAAATGTTGTTCTGATAACAGCCTAGTCAATAAAGTTTATTTAAAAAATAAATAAAAATTACACCTCCATAGATCGCATCGTGTCTATCATTATCAATTTAAATGTTAAAAATTAGGAATAAGTTATGATGTCTAAGTATCATGTTGAATCATCAGTGTAACCACCAACACTCCCCTGGTGCTGCAAGCTCACAGCTTGTGTGGCTAACTGCACGGCTAACTGAGCTACGTAGCTAACGACAGCTACATTCAGCATCAGTTCCGAGTACATTGGTCATATGCTGCCACTAGTTGTTTTCAATATGAATACGACAGGTGGAGAATTCTTACATATCGCACCTTTTAAATAACGGTCTCAAGGAAAACGGATGTTGTCTTGTGTTTCCTACACGACCAGTTCCCCTCCCGGCCACCAGGGGGCGCTGCAGCCCGCAGCAGTCTGCTCCTCCGACTCTCATTAAACCAGCCGCGTTTGAGCCTCGCCGGCGGTAAACAGTCAACATGGCGGCCTCCATGAAGAGAGCTGCTCACGACATAGAGACGCGAAAGCGGACCGATGATGTCCTTCTGTCGGAGGGGATCGACTTCAGCTCCCTGCTGCTGTCCCCGGCCGTGCTGGACGGACTGTCCGCCGCAGGCTTCCAGAAACCCTCCCCGATCCAGCTGAAGGCGATCCCGCTGGGCCGCTGCGGACTCGGTGGGTTCACAAGGCTGTGTGGTCCACTCGTGTGTGTATCTCAGACTGTATGATTGTTTATGGATGTATAACAGGTATTTTATTTGGCAGCAGAAACAGGTTGCTGATCTAACAACGGATCTGCTGTAGTGAACGTGACTCAAATTGCTCGGTGCATGTCTCTAGTCATTATTTACTCTGACAGTTCAAATCGAGTCATTATTTTGAGTATTTCAGTGGAAAGGTCGTTTTTTCTGCCCGCAGCCTCTACAGACAATATCACACCTGAGTTTTTTCCCTCATATTTCATAATAAATCAAATGTTATTCTAACTGTTACTGCCTCTTAGGCCATCAGATTGGCAATATAGTATTTGAAATCAATTATTTAAGATTCCAGCCACCATAGACCTACTTGTCTTCACAGTCATGTATAAAAGTAAAGTGCTGTATTTTTAGTTAATGCCCTGCTTTTTTACCATTTAAAATACAGTAGTATAAACACAACTTTCAAATATATGATTAGAAATGACATTAAAATTCCATATTCCAAATAAATTCCGTATAAATATTAAAAAAATAGTGTACAGTGAAGGTAAACGCACCGTTGAGCTGTGTCACTGGTGTTACCGTGTGACAAGTCCATTATGTTGAAATAAAATCCCCACTGGTGATTTCACTTTACTTCCTTTGACCTATTTCCTGAAGATCCTTGAATAAATGACAGTGTCCACAGTCTCTTTTCAGAGATTTCATGTGAAGCTTTTTAGCGGACGTCAAAATGCAAATGGGTTGAATCACATGATTTGATGAGTTGTTTGATGCCTTTTAGCAGCCATTTTGTGAAATGAATTTCATGAATGTCACTGCTGCTTTCTGTACATGTAACACCAGTTTGAAAATGGATAAGAAGTAATCAAGCTCTCATTTGTGTGTCTTTGTAGAGTCAGAGAGTTATGGAATAATGCGCTCTTGTTTTAAGTTTCTGCAGAATGATTCACTTTGGGCAGAGCAGGCCAAGTTACTCCCACCCACCCAAGATACTTCAGTCCTACCTGCAGTCTTACTTTCAGTATCCAGTCTGTATGAAGAGAAATTGAGGATTTTTGACAGCTGATACCAAAACATATACTCGACTGCTTCTTGTGACCCATATGCTGCTAAGATAACCGATAATTTTACATCTTAAAGTTCCTTTACTGAAGTTTAATGGCAATGAGATTCCGAAACTCCCAAGAAGATGTTTTGTGTTAAAAGTTGAGACCTTTTCCTCTTTGAACCCTGCTGGAACATGCAGTTGCAACTGGGATGTCTCCTCTGAAACTGTAAAAACCGTCCACACACCTGTGACCTCTTTGGCTCTCTAGTTGTCTCCCTCCTTGTGTTTATTGGTGGATCGCAAACCGACTTCAAAGGTGCATACCACCACCGACCATGTCGGAGTGTGGAGATGCTGTGCTCGTTAAGTCAATGAAAACAGTCTGGTTTAGGATTATTGCCTCTATTTAATTTCTTTGTCTGAAAAGTGATCAAATAAATATGACTGAGTATATATCATGCATCCCTAATTAATTATTACTGGTCCAGTGATTATATTATTAGTCATACATAAGGAATAAGTTGTGTATTTTAATTATTCATATTCAGTGAAATCAATGTAGTCAAACAAAACAGCCTCATAAATGCTTCTTTATGATGTAATTTGTTCTCAATCCAAAAAAATATTCCCTCACCGTTGTTTTTAAAAAGTGAAATACTGACAGTCACACCAAACAAACATCTGTTTGTCTGTTGAATATCTCAGCTACGGACACTGTAGAATGGTTTGGTCCAGAGCTTGGAATAAATGTTGGCAGTGTAAGATTCCGCAAAGCCACGGATATGTTATAATAACTGTATGTTTAAGGTAAAATGTTCTGTTTTACATCACTTTACTTATAACCTGGTTAGATTTAGGCACAGAACCCTCTTGGTTAGGGTTGGGAAAAGATCACTTCTTGGCTTAAATTACATGTGTTGTTGCCACAGAGGAGGTAAAAATGGAATTTAAGTTTCTTGTGCTGATGGCAATAAAAAAAATGTCCCTGTTTAGTTTGATAAGGCTCAGAACATGTGCTCATGGCTTCCATAGGGCCTGTTTCTTGTTAAATGTCATTACAGTAGAATGGTTTACACTTACCTCAAACCAAAAAGGCTATAGAGATGCCACAAAGAGAGAAAATCAGTTAAAAAAAAAAAAAAAAAATTATGTGAACTGATCCTTGTACTAATAACGGTTGAAATGATATCCACTATTACTGTCATCATGATTATTCGTATTGATTTAAAATAATTAATTAGTGAAAATGAAATCATTTATTGCTCTTGCATGTTCTACTTCCAGAGATGTTGGGAAAAATACCTGCTCCACATGCATTGCGATGACTGTGCTGTGAAGCAGAGGGCGGCTAATCACAGCGTCCTTGAAGTAAATGCCTCTGATTGGTCGGAACAGATTAATTGGGGCTGGAAGGGAAATGATTTGGGTGCAGCAGATTAGGCACTCCTAGATGTGAAGCGTCAACATTCCACCCAATCAAGGTTAATGGATTATTCCGACGTACTGCGCAGCTCTACATTGCTCATCTGCTTGTTTTTCAGATTTGATTGTTCAGGCCAAGTCCGGCACGGGGAAGACGTGCGTGTTCTGCACCATCGCCCTGGACTCTCTGGTCCTGGAGAATCCTGCGACTCAGGTGAGCGGATTCAACCCGAGCTGATCGGTGGAATGAAGAAAATGTACATTCTTTATTCTCATCAGCAGTCTGTAACTCTCAGTCTTCAGGCATCTTCTAATGAATAATAAAAACAAAACATTGAGACAAAACTTTTATTTTTACGTTTTACAGACAACAGATGGTCACCAGCAGTAATCACTTCTGTTTCTGAGTGTCTTAATCTGAAGCGTTTAATCTGCTCAGTGTAAAAAGAGTACATGGGGGGGGAAAAAAAGACAATTATTGATGAAGCAAAGGTGCGCGCCCCTCTTATTGATGAACCAGCTGCATTCTGCATTCACTGTAATCTTATTAACCAAGGGGTCTTACTACCCCCCCCCCCCTCCCTTCACACACACACCAAACACCTGTCCATCCTTAATCAAGCGTAAGTGGTTGTTGACATCTAACCTTCACAAACGACCCTCCTCCTGCAGGTTCTTGTCCTGGCTCCGACACGCGAGATTGCGGTGCAGATCCACTCGGTGGTCATGGCGATCGGCTGCGCCATGGAGGGCCTCGAGTGCCACGTCTTCATCGGGGGCAGGCCCGTGAGTCAGGACAAACCCCATCTGAAGAAGTGCCACGTAGCTGTGGGCTCACCTGGTGAGAGGCCAGCACAGGAAGCGTTGCCTGTTTTTTTTATGTAAGCGCCACGCTGCCGGTTTTTTTTTGTTGTTGTTGTAATGATTCTCCTGGTTGTGTGCGCAGGTCGTATCAAGCAGCTTATCGAGCTTGGCATGCTGTCCACCGCCAGCATCAGACTGTTTGTTCTGGATGAGGCGGACAAGCTGCTGGAGGAGGGCAGCTTCCAGGAGCAGATCAAGTAGGATGGACAGAACTCGTATTTAAGTGCTTAAATGATAAAGCAGCAGACTTGTGGTGTTATTTAAAAAAAAAAAAAAAATCTCCTCTCTGTTCTGTCTCTCCAGCTGGATCTTCTCCTCTCTGCCGGTGAACAAACAGATGCTGGCCCTCTCTGCCACTTACCCAGAATCCCTTGCACAGCACCTCACCCGCTACATGAGAGAGCCTACTTTTGTAAGACTCAATCCCAGTGACATGGGCCTTAAAGGTAAGACCCTGGAGCAGGAAAAAAAAAAGAAAAAATGTAATTGTAAGGGTCCAAGCATTACTTTATATCAGGCAAAGTATTAGACCCATCAGCTATGTCTGGCCCTTTTATGCATGGTGTCCACTACAGTTGTCAGAAGCCATTTGTAACCATTTATGTTGGAGCATCATGTTCCAATCAACAGGTGGAGGCAGATCCCCGATAGCCTTGTATGCAATTCCATTTGAGATTTAGCATCATAAATCAAAAAATGGGAGAGGGAAGACGAGATGAACTAAGTACCCCTGGAAGAATCCTCATATTCTCAAAACTAGACAGATAAAACAATATTTTTTCAAGTAACTGAGCTGTTAGAAATACTTTTAAACAGATCTGAATGACATTTCTTGTACATATTTTTCTGTGACCTAAAATATTTTTATATCCCTTTAAGTACATCATTTTTTACAGATGTGTTGCCAGTCCTGGCAGAAAAATATGTACAAGAAATATGTAATTAAAATCTGGTTGGGTAGTTGTTTGTTGCTATATAAATATACAAACTCTCAAATTTAACCCTTAAACCGCGCAGTGTCAAAAAGAATAGCTGTCATTGAGATTCCCTTATAGAAAGAAGTGACATAAGCTCTGTAAACTGTCCTCTCTGTGACACAATCAGGTTCAGAGTTACTTCTTCAGGATGTGATTTCTCTGGTGTCCTGCTTCTGAATCGATTCATATTCTCTCCTGTATTGCTCTTGTGCGCCCCCTGCCAGGTCTGACGCAGTATTACAAGCTGGTGCAGTCCCATCCTTTGGCTCACAAGATTTTCGAGGATAAGGTGCAGCACCTGCTGGAGCTCTTCAGTAAAATCCCATTCAACCAGGCCCTGGTGTTCTCCAACCTCCACACAAGGTATTGTATGGTGTTTCCACATTGACCCTCGTCTTCATGGCTGCTGTTGTTGATCTTTGTCACCTAGAAAAGTACATCTCAGTGAGGCATTTGCTCTTGATGGTTTTTGAATAAGTACTTGACATTCATTAGATCTGATTCACGGTGAGTTGAAGATGTGCCCTCTAGGAACAGCATTTTTTATTTTGCTCTGGTTGCTCCCACAGGGCTCAGCACCTGGCAGACATCCTCTCCTCCAAAGGCTTACCTGCTGTTTGTATCTCAGGTGAGAGTGCGTCTGAAAAAGCAGTGATTTGTGTGTCGAGTGTTGTAATTTCCATAATTTTATCATTTATTTTGATTCGGAATGTAAGAATATCGAACTTTTCATGGTTTCGTAATCTTTTCTATGATTGCAAGTGTTCTGGTTGGGTTGCTTTTGACTACGCATCGTTGTGGGATTGGGTAACAGTTAAAGGATAAGTTCATCCAAAAAATGAAAATGTAGTCATGATCTGCTCACCACTCATGTGGTTGTAAAGTCAGGTGAAGTTCTGTAGTCAACAAAACATTTCAGGAGCTTCACAGCGAAACAGAGCTGCAGCATTCTAGTAGATGGGGGGGGGGGGGGGCTTGTTTTTTAAAAATACTAATAAAAATAACAAAACATAAAAATTATTTCATTATTTCCTGTAAAGCTCCGAGTATGTTTTGTAGACTTTTGTGAAGGTGTGTAGACACTGACTAAATCTTTCATTTTTGGGTAAATTTGTTGAAAAATACTGCAAATAATCTTGAAGCATTAATTGCTGTTGCTGGTTTCCTCCCGCTTGTCTGTCTGCGGAGCTGTTTCCAGTTGATGTGATTTAATGTGTGTGACGACCTGTACAGGGGGTCTGAGTCAGGACCAGAGGCTGGAAGCGATGTCGAAACTGAAGCAGTACCAGTGCAGGGTGCTCATCTCCACTGACCTGGTGAGACGCACAGACCCTCTCCGTCGTGCTGCTATCAATATGTCACCCATCGCTACTGCTCTCGTCTTAACATACCTCCTCCAAGGTTCTCTGATTGTCTTCTCCTATTTAATACGGGTTGTTTTTCTCTTTGCCCTGTCCTTCCCATCAGACTTCCAGAGGCATAGATGCCGACAAAGTAAACCTGGTGATAAACCTGGATGTGCCGCAGGATTGGGAGACGTACATGCACCGAATTGGACGGGCTGGACGCTTCGGTTAGTTAGCTCAAGTAAAATGGCTTAATTGTAATTTTAAAAAGGAGAGAAAATGCTTCGTTTTTGCTGCAATATTCGTTACAAACATGTTTCGAAGACAGCAGTTTGTTTCGCACGCTGTTTGTCTCTGAATGCGAGTCTATTAGCTTGAGGATTCCCTGCTTCCTTCTGCCTGCATTAAACACCATTTCGAAGATGAGCTTGAGCCGCCGGAGTATTAGCAGGTTTGACCTACCGAACAAGGTCAATAGCTTCCTAATCATCTGCATTTAATTATAATTATCTCGACTTAACTTGTGTGTTGTCTCGGAAACGGAGGGTAATTCAATCCGAGGTTGCACTTACACTGCCTGTTTGTGTGTGTGTGCAGCTGCCTTCCCTGGGCGCACAGCTCACACACCCTCCTTTGTATCCCTTCCTGTTTGAATGTGTTCTCATCAGGATTACATTTTCTGTGTAGGCACTCAGGGGCTTGCTGTGACCTACTGTTGCCATGGCGAGGAGGAGAACAAGATGATGGCCATCGCTCAAAAGTGCGGCCTGAGTTTGTCTGCGTTGCCTGGTGAGTTTAAGCTGGTGTGTGTGTGTGTGTGTGTGTGTGTGTGTGTGTGTGTGTGTGTGTGTGTGTGTGTGTGTGTGTGTGTGTGTGTGTGTGTGTGTGTGTGTGTGTGTGTGTGTGTGTGTGTGTGTGTGTGTGTGTGTGTGTGTGTGTGTGCAGGAGAGTTAGTTAGGTTACACAAGCTCTCTTATTTGAATATGACAAACACAAAATATAACTTTCACCAGCTCTGGTTTGGTCAAAATAAACCACTGATGTGCAACTCATCCAGTTTAACACATGGAAAAGTAATTCAAAGTCTCATCTTTGTCTGTTGTAGACATCATAGAGCCTGGGTTGATGGACGAGCCTTGCGACTTTGACGTCTGCACTGAGGCTGCCACTCCAAGCTCCTTATCCCAGCGCTCGTCCAAGCCGGAGAAGAAAAGGCACGCAAAGTCGGTCACGGATCAAGCTCCAGAGCACGGCAATCAGAGAAAGCCAGAAAAGATGTACCCAGCACCTACACAGGTATCGCACGGCAGAGAGTATCCTGACAGAGCGACTCCAGCTCGTCCACGGAGTCCTCCTCAGGTGGCTCCGACTCGAAAAGAGCTGCAGGACGCCCTTCCAAAGATCCCTCCTCTCAGCTCGTTCAAGAGCTGCCCTTCCAGGTTCGTGAGCTTCGAGGAGGCTGAGCAGGACTTCCACAGCTTCATCACCACGGGGCTGGGGAGATCGGTGGATGTCATCAGGGAGTTCAGAGGTCGAGAGGAAGGTGACCCCGATGAGAACAGCGGGCATAGAGAGTGTTTCACACTGTATGATGACGGGGCTGAAAGCTTAAAGCAACATGGAAAGCGGTGGAAAACTGATCTTTCGCACACAAGGTCAATATCTGGTTCATCTAGCTCACAATCGGTTAAGGACGAATGTGAAATCAGAGCAGTCGCTAAGCCTCAGATTGAAGCGAAACAAACACCCATTCTGCCCAGACCAAAGGCAGACCCCACCAAATCCCAAACTTCTGCACCTCGGATATATCCCCAGACAACCTGTGCATCAAATGGAAGAGCTTCGTCTCAGCAGGAAAACTATAAATCTTTCATTAAATCGAGCAAGAAATCCAGTCAGACAGCTCCAGCACGGACGGACAGACCAGAATCAAGAGTGATTAAAGAAGAGATTGGGAAACAGAGCAAGAGGATTTCAGAGAACACCAACAGGGAGAGAAACTGGAGGGAAAGGGATGAACGAGAACATGATGATGTGAATGATGATGATGACGAAGAGGAGGAGGAGGAGGAGGAGGAGGAGGGGGAGTGGAGCGCTGAAAGCTACTGGAGAGCCAGCTACAGAGCCTGGAGTGATTACTACGCCTCCATGTCTCCTTACCCAGAGCAGGGTTACCAGAACCACTACTACAGCGTAGCCCAAAACTGGATGGCAGCTTATCGTATGAACGCCGTCTACATGGAGGAACTCCTGAAACACTGACTGGTCCCAATACTGCTGATCAGAATGCTCAGTCATGTTGTTTCTGCTGAGAGAAGTCCACTGTCTGAATTAATGGCAGGACTCGAGTATAAATGTCTGCACTTCTAGTCCAACACATTGCACTTAAGTGTTCTGAGTGCAGTGAATTCATGCAATATAATGTCTGTCCCAGTTACTTTTGTAATAAATGACCAGTGTGGGGAAACTATGTTAAAGCCCTTTTTCTGTTATGGCTCTACACCTTCACATGATGTGAAACTATCCTGTGATTGTCTTTTTTTATTTTGATACAATAAAGGGCTGAACGCTGAGCAAAAACAGTTATTTTGGACAGTGCCAACAAGTCATTGTTTTTGTGGGAATGAATATTTGGTCGTCATTTTCAGTTTACCAAACAAGAATATTGCCTCACATCTGGAGAGTGGGATTTTTAGGCACCGCAATTCTTCATTTATTATGGCATGATGCGACATGGTATTGCTTTATAGCAAGGTCCCTGTAATAAGTGTTCAGAAGGTAATAAGGTTTTTTTATAGCCTTATTAGATATTAATTAACAAATCGTTAGATGTGTTAAAATAGTGTAAAACACATTTATGGATTTGATAATAAACATGTTTATTGTTTGATTATAAGACATTAGCAAAGCTCACATTTGATTCTGAATGGTGTATTAGTTGGCTGATATTGAGCTATCACAGATACTGTATATTGTGTATATGTTGTCTGATATGAAAACTTTTTTTTCTTACGTAACGTAATTCAGACAAAAAAAAAAAAGATTGTTGGGGAACCTTATGTTTAATACGTTCCCAGTGAAGTTTACTTTGTCAGCACGCTCATTTTGGACAATAAATTTCTTGCTAAACTGTTTCATCTGTCTCTATAATGTAAATATCTTCCTCAGGAGTGTTTGATGACCCCAACGGAGGAATCATTGAAAAAAAAAGTGTTTATGTACACATATATATCAGTGAAGGTAATGAATAAGTGCTGAACTTAAGCTCAATAGACAGTGTTTACAATGTTCATTATATTATAAATATATGACACATAGGTCTTTCATTGATGTTTTTTTAAGTGTCTATGAACTGTAAACAAGTGTCTGAAGTCTTATCATGAATATTATTAATGCTTTTATAGTCTTAGACTATAAAAGCATTAATAATAGCATCATGATTTATCCTTTAATATAGAACATGCAACTTATCATTTGTTTATTATTATAATGATAATAAGCAAATGATAAGTTGCATGTTCCATATTAAAGGATAAATAAAAAATTCTGTCATTATCTACTCACCCATGTCAGTGGAAAAGTCTAGTGATATTTTGTCGTGTACAAAACATTTCTGGAGCTTCACAGCAAAACAGCGTTGCGGGGTTCTCTTAAACAACTGAAGTAGATGGAGACTTGTTTTAAAATGTAAAAAATAACTAAACAAAACATGAAATGGCTCAATACAGCTCATCTGGTCTAATACAGGTGTCTGTAAGCCCTGAGATCCTAAAAAAAGACATCATTGTCAACCTTTTTTTAAGCTGAAGTGTTCACTGTAGCTGCAAAGCTAAAATGTGTTTTTCATCGGCATTATGGAGAGTAGATAATGACTGAATGTTCATTCTTGACTGACCTTTTAATAAAAGCGTTACCGACACATTCTACCTTATTAATGAAAGATTGCAGCTCCTGCGATTTGGATGTTGCACTTGGCAATTTTAATATTTTGCTGAGTTGTTCAGCCCTCGTGCAACATGTGAGAGAATATATTTTCTCTATGTTGTGTACAGGACATCCATTAACCTGATCGGATTTCTATTTTATTTTAAAGAGGAATATAAAGAAGAGGGGCCAAAACTGTGCAATCTACTGCTGTATGTAATCTCCTCAGCGGGGCTCAGCAAGGTCAGACAACTCCACATGCTGATTGCAGGCTAATCAGGCTACCTACCATTCACCCAATCAGTGCTGGGCGCACACACACACACACACACACTTGAATAAAATAAACCAGGGGCCCACTTCAACTAATGCTGGACATCTGTGACTTTATGTTACCATTTTAAGCTATGCAGCAGCGGTGGACGTCTCTGATGTGAGCAGTGAGGAGAAGGGAACCTGTTCATGATGGAGCAAAGTTGTTTCCCACGTTGAGAGGAAGGTGGAATTATGGACGCGCGCACTTTCTGGAACGACACAGACGCGCCCCATGAGAGCCGCGCTGATATGGTGTTCCTCATATTCAACTGCACAGTCTTGACCTTGGCGCTGGTCCTGGGTCTGCCCGGGAACCTGTGGGTCTGTTGGGTTGTTTTCAGGATCAAGAGCCTGCGCACCTGCAACAACGCGCTGCTGGTCAGCCTGGCCGCCAGTGACCTGCTGAAGTGCTCCGTGGACACGCCGCTGCTGCTCTTCTCTTTCCTGAGGTACGGGAGGGACAGCGAGGTGTCGGTGCCCGTGTGCACCCTGCAGCAGTTCACCTACGCCCTGTGCAGCTGTGTCCAGCTGCTCACGCTGGTCAGCATCAGCGTGGAGCGCTTCCAGGCCATCGCGTTCCCCTTTCAAACCGAGGGCAGGAAGGCGAGGGTCCGCGTCTGGATCCTGTCCATCTGGGCGTGCGGCCTCGTCCTGGCAGTGATCTCACTGGTTCTGTCCGAAAAGGCGCTTTTTTACATGCTCTGCCGTCCGCACACGAGGGGGCAGCACGACGAGCGGCTCCACTACTGGGATCCGTTTGGGCCCTATGTGCTGGTGCCGGTGTGGGGCCTCTCTCTGACCGTCATCGTCGTCCACTACGCGCGGATATTCAAAGTCGTCAGGCAGCAGAGAAAGAAAGTGTTCAACCGGGGAGTCCAGCTGCAGCCGAGGGTGTCGGAGCACGTCTGGGGCCTGTTGAGTGTCCCCGCCTCAGCACCACGGACAGCTCCGCTCAGGCCTCTGCCCTCTGTGGGCTCCGGCAGCCCGCTGCCTCCCCGCCGGACGGTGCTCCTGGTGGCCGAGGCCGGAGCCCCCTGTGCGGGCTCGTCCACAGCGGGCTCCCCGGGGAGACGTCCGGAGATCGTGGGTGCAGTTTGTCTCCTGACACCTGGAGCGCGGGAGCGGGGGAAGAAGCAGATGGAGGGGAGAGTAGCCCAGCGGTTCGGGTACATCATCGTCGCGTTCACGCTGTTCTGGGTGCCCATGGTGGTTCTGCTGCTTGTGAACGTCACCTCATGGCAGGACACGGACACAGTGAGTGGAGCCCTGTGTCACCACTGCTAACTGTGACTACTCTTCCTGAGGGTGCACAGATAGAGTAACTGGGAAGTAATCAATCAATCAATCAATCAATCAATCAATCAATCAATCAATCAATCAATCCTTTTACTTCACTTTTGTTACTTTGGTACATTTAAGATCAGATAAACTTTTTACTCAGCTACTATTTGTATGGGTGACTTCCACTTTTACCAACAATATTTTACTTTTACTCCAGTATGACCTCTGGGTACTTTTTACAACACTGGTACTGAGTAATCAGTGAGTTTACACATGAACCAGCTACTCAGTGGTACTTACTAACTTGTAAATGACTAATTAATTAATCACTAGTTACTCTTTTTGTGCACCTTCAAGTAGTGGACACAGATGATAAACAACAGTTAATCATGAAAAACTCATAAGGAAATTGTCAGTATAATGATTCACATATATCAGGGGTACTCAAATACAAATCTTAAAGGGCCACAAAGATTTTTTCAGTGACTCAGAGGTCCATGTATTGAGGTCGGTCAGGCCACATGCAATAATACTGTAATATTCAAAACAAAATGTCCTTTTCATTCTAAACAACAAAATACAAACTAAAATAAAATGTAATTCCCATTTTAACATAAATTAAAGTACATAGTTGAATATTTCCTCTTTTTGTTTGCCTTCAAACATTGTGTCCATCACTTCAGTCATGTATTATTTTATTTCATTGTGACATAGATGTGACAAGAATCCTGCTTGCAGCTTGATATGACGATTTCAGTGCATTTATATGTGTTGTGCTTATCTCTGAATTTGAGGAAATGTCTCTTCAAAGTTCCTATGCTTCATCTCATAATGCCGTTTCAAATTGAAAATCTTCATCACAGCTTCTCCTGGCATATTGTAACGCCCCTTGTGGACTGTGGCGCAATGACTCTTGGGTATTCTGTTGGTGTTAATGTAATTATGGTTCGTGAATGTGTTTGTGAATAAGATGATATGTAAGATGGTTGTGGGTTAATTCATGTCATTTGTTCTGTGATTAAATAGTGTTGAGTTTTAACAAGGATGATAAAAATGTTGGCACCGTGAGTGAAAGGGTGTTTGCCGGGAGAAACTGGAGGGAGAATGAAAGCAAATTTCAAATTCAATGTCCTCTGAGTTGCCGATTTCACTGTCAGCTTTATTGTAGCAGTTTACTTTGGAACACGCCATATTCAATCTCTTACCACTGGCAAAATGTTAATACGCGAAGTGTTCCGAAAACGAAAGTCAAACTTAAAAGTTGCTCTCGCAGCAGTGAGTGACCCACCCGTCTGTGTATCGTTGGCATGGAGACGAGTCCCGGTGTACACGTGCTGACCCAACCAAAACACATGGTGAAGGAATAACAGTTCGGGGGCCACAAACAGGAGGCCGGCGGGCCGGATGCGGCCCGGGGGCCGCCTATTGAGGACCGCTGACATATATTAATGACCTAATCATTGACTAATGGTTTGATCTGATCACCAGTAACTCATCATTAACTAGTCCTCTGATCACAGTTATTAGGATGACCTATTAGTGATTAATTAATTGGTATCATCATTCCTCACTTGCTCCTTAGTAAATAGCCTGCTGACATTTTTGTGTACCTTATTGTTGAAACTTACACAATGTTAATGAAGACCAATGTGATTGTTGAGTGGGATGAAACCTGCACCGAATATTAGAACATTTCCAAATAATTCAGTCTATCAAGACCACAGCCTCATAACAGTAAAGCATTAAACACAGAAAGTGAACATTTTAAGTAGGGTTTCTTTGCACCACTATTTATATTATTCTGATCACTTGATGTAAAGTGCAATAATGCATCATAGTATTAGCAGAAGTCGATGTATCAATCATCAATATCTTTATAACAAATAAAGTGACATTTAAAAAACTAAACAAAATAAAGATTTGCTGGTTTCAGCTTTTCACATGTGATGTTTTGCTTAAAGGATAAGTTCACACAAAACTGAAAATGTAATCCACTCACCTCCATGCTGACGGAAAGTCTTTTGTAGTACACACAACATTTCTGGAGCTTAACAGCAAGACACCGTTCTCCTAAACATCTGAAGTACATGGGGACTTGTTTTAAATCCTTAAAAAAACAACTGAAATGGCTCCATACAGCTCGCCTGGCTTAATCCAATGCTTCGGAAACCATGTGATCCCAAATTGATGAAGAAGACATTAATTATACCCTGGTATTGCTAACGAGTGACCACTTCATACAGGGTCAAGCTAACACTTTTAGCTTAGCAGCCACAGTGCAGATTTCGGGGTAAATAACATCTTTTCAAATCCATTTTGGATCTTGGGGCTTCTGGTGACTTTGATGACATCGGACAAGATGTATGGAGCCATTTTGTGTTTTCCTTTAATTTTTAAATTTTTATTTTTTAACATTTTTAAACAAGTCACCATCTCCGTCAGTTGTTTAACAGAATCCTGCAACGCTAATTTGCCGTGATGCCCCAGAAATGTTTTGTGGACTTTCCATCAGCACGTGGGAGAGTAGACAATGGGTGAACTTGTCCTTTAACTCAACTCTGTTCGGGTTTTTGGACTGTTGCTTGGATTAATCATGAACTGGGGCCTTGTAGAGCACGCTGTATTTGTCCTGCAGTAGCATTTTCGAGAAGGAATCCCCCATCAGTCTACTATCCCATCGTCTCTCCTGTTTGTTTCTCCACAGTTACTGATGGAGTTGGAGACATCAGCGATGGTGCTGACCTGTGTGCAGGCTGCAGTGGATCCCCTCATCTATACTTTAGTCACCAGACAGTTTCGCTCTGAACTCAGCAAGATCCTGTCCTCCATCCCGGGGTGTCCCCTAAGACTGAGGGCCTGACGGTTCAACGTATGGACTTCACTTTCTTGTGAATTAACAACACCATCGAAGCTAAATGTGCACACGCAGAGTGATTTAGAGACCAGTGAAGAAGAGAGCCCAGAGAGTTTTGTATTTGTGGCAGATATAGATGTTTTATCAGGCGTTTCACAGTTGGGACACAAGACAAGGTCATAAATAATATCCAACACCTGACAAGATACGCACAGCAGTAGTCTCAACAATGACAAGTGGCATAGGAGGGCAAAAGCAAAGAGTGAGAGGAAAACCGACCGAGCCCAGAAAAAGACAATCAAAGAAGAGTACATAACAGAGAAAGAGAGAGACAAACACAATCACAGACCTCTGCTTTTGTTGTTTGTAAACGGAGAGAAAAAGAGAATGCAATCCTTTGACACTTTGAGCCAGAAATATGCTTACAGAATTATTCAAACTGTGTCATTTGAAAAGTGCGGCTGACACAAAACAACCTGTCTCGCAAAACAGGGAAGCGGTAAATAAAATCACGTTTTAATCACTGTCCTAGCAACAAAATAACACAGGGAACCTCACATCTGCCGTGATGACCTGCGTCATACCCTTGTTGTAGCTTCCAATAGAATCTAAATGTCCGACATGATGCTGTGAATATGAAGTCAATGTCTTCAACCCCACTTTTTAAAATTACGCTGGAAAAAAGCTCTACTTGTCTGTGCTTGTCTTCTTTTTTTTTTTTCTCCTGCTCGCACAGTTTGTCTATACACTAATACTGGATCTAGGCAGCTGTTGCCACTGGGTACAGTACTAAGTTACCAGAAACAGTTCTAGGAATATCAGACGCATCGTGTTTTTGATATTTTTGGCATTCTCTGGGTTGGTGCTAACCTCAGAATCAGAGAGAACGAGAGCTCACCAGAGGAGTCTACAAGGGACCGTAGGTTCTTGTGTAGTGATGCACTGATATGGTACCAATTATACTTTACACTTTGGCTGATATGATCATGATATGTGTGTGGTTTTTTTTGTAAGTCGTAGTACAAATGCATGTGTAAAACTGATCTAAATCTTCAGATATCTCCGTCTCCATCTTAAGGTAATTTAATACTTTTCTATAAAGACCATGATACATTTTGCTGCTAGTTTGTTTTTACACACATTCTACTTCTACAGAAAAAATCCGCTACATATGGGCAGACGTGATATAAGACCAATTCCAGTATTGCTTTTGAAATATGCTCTTGGCTGATATGGACAGTATGCTGATATATCGGTGTATCTCTAGCCCTGTCTGTGTGCTCTTGATCGACATCGGAAGTGGGTGCTCAGTCCGTTCTGACTGAAGCTGCTCTGCCTCTGCTTCAGTGTAAAACCAAGGCGGCTGGTCTCATCCATCCAAAAGACAGACCCCATCTGTCTGCGTAGCTGTTGGATTCAGAAGGACATTCAAGATGAAAAAAGGCCAAAAGAGAGGCATCGGTAAGGAGGTTTCGCAGAGCTAAAAAGGTCACTGTCCATAGTTACAAAGGTTAACTTTGACATGATTTCATGATAAGTCATACTAAAAGGTACAATGTTGGGGCTGCGAGTTGAGAGAACAGACAGAACAGCGTGTGTGTGTGTGTATGTGTGTTTTTTTTTTTTTTTTTTGGGTTACAGAGATCTGTGGATGCATCGTCCAAGTGTCCTCAGTGTCTCTGCGGTCACGGTTACGACAGACTTCCCTGCTTTTAAGTTCTCCAGAAGATAAAATAAAATAAAAATCCTTTTGAAACACCGAGGAGGACAAAAAGTACAAACACCAAGTTTCCTAACCACATAGAGTACACATACTCAACAACTTTGAAAAAATGCCCGCTGAGTCTGGGGAAGAAGAAAAACGTTGACAGCTAGAAAGACTACTGAAAGCATACTGTTGTTCACACAGAAGGTAGGGATACAACAGGACAACAACGCGAGAGAGAGAGACAGAGAGAAAGAAGAGAGGGAAAGAGAGAGAGAGCAAGAGATAGAGAGAGACAGACTGAGCGAGAGAGAAAGAGAGATAGAGAGAGACAGACCGAGGGAGAGAGAAAGAGAACGAGAAGACAGCTTCACTGGTTTCTGCCAAACGATGGTGAAATATTACAAAATATTCTATTAACAATATTCACAAGGAACCAGGGCTCAGGACAGATTTGTGTCGGAAATTCTCAGCCAAACGCCTTGTGCTTTTAATTGTGGTGGTTTGAATTCAACAATGTACTTTTTTTTTTTTTTTTTTTTTTTTTGTTTCTTTGTCAGAGAATTGAGTCATTTGAGGTGTGTTCAGGCCGCAACAGCCAAAAGTGAAAAGAGGGAGGGCAAGGGAGGGATTCGGAAAAACCATAAAAAAGCAAAGAAACATGTCTTTCTACTCCTTCAAAAAACAGGCACATATTGTGTTAAAAGGCTCGCAGCTGAGAATTTCAGACAGAAACGTGTACGGCGAACCCTTCAGAGTGGCAGCTAATCAAATATACCATATACTGAGCCATAGAGACTTCCAGAAGAATTGAAACATGAGTTTTCAATCGACTGAGACGAACACATTCCCACACACACACACGCACACAGACATACACACAGGCACATACCTCCTATCCAAAAACACCACAACTCCTCTATCTAGCAAAAAAGTCACATACATTCATCCACAAATATGAAACTCACTGGTAACGCCGTCGACAGACACACCGACCATATTTCGTCTTTTTAAAGAATTTTCACTCGAGCGGAATATCATTGGACCTGAAAAGTAACAGTGGCGTATTTATCTGTATCAACAGGTGAGAGGACCGAAATAACACAAAACAAAAGGGAGGGGGTTAAATCAGTGGGAAAAAATGTTCCCTTTGTGTTTCCTTCCTATTCCCTTTTATCTCCTGCAAAAAAAAAGAAAAAAAAAGAGTCAAACTGAAGTGGAAATCATAAAAAGGTGCTTTGTGCACAGTGACACATGACTCTGGGAACTCATCTAAAAACGACTCCCTACATGTAATTCCTCACTCTTTCACCCACACACACTCTCGCTCGCTCGCTCGCTGACACACACGCATACCAAACCACTAACATGAATATACTGTATCTAAAAGCCATCCTCCGTCTGTAAAGGGAGTCCATGTCGTTACAGTACATGACCAGCAGAGGGCAGGCTTCACCGTGACCAGACCAGTACTCTTGAATGCCTTCTCCTCTGTCGGTCCTCACCAGTCCTCCTCTGTCCTCCTCTGTCCCTCAGTCTGTCTCGATGAGTCTTTATCTGTCTTTCTGTGTGACGCGCCTGCACTCTAGTCTTCACAGTGCGGACACCTTCACAACGTTCTGGTGGGTGGGGCCCGCGGGCAGATGAGCGTCGCCCTCTGGGGTCGTCACCGGCGGCGTGGGAATGCTGATGATTGCTGTGGTGATCTGGCTGCTCTGGCAGTTCAGGGGTGCTGGCTCGTCTACACGCATGTTCAGACTGGAGCGGCTATGAGAGAAAATAAATGTAAGGCTTAGAATAGTTTGTCTTGTAGAAAAACATTTAGACAGACAGGTTACTTCATGTCCCAGACCAGTTCTGGTTGAGGGGAAGCGAATGATTTCGTCTGACATCTACTGTTCAAGGTCAAGGTTGCTTTCGCTGTTTCCCTAAGGAGAAACTTGCCTTGGATGTGCCCTTAACAAACTCTCAAACTGAACAAACAACCCTGAAAAACACCTTTATCATGAAT
This sequence comes from Sparus aurata, assembly GCF_900880675.1. NCBI lineage: Eukaryota > Metazoa > Chordata > Actinopteri > Spariformes > Sparidae > Sparus > Sparus aurata. Next base: position 15,921,935 of record NC_044193.1, on the reverse strand, counting down.
GTTGTTGTTTTATGAAGCTTTAAGAAAATCAGTGTTACTGTGAAACTGTTGGTTGCAGTGTCACACCCACTGACAATCAACACCTAACTGATTTAACTCAGCTTTACAGAATAGAATAGAAACAGAATAGTACCAAATTCAACAAGAAAAAGGTGAGCACCATGTAAGCTAAACACCCCCAAGTATCTGAATTGGTGGACCAATCCGGAGCTGAAAGGTCAGAGCATTTTCGATTCACCTCTGTATGAAAACAACTCTTCTTGGAAGCTCATGTCACTCCGTCTTCTCTGTGTGTAAGCAGACAGTAGTTTGTAATAGAGCTGCAATTATTCATTGTTTGATTGTTTGATGTATTAATCAATCAAATGAGTTAATAGGCAGAAAACCCCCCAAAAACATAATGGGTGAAATAACACTAATTGTGTCAACATCCAGCAGATGTAGCTTCTCAACCGTTAAGATTTGCTGCTTTTCGTTGTCATATATTACAGTGAACTGAATGTCAAATCAAAGCAATTTAAAGCAACACTATGTAGAAATTGGCATTAGGCAGCATTTGGCGCTCTCCATCGGGTTAGGGTGGGCGGAGTGGCTGAGACAGAGACACCATTCATCTTATTACAAGACACTGTACCAACAAAATGATTCTGAAGTGGTTATTTTTGAGGGAAGAAAGTAAAATAATGTTTCTTTTAAGGGACAATATGAAAGAATTTTAGCTGAAACAATGTCAATGTCATCAAAATGTGAAAAAAAATGGCAGTCTTGACATTATCATGTCTGGAGCATGCTAACCAGCTAGCCTCAGCCTGGTCAAAAAACCCCCCCCAAAAAAACCCTACTAGCTTCACAGCTAACTAAGCTAACTTGCTAATGGCAGCCACAGTTAGCAGTTACCTTGTTGATCTGCTGCCCCTTATTTGTTATGAGTATGAATTTGTCACTTGGCCAATTCTTACATGTTGCACCTCTAATACAAGTCTCAGAGCTGCGGAAAATCAGCTGTGTTGGCGCGCAGGTGGTCGAGTGGTTAGAGCGCATGCCATAAAACGCAGCCGACCCCAGTTCGATTCTGGCCGGAGGTCCTTTGCTGCATGTCACCTCCCCCTCTCTCTCCCATGTTTCCTACTATAGACGAAACTACTTATAAGTTAATTGCAAAAATGATTTGCAGAATCAGTCATTGTAAAGAGACTTTGCAAGAGGGACCTGATTCTGGTAATGTTGTGGGGACATTCTGTTAGTAAATTAGCACCTCGTTGTCAGCTGTCATTAGTTATATGATGGCTAATTAGGCTAATGTTGCAAGCTTTGTTTATCATTACCCGGGCCAACAGTTTGGTTAGAAGTAACTTGCTAAGATTTTGCACTACCAGCACGGATGCAAGCCACAGCCACGAGCAAAAAACATAATTTACCAAAAGAAAGTAAAGTTAATGATTGAACGAGAGCCATACCAGCATCTCTATACACATGTGACGGAACAATAACACCATAGCACACAAGCTGAGGGACATTAGAGTTTTTTTTACCGTCTTCTTTGGATATCCTGAGCTCACCTGGTGCTGAGGGGCTGGATGTGGATGGTGCTGAGCTCCTGCAAGCATTGTTGGTGTGTGTGTGTCAAAGGCTGCATGTGTGCTGGGGCACTGGCATTCGGTAAAGGGGTGTGGTGCTTCTTGCTTCGGCGGGTGCAGCACGTGCCCGTCACGCCATCTTGGCTGGAGAGGGAGGGGCTTCGAGACGGGTAACTCTGCAGCCCCGCCTCCAGGTAGCTCTGCTGGTAGTACTGCTCGTCCACGAACTCGTGGTTCTACGAAGGCGAAGAGAATGAGACCGGCAGAGAGGGAGTCTTAAAAAAGATGCGACAGTTGAAACATTTATATTTATGACAGTTTGATGCCTCCTGTAAATGTACATTTCTGCCGACCACCATATCTTTACATTTCTTTAGTTTGCAACTCCAGTACTCCAGTATTTTATGCTGTGAAATGCTGTGCTCTGGTTAGGTTCAGGCACTAGGCTGTTTTTCCTAAAAATAATTGGTGTTGGTGCCACAGATAGACCAACAAATGTTTAAGCGCTGTGGTCCCCCTGTCAAAGATATCCAGAGGTTTCATACTCAGGAATGTTGAAACGTAGTCTCGAATTGTGCTCACTGGCCTGGCAGCCTTCTCACCTAGCTCAACAACTTTGGGCTCAGTGTTTTGTCTTCGGAACGTTACCATTCTGGTTTACTCTCAGGCACAGCAGGCAGCTGTCTTGAGCTAAAAAAGCCTCCCCAAAAACCCACTGTACCTTACCTGCCACAGCACCAAAAAGCAGTCTGACAAAGTCAACAGCTAGCTGGCGAGCATAAAGATTAAGATCAACACATTTACCCCTCAGGAGTTCGTGGAGATAAAAAACAGAGAATTAATACCGCTCCTCTGCTGCATTCGTAAACAGGAAGCTGTTTACTCACATTTTCCTCCGCGTCAATTTTAAAGCTAATAATATGCCAGCGCTGTGTTTACGGCTCGTTTCAGAAGCCCTTAGATGTCCAAAAATCAGTTATTTCAGGTTTCACTTTACATTAATGCGGTTCATTCTTTCACAAATCTACAAGGTCAAGGATGAGAGCTCGGGTGTGTGCAGCAGGGCGTGCCGGATTCTCTTATTCGCCGGGCTGAAACAGACAGCGCGTCTGGATCATATAGAGGCAGACGAGCGTGTGTCAGGAGGGAAATGCAATGTACTGGACGTCACGCCACAGCGGGCTTCAAAAGCAGATACAAATGCTGCAGATCTAAACACATTATGTCCATCAGTCTGCCTGTTGTTTACCCCTAATGTGCCACAGCTACAGACAAATGTATGGATGACTGCACAAATTAGGGTTTATCCTTACGCTAAAATTCATATTCGAAAATCTACACAACAAAAACAAAAACAAAAACACAAACGAATTGTAAGTTGTTTGGATTGATCGTTAATCGAGACACTGATGCCATATGATTAACATCAAACGTGTGCATGCGTGTGCACTCACAGTGGTTTTCTCCAGACAGTGCAGCAGGTGGTGGTGCTGGCTCTCTAACAGCGACGTAGACTTGCTTAACCGCTGCTCCTCCTCAGTGGAACTCTGTAAAAACACACGCGCACACACACACACACACACACACACACACACACACACACACACACACACACAGAAACACACACACACAGTGAGTGCTATGCCACATTTTCTTTCGGGAAGACACTAATCAGATGTGGGAGATGCGCGGCCGGCTGCTGTCTCTGTACCTGATCTGAAAGGTTCATCTTGTATGGAAGTTGCTTCAGTTGGAGAAGGAGACAAAAGGAGAACAGACAGGCAGAGTTTTACTAGTGTTCACAGGTCAGTGCCGACAACAGACACCCATCAGGACCGCAGTTGTGCCCGTCAGTCAGAGGGAACATTGCTATTCTGACCCTGAGAGGCAATTCTGTTAACATCAGTGGAGCCGGTGCATTGATCTGTGCCGGAGGGGAGACTTCTAGCACACCTCACTCCTAATAGATATACAGTATATACAATTCATATTAAAAAATTCCATCGTGACATTTTGCCTCCATCTCTGTTATTGCGAAGGCTGGCTACAGGCAACTCCTTAATGACTTGTTTTCCATATTCCTTATTTTTTATGCTGTGGCCTGTTTGTGTTTATTCATGTGTGCGCATCTGTGCTGAAACGAGTGGGCGCTGTTTTTCTAGAGTCTGGGGTGGTTTGGACGCGACGCTCGTTTTCTGGCCAGTTGCGAGGTGAGTCAGAGTAAATGTGCACAGTTGGAGAGCCTTGTGGAACCTCCAAGAAAGTATAGATTTGAATGTTAATATTCAGCAGTTCATTTGCTTATATTTTTGTGCGTATGTTTTTGTCTTGTTTAATGTTTCAGGAAACACTGTGCAGAAAGATCATATTCAAAAACATTAACCTTAATGAATAACGATTTTAACATTCTAACATCTGGCAACTCTATTTCTCAGGTGATATTTAAAACAGATGTCCTATTAATTCATTTTTAACAGAACCGTTAATGAACCCTTATAAGTCCATACAAGAGTCTTATAAAAATCCATAAGACCATACAATAATAGTGTAATAAACATGTTTAGTGATACATTTTAAGAGATTTATGAGCAGGGTTGGGAGGGTTACTTTAAAAATGTATTATCAAAGTAACTTTGTGCATCTCTCCCTTATAAGACGATTCAGTACGTATCTAGATACACTGGCAACGATATGATTCAAAGACTGGTTATCATGGTACGATTTAGTAAGATTCGACATTCGTTTTCTATCATGAATTAAAACTTGCCAATTCTATAAAGTGGCATGTCCTACCTCCACATAGATATTTCATAAAAGAACAGGGATTTCTATATTTTTTTTCTAACTCATGTGTACCTTTCATCTTAATCTGCTTATACCTCAGTGTATAAAAAAACACACCTGTTGTCTCATCCTGGATTTGAGGAACAACTACTCTGTTGTCTGGACCTCCATGAGCATCTGCAATCTGTCTGCAGTGGACCTCTCTGAACTGGAAGTCCCTGACTGTCTGTATCATCTGCTTACTATTTATATTACAGTGAAACTCTCGCCAAAATGCAACCTAGGCTTTTTTTGTCAATGTACCCGAGTCAAACTTTCATGTAAAAGCATAATTACGACGAAAAGGCACTTTCAAGATTTATCGTATTTTCGTTTTCGAGTCAAACTAATTTTCAATGGGAGTGCTTGGGGCAAATTAGCCATAGCATCAAAATCGCTATTTTTAAAACACTAAGAAGGCTCGACACAACATGAAATTTTGCTGGTAGTATCACCAGGGTCTCTACACATGAACACGAGCATTGAGAACATTGTTTGTGTACACAGAGTTTACTAAAAAGAGAGTTTTTGGACAACTCACATTAGCAGATGTTTCCTCCGCTCGCCAACATGGAGGACAGTAAAGTTAGACCGCTCCTAAAGCTTAGTTCCATATAAATGCACGGATAGTTCATTGTTTTGTCGTTAGCGAAAAACAATATCAGTGTTGGGCAAGCTACTCGGAAAGTGTAGTGAACTAAACTACAAGTTACTCTACAATAAATTAAGCTTCACTACACCGATTCTACTCCCAAGAGAAATGTAGCAAGCTAAGCTACAGCAAAATGGCAAAAGTAGCTTAACTACATCGAAGCTATTTTTTTTTTATATTGGAACAACTTCATACTAAGTCAAAGCTATCTCAGTGACCAATAAAACTATCAATCAGACAGATAAGCAGGCCAAAATGTTACGTTCAATTGTTTATTGAACAATAATCTGTGCTCTCACTATTGTGTATATTGTATTATTCAACTATCAATGCACACTTAATTCTAACATCCATGGACATACATTCACCTTGCTACCACAGCAATATCCACCTGACTTACACTAATGGACAATGTCCTACACTGTAGCATATTAACATAATTAAACAGTGTATACTCAGCAAATAGTATATTATAGTTGTAGTTTTCGTTAAGGTTCTCTAGTCTGTGTTCCAGTTTCAGCTTTATTATTTATTTTTGATATTTGAGTTGGTCTATTCAGTTATTGTATATAATTCAGCCTTTAATTGTATTGTTTCTTTTACCTACCTCATTGTTTTTGTATTTTGATTTATGTCAAGTGGCTGTAACACTTTAATTTCCCTTTGAGATTACTCTATCGATCAACCAGTGTCGCCATAACTGGCAGTTTCAAAAGTGGTATTTTTTATTAGGCCCACTCTGTAGTAGTAGCTATATCGACATACATTTTAAGCTAATCATTTTGACTAATCACCATACTTTGTAATTTTTAACCAGCACAGGGTACAGCAAAAATGCAATTTCTACAAAACCAAAGTAATGTAAACTTTTCAAATGATTCTCTGTTCCCTTATTTCCCCACCTCTTACCTTCTATATGTAAAGTTACTGTATTTGTTTATTATTCAAGTTTGTCTTTTGCATCCCTCGGGATCAACTCGTCTCCGTCCTCCTCACCCTCTGCTATCTTTCCAATCAAGTAACGTAACTCACTCAAGCTAATCTGTCTGTATTCCCGTGCAGCAGAGACGTTGTAGGTAAGAATTGGTCCGTGATGTCACCGTCATACGGAAGTGCTTCTGTCGGGCTCCAAATACACGGCCGTGTGTGGCGGTGGCGTCACTGACTTATCCTTTCATTTCAGACCGCAGCAGAAAGCTCCGCTGCGCTATTCTAAAGTATAGAATAATAGTACTAACTATTGCATCAGCAGGGGGAATGGACATGGGTTACTGATACTCTATAACAGCTATTACTGTTTTAACATAGAGCTATCTAACACTTATCTTAATAGATTTGACAATGAATCAAGGACAGAGGATGTCGTCAATTGTACAGATTGTTCAGCTCACTGAGGCAACGTGATTATGATTTTAGGCTGTACAAATATAATGGATTTATGAATGAAAGCAATTGATTGAAGAGGGCTTTAATATAAAGCATTGCCCACAGAATAATTTATTACTCTTATTATAAATATTGGATATAATAGCTTCTGCTTGGGAGTTGCCTGGGAAGATGTCTCTTCAGTATGTTGCAGAATATCATCATTGTTCTTGTCAGAAGTAACGCAGTGCTTCACATATACTGACTTTCAATGGGTTGCATCAGTCCCTCCCCGCAGAATCTCGAGTTGAGCTGTGTTTATAAAAAACAAAGCCAAAAATACTGCCCGGATCCTGTATGCTCCACAGCACCGCCGAAAGGCAAGTAAAATGCCATGTTCGGAAGATTTGTAGTAGCAATTTTCTGTTTGTTAAGCGGGTGGCTGGTGCTGTAAGCAGAGGCTTCCTTGCTGAGGGGGAACATTCCTGCTCCGGTGACTCGGGTTGTCTTAGCCAAGATCCGCTCACCTGTGCTCATGCGGCGTATCTGTACCTAACGCGGCAGTAAAACACAGGTGTTTAGGCTGAGTTATTTCTGTCTCCCTCTATACATGCCACTGAAAGCCCATATCAGCAGTCTGTCTGGAGGCGGCTATGGCTCACCACCCAGGTGGCCACCATACTGTAGAGGCTGGAAACAGCTTGATCTGCTGAGCGACAAAGCACGCTGTTGCTCTGCATGGTGCACGGCATGTTGCTAGTAAATAGCTGATTTAGAAATTAAACATGAATCGGACAACAATTAACATTTTACACAGCATGCATTTATATCTTTAAATAAGCTTTTGGGTTGACTTTGGTCAGACAGCCTGGTTCTTCTTTAACTACTGTTGAGTCCAAACTGACACTAGTAATGTGATAACACTCGTAGAACAAGCATATATTGACATATACTGAAAAATATTATGTGATATATTCAAAATGCATTTAATATAATTATGGAAGGAGTCAACATATATTTGACAATACATGGAGTCAACATATATTTGACAATACATGCCAATAAATTGTCATTATACTTCAAAAATAACATATGTGTTCATCAACTCTTCATAACAGTGTAATATGTAATTACAAGGTGAAAGCAGTGTCATGATACTGTTGAACTGACACAAACAATGATAAAAATATTATCTGTATTCTAATCTTATCTATGCATCGACTTATTATATTTCTGTTGCAGAGTCTTTTTTTTAAGCTGTAGCTGCACACTATGGAAAAAAATTAAAACATCTCTCAATGTGGTTTTCATGATAAACACTTTATGTTGCTCACCATATTTTTGAGCAGCATACTGAAAAGGTGTATGCATTGCTCTACAATGTTCCCTCATAAAATGAACTATATAACACTATATAACCTATAAGATTGGGCAGTGAGGCAGTGTGCAGTCTACAGGGACTTACATCTTTAATAAAGTAAACAATAAATAAATGCATCTTTTATCTGAGTATCATACATAAAACAAACAAAAGCAGCGTCCTTTATAGAACTTATGCAAACTTTATAACTTAGTTTCCCCTGTAACACTGTTATGTTAAGAAATACTCTTACATATTGAACAACATTCAATAAAGCAACTTAATCATCCAGTATGTACCGCACAGGCAAGCTTCAGACATGACCCTTTGCTTGCAAGCAAGATAAATGAAAACATAACCCGATATATTAAAACTACATACATAACCACATACCCAGAAAACTACACTGCAGCCTTGCAGTATTGTGTCCCTTAAGGCAATATCAATATGAATTCCATGCATTATTCAGCTTGAGTTTAAGCACTGGTGCTGTTCAGATTCTGTCCTCAACAATTGATATTGAAGGGAGGGGGGGAGTGAGAGAGAGAGAGAGAGAGAGAGAGAGAGTGAGAGAGAGAGAGAGAGAGAGAGTGAGAGAGAGAGAGAGAGAGAGAAAGACAGGGAGAGAGGGAGAGAGAGAGAGAGCTATAGAGACACATAAAGAGAGAGTGGCCAAGGGAGGAAGTACTTGTTTTTGTTTTGTGCTGTGTCAGCCCCGGGCCACCATGGTGCTTGTGAACCGCAACATTTTGGTGAGACAGGGAACATCCTTGAGTTGTGTTTACATTTCCTGCTGCATCGCCTGAAGCCTGTTCCTCAACTGGGCAGCTGGGCTCAGAGATGCTTGCATCAGAAGTGCCGCTTATCGAATGAGATCACAGCTAGCTGCTCCGATGGGATGCTGGGTGCATTCTAAGAACTGATAATTAAAGGAGGGACAGGGTCTGCATCCAATGACTTCACTACTGAGATCCTCAGAAGTGTTTTTTCCAAGGAGACGCAGAGGTCGGGCTCGTCATATGTCATATGAGGTTGGGTGGTAATGAGAGAAAAGATGATGATGAGCTGTAAGTGAAGCATCGTCTGTGGCTCGGAGGCTGGTCTTACCGTGAATTCCAGAGCTTCGTTGAACAGGCCGTTGCGCTTGCTGTGGAGGAAGGCGTTGGAGCTTCCCGTCTTGGATATTCGTATCCTGGCCAGGCGGGCTTTCTGCAAAGAGCAAGAGACCATACAGCAAAAGACACCTGTTAGTCAGTGCTTTTACAACATCGTATGTCAGAATGATTGGGTACCATCCTGACACATCCCGCTGATTTTGAGCTACAGCTCAATATTTTAGTTGAGATCTTCTAGATCAAATCAAACACGTGCTGCTAAGGCATTCACTCTGATCTCCGGTGATGAATTTGCTCTGATCTCCTGTGATACTTATGCATGATTTATGGTGACTACACGGTAACACATTCCTTGAGAAGAAGAAAATCAGTTAGGGAGGCAGCTCGGAGCAGAGCAGGTAAATCCCTCTATGAATTAAGCAGCTAAGTGTCATTCTGTATTTAAAACGCTGAATTAAATTTATTTGGGCTGTTGCTGTGCTGCCACGTCCGCGGTTTTGTTTTGCAAAATAAATCAAGGAAGTGTCCGGGCCCATAATGCTCTACATCGTTAGTGTCGGCTTAAATGCATCTTTATTCATCAGACCAGTACAGCACAGTCGCTCGGCCCGCTCTCTTTTTTCCCTCTCTTTCTCTCACGCTGTCAGACCTCTCCTGTGAGGCAGAGAAGAACAAGAATAAAAGGAGGAGTACGAGGAAGAACAGATCCACTCTGGTCCTCGGAGTGAAGTCTTTATACATCAGTAGCTCTGACACAGTGGAAGGATTTTACTCCAACGTCCTGCTTTTTTGCTCTATTTGAAGCGCACCGTATCTGGTGAATGTGTGTGAGAAACACGTCTGAGTGTGCACTGGTTAAGTGTACACAGGCTGTGTAAAAAAAGAAAATGTGGGTCTCAGTAATTCTCTCAGTTACTAGAACAACTGCCTTTACAGGATAGTGTAATCTGAGTCAGTCATTTCTCAGAGGCCCGCCATTTTCCCGTCAAAGTCAAGAGCTGGGTGTCACGCTCCGTGCAGCTGCAAATTGTGTGTGTGTGTGTGTGTGTGTGTGTGTGTGTCTGTTGCTTCTCTTTCTGAATTCTAAAATACAATGACGGATTCATTGAAGGGAAATCGGTGGAAGGATAATGGGAGCTGTGTTAATGACAAGCACACAGAGCGCTCGTTTAGCAGGGGGCCCCATACACCGCTGGGGGGTTAATTGAGTGTGTGGATGTGTGTTTGTGTATCTCCGCATGTGCTTATGCATGCACGCCTCATCTACATGGGAGAATTTCCATACATATACATGCGAGCCCTTTAAAAGCATACCAGCAGATATACCTCTCTCAGTAAGTGTATGGTAATGTATGGTAATTCCAGCTCATCCCCTCACTTGAGTTTCATTTAAAACATGGTAATGTTTGCTGACCTGCAGGTAGCTCCTGCTGTGATTTAGTAATCCAAAGAGAGGCAGGGGAGATAAACAGCAGTGAATGTCAACAGACACGTGCACAGAGGCATATCTATATTGCAGAATCTATATGACAAACCCACAGCTCAATTCAAACAGTTCACCTTCTCCTGCTCTCTGCCATCTTTATCTCGAGGGATGAGAACCTGAGACTGACTTTAAAGGAGAGCCAAAACAAAGCTCTCGATAAAATCTTTACATTACGACCTCATTAACATTGATGAGAATAGAATAGGATAAACTTTATCATCCAGCTGAGGCAGGAAAATTGTCTTTGATCTCACCCAGGAAAAGTATATTGCCATGCAGATGACACTGTGTACTTGGCATTTGTTGAAAAACAAATTTTAAATATACTTTATAGAAGTGTAGTTTATATTCAGTGTCCTTATGTTCTTTAGCACTATAATAGTTATAGTATAGTAATATAATAGTTCAGTGCGTCTTCTGTGTCTTAGGGTTTTTGGTTTTATATAAATAACTCTGGATTGGCAGGAGAAACACCTCATCAAGAGACTTCAGGTAATATTTCCCTGCCTCCCGGATAGCAAAATTGTACCAGACACCCTCATCCGGCCCACATACCACGTGGAATGATGGCACCTGTGCGGCCCACTCCTGTTTGCCAGACCTGAGCCTTCATGCAGGCAATACCTTGGCCACATATCAGCCAAGAGAGAACCAAAAAGATCCAGATTTAGCCCAGGTCTGGTCAGATCTAGTGAAGCAGAAGAGAAATGAAGTGTGGCCCAGACATTTGTCACCAAACCATGACTGTTTCACAGTGTTATAACAGTCAGTCAAAGAGTCATAATATGTCATCATATGTTAACTGACGCTGGAGGGTTAGGTAGAGCATCATAGTGTTCTGGCCAAGCTGCTATGTTGACGTTTTGGAGGTGAAAACTTGGGTATATTTATATATAACTAAAGTTTGCCCAACATGTCTGTTTTTCACCCTCAGTTTAACCCTCCTTTCCGCTCTCCTTGACAACTTTTCCTCGCTCACTTTGTGCCTTCACACTCTGACACCTATGAACATTTGTGCTGGCGCAGCACTCCCACAGGCCTTTGGGATAACCCTTCTTTATGTTCTTGGCATCATGCTCAACCAATGGGACTGTCTCTCTGGGGTCACCACACAAACCGGCGCCTGTGATTATGGCATTGGTTGCCAGGCAGTGCAGGGGCAATGGGGGAGGATGTTGAGAACATGCCCTGCGAGATTGAATCTACTTCTGCAGTTTTCTGATAGATTCCCGGGGCCTTTGGGAGCTTGGGCACTCGTGTCTAAGGCCCATCTGTGCTTTCAGGCAGAGAGTCGCAGCACGACAGATTGAGCCTGAATTGCTGCTGAAGCATCATTGAGAGCGCACATGAGTGTAAGGACGCCATTGACACGAGGCTGTCATTAACGCCTACGCACACAGAGGACGCTATGTGGAGAGTAACATGTCCTTTTACACTGAGACACATATGGTCACATATACACCACATATCCACAGGCACAGACATGGCCACAAATGCATAAACACACAGCACAAAGAGTGAAACTTAAAGTGTAACAAGATAAACTGTTCCTCAGTGGTGCAACAGTCTTTCCCCTCAAATACAATGATCTAATGTCTTCTTAAAGTCTAGCTGGAATCACATGCAATCCAATAATAATGTGGATGTATAACTATTATTAATTTTTTAATTGTCAAATGGAGAAAATATCAGAGAATGCTTCTTTTTGTCTCGTCAGCTGAACGGGTGTGTCTGTTTGAATGACTGACAGCAGCTGGCAGGCTGAGCACTGGCCAAAATAAACCAACTCAAGCTGTAACTTACAAGCAATGGGCAATCAATGTGTTGTTAGAAGTGATAATGAAGAGTAAAGACCACTTAAGCATCTAAGCAGACTCAGGTGATATCTCCAGATATGGTTACATGCTGTTTAACGTGCTGCAGCTGAGCAGGCAATTAGCTATCAAGTCTACAAACTGATGTTTGCTGTGCACTTTTCCCCAGTGAATATTTGTTTGGCTGTTTTTACAACAAGCTAAGGTGCAGAACAAGATGTGCATTCATGTTTTTTAAACTGCATTTCATGCTTACACTTTTGTTTTGGGTGTCTACTATAAAATGTCTACTTGCTCTAATGTGAAAAGCCCAGTCTGCTCCGATTGGTCAGCTCTCACAGGCCTGAGCAGGAACCACAAACTGTGTTTCTACATCAACTCTGCTGGTGTTCTTGCAACTGTTGCTATGTTAGGGGTGTGACTGAGGGTAGTGACTGTCTAGTTGTGACATCACAACCTTATGGAGGTCCTGGTGGTTCATTTAAAGGTGCAGTTTGTGAATAGTTCCTGTGTGTTTATTTGAGGGTTGACCATTTTCACACTTTCAACTTATTTATTTAGCACGTAGATCTTATCATGATCAAATACATGAAAATCTCACTTTCTACAATATGGGACCTTTAGGTGATTAGGAAAAGGATTAGGAAAATCAAAATGCTAATTTGGCTTCTTTATTATGTAGCCAGCTGCTGTGTTTTGAATGACTGGATTGAAATAAATTCTACATCAATGTAGAAAATAATGCAAAGGACACAGGATTTGAAATGAATGTAATTCAATTTCCGTACTTTCAAGCAAACAATTTGGAAAAAAACAGTAGCTTTTGAAAAATTCCAAAATAGCAATGAACACCTGCCAACCAATCAGATAAGTGATGCTCAATATCACCAGGTAAGATAGTCCAGATGTTTTCACAGACCCAAGGGCCAACAAACAATCCGAACACCTTTCTCCCTCTTTGTTTCTCTGCTTCCTGCGGAGCCACATTTTAGGCTCAATCACACTTTAGAGATTATAACTACAGGATGCAAGCCAGCACAAATGCTTCATTTTAACACCATTTGCTGCCAGTGGAGGGCTCATAACTGGCATATCCTCATTCAACTGATAAAAAAAAAGAAAAAAAAAACAACTGCTACATATTCACTCAGCTCCCATGCCATACTCCGTTGAACACCGTCAGGAAGTTTTCTTCGAAGTTCATTTTTTTTTTTGAAATTTAAAGTTAAAGCTAGAAAAATTCATGCTGGCTTGTGAGTTGCATCGTTGCCAGACTGCCTGTACAGGATTTGGTTGAGTGAAAAGTGGAGCAATTGAGCTATGAGACCAGATTAGGTTCCGCCTCGGGCCTGCCTCGAAACCGTGTGAGTGAAAGAGGAAGACCATCTGATGAGGACACACGCACACACACACACACACACACACACACACACACACACACACACACACACACACACACACACACACACACACACACACACACACACATAAATAGCTGTGGAAGAGTCTCATTTTCTTTTGCAGCTGCCACTCATCTAAAGAGTTGCTTTTATACATGCTGACATTCCTGCCAGAAGGGAATAAGTCAGTCTGAGGTACGTTGCTTTATGATATCACACACACGCGTGCTCACACAGACAAACACACACACGCACACACAAAGATAAAGACAGAGAGTCAATGACTTAAAAGAGAGAAGGGCAAGACAGTAAAGGAGGAGAGAAACTGGGGAAAAACTGACTTTTCCAAAAATCCGTCTGGGAGCCAGTGAAGGCCAACGAAAGGCAAGAATTGATTCAGTGGAAATCAAGTCCTCCGACACCTCTAGTCCACAGGAGTCTGCCTCTGTAGCAAAGACAGCTTAACCTCGGACTAACACCACTCAGAGACAAAATACCTTTACTAAGCCTGGATTATCTCCACTTTATAGAGAAAAGCACAGCCCAGCCTGCAAGATGCTGAGACGCTGAAGTTAAGGATGTTTTTTTTTAACAAAGGACATAATTCATAACAGAACCCTTGACCCCCCTCAGTGAAGTCCCCAGTCAACATATCTCCTTCTCTCTGTTTTCGCGCTGCCTTCTTGCAAAGTGCAGACGACTTTATTGATTGTCTAGAAGGGCAAAACACTCTCAGCCAGAAGTCATCTCCACCTTTTGACTTCAGCCTTCTGAGGGAGGGCTAAAAACAATAGTGAGATGATTTAGAGCAAAAGGAGCAAGACTAAGAAGGGGAAGGAGAAAGAGAGAGAGAGAGAGAGAGAGGGGAGAGGGACTTGTTTTTGTTTTGGTTCTGCTGGTAAGCCCTGAGCCGATGTAATGCTCATGAACCGCAACAGACATTTTTATTTTTCACTAAGTTTGAGAAACAAAAACTGGCCGAGCCGGAGAAAGATTTCCAGTCAAAGTGAAAAAAAGACAAGAAGGTAGACTAAAGATGGCAAATGAATCCCAACAGACACTGGAACAATAATAGGAAACAAAATAATGAGAGAGACTGATGGATTTGCCTGTTCTACACCTGAGGCAAGTTTTCGTGATTTACCAATGAGCCATTTTGTCAAACATGCTCCCAGAACTGTTTATCTCTACATGGTACGTGCTGCATTTGTCTCAGTGGGTAGTTTAACAAGACTGGGGATTTGGCAATAAAGCAAAAGTGTTTGCGATTATCAAGTCAAGAAAGACACTCAATAAAAGTATCAAACAAAAAAAAAGGTTCTCTCTCTATTGACAATCAATGGTTGTGCTTAGATGATAATGGTGTTCGTCAGGTTCAGGAAGATGACTGAAAGACACTTAATTTGTAAAATGTAAAGAAAAAAATGGCACTCTGTAGAGCGCATACCTCTGCCAAGGCCCAACTGTCTGAACTATTTTATAGATCCCAGCCATTGCAATGTCCAAAATCAAATTACTTTATCCACAAATTTGTTCTGTGGTCTTTGCGTAATGCTGCCAGTGAGCAAAACCAAGACCAGACCAGACCAACCGACCCACCCATCAACCATTGCCCAAGGGCAAAAAACTTATTCTCCTTGGTGGAGGTAAAATTGTGACAACAGGCAGATCACAGAGCTGACATTGGGATTTTTTGTGATCTCATGATAAATCTCTCCCTTTTTTTCTGTGAACTTCGGTCCGACGAGTTCTCCAAATCCCCATCAAAAGAACATAACCCTCTTATCTGCAGAAAACGTCTCGTTAATCCTTAAAAGTAAAATGCTGCACAACTTAGAAGGCAGCTGGTCAACGAGACTGTCATTGTCAAGCGGATAGAGAAGTTAGTATTATAGGTGATGTAACACTGTCAGATTTTGAGATATGACGAAGGATGTTCCATGGATAGCGACCTCCATAGAGACCCTGAGGCAGTTTTTCAGAGAATATTGAACGGGAATACTGCTAAAAGCTGCTTAGCTGCATAATTTGTGGTTTCAAGATATGCCTATACATTTTTTTGTGGATTTATATCATAGTTTGTATTTCAACTTTTTCTCCCAGTGTAGAGGCAGCAAGTCGCTGTGCAGATCCGGACCACTCCTGAATTTAGAGAGAAAATCCCAAGTTAGGTGCATCGTCTTAAATCAGCCACACAAGCCATTTAATAAAGAATTTGTTTGTACAAGTGTTTTTTAATTGCAGCTGTGTATGGGCAAGGGGGGTATTTGCATCTGTCCTTAACCAGGTGCCACCTGGGGACACACAAGAACACATTCTTTACAGCACCAGAGAACCAGACCCAGGAGAACATCATAGACCCAATTAGAAGTTAAGCTCATTTGAATTCCTGCCCCCTCTCTCTTTTAATCCTTTTTGTATAACTTGCCCTTTGTGATTCTCCATTTTAAATCCTGCCCTCTGTCAGGTGTACTATTCAGAATGTGTAATTGGACCTACCTGGGGATATTATTAGCTTTATGCAAATAAGCTTGGAGGACCGACTAACGAGTAACCCCCAACAGATTGGACTCTCTGTTTCAGATCGCTTTATGGGATCAGGCGCGCAGACAGGGAAGGGCTCAAATATTCAGTTCATTGTAGAGCAACCGTCGCGACACCGAAGACTAAAGGGAGGGAGGATGGAGGATGGAGAATGTGTGTCTCTGTGTCTCAGCTGTGTGCTCCTCCTGTGCCACACAGCAACTGGTGGCATCCTCATGTATCTTTCTTTTGTGCAGTGAGATGGATCAGGGGCTGTCTCTCTACCACCGCCCAGATGGACGGCTAATTGTAATGGGAGCCCAGAACAGCTAACAATTAGACCTGAATGAAGATGGATGTGAATTGGGGGCAGGAAGGGAGGGGAGACACATGTTAAGAGAGAAAAAAAAGGAAAGAGAAGAGATGTGGCTGGTAAATGCTGAGGGGATGCTGCACTTCCTCTCCTCCTGTCTGGTCTCTCCACATTGTTTAAGTACTGTGAAAGGCAATCTTGGCTGGCTATCCTGTTTTATTCTCAGTTAAACATCGCCTTATTCCCAGAAATGATCCGAGCAGGAATGGATTTTTCCGTGACATATAACCATGTGCAGGTAATAAATGCTGAACAAATGACGTTTTGCGATGGTGAATGACCAGCGATACTTGCTAAATGGTTGGCTTAATGGCTGCGAAGGTCATCTGTCATTAAGGTTATGGAGCATTAAAGAACACTACATGCTACGTAGACTGTAGTAATGGGGTGCTGAAGGATAAGGCGTGCTTGAACAATTCATGGCTCGGTTGAGGCATTAAAGATCACAGTTGTCATTAGCAGAGAAAGACTGGACCAAACCATGGTAATGGCTCGATCATACACCCTCGGCACTGATCTTTTATAGTGCACAAGGCTGCCAACCCAGAGTCAAAGAACATTAAATTAATGTGATGTAACATGGAATGAGCTGAACACATGTCAGCAACAGTTCTTATAAAAAGGCAGTGAAATACATCACGGTCGCTACAAATTATACAACAAGATTAAGTGTCTACAGTCACGCTGGCGGCTCTTTGAGGCTTCACTTTGGCACACAGGAGCTTGGAGCTATATGCTAACGACAGCATATTACAGTAACAGCCTCCCAATAACAATGTTGATGTCTATCAGATTTACCATTGATGTGTTAGCGAGAGAGTGGATACAGCGTTAGTTGCGGGGGCCCTTTCGTTCCTATTAATGGTAAATAGTAAAATGGCAAATGGACTCCGATTTATATAGCGCTTTTCCAGTCGACTGACCACTCAAAGCGCTTTGGGCGGCTGTGGCTCAGTGGGTAGAGCGGTTCGTCTAGTGATTAGAAGGTCACCAGTTCGTCTAGTGATTAGAAGGTCACCAGTTCGAATCCCGGCTCCCCCTAGTTGCATGTCGAAGTGTCCTTGAGCAAGATACTGAACCCCAAATTGCTCCTGATGAGCAGTTGGCGCCTTGCATGGCAGCCTCCGTCATCAGTGTATGAATGTGTGTGTGAATGGGTGAATGTGGCATGTGTTGTACAGCGCTTTGAGCTGTCGTTAGACTGGAAAAGCGCTATAAAAATGCAGACCATTTACCATTTACCATTTACAACACTTTTTCAACACAACACTTGATTCACCCATTCATACATACATTCATACACTGATGGCGGAGGCTGCCATGCAAGGTGCCACCTGCACATCAGGAGCAATTTGGGGTTCAGTATCTTGCTCAAGGACACACACAGACCAGGGGAATTGAACCAGCAACCTTCTGATGACTTTAAGTTGTTTAAAGTGGCACATGAAGTGAATAAGTTTGACTTCCTGGTATAAATGAACCCAAATCTTCTCGTAGCTTCTACATCGTTGGGCCTGTATGGGAGGTCTTCCTGCACGCTTGAGGTTTACTGTGTTTCCTATATTAGTTTACCATGTTAGCATGCTAATTAGATAGCTGATGAGAATGCCGTTAGTCTTGCAGGTATCTGGTCATTAACCAAATCTGGCCCGATGATGGATGACACGAGATGAAAAGTCAGGAGTTCATCAAATTATCTGCAAAATGTAATACAGTGTGTACCAAATGACACGGCAATCCATCCGATACTTGTCAGGATACTTCTCTCTGAACCACAAATGATAACCTTGAGAAAAAATTAATTAGGATCCGTCCTTTGGGAACCATGACTGTCTGTACAAAATTCCGTACCAATCCATCCATTAGTTATTGAGATAATCAATCTGCACCAAAGTGGTGGGCTGCCTGACATTAACATCCATAGAACCACAGAGCTGCTAGCCTGGCTGGGAGAGGCAGTGGGGATGTTTCAGTTAACAACCAGTTGGGGACGTGAAAATATATAATTTCCACAGCCTCTACCACCGAAGCTCACACAATATGTAATTCAAGACACACTTCAGTGGTCTTAAGCACACAAGCTTAAATGCTAAGCAACACTTAATCCCGTGGGCTAATTAAAGACAGAGATGGAGCACAGATTGCATCTGCTAAATGCTCTAAAATATCACATTTGCTAACCTATCATCACGCTTGGCACTTATCCTCTGATTTGCCGTAGTAATAACGCTCTCTAGGATCAAAGCATCCAGGTGGAATATTATTATGAAGGCGATGATAAGATGGTTGAGTCATGCTGTTATGAAAGGTATCCGTTGGATGTATGGGTGCTTGAGCAAATCGCTGACCTCACCGCGGGCGAGCCGGGGAGGCATCCAATTGCCTGAGGGAGTCATTTGGTGCTGGTTAATGACGACAGCGCCGTCATGCTACACTGGTTAGCTGGTGGGTGCTTCTGGAAGTGTGGGTGTCTGTTCTGGTGTTTGGGACACTGCACCACACTGCGGCTCAGTGGAGAACACACGCACGCACGCACGCACGCACGCACGCACGCACGCACGCACACACACACGCACACACGCACACACACACACACACACACACACACACACACACACACACACAGGAGGGTGGGACAGATCAAGGGCAGGGCCTAAAGTAACAGGAAGTATGGTGGACGCACACACGCACAGACACAAAGACACACGCACTTATAGAGATGCACATACGTACACAAGGCGACGCAGACACACACCTTCCTTCCAGCCAGCACCTCATCTGGGTGATGGCTATTTCAGGCGAGAACACAGCATTAGGACGCACATCGCCTCTAGCTCTTCCCCTTTCTCCTCTCCCCCTTGCCTCCCCCTGCTCCCTCCTTCCCCCTGGCCTTCCTCGTCGCCGCTCCTCTCTCTCCTATGCATCAACACTACACATCTCATCGCCTCCAACCTGTTTTCAATCTCGATAATTTCTTCTGACCCTCTCGGCGTCCCCTCCGTGTGTCTTCTCCTCCCCGCACACTGGCACGGGAGTCTCGCTCGGCAGACAAGGTTACAGTTAGTTAAGACTGGGCAGCGGTCAGGCCACGGTCGAACTGCAGGACTTTAAACAGATTTAAACTACGACCAGAGAGCATGTGCCAAGATGGATGGCAGTAATCACAGAGAGGGTGAGAGAGACGCGGTGGTGTGGGGAGGCTGAGGAGGAGGAGGAGGAGGAAAAAAAGGGGAGAGGACAAGAAATAAGAAAAAGGGTGTGAGAGAAGCCTCGCTGGGAGAGGTGTGACCGAGAGTGATGAGAGAGAGGAATGGACTCTGAAAATATGTGTCAGTGTGTGCATGTCTGCCAGCGCAACAACAAACACACTACCATCTATCTCAGGAGAAACCAGAAAACGGTCAGACTTGCCCTCAAACTACGATTACCAGACCGGTTCTGTGTGTGCGCCAGCTGCTGCTGCTCCCCAAGTTTGGCTCATGGACACACCACAACATGATTCTTTAAAGGTCTTACGGTGGGGCTATTTACCCAAAGGAAGATAGGATCTTTAAATCTTCCGCAGTTTAAACACGAGTTTACATAATCCGTTTTTTTAATTCGTGCCTGTTAGTTCCGAGGATAAAATCTTCTCACAAGGACGGACCCACAGAGAAAAACCATGCAAGGAGGGGAAAATGCTGATATTCACTTCTTTGAGACTATTTTTAGGGGTTGGCCTCGGCCTGTAAATAGGTTTGGGGTATTATCAACAACATTCAGGTTGAGTGAGTTTGATATTTTGCATAGTAAAAGAACAGCTTACTTCAGCTCAGATCCGTATTATTTTTCCTCTATAATATTAAATATTCTCAATACTCACAAACTCTAATACTCTTGTTTAAAGGGTAACTAATTAAGAAATTCAAGTGTATTTAAGGTCTGAGTGATTCTAAAGCATATGTGAAAAAAGTAGTTTAAAGACTCTAGTGGCACATTTTGTGGGTAATGTCAGCAAGAGGCACTCCACTAGTCCAGCATTGCACTCCTATAACATTGTTGGACAAATCAACCAATCTTAACCTAGGTTTTAGTTAAACCTGATGCCTACATTAACCACAATGCAACTTAGCGACTGGGTGAGATCACTGGAGGCAGTTCCTCAGATGACATGCAGCTTCCTCAAAGGCTTTAAACGACTCTTTTTCATGTTATGCAGTATTACTCACCAGGACCTGTGAGCACACTTTAATGTGTAAAATTGGTGGAATTACCCTTTAAGGCGGAATCAATATGATGACAGTGACCAAAAAGATCACCAACCATTCTCCATCCTGCCCCCTCTTGATAAGAACAGAACATCTCGGCCCTCACAGGGGAATAAGGTTTGCTTGAAGCTGGGAAGGTCCCGCAAATAAAAACAAAGTAAAACTGTCTTATATTACATTATACATGTTATGTTATGAGGACAGCTTGTTTATTCTGCTCATTCGTTCATGACTGATGTTTTGTGCACCTTTAATGTAAGACTCAGAGTCAGGAGAAGCAGCAGAATAAATTACATATATATTTAAGGGCCTTTTAACAATGTTTTGCCAAAGTATTAAAAAACCTGGTATCACTTTCTAATAATCTTTGTGTTGCAACTATTGGCTTTATCAATTGTAAATACATCATTTAGTAATGCTTTAACGATCAGGTACAAGCCTTTAATAACAACACGTTTGGGGTTGCCAGTTGGTGTAAAATCCCCTAATCTTTTCAATTTAGTTAATAATGCAGTGAAAATGAAAATGTGGGTAAACCGTGAATAAATACTGTGCTTGTGTGTTCCACATTTCCTAAAAAGCCTTTAGGTGTCTAGTTTTACATAATAATACGTCTGAATGAATAGATTTTGTCTAAGATTAGGCAAATTTCAGATTTCAGATTTTCTATTAGGTCATTGGCTCCTCAGAGATTATTCCCTGATATATCAAAGAACCAATAGGACACAGTGTCCCACTGGAAGCACATTTTCCACAACCTGACTGCCTTAAAGTTGTTCTTATTAATGACTTAAAGGAGTATCCGATCATTTGTAACCATCAATAAAGCCATTAGTTATAGCTTACAAACTCGTTATAAAGAATTCTTAATTAAAAAGTGGTAACGACAATCGACAGAGTCTCACAGCTGACCCTTGATCCGATCAGTAATTGAGCTTGGCTAACCTAGCAAGCGGCACACAGACACTTTGTGAGGGAGATATCAGTATTCTGGGTATAAGGGCGAATTCCTCCAAACTGATTTATATATATGCAGACCAAAGGGAAAAATGGGAAGGTCAGGGTTTAGGTATTCATGTCATGGGAGAAGGTCCATTAAAGTTTGGTGATACTCACTGAATATGTATCACCCACCGACTGTAAATGTGAATGTAAGTCAATGTGCATTACACACACATCATTATCCTGCAGAATCCTCTCCTCTGGGGGAGAGACGCGTCAAAGCTCCCCTCTGGGCTGGAGGTCCAACCCCTCTGGGCCCCAAGTTGAAGGAAATAAAACTGTGTTCACCTGTACCTTCTGCGCCCGCCGCTTGTCTGCTCTCTGGTTCTGGTGATAGATGCGGCTAAAGTTGGACACGATGACAGGGACAGGCAGGGCAATTACCAGCACCCCACTCAGAGAGCAGATTGAGCCGAAGATCTTCCCTGCAATCGTCTTAGGAACCATGTCTCCGTACCTGAGAGAGGTGACAGGGAGAGAGAGAGAGAGAGAGCAAATTGAGTGAAACGTCTTATAATACATTTAATAAAATCTGTCGGTGGTAGCTCAAACTTCTCGACACGCACAGCCGACAGGAGGTCATTCATATCACGCAAGCAGAGACACACATTCAACACACTGTCAACCGGTTCGGCTCGCTGCCGATTCATTTCTCTTGTACATCGCTTTCTTCATTCTTTTTAGGATTCTCTGCACTGCGTGTGTCAATCCCCACCTGAATAGAGCTTGACCTGCTGACTCCATCCCAGCCCAAGGGAGAAAGAGAGAGGCTCTGACCAAACCTCCTCTGCCACTGAGTGGCACGCTAAAGTCCACTGACTCATTCACAGAGAGCAGATACTATTAACCTTTACAGAGGAGAAAGGAAGACACGTGAATGCCAGAGACATTTCCCAAAAGTCGTTTAGCCCAATTCAATCTGAAATATTTGCAAGTCAAAAGCAATCTCATCTGGAGTTCAAAGGCAGACAACACAATTACAATAACTACATTAAATCCCCTCCTTTCCTTTTTTTCCAAATGAAGAAGCCACAAGCTGCAAGAATCAACAGTGGAAGGAAAAAAGAAGACGGAGGCGAAGAAATTCAAAAGCTAAAAGAGCACGACTTATGCTGGAAAAGCAACCTTTATTTCTAATGGTGTTCATTTCTTATTCATGAGTTAAAAGTGCAGGTAATTTGTTCTTGTTCCCAGATAAACAAGAAGTTCTACTGAAGTTTATTGGAACTGACTCCAAGTCTGGCTGCAAATAAACCTGAAACAAAAAGCCTTTCAGCATCCAGCATTGTACATGTACGTACTTACGTTCAGACTGATTGTGGAAGAGATTTCTGTGTCCGTTAGGTAACATTTTGTGCTCGTAGTGAGTTACATAAACCTGTAATTCACAATCAAAAAGGATCTAACCCCAGGTATTCATATAATTCAATTCATCAAATGAAAAACAGCCTCATTACAGCCACTGCAAGAATCAGGGCGCAGCTTTTTAGTGGTAAGTTATCGGAGTCACTCCTTGTTAGGTTTTCCATCTCTACAATAGATTTCTACAGAGATTTCCTCAAAACATGCCAATCTCAAGCTGCACAATTACTACGAAGCACATGTGCAAGTCATGTTGATTCTCCTGAGGAAACAGACAAATGAGATAATGACTGGGGGAGACACTCGTCTGTGAACACATCCTTCGCAAGAGAGAAACTAAATGTTGCAAGGGAATATGTCTCTTCTCCGACTCGTCACACTCGTCGCGAACGCAATGTGACATGTCAGAAACAGTGGAAAATGAGAGATGTAGCGGTGTCACTGAGCTGTAGTGTAAATTACAGAGAGGTTATGATGCCCTTGTGCACTAATGGAAAAACCCACACACACACACACACACACACACACACACACACACACACACACACACACACACACACACACACACTACTATCTATCTAGGAAAGGGACTCTTAATGGCAAATACTGACTCGTGCATGTACCCGTATCGTTGGGGTAAAGTACATTTACGCAATTTCTGTCAAGTACATCAGTACAAATCTTACAGTTGTACTGGTGTACTTGTACAGCAGCCACAGCAGTAATAACAGCTTTACTAATTGAGATATGAATGAAGGAATCATCACTCCATGAAGGTTATGATGTCCAGTTTATGCTGAAGTTGTTTTAGACAGCAGTTGTTTCGAGGAGGGATGTAGTTTGTGGTGCTGTTGAATTGTATTATACAATGAGAGATGTTTATTCAGTGTAAATCACTTCACAAACATGTTTCAGTTCAATGCAATACAACTCTATAGCACTACAGACCACATCCTCTAAAATGTAATACATTTGATAATTTACAAAAAGGACCAAAAGGAAGGTTTAAAAAAGATAGAGGCGAGCTTCATTAACAAAGCTGAAATCAAAATGTGGGCAATAAAAAGGGAGGCACAAAACCAGGCTAAAGAGAATCTAAGAAAAAACTACAGAGAAATACAAAAAAACTAGGAACAACAATAGCCACGGGGAAGAGAAGCAGGAACACTGAGGAGACACGAGGAACAAGAGTAGGACCGGAGAACAGACGCAGGAAACGCAGACAAACCGAAAAAGACTGAAGGAAAAACACAGGTGACCCAGGTAGAGGGAGCTTAATGGCTAAACCAAAAACCCAAACCTTACTGTCAAGGCTTGTTTAAACAAAACAGGACATTATAACCTTCATAAAGTTAGGCTACATTAGTTTTAGCTACGTGAACCTTATTAACTTGTTTCTGAGTGCGTGTAGACCAAAAGGAGACTCAATGTACTGTCTCCTGATGGTCTTTCATTACCATATTGCAGATGTATCCATGTGTTGTAAGCATCCATGTGAAAATGTGTCCAACAACATGTGGCATAGGTCCCCTGACACATCTGCAATGTATATTAGAGGCCCCTGGAGGCTCGGCAAGACACAGACCTAGTCAATCTAGGTAGCTAGGATCGCCTGCAACTGGCTGCACACACACCAGTCTGAACAAAACATAAAAAAACCCCCAAAAAATTAAAAACAGAAGTGCTTGACTCCAGCTGCATTACTCTGTTTACTGTTTGAGCCGCATGCTTCACAGCAACCTGAGGAAATGAGGTGAGGCCGTTGGCGTAGCAATGACATTAAACAGCGCGAGGAGCCCTATCAATATTTTAAAAAGTTCTTTCAAGTCTTGCAGATATCCAATAACATGTTTCTTAATAGCACTCATCAGATTCATTCACTTTGACGGATCACAGAGAATAACGCTGGTTGTTATTCGAGGACTCTGCAAAACAGGACCCCAGAGGCTCGCAATAAATGAACAATAATCTGCTTAAGAAGTTGTGCTCGTGATAGTCACTTCATAATCTAATGAAGCACTTCTGTCACAGTTGGTTGGAGATGGTAAAAAACACAGGGCGGTGACATAGAGAAATACACACACTTGAACCACAAACACACACAAAGCACCGTGCAGTTCATTTCGGGGAGGAAGATGAAACCTCGGTCTCATTAGTTACTGATTCCCGCAAAAAAACAAGTCCAATATGAAGCCATTTAAGAGGAGGGCAGTTTTTTCGCATCAGCAAAGCTAAGCGCTGCCCACACACAGCGAACCGCTGGTCCGCAGCCATAACTGAGAGTATACTTACAGGGAACATTCATCGTCCCTTCCAAGAACTTTAATGGCCTTTCTACCCAAATTAGGCAATAACAATCCCATCAGTGGTACAGAGGCCCTATCACTACAAAACATTTCATCTCCTCCCCTCTTCAGAAGATGTTTCCATTAGGAGGGATGAAAAGCTAATCATATTCATCTGCAAGCCTTCTTTAATGGGATCCTATCAGATTGCCAGATAGAGGCCCTTCTCTGCTAATACTACAGTCAATTTGCCGCTCCCATTTAGTCGAGCTAGCCCGTCTCTGATGATACCATCTCTGCACCATTATACATGGCACAGAGATAAAGCTGTGCTTGCTCACATTAAAGACAGAGAAAGCTGTAATAAGTGGTGTGAGGGTGTGCGTGTGTGTGTGTGTGTGCGCGCGCGTGTGTGTGATAAGCGAGGTTAGGCGTAATTTCTTCCCTTCCTGTCTGGATGAATGCTGAGGCCATTCCTGACGCTGCAAGACTTCATTGAAACTGGGGATGGACGTGGCGGTAAATGTCTCAGAGAGGCAGAAGATGGATAAGCAGAGAAACTATAGTGGAGGGAGAGATATTTTCTCACTGCACCCAGGTTTTTTTTCTCCCCATCAGTCCCCCTTGATCCTTCTCCTACCACATTCACACATGTGCACGAACACACACAAATATGAGTTTGCTGTGTGTTCTGAGGATTTTAGATCACGATGGATCATTAAGGTTTACACGGCCTCCCTTTCAGGCGAATCGTTAAGAACGTGGTCTTCAATGTCCTCTACTTCGGTTACTAAACGTCACATAATCTTATTGACTGGCAGACCTGCACTATGTGAACAAACCAATGGAGTCATGTAGAGAAATAGATGGCTATGCTAACTGGATGAATGGCTTCATGTGACTCATGTAAGATGGGTGATGTATTGTAGCTAGCAGCATAAGGAGCTTCTGCCAATTACCGCCCCCCCAATCGCCCCCTCCTGGTGTATGCCTGGTGTGGAATAATTGGCTGTGGCTTGAGGTTGGACCAGTGTCATGTTATCGGAAGGTCGCAGGTTGGATTCCCCTGGTCTGCATGTTGAAGTGTCCTTGAGCAATATACTCAACCTCAAACTGCTCCTGATGTGCTGGTTCGGCATCTTGCATGGCAGCCACCGCCATCAGTGTATGAATGTATGTATGAATTACTGTAAGTCGCTTTGGAAAAAAGCGTCTGCACAGTGCTGTAAATGTAAATAAATGTCCGAACATTTTTAGCAAATATTACAATGCACAGTGCATTTAAACTTTTGACCTTTTGGATATCAAATGTCCCATCTTCATCATTTTATTCTATTAGACGTTGGTGTAAAATGTTACTGTAATTATCGTATGAATTCTTGAGTTAAGGCCAAAAATATTTTCTGCCACTTTGACCTCTGACCAGCAAATTCAAATAACTCCATCCGTACCACATTTGAAGAATACAGGATTCACAATAATAGGACACAGCTATGGACGACCTGAAATCTTAGCCATAGCTCAAACAGGAAGACCATCTCCGTACGCCCTCAAAGTCACAAGCACATTCTCATGCCTTCCCTCATCTCCTCCAGCTCATTCTCCCCTCCAACCAATCACGACCTGTCACGTTGTCCTTTACTAACCAATCAATTGTAAGCTGTCAACCATTCTCTCTCTGTCATACACCATCTCCATTTCATCACCTCAACTGTGGATGCCCAGCCACCTCCAGTGAACCCTCCAATCGGGAGTTGTCAAAGTTTTACCCCCATCAAGCACCATTCTTCATCACCATTACCAGTGTCTAGGCTCTGAGGGTAAGTCTCCTTCATTCTTGGAACACCCAATACGTCAGTCTGCTTCCCATGGTGACATACTTTCTGCCGAGGTGCCAAAGTTTATTCCTTCTGTTCACAATAAAAAATGCATTTTGCTTCATCCTAACACGTGTTTTGTTTGTCTTAAAAAACAGAATAGAAAACTGATTTTGGAGCGTTAAAGCATGTAAACCTATTCTAGTAGCAACCCAAAATAAAACTATGGACCTGAAAATGAGCATAATATGTCTCCTTAATGTCGCAAATGTAGAAAATTCAAAATTTAGAAAAAAGATTGCAATGTAGAACATGAATTGTGACTGTGATTTAATAGATTGTGATATTATTTCTTTGGCCAGATAATTCACCCAAACATTAACAATATATTATTTCCACATCCTTACATACAAAAAATACAAGGTCAATGCACACACACACACACACACACACACACACACACACACACACACACACACACACGGACACAAACACACTGGTCAGGTGGGAAGCAGGTCAGTCCTCGGTCAGGGCTGTCACAGGCCATCACCTGGGGGCCTGGTCCTGCACGTTGTATTAATGAAGTCTATGAGGGGTTATTGAGTGGGACTGAGTGTTCCTGTGAAGGTATGTGTGATGGATGGGCTTATCAGAGATTGTCTGACGGCTGACAGACACACACATTTGTGATGATGGGAGGTCATGTCGTGTCAGGTCGGGACGGCACAACTCATCCCTTTAAATACCTGCTGAGGAACCAAGCCAGCATACAAGCAGAATGTAAATCAAGAAATGGCACACATAAACATTATTGAGGTAAAAGATCAAATATTTGATTCTTCTTGTCATTTTATTGTACGGGTTCACTTAAGACCATCTGCACAATAAGCTTGTGCTGAACTGATTTGAGCTGAGTCACAAAACAGATATTTATTGCTGGAATTTGTTTTCACTTTGTGGGTCATAAACCGCTTTTATGCATGCGCTGGAAGATCATAATGACATTTTTATTGATGTTCAGGATAAGACGAGTCTGTTAAAAAAAAAGAGGGAGGGGGAGAGTGGCAGGACAAAAACGTATGACGTGTTGAGGGTTGGATTTCCATTTACAGACCAAATCCCATGTGATTCCTCTGCAATTTTCCTCAGTTCCCTTCAGACATAGGTTAAGTGATTCTGTTCGGAACACAAGCCCTTGCGGGTGGATTGACCCGCCGGAGGACTGAAATCACTAATAGGAGGAAGCAGTGCTTTCAGTGTTAGTGGGCGGGATTGTGTGTTTAAGGATTTTAACGTTTAGTTTGCATTTGTATGTGTTGACTGAGCAAGTGAGGTTCATACGTTTAAAAACATCATTATAGAGTTGTCATATTGAGGGAAAAAGAAAAGAATATACAACAAAAATATATATATTTTTTTACATCTAGGGATCATAGGTTTATCAAAAACCATTTTGAATAAGGAGCTGCCAATGTTTTGCTGAGGAAACTGCATCTCTTCAGCACCACGGACAGCTACAAAAGCTCCCATCTATAGCACCGGCTCACACACAACAAACCTACATGTCGGCACCACAGTCTTCAATTCCATGTAGATTATTGAAGTTACCAGCCTATTGCCCTGTAGGCTAGAGGCAAGTGTTTTATTAAAATAAAAAATGGGCTGGTCAAAACTCATATATGCTAGCATTTGTGGCCCTTAAAGTCCTGAAAACATTTTTTTTCCTATTAGCTTCCTACTATGAGTGACACGAACCGACACATACACACTATTTTCTATAAAAGTTACACCAGCTTTAGTTAGCTATTTGAAGACTGAGATTTTTATGCTGCTTTTGTCACTTTGTGTTTGAAGCGGGAGGGGGGTCCTTGTTGGAAAAGGTGTTATCACATAATTGCTTGCACCAATAAGGATTTAAAGAGTATCCAAAGCATATACATATGTTGAGAAGTCACACTGTTGTCCAAAAATATTTGGACAACAGTGTGACTTATCAACATTGTCAGGAAAGGAAAACGCACAGGAAAAATAGGCTTTGAATACTCTTTAAATCCTTAATGGATTTAAATTTTGTGCTCAAACTATGGTATGACTGAAGCAGCATCTTGAAGTGATGAGTCATCCTCCAAGCTTGCGCAGGCACTGTGAAGAACGTTGCTCTTGCTAGAACGGTAGTTTGGTTTCGACTGTAATAGATTACGTCTGACTATTAACCACACATACCCACACCTGGTTTGGGAAGAATGTTAACCGTTAAACACGAAGAAACACTGGCTGGAGTGCAGCAATAAATCAGTATCCGATGAGAGTTTGTGAGGTTTTTTGGTTCACAACGAAATCTGATTAAACAGAGATTTTAAATGTTAAATCTTACGATATGTTTGCTTGCTTTTTCACTTTGATGTAGCTTATCTAACGTTACAGAGAATTATTTATGATTCGTAGCCACGTTTTCAGGGGCGTTCAACTCAAACAAGGCAGCAAAACCTTGTCGAAAGTCCAGAATATCAACGTATGCCGTATGCAAAGACAACTACAACAACTCGCTTTGTTAATCTTATCTTTAAACTTGCTTGACATTTGTGATTAAGAAAACAGAATTTGCTCTGGAAAATGAGAGTCCAATTTACAAAACATTATATAGTTTCTATCTAATCAGTTCTAATAATATCATTATCATAGGACCTCACCAGAAGTTAATAACAATAATAAAGAATAATCACTCAACAGCAGCAAAACCAATACAATCAATGCTGCTCCACACTTCAGAAATATGATATTCAATATAAACATAATGCATTTCAACTTCCAGTAAACCATCAAATGTCACTGTATTGATTAACCATATAGGCAGTGTTAGGTATTTTCAGTGTATTTATCAATTGATTACACAGCTGAGTTCCACTATGAAACATAAAAGTGTTACAGCAGCGGCCATAAATGATGATGCCTCATAAAGATATCGATAAGTAGTAGTGGGGCTCCATTTTCTTCGGGCACCCTGTCACAGGCCAATGAAGCTTAGCTCTTTTGGGTTCAGCAGAGTGAAAGATTGTCTCTCCAGGCCTCTAACCCTCAACCATCCATCCATCTGTACTCTCATCTGGCATTTCATGGCCACTCACTCAGATGGAAGTAACTCTGATGACACATGGCTCTTCAGGGATGGGACAACCATCTATAATCTACCCCCACAAATGTCACTGCGGGGAAGAAAGAAATAAGGAGGTGGAGGAACAACAGGTAGGGAGACGGACGGAGAATACGAGGAAGAGTGCAGGGGAAAGATAACACAAGAGAAGAGCTGAGAGCAGAGAGATGAGTCGACAGAAACAGATCCGGATTCAGATAGTGTCAATGCTAATTTGCAGCAAGGTCGGATATGTTTAGTTAAATGTGCCTCAGACGATGTCTTAATATGGATTAAATCAGATACAATGGAGCTATAATAATCTCAGCACTCCCTTAAGACGGCTCAACACAGACATGAACCTTGATTGTGATCCTGATTTTGCGAGGCTCGACTAAGACTTTATGCGGAGAACAGATTGCTTGACAAGTGTTCTTATTAAGAGAGTCAAGAAGGTTGAAAAACAGTTATTCTGTCAGACTGTCTCATTTGGAGAGCGCTGCTTTATGATCCTTGGCAGAAAAAGGAGGCTTCGAGCAGTGCAGTTGTTCTGAAATGCCACATCACAGGGGGAGTTATTTTTCAGGAAAACAACGAGTGAGCCTCTGAATAGTTGACAAATAAAGGCATTTTTTTGGACTCCCACTGTCACCTCTTAAGAGTGCACATGAGGTCAAAAAAACAGAATGACTTATACACATTACCAATCATTATTGATTTTACGCTTTCGGCCGCACAAGACGTGCTGATTAGGACCGAGGTTCATCATTCACTGCAACACAATATGCAGTTCAGACGGTGCATAGTGTGCTTCTGTAAAGCTGCTTGGTCCAAAACATTCCCGACTGCAAATGGCTGCACAAAACACCCCTGCCTCGCACCAATCAAACCACCCATTCACAAGCCAAGGCCAAAGAAATAAACACAATAAAAGTCATTAATGTTGTTTTCACATCAAGAATGTCACAGTGTATTTCACAGTATACAGCCCCTATGTGAATAAGTGCTCTTTGAATGGCATGTTAACAACCCTAACAAAAAACTCTCACAATAAATATGCGTGTCGTGAAAGGTGGGAACAATGCCAATGGCATGCTGGAATCTGAAAGTTGATCTGCGAGCTGCTCCTCCAATACATTTACTGTCATTCACCTACATGAAACGCTGTCATTATACAGCTGAAGTTATCTATTGTGTTCATACTGGAGGTGGGTCACCAGAGCCTGGGAGATATTGTGTGGATGGAACGAACCATTGTGTCGCCGTAATATTAAGGATTTACTCCTGCAATCACCAAATGAATGTCACCATATTATAAAAGTGCTGTGGCAGCATTTGAGCGCCAAATCCATCATATGAGGGACATTTCACATGTGGGAGACGACAAAACTGCTGCTGTAATGTCTGCATCGCCATGTATGAATCAGGTATGTGCATAAGTTGCAACTGGAACCAAAGGTGCTTTTATTCGTGCTATTACTGTTTCATGCTGGAGGACCGTTGTGTTTCATTCACTAGAGAATCCAAGATATAACCCCCTATGCCCGACAGTAATAGGATTACTGGAACAAAATGTCACTTTAGCTGGATTGCCCTTTTGCATCAGAATAATCAATTTCTTCACATGCACGCTACATGCCGACAGTGGGCGTTTTCTTTTTCTTTCACACACAAAAGCAGCCGACGGCAACATCGAGTTTCTCGGCCTTCCAGGGTGCAGTGAGAGGCGGACATAAAGTATACAGGCCATTTCCCTAATTTACATTTATCAAGTGATAAGAGGGGGAGTGGCAGAAAGAAACACAAAGATAAGATGATAAAGGGAGGGGCATTACTCTCACACCGCACTGCACAAAGAGGAAAGGTCTTTACCATCACTGACTTCACAAGCAATCTTACAGTGAATCACGCCGAGGGATCGCCACCATTTCTCTGAAACACACAGTCAGTTTGCTACATTTTCACTTAGGATCAATCCCAGTACACCCCATGCCCCTTACCACATAGCCCTACTCCTCTGTTTTCAGATTCACACCGAGGGACATGGTGTGGGCAAAGTGTGAGGGCTAAAAGGCCCTGCAAACCACAATTCAAACAAAACAAGCTTAGAACATTTGCCACTAGCTTGCTGATGTCTTTGAAGCTAACAATCCAGCTTGATAATGGTATAAACGTTACATTGTCATTGCTGATTTGTGCATGGCAGTCCCAGATTTTGACATATTTCAATGTTGCATCCCCTGCTTGGCATATGATGCCCAACATTTGGTACTAGTCTTAGAATATCAGTGCAGACAGGTAGGGTAAGAACACTTTGCTAATGTTTGCCTATTATCTGGCCTTTAACAGGGCTTTATAGACTGTGTTTTTTTTACATTTGTGTGTATGTGTGTGTGTGAGACAGCGAATGAGGTGTGAGCATCCATGCTTTTCTATCTCCACCAGATAAATGGCAAATGGCATTGTGATAACACCAAGATCACCATGGTAACCCAAAAGAAATCACCAGAGTTAAGGACAGCATATTGGAAATGTCCAGTTGTTACTGTTTACACCATTGAAGATTACATGTATGATGTATGAGGGTCTTGAAGGGTTGTCACATTTCATAGGGGTGGATTTTAAACACTTGTTACTCTCATCTGAGGGGCAAGGGGCCATTTGAAAATTAGGTGTTGGGGTAAAAATTGGAAAGCGGGATTGAGCCTTGACAGACTGCCTTTCACAGCTTTTTGTGCTTTATGTTTTCTGATTGACTTTTTTCAAAGAAGAACACATGGTTTTGACTGTTCAGGGGGGCTTTGCATTTTTTTAAGTAACTCTCTAGCTCCAGGGCAATGTTACCATCACCGTGCTTATATAATATTATGAGCTTTGGCCATTACAAGGCAATGGCTTCACTCAGTTGTTGGATATAGTGCAGGTTTCACCCTGAGGTGGACAAAACTCCTGCCAACACAGAGCTTCTTTATCTAATTACCTCAGACATGAACAGACACGGAACAACATTTTAAACTTTGGCCAGCGGTCATGGTACCAGCAGAATAGTTCACCACAAGCATTGTGGTCATTCTTGAAAAAAATAATAGAACACTGTAGACTTTCCAATGTAAAATTTTGCATGGTTCCCAGCCTTGGTGCTGTGTGTTATCCTCCAGTGACAGCATGGTGTGTTGCGAATAGTCCCTTCATAATTTATCATTACATTAGCTCTCCATAGTGTTTGTCTTATAGGTTTTTCTGCAAGCTACAGTTAGAAAACAGTAGCTTGCAGAGAAAGCTATATGAATCCAGATTCAGAGTGGGGCCAACTAATGATTTTTTCATTATTATTATTTTTTATTATTATTATTATTATTATTATTATTATTATTATTATTATTATTATTATTATTATTATTATCATCATCATCATCATCATCATCATCATCATCATCATCATCATCATCATTATTATTATTATTATTATTATTATTATTATTATTATTATTATCATCATTATTAATATCATAATTTACTATTGATAAAACATTTCAAAATGCTCAACAGTCCAAAAACACAAACTCTCTTTATTTTCTATCATAAATGGCTAAAAAGAGCAGCAAATGTTTCATTTCAGAGGCTGGAACTCACAAATGTTTGACATTTTTGCTGGCGAATTGACGATCCATCGACTATCAAAATGGTTTGCAATTAATTTTCTTTTCATCAACTAATCGTTGCTTGTCTAACTGAGAGGAATCAACATGAGGACGGGCCGATCAAAACCAATGCTTAATATGCACATCAAATGACCCCTCAAGCTAGTTTAGCTTCTTCTAACTTGTCCGTTGGAGAACATTTTAAAAACATGTTCCAAAAAGAGACATTAAAGGTGCTTTAATCAAACAAAGGCTCACATAACTACTTGCTACTATGTGCAAGGGGTCGCCGGCAGTGATGAACCCACAAAGAATCATTGCCTTTGAGTAAAACAGAGCGCGTGGGTGTCTTTCAGCTCATTTGATTTTGGATTTGGAATTGATTCTTTTCTAGTTCACTCACCGTACCTAGCAGCTGTTTTCAGTGGAAAACTGAATAAAGTCACTGTATACTACCTAACAGCTAGCTGTTAACAACAAGCTGTAGTGAATATTTGGTACCCAAGGAGTCACATATTTTTTTAAGGGTAAGTAGAGACCAAAAACTGATCTAAAAGGAGAGTGAGTATAGGACTTATATTCATCGGATGTTCAGAGACGTAACTCTAAATTGTTGCTCATACTGCTGGTATTAGCTGGAAGCATAAATATGCAACACGTTTGGCATAGAGACATTTTCAGCTTGTTTCTTCTGTACTGTGATAATGCTTTAAAGATAGCTTTACATTGGACTTTGGAAATACTGCAACCTGTTGTAATCACGTCCTCGCTCCAACAGTTCTCCCATCCAGCGCCACCCCACTGCTCAAATGGTAGCATTCCGTGCTTCAGCAACTAATGCGATGTGAGTAAAAAACCCAAATTCAAGCCTCTGAACATTTCTACAGAAAGCTCTGTGTGATGTTACAGATGTCGTTTCATAGAGAAGCCCCATTAAGCAGCGTGAGCACACTTACTTGCCAGGAAGCCAGTGAATAATAGCCAGGGACCCTGCTACAAGCTTTGCTCATTTTAGCGTATGTGTCTTTCTTTGTAATTAGCGATTACCAGACTGCTATCAACAGAATGCTTCAGTGAATCCACTTCCAAGAGTAACCAGGAAGTGCAAACACAATTACCACAGGGGAGAGGGAGCATAACAACATTTAAATATGAATTACGTCTGAGATATGACGAGATCCCCGAAGCTTGCTTTACGGACGGCCTGCGTTCTGTCTAATTCACAGAAAACAGTGGCGCCATTAACGCATTTTGTGCATCTGCCTGTATGCACGTCTACGTTCATATGCTAATTTTTAATGCATGACAGTTTGGTTGTGCACACACTCCTAATAATAGGCATATATCTACAAGAGCTGAAATACTTTCAAGCCTCTGCGGGTTGATATGAGTGGATGTATGGATAAAACCAGTAATGGCTGTTGGTAATTGAAACAGGATTCCATTTATCTCTGTGTGCTCAGGTACATTGAGCAGTGTGTCGGTGTGGCAGAGACGAGGGAGGCAGAGAGGTTGAGGAGCTTGGGCACAATAACCTTGATATGTGGTTCAATTATGCTGCTAATGAGAACAAACTGTACTCAGTTTGAAACATGAATCTCTGGAGAAATGTTTGAATTTCGGCAGATTGATCTCTTCCGTTGGATGCGAGACAACAACAAAATATATTGCAGGCATGTACGTGGAAAGTGCTTCACTTGGGGAATGAAAGTTACAGACGGAGGCGAGGCGACTACAACCTGCACGACTCGAGTTTTATGTCTCCAACAGCGTGTGACATTATAGTCTGCAGTGTAAGGGACGAGGTGGGGAGGGAACACAAAGGAATGAGACAGCAGTTATAATGTCAGCCGCACAATTAAAGCTCAAACAATAAATTGGATTCTAGACTATGACAGATATATCAAGACGGTTGGCAGGCAATCAAAATAAAATTGCAGGACAAACATTATACGTTTTACAGCAATATCAGTGCGTTAGCTGGCCGTTCCGCGCTGAAACATGTGAACAAGCGCGCCATTGAGTTTTGTCCAGACATTCATGTTCCCCAGAGGATGAATCCTACGGACTTGGACTCCGGTCAAGACTGTTTTATCAATGACACATTGTACTTCTCCATTTTTGTATGCCTGCATCCAAGGACACAACAAATGTAGACAGATTGCGAGAGAGCAAGACTCTGAACCAGAAATGGCTGCCATTTTGTTTCTGTACTCTGAAAGCAGAGGCTGGAAAAACTTAGATCAAACAGTAAAACAAGGTGGTTCTGATCAAATAGGAACCACCATCCTGTTCATCGTACATTTCTCCCATAAAATGCTGTTTGTTTTAAAATGTTTAGTGTACAATATTGTTTGTTACCTGTGCAGTTTCCTGGTTCAGAATGGACAAAAAAGATTTTAAGCTTATTTTCCCAACTCTATACTGGCTATTTATAGCTGTGGGGATTTATCTATCCCAACAAATTCAATGCTGGTCACTGTTCTCTGCTGTCTGCAGGTCCACATATATACCATACACCATATCCAAAATAGAAAATGCCAGCATTGTCAAGTGTTTTTCATTATCAAATCTATTCTATACCTCTTTCATCTGATTCCTTTTTATGTTCCCCAGTTCACTCCAGCACCTTTAATGTCCTCCCTGTCGCCGACCCCTGCTGGAACTGATGTTCAAAGAGGAAAAAAATGAGGCTGTGCGGATAGATAAGACTGGAGCTGAGAGTGGAGAGAAAAGAGAGAGGTCAGAGTCTCTCCCCAGAGTTCAGGGGTCATCTCCACTCTCCACGCTCATAACAGCAAGGTGACCGGCTGGCTGATCCCAGCACAGGGATCAAAGACAAACAGGAACAGACACTGGAGATAAAAAAAAAATAAAAACGCAATAAAGGAAGGAGAGGAGAGGGAAATGCAAATGTGGAAAAAGAGACTGTAGTGAGGAGGAAACAAAAGGGACGGGGCACTGCTGTGGGATTCGAAGGTGATCCCGGCACAGACGGACACCGAATGAAGGTGGAGGGAAGATAAATTGATAGAAAAAGGGGGGAGAGAAAGAGAAGCACATTTCAGGACGTCAGATCCACTCTGCCTCTCATTCAGGTCACAGTGATTGCATTTGTTGAACTCGGCCAGACCATTTCCTCATGGCTGGATGTGTGCGTTTGTGTACTTTAGGCCTGTGAATGCACGTTTGTACACTTCTGTGTGAGCGTGTGCGTCTGCTTTCCCCACATTTAGTTACCGTCGCCTTGTGCGATTATTTTTTCCTACTTTTGCTCCACCGGCTCGGGTCTCTGCAGTGGAGATACCGCCAGATTTTCACAGCTCAATTCAATGTCGGCGTGTCAATGAGTAAACCAAATGTACCAACAAACTCAATATAAGAAAGCCTCTCAGGGGGTCCCGATGGTGTGGCAGGTCTAGAATGATTGACTTGACTAAAGTATTGAACTACTGAACTTTTTCCCAAAAGGAGAAGGAAATTAATTAAGCTCTGGTTCAACCGTTGCGGCCTGCACTTCCCATGTGACTCCGCAGGTGAAACTGTTTCCCATGCACACATCCTGTAGCTTTGCTGATTAAATTGTTGCCCATCTAATCAATTAAAGCAGACCCATAAAAGTTACCGTAAGCCTAAGTGGTGTGTGGGGAAGGGAAGTAAAGGAACTGTGGTCATGAAGGCATATGTGTCTGTCTTCCTTCCCTGCCTAAATGTCGATAATGCTGGGTATTTTTCAACATTTTCAGCGAGCCTTGCACAAAAAAAAAACAAAAAACAATCCCCTCTCATCCGTCCTCCATTTCAACACGAAAGCCGCCGCTTACTCTCGGTTCTTTGATGTTGCCTGTTGTCATGGGTAACTCAGGAGTGCTGCAACACTGAGCAGCATACCGAGTGCCATGTCACTGCGGTTAAAAGGGTTACATTAACATCAGCGGCAGGTTACATTAGAGCGGGGCTACATTACCCATTAGTGGTAGCAAAACCCATTTGTGGTAGCAGGGCCAGCACTGTTAGCATTTAGCGCTAATCTATCATGCCACGGGTGAACACTCAGCCCGATTGGTTTAAGTGTAGTTCATACTGAACCAGTATCTGAGAGCTACAACTTCAGAGGCACTTTTCTTTTTGGTGCGGTGCAGCTTTGAAACGACACATCGGCGAGTTAAAAATATAGCTCAAGAGAAGAATATCCGACAAGGGTCGATCCCACTCCATCACTGAGAGCGAGTTCAGGGGAGAGCGTGAGCTGATACACACAATTTGCTGCTCATCCCTCCTTGAATCAAAGATGTCTCTGTCAGATTGTTCATCTGCGGCCGAGAATATTGGCTCGCTGTGGGCCGAGCTTATCACACGCTGCTTTACACTGCCTGACTTATTGACTGCGAACATGGCCGACATGGCTCCCCTCATCAGTGTCCGGCACAACGGCAACATCGACTGTACTGATCTATGACCAAGTCTGATGGAGAGGCAGTCGATACAGCTAACTAGAGCTGGCTGCTGCCTCTAAATCTGCTTTAGGCTAGTCAGTAAGCTGTCTGGTCAGATTGCCGGAGATAACACGTCATTACAATTTGACATATCTATCCATGAAAAGTAAACATGGTAAGATTGAAAACTAGTGACTGATTGGCAGCACCAAATATCTTGTCATACATATTAAACGCAAGCCTCAAAAATCATGCAAGCAGCAATATTCCCTCAAACCAACCAACCAACAGTTGGCTTGTCAGCATGGGTCAGTGTCTGAGGATGAAGCTAGCTGTCTGGATGTGTGTGTGAGTGGAAAAAAGTAGGCCGCAGGAGAAACTAGGGCATAACTGAGGCTCAGGAGAGGTGTCTCCAGCCCAGCCTCCTGTCCTATTTCACTGCCTGGCGAGACTGGCATGTGTGTTTGTTGTGTGTATGTGTGTGTGTGTGTATGTGCGTGTGACTCAACAGAGGCAGCACCCTGGGCAGCCATGGGAAAGCTTCAGGCACAGGAGGCCGAGAGATAACAGGTGAGCTCCAGGGAGGCTACCTGTGGGAGAGAGGAGGCCAAGTGACAGGCCTCTTTGCTGGGGTGGAATGGATGCGCAGAGGCCCCTAGGGCATAGACCAAATGTCAGACAGTCTGTGCACACATGCTGGAATACTGCTCTGAGCCTTACTGGAATTTGTCACCTGTGTGTGTGTGTGTGTATGTATGTGTGTGTGTTTTGTGTGCGCGCGTTTGCCTGCTCCAACTGGGCAGATGACTCACAACAGGCAAGAGAGCCGAACAAGGCGGCACAGACAGGTGGGGGAAGTGTGCACGTAGGTGTTTTTGTTTGGCTGTGTGGGTGCAAGAAATAAGCTGTCGAGTGTCACAGTAAATATATGCACAGGTATGAACTATACAGCACAGCACATACTGCGCTCCCCCACCCACCCACCCACCCTCACGCACGCACGCACGCACACACACACACACACACACACACACACACACACACACACACACACACACACACACACACACACACACACACACACACACACACACGCACACACACACACACACTGTTTACTGTACTATAACAGACATTATTTTGCACCAGTCCCCGCTCTTCTCTCCTCTTGAGCTTTCCAACACATCACTAATTCATCCCTGGCATTTCCCCCTGCTAAATAAGGGCAGCCTTTGAACTGAAATGCGGGCCCTTCACTGCTGGGCCAAGTTACATCCCGGCTCCTTCTGTAAACCTATATCCCCCAACACTGCAACTCTACCCTTCAGTGACTGGCCTTTGTTATCAAATCACACTGGAGATGTAGGTTAATGTGCGAATTGTGAACAGCTATTTGATCTCTGACTGCGCCGGTCTCGCAGCGCTGTCATCGGCAGCACGAAGTCGGGTCGGTGTGGGCCGCAGTGTCGGGTTGCCAGGTTAGGTTTTGATGTGGAGAATTAGCTGGTCATGTATCCTGACATGTAATGAGGACTGGGTTTGTGTTACAGTGAGTGAGGACACGGCACACAGTAGACTTAAGTACAGCAAAGTCAGAGCAGGTACTTTAAATGTGACCTTTGCTGACCTTAAAGGA
This sequence comes from Sparus aurata, assembly GCF_900880675.1. Classification (NCBI taxonomy): domain Eukaryota; kingdom Metazoa; phylum Chordata; class Actinopteri; order Spariformes; family Sparidae; genus Sparus; species Sparus aurata. The sequence continues at coordinate 15,881,891 of NC_044193.1, read as the reverse complement.
TGACACAATTTCATACTGTTTTACTTTGAAGCTAGAAATATGGCAGGGTCTGCCACATATAAACAAACTCTGTATCAGCACCTCGCCAGTATTGTAAATATAAAAAATCTAAGACTGAATATCTTCTCCAAAACTACATAGAGTCCCTTTAACATCTATAGAGGAGTCATTTTTAAAGTAAACACATAAACGGTAGTATCACTCGGCAGACAATTGTACAACTTTAAAAAATAAGCAATACATTTAGAATAAAAAGAATAAAAGAGAGAAGTTTGGAACAGGAGCTGACTTACTCTTCACGTATTGATTCTGACTGATAGAGATAGCAGAGCAGAGGGGGGTTGTGTGGAAGGAAAAGAAAAAGACGGCAGGCTACAGAGGAGCACTGATACATTTTAATTTCAGAGAGGTCAGTTTTTCCTCAAGGTCAAACGTAAAAATGTCCTTGAAAGGAAGAGATGCTGGCTCTGTCAGACTGCTGGGGATTAACCCATAACAAATTCCACATTGAGAGCCCAGGCCAATATGAAAATGACAGCTTGTTGACATGCACCATAAGCCAATTAGTAACCATGGTGATGAATGAAGGAGGGAGGAAACATGCTGTCCTAAACACAAATGTGCTTTCAGATGAGAGTTTGTGCCACATTATACCTACTCACACATTATGTAAATACGATAGAAGCATGCATGCAGGCACTCACATGCACGCGAACAAACGTGCATTACACACACACACACCCACACACACACACACCACACACACACACACACACACACACACACACACACACACACACACACAAACAAACCGGAGCCTGAGGATGATTTAAAGCCTGTGTGTTGTAATGGGATCAGCTGAGCAGGATGGGAAGATCGGGGGAAATCCAGGCATCATAAATCATCACCATCACACATCAGTGCTAATGCCACTCACACTAATCCATCAGAAAGCCATTTCTAGTGCTGCGGATAGCCAATCTATCAGGTTGCGCGCAACCTTCCCTCCGCCCCGCTGTCCTTCCACACATGTGCAACCATGTCCCAACCACGCCCGCAAAAGCAATTCAAAGCTGAGAGAGAAACAAACTCTTTCATGGTTTTTTCTTGTTCTGCACGGCACCCAAACGCATCGGTCTATAAAGAAATTGCAAGCCGTGTCTTTCAGGCGAGCCAGACTCATTAGCAGACGTACGGATCGTTCGGAGAAGCAGAGTGTTCATAGCAATTCTTTCTGTGAGAAGGAAAGAAAAGGCACGAGCACTAATTACTTAAACATCAAACCTCTCATAAATATTAGAACACTTTACAAACTATCCGGGAAGAGATATTTGATTCTAAAAAACACTCATGCAGAATGTTAATCAGTTTATACTGGAATAGACAAAGACATGTAATCCACAGTGGACCTCAGTAAATGACTTTTATTTCAGTCTCTTGCTCTCCTGATCGCCTCTTAACGGGCTCTATGTCCACTTAAATGGATTGCATTGACCCCTGCCACTCTCTGTGGGCAGATGAGCTGCTCCCTCACCCTCCCTCTAAGACGTGCTCTGTATAAAACCCTTCCTTCTTTGGCTGGGATTCCTGCCTGGCTCTTGTCCAGACCAACACACACACACACTCTCACACACACACACACACACACACACACACACACACACACACACACACACACACACACACACACACACACACACACACACACAAACACACACACACACACACATCTACACACATACTCAGAAAGCCAGACATAGTCCGGTGTGGTTTCGTACAGTATATCACAACATAGGATCCAACACTTGTCTGTGGCTGAGGTTTGAGTGTTTATGTTGTGCTGTCTAGAACTTTTAACAGGGGGATAGCTTTGGTTTTGCTCATGTGATACAGGTGGACTCAAGGTGAAGAGCAAAGAAAGAAAAAGTGATGCGTTAGAAAATGAACAGACATCCTTGTGTCACATACGTTCTGCTGTGGTCAGTGGCGTATCTTGACTCTGTTAGGGCTTAGGATATAAGATTCCAAGGGCCCCCCACCTCCGGTCAGCGTACATCATTATTAATAATCTGAAGCAAATGAAAAATGTAGAAAACCCATTTTTTATTTCCAATGTTCACGAGTCGATTTTCAAAAAAATAAATAACTTTAAAAATCAGATTCATTCAGGTAACGGTGGAACAACTGGAATAACCATTGAAAGTCCACACTGCAAAAGAAAAACAGCCCCACTGATGGGAGAAGCAAAGAATCCAAAGAGGGAGAGTATTAGAAACCAAAGTAGTGAACAGACGGGCATTCACTTGATAGAAAGCACGCCGAAATTGTGCCAAAGCTTGTTCCCCTGCTAATAAGCGCTTCCTGTTACCACCAGGACTTGAGGTGGTTAAAAACTGGCAATCTTTTTACAAGATAAGTAACAAACAAAACCTGTCCACTTAAAGATGCAACCTGTTGATTTTACTTTGCCATTTCATAGCACTAAGAGCTGTACTTTTGGTCAAATTGAGATTTTCTTACTGTTTTTTGTTTTGGACAGTATCCAGGTAGTAAGTGGTAGCTATGTTGCTAACGCTGTCTTTGTGAGAGTGAGCATGAACATCAACATTACATGGAAACACTAGGTGGGTTGAAAAGTTGAGGAGTGTTCCTGCTTTTGTGAAATCAATAAAAAAAAGTGCCAGTTCCTTGGAAATGGCTCTTACCTGCATGTTTGCCTACATGTGTGCACTATGTTTTGCACTGTCATCCCCCAAAGGATGGACTGACACACATGTGCACACATTATCTAACACCTGGAATAACGCTGCAGGCATAACATATGTTGATAGAGACACATGTACACATACCCAGTTTCGTCTCATTTTCCTGATCCCATGTCTCTTTGGTGTTCTCTCACGCTTGCTAAAGTCCTCCCAGATGTCTATACATTTCTCAGCCCACCTGTATCTGAAGCTTGTGCAGATTGCCTGACAGCCGGTGCGCCCGGTCCTCTCTCCTGCTCGCTCTGCCCTGCCCTCTGCCCTCTACAGCTGGCTGTTCCAGCCCTCTGTTCCCCTCGTCGCCGTCTCCGCACCCAAGCAGCTGGTGTTCCAGCCAAATCTCTGCCCTCCTCCCAGCCCACTCTCCCCTTGACCAGCTTGGAACGAACACATTTCTTTCCTCTACATCTGGTCTTCTTCATGTTTTCCTCCATCTCTTCACCTTTAATCCATCCACCTACCCATGCGGCTCAACTCAAGCAAAAGCAGCTGAAGAAGCTATAGAGGAGGAAGTGAATGTGTGCATATGGATAAATCGTGCAAAGAGACAAAAGCTGAGGGGGAAAAAAATGGAGGGTCTATGTGGAGACAACAGCTTTCACGACGGGAACAAACATGACTGTTATGGAGACATTATGTCTGATCCCCACATCCGACATTTTGCACCCTGCCAGATTGGTAAAGGGTCGGCCTCTTGCTCAGATGCAACCTTCATTAACACTAATATGGATAGCAGAGAGGGAAAACAACATGATATTTATAGTGCTGTTAATAGATACAGCAGCAGGCCTGGTCCCTCTGTGTTACCACATGCACAGCGGCGGAGAGAAAGATGCACAAACAGAAAATCTACACTCTCCAGAGTGTGTGTAGATGTGGCGACGACACACCCGCTGCTTGCATATACATATTTGCAGATCCAGACAGTCTCTCTCTCTCTCTCCCTCTCTCTCTCTCTCTCACACACACACACACAAACACACACAGTAGCATTAGCCTGTCACGGCCTGACATTCCTTCCACTGAGCTGTATATGTTGCGTCCAATCGCTGTGTCATAACATTTCAATGTGGCTGAGGGAAGGAATATACAACTCCAAGACCTGACTGTGCAAGGTCTCAGATGCACATAAAACACACTCCGCCAGCCACATACAGAAACTCGGATATACATCGACCGCTGTCGGCCTCGGGGAAATGTGTCGGTCTGGAGACAAAAAACTGTAAGAGGCTGGAAAACACACTAAATCTGCTGCTGCTGTTCCTTTGTGTCTTGAGCCCTACTCTTCTATTTACCATTCTGTGTTTGCCTGACAGCCACTGCTAAGGGCCGTCCTCATGAACCCTGAGAGAGAAGTTCTGAGGAGATTTCCAGCTAACCCAAGGGGACGCTTATCAAATAAATTATTTCTCACTTTCTGCTTACTGAATGTTCGGGGAACTAATTGGTGTCAACGGAGAGCAAAAATATTCATTTAAAATCCTGTTTTTAGTGCACTCTCCTGAGCAGGCAAAATTGTTTCAGACAGATCCGCTTTACTTGAGCAAAACAGTCCCTTCATAGACAGCGCTTTTACTTCTACCGATAAACTGTCTCTCCAGAGAGGTTTTAGAAGAAGATTATACTTTTACTCTTTTGTAAATTGTCAAAGATTGTTAACTATCATGGTATTTACCCCCAAAAAACCCAGTCTTTGTAATTATGTTTAGTGCAACCTATTATTTGAAGTGTGTACCTGTGGCAGTCGTTTTCAGAATCGATTTAAAAGTTTGCAAACATAATATTACTTAAATGTCCACTTAAAGGGACACACACTGGCTTGCCTCGCCCTAAAAGTATTAGTCTGCTCAGTTGTCTTTCTTCGTCAGCAGTATGTTTGATAAAGATGTCCTCACATTTTTTCACCCTGATTACATTCTCACCACAGCACGTCGTCAATTATGTAGCCCATCAAAATGAATGAAAGCTGGAACAGCCATCGGGAGCAAATTGGTTTCAGTATCTTGCCCAAGGACACTTCGACACGAAGACCAAGTTGGCTGCAGTGGCTGAATGCTCAACCTCCTGAGCCTCAGCTGCCTGTTGACTTTGCATTAACCAGGAGTACTTACAAATTTTAAACGTAATTACGGCAGAAGTAGACCTGTTTCTTTGTGTGTCTGCAGAGCATCTGGAATGTCAGTTCAGAGAAGGAGTAGAGCGAGGGCATATTGTCCACTAGTTCACCAATCGTGAATGTGTCTTTTGATGAAAAAAATATAGGCAAAAATGGGTTGCTAAATTTACTCTGGTGGTCTGCCCCAAGTAAAGTACATGTGTGGGAAACATGGATTTGGTCCCCAGCTTCAAACAACCAACTTACAGGTTCATGGAAAAAGTACAGATGGACAGTCCAATCTCCTTGATAAACATTTGGAGTTGAGCTGAGAGTTTTTCCATTTCAGACACTGAAAGTCTGCAAGAGAACAGTGTGAACACGTGCATGTGCAACTAAGCACAACTATTATCCCATTTCCATATTAGCCTCTCTTATAATTTGATGTGATTGAAGCAGAATGCTTCCTGCTCCTGCCTTGTGTGTGTTTAGAGTGTGTGTGTACCGTATGCATGGCAGCAGCATGTGTGGGGATGTGTATGTGTGTGTGTGTGTGTGTGTGTGTGTAAGCCTGGTGCACAGAAACAGCCTTTGGCCAAATACTCAAACTAAGTTAGCCTCTTTGCTACATGGCTGGGAGGTGATCTAGGAGGGATGGCTTAGATCTGCAATTAGCATTCTTAGATAATACACACGCAAGATAAACACTAGCTCTTTCTCACATCCCATCTGTGAACGACGGTTCATGTTAATTATGACAAGACTGATATTTCACCACACGTCAAGTTGACTTTTAGCCCGATGGCGAGACATGCCCAAAAAAAGATCAGGGGCTCACGGCAGAAATGGTCAAGGGCATGTTATGTGCTGGAGTCAAACTCTGCGCACTGACCTTTACAAGAGCCAAATTAGATGTAACACTTCATTCTATTCGAAAAACATTAACCTTAGCCAGAACATGGTAGCTTTTTCTCCTGTCATCCAGCCATTAGACTGCAAAGAATCACAGAGGTCTACCTTACCTCCCCACCCCCTCCCCTCGGCTTGTAACTCGATGACCACTTCTGCTCGAGAGTGATTTTCTGAAAGCCAAACTCCATGTACATGTAAACAAAACCTGTCAAACAAGGCATGAGGACACACACAGACTCGCAAACGCATCAGTGAGGGCTGTGTTGAGCTATCCACAGGCTGTCTGTGTGGCTGATGCTCCATTGTTTAGTTCCACACAATTACATTCACAATAACCCAGAGCCCCTCAGGTCCCTCGCAGCCAAAAGCTGTGTTCCATGACACAACATTCAAACGCCGTTCCAAAACACCCATAATTGGCTGAAATGTAATCAACGCACCGAGACGCTCAAAGTTTGTTTCAAATTAACCCCTACATCAGCAAGTGGTGTCAAACTTAAACCAGCGAAAAAACTCACAAACCTGAAAGCTTTTAGTACTTGTAGCCCCGGGCCAGCTGCTGAGACACCCCAAGAATGGAGAAAAGAGAGCAGAAGTCTGGGAGGTGATGGCACTAGTGAGCCGTACAAGACCTTTTCTGTCCTATCTCCTTACTGCCAGTGAGGGGACCTTGGACTTTCACGCTCTGACAAACACAATTAATTGGGGCAAAATGTGGTGCCCTTGGGGCTCCAATGACTCCTGGCTCATTTAATCTGTTCTGCCTTCAACCTGTATCCCCCTCCAGCATGGTTTTAGGCGATGACTGGCTTGGGACTGCGGTGGCCATACCCTCTTCCGCAGAGTCTTTTGTAGACTGAGAAGACACATAAATGAGAGATTTATTTTTCACTCCCCACAGGGCTGTTGAAAACAGGCAGCGCTATGGGAGAAATGAGAGAAACAAAGATGAATTGTGATAGAGGGAAATTTGGGACGGGAATCTGCGGCGACCCGATACCCTCTCATGGATATTAGAATGAATCCTCACTAATCAAGGGAGGACTGCAGAGGGTGGTGCAAAAAGCACAGAAAAATAAGAAAGTATAAGCAGAAAGCAATGAATAAATACGCAAAAGGAGGAAAAGACAAAGTGAAGTGACACAGCAAGACTGAATGTAAGCAAAACTGAAAAATGCAACGCAGCAGGAAAGGGAGCGGTTACACGGCGAGAAGGCACAAAAAGACAGAGCTTGAGAGCTAAATTCAGCATGCAGGGCGAGCTCCAGTGAGCCAAAGAGAGTGAGTGTTTAAACAAGTGTTGTGACTCCTACACGGCCCACGCTGCATATCGAACCGCATCAGTATACCACGGAACAGGTCTAGCGGGTCATCAGCAGCAACAGCAGCGGCAGCTCAGAATAGCCTTGTAAGGCTCTGCTGACTGTCAGCCTGCTGCTCCGACTCCAAAGCGGCAGGCGCTGGCTGGCTGCGGAGCAACAGAGTGGTGTTTCATGTGGAGCTCAAGGGGCTGATGGGAGGTGTGTGTAGGGTGTACGTAGGCTAGCGGCAGAGTGAAGACAAACAGACAAAGCAGGAAATTAAGGAGGAGGAAACACAATAACATCAAAAGAAGGAGATGCAGGACGGCTCAACTGCAGCAGGGAGAATGCGAAGAGACGGAACAATGAGAGCACAGTATTATCATGGCAACATTTGTCTCTGTTGTGTAAAGACCTGCTACATAGAGACGTCTTCATATCCAGTAAGACAGTTTTGGTTCAGGGGCATATGAATGGAAGGTAGGGAAAAAAAAAGAAGGCCATTGTTCAGAGATGAGCAAAGCCTCTAAAAATACTGAGTGTACATGTATTGTTCCATTATTTCATTTGAGAACAGTGGTGAGTGGTGTGTGTGGGAGCGGGAGCATGCGTCTAAATGACGATGACATCACCTGCGAGTACTACATTTAGAAGAAGGAACCCCATGGGTAAACATTTGCTCATCACGCACGAGAAAACACACACATAAATCATGTGTACATGATCATTATTTGGTTTAACGGCGCCTCAGTGTCAGATTCGCTCATATTCTTAAAGGAGACTTACTATGTTTTTTTTTTCCTTTCCTTCAAGGTTGTGCATGTTAAAGATCTTGCACAAACAGAAGTTACTCTCTCCAACAGAACACAGCTATTGAAATGCTTGCCAGTAGTCCCACCTTCAATGCGGTGATCTTTGTGATTTAACACAGATGCCCTGTTATTTATAGCCGTGCTGGGTCAGGCATGTTTAGGCTGACCAATCAGACAAGACTGGTTATCTGGAAAGGCGGGCTTCTCTTAATGAGAGAGGGGCTAAAACAGAGCATTTATTTCAGAGGGGGAATAAAGAGCTGCAGTTCTGGACAGTATGAGAAAACTGATGTGATTTCTGAGCATTAAAGCATGTAAATCTATTCCTAGTAGTAATCCAAAATATAATTATGAACCTGAAAATTAGCATAATATGTCTCCTTTAATAGAGCGACAACAGAGTAATCGCTGGCAATCATGACAGATAGAGCTTGAAAATCAGCATTAAAGTTAATATGCAAATCAAATCAGTTGAGACTAAAAACTGTATTGCGGTAAGTGGCTGGTGCAAAAAAAAAAGATTACAAACACAATGACTGCCCAATCTTTCACTCATTACACTTCAGTGGCAGATCGTTTCCAAATAAAAGAATGAAAAGCTTTTTGCTCGCAGCGGCTGGCCACTCTTCCTGTGCTGTAGCTGAGTTTTCCAACAAGCCTGGCAAATTAAATAACTGCCATCATTAGGACATATTTACAGTTATTACAATACACTTACTTGTAAAATGTTTTTTTCTATATCTATACTGTGCTACTAGGAAATTCAACCGCTAACCCCAGATGTACAGTCTAAAGGTTTATGAAAGGGTGACTCCTAAAATTATAATATCATACTAGAATAAATAAGGCACTTCTTCATCATCTATGTTCGGCTGATCCATCCGCTCTGTATGCCGTCACACCGCATCTGACATGACGCACTTGCCTCGGCTTAAACATTTACAGCACAATTTGTGGCACCCAAAGTGCCACAGAGAAGATGAGATGCTGTGAATAATTCATCCCAGTTTTTCCTCCCCCTTGGTGAAAGACTGGTGCAGCCCCACATGGTGGCCCGAGGCCTCCTCCGCTCTCTGTTGTCATAGCTAAAGTTCTGCGTGTTGCCTCAGAGCTGGTATGGAAAAACATCAAAATGGACAGAGAGAAACACAAACATCCATGTAGAGGCATGATATCCATGGTATACTGTATGTCCATATGCAGATTTAGTAATGAAGCAGAAGCAGAACAAAGAATGAAGGACAAATCCAAAAGGGCAAGATGGAAATATGGAAAGCGCCAAAAAAAAGGAAAGAATCGTTTTACATTTTGTACAGCAGCAGTGGAAACTCAGATTCATCTTATCCCGCTGAGAACCAGGGCTGAGGATTGTGGCTTACAGTCAAAGGAATGAGATCTGGTGCTAGAGTCCCACTGCTCCAACAGGCTAAGGCTCACAAAGCCCTCTCATTTCGGTGGCCTCCACTCTAACTTGAACCCGCACCCTGTATTGTATCTGAGAGCTTATCTTTCATGCTTTAACCACGGGAGGAAATCTCAGGAAAAAAGTTCAAAAAAGTTTCAGCTCTGCTGGATTTAACTACATGGGTGTAAGCGTTCAAGTGTTTACAAGTCGGCCAGACCTTTCAGACCATCTTCTTCAAGTCTGCAAGCATAAAACCTACTATCATTAGTAACATCGCTTTGCAAAGAAAAGAAACCACATGCCAGATGACCGATAACTAAGGTGCCAACTAATGATTACCTTTTTTTAAATCGTTTATTTCACGTTTAATGTTTTATTTGTGAAATGTCAAATAATTATGAAAATGCTCCTCATTATTTTTCCCAGAGCCCAAAGCGACATCTTCAAATGACTCCTCTCGTCCAACCAACAGTCCAAAACCCAAAGACTGTTTATTGACTTTTGAAAATGTCAACGAAAGGCAGCAAGTCCTAACATTCAAGAGGCTGGAGCCAGGAAATTTTTTGACATTTTTACTCGAAAAATGAAACTAAATTGGCATTTAATTTTCATTCGCTTAACTTATCAATTAATCAACCGATCGTTGCAGCTCTAAAAGACAGCTTCCGGGCTCTTGCATAATCCATCTCCTGCCTTGAGGCCATTATGAGCGTCAGATGCACAATTAGGGCTGGGTAGTATGGCCTTAAAATGATCCTGCAATATCTGCAAGGTGTAATATGTAAAAGAATATCATCAGGGTAACCATCAACTGCTGCGAACTAAAGCTGCTGTTAGCAAGTTAGCTCAGCTAGCCATTCATGTAGCAGTCCAAACTGAGAGCTTGGGACACCAGGGGATTGTTGGTGTCTTCACTACTAGCACAGGAGCTTTGCTTTGCTAGCTGGTTAGCATGCTAACTTCAGCAGATATCCCTACAACACAATACATAGACCTCGTAACTTCAAAACAGTTATTCCTTCAAAGTCTGTTGATCATTTTAGTTTATTTAAGAGTGTTTTAAAATAAATTCTTACACATTGCACCTTTAAGAATATATCTGCCTACCTGATTTACAGTATGTCTGGGTGACAAATATCAAATATCACAATCTTTTTTTTACCAAATAGTAGAGATGGTACTTTCACAGAACATTAACTCAATGAGATTTTTGATACATAATCATCAGTAGTGTGAATAAAATGACCATGTTGGTAAAGGCAAGTATTAGAACAAGTTGGAGCCTATGATGAGTTCAGAAAATTACATCACTTTACAGAAATGCAGCCTTTAAAGTCAGGAAAAGACAACACCTATGCCATATTGATGTTTGAACAGTGAAGATTAAAACTCTCTATAATGGAGACTTGCATATATATGTGACAGTCAAGAGGCCACACTTTTCAGATTCCATGCCTGTACAGAACTACACAGAGAGAGAAAGCCATGACAGACACAGCGCCCGGAGAAGTCGAGGGAAAGCTCCGGGGCCCTGCAGGGAGTGAGATAACAGGTGAGCCTGCGGGATTCTACCTGTGGAGACCTTCTCTTGTGTTGGGGATGGTGGAATTGAAATCCCTAAGGAGATGGCTCTGTTCCCAGGAGATCTGCCGCTTGGAATGATATTATGTTTCACTACTACCTGTGGCCATGTCCCCCCCCCCCCACACACACACACACACACACAGACACACACTCATAACCATGCATCATTGCTTGCTGCAACATGGCATTATCCACGTCTCAATTCTCACTTCATTATAATTCATTATCACCTGAACCGCTTCCTTTCACATTTTGTGCTAAAGCCAAGCTTCTATACGAGAACCTATATTCACAGAGCGAAGTCATGGTTTTTTTATTTATGCATGATATCTCAAATGAGCCCTGACTGAAAAGCGCTGGATGCCTTCGAGTGCCCTTTGAAGTGGGAACAAAGAGAATTCCCGCCCTTCTCACTACTGACGCCTTTTCTTTCTTTCTCTCTCTCCCCCTCTCTCTCGCGTTCATTCTTTTTTGTTCTCTCTCCCTTTCTTTCTCTCCCAAAATAGAACACCTGTAATCACCTATTCCTTTTCAACTCGTCTACCCTGCAAAAAAAAGATTGTGATTCATAGCTCGTCACTGCGCTCGTCCCTCAGCTCCTGGTTAAAGCACAAGGAGCGTTCAAAGCTGTGAAGCTAAGGAAATCTCACTTTCTCCCTTCTCTGTGACTATAGTCACTCTCTCATTAGAGAGGCTGAAAGGGAGAGTTGATTCAGGGAGACAGCAAGGTCAAACATGCTGTCTGTATTACAAATTGGACTGTACAGATGCAAACTTGAAAACACAGATGAATGGCAGCGGGCTACACCGGCACTGTAAAACAAACAGGTGCACAGGAGAGGCCATAACACAGCCTCGAAGACACATGATGCTCCCACTAGGAGAGGTTCAAACACACTGACCTCTTTCCGAGCCCGTTGAGTCACACCTCTGTGCTGGGAGCTATTTTTAGCCTTGCTGCCCTCAGACAGTTAACCCACAATGCCCTTACATCTCACAAAGTGTATGCCCCTAGCGGGACATCTTCAGTGTGTGAGAACTGTTTTCATCTCAGGCCAAACACACTTACCGTAAAAGCTGTGCTCAAAAAGTGACACAAGCTTAATTTAAAGTACATATCATGCTTTTTTGTTTTTGTTCCTCTCCTTCAGTATCATACAGGTTGTTGTGCATGCAGAAGATGTAAAAAGCCTGAAGTTAGCACCAACAGAAGCTCCTCTCTTTCACAGCAGTCAGTAGTCACACATTTGAATAATTTATGCCTAGCATCAAGTTTGGCATGTAAGAATCAATTTAGCAGCTGCTCTGTTGTTAGCATTGCTGTCTCAGCTGACCAATCAGAAAAGAATGGGTATATTCAAGATGGGGGGGTCTTAATGAGACAGGAGCTAAAACAGAGCGTTTCATACAGAGGGGGAATACAGGGCTACAGCATTGGACAGTATGACACAGTATGTTTTTTGAGCATTGAAGCATGTAAATCTTTTCTAGTCATAACCCAGAATAACAGTATGAACCTGTGAATGAACATATGTGTCCTTTAAGATAAATTAATGTGTACTGTTAAAGGGACAGTGCACCCCCAGATAAAAAAAACAAACATACTGTACCTCTTGCGGAGCTGATGTCTGTTTTTGCTTGAAATTAATGGAACTGGCTGGCTCAGTTTGTAGTGCTCAAAGGACCAAAACAGTACATTTGAAAAAGAAAATCCATCGCAAAGACTCTTTTCAGAAATCCTGACCCTGTTGTGAGCAGTTCCATGAAGGAACTGTTTTCTTGTACAGTCACAGAGAAAGAGGAAAAATTCTTTTTTGGGGTTTGGGTGAGAACTGACCCTTTCAAATTTCTCTTTCTACATGACTGTACTGTACATGCAGCACAAAGTAAACAAGTCTGAGTTGTGAGAGTGTCTTTATAAATACACAACACGACAAAGAGTTTGTTGACAGTCACACAAACTATGTGTAAACTCAAAACACCTTACAAATATGTGACTGTTAAACATCTCATTCCAAAACCACGGGCATTAATATACTGCCAGAACAATTTCCACTCGTCTGGTTTCAGGCTTTCCACAAGATTTTGGAACCTGACTGCAGGGATTTGCTCCCATTTAGCCACGAGAGTAGCGAGGTCAGGCACTGCTGTTAGGCGATAAGGCCTGACTCAAAGTCGTGTCCCAGTTCATCCCATGGATGTATGATGTATTTGAGGTTGGGGTTTTGTGCAGGACAGAAAAGCTATGCCTCACTAAAAACATTGAAATCTCTTTAGTCTCTACTTACGGATCCTGCTTCGCGCTCTGGGGGATTGTAATGTTAAAACAGGAAGTCTTGAAGTCTTGAAGTTGCCAGATGTATTATTATAAGCTGTAGCAGACTTTTTTTGTGCAAAATTGGAACTGAGGGGCTGGATTAACAACAAAAGACATCCCAAGAGAAAAAGCAAGGTTGTCATCATACTCTTGATCACAGTTTATGGTTAGCATAAATTGGAGTGTATTATTACACAAAAAAACTAATATTTTCAGATATTATTCTTTTGTTGACGGTCATTCTTTGGGAAAAAGTTGTACTCGGCTAATAAAGCGCATGAATTGTAATGAATTGGTGAGCTGCTTGTCATGCAGCTGTGCGGGCTCGAAGTCAGAACCAATACTGCTGTCAAAATTTTGTTTAATAATGCATTCCTCTCTCCTCCCAAGACCGCTGCAACCCTGCCTTTATCCTCCACTCATCCTGCCCAGTGTGAGGCAACAGCCTGCGGCCACACAGTGCTCTCTCTGCTCGCTGTCCCACATCGCGTCCCAACTCCCTTTGTCTGTGTTTCTCTGAGCCACTGTCAGTCCTTCCCTCTCTCCTTGCATCTGTCTCTATTTATGTTTTCAAACGGCAATGACAAGATGGGGAGAGAGCAGAGCTGTTTGACCTTGTGGTGCGTCTGCGAGCAGCCTGCACCGTAGCGTATCTGTGCGCGTAAGTGTGAGTAAACCGACATGTTATCTTATGGGAATCAGCATATGCTTTCAAATCACATTCTCTGTGCGTCTGTCTCGTTTTGTCCCCTTAAGGACGCTTCCTTTTCATAATGCTGTTGGAAACTGCAAAACGAGAATGTGAAGGATGTCAAGGGTAACAGGGATTCAAAAAACGTCAATGTTTTCTCAGACAAGCCTGAATCATGGTTGTTTTTAGTTTTTTTTATTTTGCTATTAACAGATGTACTAGGACAATAAGAGCTAAACATCTTGTGAGAAAACTGTTGTATCTCCAACATTTCTAGATCAATAATGTATGCAGTCATAGTAGATAATTGTTTTTACATTACTGATTTCTGTCACATTTAAACTACTATCCTTCTATATCAGGCTCTACTGCAGTGGACTGAATACAGCTTAGACTGATGGGAATGTCATTAGTGTCCAGTATTTGGTCATAAACTGAGGTACTGGAAAAAAAAAATCTTCATACAGTTCATCCTAAGAGGAACATCTATAAGTAATTGTTGTTCAGACATTAAAGTTAAAATTTTAAATGGGAACCTGCTGGTAGCAATAGTGGAAAAGTCAGGGGATTTCCAAAGTGATTAAGATTCAATCTCTTGGGATCGTGAACATCTGGAACAAGTGGAAGACACCTAGGGCTGCAACAGTTTGTGATATTTTCTGAGATGGTTATCCTACCTTGAAAATCTCAGTTTCACTAGATAACATATGGGTGTTATCTGAATCTATGATTGACAGCTCTGCCGTTGTTAGACTACGATATCTGGATTTGTAAAGATCAACACTGACAAAAGCTTGACTTTATCCTGGTGACTTCTGCACGTTAGGGTTAGGCTGATTCAATTTAATATCTTCCAAAAACAAAGATCCCAGAGTTTAAAAAGAACATGACTCAGCGGTTCACAAATCTGTCCGAAGTAAATCCTCCTCAACAAGTGACAAGTCTATAAAAAAGCCATCAGAGTTGAGGTTGAAATGCTATTGTTTTAAGTCAGGACCAAGGTTTCTTGCTACAGGTGTTGGGTGACTGACATAAAACATGGAAAATATATGATACTTACACCAGCTACAAGTAAATAGCTTAATGACTGGAAATAAACAACAGCAGAGCAGCTTAGCGTCAAGAAAGACCCTAAAGAGAAAAACTGATCTCTGTTACTCCAAAACCATCTTCATCTCATCATTGTTTGTATATCACTGTGGATCAGGACGTCTTAGTGTTCACAGCATTTATCCAATCCAAGCTCCCGACCGAAGGCTTTATTTGCTCTGAATGTTCAGCAGCGACATGAAAAGAATCTATAGATGTTGCTATGACAAGTTTTATTATCAAGATCAACGCCATAATGGAGGCATAGAGAAAATCCGCCCTTGTGTTGTGCTGTGAGAAGTGGAGACATGAATTATGCAACAGAGGAGGAGTATGAAAAATCTAGAGAGAGAGAGAGCGATACGGCGAGAGAAAATAGAGGAGAGAGAGAGAGAGAGAGAGAGAGAGAGAGAGAGAGAGAGAGAGAGAGAGAGAGAGAGTTGCCATACACATGCATGAGTGGGCAAACAAACTCACACACAAACACACACACACAATTCCTTTCCGAACCCAATTAGGCTCTGTCTGTCTGTTTGATCCATGGTACTGCATGGATGCAAAACCAACACAAACAAAAGCACTCCTCTAGAGATTACATAACCAGTATAATGCGAATACCTCTCTCCGCTCTCTCTCTCTCTTCTCTCACCTCTATTTTTCTCCTTCTCTCACTCTTTCATGCGCCTCTATTACCAAGACCAATGCCAAGTACAGGCGTGACTTTTTTTTCTTTCTCTCTCGACTCTTTTATTTTAATGCAACACAGATCGAGACGATCGGACAGATTGCGAGGGGCAAATAAAATCACGACTGAATTCTAGAGACTAAGCAATAAAAGTAAAACTGTGTGAGAACGCCGGAAAAAAATGTAATACAAAACACAAACTTCCAAGGTAAAAGTATTTTTCACCTAGCGAAGCCAAAATTAATTTCCCCGAGGTCATTATAAATTAAATGCAGCTCAATAAATCAATATAGCGCTGAGCCAGGAAAATACCTGTGGTAGTGAGAAGAAGACAAAGAGAGAAATCAAGAATAGATGAGGGTAAATCTATCTGAAACACGTGTACAATAGCTGCGGCAGCTCCTGCCTCCATCTAATCCAGGATTTGATGCTCAAAGAGTTCAGGGTGCAGCTAGTTGACGTCACATGTATCTATTTTTTGACCAATGTTATCTCTTGTTTCAGGCCATCCACACAAAAGTGTCTTTATGTATAACAGCATCATTGAGGGTGTGATAGTTTAGTTCGAACCAGTATGAAAGATCTAAACAGTGAATCGGCTACGGGCTCTTTTGCATCACTTCAATGCTTATCTGTATGTAGAACACGTGTATCTGTATGGTCCCTGTTCAACAAATCCTCCGCAGGAGGAGGAAATTGGAAAAAAAAAAATCCAACTGGGAAAGTTAATGTGACTGCCCTCTCAAGTTGGAACAACAATTCGAAAAGTCTAAAATATTGTTTTTCACGAGTTGCAGAGTTGATGTCATATGACTCCAACACATGATGGAGCAAAGTAAACATTGGTTAATGGTAAGAAAGTCCTGTATTGTATCGTCAAAAAAAACTTTTTGTTGAAAAGTAGAAAGAACAACTTCCTAACTCAGGACATGTTGGCATTCAAGGGAGCATGTGAATACAGCATTGTCCTGGGAAAATGACAGGACTATCTGCAGTAAGCCATTTTAGTGGGACGAGAAGAGGAATCCATCCCCCTTTCTGGAAAAATTACCAAAAGGCCTCCCCCTTTTCAACCTGCCACCCGCCCTCTTGATTCCAGAGGTGCAGAAAAAGTGGAGAGAGTTTGTTTAGTTGGATACGTTTGTATAGTCTGCCTGACCTATTGATCCATTATCTGACTGTGGTTCGTGTAAGTTAGAATCTATGGCTCTGACCAAGAACCAAAAGAGTCAGTTCACTAATTGCTCCATCCCCCTGTTGACGTCAACAAATGATCAAGTAACTTTCCTGCTCATATATTCAGACTTGTGAGCTGAACCTCAAAGTAACATCATATCAGCTGAAGAGTCAAACGTTTGTCAAGTGGCTGCATATAAAGATGTACGATGTGCCTCCACTTCCTTCGACTGTACAAAAATGAAACCAAAATATCCCAGAGAGCTGCCATCTTGTGTTGGCGAGCCGGACACTGAGCGGTAGTGATCGGGTGGTGGAGCCGCGAGTGGGGCTCAGCTGTCAATCGTGTTGTGACACCTCCTTTTTACAGCCTGAAATAACTTATCAAAATCAATCTTATCAGAAATGAACTTACATCAGCGTGATTACAACTCGCTACATGACAGAAGGTTTGAGTTCTAAACCTGAAGGGGGAGGGGTTTACGACCTATGATACTGCAGCCTGCTAGGCCAGGAAGGGAGCGAGTTATTTTGAGAAGCTGTCATGTCATCCATCTTTATATACAGTCATTGGGTTTGGCTATCAAATACCCTGTGACGTGCAGGACCAACAACCTGGAGACAATCAATCACATCTGATGTGATTCCCTTTGGAAACAGAAGCACTGTTGCTTTTTATTCTAACTGGGCTATCCAGGTGCTTTAAACTGCAACTTAAGTGGGCTACAAGGAGTTGAAGAAGAAAATCAATGCATGGAAACACATTATTTAGGACATGCAGCAACAGGAGAAACTGCTCAATCTGAACAGAGGTTGGGTAGTCACCAGTCAATAAATCCGAGTCATCACAGAATGGCCTCAGCTGGCACCATTTGGGTTTCCACCTACATAATTCATGTCTAACGTTGCAAGAAAGCTGTTATGCATACTACATTGAACTCCCATAACACTCCTTATGCTCTGAAAGGTAAAGCGACTGTACGTCACCATAAAGAAGATGTAACTGCCATTAAAGTGTCATCTGGCACGCCGCCATACTGTATTCAAAGGCACGTAGGGATTATTAGTGTCACACATGAGTCACCAAACCATCTCCTCTGGCGACCTTTCCCGTTCTAAAAACTAATAGTGCCGTTGAATTTCCATGAATCTCATTGTCTTTATCACGACGGATTGATGCCAATTCGCCGGGTCTCAATTTGTCTCTCCGGAGGCTCCTCTTCACTTCCACGCTACCTTTTTCTCCTTCCAGGGTGCCAGCTGATGAATCCTAAGTACCGAGAGCCACTCTATCAGTCTTCTGCCTTTCATCATGTGCCCTCTGCGGATTCACACATGAGCCGGTCATAAGTCTTTATTTGTCAACATGCACATAGAAAACAAAGTCATCTCCTTCAGTAGAGGTGTCTTCAAAGCATTTTCTAATGGGGTGAGCTGAGAGTGAAAGAGACACAATGGCAGCAAGGTAAAGCTAAAGTTAGCAAAATGCATAAAGGAATGAATTTATGATACATGTCTGTCATGTCTAATGTGAACAACAGTGTCATTTTTTGCAGTGAGTGAGCAGGCACGAAGGAAAGTGAGCTTATAGGTCGTAAAAACGTTGCCATGTACCAACATACATGAACATAATCCCGCATTTAAATAAGACACAATTTTTGATTAGTTCAGAGCATTTTGCCCCTCAGCAAAAAGAGTAATCTCTTTTCACCTTCTCGTTTCCATCTCTCGTGTATTTCCTCCCCTCCAACATCCCCTTCCACAGAGCCGCAGCTGGCGCGCCCTGACAAAGTGTGGCATTGCCAAATAGTGTCCATTAATGTGGCAGACCCACTCTGCCTACTGATGGCTAATACCTGCTAGTGGGTGTGAAATGCGTCCAGACTCATTTATAATTACTGATTTACCGATCCTTTGATCGAGCCTGGCTCTGAATATGAAACAGCCTGCAGCCATAGCGAGCACCCAGAGCAGAGGGGGCTTAGGGATGGTCTTGCTGAAGTTTGTGGATGGTGTGACGCTGAAATGCATTTCTCTATGCAGAGAGAGAGAGAGCGAGAGAGAGAGAGAGAGAGAGAGAGAGAGAGAGAGAGAGAGAGAGAGAGAGAGAGAGAGAGAGAAAGAGAGTATGACTCCAGTAATGAGACCTAAGACGAGAAGCTGAGTTCTGGAGAGGAAGCAGGTTGCAGAAAGCATTAACATCCTGCCTTGTATGCAAAGCTAAGTGATAATAGAAATGGAGTCAGGCTATTTCCTGCCTCCACTGGGGTGATTTTGGGGATGCAAAAGAGCGCCGCCGCTCCCTCTGGATTGGGCTAATTGCAGTATTTTTCAGCGGTGCCATTAGAGAACATTTCATTTCCACACAAGTTATTGTGATGTGCTAACACGGCACAAAGAAAGCTGCTCCACAGATTTCAGCGTAAACAAGGGCGACGAGCTGCTCGGAGATAAGAGGGCGACGGCAACACGAGCGTCTGATTCACAATTCCCCCGCCTGATGTGCAAGTGTCACTGCAACAAGGTTTTAATTGGTCTGAGGGGGCAAGATCTCACACGCTGGACACAGGAGACGCATAGGCTGGCACATGGACTCACACACAGGCTCACTTGCTGCTACATCACGCACACACACACACACACACACACACACACACACACACACACACACACACACACACACACACACGCACTCACACACACACTCACAAACGCATACACAAAAGCCCACATGCTTGCATTCAAACCAGCAGGAGATGTTCCCATCAGCTCTTCTATTTTTAGTCCCCGCTTCCTAATTACAGCTTTTACTGCCCATCCATGTGAAGAAGATGAGCCATATACGAACGAGGATGTATATAAATAGCAACAGACTCACTCATATCTACATACAACACGCCCGCCCACACAAACACGGGGCAGTTTAAATATTTAGCACTGCAGAACTGATGCTGCCACCCAACTATAGGCGCCTCTTTACGTCAGCTGCCATCAGTACAATTACTGCTATGTTACCACTGAGTGAAAACAAGTCTATAGATGGCTGATGAGGCGGACATCGTGGCAAGAACACAGCTTTCCTTACGTCAACCACTGACTCACACGGTCACTCTAAATAGTCAGTAGTTTGCATGCCAGTTGTCTACATCGGAAAGAGTCAGGTGGTTTTAAAGTAGTTTTAAGCTGCATGTTTTGGATAAGATATGTGATGTGTTGTGAATTTTTTTTATTTTGCAACAGCAGATTGAGATGGAGTCGAACAAAGAAGTGTTTGGAGTTGTTCGAATCCAGACACAGGCTGACATTTTTTGAGCAACAAGTCGAAATATGATGTGCAGTAAGCCAAACACCTGAGGGTGAAACCAGTCCTGTTGCATAGTTTGCTTTCATCAGATCGCTGGAGCTTGCAAAGATTTAACTTTTAGCTGAGGGAATGTGACGTACAGCACGTGATGTGTTGGAGTAGCTACCAATTGAAAATTGTTTAAAATCTTTGTGGGCATAATACTCTGATTGGTTTGAGGTGATGCAAAGGAAGAATGGACTTCATTACAGCTCCAGTAAACCAAAGCATTCTAATATTTAATCCTTTTATTGTGGAAATTCATACTGTGACAAAACAATAGCACGAGGCATCTAACTATAAAGCCAGGAATCTGTCTGTTTTTCCACATATCTTGAGAACCAAACTACTTCACACATTGCAGGTTTGTCGCTGTTGCATTTCATGTAATTTGGCTATTTCAATGTGACACATTCAATATTAACTGGCTCTGCAGGCTGAAGCTGCATGCATGATCCCTTTCACAAGATCCCATGGGGAAGCAGACATAAACAAAATGGAGATTAGCGTGGTGCAGCAACTTAACCAGATAATCGGTGCTGAACACTAGAACCACTATCAAAACTGGACTGCCAACAAGAACAGCGCCACTGGAACTCAAATGATGTAAATTGCCACACTACCTTATAACAATAATAATGTTACCGGCAAAATACAGCAGAAAATTACATCCATGATCGACTTTCTAACTGTAGCGGTTATGTCAATGCAAGCGACTAATATGCCTATTTAATAAGTGTATAACTTTACAAACAAATTAGAAAATAATTAATTTCAATGTATTGCTTAAAAGCTTGCTGAATAATAATGCATCACATGTTATTTTGAACAGGCAGGTGAGTCAAGGCCAGCAGGCCTCAGATGCAGGCTGGCGTTCAGTGTGAAGCCTCACGGGGAGATTGGGGGGGGGGGGGAATGGGAGCTAAATAATGGCCCCAGTGTAAAGGTCAGTGTCTGGTCTATTAGTCCCTCAACCCCAACCTGTGTCTTCACCCTTTGACATGCTTGGCATGCCACATGCAAGGTTCAAAGCTCAAGAGATTTATTCATCACATGCTTGACTGTACATGTACAACAGAATTAAAATGTGACTACGACGATGCTCGGGAACATTTTTGATCCACTTCATACAGTTATAGGCGGAGTTCGACCTTGAGAGACAGAAAAAGAAGCCTTGAGGCCTGCATGAAGCATTGTCTGTAAGGTATTGGATGCATAATTAGATGCTGTGCATAATCTGGGTTAAGGCCGCCTCTGAGTGTGGTGTTGGATAGCGTTAGTATCACAAGGGAGGGAGGCACAGAGCTGGAGATGCAGAGCAACAACAACCCTCAGATGCTACATCTGGAGTCACCATGGCAACCGTTTCCCAAGAGTAAGCCAGCTGACAATCAAGTCTCGTTCAAACAATACGTGTGCGATAAGTGCGTGTTTGTGTATGTTTCGGGTGTGTGTTCCTGTCAAGAGACTGATGGGGCGAGACAGAGTTTAATCTCAGCAGATTAAGTGTGTCTGTGTTTATCATAAGGCTCCCATAAAAGACAGCGCGGGATCACAATCAAACAGGATTTATAGGATTTCCACACTAATGACTGGCCTGTGGAGGATAGCCTGGCAGAAGACGGCAAAACGGGAGAGGGGGAAAGAGAGTGTTTTGCTGAAAAATGAGAGAGCGAGGGGGAGCAAAGGGTGAGAAAAGAGGGTCATGGGAGAATTAGAGGGACAGAGTGGAAGAGAGAGAGAGAGAGGCACGGTGCATGGTTTAATTAGAGGGGCTATAAATAACCTGGGGCCTGACATTTGAACATGGAGACCTACTGAATGTCTCTCTGTGTTTTCTGCTGGATGTGCCTGATGTTTGAACACATGCCACCAATTTATGTGCTCTCCTCCTCCGCCTCCTCATCCTCCTCCTCATCCTCCTCCTCCTCCTCCTCATCCTGTTCACACTCGTCTCTCCTGTTGAGTCTCTCTCCAACTTGTCAATTCTCTCTCTCTCTTTCTCTCCCTTTCTATCTCCATCTCGCTCTCTCTCTCGCTATATATGTACCAGAAGGGAGCGAAAGTGACATATCAAAAACAGGTTTTTCATTAGCTGTCAGGGAAGAGGAATGAACACACAGACAGACTTGGCACCCCGGTATGATGTCAATACCCAGCCACTTATAGCTCACTCTGACAACCAGCACCAATCTCCCACACTGAGAAACATATCTGTCACTTTCTGTTGACACTAGAACACAAACTCTGCAAGAGGTTCGGCGACAGGTCTATTACGTACTGTACCAGTGGAGCCTTTTTGGGCCTGCGGGAGCAAAAAACCAGAAATATCGTTGCTCATTCAGTCTGTGTTGTGGTTGTTACTGATTATCTGTAATCAGGATAACGCAACCAGATTAAAAAATTAATTGACTATAACTACAATCAACCTGGATTACACTTGAAAAAAAATGTATAAGTAGATTACTGTTCCATTGTGAGGGATTGATTAGTTAAATTTTTTAATACTATGGACATTTTAAAAGAATGAAACTTTTTTCTCGTGATAACCAGAGCTCCAATAACTCATGAAAAGCAGTTTTTTATTCCTTTTTTTATACCAGAAATGGGAAATTTTTAGTTAGTGCTCCACTTACATAACAAGAGCACAGTCCTCCATGTGGCCCTTAGTTTGTGCCAGTAATGGAGCGACACCTGCAAGCTAATTCAGGCAGCCAACTCCATCTACACTTCTATGAACTATAATTCTGGCGGTCTATCTAAGCCACAACTACAATAGCCCTCAGTTGAGCGCAACAGTACCCTTAAATTCAATCCAGCCTAATCCAGTATCAAACTATAGCCCTGTGCATCACTGTAAAGTTTTAAACCACTAATAACTGCTGAACCATAGCTTAAGTTTACCAGATCTGTAACAGTACAACCACAAGGATGACAAAACAATGCAGATGGAACCATAATCGCCACTGTGTTGTTGAAGAAGAACAGATTCATATTTGGATCCTCATCAAATCAAGTTCACATAAGTCACATAAATGTGCCTGATTTTTTTGTCATCAGGATCCATGCCTTGTTCACAGAAAAATAAATTAAAAGTTGGTGTTTAAGAACATGAGAAAACATTTCTGGGTTCACAACAAAAGTTAATGGGGTCTATTCTGGGTCGAGACTCAATTCTCCCTCCGAGTTTCATGGAAATCCGTTGAGTAGGTTTGTCTGTAATCCTTCTGATACATAAACCAACCAACAAACAAATGGTGGTGGGTGAAAACATGACCCTCTCCTTTCAGACTGTCAACGTCCTGAATCTCAACCCCCCATCACTATCCCAGCATTCACCTGCAGGCTCCGCCCAGGGGGTTCAGGGTGTTTGCTCATCACTCCCATATTCCTTCATGCAAACATACAAGGTCAGAGCCCGGATGCATCTAAATCTCTAGTTATGTTCTGCTGCTGTAGTAAATATTCAAACCGCGAGTTGTCTGACTGAACTGTTTTCATGAGGAGTCATTTCATGTGACTAACTGTAACTGCAGAATACACAAAATGCATTTTATATGCATTGAAAAAAAAAGAGAACATTTGTAGAATTAAATATTTTCACTTTACGGTGCAATACTTCCATTAAATTTGAAGTCATCCAAAAGTCATCCTGAGTAATCTGACTCGGGATGACTTCTAATTTTTCCCCGTTCACGTGTCCCTTTAGAAGCCCTCATCTATCTGAGGGAGTTGCTGAGGCAACTCTTGGCAACATGAGGGATGGGTGAGAGATCCGAGCTGGAGAGCTGTGAAACAATATCATATGGATGACTACGAGGTAGTTTTAAAGAAAGTGGAGTAAGTCTTCTGCATCTCTCTGTGAGAACCAAAAAAGGAGGAAGAGGAGGAAGAGGAGGAAGTGTGGATTGAACACACAGGAGCACGCTGCTGAAGTGACGGAGGGGACACAGAGGTTGTTCATCTCTGTCTCAGGAGGTCCTACCTGATTTGCCAGCAATAAGACCAGTCATTACTCACTAAAGCCCAGCGGTAACACTTCCACAGCTCCCTGCCCCCTCTCTCCATCTTTACTTGTACCCATCCATCTCCCTTGAATGTGTGCAGAGGGTGTTAAAAACATGCAGAGGTGAGGGAGCGAGGGCGGCCCCAGACACGTATGGACAGATAGGGGAGAGGACAGCTGATCAATAGAGGAGGAGGGGGAGCGAGGGAGTGAGAGAGCGCAGCGAGAGAGGAGAGGAAGCGGGGGCCTTCGAACGTGAAGCAGGTCTTTGTGAATCTGCGGATGTCATTAGTTTGAAATAGATTTTCAAATAATGTTATTAGGCATCCTAATCGGTGAGAAGAAAAAGAGCCTCAATCCATAATCAGAGGCATTTTCATAACACTATTTGTTTACTCTCCCTGGAGGGAAATAAAGGGGGGGAAAAACAAACAATTATTACAGCAGCTTTCAGAATGAATGAGCCGGAACCTGCCTCAAACTTCTGGCTGCCTCAGCTAGGACCTCGGCTCTCGCTATCATGCCGTGGTGCATTTCAGCTTGAAAATGTGTGCCTTTTGTCGCATGTTGAATAAATGTTTGTGTGTCTTTTGTGAAACCGGCTTGGGAGTGCGTGACTATGTGCGCTCGTCGAAAACCTTTTTCCTCGTTCAATAGGCCGGTAATAAGGTTTTAGTCTGCCAATATGGTGCGGCCGATAAGCACAAAGGCCAATAATCCATACAAATATTAACCCAGGTTTCAGAAATGGCTGCGCTGAATGAGAGAATTTGTGTGAGTTTGTGAGTGTGCTTGTGTGTGATGTCGGATGTGTGTGCACTGCGCATGTTTGCCCGCGCACTTATTGGAGTATTTGGAAAACAAGATTTGTAATCAAAATGGATAAACAAAAAAAGCTTTATTGAGTCGCTGGCAAATTCCTCTGTTTTGTGCACATGCACGTACAAGGCTAACAGAGGCTAAATAAACCCTGGCGTACCTCAAGTGTGTGTGTGTGTGTGTGTGTGTGTGTGACCCCATATCTGGATCGGATGGAGCAGTGTAGGGAGCATGATCATGGAGGAGCAGACCTAATTTCCAAGAGTTCAACTGGGAATGACTGACTTTCACCCTCAATGAGCCACGAGTGCATGCCTGCGCA
Source organism: Sparus aurata (assembly GCF_900880675.1). Classification (NCBI taxonomy): domain Eukaryota; kingdom Metazoa; phylum Chordata; class Actinopteri; order Spariformes; family Sparidae; genus Sparus; species Sparus aurata. The sequence continues at coordinate 15,856,572 of NC_044193.1, read as the reverse complement.
TGTGTGTGTGTGCTTGTGTCATTGTGTGAGCTCGTGTACACGTTCAGGTCTCGTGGTGTGTACATTTCCTCTTTTTACTGCACTATACTTCTCCGCTGCTGTTTATTTTACGTTTCTCTAGAACGTTTTCAGCATCCCTCGTCCACACTTCCTGTCTTATTCCTTTTCATCTCAGAGACGGACCTTGTTATTTTATCAATACTTAAACTTTAATGATACGACATTGCTGATGGCCCATCACAGTGTTTCATGCGGTCTAGTCTTATGCAACACTGCATGCAGTCTTACAAATGCATCAGAACATACACACAGATTTAAACAAAAGGAAAGGCAAATGTGCGAAGCCATCAATTTGCTACCTTTCCTCACCTTCTTTACTGGAGGCCGAATGGAAGCAATTATCATGAGAAACCTAGTCATCTTTGATTGATATATTCCCTCATTATTCCTTCAGAGCTGATCCGAGGGAGCGTGGAGCCTCTGTTGCTTACAGCACGTAGAACAACATCTTAATGGAGGATCCTTTCTGCCACGTGCTATGAACAGTTCAATCCGACTAATTTCATTATAGATACCCTGAGGGAAATCAATACTTTACAAGGTTGAGGTCAATACATTTGCACCTAGAGGTTCGATAAGTCACTAACACCGCAAGCACAAAATCCAGTATGGAAACACACATGTTGATTTTTCGGCATCTTCTGTGCTAATCTGTGTTCGCAGATGCGGCAGCCAGCACAGGCAGGGCTCATTTTCTTCGAAGCAGGTGCAGCACATTTTAAAAGTACAAAAAAAATTAAAAATAGAATTAGGATTAACCGTTGTTTGTCTCCACCAGCCAGTCAAGTTCCGGTTTTATATTAGTCTGTACAACTTTGAAGAAATTTGATAAAAAGTGGTATATTTTGGGTGAAATGGAAATTATCACTATACTGGCATGTATGATTCCAGTGAATTTCAATAAGAAACATGCTGTCTCCACTTAAAAACTATTTCTACAGAGGAGAACAGGGGACTGATAGAAAGCTCCGTCACATGGTCCAACGACATACACCTTCAGCTCGATATCAGCAAAACCAATGAGCTTGTGGTTTACCACCAGGGGAACAGAAGACCACCTGTCCTCACTATCATCCAGGGAGAGGAAGACACACCAGACTGTTCTTCCTGAGAAGACTCAGATCCTTTAGTGTGTCTGACAGGCTCCTGCAGATCTTTTATTTGCCAGTGTTCTGACTTCACGGGCTACAGCAACTAGATTCGGACCTCAACGATCTCAACAAGCTGTTAAGGAAGGCCAGCGAGGAGATCGGATGCGAAGTGGACAGAGGAGAGGCAGCGGTGGAGAGGAGGAGAAGGGGTATAAGACCAAAGACACCTTGGATACCCTTCTCGCCCTCTCTACAAGACGATGTGGCAGAATTAAGCTGATTCAGACTTGAACAAAAAAACATCACCACCACATGAAAACCACAATCACCACAGTTCCAAGGTGGTAGACTGAGCAAGATTAGTTTCACCAGTTCAGGAGTAAACTAAATGTAAAATACAGTCACGGTCTTCCTTTTTGTTCCTGGAAAGATTTTTTGTTGTTGTTGCAGAACATTATGATGTCACAGAGAAGTTGACCTTTGACCTGTCGCAAATGAAATATCATCACTTCATCATTTTAATCCTATTAGACAGCTGTGATAAATGTTGTTGTTTTGTGGAGTTAAGGCAAAAAAGTGTTTTGTGAGGTCACAGTGACCTTGACTACTGAACACCAAATTCTAATCAACCCGTGTGAACGGAGATAGAAAAAAGAAAGACATTCCCTCAGAGCATTCTTGAGATATCGCGGTGATTAGAATGTGACAGATGAACGTATGTATGTATGTATGTATGGACAACCTCAAAACATGATGCCTCCAGCCATGGCTGTCGCCGGCGCATACAAGTAAAAAGAAATCAGCTTCCGATCCAGCATGCTTTAGAAAATGAATGTAGCGCCCGAGGCACACTTCAACAGAAACAGTAGTATTCTTGAATAAACTGTGGGTGGACAGTGCAAAGCAATATTTGACATGTCTATTTGTACAGTTTTGGGCTATAAGGGCTGTTGAAGAAATTCCTCTGCAGTCCAAAATGTCTTCCACGCTGATATTTAACATGAACTAGGTCTGACTTTTCTAAAATATCCACCCAGCCAGCCCAACATGCCCAGATTTCTCTTTCTCTCTCTCAGCACATAAAAACACATGCAGAGGATAATAAAGCAAGCCCTTCTCTCTAAAAAGCCATGCCAAGCCACAGGAGCAGTGCTGTTGTACTCAACTGTGGCCTCCAGGTAGCCACTGCGCTACTGTATTAGGCAGTCCAGATCACTCTCTGCCCCACTAATGTGGGCACTCAGGAAGACTGGACTCTAAAGTAAGTCAGTGGAGCATGGAGGACACAAACAAACACACACACACACACACACCCACACACACACACACACACACACACACACACACACACACACACACACACACACACACACACACACACACACACACACACACAAACACAATTGTAGCATCTCTGGGCTGAGAGACTTTTTGGGTCATAGTGATGTGGTAAATTTACAACGACAGGGTAAAGGCTGTAAAGGAGAGCATTGCTACTAGTGAGCAATAGTCCCCACTCCAAAATACACACACACACACACGCAATGTCATACACATTAGTACTCTGGCTGAGTGCTGTCGCCTAGTGCTGCAACAAGCCATTCAGGCTAATGATTTGTTCCTACATGGAGCTCGTCTAAGAGCTCTCATTGATCTGTCTGTCTATGACCAGGAGAGTGTGCCTGGGTTTGTGTGCATGCCTAAATAAATGTGGGTCCAAAGGCGAATTTGTCATTGTGCCTGCATGCATGCATGACAAACATATAACATTTAAAAACATAAACATTTCAAGAGCAACTCACTGAAACAGAGCAAAACCGCCTTAATAATGTCCATTTCAGGACATCTGTGCCACATTTAAGCCCCGAATCTGCTTTGTCCAGATATCCTCAAGAGGAAAAGATGTTAGGGCCAAAGGTGAACAGAAACAACAATCTCAGTTGGATTTACTAAGGTCTCTCTTAGTAAGGTCTCTCTAAGGTTAATTTTAGAGATGAATACCTCTTTTCTGTCCCTGAACAAACTATTATGTAAAGACAAAGCGTTGTATGAGTTCAGGATGAGCGTGTGTCTGAGTGCAAGTTTGTTTGATATTATCTGATGTCAGTGCGTCACTCCAGACTATACAATGCCAACGTCACACACACATGATGACACAGAAATCTCTTGGGGGGCATTAGATACTCGTGTGCGATGCGGGTAAACATTTGGATGAAGCCGACCAAAATAAACACACTCCCGAGGCGGATCAAGAGGGCACTGCCAGGGGCTGAATGAGGCCATTCCCAATGAAGCGCATTCAAACAAATCTTCTGTGTCGTGGCTTTTCCAGTAAACAACAGAAACAATGAATTCCAGATACATGTTACTGCCTCACAAAAAGGCTTATGATAAATCCCTGTTCCCCTCTGTGACAGGAAGAGTGATGTGGCACCCCTTACATGAGGCGGCAGCAGGGCACCCTGCACGCCGCCTGCTGTTCCATTGTGAGTATCATAGATTACAAAAGGTGTTGCGCAGCTTTCGGTGCTCCTGCCAGTGAAACACACCATCTTTGTCCTTGTCATTTCCCTGGAAATTGAGGTGAGGGTTCAATGGTTCCTCGTTACCCGTCACAGCCTGCTGCGACGCAGGGCCGGGCGCCGGGCGGAGATCTGGAGTCAGCCTCATCACAGTGACAACACTGATCATGGAGAACGCCCAGCGGTCAGGTTAATTCAGGTTAAATCATCAACATCACAAAGGAGGAAGGCTTGACTAATCGCCCAGTTGATGTGATTTTCCATTCTCTTAGAAATGAATGGAGGTCGAGCTGCAGCAGGTTGGTTCGGCCCCTCAGCAAACAGACAGTGCGAGTGCCTGTGTGTAATGGCTGGAAAGTTGCTCGGGCACTGCCTCTTGCAGGAGCTTCACAGAAAAACGATTCATTTTTCATTACTGAGCATAAGAAGGGACATGATTCAATATTATGGTAATAAATTGCTCCCACTCTTAAATATCTCACTCAAGGGAGAAACAGCAGAGCTAAGATAGGGCAGAGCGCCAGACAGTCCAGGTACCGTAGCTGCCTTGGCCCCCACACACACATATGCACACACATAAACACATATATATATACACACTTTGATATATGCGATCGGCTACTTTCTTTTCACATGCTATAAAACAGTACAGTCAAGGGTTTTATGCCTTGAATATGTATTCATACTTGGCCAATCAAGCTGATTCTATAAAACAATGGAAAACTGTGAGAGAAATGCATTACAACCTCCAAGTCCTATGGTAATGTTTTGTTTATTTGATATATAGTCCAGAATCAGTCAATTAATGCAATATTAACTAGGGCTTGGGCAACACCGCTGACGTAATCAACATCATTGATTAAGTACATAAGTAAGTTTGTGTACCATGCCTCGACTTATCACAAGTAAGGAAAAATCCATCTTTATTGTACTTTAAATACAAGCTTGATTTAGCGAGATGTATATCCTACGCAGTTACCTGACGTGCACCTTCCCAGAAACACAACTGCACATTACAGCGATGCGTACTGCAACGACTGTGACTGGTCCGCTTGGTGGCACAGATTAATTGATAGGTGCGGCCCTATTATCAGAATAGCTGCTGCTATGGATAAGCATAATACAACAGGGAAAAGTTGACAAGAGCTTTACCATTTCTCTTTTTTTGGACAGTGATCTAAGACAATATAAACGAACTAGGGGTTAATGGCCTGGCTCAACTTAAACCTTTTGTAAACCGTGGACAAATACATACAGAGAATGAATGCCATAAAACTTTCTTTTATTATCTGGTTTGACAGTCAGTCAATACACTCATAGGTGTAGTGGTCCTGGAGCGCACCAGAGGGCCATCCTGGAACTTGTTTCTCCAAGTGAGGAAAAATAATGTTCACAGTTTGTATAATCCAGTGGATAATCATATACATTTTAAGGGCTTGAAGATCCAATCAGCACTAAAGTGCCTGTCATGCATAAAAGCCCCCCAAAAAACCAACAGAAAAACAAAGAGACAAAAAAAAATAAAAACGGAATGGTCAGAGATGTCACATTGAGGTGCTGATTGATTCACAACATCAACGCATGCTTTGAGTTACATGCAAGAAAATGTTACACCTTAAAAGATGCACACCCTCCTATGGCTAGCTAACATTAGTTATAACTGACTAATGTATGGAAATATGCCACTGTAAGAACAGTGGTTACTGGACCTTTGAAAGTTAACCCTCTTAGGTTCACTCTGGTACTTAAACAAACAGCATACACCTGTGGGGATACTATTGTGTCTGGGAATATAAATTAATTGGCTTTAGATCGGTGCAGACTCATATATTCCGATGCCTGGTATCAGTAAATATATGATCTTATTCCCGGATCGCAGCAGATACCTTGTTGGGTAAAATATTAACTTACCCAATAAGAGTAATGGCTGAACCTATGAAAAATAATACCCAGTCTGAGAGAAAGAAAAAAATGGATTTCCTTTAACTTATACACACACACACACACACACACACACACGCACACACACACACACACACACACACACACACACACACACACACACACACACACACACACACACACAGATGTGTTACTATAACATCACAAAGTTCTACACTAAAGTCTCATGCTAATGAATCCCACTGAAACCCCTGCACTTGTAGTTAAGCCTCATTGCTTCACACTGACAGTGTTGTGAGTGCTGAAGGGCTCCCTTGAGTCTTCCTTCCCCATCCCTGCTCCCTCCTTTTTTCTCCCTCCTCACTTCACTCTGTCCATCTCCAGCTCTCTGAGTTATTGTCAGCGCAGACAGGGAGCCACGCCGCATCATTAACTGCCTCTCGCAGTACAGTCTACACCCCAGATGCAGAGAACAAGGCTTTTATGTGCTGGCTGATGGACGGTCTAATTCTCTATTAATGGGGGCAACGCAGCCTCATTGCTCATTAAAAATGAATGGAGACAAGTTCTCTGCACTGATAATTACACATACACACACCTGGGGTACGGCCAAACCCCGCGTAATATTGACAACAGTGGGCACTTAGAGAGAGACACATGCAGTGAGATGCAGGCGGAGAGAGCCCGGGCGCACGGAATAAACAAGTCACTGGCATCCAGTGGAAATTTAGAAGAATAACAATGAAGTTTGGCCTCCTGGAGTGACAGTCACACTGTAGCGGGGTCTCTTTCAGGCTATTTTAATAAGGCATAATGGAGAGTCTCTGTTTTAAAGCAATCAAAGCAGCAGGATTTGCTTCATAAAAAGCAAAGATGAGCCCGTTGAGTAAATGAGACGCCCCACCAGTACGAACCAAGATTATACAGAGTCGATACAAACAAACATACATTTTAAAAAATGATGTGTCAGAGGAGGAGAAAAAAAAACAACAGTGTCAAAAGATCATGGATCTATTCCAACTATGTCAAGTGGGAGGTTTCTCTTCGACGTGCAACATGGCGAGAAAACGATTAAATATTTAAAAAGTAAAAAACTAAAATCTGGCAGGAGAGCTCACAGCTCACAACACACCGAGGGACGACTGAGAGAAGTAGTTTAAGAGAGACGGAGCGGATGCGATGAAAAGAGGTTAATGTCGTCTGTCTCCGCATCCATAAAACAACTGTGCGGGGGTGCTGCCATTATGCTAAAGCAGGCAGGTAATTAACTAAAATGCCTAATTAATTCTAATGGAAAGAGAAATGCATCTGACTGAGGCAGAAACACGACACAAAGACGGCGAGAGAGAGAGAAGTGACAGCGATTAGAAGTTAGAGAGGAAAGTGTGGCGATCACTGAGTCAGGTTGGCCGGCGTACAGCGACAGTGGCGCGCATTCAGCCGTGCAAATGTGACCGTTTGTTCAATTACAGCTAATTTATGTTTACACAGGAAAGCGGAAAGAAACCTAAACAGGGCCAAACAGCCTCGAGGGCCAACGCTATTAAATAAAGCAGCCTTTTTTTTATTGATTGACTCGAATTTTAAAAGTGCAGCCACCGTCAAGACCTCCTGTTTAACTATGCTCGCATTAGAGGCGGAGACGCGGTGATAAATTGCCCTGGGACGACGGGAGATGTCTGTTCCCCGATTCTCTGAGCGTCCCCCCCACCCCCCACCCCACCCCACATGACACGCATCCAACCTCAGACTGTCCCCCTGGCTGAAAGTGCTGAGCAGAGACTTCTGCTAAATCACAATTAAACCGGCAATCTGCTCAGAGCAGTAAATAAATCAGCTCAAGAATAATACTGTGACCGACTCACACTCATGCACCCACACCAGTAGTCATTTATCACTGTCTGTGCATGTTCTGGAAACAATGTTCATGCGTTTTTATTTACAACTACAATTTGGTTATTTGACCTGTGGGTTATTGTAATTTTCAAACATTCCAGAGAAGTGTAAAGTGTAGTTTGACGGCTCTGCTGGAGCGGAATTATAATGACAATGAGAGACGCTAAAGCAGAGCATTTCACTTTAGTGAAGTGTGAGAATAAATGACTAATAAATACGCGTCTCGGAAGCTTTGAGGGGGCTCAAAAAACTTTATAAACAAAAACAGGAACAAGTTACGAAAAAAAAGAGGTGTCGTGGAGGAGGCGAGAATGTGGGATGGTGTAACTGCTTATGTAGCATAATATAGTAGTAAGAATATTACAATCTGTAAAAAAGAAATCTCTGAGGGAATTCAGGCCTGGTATAAATGAGTCCGTCCTGATGATCCAGTCACATGCGTCGCGATGTGTTTCTCCACCAACCAGTTGTGATTGGATCTCACTTCCCTGCTCTATATTAAAATTAACACATAGATCACTTGGACAAATGGACACAGTGCATCTTATACAAAGAAATATCTTGTAAACAAAAGGAAATATCGCTCATAGTTTTGCCAAATTAACTAGGTTTGTCACAGACAGTGTTTCAAATTAATCAAGAACAACTCACAAAATGGAGTGATTTTTTTTTTAACGGATTGTCAGGGTTTACTGTGTTTGCACACCGGCTCTTATCTAATTGTGATTAATCAATTAAGTCCAGGAAGTGTAGGCCACAGAGGAAGAGGAAGAGGAAGCAAGTGGCTGAGATGTGCGGAATTTCTCCACAAGCTCGAGTGAGACATTCCTAAACTGGTCTTGGTTGTTGTTCCTTGGTGCCAACATGCCGGGGCCAGGACAACTACCTCTTGAACTTGCCTCTCGAAAGAAGAGCTCCCAGAGAAGACAAACGATGCCTTTCACTCCCATAAGAAGAACTGGATGCTTCCACTAAAACCTTTTTGCAATTTTAAATCTTTGTGTTGCTTTCTTGAGATCATTAAACACTGCAAAGGTTAAGCCTGCATAAATTAGACCGTGGAGATGCATCAGTGCAGCATAGACATCAAGGAAATGTTTCTTTGAATTTCATAATGCAACAGTGATGTTCATTTCCGATAAAAAAAACAAGTTAATGGCAATGACAGAAAGGAAACTGAAAGCAAGTTAGAGCCTCATAACACATCTACTATTTCAAGATGCGAAAACTGTGTTTTCACTTGATGAGAACATACATTTTAAGGAAAATAATGTACCTCTCATTCAGCAAAACACTCAGATGTGAAAATAGTAATTCATGCAATATCACCTTATCTGCAACCAAAGCATTTCACTTCACATACCACTATTTCCATTCAGTCTTTGAAGAACAGTAATGATTCCTCTCTACGGGACTGAAACACTTTGTGAACAACATAATGACAGAGAGGATGGGACATCCTCCATCACAAAATGACCTCATACAAATTGCAGCATTGTGCAAAAGAGCTTGAAAGCCAAGAGATGACATCCTATTTGAAACGGAAAGTATTCCCTTCCAAATGGCAGTTGTACATCACAAATCTTGTTCCTTTCTGCCACTTTCGGCTGCGGGGATGAGGACATGCGGAGACGAACAAATGAGCTTAATGTTCGTCCATTTTCCTCACTTTTACAAAACATGCCACACAGATGAGACACAGAACAGGAGGCAGGAGGTTTTTTATTAGCTTTAAATGAGAGGAGTGTGCAAACGCACACACACAAACATGACTGGACACACAAAACATTCACACCAAAGAGACCTGAGTTGGACGAGAAAAAAAGATGAAAATCCCAAAATGCATCAAATCCTCTCTCTGGCTGCAGGGTTAATCTCTCGGGTGTACGCGTACATTTTTGCATGTTTTTGTGTATCTGCTGAAAAGACAGTGAGTGAGGGAGAGGGCTCTGTCCAGCCGCTCCTTTGTGACCTATAACCGCGGGCAACAGATTCTGGATAATTCGTCATATTCATTATTCCACGGCCCGTGAATACCAAAGAGAGAGAAGAGAGAGTAAGATGCAGACAGCCGGCCGGCCAGCCACCACAACACACCATATTTATCAGACAATCTGTTAACACTGACAGATTACCCCACATCACTGAGCCCAACATTACTCTTTGACAGCGAGCGCTTCACACTGCCACCCTCGCACTCCCCTTCCTCTCTCTCTTCCCATCTTCTCTGGATCCCCGGGAATCCGACCAGTTTCATATATCCATCAGACAAAGATCCCGGAGGATTTACCATCGGATCTGACAGGGAACGTATGTAAACAGTTACAGAGGATGAGCGGAGGCATCGTGAGGCGTTGTGCGAAGAAGGAAAAGGTCTCGACTTACACAACCTTTCCATCTCTGCTTTGGACTGAAAATCAGTAAACAGTGAACAACAGGGATCTGAAGTCTTCAGGCTAACTTCTGTGCTCAGCCTTTTCAAAACAAAAGGAAATTACCTTAGGCACGGAGTTAAAAACATCACATAGTCAAAGCTTTTTGTTTTTTACTTACTTCTTAAATAACTACATCCTAATGACACAACCAAAAAACCAGGGCACAAAGACACACATAGCAGCACAGGATGACTGGCAGTTTGCAATCCCCTTCTACCCTGATGACATCATGCTTGAGGCACGCTATAATTATCGCTTTTACTTTCCATTACCCCTGTCCAACCCCCATTATTTCCTCACATTTCCCTCCCTCCGTCCTTCCTTACCCCTCCTGCACCCCTCCGACCAGGGAGACAGACACCTCCACCTGGTTCATTATGTGTCTTAGCGTGAGACTAGCCTCTACTGTTTGGCTCCGACTTCCTCCTGGGGTGATCCAATCCTCCCCTCTCCCGAACCCCACTGCTAAAAGTCGGCGGTTCAGGCCACCCAGGACAGTATCAGGTCTGCTGTCCATCTGTCGCGGCACAAGCCTGCCAGAACCGCTCATACGGATCCCTGAGCGCAGAGCCATGATGACTCAAATGATCACCGAACACAAGTCGAGCACACCAAGAAGTCCATCGCAACTGGAACACAGAACCCATGAAAGAGACCAAAAAATAACCCTGGTGAAAATAGACTGGGACTGCAGCCTATTGAATGAGCTTCTAAATGACTCAGTGTGTTAGAAGCCGTCCACACTGTTCCAAAGAATATATGAATTAAAAGGTGCCAAATCGTAGCTAAAAGGAGAGAGATTTTGCTTTAATAACAGTTCATTTGTATTTTGGGCACATCTTGATTTAAAGTAACGGATATGTGTGTGTGTGTGTGTGTGTGTGTCACGTGGATTTACAAGCATGTGTGGAGTGCTGTGCGATGCCGCTGCGAGCGCGCAGTCATCGAATCTTAGATCAAGCAGCCTTGGACACCTCCTCATCGGTTTCCACTGGGAACAGCATGGAAGGCTGGACTCCGAATGCATCCATCCACATCACTCGTTCTTCCCTCCCTCCCCGCTCAAACATATCTCTTAGGTCTATTTCTGCCATATCTCTTCTGTGCGTGTTAGTTTTTTTCCATTTCTGCACAAATCCCAGCTCTCAACATATTATTACACGCTGGCATCGCTTCAAGGGTCTCGCCGGATTACAGCCTCATGAGTTTACATTTTTCTCATACGTCTAAAGTCAGTGTAATGACCATGTAACATGTGAACACAAAAGGAAAAAGAGCCAACTAGATGTTCTAATGCCTCCCTGGAGAAAGGCCAAACTGCAGATGCGGCAGCCTTCATACGAGGCCAAGTGTAGAGCACACGCTTCTGTTGTCTTAGACGCAAGTCTGACAGCATCTTAGAAAACGACTTCAGATCTACAATCTGAGTCCCGTTCGACGAATCAGATGAGCGGCCATTACTGATTCACAGCAGGTCTGGATTAGCGTGAGGTTTCTGGTAGATGAATGAGGCTATTTTGTAGATGCTCCAAGGTCAGCGAGACCTCAGCGAGCTCGCTCCTGGGGCTAACTCGGTTCTATCATTACAGGCCCCAGCTGCTAGCCGCGTTGCTACTGTCAACCCGAGACATGCCATTCATCCTTCTGTAGACAAGAGGGTGGAGAGGAAGAGACAGGGAGTGATTCATAGATACTGATTTGAAGTGTGCTATCAGGGCTCAAGGCTTTTCTTCTGTTTCCACTGCATCCCTTTATTAATCATCCATATCTGATGATGACATCGATCGTCTGACACTCATTTTTTAATCTTTGTCTTTTTTTGTCATCCAACAATTTAAATCAGCCCTGAAGATTGGTCAATCTATCATTTCAACAACTATTTTAATTAGGAGGATTTGCCTCTTTTGTCAGTTTAAAATCAATTTAATTGAATACCTGTGTGGTTGGACTGTTGGTTGGACGAAATCAAAATGAAATAGATGAATTGTTCAACACTGTCAGAAGTTGAGTTATTCTTGCCATGAGAAATCCATATACACCCTCACTTAGCCCTACTCTTATGTTTTGCACAAAGTTTTTATAGAGGCACATTTCAAACTGAAGGTTATGAGAACTCTGTCTCCTCCATGTATTTCTGTCCATTTCTTTTCAACAATAATAAAACAATCACAACCATCTAGCTAATGTTAAAGTAATTGCTGATTTGTTCATGAGATATTTCACGTATTTTGACATATTTCAATGTTGTCAGCAGATTAACCAAACAATATGTAATGTGTTAAATAATAAGCTTTAGAGGTGCTGGTAAACAGATCCTTTTTAACCTTTCGACAGGGCCGGGCTAGCGTTTTCCATTTAATCTCTATGCTAACCCATGCTGAATGCCTCCTGGTTGTAGCTTCATATCTAACGGATGGATAAGGGATTGTTATTGATTTATTCATCGTTTAACTGCAGCAACAAATCAAAAACGTGCATTTAACAAAATGTCAAACCATACCTTTAAGGTCTTTGGGGAATTGCGATGAGCATTTTTCAGCATTATTTGACATTTTATTGACTAAAAATGGCACCAATGATACATAATCTTAAACACAGAAATACAGCAAATCAGAATGGGGGGTTGGGGGCTCATTGCGTTGCTCATGGTTTGCTGGAATCCACAACAAACCTTAAACAGGCTTCCCCCTCAGGCACCCAAGCTATAATACTTCCAACCAAAAAGCATTTAATAAAGTCTTCTTATTTTTCCTCAACTGCCTGCATCCATCCAAAATCTCTTCTTCATTCATCCATCTCAATGCCTTCTGGGAAATCACTGTTGATCCCTTCTTTCATCACACCCGCACACCTTTACCTCTCCGCCCTCCATTTGTCCATTCCCCTTATCCTACTGCGGCAGACTGGAGAATTCGCAATCAATCAAACAGTTATCCATCAACTTTCAGATCTTTACTGATCAATCCCAGCCACCTGATCGCTTCCCCCTGCTTCTTTCCACCACACAGTTTTATCTTCCCCTCTTCTCCATTAGTTTTTTCCATTTGCTCCGTTTGTTTTTTTCCCCTCCGCTCACTTGTGTTTAGTTCCCCTCCCTCGATTGGGTTGCTCGTTTTTTGGGAGCACTGGATCAAAGTCATGAATAAGGTGGGCTAGCCGCAGGCATGTAAGCTGACGGCTTATACTCTCCTCCTACCGCCCCCTTTTAACACACACGAACACACACAAACACCTGCGCCATCCCACTCAGAAGTCTGACTAAGACTCAAGCCCACGTGCGCACACAGGCAACACAAACACTAATGCACACACACAGTCATCTATTGTGAATGTAGAGCCCATTTCCGCTATATAGGCTAATTCCCCACTCAGATCAGATGTCTGGTGTTCACTGATGTGGGAGGAAAATAAAAGCACAGATTTTCGAGTGTGGTAATTCCATTTCCTTTACACTCCATATCTGTGCTCTCAGCAGGGCAGATTGCCACAGGGGTGCAATGAATAAAAAGGACATGGAAATAGTCATGAAAAGTGGCAGTTACGTATGTGATGGTCCCTCTATTACACTCATAACCAAGGACAGTCTGTATAGTGTGGGTGACATTAACAAATAAACACCTTATCCCTCGTCAACACGCATGTGTGAATCCACAGGGCTGCATGAACTCGCTGTATGTGCTAAGTATCGTTTCAGACTTGCAGTGAGATGAAGACTTTTTTAATATTTGTGTTGTAAAGGAGCATATATGTAAGAATTAGCCACCTGTCAAATTCAAACTCCAAACAAATATGGAGCAGCATAAACAACCAAAATTGACTGTAGCCATGAGCTATTTAGCGCAGTCAGCCTTGTAGCTAGCTGTCCTAGCCCTGCGTGGACTGAGAGCTCCGAGCACCAGGGGAGTGTTGACTGTGTCGGAGCTTTGAACCACCAGGGAGGAGGCTCAAGTGCGAAGGGTAACCCGTGTGGAATGCCGGTGGGGGAACAGCACTGGAGTGGGATCTAGAACCAGAGTCGGACTCGCTCACCACTGTTGCCAACTCTCTTTCCCCGTTGCCTCTCTGTCTCACTGACCTCACCCAGCTGAGAAAACTGTCTCCCATCACCGCCAACATGCATTTCCTTCCCAGGTTTAATGGGGGCTTTGTCTCTACGCCACGTGTCCGCTACTTAGCCGTATGCAGCCTCGTAAGCTTGAAACAATGTTAGCCGACTAGCTGTACTGAGCAAGCTAACCTAAAACTAAAATAATAACAGCACAACTGAAAGAAACGCTCAGTAGAAAGATAATACACTGCTACCCTAGATGCAACCATGCGTCTTCAGTTCGTCTAACTGTGCAGGTTTACTAGGAAAATAATAAGATGTAGCCTTAGTGCACTGAGCAGCAACAATTTTCTTTTCCTTCTTGTGCCTTTTCTAATCACATTGTGACAGTGGCACAGGGCTAAGAAGTCGATGACTGTTTACCATCAGTAATGGACGATGGCATCGTCTGCTGGCCTAACCCTAGGGTGTCCATAAAAGCCACCGTCCATCAGTTTACTGGCTTTATTAAACACAGCGGCCTTGTAACGTTAACCTGTCACTCATAGTGAGGTGACATATCGGAATTCGCCTGGTGAAATCAACTAGCGTTTGATGCCAAAAGCAGGTGGGACAGAGGCATAAACTGGATGAGCTTTGCAGGCTAGAAGGCTAAAACCACAATTTCATAAGTTGAATATTATATATTTCGTCAAACTGACATTAAATTATTTGCTTTCCACTCATTGCTACCAAGCAGTGGCATGTTTTTTTTTTGACAGCAGGAAATATTATTTTGTATATTACCATGTTGTTCGTAGAAATGAATGGAAAACAAAAGCATAGCCTATGTTGGTTGCATTCAAGTTCATTTGAATGAACAGTGTGTAAGTTTGAATCTCTAAACACAGCTCTAATCTTTTGTGCCAGTAACGGGTATGCAGGTTTCTAAGAAACGTTCAACTGTCATGTGTTAAAAATAAAATATAAAGAGTGAACCTGAGTAATGAATCTAGATGTCCGATGCAAAATTAAATGCTAGAGGGTCGTGAACTGCAGAGTATGTGTGTCAGACAGCTCATATGTACGTCCATCTTACGGCACCTGAGGGGCGAACAGATGTCAGTGCTTGTACTCAGACTTCCTGCACCTCGGGCTTGGCCAGCCCATCTTATTCACATGAGCTCATCTAAAAAGAGAAACTAAATGATGCAACTTGTAAAGGGACTGGAGCTGCAGGGAGAAAAAGTACGAGGGTGTATGTGAAAAGAGGAGAGATGGGAGTCATAGAGAGTGGGAAGGTGTTTCAATAGAAGCAAAAATGAAAGTTGACGACTTGATCGCATGTAACTGGAGACCGAATATAAAGAGAAGAGAAGGTAATTGGGATGACATGTCGGGGCTTCTCAATCAGCACACAGTGACAATCCCACTCGGTGTGATCTTCCTATAATCTAATCCCTGCAAAGGTACAGCAGCATGTGTTCCCAACCCTCCCTGACTCTTTTTACATAATCAGGGCTACTTGACCTACCATCTCTTTCAGCGCCTCCTCACTTACACAACTCTCCCACCTACGACACTCTGTATCTTTTATGTCCAAGAATCATGGAGCAGAGAGAGAGAGAGAGGGAAGAGAGAGGAACAGAGCTACGATACTCAAACATCCAATATATATAGCTGTCTGCTGCTTATGAGTAATAAGCAGCAACTGAGCTCATGAGTAATTCACTGAGTCAAGTACACATGCTTGTTCGGGACCTGCAACACAGTTTGTTTAACACTACAAATGGATTCCTTTTCTATGCGGCGAGGTGGGAAAATATCTTTGTATGACAAATCCAAACACATTTCAAACGTGGAGTGGTCTCCAAAATTCTTCACCGTTCTTCACTATTTTTCTAGCGCATCGCCGCCTCCACACTTCTCTTTTCCACTTGTAATCTCACTTATTGTGTCTTCTTAACACTCACGACAACCCCAATACCAAAAATAGCTCTTTTTCGCCACCCACCCGCTTCGTCGGGACAAGGGCTCAGGGAGAGGGGGTCAAGGGGGTGAAAGTCAGCCCTCGTCAATCTGAAAGATTCTGTCAGCGGGTCGCCTGCAGCCACTTCTCTGCCAGCGCTGCCCCTCCAAATGACTCTGCTATGACAACCCCGCACCAATCAAAAGCACTGTTCGCGTGACCCCACAAGCTACCTGGAGCACCGACGGAGGTAGGAGACAGACAGACTGATTACACAGCCTGTCTAGGTCATTATACAGCCTTGTCTAACCCCCGTCTACCTCTTCATCTTCCTCCTGCTCGTCTTTCCTCACACCACCCTTCCCGTCTGAGAAAAACCTTCGACCCCCATTACATTTTTGGTAAATAACACCAGAGCCCTTTGAAAAGATGAGTGATGGCGGGTGTGAAAAGGAGGACGAGGATAAGTTAACCGAGCGTTGGGCTGAATGGGCTGAATGAAACCAAACTGAATGAACCGGCAGAAAAAAACAGTCAGGTGAAGGGAGCAGAGGAGATTGGAGAGGACATTTAGACAAGTCAAAAGGAGGATGAGGCACCGGTGCATCGCTGAATGCACAGATTTATGTGGATGGCAGCAGTGTTGATGGCAGCATTGGGTGGGCGTACTTTGAGTGCTCTTAACTCCAGTATTTTTCTCCATCTGGCCACCTACTGCTCTTACAAAATTGTCACTCCCAACCTGGAACATACACACTGTGAAGAATACACCATGATCACTTTAAGTTCAAGTAAAATTATTCTTTTCGAACACATCGGGAGTCTTTTTCTAACCATCAAGGCAGCGGGTTAATTGCCTCACACAGCGGCAAACTGCTGGGATCAGTGTGGCTTTAAGTTACCATATCCGCTGGAAAATTAGTAAATATTATTAGTAATCAGTCTCTGGTTTCGTGTTGTGGAGAGCTCACACTGAGCCAGTCAGCTTTGGCACATTATCCCCGTCTTCCTCAATATCACTGGTGTGAAATTAATTACTCCTGCCGAGAGAGTTGGGTGACGATGCAGAATGATGAAGGGGATGATTTTTAATGGCAACAAATCCACCATGCACGACCAAACAGCACACACATACTGTAAAACAGAAAAAGCACACTTGGATTTTTTTTTCCCTCTGTGAGTTCAGTGAGACTCATCTTTAATGGGACATACTGAAGAACCGTTATGCCAGAATTGGGTTTTATTTGCAATTTGGGGATGCTACAGTTTTGGAGTGGGACTGCTTCTTCACCACTGCTACACCATGTCCTTTTGTTATGATTATTTACTTTCAACCAAAAACTACTGAGTGGTGGACTTTGCTAACAGCTAATAGAATGCAAGTTGCTTCAGCATAGTTACATGTATCCTGTAAAGACGGGCAGCAGCCAATAACGCAGCATGTACGCTACGAAATGAAGTAGTAATTTTTCCACAGTAATCGTTGACGTACGATCCCTAGTAATGCACTCCTTTGGCGACGTTCTTCTTTTCATACAATCATAAATTTTTTTGCTGGCATGTGCAATAAAAACAAAGAAATCGTTGATCTGATGAAAAAAGAACACACGTCCCAGGTGCAGGATGAGTCATCACCATTTTTTATGCATTTTCAGGAAGTGACAAACTCAGCTTCAAGAACACTTTCAAAATGGCTCTTTTTGCCATTGTTGGGCTTGATACTGATGTAAAGGTAAGATATGGAGAAAAACTTATGTGATAAAAAAATTAATCATGAAGGAAGTAAAACCGTTCAAGCCAGCTAATATAACTCACTAGTCCAAAGGGAAGAAGGGCCTCAGCGTCTGCCTTGCAGCCTTTTAATTCACGAAGCCAGTCCATCAGCATCCTCTTTGGTCTATTTGCCTCTGTCACGATGTCCGTCGAGGCTGCTGAGCCCCGTTCCGTTGCCTAGTCACCCAGTCCTGGTGCCAAGTCCACCACAGGTAGTCGCCAGCATTTATCTGGCTCGCAAACCACCTTCTCCCGGCAGTCCAAAGCTCCTATGCGATCTGTGTCAACATAACAGTCCCCCTGTGCTCCGAGCACCCACTCCGGTCTGGGCACAGTTGGCTATCCGCTGGCGACAGTTAGCAGCAGTTGGCGGTTACCTTTGCAGATACAGTTTTCTGTCCACTAAGTTTTTTCTTTTTTTGAGCTGCTCTACACGGTACAGTTTCACCGACATAATGGATTTGTTTGTGGCCTGGTGTTGGAACTCTACTTGACGGGAAATCGTTGCACTTACCCAAGATCCATTATCCATTATCAGTAAGTGAAAATGTTTTTGAAGCTTTTAATTTTGGAAGTGAAATAGTCGGATAATGTTGCTTTATTACTTAAATGTTTCTCTCTCACTTGTAGTTATGACTCTATCAATCTCTGCAGTGCCAGAATCACAGAAACATCCAGCGTGTTTGTGTGAGAAAAATGCTGTATTATAAAAGTGCATATATATCCATGCATGTACTCATACTCCAAGGGCATGTGTGTGTGTGTGTGTGTGTGTGTGTGTGTGTGTGTGTGTGTGTGTGTGTGTACAATAAGTGTGCATTATTGTACACAATTGCCTGCCTTCTTTCACTGACAGAGCACTCATCATGTCTGTCTCTGCTCGTCCTCTGTGCTGATGAATAATAGATGGTTGCAGTACAGTAAGAATCAGAGACGGTGCAATGATAGATGAATGTTTCATTCTGCCATTTGTTCTTTATGTGAACGTCGGGGGCATCTCCATGCCTGTCTGCAGCGTTCAGCAACAACGGTACTCTGTCAATGTCCTGTGCATCTTTCATGCGCATATACCTTTTCCCCAGAACGTCATTTTTTCCTGCCCTGTTCCTTTCGTCTCGTCTTACACATCGTCACTCCGCATCGGCCAATTAATAACACATGAGATGCAAACTCATGCACATCTCTGACAGGTGTTTCATTCAACGGTGGCAATGGTCAGAGCAGCAGGAATTTCTGAAAGTATCAACGTCACTATCCTCACCACCGAAGTTCCAAAAAACACTGAAAGAGCCCGAATAATGCACTTTATTAGCTCGTCTACAGCTCAACTGTATGAGTTGGTGTTCTTACATGTTACATGTAACATTAGCTGATAATGCTGTATGCTAATGTCGAGTCTCTGAGAGCTAATTTGAATGAAGTTGGCAAAAGTCAGCAAGTGGATGTGCTGTTAATGGCTATCAACCCTGAAGAAAAACATATCGGTCGACCCCCACTGTTCAGCAATAGTCAATAGCTACCACTCTGTTGGTGTAAATGAACACAATTGATCCGTGATCTTTTCAGTTTCCCCGCCCTCACAGTTCAGCATACTTTTAAGCCGCAGATAATTGCAATCTTCAAAACAATATGATTTCAAGCTTTTTTTAGCTTAAAACAACAGCTGTCAATTTCCACATAATGTTGCTTTAACTATCCTCATGTGCAACAGTTTTGCATTGACAGAACAGATGCATGCTGTGTTTGGGGCATACAGTATTCAGTGGTGTAACTGGTAAACTGGGCATGCCTGTCAGGCACAGTAGCCTTCAGTGTTGATAGGCTATAACTCATGATAAAACAAATCAGATAGTGCTGCGGAAGGGGCGCTGAGAAAGACTACAGAGTGGTGACTACATACAGAGAGGCGGCTACATCGGAGCCAAAGTAGCTGCTTCTTTGAAATTAGTTTTTAACCCTAACCTTTGCTGATCCGAAAAGTTATCCCATCTGTGACTTCAAAAAGCGAAACCATCTGAGTCGTGGGTTTTAGTAATCTGTTGCACCCCGAGTAACAACAGCGCTGCATGCGCACACTGAAAAAGAAACTGTGGCAACTCCATCCCATATATGCAGAGAAAACTGAGGTTAGACTATTGATTTTTGTGGAAAAGAGGAGGCTGATAACGGATGTGCGAATTTGTCATCCGGGGAGAGCCTCAGAGGGAAATGGCCAGTGCAATCATCAGCAGAGAGGACCCTGTAGGGAGGCATTCACACACATAAACACGCACATACACTTCTTTATGAAGACACAGAGGAGAAGAGGCACAAGAAGAAGATACGTATGAAAAAAACAAAAACAAATAGGAAGCATAGAACTAATGGACTTAGAAGAAGACATCTAATTCGTCTCACGCATGCACCAAACTAAGCCTCGACCAAAAGCTGTGAGGCGGACCTTGAAAAAGCCGAGAGCTATTCCGAGCAACAGCTGGATCCTGTCTATGTTTCACAAAGGCGGCGTCGTATATAGCCGCGCGGATGACAATCTGACCGTGATAAACAGTCACACTGTTCAATTAGAGCCACAACAGGTGTCTGATGTAGACAGAGGGCGCACAAAGTGAGTCACTGTGCATTAATCAGACACGCCGTGCCGGATGAAGAATAGTTTGATTGACTTCTCTTTGCTCTTGAAGAGAAAAGAGAGGGGAGCAATAAAGAGGAACACACTCCTGCAACACTGTTTTATCAGGTCACCTCAGTAATTAAACACATGCAGCTGTGGTTACCAGAGAGACAAAGTGAGAGGCAGAGGAGAGAGAAAGACACTGATGGCAATAACGAAACAGATGGAGACACATTTTTGGAGCAAAATTGGGGATTAGGTTACATTGAAAATGGAGGAGAGGAATCTTAACACGCCACCGCTGATCCTCTTAGGTGGGTATCTCTGCTGCTGCAGCTCTAAATGTCTGTGTGCGTGTGTGTGTGTGTGTGTGTGTGTGTGTGTGTGTGTGTGTGTGTGTGTGTGTGTGTGTGTTCCAACTATCTACTCAACACATAATTCTCCTTTACAGCCTAGGGTTACCACGGAAACACAAATAGTCGGGCAGCAGATGACATGTTTAAAAATATGACACCTAAAAAAATAAAACTGGTAACATCTCGTCTTCGTGTGTGCTTTTCGACTCGCGTGTTAGAATACAAAGTGTACGTCGTGCACGGTGGTGTGTGCGCACGTGTGACTGCGTGTGTGATAGTTGTGCCGTATGAGTGTGAAGGGGGGCGGGGAGGAGACAGAAGGAGAGGGATGTGTTGAGAAAGGGGAGATAATAGAAGGGAGGGGAGGTGGCGGAGAGGAGGGGCTGCTGATGGGAGTGTGGATAGTTTCTATTTTTAGCACGCATGTGTGATATATGCCAATAGGTGTTCACACCACAGAGTAAAAGAGGCTTTGGCAGGCGATGAGACATCTATTCCACGCATTGACATTTGAAAGTCAAGGATGAAATCCTGACTCCGCCCAGTATCAATAAGATGCCTGACCGCGGAGATAAACCTACCGTAACTAATGTAATTACAGTCCGTTTTTTCAGATGGCTGACTGAAGATAACTGTTGCCCCCAATATTTTCCTCCCCTGCCAAGAGGCGAAGGTGCCGAAAGCCTCAATAAAACCAAGTAAATTGAATGTGCCGAGATTAAATTGAGTGCACTATGGAAGCAGCAGTAAGAAAAAAGAAAAAAATCATATCATAATGAAATCAAATCAGGATTATATCCATAAAGCCATTCAATCACTAGTTAATCCCAAAATGATTGGGCTTTGAAAGAAAAGACGCAGAGCTACACACACACACACACACACACACACACACGGAAAGACTCACACACACAGCAGAGATGAAAATGACATCAATCAATAAATCCAAATCATGGAGCGATATCAAAACAACTGTAACAGATCCAGACAATTTTTCAAACACAACAATAAACACAATAAATCGGTCTAGACACCGGACACTGTTATGAATCATAACACGGAGAGAGTCTGATCTGTTTTGGCCGAATCACTGCTGCCCTTTCTGCGATACATCTTTTGTTTGTAATGCTGCAGTCTAGGGGCCACAATCACTTATTGGATTATATGGCTATCACATCAATCACCCCGTACTGTGACTGGCCTCCACTTACCAAAGCATTTATCTGATCATCCTCTCATAAATGGCCTGATGAATTGCACC
Source organism: Sparus aurata (assembly GCF_900880675.1). Taxonomy (NCBI): domain Eukaryota; kingdom Metazoa; phylum Chordata; class Actinopteri; order Spariformes; family Sparidae; genus Sparus; species Sparus aurata. The sequence continues at coordinate 15,834,669 of NC_044193.1, read as the reverse complement.
GTCCTCTGACTTTGGTCTAATCATAATTGCATCTGTCTCCAATGGAGACTGTCTCTTGTCCCTCTCTGTCTCCGTCTCTCTGAATCATTCCCTGGAAAGTGGTTTTATGCACAAACAACCCAACCGTGCTGGCCTGGCAGACAGAATTATCAGCTTCCATTGTGAAAAATGTATTATGACTATTTTAATATTCAGAGCATAACATGAAATAACAAAACTAATGGTCTAGAGCCACGGAAGTGTCTCTGTGTGGCTGTACTCCAGCATCAGCACACTAACATGCTAATGTTTAATAGGTCTGTTTACCGTGTTCACCTTGTTAATTTAGAGGATGAACATGCTCACTTTCCCAATTAGCCCTAAACTCAAAGTCCTGCTCAGGCTGATGGCAATTAGTGTTGCAGATATTTGCTCATTAACAAAAGTACTGGACTGAGTCAAATTTTGACCTGATGACAACCTGAAAGAAAAGGGATCATAAAAGGTATTATAATTCCTCCAGAGGGGGGCATGATGTCAAATGTCTTGTCAATCCATCCACCGAGATTAATACTGGTGGAACAATGAATGTCTGTATTAAATTTGATGGGAATCCATCTAACGCTTGCTGAGATATTTCAGTCTGGAAGTGTTGGAACAACTGACTGACACTGCCATCCATAGCGCCATGCCGTTTGCCAATATGGTAAGATTGTCATTTTTATTATTCATAATGTATAATTCATCTATGTCTCCGTAACCGAACCTCAGAATTCATATGTATGGAAGCCGAGAACAGCTGCAGGGGGAATTATGTTAAATTCCTATTATTGCAATTCTAATAGTTATCATATTATTACTATTATTATTATTATTACCTCAAGATAACAAATCTTGTTTTCTCCTTATAACAGTATTACCTTAACTCGATCTTAAACAAGCTTTGTTACCTCAAGACAAAAAGGTGTTTCCTGTTACTACTTACATTGTTTATCAAAGGTCAGAAGTGACATGCTAGTATGCATAGACGGCATCTTGACAACTGTAGGAACTGATTTATGCCGAAAATACCAGATCAAGGATACTATTGATCAACACATCAGACTCTTCAATGTTACTCGAGCCGGGCAATATATCTTAATCATACTATTGTCGTGATATAAGACTACAATACATATGGTCATAGATCTATATATAATTTTTAATACAACATTAAAAAACAGACAGTCATTCCTACGAGTCACAATATCAATATTGAGGAATTTGGCCAAAATATCAAGAAACTTGATGTTGCCTCCTTGTCCAGGCCTTGAAGAAGTGTTTTTTAAGGAGATTTCATAACCTCCCGATATATATTGTGTGTCATGATATAGCCAAAAAATACCACAATTTTACTTCAAGGCCATATTACCTCCTGATGTTAGATATTTGTCGTAGCCTTCTAGGCAGCAAAAACATCTGCTTTAAGTTGACCACTGTTTGTAAGCACATTGTTTCATGTGTACAATTCAAACATTTCAGCTGCTAACACTGTTATTTAACTCCCCACAACTTTACATATACTGCATGAAATAATGAACACTCACCACTAAATACTCACAAGTTAGAGTTAAAAAGTAATTGCGGGAACAAGCTACGCATTAAAATACGAGCCATAGTGTATAAAACCTCAAATCCAATTAGTAGGGAAGTAATTCTCACAACAAATGGCTCAAGTTCATAAAAACCTGAACCTGAACCTACCGCACAGAGCAGTGTGCGTATGTCATAGTTCACTCTCATGAATCTTCTGAAGTCATTTCCTTTGTGATAAATTATGGCGATATCTTTAAAAAAAAAGTGGTCGCTTGAATTCTTAAGATTAACCCATTATCACGAGAAAAGCAAGCTTTAATATCCTGAGATAAGGAAATGATTAACTCGTCTTGAGATAACTTCATTAAAAAAGAAATAATTGGATCTACGGCCAGTCTGGGTTTGCATACGTAGATAGCCGGCCTCATACCATACATGCCAACACCCTCAGGTCTTGTTGGACTGTTGTTGGAGTTGCAGACCTCTAATATAATCACTGCAGCCTTGTTTTGTTCTTTAATTTAGTGTCGAGTCCAGTGGAGGCATGACCAACAAAATTAAAAATAGCAGCTAAGAGCACAGCAACAATGCCTGCAAGCGAAAAAAAAAACAAGAAGCAGAGGTGAAAAGACAGGGAGGATTTACAAGCTGTTTAGCTCGATCTGGTTATGAAGAGAGAGTAGGATGTAAACAGGAGAGAGGAAAATGAAGCATTTCTGTGAAGCAACACAAACATCACCTGATATTGTTGCACAAACACAGACTATTTGATGGTTTGTGATGGCTTGCAAACAGTTTGACTAGTTCAGCCAACAAGCGTCAGCACTCTGTGGAGTCTGAAGCTCACGAACAACAACCAATGAAACAACCATTATTTCTGCAGAATCCGCAGCAGATCCAAACTGCTTCTCTGATTTTATCTATGTGAGCACACGCACTTAAACAAATGCCTGTATACATGCACACACACAGAGACACAGGTGCACCTAGGCATGCGCTTCTCTACACACATTTGGAACCGTAAAGCCCTCGATAGCAGCCATCTGTGAAATTCTAAAAGCACTTGGCCACGTTCTTTGGTGTCCATGGGGCCTGGCTCAAATCTGTTACCGTTTCCCAGCATGCTTTCTGTATAGAACACACATCAATGACCTCACGGCTGGAGACTGGAGCACAGGCCAAAATTTCGACTATGGGCTGCTCTAAGGGAAAATGGAAAAACTCGAACACGAACGAACACACACACAAATACGAACAGAGAGAGTTTTCTATCTCTGCTCTGGCTTCCATGAGAATTTAAGGACTGAAAAACTCTCTCCCTTTCTGCTGGTCTGATGATTGTTGGACTTCATTCTTTAGCCTCATTCTTCGCCGCTTTTACACTCTCTTTGCAACTTACGAACAGCGACGTGAAGAAACAAGACATTTAACATTCACAAGTCTTCGAGGAAGGTGCGAGTTCCGCTCTAGCTGTTTGGGAAACGCTGAGGGAGAGAAAACAGGTAACACACAAGTGTAAGTTGAAATGTGCAATTCACAATCCAACCTCTGCTAATTATAGCAGCCCGAGCCTCATCTGCATCTGTTTAAAAGTCACAGCTTCCCTACGGTACAGCGAGAAACACCGTCTCCTCACTTCTGGAACTGTGTGATGTCGCTCTACTGTCCCCATCAGCCTCTAAATTGCTCTTCTCTCTTGATGATTTGGCTCATGCATACATGCAGCCCGTCAAATCATGTGTGAATGGGGTAGATCTGCACAGGCCGGGGGGGGGGGGGGGGTACTATTGGAAAGCTGTTGCCCCATTCAGAGCCACCGGGCCGCCAGCCTGCTCCACCTGGCCTGGAAACATTCATTACGGTCCAGGGCACTTGACCACAACATCCATCACCATGGTCTGATCTATATCCACCCATTAGGCTGCCGCTATCATCACGGTCCAACACTGATTAGCCACAGTGGTAATGTGAGTGGATAGGAACCTGGATTGCAGAGATAAATCCCCCAGGATGGTGCTGGTGTTTTAGTCATGCAGACAACTCATTCAGTGTTGCATGCACAGTATTGGATGTAGAAAGAGGAAGACATACTGTTGTATAAACTGTCAAGTAAAAGAATAGTGTGATGTCATTTTTTTTGACAGGTTTGTGTTTTTCTGTTTCTGATAAATCTAATGTTCACGGGCTATCTTGGACTGTTTCCAAGGGGTTGAGCAGTAATAAGAAAATAGAGTATCTGGAGATAATGACATGACATTATCATTAATGACATGTGACCACTTCACCTAAATCAAAATGATTTCACCTGCTGCAGCTTTGGAACAGTTTTGATTTGCAGTAAATGACAAGCGAGCCATCAAACCATGAAGCAGCTGTGCGATCTGCATAGGGAGAATGGCAGCAAATGGATAAAAACTCACCGTTTATTCGAAATCCCATTTTTCACAGACCGGTGTTATTGGGGTTATTATTTTTTAAATGGACGGTATTATACTATTTTATTGTGGTGTGCCTTGGGGAAGATCTTTTAGAGAGCCTATTTAGACGTATGAAGATAAGGAATGAGGGGAAAATTGCCGCTTGTAGCTTTTATAGGCAAAGTTCAAATCAGTCTCAGGTCTTTATTTTTGCATTAGGCTGTTTCGCAGTCCCAAAATATTAAATCTATATATCTTTACAGCAACACGATGCAACTTAAGTTGTGATTCTGGAGAATGACAGTTGATTGTTGAGTCTTAATCCCGGTTGCCAAACAACAAAGCTCTGGGTTGGCAGCACGGATAGAAGATCTAACCCCAAAGCAAGGGTAATAACACTCTTACAATGAAATTAGCGCATATACACCACTGATTTAAACACAGGTAACCCTAAAAATGGACAATTCACTGCCTTCACATTGCCAGGAGAAGAGTTTGCCTTTCTGACGCATAGTTTTTTCTCCAGAGCCGACAAAAACAGAAGTTGCTAAAGAGTGAGACATCTTCTTTGGCTTTCTGATCTCTGTTGAGAGTCACACATGCTCAGTACTGATCAGGCAGCTGACAGGCACAGAAGCCATGCCGGTAATCTTTTAATATCTTTTAATCCAGTCTCCCTTTCGAGCTCAGGGCTGACTGAATGATGCTCAAATGATGCTTGAAAAGAGACGGATGAAAAAGTGTTCATGTGGGTGTTGCGATTAACATTACAGCCGATACCAGGTGGAGACGATGAAAAACCTGTGACCACTGCAGAGTCGGTTTATCCGGGAGCGAGTTCACATTCACACTGAGGACAAGAGCCAGATGTTAGTGAGTCTTTTTGTTTGCTGTGAAAGTGTGAATGTGATGACCCGGGAGTAAGAGCCAACAATCAACTGTCTTTCTCCAGAACTGCAGTAAAAGGTACCTTGTATATTTGAGTTAAACAAAACATCTAAGATAATGATCAGTCCTTCAAACATTCACACTGTAACTAAAAGGAATAATGACTCGCCAGAGAGCAGCCGTCATCTTGTGACAGTGAAACAGCAACCACCTAGATTTATGTCTTATTTTAGGTTCTTCCTCCAGAGGCTTTTAAAATTACTTCAGAATCCGCCTGGAGTAACGTGCCATTACTGCCATTAGAGCTAATGGAAATTTCAAGTTACCAAGCATTGGATACTGCCTTCCCCTACTGTGTGTTATCAGCAGTGAGTCCCTTTAGAAAGACACAGTTAATTCTCATTCTACAAGAGCAGCAGCGGGGAAATTTCGATATTAATTTCACTGCAGCACCGGCTCTGCTTAGTGTTTTTCCTCTCATTACCAAAAACTCTCCGAAAATGTGACAACCCGCTGAAATGTGATTAAGTCGATGTTGTATTGGTATGATTGTGTATTTCACAGAAGCCCAGATCAGACGAATGGTCTTTATATGTCCTAATGCTGTATCCATCTCCTCCTAATCACTGACTTTTGTAGTAATAATAATGAACGGCGGATGATTTTCTCTTTCACCTCACAAACATGCTGGGAAATGAGATTCTCCTGCTGTGTGACTACACATGCCCAAGGCTATTGAGCGTAGAGCACAAACTGATACATTAATTGCAGTATAGCCTGGTTGGAGGGGACGTTTTTCCTGCACACTGCAGCGATGGCAGTTCAAAGTCATAGGTTGATGAACGAAAAAGCATTACGACGGCTTCTTGGAAATGTTCAGCTTTTGTTAAAACAATGAACTCTAAAAGATCTGTTTCTACAACATCAATATTACTTTGTATGTGGAGAGAGAAGAGGAAGGAGAGGCAGAGACAGAGGAGCGCTTTATGTTATAAAGAGAATCAGATAAAGGAAAGTGATGAGAGAGCTGATAAAGTGAGATTGTGTTTAGGATTGCACATGCAATCAAGGCTTTTTCTTACTAAATTAAATCTCTTCTCATTTATCTGCAAAAATGATTTATGTTACAAAATGAATAAGCTCTTGGATGAAATATACTTGGATGACAAAAGATAAAATCAGGTGTTGGAGTTTCTCAATTGACACTTTTGCTGATGAGATTCTCAATGAAACATCAGCTGATTTATTTCATGCTCTGACTCTAAATGTTATAACCCAGTTTCCTCACACTGCCAATGATACGCACACCTAACAGCCTCACATTTTCTAGGGTAGATCTCTATATTACACGCTGCATCTGGACGTTGAGGTTATGTCCTATCTAACAGGCCTCTGCAGAGAAACAAAAAATCAACTTGCTCGCGTAGCACATGTGTTCAATTGTCCCTCAAGTGTAAGATTGAAGTATATTGTTTATGTATACGATACCAAGGTTATGGACAGTCTCCCCATAACAGCTCAACTGGTTTCCTTCCTGTGCATTCAGCTTGATCTGGTACCCACAGCAGACTGATAGCTCCAATGATTCCCTTGCCCCCGAGAAGTGCTTCTAAATCTGGATTTATAAGCACTCCGTTTTGAGCAGGTCATTGATGTGCTGTTAATTCAGCGCTAATAAGATTAAAAACATAATGCAGATTGTGTCCTGTGAAATGAGGCCGGTGGAAATCCTTTGAGGGGTCTTCTTATTGAGCGGCAGCGGACCGTGGCCTCGCTCCTCGTAGAGCGGAGAGGTGGAAGGCGGCTACTCACGAGTGGGGTTCGGAAATTGAATTAATATTGCCACCAGTCAACCTTTGAAGGGAAAAACGGCTTACCGAAATCTATTAATGGTGTTAGTCCATGACTTGACTTTTATGCTCCTCGCAGTGCTCGGTGCTGTCAGATGGCACATGGCGGGGTTAATCCCTCAGCATGGGTAATCCCCGAAAGACATCTGGATCAAAAAAAAAGTTGATTCCTAGCTTTGTGAAGGACATGTCCCAAGTCCATATAATGACATGAGAATCTTAACGTACAGTGAAAGAGGACTCCAACACAACATCAGTCCCTGGCACCGAGTTTAACCATTAAGTGAGGAGTATGCTTTGTCATAAACTGCAACAAATCAAAATGTCATAACATTAAATCCAGTGAGATCAAGCCTGTCAGGGTGGAGTAGAGAGGACAAGAGAGGACGACACACACACACACACACACACACACACACACACACACACACACACACACACACACACACACACACACACACACACACACACACACACACACACACACACAGAGAGGGAACAGCTCCAGAGACAAGCATTAATCCACACAGATTTAGTGTAGCAGAACAATTGCTTTTGTCACCCTGGGTAATCAGCAAAGAACACAGTATATGAATTACAGTACGCCCGGAAATCCATTGACACACAGAGGTGTGCGTGTGTGTGTGAGTGTGTGTGTGCGTGTGCGCGCGCCCACGGGACTGAGTGGAAAAGGCATGTATGTCATTGTGAGAGCGAGAGCACAAAAAAAAGTGGAACAATGACGTCTACCTGTTCAAAAAGCCTTGGCTGCGAGTCTGAGAAGATTAATCAGAGTCATTCAGACAGCGTTTATCACATTCTCCACAGGGAAATGAGAGGCGATTTATTTCTATAACTTGGCCTACATATATGGAGAACTATCACTCACATTCACTTTCAGCTCCCATTATCCACCCGGTAATGAGCGTGTCTGCCCAGTGGACACAATACTGTCTAATCCATAATTGTTTACATACTGGTGTTTGCTCATAGCCCAACTAAATCAAGAGACACTCCAATAAAACCACAGAGACAATGCATAACTAAGTGATGGTGTAATCGTCCTCTTAAATCAGCCTTTATTTATGCAAGGAAGTGAAAGCAAACCAAGGAGGACTTTAGTGTTTATGCTACTTGAAACAGGTACATGCACTTAAGAGCTTATCTTTTTTATTTTTCTTATCCGGAGAAAATGAAAACACTGTTTAGAAATGCAGTCAGGTACGCATGTTTGTTGTTCTAGTAATTACTTTGTGGGATTCTGGTGTATAATCAGCAGCTTGTTTGTGTTTTCCTCTCAGTTTTCTCTCTCAGGACCTCCTTTAGTTTGACTTATGTTTTTGTGCCTTCGTTGGTCTTGTGACAGTAAAAACAGAGAATAAACATGTGGGGAGAGCAAAGGGGATAACATGGAACAAAGGCTCTCCAGTGGAATTGGACTAAGGATATTGGAAATCTAGGATTTAACTTAAAATAGGAGACACATGTAACAGCTGTGGTACAATGGCTCTGTAAAGCTGTTCTTAGGCACAGCCATGCTTTGCTCTAATTTCCGACATCAGCAGCATGGATCAAGGGGAATCCGGACACATCCTCGAGGTGGACCCCCGGTCATTCCTATAAAAGCTGCTCATGAAGCCAAAAAAGCCCAACTTCCTGGGTATAAAATGACCCAGATCTGGCACATTTTGTGGCCTGTAGAGCGTGATATATGTTTTGTTTTGTTTTGTTTTGTCCAAGACTGAGTGTCGATGCTGGCAAACATATCCATGTAAAAAAGTAATGTAACATGAATACATCATTAATACATAAACCGGTCCATAAAAAGTCTCATGATCCCCGATACATTTTACTGGTTGTTTATGCCATAAACCGAAGTATTGGACAAATACAACCTCATGATGGCGATAGATGAAGAGTCATCGGTCCATCTAATAGTTGTCTAGATATGTTTGAATTAGGAGTGGAAACCAGACGACAAACTGACACTGTCATCACAAGAGCCGAGGCAGTAGCCAAGCTAGAAAAAAAGGCAAAAGGCCAAAACACGAGTCTCGATGTGTTTGCACAGACCACAGTCCACTACTTTACTTCACAAAGTAAAGTCTGAACGCTGCAGGAAAGGATAATGAGGTTTGGTGTGGTGGGCTCACTTTCACAGAGTGCCTTTACAGCCACTCAGCGGGCAGCAGCCATCACTTGTCCAGGATGCTGCTAAACACCCTGAAAACTGATAATCACTGACTCATTTTCAGGCTCCTCACTGAGAGCCTGCTGGTAATTGAATTGGAGGAGTGGGCACAAGTGCAATGGGCTCGGAAGGGCCGTTGCCGAAGGCAATCAGCTGTGACAGAGAGTGAGAGAGAGACAGTTTCTATAATGAAATGTTCACATGTCTGACATACTCTGGTTTTTTTTTCTTTCCTTCAACACCTTGAGCATCACTCCAATCACTTTTGCCCAGTTAGTTGGGACAGAGTTAGTCAGGACACTGTGTCCTGCGGCAGGGCACCATTTACATGCGTGGCACGTCAACAATGAAAAAGGGGGTGGCAAAATAGAGCACATGCTTGAAATACCTCATTGAAAGACCCTCCCTGTCAATTACCCTTCACAGTCACATTGGCCACAACAATCCCCCCTTCCCTCCCCTTTGGCTGACAGGTGGCCAGGTAAATGCAAAAGCTTGAAAGGCTTGGCGCTCGATATATCTCTTTTGAAAAAATGCACAACCAGCTAGATCTCTGCATGAAAAGAGGATAAAATACAAACACAAATAGAAACAGGGGAGGCTGAGTGAGCATCTAGCAGAGCTGAAAATAATCATTTCACTGGCAGATTTTGGACGGCAGACCGGGGCGCAGTATTGACTTGTGTGACCTCAAACACAAAAACACAAGCAGCAGGTACCAGCTGCTGGCAGAGCTCCTTGTATATGTTTGATCTCCTCTTACTTATTCTTAATATAAAGGTTATTGATTGTTTGCAGATTTCTTTTGAGATTCTCGGACCAATTCTCATCTGCTGAAAAAAATGACCATTTGCATTTGCTGCTGATATCAAGGACAAATGAAGGTCATGTTAAGGAAGCCAGTGGGTACAACATCAGAGATTCCAGACTCCTTGGGCTTGTGTTATTTTGTACTGTTGCCATCCTTCGTATTCATTTTTTCATGTTCAGGTGCAGCATTTAAACACACAGTCGAGATTTGGGACATGTGCTGCGCTCTGGTGTGTCTGACCACCAGGCAAAATCAAAACAGGGTCCCCTTCCATGAATCAGTGTCAGCTGTAAGTTACATTCACTGGTATTATTGCCGTGTACCTAGAAACCACACACCTGGAAAATTACTTAGTGATTTTTCTCCATTCATAACAACCTCAGTATCACACAATCAGCAGCCGAACTAAACACGGAGGCACATAATTACTTTAGCAAGGTACAGTGAGTTACAAGACAGAGTCTCCTGAACATGAAAACAGATGCTTTCACAGTTGGACACAAACACTCCAAAACACGCTGTAAACATTTTTCTTGGGCATGCCGCACACGAACGCAAACACACACACACACACACACACACACACACACACACACACACACACACACACACACACACACACACACACACACACACACACACACACACACACACACACACACACAGCCTCGGGATGTACATCAGTTCAGAAGAAAATACGAAAAAGAGGTGGAGAAAGGTCAGGGGTAGTGAATGTGGGAGAAAGAGCCGAAGAGAAGCGAGCAGCCCTTTTTAGTCTTCACCAACCGTTACAACTACAAGTTGACCGAATCATTGGCGCCTATAGGACCTCGATCTGTATTGTTGGAACTTGGCTCAATGGCAGCAGATGGCAGCGCAGCCTCCACCGGTCACGTGGGGACGTACATCACCAGGTTACATGGACTTAATGTCAACTGGAAAAAGTGACGCTGAGGGAAAATAACAGCTCAAAAATGAAACTGCTCCCACATTTATTTATTAATTAAGCAATGTATTATTTTGATCTTTAGTTCAACAGTTATTCAGTTTCAAATAAGTTCTAAGCTAATTTTCAACAGTGACGGGTATTGGTCGATTAAGTGGCAATCACCCATTAGTCGCCCTCTAATTACAACATACCAGAAAACAAAAACTGTAAAGATGGATGGAAGAACTATGGTATTCTTAGATTCGTCCTGCTAATGGGGCTCTTCATTGTCAGACTTGGCCTGGGCTGTGTTTTGAGCTGAATGCTCTTGGCATGCTATGTTGGAGCAGGGAAATCAGTAAAAATCCAGAAAATATGAATATTGTGATACAAAAACTTCAATATGGGTTTGTATTTTATCATAATATCAAGAACACGTTGCATGTTGTCTTTTCCAAGTCCTTTAGGCCAAGTGTTTTGGGACTTATTTGAGAGTTCTAGCAACAGAAATGAAGAAGAAGAAAAAAGAAGGGGTAATTTGTTTTATGTTTTCTCTACTACAGTTCCAATGAAAATAAAGTAAATGATGCTATCACATGAAATGTGGTGGAAGACTGCATCCATATTGTCCACCACCATTAAGCATACGCACCCTAAATCTCACAGCCAGTAATTAATTAGTGTTGGCTGCGCTTACTTAAGTCTTGGACGAGGGAGATTTTTTGCCTATCGGTAATGAAGTCAATATGATTTGCCATCTGGAGACGAAACCACATTTTACCAAATATCATTTAACGGTCAAAACTTCAGTGTTCAGGAAACGGAAAACTGACTGACTGGCCGACCGCCTGACTATCACAAAGGCCTCTCCAGAGACACAAAGCGAGAAGAAGAAGCCAAAGTGTTAGGGGGGAAAATGGACTAACTTTTTTCTATTTTGTGACCTCCTTCCTGGTGTTTTTCTATGGTTGCTGTAGAAATGAGAATAGAGGTCAGGGGGCTGGGTGAGAGGCAGTGGCATGGAGAACAGTATCTCTCTTTCCATGCTGAAGGGAGACTGACGTAGAGGACAGACAAATGGAGGGAGAATAACACCTGGGAGGTCGAAGTTGAGGTCCACTGATACATGCTTTTGTGCGTATATGTGTGTGAGCGCATCACCATAACAGAGTTCAGCTGGAGGTCAGTGTTGTATAGAAACCATCTGAAGGCCAAAGGTGACTTTAGGTGTGCTAATGCTTTTTTAATACGCTCACAATCGCTAAGCCTTCATTTTCTTGCCTTTGAGCGAGGACAACAATATCATAGACAAATGTGGCGTTTTATTCTCCACATGAATAAGAGAAATAGGAGCATAATCTGTTAAGTCCATTCAATTTATTATGAATTTGGACTTGTGTTATATTGTGTTGTTGGGTTCCGCCCACTGCTGTCAGTTTGGGTACGGAGAAGTAATTAATCCATAATTCATGACCGGCCCTGATATATTAAAATTAAGTTACAAAGCCTTTCCAGTCTCTTAGCTGTTATTTAGAGTTTGTAGACTCAGCTGGATTCCTGCCAAATGCCTATTGTACCCTAGCTTTTATTGGCCGTTTGCTATTCCAAAAAAAGACAGAAGGAAGACAACAAACAAAAAGGTTAGGGGGAAAAAAAAAACACGACTGTGCCAGTTTACAGACCACAAAAAAAAGGTTCTGGCAATAAATATCATCAGGAAGTGACATATTTGACCCTTGACTTTATGTCTATTACAATTCACTGTGCTCTATTTCTACATAGGCCCCTGCGTATGTCTCCTGTGCTAAAAATAGTTGTTTAGTATACAATGTAGCTGTTCTAGGCTCCATTTTCAACGGTTATAAAAGCAACATTGTGTAGGAATTGGCATTTTTGGTGTGAGTTGCATTTACACTGCTGCTGCTGCTGCTGCTTGGGGTCCCTCAATCAAAGCAACGAAACTAAAGACATAGTTTGATGATACTGTGAAGAAGTGTGGAATCATTGGATTTGTTGTAGGGCTGGGCGATATGGCCTCAAATCAATATCACGATATATTGAGCAACTCACCTCGATAACGATAAATGAACGATAAGTAACACCCCCCCCCCCACCCCCCCGCACCTAAAAAAAAGAAAAAAAAATCCTGTGTATTTACAGAAATGCCACTTTAAAAAGGACTGTAAAACTACATTGTAGTTAAGATTTATATTATTTATTTAGTAGTTAAGAACAACTGATAGGCACACGATTGAACAGCTGAAAAGCACAGATTACTTGAAATGACAACAACTGAACAAGTTTAAAAGTATAAAATATACAGTCCCTTATAAACAAATTCTAAGCTTCTCGCTTCTCGCTTTTTTTATTTCTTCGAATTGAATCACGTGGTTGTACTGCAGGTGGTGGAAGAGGTTGGATGTAAATAAATAAACATTTTGAGGACTTCAGGATCAGAATCTAAGACATGAGACAAAATAGTAGAGAAGTTGACATTGCTGCTTAATAATATGTTAACCTCTTGAGCATTAGAGAACTTTTTTTACCACTATTTTCTTTATCATTATATATTTTTGATAGACACAGAATCTGTTTCAGAAGTCAGTGGGTCACATGACATGTAAGCTATTGAGAAAAAAAAAAATCAAGATTTCTGCATATTAATATTCATATAAAATAGAGGAAGCACTAAAGTACAATAAACATAGCTGTGTCTCATTCGTCCAGTTCTCTAATACAATCTGCTGCTGGAGTCACTGGGCCCCATGACATGGAAGATATTGAAAGAACTGCAATTATTTTGTATTAATATATTTATGCTAAGTAATTTGATGACAGTCCCTAAATCAGTTTCCAGGGATTCAATGCCATGTTCTGGGAGGTGAGCTGACCGTCTTCCTGCTGCTCACACTGGGTGAACCTCAGTAAAGTCGCGGCTGGACCCGAGTAGAGCTTAGAATCAAGCCCGACCCGAGCCCGTGCACGTTGTGTCCGAGCCCGTGCACGTTGTGTCCGAGCCTGGCCTGACACATTGAATGTAATTATGAGCCCGAGATCGATTTAAACCCGACAACTGTTTAATACGTGGGCTGTTATAACTGACGTTCTCGACTACAATTGCGAGTTGTTTGAACTATAGAAATCTTAATGAATAATGCAACAAGCGCCGCACTTAATGCACTCGACAAAGCCGACAAATGTTATTATCACGGCCGGCGACTTGTTTAAAATGGGTCCACAGTCACACCTCCGACTTTCCTCCAAACTTGCTCAAAGTTAATTCTACTGTTTTTATTTTTTCCTTTACATCTTCATGCTCCATGTTGCACTTAAGCTACACAATCAGTGATGCCGGTAACGCGTTACTAGTTTTGTCATTTTCCTTAGTAAAAAATATATATTTTTGCTTTCTTCTTGCGTCTCGGGGAGTGACGTCACGTACGCGAGAAGTCACCTTTTCCAGCATGAGGACACTCACGTGTCAGACCACGCAGACACACAAATGCAAACAACAATGGAGGGAGGAGAGAGATGCGCGTTTTCTAGCTGGAAATACAGTCATTATTTTGAGTGAATAAAAAACAAAAGACAAATGTTTGATCAATGGATTGGCCCGGCCGAAGACAGTGGCCTGTTGCAGCCTTTGAACGCAGCATCATTACACAAACTGTCCGCGACTCACAGCGAGAGTGGGTTCACTTAATTACTAACCTGGCATAGCTGGGGTCGCATCGGCGGGCGGAGTTTGCCATCAAATTAATGTAAAATAAGCACATCGGTATACGCCGGGGTAGATTAATCAAGTGGACCTAACATGTCCCCTGTCCCTAGTGGATGTTATGCCTATGACACCGAATATACCGACATGGCCAAAATGACGTCGGTTATCGTCGTAAATTTCGGTAGAGGTAAATTTTCGGTTTATCGCCCAGGCCTAATTTGTTGTCTTCATTTTAAAATCTGATGTGGCAGAATTCATATATTCAAAGATCAGGTAATTTTTTCAAGTTCTAATCACATTGAGTCACGTTTGTCAACTTTCTCTGTAACTGTCTGGAGTGTCATTGGATGTTTACCCAGAAGTTATAGGGACAGGCGACCAAATGAAAGTGTTGTCTTGAATAAAATCAGGGATTCTCTGTGTGAGAATAATGTTTGGGAAAGTACCAACTCAACACAACCCGCTCAATGCTTTGTTTTACATGATGTAGTAAAAAAAGTAGTAGCAGTAGTTTTCGCTGCTCTAGGTTCGTCCCCCAACGAAGCTTAACAGTTGTTGTCCAGTATTTTCAACAAAAAAAATAAAAAATAACAGTAAAGCAGCACGACTGGCTGCTAGGTTCTGTTTAAACTGAAAACTGTTTTGCTATGCTAGAAAGCGAGTTTAAGCTGGTCAGAACAGCACACATCATTGCGTGCAGCTAATTACTTGGATGATCTTATTGCTTCTACAAGTCTGCCTTAACTCGAGCCGATGATGTTGTCTAAATGATAAATACTGAAGAGTAATGTAAGGTGCTCTGGATAAGATTGTCTGCCAAATGTAAAACGTAAATGTTGCCTGGAAAATTTCCATATATAAATCCCATGAGTAAATCCCCTTGAAAACCCGTGATAATAACTCTTAGTATTTCATGAATAATTAATCTTGATTTAATGAGAAAATTGGGGATATTGAAGGGGACTAATATATATATATATATATATATATATATATATATATATATATATATATATATATATATATATATATATATATATATATATATATATATATATATATATATATATATATATATATATATATATATATAATGTACACACACACACATTTGGTTCAGTGTGTATGCACTGGAGTGATCTGACTGTACACACAGCGGAGTAGATGATTTGCATTTCAACATAGATTTCATTACATGGCTTCTAATTAACGAGAACACCGAGTGCTCTAATCTCACATCTCTTCTTACAAGTTGAATTCATGGTAGCCATGATAGACCCATGAATCATTCACGCCCCAACCCCACTGCAGTACTGTAGGCGTGTCATGCACTCATGATCTCATATCATTATGCAAACTTCAAATACGCCTTAATTGATGTGAGTGCAGGTCAGCTCAGCACTGATCCTGACCTCACTAAAGGAAAAGGTCATAAACAGACTGGACCTAAATCACCATGGACAAATTACGTCCTTAAATGCTCTCATAAATCCAAGATAAGGGGTCACTGGCATCACATTTAGGTGCTATCTTTCAGTCATACTCTCATTGCCAATTCTAATTAGTACACCAACAATGGCTGCCACATTTCTTACTACTGCCCAAATCAATATTAGCTCATCTGCATTGATCATCGTCTTTCACAAGCTGTTGGCTCCAAAATAAAGGCTCTATAAATCTGAGCTTGTTGACAAGGAGTTGTGAAAGAGGGTGTTAACACATGCACACTTTGAAGATACTGACGGACATTTACGTTGTGAACGTAATGTACACAATCAGGGACGTACACTTAAAGTACAGCACATCATCAACATGCACATGCAGCACCACTGCTTATGTGAAAGGTCCTGTATGACTCTCTGGGAGACAGAGAGCAGCGCATTGATCTCGGAGGAGCAGTGATCAAAAGAAGCTGGTCTTTGATAAGGATAATAATCACACACAGGATGGCTATGCTAATGACTACAACGCAACCAGAACTCTCCAGCTCTCATCAATACTTATGCATGCAACACAGCCTAATGAGTCTGCAAAGATGACAAGCGTAGGGAGCGGCGGATATGTTTTGTTACACAATAGATTGCATTCTAAGAGAATTGTTTTGTACTGCTCTAATGAATATACACTGTTTACTTTGTCAGGTACAGCATGGTAAAATGACTGCATTACATCAAATACAAATTATGTAATAATGTCTTGGTCACAAAAATTGGGGTGACATTCTGAAAAGACTGGTTTGGTGTGAAGATTAGCAAGAAAAACACAGCCATTTTACCATCAATGTACATGATATATTATGCAGATCTTGAATGCTTCTTTAAAAAAACCTCTTTAATGCTTAGAAAACAAACATGCTGCGAGTTTGCTGGGACAGAAACAGACTTTTTAACTTAAACTCATACCATTTACCATTTTAACTGCAGATAGCTCTCTAGCTAGTAAGCGATGCAGGGAAATTATGTCAACATTCCTAATTTTGCCTACAAAGCTCTAATTGGTCAACTGAACAAATACAATCTACTCAGACTTTGTAGGTTTTATTCTAAAAGCTAATATAGCTAATAGCGGTATATACATGAGCTTCAGTGTTGCTAGCGTTACTTCCTCAATCAGTCACAATAGCCTCATTATATAGCGGACCCTTTGAGTGACAGCAGCAGCAGGCAGATGGCAGTGAAGTTCTACAACACTTGATGCCGCCTTTTTACTCTATCTGGATAACAATAGAGAGGTTTTTGGGGCGTGCTGCTCCAGAGATGAAAAACCGAAGTGGGCATCTTTATGGCACACTTTTACGAGTCCACCTTTATTTGATAAAACTCAGCTTGACATTCAGCACAGAGGACTTTAAAGGAGGAAAAATCTTCTACTCCTGCGTTAAGAGGTTTAGCTTTGACAATATACTTTACTATGAACAAAAAGCGAGTCATTAAAGCTGGTGCTAAACAAAAAACACAAAATTCCCTGAACAGATCACTATGAGAAAATGAGATAAAAACAAAAAGACAAAAAGGTCTTGTTGGCGATCATTAGAAACTTGGCTGCTTGGGAGCAAGATAGCACAATTAAGTAAAGTTTGCTTCCATTAGCTTATGATGTCTCTTTCACAATGCAAATGAGAATTCAGCAACATGAAGTCTATATGGAAAGCTTTTGTTCACTGTTGCAGTTGCAGAGTCTCTCTCCCTCTCTCTCTCTCTCTCTCTCACACACACACACAAAACAAACAAAAAAAACATATCTTGCTCTTCCCCTGACAGTATACAGTTTACAATACAGGTTCAACTAAATATGACAAATGCTCGAAGTTATTATCGCTCAAAGGTCAAAATCAATTTGTTTAACAACCTGGGGAACAAAATCCCTCACAGGTCCTATCGCCTAAATGTCTCTGATTTAGCTAAAGCCCCACCACTGTGTGCCTGACTGCCTGCCTGCCCCTCATTTGCAGGATTTGAGCTAAGCTGTTTAGCTCTGCTATAGAGTGAGCACAGGGCTCTGAGGATTGCAGTGTTGGTTGGTGGCTTTTTTAACTTGCATGGGTGGTTAAATCGCTTTTTTGTCCGGTTGGTCATGAGGAGCAGCGCTGCCTTTAGGGTGTGCTTTTTTTTTTGGGGGGGGGGGGGGATTTCAGACTGTTATCTTGTTTGTACCAAAGCCAGTTTATTCCCCCAAAAAATATGTCCCCTGCTATTCTGTCTGCCTTTTAATCCGCTTTTGATACAACCAAAAAGTCAGATGCAATAACTAGATGTCTGGTTGTGTCTCTCAGGCCAGACTGCAGGAGAGTTAAACTTCAAAAAGCTATTCACCTGGTATTTCACCCAGCATTGTTGTAGGGGGATTACAGATTGTGACTGAGGCCGGATTAATTTTGTCAGATAAACAAAACACTCGAAAAAAGCCACTGTGAGCAAACTAGCAGGGTTGTGGCACATGTAGGACACCCATGTTGCCGTTAGCCTTAAAGCTAGTGAATACACACATGAAAATGTGACAATCTGACATGCACACACAAACAAAAAAATCAAAACACACACACACACACACACACACACACCGAGTGCAGTTCAGATACCAGGGCAAACGTTCACAAGTTAGCAGCAAATTAAACATGAGTGCAGATGATTCGAGTATCTCCACGAGGAGAACAAAGCAGAACACAGCATCGACAGCATAACACTCAGCCCCGAGGCACCTAGACAACAAGACGAGAAGTCGAGGAAAACATCGTCTGTGGGAGCTGGCTTTCATCTTATCTAGCCAGATGAGTATAAAATCGCTGCATCGAGGAGACTCTAGATACTTTTCCACACACTTAGATGCAGGGTATTTGGGGGAAAGAGTGGAGAAACTCCCGACAAAGATGTTGCCTGTGAATCTGAAATCACATTCACTGGAAGGCCCCGTGAAAGAGACTCACGCCCACTCAAGACAAAAACCCACATGCAAAGACCTTTGAACACGCACACAAATGCAAATGCACAGAAATGTTTGCCTTATGCCCTAGATATCATCTGTGTGTGTGTGTGTGTGTGTGTGTGTGTGTGTGTGTGTGTTCATGACGTAAACCGCGAGCAGAGACCAGAATGTCAGGCAGGTTTACATTAGTCAGCAGATGCAGTGGGCCACATCATTAGTCACTCTGACACCCACTTCTGGCCCCTGCTTTATTGATGAGGCCAAGCTCAACAACTACCCCCCTCTTAATACACAGACACACTCACACACTCTCCCACAATCCTACTGTAAAAGCAACAGGAGAAATGTTCAGCGTCTCAGGTCTCACTCCAGTGGGAGGAGACAGGTACTGTGTGAGAGACTCGCGTGATCGAGCAGAGAACGCCACGGGCCAAAGAACCGGTCCGGAATCAAACATCTGCTCAACACCAGATCTTCCGAGCAGGTTGTGAATGGCAGGACGCGATAACAGGCTGCCAAGTGTGTCACGGCAATGAGCTCAGAGCCATTTATGGCCTCCATGACTCTGACATTTAGCAGGATGCTGCAATTTGTCAGCCTCTCAGCCTGACTCACACATCCACAACAGGGGATGCTCATGAAACACATTACCATTAGGCCTAATAGTGCCGCATCACAGAACCCCTGAGTGTGTGTGTGCGTGTGTATGTGTGCACAAAGTGTTAAATTAATAATACATGTGTACCTCCCCTCACTATCATAACACAACTGGTGGAAATATGTGATGACATTAAAAGGAAACAGGTTGGTATTGGAACAAGTGAACGCATCAAAATGCACCTCAAAGCCCATTCATGACCTTGTAACAGCAAACAAAACATCAGGTCAATTAGGCATTCAGCGCACAATAACAACATTCCATCCTTTTTAAAAGTTGCACGTTAATAGCAATAATTACGTCTGCCTGTTTGCAAATATAACCGTACCACTCACTCTCCTCTCAGAAGTAAGAGCGTTTTAATATTCTGCATCAACGCCTTTGTACCAAGAGGCACTTAATTTTCAAGGCCAGCAACTAGTGTAACTAACAAAGAGTGAGTGGAGGAGGAGGAGGAGGGCTCTTGAAATGCAAAGTCACTGTTTCAGTTCTTTCTGAACAGGGAAAAGCATCGGCACTAACCACAGGGCAAGCAGCAGCGGAAGGTAATGGTGAAATCTATGATTCTCCATTTCCTATCTAATGTTTCTGCTTCACTTTCAAGTTTTCCCTTTTCTCGGCAATTTCCTATATCTGTCTCACTCTCTCTCTCTCTATTATTGGTGACGTATAAAGGGCATGCAGTGTGGCACAGCCATTACTGGAATTGGACTTCTTGATGGCTGCTTCCCCTCGAGAAGAATACAGCCGGTTGTAAAAACACAGTGGTCACAGTGCAGAGAAGAGTGCATATCCTCTGTAGTCTCTCATCATTATGCGGTAAGTTTGCAGAGTACAATCTTTGAAAGGTTGGTGCCGACTTCTGAGGCACTTGCGGGTTTTTATGGGCAACGGAGTCAGACGCGTATTTCAAGCAAAATCATAATCAAACATTTGCTCGCACTCAAACAGACCCAACTGCAAACACACATGTACACACATCACACAGAAGCAGATATCCGCTCGCACACTCACACGCAGCACACAGCACTTGCAACCAGATAAAAGAGGTGTCTGCTCTGCTCTTACCCGAGCGTTGTCATAGTAACGATGGTGTACCAGAAGGAGGCTGGGATGCTGGTGAATTTGCTGGAGCTTGAACCCTTCTCTGCGTAGAACATGACGGTAGCAAAGATAATTATGGCCATAGTGAGGGAGAAGAGCAGGAAGCCCAGCTCCGAGGCACAGCTCTTCAGCGTGTAGCCGAGGATACGCAGGCCCTGCGAGTGACGGGAGAACTTAAAGATACGGAACACGCGAAAAACACGGAGCGTCACAAAGGCGCCGCTCACGTCCTCGTTGTCAGTCATCACCAGGCCAATGTAGTAGGGCAAGATCGCCACCACATCGATGATGCTCATGACGGATCTCATGAAGCGGTAGCGGCTGGGCGCAGCGAACAGGCGCATCAGGTACTCCACGGTGAAGATCATGACACAGGCCGTGTCCATGCAGAAAAAGGCCACAGTGTAGCGCTCGCCACACGGAACCTCCTTCATGTTTGGTGACGAGCCACAGGGCACCGTCTCCACCACATTGGTGATGACGGAGACAGCAATGAAGAAGCCGGTGACGTAGTAGAACACGAGGGCCATGGTGGAAGTGTGGGGGTTCTCGAAAGCCCGCCACATGGTCTCCCTGAAGGTCATGTTGGGCAGCTTCGCGTCCTTGTTGTCTTCCTGGTCATCCATCAGACGCTCTGCATTCTCCCTCTTCCGATCTTTGTACTCTTCATAGCAGCAGTCACCAATGATCTCTGGGACGATGCCGAAGAAAGCCAGCTCCTCGTCATAGGAGGAGATGCACTCGTAGCGTGGGTAGTGGAGCTTGCCTGTGCGGTAGAAGTTGAGAACGCTGCGGAACACGTCAGGGTCCCGGTCGAAGAAGTACTCTTTGGTCTCCTCGTTGAAGAAGAACTCTTTCTCTGAGCTCCCCAGCAGAGTGTCTGGATAGCGGTCCAGGGTGTTCCTCCATGTCTGGAAGCGCCGTCCGCTGACATTAAGAATGATTAGCTCATCCTGCCGCTTGTTCTTCTCAGTGGGCGCCACTGGCATGGGCAGATTGGCCACGGGCATCCAGCCAATGGCTGCCGCCCTGGCAAAGGGAAGCCATGCCGCTACTCCCGCCGCCATGCTGTGTCCGGCTTTGGGCGTAGGGGGGAACAAGTGCAGCACCTTCACAACCAGCTTGACTTCAGCTCATTCACCATCTAAAAAGGGAAGAGCAGGAAGGTCAGTGAGGAAAGAGTGAAACCAACTGATAGAGAGAATGCGATAAATGGACGACACAGATGTGTCAGAGAGCAAAGGGACGGCAAAGAAGCAGATCTTGCGAGGAAGTAATCGAGTAAGGGATGAATCCCGGCAAGGCGTTTTAAAAAAGTATCTTTAATGCAAAATAGAATTTAACATCACACTCAGGGCGAGGAAATCTTTACAGCGCAAAATAAAATAAGTTATATTTGATGGGGTGAGCTTTAATGTGATTACGAGGACACGCTGCAATTTCCTCTAAGCATCATCTTCCCTCTAATTACTTTAAGGCTGTATTTCTCACATCCTCTCTATCGAGTTACGGTTTAAGAAGCTTCCTCCTCAGGACCACAGTTCACAGCCGAGCAGCTGCATCATGTAGAGGGACATTTGTAGGTTTGTCTTTTCTATAAACAGACACATTTACAAGGCTGGTGTTCCTGTGTGAGAGAGAGCGAGAGATGCAGGCAAGAGATCCCAAACCTGTTGAGTTCCAGCGAGACAACCCCCACAGATGAATCTGCATTTTAACCTCGAATTAATGAAAGTAGTTCAGGATCATTCAGGATCGACCCACGGCTGAATTTAGATGCCGGTGACACTATACTAAAAAGGGACATTTCTGAAATATTCTGGGATATTCTGACAGACTGGCCCACTCATCCTCAATAACGGAATCACAAAAAAAAAAGAAAAGCGAGATCATTTCCTCCCCCCGAACAGGTTGGTAAGTAAAAACACAGCTCACACAAAACAGAAGAACTCACCGATTCTAAATCCTCCATCCAAAAGCGACACGACCTTCTTCCAGAGCAGTTTAGGGACAAGTCGCAGGTTTTTGGTTATTGACACAAAAAATACCAGCAAAGAAGAAGAAGATAAGAAGAGGAAGAGGAGGAAGAAGTTATTTAGCGAAGAGGAGAGCCACGTTAGAGAAACGCTCCCGCTGAGGTGGAGACGGAAAAGTGCCGGAGACGGACGAACCGCTGCTGTTTAAATCCAGTTCCCATTATGTTGAAGGGGGGGAGACGAGGAGAGGACTCCGCCGAGGACAGACCGTCTCGGGTTGGCTTTTCGGGATGAGTGGTGGAGGAGAGACGGAGGAGGAGAAGGAGGAGGAGCGCTCTCTCTCTCTCTCTCTCTCTCTCTCTCTCTCTCTGCGCAGTTCTGGGAAAACCTCGATGAGGACTCACAACGATGCACACGAACTGAGTTAGTCAGTCACGTAAAAGACAAAAAGAAAGAAAAAGAAAGAAAGACTCAACTCCTCTGTCATCAGTCGACACCCATTGACAAAAGGGTTTCCTCTTCACTGGGAGGAAGAAAAAAAATGGATATCCAACCAGTGTGTGTAGCTCAGATATTATTCCCACACATCAGAGACAACCGCTGCCAGCTGAGTTATCCTCAGGAGACATCAGCCCAGCCAGCAGGGCTGACTTAAAGATGCCTGTCTTTAATTAACCTGCGATTATTGATTTAAAAGATAGATAAATAATAATAATAATAATAATAATAAAAATTGCATTTTCATTTTTATTTTGGCCACTTGGTGGCAGCTGAAACATCTTGTGAACACATCGCTGATATATTATCAACTTTTTACGATGGTAACAAAAGATTCCAAGTTGGAAATGAAACTCAAAAATAAACTTTTCATATAAATAGTGCCTGTAAAACAAAAATGAGAAAAGAGGCATTTTGTCCCTTAAACACACTCAATAAAGTGTATTAAAATGTACAATAAGTGTCCCAACATCTGCTGCTAGAGGGCCCCTTATCAAAATGAAATGTAAAGACATTTACCAAGATTTAACGCTTGGGATTAAAAAGTGTATTTATCCTTATTCCTGTTTATCAGCCTGACTGCAGCAGCGATCCACAGAGGTGACCTCCATCGTCGGATGTTGACACTGTGATGTTGACTCGCTGACCAGAGCTGGAAGAGCTGGACATTGCAGTGAGGATATTATGTCTTTAAAGCAAATATATCACTGGTTCAAGCAATGTAATGCAAAAACTAAAATGTTGTTATTTTGGCTATCTTAGGAAAGTGAGAGTGAAAGTGCCCTAGGTTGCACAGTTCCAGACATAAAACAAACCTATAACTAGAGATAAAGACGACAGGTGACAAATTGCTGAGACATAAACCATCAAAACATCCATCAACATTCAAAACATCCACAGCCCATTTCTTCCAAGTCATTTAGAATCACTTCAAATGCATTCAGCAAGACGAGCTCCTTAAGATTCAGACCATTTTGGAACTGAAACTTAGCAGTCGCTTCACATCAAATGTTTGTGACCCTCCTGACCTGTGGACTGCCGTCAGCCCTGTATAGTAGAGGTCTTCACAGCTCCAAAACGTTTGACCAAAAGGGACCTGTGGAAAAATGTATTTGATCCCAATGTACATAAACTAACCTGCAGAGAAGAGAGACCGGATCCAAACACCTCCACGGATGATTAACCGATCCAAAATGTGGTCAACCTGCACAGCTAAGAGGGCGAGAACAAACACTGGTATCAACTAGCAAGCAGCTACAGCTAAAAAGAGCAGCAGTTTTGTAATAATGTCCTAATGAGTGTTCAGTCATAGAAAGTAAATTAATTTGTTAATGCTTCAAGGACGAGTAGAATTAAAAGACCTATTTTAACCGCCTCCTCCAACAATAACACATCCCGTAGTCAGCTGGGAGAGACACACATGACTATAATTTTCGAACCAAATTAATATCTGTGAAGCAAAATTCCAAAACATAATTGTCCTATTATAGCACAAATATTCTGAATATGCCACTAAATTTTGAAAAATGTTTACTCCTGCGGTGATTATGGCGCACAGCAACATAGACCTGACACCTGTAGCTCAGTTCAACTGAGTATATTTATTCGTAGAATGACCGGATCCGACTTGAATCCAGTGAAGACCTCTGGGGTTTTATTAGATCTCTAGATTCTAGAGTCACTATCTTTCAAAGTGATACTATACAGTATGCATAAAACATGTTAATGGAGGGCACGAACCACACCGAACCAGACAATACTTATTCACCCCCGACAGAAAGCTACAATAAAAATGGTTATAAAACGTTATTCTGCTGTATTTCTCCGGCAGCGGAGTCTGAGCCGTAGTATATCTCCAACCTAAGATATTTTCTGTTTGCATTCCTCCCTGTCAGCCTGGGTGTCTACAGAGTCTGGTGTTCATCTCCATGTGTAAGTTTACTCATGAAGGCGAGGCGAATCAAGAAAAAAAAGCCTCCAGTGGAAAAGATCTCAGAGCAATCACTGTCTGCACTGAAGAGAAGCAGGTGTAGCGCATACTGTAATTAAATCTCTGGACAATCCTCTGCCTTTTAAGCACACTGTAACTGTAGAATTACTATATCATGCAGAAGTTTTAGTTTTAGCTTCTTACATTATGATCAGTTCAGTGCTTTTTCACCAGTTCGAGTGTCTTTTGAAGAGGACAGGAATCGGTATTGGGTGGGCGATCATGTATTTTTAAAGAGTCATCTATGGAGAAACTCTAAAAGCTGGGATCTGAGTTGGGTTTACTGTTGTTTTTTGCGATTCTGTTATCACTAATTGGACTTATTAATCAGGATGATGATGATCCTGCTGTTATCCAGATTATTAATTTTCGTGCATACAAAGTTTCTGTTATTCATATAAATTTCAATTTATCACAATTTCCTCAACATGCAGTTTTTCTGAACCCCCAAACTTGCGCCCATGTGTCTGGATAGTCTATGCAATTCCTTTGGATGAGGCGGCTTGTGCACATCCTGTACCAGGCTAGCTCATGTTATTCTGATGGATACCAGTTGATCCGGTTTGACGTTTTCAGCGCTTTACTGAATCGTGTAAATCAAGCCTGAAATATGTGATACAGCCATCAGTGCTACAGCTCAGAATCTGGAGGAGAATAATTTGCCTTGTGCACCGTCATTTATATTCAGACTCGGGCGGTGTCAATGTCTCTGTTCCCACATTATTCAATGCATTGCCGAACAAGATGCATCCCTAATTGAGTCAACAGGGATCGTATCCTTCCAATACATACCGTCTGCTGGAATATTATTAGGGTCATGGTAACCAGCTACAGACACACACACACACACAATGGCTATCTCATTCTAGTTATGGATATACATGTGCAGAATATGTAGAATTAATACTTCTGCACACACACCGTATTACTCATCTGGAAATCACTTTATAGACTCTTGTTTGAAAATAACAAATTGCCAGTGATTGTTATTTAGACACAGCTACATAAATTCACATGAGCACGCCCACGCACACGCACACACACACACACACACACACACACATTCTTGTTTATGCCTCTGTGCCCTTGTACAGCTCTCCTTAGAAGTGTTGGCTCAATTAAGTCCCTGACCGTAAACCGGCCTCTTGATAAAACACAGAATGGCCAAAATGACCTCAGCCTGTGAAAAAACGTCCCCCACACCTTAAACTCAGACCGGCTGTCACAAGAATGGAACACACACGCACACACACACAAACACACACACGGACACTGGCCTTTTCAACCAATGAGTCTGTGAGCGTTTCCAATAATTCAAATGTCACTGAATAACAAGGTGGGTTGAATTTCATGGTCAACTGCCCTCTGTAATTATTATCTGAAGACACTACGCTGACATTAAAAATTCTAAATCCTCTTGCGCTGCCTTGAGAAAACAAACTACTTGGGTTTCACTGACAAAACTTTGGAGGATTACTTGGGTAAATAGGTTTATTTAATGGTAACAGAGAGAAGTGTAAAATCATCCCCACTGAGTCAACCAGCTTAAGTCCACTGGTCTTCTAAATGACCTTAGAAATGGACAAACATCATTTAGTCTTATTGCATTTTCAGCCTTTTAAGACTTCACCTAAATAGCTTTGAGGCTTTGGGAAATGTGCCTGAAGGATGTGATCTGAAAAGTGAAGCCAGTGCAGCAGTGCCTCAGACCTGCCGTCCTTCCAACGGCCTGCAGGGGGCAACTCCAACTGTTGCAAAAAGAAGTCGGATCGTATTTAAAGGGATATTCCAGTGTAAGTTTAATCCATGGTCTAAATCACCGTGAAACTGTGTTAGACTCCCTCTCGAGAGATCAAGTTAGCAGACCGCTAATTTACGGAGTTTTATCAACCTCAGAAACGACCGCACGACAACAATATTATGCAGTAAATGGATCCAAATATGAACCGCCACCAAAAAGCCACAAATAATGCTCAGAACAGCACCAAACTTCAGCAACAGTACAAATAGGGTCTCAGCACATAGGCTGGGGCATCTAACCTCTGCTAGCTTAGCTGGACACATATTAACTTTGATTGCTTTTCCATGGAGTCATAATCATACATTTTCATCCATGAGCCGCGGAACTCTACTGCACTCAGTAATCGACTCGTCGGGACTTCCCATCAACAGGAAGCTGCTGCAGAAGAGTGGTACATATTGTCAGCTTTTAAATAGAAATCCAGCTAAGCTAGTGGAGTTTTAATGCCCCGGACTATGTGCTGAGACCCTATTTGTACTGTTGCTGCAGTTTGGTGCTGTTCTGAGCATTATTTGTGGTTTTTTGGTGGCGGTTTATATTTGGATCCATTTACTGCAGTGTATTGTTGTCGTGCGGTCGTTTCTGAGGTTGATAAAACTCCGTAAATTAGCGGTCTGCTAACTTGATCTCTCGAGAGGGAGTCTAACACAGTTTCACGGTGATTTAGACCATGGATTAAATTTACACCGGAACATCCCTTTAAGCTCATGGTCCCATTAGATCAGATAACATCACATTGTGTTTACGCTTCTGCATGCCTAATATGAATATATAGCCAGCTATTATTTTGCTTAACTTAGCATACAAGCTGTTTGTAAAAAAGAAAATAAACAAACAAACGACAGTTTCTGGTTTTATTAGGTACTTTTTTAGTTTTTGTATGGATTAAACAAACAACATGTACAAGGTGGTAAGCACTAAGCTTCAGAAGGATTGTAGGGAGAATTTTCCAGCCTAACCTTGGACAGAGCATGACTGTTTTCAATCTTTAATGCTAAGTGAGCTAACTGTCTCCTGGCTGTAGCTTTAAAGTTATTTCACAGATGTAAGGAAGGTATGTGTCTTCTCAAAAAACTATTAGTTGAAGCTTATTCCTCCCTGTCACTCAGATGTGTTCAATAATCTTGTTAAACCACTGAACTTAAACTGAGTGCAACTTCGAAACCAAAGCTCCTGGAAATATTTAACACATTGTTTTACAATTCTGCACCTTTGGGCCCCCCTGCCCTGCATGTTTTATATTTCTGCCTGATCCAACACACCTGATTCAAATGAATGGGTCCATTGACAGGGTTCAGCAGAGCTTGATGACAGGCTGATCACTGGGGGTATTGCTGGAGCAGGGAAACATCTAAACTGTGCAGGGCAGGGGGGGCCAAATGTGCAGGGTTATAAAAAAATAAAACCTACAGATTTAGAATTACTCGTGCAATCTTTTAGATAACATTTAGCAAGTTTCTTTTTTAACTTTTGCATCTGACCTTGAAGTCCAAAGAAAATTGTCTGAGTTTGAATAAACTAAACTAATATAATCCATGACCTTGAAAGGCTGGAATAGAAAAACCTCTGCTGATAAATTTAAATACTGCACTAATTATACATCCTGTAAATGTATTGACTCGGCTGACTGGTGAAAATGAAATTGTTTGCCTATATTAAGAAAAGAACGTCAGGTGAAAATTGAAACTCTATCATAACCCACCATTTATGTTGCAATATTTAATGAGAATTCTAAATTTAAATACACATAAATGTTTATCAATGTATTACTTTTTGACTTTATTATTTCATTTTTATAAGATAGTAAATCACTGTCACAACCTGCTCGTAAACTGGCACAAAAACAGAAGACACTCAGGTAAGCACAATAACAAAGTGATAAATTTACAACAGAAGAGTGAAGACTGGCTGTATGAATGTTGTTGTGTAACACCAAACCCAAGGCACTCAGACACCACAGTGCAAAGATGGGTTGTGAGGTGTTTTTCCCAAGGACTGGCTGATGCTCTGCTTTTATATGCATGAGGCGCACCAGGCCCAGGTGTGTCCAATGCTGATGATTAACCTCCCATTAGGTCTGCAGCCCCGAAGACAGAACGCAAGCAACAGTAGAGTGACCATCAAAATCGCCCCCCTGCAGTACACACTGCACAGGTACATGAATCTGTGTAGCGCTCTTGCATTAGAATGTTTTACTTTAACCTAGAGGTACTTTATGTCATATCTCACAGGTGCTTTATTCTATCCTTCCAATTCTTCATGATTTTGTAAATATTTTCTTCATGACTTCACCTTTGTTTTCTTCTTGTTATTCATTATCATTATTATTATTATTATTATTATTGCTATTATCATTATTTTTATTATAATTATTAGTAGTAGTCATGTGTCCGGATTTAAGTATAGGATACAAAGGAAGGACTCAAATGCAAATCTGAGGCTAGGCTTGATGCAGTGTGATGATTTATTTACACTGAAATGAAAGTGAAAAGGCTTACTGGAAGGTAGGCATGAGTCAAAACCAGGAAGGCAGACCAATACTAGCAAATAAATCCAACGGTGCAGGAAGGAAATCCAATGTCCTCAAAAACAAAGCAAGGTCACAAACAGATCTAAAAGTGACTACGAGGAGCTTTTAAATGTTTATGAAACAGTCTCACAAACTGCAAACGAGACATCACATATATCACATATAAATACATTATTATGATAGCAATGATTGTCACAACAGCAGGCGCTGATCTCGTTCAGCTTTTGTCAAAAGGGGTCACTAGAATCAACAAAATCAGAAAGTTCTTCACAGTCACTTTAAGTAAATCAGATAACAGAGAAAATATTTACAAGCAAACTAAGACTTAAAGAGCATAATGTTCTGACAAGTGAAAGGGAGACAGACAAGAAAATAAATACACTGAGGACTAATTCGCTGATGGGCAACAGGTGACAGAGAAAACTGGTGGGAAAAACGAGGACAGGAAGTATAAAGCAAAACATTACACAAGGAGCGGGAATTTTCAAATGAATACAGGAAGGTATTGAACTTCAACCCAAAGCCATGACAGGGACAGAGGTGTTCTGTCAGTCGTTATGAAGGAGACCGACACTGATGCAGAAAAACACAGTTTAGAAAGTGCTGAATGGTTGTGGGTTTTGTTTAAATTGACTTAATTGGGGTCAAAATGACCCTGGCTGGTTTCACCATATGATTAAGAACATTTCAAATGACTAAACTCAAAACAATGATGAATACGCTTTTAAGCACTAATGAGGATTGCACTCGGGATAATAGCTGCAGTTTGCATTACAGAAACACCTAAGTTTTTTTTTTTGCATTATATGCAAATCATCTGTCACTTCTCTAAAATAATACATTTTAGATGACATCAATAACAGAACTAATGATAAAGAAGTCAACTTGTTTTTGCTATAAAGATTGTTTCTTGTTAAATATGTTGGTGAGGGTGCACATGCTAATACTTGTGGCACAATCAGATAATTCTGTTCCCCACCTGATGCCGTTTGTGTGTATGTGAGTCTAATAGCAACTATTACCCTCCTCTGTGGAAGATGTGACTTAAAGGGTCTCTGGTCAGCTCTGATCTATAATGAGCACAGTTTACGGATATAAATGCAGAGGTTATGCTGACAATTAATTTCACTTCCCTATCGCTTTCGCTGCTGTTATCTCTATACCTCTGCTGACTGCTGATGGCCACCTCAAGGCCACACACACACACACACACACACACACACACACACACACACACACACACACAAATGCACGCATGCACACATACACGCACGCACACACAAAATAAACACAACTGCATATTCAACCCCTATTACCCACATATACACATTCCTCAGATGAGTGAACGCAGAAGCTTTGTTTTTTTATTTTGACATTTCCCTCATTGTGCGTTTGTTTGTTTGTTGCTGGCTTCCGTGAGTTCAGCTATTCATAAATTCCCCTACAACTTGCCTACTTAGTTTGTCTAATCCCCATTAGGTATCTAAAATCTTCCAGTGGGGATTTAGTCCCTCACTGTGGTGGAGTTTATCCTTGGTGTGCCAAACACTGACTTGGCAGCCCCTCTGTCTACTGTTCAGAGAGGCAGTCAGTGACACAGAGGGGGTTATAGATGTGCTTTTGGCCCCATTCCAGCACACAAAGAGACCAAGACAGCAGATCCTTTAAAATATCACACTTCCTCTACTGGTGCCCAAACTGAGTTGGCTCTCACTGAGCAACCAGGGGAGCAGTGCTGCCAGAGCAGTCTCTGTATACTACCTCAAATTACCCTTTGATTTGACTGTAAATCATCATGCTCATTTCAGGAAAATAGCAATAACCACTGTTGAGTTTTCACTCGTCATTCAAGTAAGTTGGCTCAGAGTTTAAAGTTTGACTACACTCTAAGAAATAGAAGTGTTAACTAGAACCACAAAGGGTTCATCAGCTTGTCCCTGTAAGAGAATGCTTTTTTGTTACTGGTAAAACCTTTTATAAAGGTTTGACGGTGAACCCTTTTAGAGGGTTCTACCTAGAGCCCAACAGAAAGGGTTACACCCAGAACCATATGTGAAGATTTCCTTCCAGAAACTCCCAACAGAGGTTCTACAGATAGCCTTTCTAAAATGTAATAGTTGCACCCCGAACCTTTTCTGGAGGTTCTATCCAGAACCTTTTCACACTTTCATGTGCTAATAAGAACCTACGAGGCGAACCCTTTTATTTTCCAAAGATTTCATCTAGTACCCATCCAGGGGGTTCCGTGGAGAACCCTTTTATATTCCATGGGTTTCATCACAAACCCATCCAAGGGGTTGTATGTATGACCCTTTCATACTCCAAGGGTTTCATCTAGAATGCACATAGTGGGTTCTACAGAGAACCCTTTTATATCCCAAAAGCGTAATGGAGAACCAAATGTTCCAATGGATGAAACCTTTCACACTTTTTATGAAGTCAAATTGAACAATGATGGATAAGAATGGGAAACCATCTTAGGATAAGCCAGAAGTAGAGCCTCCAAGGTTCTTGAGGAGGATAGATCAATTTGCTTCTGAAGAACCCTTAAAAAAAAAAAGAAAAGAAAACAGGGTTCTTCTGAAGCAAATGGTTCTGGGTACAACCATAGCCCTTAAAGAAAGATCCACGTTGAACCCTTATTTCTAAGAGTGTAGCTCAAAGATGAAGGACAAACCCCAATCAAAACTCAGTGATTGTGCCAATGTAAGGAATGTGTGATACTAACAATATAGATTTAATTCCACCGGGGTCATGTTCATGTTATGTAACAGCCAACAATGAATTTGCAAACAGACTCCAGGATAATTTTCGCCCTCAAGCAGCGATGCTTGTAGAAAAGTTCTGAAACCTCACCTCCGACTCTCTCCTCCCAATTTTCTCTTTCATCAGCCTGCACCTCAGGGCAGAACAATCAGAGGTGAGTGGAGGTCATTGATATTCTGGACATATACTAACACTCACCGCAAATGTAGTGCCAACACACATCCAACCTCGCTATAAACACATCCAGACCCTTCAGTATATGTTGTAGGATCAATCAATAAGGTAGCCTGTGTTGTTCCATCACAGACAGCTGTAAGATGTATTATACGTTACTATCTGAAAATGGCTATAAAGCTACATCTCACACCGTCTATATTAATTTACCATCATCTATTTTTGCTTTTCTTTGCCAGTTGTGCTAATCAAGTGGTGTTTCGGGAAGGCCACTCACTGGACCAGCTTAATAACGTTCAAAGAGAACAGGTTTGTGTATCCCCTTGCAAGGAAAATTAATTACAGCCAAATCTCCTGCTGATAAACAGAGCAGAAGACTGGATGGGAGCATCATTTCTCCCTTTTCTGTCAGTGCTTCAAGGGACTAATGTGATTTTTTTCCCCTTCCTTTTTTATTTGCACTCTGCCTTAAAGTTTGGAGGGTAAAAACTGCTGATGGTGTGAAAAAGAAGAGCATCTTTAATTGATTTTGAAGTGTTGCTCAGAGAGTATTACGTGCCATCCTATTAAAGTGTGATGAGTGCATTATAATGGAATCAGAACATGATTTAAAATACATTACGGATATGGCTTTATGCTGCTATCAGGACATTAAGGACCAAAAGTTCATCACTACAGGTCTGCAACTGTTCTTTCGTTTTTTGTTTTTTTTTATTCAACTGAAAATCCTTAAGGTATACTGTGCACAATTGTATGCAGGGGGAACCAGCTTGCAGAAAGTCGTGATATATTTCATGTGAATAGAGGGCAGTTCACACTGATTTGTCTACTGGAGGGGCACCCTACAGGCCCCCTCCTGCACCCACCCTGAAATCCACCAATGCTCTGGCATCAGTGATTCTGGGAACAGCTGTTAAGTGTTAAGTGTCATTCCCAGGTTGTCACATACAGATGCTTTGGAATGGCTGCTCGCTAAATTAAAGCATCGGTGTGTGATGCCCCGCGAATGGGTTCCAAAAATCCCTAACTGACAGCAGCTGTGAAATCCTGCGTTGTATGCCTGTAAGCAAGAAATGGCTCCTTAATATTGGTTAATTTATCTGTCATTTGACTAATCCCTTATGGAGATCAGCCAAGGAGGATAGTTAGGTTGGGTTTTCCCTCAGAAGCTTCATCAGACTCCTGTGCAGCTTCAGCTGGGAGATGCGGCCCCTCAACATGCCTCAAGTCTAAATGGTTTCTCTTCATTCTTTGCTGTGATTGATGGACTTTGAAAGGGGAGGAACACACGCAAGATTGTTGGTTTCCATGACCAATAATATCCTCCTCAGTTAAATTACTGCTCGCCCTTAGACTGAAGTACAGTCCACCTTTATGAGAAAGAAACGTGGTCTTGTGGGAAGACTCCATCATCATCTTGACAATAACAGGTGCATAATAAAACCTTTGAATGGTAAATGGTTGCATTCATCCGAAGTGTTTTACAGTTTGCCTTAAGTTTACCCATTGGCTGGCATGTGGGGTGCTGACTATCAGGAGCATTTTGGGGCTCAGTGACTTGCCCAAGGATACTCTGACTTATGGACGGGAGCAACGGGGGATTTAACCATCCACCCTATGATTAGGAGACATTCTGCTCTACATCCTGAGCCACAGCCGGAAACTGAAGCAGTAATTTGACCCTGAAATGCTGCTGAAGGCAGAAACAGATTTCAGTGCGGGAGGGTGCACAAGGAACTACTCTGATATGCAACTCTGAATTACCAATAAAGAGACGGGTAGCTATAAGTGAATGATAGCATTACTGTATAGTAATAAAAAAAAAAAAAACCTGACAGACATCCTGGTTAATGCAGTAACACATATTCAGTAGATGTTAAATAATTCACTCCTATACTTTCCAGGAGTGAAATTCATCACATTCCAACAGCAGTGGTGTTCAGGACTGTGTCTTCCATGGAGAAAATGCACTCATGTAAGTCACAATCTACCTGTCAGGGCCCTGCCATCACATTTACATTGAGCAGACACACTTTTCCTTTAATCAGTCAGAGTCAGTGTTGAACATAGAGCCAGAGGGACACACACACACACCAAGCATAACCTTTTCAGAGCAACACACACATCCATACAACAGCATACTTTCCTTTACAAGGGCAGGAATGTAATCCAAAGAGTGTTTTTTGTCCAGCTTCAATCTAAACACCTTTCACAGATCATTCATGCTAATACCCTGATGGGACCAATACGGCAAACAGCAGATATATAATTTAAAACCGGCTGTACAAGGTTTGTACCCTCAAGTAGCGCTGGCACAATACAAGAGCTGTGACTTGGACGTTTTGTGTGTTTACAGCGTCTATGTAAATATTTGATGGTACGACAATATCAGAATGAACCTGGGAATCACCACTAGCTGCGCTTTATTTGTTTCAGGGAAAGCCGTGCCAGCTGCATGGCAATATTGGTCAAACACTTGGATTCACTGCCTGTATCTCAAAAGCTATTAGATGGATTGCCACAAAGTGTATAACAAGCAATTCTTTTATCTTAATCTAACAAATGGCCATTTGCCTCAGCTGTGATTCAACATTATTCCTTTCGTTATTAACACATTTACATCAACATAGAGCTGTTCTCACTCCCAACGATTACAATGCAGCAGCAGCAGCAGCTTGTCAGTAGCTCTACGCTTGTAAGTTTGGGGCTTTAGTTTCCCCTCTAGCATCACTTGAAGCTCTCCTCTTGTGCAGAAGTATAAATACAGTACACAGCCACAGGGGTGGTTGGATGGCAGTGTGCTTGACTTTACCCCAAGGGACCAGACTCTGCATCCTGTGACCAAGCATCAAGACTGTTATGTTTTTAAGTTAGATAAGTTATGATACAGAAGTTACATAAGAATGATCTTTTTCCTAAACCTAACCAAGTAGATTTTATCTATTTATTTATTTTTTATGGAGGATAAGGCTGCCCAAATCAGTAATGAATTGATTTTTTAAAAACTCAACAAATTAATTAATAAGCCATTTAATGCAGCAAAAATAATCTATCTATTAATACGAGTAACCTCTGTCTGTCTGTGTGTGTGTGTGTGTGTGTGTGTATGTGTGTGTG
Organism: Sparus aurata; assembly: GCF_900880675.1. NCBI lineage: Eukaryota > Metazoa > Chordata > Actinopteri > Spariformes > Sparidae > Sparus > Sparus aurata. The sequence goes on along the minus strand of NC_044193.1, from coordinate 15,799,273 downwards.
CCTCAAATATCTCTGCGGATCAGGATCAGACTGACCTGAGACTTTCAACATGGCTGCTGCGTGGTTCAGTGGTGTGATATTTCGCATTTGTTTGGACTGCAATGATACCGTTAATAAATTATTTCATAAATGCTTTACAAATTCCACGAGCATTGTCCACCGGAGCCACTACAGTCACATGCGCACCAGAGCCAATCACTGCACACCGTGGCCACGCGCGCACCAGAGCCAATCACTGCAGAGCCCACCGCGACCCCCCACCTTAAGAAACAAGCAGATTTATACCTGCAGCGGCGCGAGCTGGACCGGGATTTTGCCGGCGGTTCGGTCCCGTTCTGTTCTGTTCTGTTCTGTGCATCTAAACTGACTGTTGTGGATTAATGAGATTAAACGAGTCCGGACCGAGTCTGTTTGGGTCTGAGGAGATCCGGAGACGCGCGGACAACAAAGTGGAATCGAAATCTGTGGATGTAGCTAGCCACTAGCCGCTAGCTACACGGCCCACCTCCCGAGGCGACGGACCGGAAGCATTGGCACGTCCAAAACCGGACCTAGGGTAAATAATGTCCGCCACGCTTTTTTGCGAACATCGCCGTCACGTTTGCTTTGTTTCTGGTGCAGGAAGAAACGGTAAAAACGGGCTTTTGTCACGAAAGTGTCCAAGCAGCAAGTTTGGTTGTTGAGGAACAGGAAGTTGTGGGAGGGACCTAGGCGGATGATTGACATGCAACGACGGTCGGTGTGTGTGAGAGTTGAGAGATTTGTGACATTTAGCGTGTTTGGAGTGTGTAGTTAGTGTGTTTAGTGAGTAGTGGAGTCGTTTTTTTGTTTAATGAGGAGAAGCTGAATGTGGAGCAGGCAGTGCAGCTCTTCATTCAGCTGGAAGGAGCTCAGGCAGACCTGAGCATTGCCTGCATTTAAATGTAAATAGTTACATATAACTTTGTAAATTTTTTAAATGTATGCACACATTTAGATAAACAACAATTTATATTTGCATTATAAGTAAAAATAAAATAAATAAATAAATCGATTGTTAAACATATTTGTGGTTAAGAAAATCTAACTTTTTCTACTTGGATTTCATGTTTTTTTGTGATTTTAGGTCCATTGTGTTAATACAGTATGTCAAAATAAAAAAAATAACTGTACAGTCACACATGTGAGGTTGTGCTGAAAATAATGACACCAAGTAAATAGCTTTTAAGATGAAATATAATGGCAAAATCAAAAATAGTCAAAAACAGCCAATTATACCCTGGAATATCAGATTTAATTAATAAGCCATTTGGGAGTAAGAATGTGTTGCAATATGGCATGGTTCACTCATCAAACATTTGTTTTGATATGATGGTAAAAACACAAAAGCCAAACCCAAATTTGTTACGTTTAGAACAACACTACTGTGGGTGAAACATGAGCTAAGTCTTACAGTAATGCAGTCATTGAGCCTGAACAGCTGAGTCTGACATATCACACAACAGTCACAGTACAGGGGATAAACAGCTTCGATGTACGTGGTCCGGTTCAACCTCTCAGGTCAAGTTTCTTTTTTAATCTATCGCCTGATGTCTAAGGAGCAACATTAAGCCAACCAGAGCCTCCGGTTTTCTTCCTCTACTTTATTTGAATGTGGATCATTAATGCTGTGACAGCCACTGTGCAAGTGTAGCAATTAGGGGATTTATAGTCAACCCAATATTGGCTATTTTAGAGAAAGAAAAAACAAACAAACACTCGAGACGTTCTCGAAGTACTGACTGATTTTATTGAGGGGGATTTTTTTACAGTAAAAAAACATGAAGGTCTCTGAATGCTGCCTCCTGTGGCTCAAGAGGTTGATGGTTCCCTGCCTCCACCAGTCTACACATGGATTTGTCCTTGGGCATGTTACTGAATGTATGAATGGATGAGCACTAAAATATCGTGAGAGACTTTGCATAGAGTGCTCAGCATTCCTCCTGATGATTGGTTGGCACCTGGCATGGCAGCCTCTGCTGTCAGCATATGGGTGTGTGTGTGTGAATGAGGCTTTTCTCGTAAAGTGCTTTGAGTCGTCGGTAGAGTAGAAAAGCACTATATAAATGACGTCCATCTACCATTCTGCACTTCTTTGGTGTTTTTGCAGAGTGATTTGTCTTCACCTCGGCCGACATATACATCAATACCAATATGTCTGCAATCAGGTAATATTGGGCAATTCCTCTTTGGCTCTAGAATCGAGGGAGACCACCGTCCTTGACACAAACACACAAGTGCGCTCACACACAGAGATTTATCCCTTTGTTTGAAAAGTAATCTTCTAGTCAGACCAAGGTGAAAGGAGCATTATGTTTATCCAGTCGTCTGCTTTCATAGTCTCTGTGACTCATCCCTAATGCTCCTAACTGAGATTAATAGAGCGTTCAATTCTCATTCCAGTGGCTCCTGTGCATCCAATTACGCAGCATATGCAATCAAACATAAATATTGAGAATCACATGGATTCATTTTGCGGATTTTTTGGCCAGGGGGAAATCCATCAGACAAAAAAAAAGAAAAAAAAAGAAAAAAGAAATCAGACAAAGGGACAGAAGCCCAACACAACCACTTTGATTCTGTCTTTGACGGTCTTGCCGATTCAGACAGTCATTATGTCCTGTGCACAACTAAATAGCAATTCACTGTTTTTCGCCCAATTAAACCAATCTCCTTTCAAGGCTGGTCGTCTTCTTTTTAATTTGCACAAGGAGCTGGGAATCTTCTTAGATGATTGCTTAAATACCTGGAACTGCACTGCATCCTAATGGTAATGATGAGAACTAATCACTGAAGGTTAATAAGGGTGCACAGCACTAATCAGGGCAGGTCTGTCCGGTAGAGCACTCGGTGCCTCCTGGCTTTTTATCAACAAAGTCAGCAAGGAAAGGACAATAAAACTGTTGCCTGGCAAAATGCAAAACAGAATTGTAATCTCTCTAGTTAAAGAGGCAGTATGTAGTTAAGACACGGAAGACATTCAAATGTAGAATTCTTAATTATTTACAACATTAATTAAGGGTAATTATTAAAACTCAGAAATGTGAATTTGTTCCATAGCTGAACAAACGAGCTGCTCTAGAAAAATAGGTGCCCATGAACACTGTTTAAAGCTAGAAGGGTGGCAGGGTCGGCCAAAAATAAACAAGGTAAAACAGTTAGTTTGTTTATTCAGTCATGAAAGTGTTTATTCAGTTAGTTTGTTCAGGCATAAAAAGAGAAAATCAGTCAATGAAGATCTTTCTCTTCTGATTATAACTTATTCCCCAAAACTACACAGTGCACCTTTAATTTTACAGTAATACTGTAGCTCAACATTCACATCTAGGCCTGCTCTCTATAACTTAATAAGTCAGAAATGTTCCAGCTATCTCCTATTGAACTCTCCATCTTCCTTATCTCTTCAAAACAGAAAACGACAAGTTTAGGTTTGTCAAGTAGATGATGAAGGAAGGATAAAAAAAAAAGTTATTTTTCCTCAGATTCTCCCTATGCACACATCACTTGGAAGATTTACTGTATATTTTACACAGTTTTCCAATCACCCCTGGCTGAGACCTGGGGGTCGACACGCGCTGTTATCACTCTTATAAGCGTGGAGCCTACTCCTTCCACTTTTCATCTGTGGTCTCCACTTCCTCTCACTTCGATCTCAAGTCTGCTGGGCATTAACCAAACGGACCTGTAAGACACAACAAAATAATGAAAGAAACAAAAATAGTGCTGCCGCCACAACCTCTGTCACACATGCGAGTGCAAGAACACATTTGCAGCAATCCACTGGGACAAAGATAGGCACAGTCACGAAACACACTCACACAAGGACATGAAAAAAATACATAAAAAAAAACACTCCAGTGTAAGACAGCCGTCCACCACTGCTGGGGTTGTAGCCACTCACCGGCTTTGGCAATGTGAGCAGTGACTTTGACAAGATCAAATGTAACTCAGAGAGAGAGCTGGCTGTCCTTTTGTGGTAGAGGAGAGAAAGTGATGACTGTTAAGGATAGGAGCAGACACAGTAATGGTCTGGGGTGGTGGTGAGAGGCTTGGCGCTGATCACACCGTCACTTTTAGGAGGGGAGATGGGGAAGAGGCCAATGCTTATGCAGTAACCACAGCAACGCTGCCTTAAAGGACAAAAGCGTGTCTGTTTGATTCTCTATTTTCTGCACGCAGGCAACTTATGCGTGTATAATAAGGGCACAAATAAATTGGTGGGAGCACATTTCATGCATGCATACATGCATGTTGTGTGAATACGTTTTATATAGAGTGGACAAATGAATTATTCAAATGTGTGCATGTATGTGTGTGTGAGAAGGTGTTTGTACTAAGGTGGTAGGTTACAGTTTCATTTTTTTTTTTATTCAGTGCTTAGAGATTGCCTCTGACTCCATGCATATGCATTACTCATTATTTTCTATACATAGCTAATATGGCGGAACACAACCCTGCCATGAGTGATCTGTCGACTAATGAATACATTGCAGTCCATACGGGGAATTCAAGTGGGGATATGCTGGCCAGGGAGAATGATTCTATTTTAGTATAAGCATTCTGAGTAATTTTTACACTTTAATGGAGAGGACAATGCCAATGTCAAAATCCATCAATCAAATTCCAGTGGGCTCTCTCGGAAGAAGTGAACTGACTGCACTGCATAACATTTTATTGCCAAAGTGAAAGGCTAGATAGATAGATAGATAGATAGATAGATAGATAGATTGATAGATAGATAGATAGACAGACTGGATTGTATGTCATTGTTGCATGTGACCCCATTTTTCCATGTTTCTAGGCATTATGGCCATGTGTGACATCTATCCCGCCTGCTGATTGGCTCAGGATGTGTCCAGGTCTGTGTGGTTCAGTAGGGACCAGTTTCTATTTGCGGCCCCACTTTACGTTAGGTACAAGCCAGAGGGAGAAGGGATATCAGCTTGGTTTTAATGTGTTTGTCCGCTCTGGACTTGGTAATATGCAAAAAAGCATATGGAAAGTCACGCACTGCTCCATTTATGGAAAGTTGCAGTGACCTCAAATATGGTGTTAATAAAGTATTTAAACCCCTCAGACCTGAGACTGTAATTAATACGAGGCTGGAGCCATCATTCAAGGGCATGAGGGATATTGTAGGATGGCAGGCTGTAATCTATTTTAAATTAGTTTCCACTAATCTGTTATTCAGGAGTTCTGTTTATGAATTCAGCTTTCAAGGCGATAGCAACACTTCACCAATCTCACCACAGACACCTGGTTCAATATCCTTTTGATGCTGCATTACTTAATTCACCATGTACATCTTATTCTCTGTAGTAACCTCCAAATGCACACAAACATTTCCTCCTGGTTCCATTCCTTATCCCCAAGGTTCAAGATCTGTGCATGGAGTGCATCCTAATCCGTCTTATCCTACAGCAAACATACTTTATCACATCTGCGCATGTTGGCAATTAGAGCAGGTTGTGTCAAATTTTGCCGACAGGAGCATTTGGGATTTGTAGGGGGTCTAATTAAGAGAGCAGAGTAAACTACCCCTGGCCCAACCAGAGTATGGGCTCAGCCCTCCTGCTCTCATCTGGCTCATTTTCATTATCGGCAATAAAGAGGGGCTGTGTGAACAGAATATATTCATCCTGGGACAGATAATTGCTGGCTAAACATGCTAACTGGGTGCAAAAGAGAGTAAGAAGTGAGATATGTCAGAATCAGTTACAGGGGAGAAGGAACATTTCATAATAATGATAATAATAAACGTGCCTGGCGGGGATGTTCATTAATTAATTAGATTTACTGGAAAATTAGCACTTAGTGTTGTTAAGCAAGAGTTTTCCAGAATACAACATGGCTGACATGGAAGGTTGTGCAATGAACTTATCTGTTTGGTTACTTTAACTACCTGGCCCTCTATTTTCACTAATAAAAGGATAGATTCACAATTTCAAAGTGTGTCCCAAATTACCCGTATGTACATTGAAACAGTCTTTCCTCAAACTGCCTACGAAGAGGTTCCTTTTTTTAGCAATATTAGCATAAGATGGGAGCACAGTCCACAAGCCTGTCTCTGTGTAGAAACGCATTATAAAGTTCACAAAAAGCTAATATAAACCTTTTTGTGCTAAAATCAACAAACCGGCAGAGAGACAAACAGAAACACAAAGAGGGATTTTGCCCTAAAAGTTGAAAAAGATATGCATCGGTGAGCTGGGAGACCGTCAAAAAATCCATAAAGTTATTACTGGCTGTACGGCCCCGTCCATCTCCTTACCAGCCCCCTCTGTGTGCCTGTCATTTGGAATGTGCATGAGAGTGTGCTGCACGTTATTAGGACCGGTCTGTGCTGATAAATCCCGGGCTGAATTTCTCTCCCAGAACCCCCCACGAAGATACCATGCTGTTCAAAGTCATACAGCTGAAGTCTCACTTTGGCTTCAGCTGAAGTTTAGAATGCATACATGTGCTTACTTTCACCTCAGGAAAGAGTCCTTAATAGCCAGAGTGGATAGGAGGAACAGCCACAGGAGGCATTCACTTCCTCTGAGTATTGTACTAATAAAGATATTGAAAAACTCATTTCCTTTCTCCTTGTTTATCCCCACCACTGCCTTATTTCTTCTTATTTATCCCAAACCTCTCAAGTCCACTCCTGCTCCAAGCATTTGAGCTATGTTTTAATATCCTTCCATATCCTTCCTCTGCCTCCTCACAGTCTAACACTGAGGAGAACATAAAGGTGTATATGATCAAAGTCAGCCACTGACTGTGGCAGTCCATCTCCGTCCTTCAATTGCACACACCTTACAGCACCGCTGTTGCTCCAATCACCTGCCCCCTCAAGTGGTTGCCAGTTTGTGTACTAGCTAACGTTGCGAACACAAGTTAACGTTAACAAACATAGATAATATACTTTGCGAATGTTAGCTAGCAAACATTAACGAACGTTGCTAACACTAGCTAGCTAACGTTAGTACAGTATGCTGGGGGCATACTGTGGAAAATCAGCCACTTTTACACGTTATTCTATACAAACATTGTGAGAAGGTGGAACCAACTGTCACAGTTCTCACACAGAGATAAATAAAACAATCATTTTGGACCTGACAAACATTTTAAAATTGTTGATTCTCAATCATAATAATGTTTATGGGGAAAAGAGAGTTTCATTCTGCACCTTTCTACAAGCTTTTTATTTTTTAATGCTTTCGCTACATGAGAAAGACAAATCAATATGACCTGTAAATTGAAGGTTAATGTGAGGGCTTGCCAGGATTTGGACGCCTGTAAGTAAAATACTGTATTGTTTTATGTTGGGCAATCATGGAGATTTACATTAATTAAAAAAATTTAAAAATAAAATCATAGCTGTAGGGTAGACGTCCACATTTTGATCCGCTGTCCCATGCAGATGGCATATCTGTCACTCTGGCATCTGTTAATCCCTGCTACTCAACGCTAATAATTTATCAACATATGAACAATTAGCTGTGACCTTATTAGAATTCAGCGCATTCATTTGTTCTTTCTAACTGACAGGCAGCCTCAGCTAATCTAACATCTGTTCTATAATTGATTACATTTATTGTATAATTCAAAACTTCCTATAAACTTAATTAACATCCAATTTCAACTGTAAAAAGAATATTACAACCCCAGATACATTTTGCTTTCCGAGTCTCACATGAAATGAAGTAGAAATGGTCTATGGTTTGAAAAAAAGCCTAATTTGTAGACACATTAGTCTTTTTGATTAAGTTTCATCCACTGCACATAAAGAGGAAATGGGCTAAAAGGCAACACGTGATTCAGAATTTAAAAAGCCCTTTAAAAGTCCATTGGTGGTGGTGTCCACCTAGTGGCCCCAAGTAATTTGGTAATGGAGAGTCCAGGGGCGGAGAGAGCTGGACTGTATTCAGAGCAGATGAATCCAATCATAATGAGATGTAATCTCATTTACTCTGTGGCATATGGTTTGGTTTGCTGTTGTGTTCCTGCTGAAAATGCACTTCTCGTCCAAAAACCCAGAAAAGAGAGGAGCACAGTGGATTCCGGAAGCACCTCTGAAGCCTTATTACCATAAATCAGACAGGCATGAAAAGAAGATTCAACATTGCTACAGAGTATCCTCGTATTCCTGCCTTCTGCTGATTCAGTGCTTCTCCACATTAGTTGTGTGATAGAGGGACACAAGAGATATTGCTGCCAAATAGTGGTCCATTCAAAAAAAAACTTCAGCCTCAAAGAACAGAAAAAAGTATAGATGAGTTGTAAGAGGTATATGAATGATGGTAACACTTTATAATAATGTAAATCATATATTTAACTAATGCATGACTCATTATGGTTTGATACATGAGATCATGCAGGAAGTGTCATGACTTCCTCCTGCTCACCATTAAGAAATGATCAAGTCAATATGACATTTCAATCAATTCACACTTCAGTTAAGGAATTTTAATTCACAGCGTCTACATACATTAATGAATATCTGAAAAATGTTGCTCAATTCCAGTCACATAAAACTTTAATTCAGACTCATGTACTATTCGTTCAGCCTCTCTGGAAGCAAAGCAGTGCCTGTTCTTTTAGAAATATTTTTTTAAGAATTTTTTTTTAAGTCAAGCAAGCTTGTTGTAAGATGCAAACGTTCTTTTCCACCCAAAAAGTCCAGTGAAGTTTTGCTGCGTACATTTCTGGAGCTTCACAGCAAAACTCCTAAACAACTGAAGTAGATGGGGACTTCTTTTTAAAAGTATAAAAACATTAGAAGAGAAAAACAGAAAAACAAAGTCAGTTAACTAAAGAGAGTTCTGCCAAAAGGGGATCTAACGTTCATAACGCTGACTTTCTACAGACTATCCATTGCCAAAAAATCCTAAAGCCGTTGCTAATGGCTCCTCATCTGCATCTCAACTCCGCTGTTGAATCCCACCGAGGTCCAGTGTGTGTGTCAAACACTTTACAACAGAGGATTACTGTCCAACAAGGTAGACCACATGTACGCATGCTTGATCTTAGTAGCTCATAAGCCGCAGTGAAGATTTCAGCTTTAAAAAGGGTGCAATTAACATATTTTCAAATCAGACTATTTCTATTTATCTAGTCCCCATCTACTCCAAATGTTTGTGAGAATGCTGCAATATGTGCCGCTCAAGAAATGTATTGTGGACTAAGACACATCACCTAGCTTTCCATCGGCCTGAATAGATAATGACTGATTTTCATTGTGGGGTGAACTATTCCTTAAAATATAGATTCACAACTACACAGTTTTATGTAACTGAAATCCTACTTTCGTGATCAAAATCAGTTAATGTATACTGTGAATTCACATTTCTTAATTGATGATCTATTATAAACTAATCAAAAAAAGTCATAGTAAGTTGAACATTTGTTAATGGTGGGCAACAGCAATGATACATCCTGCATTAGTCCATGCCTCAAATTATTCAGTTGAATTATTCTTATTGTACCTCCTGCAGGGTCTTCACCTGAGCTGCCACAAACACTGCACACTCAAAATTACAAAAATAATCACACTATGATCATTCGTTTGACAGGTCTTCTGGAGTTAACAACACTCATATCCATCACTTCGGTTCTTTTATTTAATTTCTGTTCCTTCAAAGGTCAGATGCGAGCTTTCTTTATGAGAGTTGTTGTAGAGAAAGACATTGTCATGTGAGGGAAAGCGAGCTGGATAATGACACCTGCATTGGGGAAGACGCCTCCTCTTCGGCAGGCCAGGCGCAGCCTGACAACACGCCGTGATACAGAGTTATTGATCACCTCTGTCAGACCCAGGCTTGAATTCAGAGGGGCTTGTCCTCCATTCGTTATGCCAATGATTAAGATGTGTCACCCAGCCCTAGATCCTCACCACATGGGTGGAAACTGATGACGGCACTGACAGGCGCTCTGAATACTGATGCGCCTCAGTCTCTTTTTGTAAAAATTAAAACCTTTTTTTGCAGAATCAGTGACACAGACAGCTATCTGTTTGTGGTATAAGTATTTTCAGAGCTAAAATGGGCTACAGACCATGAAACAGCTGTGTCCTCTTGACCTCTTAGAGGCATTTGTGTGGGAGTGCACGTACGTGCACCCACGTGCATTTGCGTGTCCGCCGATGTGTTTGTGTCTTTGTCTGCATTTGTGTGTTTTTTGCATTATCGCCCCGTCACACAGTAATTACAAAATGCACCTGATCCACTATCCTATCGAAGGAAAAAAGAAAAAAAAAACACCAACAGCCTCTCCGCCTGTTAGTTTAGAAGGGACTGAGAGGGAAGGAAACATTTGATCTGGTTTTCATCAGTCGCTGCTAAACCTGTGTGCCTCGCTGAGTCTCTGCACTTCTCTGACTGCTGCGAAAAGACGATCAAAGTCAGCAAGGAGAGTGTGATTATAGCGTCTCAGTCTGAGTGATTATAACAATCCAAGTTGATTAATAATCAGTTGATTTGCCCTTTGCTTCAGAACAGACACACTCGTCTGCGACATCAAGGTTCCCTCAAACAATGCATCAGTGTTTTTTATCATATCAAACACACACACACTCTCTTACAGACACACATAGAGCTCCAGCTCTCCTTTGAAGTGTTCAAACCGAATGTATTCTACTGAAGTTGGAACACCTGCATGAACAACTCTCACATTGTACAATGCGACCACCTTCAGCATAACACTGTGACTGTATTCTGAGCCCCCCACACATCATTTACATACCCTGTCAAGCATTTTCCTCGACATCGTCGCTGCTGGCACCAACGCTGATAATGTAGGTATACATGGAAACCCACAGAGAGGCAATCAGAAAGCAGCGCGAGTGATCTGCCAAGACATTCTGGGACACCCATCAAAACAGGGAATTAATAAGGCCCTCTAGCAGAATATACAGTATATATATGCTCTGAATTCCCATTCCATTGGAAATCGATAAAAGGCGGCCCTTCTGAGCAGAAACTGCTGTTCACTGAGAAGCTGATTTCACTGGAGCTGTCATACTTTGTTGATCTAGCTGAGCTTGGTGTGTCAAAACAGAGAGACAAAGGGGGGAGGCAGGGAAGCAGAAAGGGAGAGACGTGGGAAAAGAGGGGAGGATGAGGATGTGCTCAAGCTACAGCTGAACACTGGCTGACCAAGCGTGCAAGTCCACAGCTGGTGGCTGCCGACAGCTTGCTATTCCATTTTAGATGAGCCCATCAATTAACTACAGACGGACAGAGTTTTGCTCCAAAATGAGCCATCCACGTTAAACTGTGGGAGAGAAATACATTATTGAATTATTTTAAAGTCACGGTTAAATAGCAGCTTTATGAACCTTTATTTTTTTTGGCTTGTGACCTCTTAAAGGCTGTGAAAGCCCATTTTCTATATCAGCTTCCTACTACAGTACGGGCTGTGGGTTCTCCATGGACAATACCTTGTGTCTGCTTCATTCAGTTAGAATAGGTTAAAGTGTCACAATTAGACCTTTGTAGCACTCTCCTTTCTGGTCAACCAAACAGTACGATTAATCAAGTCTGCTGCTTGACTGCAGTCTAAGACCAAAAGGATAGCTCACATTATGCCTTTATTGGAGTCTTTACACTGGTTACCTGCATTCATGTTGATTTTTAAAGTCTTCCAGTAGTTTACAAGGCAAAACAGGGCCTCGCACCAGACTGTTGGTTAACCAGGAAGGCCGCTTGCTTGCTCTGGTACACTCTCATTTAGCCATTCAACAAAGCACAACAACAACTGATGCTTCTTATGCTGCCAGCCATTTCAACAGCTGAGAGGTATTGATATTTTTAAACATAAACCAAAAACCCATCTATTCAGCCTGACTTTTATGTAGTTCCATTGTGAAATGGGGAACCATTTAACAATGGCACAGCTGTAATTGCTGCACAGAAAAAGTTTTAAGGATATAATATGTAAGAGCTCTGCAATAAAATGTCTAAACTGACTTCAAACCCAGACAAATCAATAGTTTTTACTGAAGGTAACGGTGCGCTTCATTTTGTAGCCTGTTGCTATAACTTCCAGAATACAGCCAGGCAGGAAATCAACAAATGTGACTAGACCTAATGAGAATAAAACTAAAACATTGCCATGTCCATGAACATTTGTGCCTGACTCATGTCAGATAGATTTCTATCAGCAATGGTGGTTGTTTTTAAATGGTGTTCACCGCCTTCACCTAAGTGTTTATTTGTCACAAAAGGCCAGGCAACTTAAATATCCATTAGCCAAAATCTAGCAAACAATGACACACATCAAAGGTTGCTGTGTGTGTGTCTGTATATTTGAATTCAGGTCAATCACTCAATTCAGCACTCACTTGAGACTCCAGTTCTCTCTTTTTCTTCTTCTTCTTCTTCTTCTTCTTCTTCTTCTTCTTCTTCTTCTTCTTCTTCCCCTCTCCTCTTTGTAAAGTTACTTTCATAAAGAAGAAGAAGTACATTTTCCCTCCAGCTCCAGTCAGCATTACAATAAATAGTCACCTTTCGTAGAATGCTTCTGCAGGAGTGAAGGTAAATCATCTTATTTAATCCCCAAAAGTTATTAAGAAATCTGTGAGCGCTCCTCCCTCTGAAACAGAGCACAAACCGATGTGACTCTGGGTGTTGATTCCTCCAGAAGGCCTGGCTCTCCCCTCCAGGGCTCTGGTCATCTGAGCAGCAGCTATGTCCCCAACTCCGCCCAGCCCCCCTCACTTAGCAAATATCCATAGTTCTGTTTTGAAAGAAAGCCCCTTGCAGCAGAACTATTATATTGCGAGTGAGAATCGGAGACTTATAAAGCTAGCATGTAAAACCAATTTTTAAAATTATGCATAATTTTGTTTAATCTTTTGACCCTTTCTCCTGGTGCTCAAACTAGCAAACACTGATTTAAAAAAAAATATGTGCTGCATTTACCTTTAAAGTGGTCTAAATAAGGTCGAATCAGATTTTGCCTCTCCAACAAGTGTCTCATCAGCCGATTAATGTGATCTCACCACTGCTCCCGCTGATATGAAGAAAAAAACTATTAACTTGACCTGGTTAAGGTACTTAATTATTCTGTTCTTGCAATCACAGTAATGATAGGACGTATGCAAATCAGAGCTGAAGACACCATCATAGTCATCTGCACGAGGTTAGGTCAAGTCAGCGTGTATGTGATTGCGTGTATTGATTTCCTCAGGTGGATTTACTAAGGAAATACCCCCCTCCTGGAGTCACCTTCTCTCCTCCGAGCATCCTTCACCTTCCATTCGCTTTGTCTCCTGCTGTCATTTCCGCCCCTTTTTCATCCCTCACCTTCCCATCCATCCCTGAGTGTGTTTTTATCTCTTTAATTCATGATTCCCTTTTTTCAGTCTTCCTTCCAGATCTTGATTCTTTTTTATCCACCCACACCATCATGCTCTCTCGGCTTGATCTGCTTCCTAAACCCCTCAACAATCTTCCTTCCAATTTTGCCTTCATCTGTCGCCATCCCCCTCTGCCGCAGCGCCTCAAACCCTCCCTTCATCTCTCCGGTCTCTCTTCCTTCATTCACCTTAAGCCGCAGTTAATGATGAATGAGACGAACCTCCCTTGGGCTCAGACCTGGGCCCGCTCTGTGGGATAGCGGTCAGCTGCCCAAAGGACATTGGGGCCTAATTCCTTATTCATGGGCTGCATCCACAGCAGTACCACTAGTCCTCGGCAATCTCTGGAGACCCATCACTTTAACGGAACCCCATATTCAAAGTTAACGCTTTTTTTTTTTCTCCCCCCCCCCACCCCACAGCAAATTATACCCAACTTCTTCTTTTCCTTTTCTCTCAAAGCAGCTCAGCATTTTCTTCTATGCTTCATGATGAGCAAGCTATTTTTGTGGAATTTATCCTCACGTTTTTTTCTAACCAAAGCCCATTTAAGACAGTGATACCTTCCCTTCTGCGTTGAAGGCAGTTCCACTGAATGTGTCACTCACGGCTCAGCAGTCTATCTGAGAGCGTATGCATTTCCACAATACAGTAAGGAGAAGTAGACAAAGACACTTAAATGCGAGAGTACTGCAGAAGTATGATCCGCATTCACTCATCAACTGTATCGCATCATACACATGCCACAGTTGACGCATTCTCCTTACTCAGATGAAGTGTCAAAATCCCTCCCCATCTGAGAGATTACTTTGCAAAGGGAAACCATTTTAAACAGGATGGCTATTTTATTTGCAATCTTTTTAGCGCGCTTCAGAAAAGAGAGCTCGCAAATATAATTCCGACAACTCTCGCAGCAAAAAAATGCAAAGTCTTCCCCTCTCACACCATTCCCTGGAAAATCACACGACAATCACGGAGCAATCGGCGGCTCTTTTTTTCGGTGGAGTAGCGCAAGGTGATCCAAGCGGAGTGCCAGCAGTTCACACAGTTTTCAAAAAACTGCGAGTGGCTGCTATCCGGGACACGGTGCCCTCCTTACAAGTGAGCGAGCCAACAAGTCTGATCTGCAGCATGACAATGAGAGGAGCAAACACAGGGAGAGCTTTTATGATCACATGTTCCTACAGTTTTCCTGTTTACGCGTCTGTGCTTTGTCGTAGTACATCCAGGCTCATAATTAATGCAGTCGTCTCTACGTTGAGTTTATTGCAATCGCATGTGAGTCAAATCCCAAGCCTCTCCGCTGGCGATGTGACTCCAGTTTGAAGCGCCGGCCTCCCGAACACAGTTACCGAACACTTGTCACCGCTCATCCACACGCATCCCACTAATGCATACAAACACAACATTGAAACATATTGCATCATGCTTCGCTTGTGTGATGTAGAATATTAATACGCTCATGTGGTCTGTTCTCATACGGGCGTGATGAATGCAGCCTGTTGGGGTCGGTGGCAGCGGCAGCAGAGGAGAATTGAAAGAGGCGACAGAGAGAAAGAGGAAAAAGAGGAGGGAGGTTGTTGCTTTGCTCCCTTCAAAGCCTTGAGCCACATTGATCACTCCGTTCTTGTTCACACATTAATATGGAGCATTAGTCATGGTTCATGAACAAAGAGGCCGAATGTGCTGGATTATGATATAAGAGAGGGTGCAATCAATGTAAGCAAGAACTCTTCTGGTAACTTTAAACACAACTTTTCGATGAAATCGTTACTTTTTCATATCACTGTGATTATCGTGTTTATTAACATGTTTGATTTTTTTTTATTATTCTAAGTAGTGTAATGGCAGTAGCCTGCCAGTCTACATCATATTGAATGTGTTATGTTGAAAAAACCAACACATCCTCATACCTGAATGGTCACCTTCTATACCAAACCTTCGTCGTCACATCTTTAACATTGTAAAATATTTATGGTTTGGTTGGACTTAGCCACCGAGAAAAATATCATGGTTTGCGTTACATTAGTAGGATGATAGGTTTAACCCTTAGATGCATAAGTGGGTCAAAAATGACCTGTGATGTGGTTATCTTGCCATATCTTCTTAATGAATTTTTTTTAGCATTTCATATTCCAGGCATTCCTTAAAAAACATGTTTTTTATAAGATGCCAGTCCAGTTTATTTCATGTTATTTCATCCAAGGTGTCATGGCAGCTAGATACACAAGGGAAATGGTGCTATAGGTGCTGGACGATGGAGGGCCAGTTACGGAGCTGGACTCAGAATCTGAAATCTCAGATGATGAGGACCCAGACTATTGTCCAGGAAGTGTTAGCCACCTGGAAATCCAATATTACCAAGTGAACAGGATCAATCAGACACACAAGATTCGTCCTGTGAATCCTCTGAGGAAGAAAGTGATGCTCAAATCACTTCCAACAGAATGAGTCATATGGGCTCTTATTGGAGGAAGTTCAAAATGTTATGTTAATAAAACAAAATGTTTGAATATGTTCCAAATGTTAAAAAGTGAGTCAAAGTTGAAATCATTATTGTGTGTACAATACAAAACATAACATTAATGATTATTCTTAACAAAAATGAGAGAAATGGCACAAAAATGCGTTGATTCTAATACAGGTAATTTTTGACCCACTTATTGAAGAGTGTAGGGTCCAATCACTCATGCATCTAAGGGTTAAGGAAGTACTTGCCTGAAAGGATTACCCAGTACAGATAATGTAGGCCATTTTGTACCTGTACAAGTATCATCCAAGTAAACCGTGCTGATATCAACACTCGTGATGAAGAAAAATTCTCATTAGGTAGCATACTGAACTTTATTCATTCAAGTGTATAGAAAAAAAATGTTCTGTAAATTGTTTTCTAACTCTTGTGATCAAAAACTATGGATATGGTTACAGTTCATTTTGTTGGTTTGAGAGACACAGTTAATGCTGGCTAATGGTGGCTAACCCCTTTTCGTTACGCAGTTAAAAGTAGTTGAAATCAAACATTGAGTTCTGGTTCCACATGGGACACATATAGGGATCTGCTGGGCAGAAGTCTGGGTGCGCTCGACACATCAATCCACCCCAACTTCCTTCATGTGCTGACTTTGCTGCTTATTATACTATGTCACCTGCGTTCCTTCTTTACTCCTGTCATAATTACACCAGCCGCTAAACAATAAATGGCAAACATTAGCTGTAATAAGCTCCTTGCAGAAGCGACCTACTCGGGCAGTTTTCTGACGAGAACAAGCTGTATAAAGCATAGTAATCGTGGTCTGATGGTAGGCTGACATTGCTCCTGACTGAGACATCTAATTGAGGTTACATTTTGTAAATTGTCTTTTGTGGGTTGGTCTAGAAAAGTGTGTCTCTGTTGGGGTTAGGAGGTCATCAAACCATGGACACATCACAGAACGCACGGCTGTAAACATGCTTGATGCAGTAAAAATAGTGCAGTGTGTCAGCAACAATAAGAAGGCCTTATCCGTACATGCATGTGTTGAACCTCTACTATAAGGAAATACACACACATAAACATACAACAGGTTTCTGCAGTGATAAATTGAAGCTTGACAACCTCAATTTAAGTGTTGCTCATCACAGGTTTTGCCGTCACAAGCCAGGCTGTTTGACACAGATAAACACACTCACATCAGATTGATGTTTTTGATCCGAGCCTAAACGGCCTGCTTCACTTTTCCGGGCAGAGTCTAGTTGCTGCGCTCCCTTGGTGAGCTAGATGTTCTTTTATTTCATTACAAAATGTATCAGTCTTACAAACTACTTTCAAATTAAATTCAAAATTAAATCAACCTTTAACCGTATCCCAAAAATTCTAACTTTTTTTATTTCTTTCTTCGAGTGAACCCTGTCTTAAAAGGGTGCTCAGCTGCTCCTGGAAATCTGGTTGAGCAATTCATAAGCGCTAAACTAATCAATTAGATTTCGTTTGTTAACTTTTCTTATTCTTCAGTTTCAACCTCATCGTCCTCTTCCACCATCAGTCTGCCTGTCTGTCTCCCCTTCTTTTAAGCCTCTATTGCCCTGGCATTGGCTATCTATACCAGGCAATGGCGGTATCATTTATTTAAGCCTGCAATATTCAAAGCTGAGCGCATGCATAATGGATGCACTGGATGCAACTGGAAGCAGGCAGCTCCAGTATTTCCTGTCACTCTGAGTCGCGTAGTGAACGTCTCTCTCCTAACAATATTTACATGGTATGACACGCTGCTACGCCCACATTTACTGCTTGCTTGACCCCTCGATCACTCCTATATGTTTTATTCATCTGTTCGCTGTCACATGAATGTTTTATCGAGGCGTCTAGCTTTTATCCTTAAACCCTCCGTTCTACACCTGCCTCTCAACGTAAACGTACGAGCGTGAGTGTTGATCACACACTGTTTCAGTGGGTGTGTTCTCGGATTATCAGCTCATTGCCTTTAAGTATCAAATTAACTGCAGCATCATTGTGTATATTCCCCTGGGAACGGAGAGATTTAATTAGATATTCAATATAAATGGCTCGCCAAAAATGAAATATTCATGACTTAACATAAAAATTCCTTTGATGTCCTTTGGCGGAGTTCTTTTTTTACATATCAAGTGAACACTTATTGATAAAGAAAATATCACACATTTACATTTGGTGCTGCGCTGCCGGGAATTTGCCCCTCAGTCCCTTTGGAGATTTATTGGGTTTAAGCACTATATACTGTAGTTGTTACAGAATGCAAATGTTGAAAGAACCGCCTCATCATAAATTCTGTTTACATTAGCCCTGTGAAGGTTACGTGACGTTCAAATGTAAGTCTGTCAAAATTCAAACAAATGCTTAGCGTTCGCATACAGACTGGAAGCTGGCCAGCGTGAGAGGCTGTTTAAAGGTGCAGTATGTTAGAATTATGGCTTAAAATATCCAAAAGTAACTTGATTTTTTTATGCAATGGGAGGAAATGACAGGTTTAACTGTGTCAGAGGCCTCTATTTATTGTGTTGCAGAGATATCTACCGAAACTCTGGACTGCTCCCTGCTCAGCTAGCCAGCTTACGGCAGCTACAGTTGGCATCAGTCAGCTGTTACCCTAGTGATATGGCAAAATTTTAAATAACGCACGTTTAATCTGCACAAAAACCCAAGTAATGACAGGTCTTATGTGCTGAACTGTTCGCCAAAATGTTGAGCTTTTCCTTTAACTATCAAATATCAACGCTACATCGAGCCAGTTTTTGGCCACCAGGGGGCAGACATGAATAAATCTGACATACTATCAGCTCATCAAGGTGTTAACAGTCAGCTGCTTAGACAGAGCATTCGCGCCCTGCATGAGTTCTGTTGAGGGGATCTTTCTAGCCAAATGTAAATCCCACTGCACCTCAAAAATCTGAATTCAAGTTAAAGAGGAATAGTTGAGCTCACAACTTTTTCTGCAGTAAAAATGAGAGTATGTAGCAGAATATTTCATCGGGTCGACATTTTCCACCCCCTGGTGCTTCATAATAAATCTTGAAATATGTTATTCATAAAATGCTCATGTAATGTATGCTTTACAGGGATAGAAAATGTCTCGACTGTGCAGAGCAGAGAGTAGATGCACTGCAGTGGAGTTACACTGCAGCAGAATTAATGGAAGGGAAAGTTCTGTTCTGTCCCATCCTGTCAACTCTCAAGGTGAAAGACATGTTTTTCCATCTGACTGGACCTGTACCATGTGGGTTGGTGTCAATTTCGCCGGCCCAGACACTGAAGTGGTGAATCACGTAGAGATTGCATTCCTCCCCCTGGAGATTTCACCATCATCTTGCTTAATACTGGGGAGGATTGCACCCAGGCCCCCCTGGGTTCCTCCAGACTTGGCTCACTGTGTTGAGACTGTCTGTAGCCCTCCTGAGACAGCAGCACCGTGCTCGGCTGGGCGAGGGCACTTACCTGGCAGGGCCGCTGTCAAAAATTAAACTGTTATAAAGTTTTGTCTGAAGGTCTAAAGGGTAGTAAACTAATCACAGCCCAGGGGGGACTAAAAGACATTTACACTCAAAGACAGTGTAACGTGATGCTTTATCATCATAACGCAATGCAGAATGCATGTAGATACACCATTGTAATGAAGGGGATTTTGGAAAGATTAAGGGCTTAAAACTTTCCCAAAAGAGCCCATTCAAATTAGGTCAATGGTATTTTAAGGATTATCATAAGATGACAGTGGGCTCAGACTTGAGAATTTAAGAGAGAATTTTAGACATGTTAACCCTCTTTAAGTGTCTAGATTTCTGACTCAGCCAATTATGTCCTTTTCCAATTAACCAGGTGAATCTTCTCCAGATTACTCGGTCAGAGCGCTCAGTTGTTTTCTCTCTGGTAACGTGTTCACTGCTGCTGAGGATGGTAGTGGGGCAAAGCATGTTGCGTTTGGAGTCGGATGAGGACATGGGAACACGAGAACAAATCCCAGCAGAGGCTGAGGAATCTAATAAACAACCCGGATGGGAGGCTGAAACACATGTCTGGTTCCACCGCAGACAGCTGACAGGGGAGCTTGTCAAACAACAAAACAAGAGAAGAAGATTTAAAAAAAAAACAAAAAAAAAAACATCCAAAACTTTAAATATAGGTACTACCAAAAGTTGCTCAAAACAACAACAAACCTGAATACAAATTTCCAACAACAGAAGGTTCATCAGGAGTTCGTAGAAGTACGTTAGTAAGGGAAAATAATGACCCCAATCTAACAGCGCTGTCATCTCATTTTCCAGAAACATCAAACAAGAATTTTGGGAACCGCTCACATGCTAGAACCATGAGCTTCTGCTTGTGGTGAACCCAAACAATGCTCTTTCAGCTTCATACTGCTGCAGACCTAAAGGCAGGAACACACCGGCCCAACCGTTGGACGTCTGAAGCATTTGGAGAGACTCGGACGAGGTCGGGAACAAATATGTTTGGTGTGTTCGGCTCTGTCGGAAGCTTTCGGAGCCGCGCGGACGTTGTCGGATCCGACTGAGCATGCGAAGTCTGAGGAGGAGGGCCGTCGGATGTCTGAGCCATTGGATCCTCTGATTGGTTGTGTGCCAGCTGAATGGCTGTTCTGATTGGCGGTGTGCTGGCCGTGTGTGGGAGGGATGCCGTGTGTGGGAGGGATGGAATACTATGTGCGCTTTGTTTTTCTATGCACTCCGTTCCGTCATTCCCCGTTTTCATGTTTTGCAGTAGTGGCACCAGACTAGTTGTTATGTCCGTTCAGGACGAATTAATTTGTGTTAGTTTGGTAATGCCTCGCCGCATGTTCAGTATGCAGCTGTTTTTATCGGAAATAGTTAAGTTTCGTTTTGATCGAAAGTAAAGAGAGTTGCGTGCATAAGGTTCTCGTTTACAACTCACAGCACAAGTGCCACCCGCTTATTGCATCTGCGCAAGCGCAGAACGTACACGCTACTGTGGAGTAGGCAGCACGTCGAAGCGGTGTGTTCAATGCAACTATTCTGCCGAACGGCTCAGACAAGAGGCAACGGAGTGGTCGGAGAGTGGTCGGATAAGGCAGTTGGACGTCTGGGCGGTGTGTGGGGGCCTTAAAGGTTGACTCAGTACCACC
Organism: Sparus aurata; assembly: GCF_900880675.1. NCBI lineage: Eukaryota > Metazoa > Chordata > Actinopteri > Spariformes > Sparidae > Sparus > Sparus aurata. The sequence goes on along the minus strand of NC_044193.1, from coordinate 15,778,300 downwards.
AACAAAACTTTAAGAGCTACACTGTGCAGGTACATCATTAAACAAACTAATGCTTATTGACTTGACAACGGACCTATGAACTTAGAAAGTTAAAACATGTTTATGTTATATATACAGTATTCAGCACATTTTTTGTAAAAAAAAAACAAAACGTTAAAATAGACCGACTAAAAGCTTGTTACCTCTGTGAAGGAGGTTGTGTTGTCATCCGTGTCTGAATTTTTTATTGGTTAGTCAGCAGAATTACGCTGCCCGGAAAAGACCCCATTAACTTTTGGTTACGGATGAAGGTAAGGATCCAGGATCCATGTTTTTCTCACTTTCTTTAACATTTCGAGACAGGGCATATTTTTTGTTAATTTCTTGCATGGCTCTTGATGAAAATTGTATTTAGGTGGCTGGTATTGATGAGTGAGTTCAAAAGGGGATAGTAGGGACTTGTCAGAGGTATACGCTCCATGCAGTGCCATTCAAGTTGTACATCAGGTTGCTGTACTACAGTAGATAACACATGAAAGTAGAGGTGTGAATCTTCGCTGGCGTCATGATCCAATTCAATTACGATTCAGCTGTCAACAATTCGCATGCAAAACGATTCTGTTTGGCATCCTCAATGATCTATATCCCTGTGCGTGGCCACTTTTTCATCATTTAAATTCTTCCTTTATTCAGAAAGTCCTTTCCATAATCAGACTGTCTACAAAATAAAAGCTGTATGTTTTTAATACATAAACATTACAAAAACACAATATTTATCCATATACAGTGCCTTGCGCATTCTTTGTAGTATGTAGTGTACATATTGTACAATAATAATGTTTTCACCTAGCAGCTGCACACACTTATTTATAGCTGCAGACATTAGCTTCAGCTGAAAATGGCTAACATGATTAGTAATCGTTGTGAGACAGAATTCATGCTCAGCGTGGGTCTCGTCCAGTTCGTGCCTCCCAGCAAGTTCATAAAATCTGACATGTACCCCAGAGATGTCTCTTGAAAAATATACCCAGCAAGTTTTTTCCTTTTATAACTCGCAGTCAATGTCTGCCTCCCTCAGACATACCTCCTACATAAGTAGCATTAACCTAATGTACGCGACATAATCCCTACTGTCCAGCTGAGGCCAGACAATCATCAATCAACATGAGCTGCAGACTCCCGATTATGCTCTGTCTGTGCATCAATGCCGAATCTCCCACGTCTGCATTGCGATGCATCGCATAATCAAGAAATGTCCACACCTCTCCGTGAAAGTGCACAGTAAACATATTTTTTTACATTTCATTTCGAATCCACTAACTAGCAATGTAGTTATTTTATACAGATACTAAACACTCATACATAGAAAGTTCCCTGTGGAGTTTTTTACTTTTAACGTTAAGGACAAACATGTATGTGCGTAAATATGGGTAATGCAATACAGTCCAGTGTATGGATTGACACTGTTCCACAGAGCAATGTAAACATTGCTGGATTTAGAAATGCTTGAAAATTCTGTGCATTTGTTGTTGCTCAAGACACACGCAGTGCAGTTTGGTGAGTAACACTGAATGTACACATAACTCTGGTTTGTTCAAAAATCAAATCTGTCCTTTCAATAATATGTCATCATATATTTGAGTTTTACATCTTATGAGCCTCATGATTGTAATCAGTAACATCTGTGCCAAAATGAAGGAATAGACCTTTGCAGGAACACACACACACACACACACACACACACACACACACACACACGCATGACCTTTCACAATACGGTGCATTGCTTCAGGTCCTGGACAGCACTGTGCATTTACGTCACACTCTATAGCACCAAGGACCTCTTACCCTGGTGCTGCCCCCCACTGTGAAGCTCTTAGGAGAGAAAACACAACACACACACACACACACACACACCCTGGCCTGCAGAGAGACATCTGGAGCAAGAACATCAGAGTGATGCCACTGCAGACTGAACACCTAGGGCTGTGTCACATGCGCATCCATATGCATGTGATACAGTCCAAAACACACACAGCTACAACACTGTACAATGTTTGAAATAAACTCCGCAGGCGGTTCACGATGAGGTCAGAACAATTATAATTATCACACAGTGAGGTCTCTCAACATTCTTCAGAGGGAACTAAAGATGGACTGAGTGTCCACGGGGAGGAACGAGGTCAAATTTAAATGGCAGCCTACGTGGAAGTTTCATGCTGTTGATGAGTTGTAAACGCGCTATGCATGGTTTCTGATCAGATGTTCAGAGGGCTTCTCAGTTTTGATGATAATCATGGGACCACGGCCAGTCACTTGTCTTCTTTATTCAACTAGAACATAAATAAGTAGATGATTACAATTATGCAGTGTAATTATACACAAAGGGTGTCATGTGTCCCCGTCGATCATGATCATTCGATAATCCGCAAGAAATTACATCACAGTGCTCAAAATGTCAACTTCAATCTGCTTCAAACTCGTAGCAATAAACAAATTTTGCAACAGGCGCATACTCTAAACAACACAACAACTGCTAAACAATATTGCTGTGTGACATACAAATTATCTCTAGTCATTGGAATAATTCATGTGAGTTAATTAAACTTGATTCCCCTCAGTATTCTTGTTAAAACTAATTAAATGTGGTGGTAACTGACATTTTCTAAGTCTGTCAAGTGATCTGCATAGTTATAGCCACAATTAGAGTGACAAGCGAGAGCCAAGCAGCTCTTTAAGTTCAGCTCAGCTTTAATGTTGACAGCAGCGTCAATGGTAAAATGTTATGTGCTCACTAACTACCTGCCAACTCTCCAGCCTTACTTTTGAAAGTTGTTGTGAGAGTAGTGTCCCTGTATGCAAATACATCACTTGAGCCATAATGGCGGGTCATCAGTATTGTACAACATCGTGCAGCGCTGTTCCTTCAGTGGTTTAATCTGTGGATCTCCAATTGTGAGGGATCGTTTGTGTATATTATAAATGGCAGACCACTGTTTGTGTCTAATAACCAAACATGTCATACACCCAGGTCCAGCGGGTCTTTATGACATGTCTCCAGGACAAAATTATACAAATACTCAGGGATGTCCTACACTTGTCTCTCTGCTTTATCTCACTCTGAATGCCTGCAACTTTCAGCCAGTCATACTATTCCTGTCAACGTACGTCTCTGCAGACCACTGATGAGTTGAAACTTTATATTCGTTTATGATGTAACTTTATGTGTCTTCAAGGTCATTTGTGTATTAATGTTGTGACAGTGCTGCGCTTATGATCTGATTAGGTTAAGGCACAAAAAACATTATTCAATTAAGGTTGGGGAAAAGATTCAAATTAAAATACCTTTTTCGGTTGCCAAAAAGCACAACTGGAGGAGTCTTGTAGTTGGCATAAAAACATCTAGGGGCTTCACAGTTAGAAATGTACAAATGTAATTAACTGTAAAACAGTTAATTTGAGGCTAAATTGTCATCAGACTAAAACCAGTGGGTAACACGATTGCATTTCAGCCAAATCATTCCGTCTCCAGGCAGACCTGCATGCATCCAAAGCACAGTCAAGCATGATTGGTCAGCAACAAATCTACTACAAACAAGAACCAGAATGTTTTCTGATTCTGAAATTCTGTTTCTTGCCTCATTCATACCCAGAGATCTCTTTAAAATGGTCTCTAAACAAATGGAGTGGAGGTAATGAATAATATTGTAAGGAGTGCAGGGCAGCCAGTTGATTTGCTGTTGTCTGGGCAACACTTGATGGCCACTGACTATGGCTAAGGTCGCAGGTTGTCACTCCAATGCAGAGGATGAAGCTGGCAAAAGTTGCCACCCAGGCCTCACTGTCAGTGTTGCAGAGGAGCGCCACAGGAGGGAAGTGCAGCAAATAGATGGTGAGTTCTGGATGCCGACAGGAGGGTGATCAAAGTCAGCATGTGGCATTCGGAGCATGGCTGGTGCAGGTCTGTGGACACGGCCAAACCAGGGCAGGAAAGAGAAGCAATGCTGCTGTCGGCTGACCACTGATAGAAATATACTGATACTGATGAAGACAAGAAACTGTTTGCGAGTCTAGGCAACAACATCCTGTAACTTTGGTCTCCTGTAGGTCTGTTTAGCCTGGCAAGTGTTGTGGCGCATAATCTTTTGGAGTGTGTCTGTCTTTAATCAACCGTATGCTGAGAGTCACAAACATGAATCAAGCAACAAAAATCAGCTCCAGATTAGTTCAGCAGGGATCGCAATACCTGATTCACTTTGAAGCGGCGATATTTTATTCCTCAGCAAGCGCCTGTGATGTACTCTGCGTGTGTTCGATGGAATACCACAACTCAGAAAAGGAATGCTGAAAGCTGTAAAAGTGGATGCGTTGGGCATCCAGATGAGCTAATGTAGCTTTGACTGAGGACTCTTATGAATCACGCTCTCGGGACGCAACTCTTCAAAAGCTTCTCTGAGAGAAACACTCAAACGTGGAGCCACTTGGAACAAAAATGTGTCTATTTAGGTTATGTGGCGGTGAATGAGGAATTAAAAACAACTCTGAATAACTTAGAGATATAATACGTAGGAATCCTGTCTAAAACAGACCAGATCGGTGTTATATATGATGTTGATGTGGGTACTTACATTCCTCAACATGTTTCCAACAATGGTCAAACCCAGAGAACTTCAGATAATGGTGCATTTAATTTGGTCATCCAACGCAAGCTGGTGAATGAGACTAAAATCAACACAAATAAAACTTGAAAACATGACCTCAACTGTGAACATTTGTGCCCACTAGCGAAGTGAATTGGACCGCAGGATAATTTGTGTTTACTTGCAATACTCCACAGCCTGATTAGCCGTAAGCGCACGCTTAAATTCTGGTCAACCCTCAGTGAATTCTGCACGCCCCAGGTTCTCCCTTTTTTTACAGTCTCCTCTATGTTCTGTCTTCATGAAGTACAGTACATTTTCCCTCCAGCTTCAGTCAGCATTCGTCAATACATGAACATGAACCGACACAATGGAGGTCACCTCTGCAAAGCGCTGCAGTCAGATTGATCAACAAATCCACTTTTCAATGTGAGCCCCCCCCCAGCAGCAGAAGTTGTTTAGAAATATTTTCAACATTGCTTTAAGATATCTTTTTGCATCAGTGCACCATTGGGAACTCAGTTGAGCATTCTCCAAACAGCTGCAAACATTCATAAACTTGTAACAGCCACAGGGTTTCATTTATAAAACTGTCCTTAGAATCACACTTAGTCTTAGGATCATTTCCAATCAGGTTTCATAGATAAATACTTTTACGCTTCCTGCTTGAGTTATACTTCAGATCAAAACTTATCCCGAGTCCTTTTTCATAGCTGAGGCCCCTGATCAAAATAATCAGCCATCTTTTGGTGCTATTCCAAATGTAGAATGTCAGATGTGACATTATTTATGCATTGTGTGGGCAAATGCTTTCATCGTGAGTACCGAGGCCTGAGTGGGAATGCTATCCCCCCAGACATCGATCTGCTTCCAGGCTTTACATTTTCCACTTTGATGTAAACACCAGGAGTGTGGCAGAGGGGGAATGCTGACCATTGCCCCAGGGGCCTCCAGGCCACAGATGACATCACAGTGCGATTTTGAATTGTAGTAAGGAGCATTCATTTTCTTTCAGGAGCATGAGGGTCAGCTTGCGGACAAAACACAGGTTTTCAATTACACTCTCCCGGAGCTGGTTGTCGCCTGCGGTTGGATATTAGGGAAGTGGGAGTCCTATCTGTCACAATGCAGGTCCCACAACACTCAGCTGGCCCAGTACTGTCAGCCATGAGAGAAAAATTGACCCAAAAAAAAAAAGATTGTGGGGAAGAGGTCTGAGATAGAGAATATGGCGTGAAGAAAATTGCCTGTGATTTTTTTTTCCTTTGAAGAAAGAGAGTTGCAAGAAAGGAGGCCTGGGAGACCACACAAAAGTCTCACAAGAATGAAACTCGGTTCAGCCAAAGGGCTTGGTTATGCTCGAACTAATTCGAACACTGTGTCGTCCAACTACGTCAGAGGGAAAAAGAGTTTATAGCTGTGCAGAATGGCCACTGTAACAGGCAGGGTGAAAATTCAGCTGTCATATGGGAATAAAGAAGAGGACAATTTCTCCTGGGAGACATTTGTGGTGTAGCACCCATATGTTAGCAGAGAAAGTGACAGAAATCTAGTGTTAAGAATGGAAAAAAAAGGGTACGTGAGAAGTTCAAACCCAGCTGTCTTTCACACCACCACATACCTGGCCAATGAGTAATGCCGTGCACATCCGATTGTCAGATTCAGCGTTCATCCAACCATCCAACAATCCCTTCAAATGGAGCATAGTGGCCTCCAATGGCTATGTATACCTATAAATCCTTGATAGTTGTGAAATTTGCCTTCTCACATTATGAATTAGTTAAATATCTTCACACATGACAGTCTTTATCACATGTGAAACAACATTTTAATGTGAAATGAAAATGTTGTCAGTGGAAACTGGCCATTTTAACAAGTGAGTGGCTTTAAAATTGAAAATTAAAGCAAAAAGTTAGAAATTTAAAATTTCACATTTTAATGACATTGCGATCCCTATGTTATTGGCTATTTCAAATCTGGATTTGATTTTTTCATGTAAACATTTTTCTATCATACCCAAAGTGAGACCATTCTTAGATGCCTTTCTTTATTTCTCAGCCGTTTAGTGTGTTGAATGGTGAACTTGTGTTTTAGAATTACATTACAGTTGGAGTGACTATTCCCTAAAAATAGGCTCACACACACACACACACGCACGCACACACACACACACACACACACACACACACACACACACAGTAGCTGTATTCCTAAGAGGTGGCAGCACACTGTGACTGTGTGCACTTCAAAAACCGACTGAGCTGTTATTGTTTTGTTAAACCCGGGTTAAGAGGAACATATGCTATATAGCCTGAAGTACACTCAGCTGCTGACGTGTTAGGTATACACATTACAATATGAGTATACGTTGAGTGATATGCAAAATTAATGTTGCTCTAGGGCCATTACTGCGACCAAACAATCATGCTTTTGTAACGTCATAGCTCTGCTTCGCCAGAAAAAACACTGAGAGGAGTTATCCTTTCCAACCTGTGGTTTATGTTGTGAAAGGATCTATCCAAACCAAATAAAGTGTTTTTCTTGCCTGAGTCTAAACAAACTGCAACAGAAAAGTGGGGAAAAGAAGTGTTCTGTGCTTAACCCATTCAGCCACAACAGCTCTGAATATGAACTCGCTTTTGCTCAGCTGCAACTATGGATAACCCCGGAACATAAAACCAACACAGCAATATCAGATAAACCTATTAAGTACACCAAGGTACAACTAATGTAGTCACAAACAAACAGTTCATTTCCAACAGGAGTTTTAAAGAAGCTGTTGATTCAATTGGTGCTGTTGAATTGTCTTGGGTTATGATGGGAGGTGGATCTCCAGTTCTACGCTTCTCAGTGTAACGCAACAGAGTTCAACGGTGCCACAAAATACATTCCTGAAAATGACCATGAAATTGAATCAACACCTATTTAATACAGTTTCAACAAATGGCAAGCATTAGCATGATCTGTAGGTATTATCTAGGTGTTCCTAATATACTGGCAGCTGACTGTACATCTGCTCCACCAACATTAAAGGGATAGTTCGGGTTTTTTGAAGTGGGGTCATATCAAGTACATATCTATAGTTGATCTGTTTCCTACCGTAATCACCGATCAGCGCAGCCTCAGTTTGGAGAAGTAGAGAGCCGCTCCAGCCCAGAGGCTCAGCTTTGTACTGCAGTGAACGGGGTACAGCAAAAAAGCTAAATTAACCACCTAAAACAAGGCTCACGTAAAATTTTTTACATCAGTTCAAGTGTACGTGTAGGTAAAATTCACACCGCTTTACATCACTGTCAGACCGCGCTTTCTTTTGGCACTACATTTTCTCAACCACAGAACCTTCGTATCCCTACGCATTAGCGTAACTGGGCAACAGCTGATCTGTGAGCGGCAGCTGGACGAGAGGTTTACTTTCGATAAAAAAGGAAACTTAACTCTCCATATCCTTCCGCATTAGCGCTCATGCGTAGGGATACAGGGGTTCTGCGGTTGAGTAAATGTAGAGCCAAAAGAAAGAAAGAATTTTACCTATACAACGTACACTTGAACTGATATAGATTTTTTTAGGTGAGCCTTGTTTTAGGTGGTTAATTTCGCTTTTTTGCTGAACCCCGTTCACTGCAGTACAAAGCTGAGCCTCTGGGCTGGAGCGGCTCTCTACTTCTCCAAACTGAGGCTGCGCTGATCGGTGATTACGGTTGGAAACAGATCGACTATAGATATGTACTTTATATGACCCCACTTCAAAAAACCCGAACTATCCCTTTAATCCCTGTGTTTACCACTTCACCCAGTATCAGACTATCTCTGACCACAGACCTGCAAAAACCCCTGATATGTCAAACTTTATGTACGGTCCTCATCAAATGTAGGCATATATGAATAGACCAATATGTATCACATCCCTGGTAAAGATGTTTATGTAACCATACCCGCCTACACACAACCTCTTTACGTCCCAACTTGCACAGTACTCTACTACAGTCACAGCACAGCGATGGATACTGTAGAAAATGAGATGATGTGTTTCCATGCAGGGACCCTGCTGATCCTGCACGCTCACCCGGGCCCTGATGTGTTAGGTCAGAAATAATAACGATGAGAAACATTTGAACGCTAATGAATGCAGAAAGTGTTGAGTGTTCTCAACAGAGCCGGGCTAATGCTGCATGTCAGCGTGCTCCGGCGTACGTGTGTGAGTGTCTGTACTTTTGCTCAAGTGTATGTGGGCCGCCAGCTGCTGTTCACTCGTAGGTGGAGCCATGCTTCAGAAGTTTGGTAGCAGTCAGTAACTTGGGTTAAATACAATCACAAGATATTATCTGAAACTTTTCATCGTTAATAGGGTCTGTTTAAGAAGTTCAGGAGACCCTCTGCATTTCAATTTCATCTGAGTGCATTAGTCAAGAAAATTATTCTGAAAGGGGAATGTTTATAATGGTTTTTTTAAGGTTTTGGTATCAGAAGTGTAGCTCTGTTTGCGGTCCATTTCCACTCTTAGTCCAAGTGGTATTCAGGCCTGTCTGCTGCCATGTCTGAGGATGGCCAGCAACAATCACGTTGCTGCTAGCCAAGGGGAGAGTGGATTGCACTGGTCCAAGGAGACAGATTCAAAGAGCTAGCTACCTGAAACACCAATGCTGACATGGAGATGCAGTCCAACGTGCTCCTTTCTCCAGCGCTGAAAAACAACGTGTTGATATAAATCCAACTATGCAAGGAAAGTGAGCTCCTAACCCAGAGCTGCATCTTCCAGAACGCGTCAGACAGCCTCACTGAGAAGCTAACGCAATGCGCCCATGCTCATTGAGTCAACTGAGCACCGGCCGCCTCGCATTTCATATTATTTTACACTTTACTTTCTTAATAATGAACTGTTTGGTTGCCGTGTCAGGCTATCAAATGTAAAACTACAATTACCAACATCCTTAGTTCAGAGATCAAGCTTTTGTTGGTGCAAAACAGCATTTCAGTTGATTTGCAATTAGATTTGTTTATGACTGTCTCCAAGGTAAATTACACTAAATTATTTGTTTGCCTGGTATTGTTTATTTAAGATTATTTTACTTAAAGCCCACTTTAAAATCACTTTGAAATGCATACGTGTGGGCATGCATATATTTATGCAAGTACGTGTCCCTATGTTTGTGTGCTCAAGCGTGTGTTGGACAGTACGAAGCATTCAAGATTAACATAGGAACGTGATTAGATCCAGTAGAACACACGCATATGTACTGATCTGACTCAAGTCTCAGTCAACAAGAATCATTCGTATTTTCTCCTGAATCCTTTACTCTCTGAGACAGGTGTTGTCAGCTCTGAGCCGAACCCCGCAGTAACCCAGGGCAGAGGTTGATGATATAGTAAGAAAATGTGATAGTGACAAAAAACCGTGTGTTTGTCCCATAACCCAATTTTTTCAAAAGTCTCAGCCAGACCGCATTCAACTCCCTGATCTCGCTGTGTGACCAGCGGCAGCCGCTTACAGTTCTGTATTTTTCAAATGTCTTCTGAAGGTGACTCAACCTGTGTGAGAAAGCAGTCTTTGTACCAACGCCTGCTGAGTGACTTTGTACAATGTGGACAGTGTGTGTAACATGAAGCCGGGCTGAGAAGCAAACATAGCTGACTGATCCAGCACTCAATCAGGGATTGACTTCTCTTTTTCCATTTCGCCAATCCTACCATTCCTCTGTTGCACACACCCTCTTATCCCTTCTCCTCATCCCTCTCCAGCTGAATAAATCAGGATAGAGAGATAGGTACTCGCCCAAATAATCAAACGGCTCATGAGATTTTGCACTGGAAAATTAGTCCGGATCTGTAACAATAGCTGCACGGTGACATTGGCTTGACTTTCTAAAGGAAAGGAGGGAAAATAGTTTTACCACTGAAGACACTTTCTTTCATGTCAGCATACACATGAGACCCCCATTACCTTTGTCACATAGAATTAAGTATTCACCACAACATGTAACTCTAATTAATAATATGGCATATGGAGCATAATTATAGACCTATATCAGATCAGAACTGGCCCTGTTTTCATAACCTGTCTGCTTGTTCTCCACAGAGTTGATAATTAGCCTTCTTTTTAATGTTCCCAGCTCTTTGTCAATGAGAACACAGGAAGGTAAAAGGCAGGGCATAAATTGCACATAATTTATGCAAATGGGAAAACCATTTTATCATTAGGGAGACTGTGATAGAAGAAATTGTGTGTGTCCGTGTGTTTCGAATGTTCCACTGGGGGACAGCTAAAGATGAGGACAGGCCTCTGACAAGCTGAAAGCTTGAAATAACAAAACCACCTGACAGAAGAATGTTTTTTACCAGTTTGTACACATTGTTTTTGTCTTGTCACCCAGTGAGGGGGCCACATTAAATGACAGAGTAAATAAACAGAGAGACTGTGAGTGAACATGATCAGACTGAACTTCAGGTGAGCTGTAGCTCTGCAGCAAAATAGTGCATCACATGATATGATGATAACAACTCTAACTCACAAGGCATCAAACCTGTTAGCTGTTTTACTAACTATGTCATCGGTGCAGCTCAGGGGATGACAGTGTTGTTCTGTCTGTCAGTCCTGAATAAAATATAACAAAATCTATTAAACGCATTGTCATGAAATTGTCTTCAGGCATTTGTGGCACCAAAATGATGAATCCTACTGACTCTGTTTATGCCTGACTTTTTATTAAGTTCCATCACAATTTTTGTTTTTGAATACTATAGCATTCCCATCAACCTGGCTCTACTTTGTGCTTAGTGCGTATAGTAAATGTTAGCAAACCAGGGTTGTTAAAAAAATAAACCTTGATATCATATGATAATAACCCAGCATCTCATCTCTTCAATAATTCCCTTTTTTTTCCCCATCTAACTTTGTCATATGTGGGTGGTGTAGTGCACCATAACACTGGTTGACACCGGCCATAACAATTTAAAAAGAAGACAAAGTAACGAGCTAGGTAGCTACCACCACAGTGTTGCTACTGCTGCAGCACAAAACTCATGTTGGATGAAACAGCAGTCAAGTGAGACGCTCCGTATAGATATTTGCTCAGTGCGTTGATATTGTGATAGTATCCATATCGTTCGTTGGCCATGATAATCATCAATCAAAAGGCTTGTGACCACCTTGGCTAAACTGAGATATTCACCATGGCAACCATTATACTCACTTAACAGCATGTGAGCATTGCAATTGTGATTTCTTGTAATAAATATCAATCATGTTTTACATTGATCATGATGAAAAGTGAAAATAAAATTAAATGTTGCTATAGAATATGGATAGAGAACATTTGCATTAAAGGGCACCTCCACCGCTTTTACTCATTTAAGTGTGTTTACAAGTGGGGAATACTACCATGAAAGTGAAAAGGTAGTATGTGAAAAAGTAGTATTTGTTTTGTGGCTCCAGAGGAAGCTGTATGCATTCTGATACACTGCCTCCAGTGATGTCGCTCCATGGCGAAGTTGCAGTAGCACTCCCAAAGACCTGTAAACATACCGTTATGCGTACAATTCATAGAGTTGCTCTTGAAAATGATAGGGCGGGGAAATGTATTTTAGTACCCTTGGAAAGTTTGTATTAGCCTATAGGCTACTTGCATGAGCGTGCTTATATTAATGTTTCCACTGAGCCTCGGCGCAGATTAATATTTAGAGTGCAGCAGGCGGCTCTCGGAGCAGACTAACAGACCATATAGTCGAAATGGTAAAGAGAAATCAACAGCAGTTATCCAATCTAAGTGTGCTGCCGGCTACTCCTTGTTCCTCTTAACAGCACTCGCAACACTGCCCGTCCCTTTCCATATGCTGCTTTTGATTACTGCAACAACCCAATAAACACACACACAAACACTGAAACACACACACAGGCACACAGACACACACACACACACACACACACAGACACACGTCATGCAGCTCACAGCTGTTTTTGTGCAAAGTGAGTGTGAACAATGGTCAGGTCACTGAATTTCCAGCCATTTTTATCCCCTCTATTTTGGGACCCTCAGGAGAATACCCTGATTAGTTTTCACCTTCAAAAAATAATCAGACTCAATCAGTTAGAAATGCTGCAAGTGTGTCTCAAGTGAGCTCTGTCTGTAATGTGTAAACATGTTCTATAGTCTTCATCATCATCATCATCGTCATCATCTCCTGTGCTTTCACCATATTTCTCATCATCATTGTCACCTCTTCATGATTCATTGCATCATTATCTATCCTCCGTTATGGCGCAGTTAGAGTGTGTAACTGTACCTTACACCTCTGTGATTGTGATTTATGACCAGGGAAGCAGTGATTATGACTCTGTTACACACAGATGGACCGTAGGTACATGTTATGCTGACTTCCCTCATGTTCTCTGTATGAGCTCACATGACTGAATGGGCTCACTTCCATTCTGTACCGACTGTTTGTCGACTGTCTTTCATGTGCATGATGGTGGTTCATGTCTGTTCTATGCGGAGGTTAAGCTGAAGGCCTGCGAGCAGTAGAACAGTGGCAAAACTGACCCTGCAGGGACTTCATAGGGAGATCAATGCAGGATAATTTGCAAGAATAAATTAAATCAGTGCTAAATACCATTTTAAAGGCGACCAAAGAAACACCAAGCTGCCTTCTGTTGGCTCTTAACAAGGTCTGCAACACCTTGATGCAGGATCTTGGGGTGGATACAGGTATCTCTAAAGATGTGTGCACAACACTCTCTGATTTCCCGTTGCTCGGCCAGCCCGTTTGAGTCCCATGTCCTTAATTTAATTTCCCTGTGACCGGAAATTAGCCAGGAACAGCCTAAAATTCAAGTTGGATTTGCATGGTTCTTATCCCGACTTTCCTTCTCTCCTTCTTTCCTTCTAACCCTTAGGTGGTGTTGGATCCTCTATTCTTGCCATAGGCAATACATGTGAAGCAACAAAGGCAAAAAATGAACATTAAGAAAAACAAAGCTTTTGCAAAATTGTATTGCATCTACATTTGTGGCCGTTGCTATGATATTCCCTCTCATTCCAGATTAATTGGGAGTTGCAGCGCCTTTATGCCTTTAAGCCTTATAACGGAGTACATAAATAAAGATTAATCATTTGTGGAAGCAGCATTTCAACACAACCGAATAGAATATATACAAGTACGATGTTTTATACTACGTAAATCCAACATATTCCATTAATGACCATAAGATAAATCTCTTCTGTCAGTGAATAGACAGTAGTGTTCATCTCCCCTCATTAAGGTTTTACATAGGAATTAATTTTGCACTTGCATCATTCATTAAACCCATTGTCTTGTATCTAAGCAAATACATTCTACTGAATGATTACACTGCCTTCAGCTTCTTTACATGTCATTAGCATGTCTTTGTACAGCAATGTAACAAGACGTGCCAATATGAGCTTTTTTTCCTGGCTGAAACATTTCCAGTGTTATATAACCATGCTGGCATGTGGCTGTTTTAATTATGTTTCTGCTTTGTCGTGACCAACTGGATAAGACTGCTTCACTTGGAGGTTCTCATTTCTATGGCACTGCCTGCGATGATAAATTATCCAAAGGTGGCTTTGTATGATGTGACGCAGTCCGATCACTGTTGTCAATTCCCATGAGCAATGAGTGTCTCAGTGCTGAGCATGGGTCTCAGGGGGTAATGGAGCAGCTGGAAATGCACAGGCTGTTGGGCTCTTTTTCGCTCAGAGGTATCACTTCCATTCAAACCATTTTGACTGCTCCCCAAAGCTGAGACTGACTGTCACTGTATATGAGTCCAACTGTCACAAGAGTGACTTTGTGAGTTAGGGTCAAAACCTCAACTATGGAGGACGCCAATGCTCCAGTGACAGAGGTGAGACTTTTGGATTCTATATGACATCTGGGAGAGCCAATTAACATCACTGACATAACACTTTAAATGCAATCACCTGGCTTGGCTAGTTGGTTGGGGAGTAGGAGACCAAAACCATCTGGCAGTGCAGTCAGCAAAGGTCGCTAACAACCTGGTGCTGTTCGACACGGTTCTGTCCTAGCTTGTGCTCAGCAAAACCTGTTTGACAACCTTAACTTTACGGCTCGCAGCTTAACTCATCAAGGCTGTTGAAGGCTGTGTCATGGCCCTGTCTTCCATATAAATGTATCATGTTGATGATGAAATGATTAAAGCCTCAATCCCCCTTGACACTCAGCAGTTCTCTCACATCGATCATTCTCACCTTTGGGATGCTCCTCTTTGCCAGGAAAGGAAGGGGAAACACTTGCCCCTGACCAAATAGAAGGTTACTCTGAGTCTTTAGGGCCTATTCTCTTTATAGACAGAAACACAGATGGCTGGTTTGTGTCCACAACCCACAAGCTAAACAAGCTCAGGTGCTGAGTCCAACAATTTATCTCTGCTGTCTTTGGAAGAGACTGTTCTCCCAAGAAAAACGGCTGAATCAGTCGTTTCAGCAAGGGCCCCAAAACGACATATGTTAACTTTCAAAGCTCTCTAGCCGCAATAGTAATTATGATAGATAGGCGCAAAGGAGGAAGTCGGTAGAGATGATTACAGAGCAAAGAAGAAAAGTCTGCAGAGTGAGGAAATGGATGGGTCAGTAAAACACTGGGCTTTAACAGCTGTTTGTTTTTTTAACATGACTACGATTTTTAGCCCTCACCCAAACCCCGAAAAGTAATGAAACATCGAGCTGTCAGATCCTAAAACAAATGCATTCTTTTGATAATGATGTGTAAGGGTCTTGAAAGACAGGAAAATGCTTCTGCGTTTCTTGTTTCATCGTTTCATTTGGAGCACATGTTGCAAATTTAGAGCAAAAAAAAAATTGATCATGAACTAAAATACATTTAAGGCTCTAAAATTCCTTGCTTCGATTAGACCATTGGAATAAATATCACCAGATCTTTATCAGTGACCATATTACAGTAAGTGGAATGTGTGTGTCACTGCCCGTTTAGTGTCGGACCTATTGGACATGCTTGGGTATATTTCCACGTTAGCTCACTTTTGGCCTCAGAACCTGTAACCCAGATGGTTTTCACTTGTCTTTGAACACTGGACACTGAGATGGAGAGCGTTCACTGCATTAGTCATGGCTGTGAATCTCAGCGCTTAAGTACTGACAGGCATAACATGAGGTTAGCTCCCTTTCCACTATCAACTGATGGAAGAGGCGCTGACCCCGTCTGACTTATTTGTATGCACGGTGTCAGGTAATCAGATCTGTGTGTGGCAAGTTGTCACCATGATCTTATTGCAGCAGGTCAGTAGGGTCATTGGGCTTCAGTCCCAAAGAGAATAGAGTCCTGTAAGAGGTGGGAATAAATACAAATATTACATATGGAATGTGCAAGGTAGAGCAAACTAACGAGTTACCATCAGTGTTGCCAGATCTCACGAGAGAAACAAGCAACTAAGGTCTGAGGTAACAAGCCCAAAAGAAGTGACTCTGATCCAAAGGTAAAAAGTGGTGATCTAACGTTAGCTAACGGGTAATCAAATACATTGTTTTACCTTGAAAAAAAGGGCTAATGTTCCTCCAAATGTTTACTATCCATTACTTTTCAGTTGCTGATCAATCAGGGAATGGTGAAATGATAACAATTAGTCAGATTCCCAAGAGTGTGAATAAAGTCTATACGGTGTTATCTTTTTTCCCCCCATGTGCTGCTCACGTAGTCCTGAACATTATTTGTTGAGTAGCTAAAAAAAAACTCCACAAAATACACTATTTTGATTTGATATATTTTCTGTGATTATCTGTTATTGTATTTGGTGAGGAGAAGGGGGGTGGAGGGAAGAGGGTTGTTGATAGATCCTGCAGAAAACTAGGCATTTTCATGTTATTGGGAGGGAGAGATTGGAGGCACAGGAACAAGCCCAAAGAAGCAATTCCGGAAAAAACAAGGCCAAAGTTGCTCATAATAAGCGGACTTGTCAACCCTTGTTTAGGTGCTGTCTCAGATGTGTCTGTGGACTGGATGAAGCTATGTTGATGTGTTAGGAGTCGCACGGTTGAGCCAGCTGATCCTGACTGGCTGAGTAAAGGTTTGCTAATTTAATTACATCTTGGATACTAATTTAGCTTTTAACTAATTAATTTGATATTTGAACAAAGAGAAAGGATTAGATGCTTCCTTTAAGTTTAATAATAATGCTGTGTGCACTCATTTTCTATGCTTACAAGCGTTCCTTGATACTTCAGGTCAATTATTTACTGTGCTGACTGGTTAACAGTGTAACTGATAATCCTTCATGTATCTCTGTCTTGGCAAATATGTCGGCGTGGGAGTAATATGTCATCAGTATCATTGTGGCAAAATGTTCAGTTTACATTCTGCATTCAACCCTTCGGTATGATTAAGTCACAGGAATAATGTTTCTCCCATCGTCTATCATCTTTTACTTTAATAATTTAGCTTGGTCAAATTAGAATGTATGTATCGGCCGTGAATTAAACATGAGCAGTAATTTGTGCAGGAAATGGAACCTGATTTGCCAAGGTATGTGGTGACATCCAAATGTATGACTAAATGACTCACCAAAGCAGATTTGAGAAATAGCTGCGAAAACACATGAAATATGCATGGTAGAGGGGATATTATTAGATCACAGATGTTCTATTCAGTCTACACAAAGGTAACCCACAGTAAGCACCAGAGAGCCGGCGCTCACACCAACCTCGCTCAGTCAGTGTTAGTTAGCCAGCAGCCAACTGGAGAAGCAGCAGGAGGATGAACACTGATGGGATGCGAAGGTGTGTTTCTAAAAATTATTTATGGCTCTTTCAACTTCGTATGTTTGATCTGCCAATGCCCTGACAGATTTGTTTGCTTATGAATGCGTTGCTCTTTTTTGGAGGCAAAGGCAACTGTTGAAAGTTAAGCTGCGGTAGCCCTTTTGGTCGGGATGACAGAAGGCAGCTTTAAACTGCAGCACTGAGGGTTTAATCACAGTGTGAAAGCACCCCTCGTCTCGAAACCATCATGCTAATTGTAAGCCTTGGACCCAAATTAAGAAGAGCAGCGAGAGGATATGATGCAGTCTTCCTGACCGTCTGTTCCAGATATGAATACACTTTTTTGACTCCTCTCCTCTGCCTCTCGCTTCCTCACCAAACACTGGATATCTACAGATTCCTTTTCACACTATTTAGTCCGTTATTTGAGGCATGCAACCAAACTGGCACTCTTCTCCCACTGGAAGTGAAGGAAATAAATCAGCAGCAGAAGCACTGATCATGTTGTGCGTTCTTTTGTAAACAAAATGAGCTGTCTTTATCTCAGCGAGTGGATACAGCTGAATTATGTCTGATGCTATTGAACGGTTGTTTTCATTTCCTGGCTTTTACTTTTGGAAAATCTAACAAAAAGAATGCAGCATTGCAGAAGTGAGTCCTTCTTTTGGTTTCCATGCCTGATGGGTTCTGGCTGGGCGACACAGAGACATGTGCCATTTCACTGACTTGCACAATGTAGTGTGATGTATATCCGCTTTATGAACCGCACGTCCTTTTGCTTCTGGTGCCAACTCTGTAGTAGCCTATACATCTATAGTTATCTTAGTGCTTTTTCATCCACAACTTAGTTGAAACACTTCACTTTTCACCGTTCACTTTGAATATATTAATAGTTTACTGTATGTTTTTCGATATAGTGTTCGATACATGTAAAAAAAACTCTGCAGTGAAGTGTTTTATCGAAGTCATGAATAAAAAAAAAGCAGTTTAATCATAGATGTATACTGCGGATAGATAGCTATATAGATAAATAAATATTAAAAACATTAGCTAGCCACATGCTAACATTAGGTTGCTGTGGGTCTTTCTTACATTCGGTGCTTGGAAAAGCTGCCAAAAAATCAACACGAATGATGTATAGTCTTCCCGTCTTGTGACAATCGAGCAATAAAGCTCTGACCTCATTGCTGAATAAGACATATACATCACAGATGCGAGAGAAGGGTGACTGGTTCTACTATGTGTATACACAGAGCACAGCCAGGCTAGCAGACAGGCTAACCTCGCTAGTTAAAAACACCTGCCATGAATATCTAAACGATCGAAAATGCTCAGAACACTTTACACAAATGCGAACAGTGAATTAATTCAAGGCTAAATACCTGTCGGTAACACCAAATGCACTCCAGCTGAATTAAAACACAAACAGAAGCTGTAAATGACTCCCGACGCATTTTCAACCAGAAGCCAAATGTGGGAAAAACAATCCTCTGTTATGCTAAGTAATGAAGGGTGACCCCGTCCTGCGCTGCCTATCATTAACAGTGTCTGACATGCTTGAGTGAAGCACCGTTACTCTGCTTTCCAACAGACAAACCAGCTCTAAAATAAATTCACATGGTTGCATAAATGACTGAGTGTGAGCAAAAAACCCAAACTGAACTCCATTTGACCAGAAAAAAAACATCCTGCATGATGGTGCCTCTGTATAAAATAAACTTTAAAAGTAGAGCAGCGCATGTGTGTGTGTAAGCCATTGTGTGTCAGAGGGTTACAGGGAAAGATAAAGGGGTTTAGCGGAGTGTGATAGATCCTCTTCCCAGCTGTCAGAAAAAGGAGGGAAAGCAGCAGATGCTCCTGCAGTGGTCAGCCCAGGTCAAAGTGGACAGAGTTTTCTTGGCTGTATCGCTCATCGATGGAGATCTCAGCCAGTCTACCTTTCTTTATATCACCTTGTGTGTCTGGGCTCTATCCGGTATGGAATATACTGTAGTCTGAGCTGACATGTTGAGTGGATTTAGTGTGTGGGAAACATTCAAGGACAGCAACATAGCAAGACTCAATTCAAAGCGGCTCCACGTGCATTAATCAGTTTTTACTGGCCATATTTAAGCACAATGTAACATGACGTGAAATATGAGATCTCCCATATCTCTCACGGTCGCCTTCACAAGCCTGTGGATGATTTGTTGAAGTTTTGAACGCAGCTGGACGATGGATTTCTCTGTGAGACGGTCCAGAGAATGAGACTTTAGACATGTTCATGATCGCGTCATCAGATAACATGAACCAATGACAGCTCAGAAGTTCTACAGAGCCAATTTGAACTATAATTCCTATATATTGCACATTTAAGTCTGAATAGTCGAGGTTAAAGCCACTTTCTCAAGATAATGTCCTGTATATTGCCAGAAGGTCGATGGTGGTCGCAGTGCAGTAGATTGGAAATCACCTCTCCCTATCAGAGCAGAAAGTTGTGTTAGAGTCTGCAGGTATGATTCAAGGGTGCTGATTTTTTCTCTTACAATATGAATAAATGTTCAAATGGTAAAAAAAACCCAAACCCAGACAACCCAATATCTCAAGTCCACGGCCTTAAATAAAAGATAGACCTGGAGGCGTATCAAACCTTTGATTTTTGAATCATAAGTTCAGTGAGCCGACTGATATCTGACACTGAAATCTACATCACTTTGTACTGCAAAGTGCAGCGGTGCAAACAGAGACTTCATGAAGGACCCCAAAGGTTGTTTAAATGGAAATGTTTCTTTTTTTTCCTTCTTATTCTCCTGTGTTGAAATACGTTGTAATCACTTTATTGTTATTCCACAGTTTTTTTAACTGTTAGATGCTGAAATCATGTGTTAACTTACAGTATGTGAAACTTCAGAGTGTGACTGACCACAGACACTGTAGGTCGCGGCCAACATTAATCCTAAATATGGGTCATAATAAGCTCCTTGCACAGTGACCTACTGTATAGACTGAATCACATGTTTGTGTACAGTAACTTCCAGGTGGGAAACTCTTCATCACGCATCGGCTTACATACAATTGAACTCTCTTCTTTCATGATCTTATTCCAAAGTGTGTACATCTATTTCATCTATAATGCATGTTTGATGCTTTCATATCTTATTATTAACAACACTTTCACTAACGTTACGTCGGAGACCTAATTTGCCAGTTAATGAAAATGAAATGAAACTAGCAGTTAGTCCGAGGCGTCGCTGTTGTGGAGCCATCAAAGATGATTGCAAAGCAGCACAGCACACGTTATAAGCACAGGCGTAATGTCAGCTAGGTCAGACCAATATGTGGAACCGTATATCGAGCTGAAAATGACAAAATTAATCCACAAGTTTGACACTTTCACATTTCCCCACAATGCAAATCAACTGCCTGTTTTCTACCCGGAGGTGACTGTGGATTCGGTCTATACAGAGCATTTCCTGGTGAGGACAGATAAGCTGAAATTCAATCTAAACTTGACCATACCTATATTTTAAGGAACTTCCTCCACCATCGTCCTGCCGATAGTGACGTCAGATCAGAAAACGCTGATAATAGAGTATATTGCAGATGTAGACGAAGCAACTACAAACAAAATATTTGGTTGTTTTGTAATTTTGAATGGCTTGTTGAGTTAAAAAACGAGCAGAACACCAGCGGTTTGAGTGCTTCACCTCGATGAAAGGGCTGCATTTGGACACATGTCGCAGTGAGGTTGTAGCAGTGGACTCAAAACGACTGCCTGAACAAGCTCACAGGCTTTGCTTCATTAGTCGAATTATCCGCATGAGCTGGCTTGTAGTCTCTGTTCCATGTAGACAGTTCTCATTATAAACTTTGAAGACTCAACAGTGTGTAATAGAATATATTTTACATTAGTTGGGGGGTTTTGATTGCGGCGCTACAGCAGTATGTGATTGTTTCATTAAATACAAATGGAAAAAAAAAACAGTACAATGAGCTTGCACAAATTTTACACGTCACTTTTTTCGTCATCTGCAAAGTAAAAATGAGGATATGTGGACGAGAGGCAACGTCACCGCAGTTTGGATGAAATATCTGTAGCTTAAAGCCTTATGTCTCCGGCAGCCGTGACAAATGAATAACTCTAATCATATGTCTCCCGACTCTGAGACTCATGAATCATTCCCCGTGAACAGATTAATAGCTCATAAATCTTATGAGGAACATTATATCTCTGCAATTAGAGCGGTCGAGCTGCAGCGTAAGCCTCATGGTATATTCAAAATGTTTGGTGAATATTAAAGTGAAGAATATAGATCTAAGTGCAGGGAGAAACAGACTCTCACTCCAGGAATACATCACAATAGTCGAGAGCCGCTTTGGTAATGACAGAGAAAATACCAGGGGGGTGAAATTACAGCACTTGATGTGAATGATGCGCTTGTTCTGCCACAGTTGCCACAATGTTGAAAATCTTCTTGGACCCATTTATAGATGATGGCTGCTGTTTGAGGTTGTGGTCATTACATCACATTCTTCTTGTAGAATGCACATCGCAGCAGCTCCAAGAAATATTGGATGGATGACAAAGACAAATGAAAAAGCCCAGTCCAGTTACTGGACGAAATGTTAAACAACACAGCCAGTGCACACACGGGGAAAACACACAAACAACTCGAGCCTTCGACTCTTCCTGACTGTCCAACACTTCAACAAGCTCTCTGCAAACATTTCTGAGCGCTGCAGCATGTGTTCTCCTGAAAGAGCCGCGGATATTACTCGCGGAGCTGTAGAAAAGTGGTGTATTCGGCAGCATGTAATTATAATCTGGCTACCTGACAGCTTGTGAATGATTGTGTCTGGAGCAGGGGCCATAGAAAAGCAACCTACACTATGTTAAATTCCCCCTTTTATAATCTACTCGTACTATTTTAGGTGATGTCCTTGGGTCTCTCTGCATTCATTTCCTTGCTGATGATTCATAAAACAATTCAATAAGGCCTAAATCATCCCTGTGTGTTACTAAGTGTGTCCTGAAGCTGAACCGCTCGAAAATGAAGCACTCTGGATCAGGTGATGTGTCGTCGACGAGCTTTTGTCTTGCCACCAGCAACTAGGTCTATTTAAATTGTCACTGTCACTTGCTCACCCTCTGCTGCTCTAACCCTCACCAGTGCTGCAGCATCCACCTGTGGGTATGTTGAAGTTAACCCAAGCGGACTGTTATAAGCCACTCTCTGCTTTTGCTTTGGCTGTATAATGATATTCATAGGAACTGATCAAAATGCTCCTCCCCTACAGTGTCTGTCAGGGATGACTGTTTTTTTGCAGGCTAACCCTGAAGTTAGCATCGCCTTGATTCCTCCGACAAAAGTCTCCCAAAGCGGCTCTCCACTCCACTCTCCACACAGTAGAAGCACAAAAATCACAGAGAAATTATGAGAATAAGCACAATCTGAGCGGGTCAACAATATCAGGCAGGCGTGTCCCTTCACTTCTGAGATGCTCCAAGTGGGAGATAAAGTCGTATGGAGGATGGAACAAAACAGCGTCGCACATAACAGACACGTGCCCAGTGGAATCAAGGGGTAAGATCTGTGCTGATTGCACGTTTTGTTCAGCAAGATAATCTTCACAAATGAACACAAATTTAATGATTTTGCCGGAGGTCAAGAGCTAACGTAAAGCTATAAACACACGACGGCAACGTCACCACCACCAAGCTTCCTACTACACTACACAAACTTTACTTTGAATTTTTAAGTGAAAAAGTTAGGGTAAGAATAGTTTGCAACAAGATTCCACCTGTAAAGTCGGACTAGTGAGTAATTGAGTCTCCTTGTTGGCTAAACAGTCCAATAAAATATGTTTCTGAAAATGTTTTAAGCAAATAAAATGTGCTTTGAAGTGACAATATTTCAGAAGAGTGTGTTCAGATGCCACTTTTTCTTGATCCCAACTTTACTGAATGAGCAAAGCATACATTTGGTTTGGTCTGAGATGCTGGCGCTCTTATGTGAAATCTAGCGGCAGTCACTCTCGTATATTTACCCTTTTGAGGTGAGGAAAACATTGTGGTTTGGGTCAACATTATCACACTTACAGATGTATCGATCGTGCCAAGGTTACGCAACAAAAAAGCAAAGTATTGGTGATAACATGACCCTACTTCGTCCATGGAGGCTTCACGATAAATCCAACCAATTTATTTTCTTATCATTTCTGAAACTGATTTATATTCTTCAGGCTAGCAACAGTCGCCTGCTGCTCAGGGCTCAATCTGAATAATGCACTCCTATGTGGGTTTTCTGTGTGTGTGTGTGTGTGTGTGTGTGTGCGGTCATATCTCCCTGTGTGTAGCAGCCCACATATGCACATAGAGGCCCAAATGGAAATCTAATAAAAAAAAATAGGGTGACTGTTTTTTTTATTTATTTATTTTTTATCAGAGCTCTTTTGTTATGTGTGTCCTCATTTCACTGTAAGTGTGTAGGTATAAGAGAGGTGAAATTGAATTTGCTCCCCTTCACTCTCCTATTTATTGTGTTAGGCCAAGCCTGCACAGAACACCCACACCGAATGACAAATAAAAGACATGTGTGTTTGCAAAACCGTGTAAAGTATGCACTGTATGTGCAGCAGCCCATACTATCACGTAATGAAGCAGCTTGGCTTTTTTTTTGGCACACTGGTTACAGTGCTGGGTCAGACTATTGTGTTACTGTGGATACTGACTCACAACCTGTCATCTTCATGCACACCCACAACCACACAAAGCCTTTATGAGCTGTTCAATGAAAAAAGAAAAGAAAAAAGAAACAGAAGATGTCCTGCATGCCACATGATGTGAACACTCCCATGATTCTAATACCAGGGGGGTGAAAATATTTTTTAAAAATGGCACCAGCTGTATGTGGTGGTGCACCAGCACACAGGGAGGGCACCCTCAAGGACACTTTATCATGTTTTATCTACTCTAAGGGCATCCAAGAGGGCACTTTCGCTACCTTTTTTCCTTTTTAAAAAAGTATGGTGTCCATGCAACCCAACAATCTACCAATGCAAATGGAAAAAAGTAAAACATTAGCTACAATCGTGGGTTCATTTGTTGTTAACCATTAACAGATCCTTCTACAATGGCAGCAAAGAATGAAAGAGCTGATCGGTCTTCCAAAATGTAAGCACTTGCAATACTCCGGAGGCTGTCCTGGGGGTGAAAAGTAAACAGTAAAAGATGAAGACACTTTAATGTTGTAGGCAGTTACACAATGAAGACAAACATACCCAGAGACAGCGGCAAGAAAGAATAACTATATGTCTCCTGCCAACAGAAGGTATCGTGTTGTTTGACTTATGAAGTCGGCAGAGAGTAAGCACTGGACTTCACAGGACAACTTGGATTAATATTATGATAAACCCTTTCTAATTCTTTTGATCAGCGGACCCTTACGCACTAAAGGAATATAAATTATCATACATAATGACCACATCGAAGTTAGAGAGCCATCACCTTCTCTTTTGCTTATCACCCCCAGGACAGAATTTGAGTCCAATCTAACCATGTATAGCATGACTACATTGACAAAGGTTAAAAAATTATTTATGTTATCACAAGCCGTATGAACTAGCTTACATGGGATGCTGGCGGCCCAGTGTGTCTTACCAGGTGGAAAAACATCTGTAAACACTTAATTTTCGCTTGTAACACTTTGCCTGACATAGTAACTGTTATAATATTACTGCAAATCCTGTTAGAAATGTGTGACATTAGTCTGTTACTGCTTAGAATAAGACATTACTGTAATGCATTACTTGTGTAGCATGTTACCCATAACTCTGTTGACAACCCCACAAATAATTGAATTACCTTGTTTTTTTGTGCAATGTTTCAAATAATTGGAAATTAATAAAAAATTAAGTTTATGTCAACATTTAACAAAGTTCCCTTGCTCTGTACTCTCTGTATCCCATACTCCATTATGCCTCTGATAATCACCTGGGGAGGAAAATGGCTTGAGACACTGTCAGTCACTGCCAAGAGCACTGGCTACAAAACAGAGCCCTGACTGGCCTTTAAGGGCCATACCATGCTTGTGAATATTCATAGGAGTTTGGAACATGCACTGGCATTCAAAGCAGAACAGAGTGTACCACTGTGACGGATACGTATCAGTCTGACTTGTGGGCTCCCTCCTTTTCTTACAGCCATATAAAGTCTGCTAATGAAATCTTTTTCACTGGAGCATAAACAACTCACAGTGAGGTTATCCATCAAAGCAGTCTCCAAGGACTCTGATTCAGACCATGGGGAAATTAAATCATGATCCACATCACATCAACTCCGCCTGCATCTCTGTCTTAATATGTCATTGTTTTTATTTAACTCTCATTATATAACATTTGAATACAATTTTTTTTTATATTATTACTGAGTGCAGAATCATCGGCGTGAAATAAATTGAGCCTGCAGCAGCACATATCATGTACATATATGCATAAGTCACGGAACACAGAGGGGGAGAGATGGAGAGGGAGCAAATGACCAGTGTAGAAATTGTAAAAAATAGAAAAGAAAGTGGAGCTGGCTGGGGAGAGTAAACCATCTTTTTCCCCCTGCATGAGTGACAGGTCTGTGTGCATTGTGTGGATGCTGGTGGAGTGCAGAGTTGAATAGAGTTGACAAGACCAGAGAGATGAGGTGCATTTAATTTAATTAATTTAATTTTAATTATTTGTAGGATAGTCCCTTAAGATGAATCATCTTGTTTTCAAGGGAGTCCTTAACATGTATACAGACAATAACAATGAGAGACACGTGGGAATTCCATTTGCACCTGTACACTTAATTCTGTATCTTATCACCTGAATAAAAGCTCACAGCAGAGCACGATACTTAAAAAACAATACCATTACCTTAAAACTGGGGCTGGTTTGTTATCCTAGGAGCATTTCTTTGTTATATTTGGAGAAAATCTCTTAAAATACTGACAGCAAACTCAATATTTAACACTCAAATAAAATCAAAAAGTCCAGTAACTGTGGCTACCTGTCCGTCTACCTGTGTACCTGCCTGCCTTGGCATATTCTACCCTTTGCACTCTGAACTCATTGCTTGTGCCCAGGGTTTTCCACAGGGCCAGGAGGATGTATTGCTAAAGCTATTAGCAAGGCTAGCGGTACAGGGATAGCAGAGGAAGTGCAGCCAAAATGGCCTATTAATAACATACTAACTTGACTGCAGTGTGTACCAGGGATGGAAATGAACTTTTTTGTCCACTGCCACTGTGGCTGGTAAATTCTAAAATCTACCAGCCACTCAACATTTTCACCAGCCACTTTTATTTTCAAGCGTTGATATGTACAGTACAATGCCTAGAAACATATTTTTCTTGTACAAGACATGCACATAGTATTTCCCAATCAGTACTTGTTACCAGAGTTGATTATTCAGTAATTATGTGATACCAATGAATGATTACAGGGATGAAACTATCTAAGGGTCATCTACTAGGCTGGGAACAGGAAATGAAGTCTGAATAGACAAAGTGGTTCAAAATGAAGGTTAGATGGTTAGAAATCTATATCAATATCTCCCTTCAACTACAGGAATTTACAAATTTCAACTTATTTCACATGTTCAACTGCACTGGACCCACACAAAGGAAGTGGAAATTGCATCATTCACCAGGTGATTAGAAGGTTAGTAATATATAGCAATATCTACTTGCAGCACAGTGGCTGGTAAATTGATTGAATTCAACCGCCAGTACGCAACTTCACCCGCATTTGGCGGGTGGCGGGTGCTAATTTCCATCCCTGGTGTGTACCAATGATTACCATGTTTGTTGTTTTCCTTCGTCATAATGGTAGGTGTTTTATTACCTGTAAGTGAGGCATAAGGTAGTTGGGTATGTTTGGCGATGACACAATGACAACGATGGCACAAAGCACAAAGCCCTTGCGACCAGGCAGCAACACATTACTGACGTGGATCTTTAGCAATGTACTGTCCTTTGCAAGCATATTATTTATATTTATTTTTATGTGTGATCTCAAAATAGCTTGTAAATACAGCTGTCAGGTAAATAGTGTGGAGTAAGAAGTACCATACTTCCCGCTGAAATTTCACATCATGGAAACATGAGTGTAATACCTCTCAATTGTCCGTAAGTACAGTACTTGAGTAAATATATGACTCAAGATTCTCGTAAGATTCTCAAGAGCCTCTAATGCTAGGGGCCCTCTATGGTGTGTGTCTACTGTCCCCACTTATGAAGAACTCAGGAGTTCAGTGTGTGTTTCACCCTTATTTTTATTCACAGCACCACGTTCAGTCTGTCCATATGGCAGGGGAGCAAAAATTGCCCTGAAATTCACAAAAGTTCACTTTAACATAAAAAAAAAAGATTTTCAGCTCTATGAGTAACAATCACGCATAATTATCCTCAATGTCACATGAAGATAACTTGGTATTGACAAAAGGCCAACACTGGCAGCTTGCGTTAATTACTTTGACAACACAAGTGGTCGATAGCAGGTCCAAAACAGCTGCCATGCCCTTCTTTCCAGACGATTGCAATAATTAATGTTACATCATTGAGCATTAGTCTCTATATTTGTGCGCGTGCCGTTGTTGCCTCTCCTGGCCATACACTCCTTGTGACCACAAATCACACAGAATTGTCGGCGGTGACTTGGAATCCTCTGAGGCAATGCTGTGGTTAATCATGAGCTGGGAAACTTAACAGCCTGCCACTTTAGTGACCGGCAAAACGTATGTGTGAGACGGTTACAGAAGGGCTATACCAGCATATGTGTGACGAGGGGGGCATTCAGTTGACATGTGTTTTGTAAAATGGTTTCCAGAACGAAACAGCAACGTAAAACTGCCAGGAGGCACTGTGCCTTAGGGTCAATCACGTCATAGGCAGTACCAGTGACACTCAACCACATCGAGCAGCAGGCTCGGGAAAAGTTTTCAGACACAAAATGTCTTTCTGGTATCTGAAACAAGTACTAGATCAAGTCAGAACTAGTTTTATAACTAGTTTGGGAAATACAGTACTGCATGTGTCACCGTTTGGCTTTAAAAAAGACTTACGTGTGCTGAAACCTGTGTGTCTGAATATGAAAACGTTGGAAACAGAATAAAACATGGTTCCCAAAGCAGGCTCTAAAGTGAATAAAGCCTCATTTAAAATTAATGAAATAGAGGAAAAATGGTCCCGGTCAATAAAAGCAAATGACAGTCCTCAGGTTGATTTACAACTTGAGAGGTGTGGTGCAGAACAACAGTAGGTTTTTCATCAAGCTACTAGCTCCCAGCTACTGTATTAAAGCACAAGTCAACCCGCAAAGTAGTAAGCAAGCTTTATCAAATATTAAAGTGCGTCAGGTATAATTTTCCAATGTCAGTGTAGCGGAAATGAGGCCATGACAATGCACACTGAGGTGATAAAACAGCGGCAGACTGCTGAGTTATATGAGCTACAGGTGCAGTTTGAGAAGTTAGTGAGGAGCGGGTGTGTATCTGCAGAAATCACTCATGTGTCTGGTGTGTGTGTGTGTGTTTGTGCTGTAAATATTGTATGTGAGCAAGAATGAGACGTGTGCGTGAGCACATGGCTGACAGATCTCATTAACCAGCAGACTGTGTGAGATGAGGTGGACTGAGACATGTTACGGAGTGAAATGACAAATTTCTCTCTGTTGGTTCGGGCGGCCGCTCCTGCAGAGAGATGATGGAGGTGGCAGGGAATGGTGAAGTGCATCTCACATGTCTTTCACACAAAATACAGGCTTTTTGTTTAGGTGCTATGCAGCAGCAGCACTTACATACCCTGTATGTTGGATAAAAGCCACCATTGAGGTCCACAAACATCCCCTTGCAGGATGATATGGGTGATGGTGGTATCGAGTAAAACAAAAACATGCTGATTAGTGTTGTCAGAAATATCAAATTGTTAAAAAATATGAGAATATTTCAATAATCATTATCCACAGTATGACTACGCCAGTATATCCATTCTCTCTGACAGTGAGTTGACACGCAAACAGATTGAGTGCCTCACTTTCTCATGTGGAACCTTGTTATATTAATCTTTTCAGTAAAATGAAAAATTTAAAGGAGATATAATATGTTCATCTTAAGGTTCATAATCTTATTCGCGGTTACGACTAGAATAGGTTTACATGCTTTAGTGCTCAAAAACACATCAGTTTTCTCATTCTGTTTGGTGCTGTTGCACTGCATTCCCCCTCTGCCTGATAAGCTCTGTGTTAGCTTCTGTCTCTTTAAGCCCTTTCTGGACACAGTGCTGGAGGTGGAGCCCCGTTCACTCCCATGGAAGCTTCTCAGTCGTGTTTTGGAGCCAAAAAGCTCGAATTCCCGGCTATGAAAATACCTGGGTCGCCAGCCAACTACCGATTTAGCCCCCGGCTATCTTGAAGGGGGATAAAGTTATTTTAATCGTGCGACTTTCCAAATGTAATTGGACTTAATGGCTCAAATTATGATAGTGAAACAAGTCATTTGGCGGGTGTCATGATGCTCAAAAGAATGTATCCACCGTTTTACAGACGCTTCTTTTCACAATGGGTTTAGTGTTGTTTTCTCTTCTGTTACAACCATTTTGTGACATGAAACGTGAGCTTCTGTAGATGTGTAGACTTTTGTACTGATCAGGA
The DNA here is from genome assembly GCF_900880675.1 of Sparus aurata. Classification (NCBI taxonomy): domain Eukaryota; kingdom Metazoa; phylum Chordata; class Actinopteri; order Spariformes; family Sparidae; genus Sparus; species Sparus aurata. The sequence goes on along the minus strand of NC_044193.1, from coordinate 15,748,272 downwards.
TATTTTACACGGACATGAACATATAAAAAAATAAAATAAAATAAAGGGAAAAAAACAAACAGAAAAAGCACAATCGGTCTCCGTTAATGCAGTCAATGTTGCGTCAGTTTTCATGGTATTAAATGCTGGGTAACAAATTTCATCGTTGGATTTGCATCAGCACTATGCACAATTGTAGCCGTCACTATGACTGCTGCTCTTTTCCTCTTACTAGCTCTGAGTTAAAGCAATTACCTGAGTCACTGCTTAATCAAAGCAACTCATTTACATGTGCTCTGATATGGAGAGAGAATTTTATTAGATTTCTTTCTTGAATTTTTCAGGCATTTTCAATCAGAACAACCTTCTTTTGTACTCTCTTTAGTCCCTCACACATCTGTATTTAATGAGAGGGTGTACCTGTACCTTACTCTGTTGAGTGAGCACACAAATTGCTGAACCAAGCTCACAGCCATCACGATGCCAGACTGCACCTCCCATACAACCGAAATAAATCCACTGAGCTGGAAAACAAAACTGTTGTGAGCAGGTACAAAATGCACATATTAGAGTCCATTCGGATGGGTATTGGTCTCCGAAGACTGAAATCAGCTGCAGTACTACTACAAAGGCGAAATTAAACTTTGGGCAAGAGTGCGTACATTTTGTGTTTTAATACTGGTGATTATAGCAGGCCTCAGAGGGACGGTTGCTCTTATGATGCAGGTATTACATCTGAGGTGGAAAAACGCTCTGATGCAGAATATCAAAGCTTTTGTTCATATTACATTTTAGTCACACGCAACTAAAGCGAGCTAATAGGTAATTACAGCCACAATTTTGCTGCCACCTGGATCGGTCCGTCATTCTAATATTGTTGTGATTGCAGCCATTGTTATCTCCACTTCTTTCTGATCATTATCCCAAATGAATTAGTTTTCAAATCCCCCCTCCAATGTCTCAACCTCTGCCTTTCCACTTATCGCTGAGAGCAGAGAAGTGAAAGTCCTTTATCCATCAGTACTGAGATCCAACTCCTCGGTGGAGAAATAGCCTCTCTTCTGTTCTGGCATTTATCATTTATTGATGACGGTAATTGTTCCTGGCACCACTGAACAGAGCGGCCCAGACACAGTGGATATTAAGTCGCTTTATCACCCTGAATGAAGGCGGCAGTTTCCCCCAGCATCAGATATCATGTGATAGTTTACTTTCCGAAGCTTTTCATCGTCATTTAGGAAAGCGAGTTTGTCTTTTGCAGGTTTTTACACTGCCCTGTTTATACTTGTGTTTTCTGTATATGAAACTTCTTCTCTAATTGGATCTGAGCCTCCCTCTCCGTGGCAGCCGAGCACATGAGGTGGAGCTGTGCATCTGCTATACTAGGACGAGCAGGATATTAAACGTGTCATTTCCACTCCATGGGCAGATGGGGAGTGCTCATTGAACCTGCCCTTTTTTTAATTATTTTTGATGCCAGTAAGTGGGTTGAAAAATAAACCTGCATCACCTGGGCGATAGGTGGCTCAGCAGCTAGAATCTTTGCGCTGCAGTTGCACATAGAGTAAGTGTCAAATTTAGGGATTTAAACATGTTGTTTCAGAGTTAGGTAAAGATTATTGGGCCAAATTATATGTATGTTCACTTTGCCAATTAAAGATCTGTTGGATTCACTGGAAAAAAGTTAGGGCATGTTAGAGCCAGAGAACTGGAAAATGCATATGAATGCAGCTTCAGGAATAATAATAACAGGAACGATGAAGTGTTACTACAGTGATATGAAATCTTTTATTGGCCAATTTTGGGTTCAATTTTTCTGTCTGTTGACACTTATCTCAGCTTTCCAGTCTACAAGTTTCCCCCACATTTGCCTTGAAGGAAATATAACTGACTGAGCCTTAGTTCAGAATAACTTCTGTGACCACTTATTCTGAAATCTATAGTTAGTTATAGTTTTTACTCTCTCTTCTTCATTGAATTTCGACATTTCTTGAAACATTTTCTCCAAATATAAGGTAAATCTTTTAGATCACTGAACAAAACTATTCCAGACAATAAAACTATTCAAATACCTCATTTTGTTTTGCCATTATATTATTTGGGGTTTCACAAGAGTTTTGAGTCAATGAGAAAGTATAAAAAGCAGAAACATAGTAACAGCAGAGACTTTTGAGGACGGAGAAAGGGTAATCAGGGCATGAGAGAGCAGATATAGCGTGATAGTTATCACTCACATCATTCTGCCAATTCTATTCAGCAACTCAACTCTGAAATCACTTTTTCCCATTAATATTCGCTCATGATTTTCCAAGGGTTTTTATCTGTTCAGAAAGCTTAACGGGCAAGTAGGAGGTCCTCTGAGGCTAAGAAACCTGCATCAAAATGAAGTGATTTGAATATTAACTATGATGCCCAGAAAGTGTATCCTGCGCCAGTAGCTGGAGGCACAAGAGCAACTGAGCTGGGAGACAGGAAGAGACGAAAAAGGGAAGTGCAGATGCCAGTGCGATATGATAAAAACCCAGATAGGGAATCAATTAGCTGCACCAAATATCAGCTTTGTTTATCTCAGCGCATCTATAGATCTACATTAACTCTAACAGCCTCTGAGCTGCATCGGTGCTCCAGAGGTGTGCAGAATCGCTGCCAATCAGCTTCATGTGCATGTAATGTTGTCTCACTGAGAGTGTTTCAGAGGCTCCATCCAAAACGGGAAAAACATCAGAAATGATAAATGTGTTCGCCTCAGTGTAAGATGAAATATATCAAACAGGAAAACAGTCCTGTCATGGTACAGAAGTAGTGCCCGCACCAAGTGAGTGAGTGAGTGAGTCTCAAACAGATTGTTTTCTCATTTACTGGCGGACTCCGGATGTCTGGTGGAAAAAAATAAAAAGGGAACCAACTGTATCCGGCACCAGCCTACTGGAGGGGCACCCTAGAGGGCATTTTATCATGTTTTATCTGCCATAGGAGCATCCAAGACGTTACCTTTGTTGCGTATGTTCAGACATGCTTTCTCCTGCCTGGTGTGTGTATTCTAAAATGTTACAATGTAATTGCCTAATTTCAATCACCAGGTCTCACTGTATAACCATGCCCAATCTAACCCAATCACCAGAATACATGTTGGCAATGTGCATTTCTGTAAACCAAGGACATTGAAACTTCTAATTTCTCTATGTTGCAAGATCAAGTTTCTTTAGGTTAATTTTTTTGGTTTAATGTTGTGACAACACTGTGCTTATGGTCTGGTTAGGTTAAGGCACAAATCCACTTGGCTAGGGTTGGAAGCGATCATGTTGTGACTTAAAATACCTGTTTTGGGGGCCACAGACACAGCTTCCTGTCAAAAATATAAGGGTTTTTACACCACAAACCCAACTGGAAATTGTCCTGAAGTCTTCTTAAAAATATCCAGTGGTTTCCCACTTTAAAACTGTTGAAACACAGTCTTGAACTGTGGTCATTGGCTTGCCAGCCTTCTTGTCTGTAACTCAAAGCCGACCCCCCACCCCGCCTCCCACCTCCAGATATGACAGTCAGACACATGTAATGCGAACATCATATAACAGGTTTTGTAGAAATGTCATCACAGTACGTCGCCCATGATTCACAAATGTGATGTATCAGTTTAGAAACATGAACTGCCAACATCTTTTCCTGGTGACTTGGCCGCCCTATCACCGCTGTAGTTGTGTCTTATCTCCCTTGCGACTTGCTTTTCATCAGTGCTTATAAATCCATCAAACACAAAAATGTAATTCTTTTGATAAATTCTATTGGGGATGCAAACCCGCAGAAAATGCTGCTGGGTGTATACAAGTCAGTTTTATAAAGACAGCTGAGATATGAGTTCTAAAACATTTAAGTGGTGATTATTGCAAATACTTGTCAGCTGCATTGAAGCTTTGGATAAACAACTTTGCCTTTGATCAAGTGATTTAAACATTCTGACTAGGCCTTTGTCCCTCTTCACTCTCTGCTGCCAGGCAAAAAAGCAGCCAATAACAATTGAAGCAGTATATTTCAATGCAAACCACTTACACAAAAGAGCAGAAAAATGGCTCTTCAACGGCGTTTGTTTCTGAAGAAGGCAATGAGTCCACCTCCTCTTGGCTGTCAGGGACACGACATGACGTAGCGAGAAATCCTATCTCTGCTGTTACAGATAATAGCTGGCCTGTTTCTTGATCAAGGGGAGCAAGAGCAATGGAGAAGGATCGTCTGAATCCCAAATGCAACCCCTCTGGCATGAGGCTTTTGACAGATCAATTACACCATCTTGTCCATGCCACCCTCGGTAGGTGGGTGGAATGAAAAAGAAAAAGAGACTGGCATGAGCTCCAGGATGAATTGCAATTCTGTCTTTTAGGTTGTCGGAAACAGCAGTGAATGCGTCCAAGCTTGTGGTGTTGTGCCTGGGCATAGGGTTACACATAATCGAGTCCTCCTGAGAGGAGGACAGAGGCTGAATAGGGAGGCCAGGATATCATTGGTTCTATCGTCTAGGCTATTGTATCTGCGTCAGTGTGGTGAATGCATGAGGACAGGGAACGGTATGGAAACATCACAGACATTATCTCTGAATGACAGCTGAAACCACCCTGGGAGAGAGCGAGACATTAAGTACTGACAAGGTTTGTGTGTATTGAAGTGGGGATGGAGAAATGTGTGTGCGCACAAGAACATTTTTCTTTTATTGAGTTCTAAGTGTTGTCTGTGTGTGTTTGATGTTTGTGCTTTGTAACTTGGGTGCATTCATGTGAACGCGAGGCGAAGTGATGACACCAAACCTGCGGCTATCTGTCTCTTCCATTCCTTGCCAGGGCTTGGTGAGTTGTTTGAATATTTCATCAGTGCTGGTGGTGCTGGGTTCTGCTGGCCAGGCAAGGTTTGATTTTCACCTCAGGTAGCCTGAAAGCAACATTATGCAATAATTGTTCTTTTTTGCACCTTGGCGCCTCTACCGTCTTGGAGCGCAAACCACATTTACACCACTGTCATGAATACAAAGGCTTGAGGATATTATTTATTCATTGCTTTAAGTGAAACTGGATCATATTTTATGGTATCTCTCTGATGGCTCTGCTAAACTCTTGTTGATTTATCGACCGACCTGATCACCAGATAACTTCACTTGTTGCGAAAAAAACAACTTCCTGCTGTTAACTGTAGCTGCTGCTCATAATTTAGCTCAGATAGCCATGCAACCTTTGGTCCTATGCGTATTGTGGGAGTTCAGGGCACCAGAAAAAGGGTCAATTACACCACTAGCACAGCTAGCTTTCACCGGCAGAGAGAATAAGGCTTTTGGAGCCTGGTGACAGGAGGTGAAATGTTAATAGGGCCTCTCTGCTCTGCTTAGCCTGGAGACACTGCAGCTATGACAGCCAGATAGGATGGTGTGTTTACTGGGGAAGCTACAGCTTCCAATCTGCTGTACAAGCATCACAACTAGCTAGTTTGTTTAACAACACCCACCACACATACAGTTTGGAAATAGCATGTGTTAATTAGTGCCTCATTTGTGGTCTGATGAAATTTGTCGTGGCACACTGACTTTTCTCCATTACCCTCTTGGTCCAGTGGACTACTAAGGCACCTATCAGCTGAACCCCTGCCTTCTCCCATCAATAAACAGGATCAAGTTTTTTTTGTAGGGTGGCTGGCCTCAGAGAAATAGTGAAAGAGGATGTATGATGGATAGAGGAATGCAAGGTAAAATACTTACATCATGGTGCTTTAAGTTGCCTGGTAAAATGAATACATTGCAAGAAGCCTCTCTGTCATCCAGACTTCTAGAGAATGTCAGGGGTAGGAGAGCAAGAGTTGCAGACCGATCAAGGACATCCAAGCAACAAAAGGGCCAGCTAATAGAGTTTACCTGGGAGTCAGCGGCCTCAAGTGAACTCTTTACACCAATGGTGTGCATAAATCTGCTTTAATATATCCTTGGGACATATTGGGACACTGGGTAGTGTGTGGGTACACACACACACACACACACACACACTCTGACATACAAATACGGACATAAAAGAAGACCGATAGGTGTGCACAGAGTCTGCCCTCACGAATGGCCACTTTTCTATTCTGAGGTTTCGGTTCATGTGAGGACAAGCAGCCTGGAGGATCACACACAGATAGGCCGATGTGTACACATGCTGTGGACGCACAGAACTTCACACTAATGCAAAAGATAAAGAAAGAGAGAAACATTCTATGTTTTGACAGGGAAGATTTTGTAAGCCAAATGAAAGTCCATGAAGTGAGTACATTGACATTAAAGAGGCAATTTGAAGCAGAAATCTGGTTGTTACAGGAGCAAACAATGCCGGCTGTCTGGCTGGCTGGATAGATAGGTAGGTAGGTAGGTAGGCAGGCAGGTAGGTAAGTGTAGGTAGGTAGGTAGATAGATAGATAGATAGATAGATAGATAGATAGATAGATAGATAGAACCCTCTGCCGCTGATATTTAAAATGTATTATGCCTTGGGTAAGTGTAACTCAAGTATCACAGGAGAATATAGACCGTTTGGTATTTTTAGACTTCAGGTTGCCATTTTGTCTTAATGCCGACTACTTCAGGGATGATTGTCAGGATCGGCAGCTGGTAAGCCTGGAAACTGTCTGTGGAAATGCTGTTTGAGAATTAGGTGCAAGAGAAACTGAGAAAGAGACAGCAATAGAGGAAGATGTCACCTGTTCCACAAACAATATTACAAGTTTTTTGAACAGAAGTTCTCAACCGATTTATCTTATTTTAGGGGGTCTGAACAGCCAACAGACATGTATTACAGTGTGGAGCCAAATATAAATTGAGAACAAAGCATGGAGGGTAATGACAGCCACAGAAATATTTCCAGATGAAACATCGCTTTTGTAGGAGCCAAAGAAATGGATCTCCCTCTGAAATAAAATAACCCAGACTGTCTTGTAACATTTTAATGTATCATCTTCTAATATATCATCTGAATCTGAGATGCTGCAGGCCACAGGTTGTCAAAAGAATATTCATGATGTTTGCGGACATGAGACGATTCTCCTGGTGACTGACTCGACATATTGGTCCATCAATGCTCCCTTCTGGAGGTGGTAATGACAGACCAGGATAGGATTCATAAATCAGAAGCCGGTGGGGAGGGCGGCTGACATTGATGCATGCTGGGACATCGAGAAACACAGCAGAGGGAGCGCAAAAGACAAAGGGACGTGTTGAATGACTTCATATGTGGAAGACAGTGATGTGTAGTACAGACAGCATAATGACACCACATTGGTGTGGGGCTTATAATCCGGGGTTTGTGAATGCCAAAGGCTGCAGTACATCTGCATAATGCCCCACATGAGCTGCAGAGCGACACGCCGACACCAACACAACCACAGTTGCACATGCGAACAAACACACGTCCTCATGCATACACAACCTTAGCAGCCTTGTGCCTCCAAGGTCGTTGTCCATAATGACTCACATTACCATAAAGCTGAGGTTGAGTGGTGTTGCCCAACACACGCCAGTCCCCCTACCCCGAAGGATCAAAGAGAAGGTGGACTACATTATCTTAAAGGCCAGCCTCATCCTCCCACACTTTATTAAGACGTGAGCTGTAAAATACCTGCTATGCCTATATTCATCACTCTGGTTTTATGAGGCAATAACATTCACTGGTAATTTATTTTTTACTATAGGAGGACTTAGACTGACATTTCTATATTAGATCAGTCAGTAAATCTTTGTGGGTGTAGGTTGGCCTCATCGTCCTCTCAGTGTATAATGGTCACACTGCATCCCACATTGTGTTGCTTGGTGGAAACCGGAGAGGACATCTGCTCCAATGTTACACTCAGTCAACACCTGTGACTGCGGCTCAGCATTAATCCCAGGGTCAGTCGCTTTTATTTATTTTTTTTTCAGGAAAGATAGAAAAGTCCTGTACTTAAGGTGCAGCCCATTTATTGTGTATGTTGTGGTGGTGACAGCGGGGTCCCGACTAAGTGGTAACCCAACAAACCCAACGCAGTAGTGCCAAAAACTGCAGCTCCTCGAATGGCCAGTCAAAAATTTGCTCCAAAAGCGAGTCGAACCCAATAGACCACATGAAAAAAAATGAAGTGCCCATTTTCAAAGGTAATGATAAAAAACATAGACCTGCAATACATAGGTATTATACACATAATAGGTCTATTGTCAGAAACTCCCAAAACAACATAACTATTGCAGAGTGCCAGAAACAGAACCGTACATTAGTCATATCGTTGCAGTTTGGTAAGGTTTAGGCAAGAAAACTACTCGGTTAGAATTATGAGTTACAACTACCTGTTGAAAAACATTGTGGTTTGGGTTAAAGTCATCACATTACTTCAGATACTTAATTTATAAACATACAGTACCTACTTGCGTTACATTATGTATCTGACAAAACTACATTAGGGATTTAAAAGATCTCACTGTTGACTTCTGCCTTCACTGTTCCTGTGTTCGTTTAACCCAACTGATCACCTCCCGACCTCCTCCCTACACGAACTTTTCACTCTTTATATTTATAATCACTAACACCTTTACAGTCAGTCTATGGTCTTGTTTCTGATGAGGACCGGCCGGCTAATCACACCGTCTGTTCCTTATTGCACATTCATTTTCAGAAATAATTGTGTTTTTCAGATGTCTAAAACTTACCAGTCTTCCATTAAATATATATTATATTGTCACTGACCCATGAAAACAAGAAACATTGGCTCAGACTATGCATAGAACACCAAATTTCCTGTTGGGGAGATTAGATTTCTATCTGTTTCCAAAAACAATACGCTGTGAGATATATGGTAGCTAATGACCTCATTCCTCATTCCTTTCCTATTACATAATGCAGTTTTATTCTGCTGACACAAGATATGCAAGAATGAACTAAACGCATCTTTGTTTCCAGCTTTGGCTTTAATCCAAAGTGCGTGTAATAGTGCATCTTATTTTCCATGTTTGTCCCAAATCTTCCATTTGAATCCTGCTCCTGCTTAGGCTGCATTTCTTCGCTCTTTCTGACAAAAGCAATTTAATGCCTTGTGTACGGATGGGAAGGTTTTTAACACACAGGTTGGGGAAAGCATCCCATGTGTGCTCCGACCAGGGCACCAGCGCTCAGTCAGAGAAAAATGTAATCTCCAGCTAATGCCTGAAACACACTGTTCATCCCCAGTCGGTGAATGATGTTGGTGAAGAAGTCTCAGAGGGTAGCAAGAAAGATCAACCTGAACAGATTGGGCCTGGTTCCACTCGCAAGTGATTGATTGCCAGGTAAACATCATTACCATTTTAGATCTGCCCGCAGGGTTGTCTCCTGGATTGATTGGCTCTGCAACACCAATTTAAACTCCTTTTTTTTTCATAAGGTCATGGATGAGTTTTTAACAAGGATGTATTTAGAGCAACTTGCTCTGAGAGGCATCTATTATAATGCCCGCCAGGCACAATGCCATACGTGTGTTGGTGTTAGCACTAACTATGCTAACAATTCAAATGAAAGAACATCTCTACCTCTGTGTTTGTAGCAGAAGCAGGAAATCAGGTTATGCTATGCAGAGGCGTGTAACATCTCTTCCCCCAGCTTCAAATCACTGTGTCACCCTCCCACATTAAAAACAAAAAAGCAGCATAAGATATTCATGCGTGCCAGTAACCTAGATTTTTAAATGTTTTAGTTGGCTGCTTGTCTCCGGTTGCAGGGCCGATGAGGCTCATCTCAGTGAGGCCTCCTCCCCGTCGCTTTGATGTCTGGACAGAGGCTGTGTATGTGTGTGTGTGTGTGTGTAAATGGGAATGAGTGTGCATATCTTTATTTTTGAATGCCCTGTAATGATGCCAGCCATAAAAAAAAAGAAGAATTTCTGGAGCGATCCTTATCATGCATCAAAGTAGGGCACCGACAGAGACCTGCAGATCTGGCAACTCTTGTGTAGGATAGATGATAGGTGTGTGCTAGCATGGTCGGACTGGCAGTGGGTATGACAAGGTAACCAGAACAGCTCTGCGGTGTATTGCATTACACGTGAATTGACACTAAGGATCAAAATCTACGCAAACTAAAGGGATAACTCGCGGGCTATCAGAGTCTCAGTTACTGACAGCATGACCAGCCAGAAGCTTACCAGACACTCCCTTGGTTCTGATGTCACCCGAATCCTTGCTTACCAGCAAGGTGGTAAGAAGAGCAGGTTATTCCAGTAAGACAATGTGTAACCGCTGCCTGTTTACATGCACGTCAGTAGCAGGGACAGGGCACCACATGTATGCAGGATCACATAACGTTGTAATATATTTATAGCGAAGAGGGCACTTCACCATGTTTTGTCCACTGGAAGGGCACCCAAGAGGGCAATATTTTATATTTAATCTACCACAGGGGCATCAAAGAGGGCAGTTTTGCTGCATTCCTTTTTCGAACGTCCGAGTCCACCAGTGAGGCGCATAAACACACCACTAACAGCTAACTGAATTTGAAATGAACAGAGGAGAAAAGAGAAGGTTAAGGAGGAGTGTAGACAGGAGTTTAAATTCTCTCTCTCCCTCGCTCACGCTTTCTTGTTCTGCGACCCTGTCTTGTGTGACGTCTCATTCGTTGGCTGCCATTATTCACATTCAAAAGCTGACACAAAGAGCAAGTCTGGGCTAGAGAATAAAAAAAATTCAGAGTCAAGCAGAGGAATCTGCCACAATAGCAGTACGGGATTATCTAAAGCTGAGCTCTGCTGTCCACAATCAGAGGGTATTAACGGTGTTTTCATGCATGTATGTCACAGCTTCCGGTAGAAGAAGAACTTTGGTGTTGTCAGAGATTCAACTGTGTTGATGTAAACTGGCAATAAGGGCAAATCTAACCACTAATTTCCGGTAGCTACCTTGAAAATGGATATCGTATGGCTGGTAGATACCCAAAACACTTACGCTGGATTAAAACTGACACACGAGCAAGCCCACTGTGCATTAACATTCCCCAGAGCACTTCCTCACTTCAAAGACGTTCGCTTTCACTGGTGGTCAAAGGTTAGAGCAGACACCGGCAGCCAGAGCAATCAGCACAGCCTTTAAAGCAGACAGCAGAAAAAAAACAGCCTAACTTCAGGTCAGTGAGAGGATTCTGAAACAAGCAAGATAGGTGAAGGCTGGATGGACAAGGCACATGATGTACGAGGAGCTGGTATGTGAGAGCCAGATGTAGCGTAAAGGGTTGTTGCAGAGGCTTCACGGGGCAAACTCTCCATAGGGCCGTTAAGCTCCTTGTTAGCACAGGTGTGCCGCAGGAGAAAGCCATTAAGTGCATCACAGAGGCAGCGAGAGAGACGAAAAAGGCTTTGGATAAAAGAGGATTGGTCTGCAGAAAAGAACCTCCAAGTGGTCACTGGCCTAATCAACCCCGGACAAGTGGCCTGAGAAAGATGCAGGATTGCTAAAAGACCCAAAAGTCCCTATGATACATATGATGTACAGGAAATTGCAAAACATTTGAACCCACCTGAAACCAAAAGCTGACGTGTGGTCAAAACTCCTGGCCACCTATTAATGGGGTTTCCTTTTATAACACTGTTTTTGCTGCTGTACTGTACAATACAGTGCGCAGTAGCAGCCCTTGTCTGACTTCCTCTCATCATAATGTAGAGTTTTTGAGTATAGCTCAGCAAAAAATCAATGGAAATGTATTTTAGCACATCAATGATGAGCTCAGGCCGCAGGATTACTGTGCTATTAACACTGACACTGTCGGACAGCCCGTGTGGCTTACTTGGCTTCGGTATGTTTCTGTGCGTTTAAAAAAAGAAGTCTTTGTTTTGCACAAAGTGGTTAACAGTTAAAATTTGTCGTCTCGTTTTAAATGTAATTGACTCCAATCCCCTTTAACTGGCCTTGCCTGCTTTCACTGAAAACACAATTTGGCTTTTAAACGCTTCGCTCAGCAAAACAAAAAGAGTAACCTCATGCATGGAATATAAAATGTGGGGATTCTTACTGCAACAACCAACCAATCAGGTGTAATCAACCTGTGCCGCAGAAATATCAACCTACCTCCCTACCAAAGACACATGCCGACCTGCCATGATTTCGACATTCAGTCTTTCTTACTTTTCAGTTTTCTTTTCTTCCTTTCTTAGTTTTATTCCTTCTTTGGTGTCCTCTTTTTTATCCTGTTACCTTCTTTTTCCAAACCTCCCCTTTGGTCTTTTTCAGTGCCAGTTTTAAGTCTTAACTTATTTCATCCTTTCACTATCCTTCCTTGCCTCCATTTGGCGAAATGACTTGGCAGAATTGCACCACATGTGCAAGACATGGCCAGTTCTGCTTTGTCCTGATTGCCAGGAAAATCACACAGCGTCTTCGTCAATACTGACCTTCCAACCTGCTGTCCTGCCTTAATTTCTTCTCTCCTCTCCACTTTCCTTTTCTTCTTTCTATCCTTGAGGCTTTCCAGGGGTTTGAAACTAATTTTTTTCCCTTTCTCTTGCACACCCTCTTGACTAAAACCCCCCTGCAAGCTAAAGTACCCACAGAGGCACAAAGTTGGTCAAATTTTGTGATCACTGAATCACTGGTGAGGCGGAAATTAGTAACCGCCCCCCCTGTTGTGAAAAGTCAGTGTCCAGGTGCCGACCCTGCTTGCTACAGGACAGCTGGATTTGTGTCACATGGCCCTGCCAGGCTTCAAGTTGTGCACATGCTGCCAAACCACAGCGGTTCAACTAATCAGAGTCCTTTCACAAACCACTGCCAGCAATGGGCGTGGTTTAGATGCGATGGCGACTCCTTAGGAGGTTAGCATAGATGCTGCTGTAGCATCAGTTGTATCAGAACTGGAGAGTATTTCTTTATTGAAACCGCGAAAAGAACAGTACTGAAGGCTCTTTTTTTGATGAAAAAAATGTTCTGGCTTTGATTTACCAACAAACCGCCAGTAGCACTCCCCTACTGCTGAATAAATCCATTAACATAACTTTCTTGTGGGGGCTAAACAAGTCGCCTTTCACTTATTCAACGTGCTTGAATATGAGTCATATTTCAGAAGAGTGTCCATTCGTCCTTGTTAAGCTAACTGCTTGTTAATGAGAGTTAAGAATCTAATCTGACACCTGTCTGTGTCGGCTGTTTATCTTGCCACAAATCTTAAACTTCTTCCAGATATTGAGTTCACTGTGACTTTGCTGTTGTAAACATTGTTGTTCTACTAACATCCACAGTGGCAGTCACAGTAGTCATTTCTTGGTTTTGTCACATTTTTACATGTGTAGCCTGTATTTCTAGTGTGCACTTGCCCTCCAATAAATAGCCTCATAATAAACCAGTGTTTAATTGCTTTTTAAGAATTGTAGCTGAATTGCATGTCTTCCAAACCTCAGTATTATGATGATGTGAATAAACTTATGTTGACAATAATTTGTTGACACAAAAGAAATGGCAGTTGCATATCACTCACAGCTACACAGGATACACAGCTTAGTAGTTAGCTTTCTATAAATACTTTGTTTACTCATTTCAAGTTAATCTACATTGTGTTCTTAAGGCCTGAAAAAAATGTTGGCGTGCGCACATACTGCCCTTTTCTGACTTTGAGCCCCTGCCCCTCTATAATCATGTGCACGTCCCTGCGACACGGCACGTATCAAGATGAATGTTTTCTGTCTTTCATTTGAGCCAACAGTTTGATAGAAAGACTTTGTTACATCACAGTCCTGGAAAGCCAATTTTTTTGAAAATATAACCCCAAGAGCTCTCTGTGTTTGAAAGAGCAACAGTATAATAGAGTCCTGGCAAGTGTTACAGCTTCCCGGATTCCTCCTGCAATATGTGTTGTTCCCGTATCTGAAGAGTGGAAGTCTACTGTTGAAACCACGTACGTCATGGCTTATAACCTACTTGTTTGTTGACATTTGGGTTCAGCACATGATTTGTAGCGCACAGATAGGGAGGGTAGTCCGATCATCACGCCCTTCAATGTGTCAGTCAGGGGCATGAACAATGTATTTTGTCATTTCATTGGGAGGACATTCTGGTGTAGATACTTCCATTTCCCTGTGATGCCCTGTGATGGAAAGCAAGAAAATATCCAGGCTACTTACTCTCTTTGAAACAACTGTTTGTCTTTCTGTTCATTATGATTTAACCTTTACTCTGGTCCAGTGTTTACGATGTAGTCGCATCTAGTGGTGAGGTTGATACTGATACCAACCGGACATCGCTCATCTCAGGCTCGGCTATGGTGGAAAAAGAGCCACTGTTAGGTTTGTCCGTTGTGGGCTACAATACATCCATGATGGTGCAGCATGGCGGACTCCGCGGAAGAGGGCCTGCTCCCACTGTACATATAAAAGGGCTAGTTTAAGTAACAAAACAAAACAAAAAAACAAACCAAAACAAAAAAGATTTAAGTGATTATACACTAATGAAAACATCATCATGAATATTATATTCCATTGTTTTTTCAGTAGCTCCTCCTTAATCCCCTTAAATCCTACACACTGGACCTTTAAATACAACTAGCTTCAAACAGGAAATACATTTTGGAGGAAATGGGAAAAAAAACATGGGCTGGATTATGGTTTCCATTAATATTATGAACATTTTGCACATCCAGAAATGTTGATATTGATCACATCAGTGAAAATGCTCCCAGACAGCATATTTCTGTATATTTTGTGCCAAAAGGTTTTTTTACAGTTATGTTTTGGCACTGGCAGCACTTATTTCAAGTTAGGGAAAGATCACACCCTTAGTTCTATACAGACAGAAGTCAGCAGAGACACATGTTTGTGATCACTTACGGAAACCACAGTCTTTGCTAACCTTAACCATGTTTTTGATGGCTAAACTCAACAGATGAGTCTCATGTAACCCTGATGTCTGGAGTCAAAGTCCTCCATCCACCTGGACCACTAACATGCAGCTCCAGTGTGGTTCACAAAGGCTTCAGTCATTAAAAAAATATTTCCTCTGAACATAAAGCTATTATGCTTGTCTGCACAACTGGGAAAAGTATTTCATAACATGTTTACATAATGTCTATGAGACAGGGATATTTATAACTTGAAGAGGTTTTCCATGAGTCAAAAACATCCGGTAATCATTGACTTGGTGGATTAGACATAGTCATATTGTTATTTCATAACTTATTTTAGGGGCAGGGGCAAAAAAGAAATAAATAAAAAGGGCATGACATATGCAACGGGGGCAGAAAGTTGTGATATATTTAGAGTGAAGAGACAGCATTTTATCACATTTTGTCAGCTAGAAGGAGGGCAATTTATCATATTCTGTTTACCATCGGAGCATCCAAGAGGTCACTATCGCTGTGTTTTTTTTTTAACATGGGGTACCAGGGTGGGGCTCTCACACTCACACTCTAAGCGTTATGGGACACACATTTCCAAGTTTTCATTTTTTTGTTTGCATTAGGAGGAGCTTTCAAATTTGCGTGACAGAAACCTGGAGGGTGGAAGTTTTGAGAATCCAGTTTTGACACTTGGTTTTAATAGAGCACATTTTTGTTCATTTTTTTATTTATTTATGTTGTGTGCTGAAGGTTGTGACAGAAACATAAACTCCTTCTTTTAATCTTTCACGACAAGAAATAACTTTATCCACCAGAGGTATGATGTTGGACTTCAATTTCAGACTGTTCCGACTGCAGTTTACAGAAGTTTGAACAAAATTTCTTGCCTGCATTTTCGAGTGAACCGGAGAGATTTTACCATTATCATCCCACCTGCAGTGGGAGCTAAAAGGTTTAAGAAGAGCTTGAAGACTTTTGACCTTGAATATTTTGTGAATCTCTTTCCTGTTGACAGTGATTAATTTCAGGTGGAAATACAAGGTCATAGAGGCAGTAAAACAATAAAGATGTCTGATGACTGCACAAAACGGTTAAAGACAGGTATAACCCATTCAGCCCACTTGCTTCCAGCTTTTGGATAATAGCTAGACAAAAATCTGTCAGGGGAAAATAGATGTGAACACTAACACTGTATCATCAACACAATACAGTACATTATAAACAAGAGACATTAATCATTGTCAGGCATGATAAAAAGGCTTTGAAAGGCTGCTTCTGCTGCGTAATTATCCGACAGACCTTGTTTACGTTGAAGCCCTTTGACTTAATTCTCAAGAGAATGAAGGTTAATGATAAACCTCCTTGTTTACTCACTCGCACGTTAAAGATCTGCCTCCAGTTAATTATCCTATATTGCTGCATGTTGACGAGAAAGTTGCTAAGAGCCTATTGGAAATGCCCTGTGACAACAAGAGGTCATATAAAACCATAGAGATTTTCCCCGTGTGTGCGCACATACATGCGTCTAACCTTTGTCTGTGCGTGTGTGTGTTGCTGGACTGCGAGGAGACATATAATTAAACATGATATAAAGGGCACAAGAAGAACCCCATCCAGAAATGAGAAAGCCACCATTTAAAAAATGTGACACCCGCTCTGACACAATGATTGGTGGCATGAACGTAAAAACCCATTACAGAATATTAATGAAGATATTAGGCATCAAAATAGAATCAATTCAGATGAGGCCATCAATCATTTGTGTTCTTTAAATATTGAGTAATACATTCCAGGTAACAGTCTACTCTTCAGGAAAAGGATATAAGGTTATGGATAGTGGCGGCTCCTGACAAATATTTCGGGTGGGAGGGTGTACATTACACGGATCACCAACAGATGGGCTGCCTGTCATGAGTTCACCATCAAGACACCTTCAGATGTAAAGGTAATTACTTCTTAGAGTAGACTAAAGAACAGTGATGATGTGATTGTTATGAGTCAGTGTCTTTTTGTTATGTTTTCTCTTTTATTTTGAATCCATGCCCTTTTGTGTCTCTTCTGGCTTTTCAGTGTCTCCTGTGTGTTTTTCCCTTCGTTACCTCACCTGTCCTCTTTCCTCCTCACTCTCCTCACCTGTTCCTCATCTTGTCATTAGTGTGTCTTGTATATATTCTTTTCCTATGTCTCAATTCAGGGTTTGCATCCTTCGGAGGCCGCATTTGAAGGCCAATTACGTAACAATGCTGCGCGAAGGTTGTCCCAATTCAAGGGCTCCTCCAAATGCGCTCCACAAATGCGGCCTTCTTTTCCCTCCTTTTGTAGGATGCACCGCTACTATCCTTCGTGGCCTCACATATCCCAAAATTCTTTGCGCACCCGAAAAAGAAAAAAGAAAGAGAAAAAATGGCGACGTCGCATGCAGTAGATTGTCACTTTCGCAGGCCTGGGCGGCAGAAATCATAATGTAAGAGTAAAATATCTGGTGATGCAACCAGGAAATGCTCCAAAGGCTGGACCGTCCCATTTAACAACGATTGACGCGTTTAACAAGGTCTCTCCGAAGGACTTGCCTTCAAAGACAGGAAAGGCCGGGTCCTTCAAAGGATGCAGACCCTGAATTGAGACACACCAATAGTCTTTGTCCTCCCTCTGGTCTTTGTGAGGTCATTTTGTGATGTCCCCTGTTACTCTGTCAGTCTGTCTGTTCCTCGTGGCTCCCTTTTGGTATGTTTTTGGTTTCCTAAAATATACCAAACATACCTATTTCCTATTTGTATTTTGCCTAGTTTGCTTGTGGGTCTAGGATCCCTTGTTTTGTTTTGTTTATTTATTTATTCAGCTTATGTTAATAAAGCTCGCTTTTTGTTCTTCCCATTTCCTGCCTTGTGTGTGTGTGTGTGTGTGTGTGTGTGTGTGCACTTGGGTACTAGAATATAACCTCACCCTAACAGTGATAAGTTCAATTTATAAAACTATTTTCAATTCAACTATTGGACAGATAGAAATAAAGACATACATGCAGTGTTGGGAATGAGAAAATTCTCCTCCTTCTCAAGCTCTTTAAAAACCCTCTTCGATGAGCTGGAAAATGCCTTGTTACAAAGCTGAAAACAGGCTGTTTTTCTGACACAATGAGAAGGACAGTGGCACTACAAACACATGATGATCCTTTGGAATATGACAGTTATATGAGTATGACGGCATAATAACAGCATAAAAAGGAGTTAAAATGAGCTCAACTTTAAAAGTGCAATATGTTCATTTTGGTTGAAAGCATTCAAAAATTAACATTATCAACAGAGTGTAAAGAAAGAACAGCATTGACATTATGTCAAAGATATCTACGTAGGCTACTGTGTCACTGAGATGATGCATTGTGTGAGTGAGTATGCTAACCAGCTAGCTCCTAGCAACTTTGTATCTCAAGAGGTGACAGATTGTGAACAAAACCAACACTCCCAGAGTACTCCATGCTCCCTGTGCAGGGAGAGTTGGCTAACAGGAGCATAGCTGCACGGATAGCTGAGCTAACTAGCTGATGGCAAATACAGTTACCAGCAGTTAGCAATTACTCTGGTAGATATGCTGCCCCCTATTTCTTTTGAGTATGAATTCGACAGGCGATTACCTTTTTAACCATCTACAGCAGTAAAAGGCAACATACAGATAAATGCAGCCCGATAGGAGCCCTGTAGCCTTTTATTGGCTAGCCGCCCCTTGTTATGGAATACATAGATAAAATCCAGGTTGTTCAATGTCAAGATATCCCTCTCTTGTACAGATGGACATCCGTGATCGGCAATCTGGTCAAAAAACTGAAATTAAATACAAAGCTAAGCTATGTATGGATTACAGATTACACCTGAGTGAAATCCTGAAGGCCCTCGGGGCTGGAAAATCTCTGTGACGCATCAAGGTCATCTGAGGGACAAAAGCCAAATGTGCCATTGTACATAGATTAGGAGGATAAATGGACCCATAGACATGCATTCACTTGAAATCAGTTTATCTTTGGCCAAGCTTCACTGTGAAGGCGCACGTGTATGTGGGTAGATGTGTTGCACCGCTGTAATCCAGCAATCCTACCTCATCTGTCTCTGGATATGAAGGCCAATTGGCATTCACTAGATAGTGGGCTAAAGCCGGGGTGATCTCCCTCCAAACATACATCACCCAGACTCATTTGTCCATGGATTGTCAGATAATAGCAAAAAGTGTGTATGTGTGTATGATCTTGTTATTTGTATCGTTATTATTTGCCTTACCTGGACTTCTACTAGTGTCAGCAGGTGTTTGAATTAAACAGTTTTTAACCTCGAACATTGAGTGCCTCTGATCTCTTTATTGCTTCTCCATGCATAAGGGTAAACATAAACAAGAATTATCATATCATTGGGCCTGTATGATCAAAATAGCATTAGTTTGATGTTAAAAAAAAAAAAAAAAAAAAAAAACAAGTCCCCAGTGATTACAGGTATTTCAGTGCATTGTGTTGAGCGCTGTGCAGTTGGGGCTTCTTTTAACCGGGGGGTGCCTGCTGCAGCTCGCTCAGGAAGGCAAAATGAGTGATCTTCCCAGCAATCTAATGAGGATGGATAGCATTCTGTTTTCACAAACACAAACAGTGGCTTTATGAATCACAATCGCACAGCCCTGAATGGGAAGCAGCAGAGAATAAATCACTCGCGTCACCGAGGGATGGTAAGTAGATGTATTGTCATCATTTGAATGCAACGAGGAGGAATAGCTTTGATGTCAAGGAATCTGTGAGGTTTGAAGTTAGTTTGTGTTTGTGTGAGTGCTGCGTGGATACAGCTTCACTTCTACCTCCTAGGTGAGGTGTTTTAATCTGTGAAAAAAAATTAAAAATTGATTCCGGATTAAAGCTTTTAGCGACAATAGCTGTTACTGGTGTGAAACGTTGCCAGTTTAATCTTTTCCGCCACTTCAATAAACAGCCGTTCGTATACTTACAGAGAGGATATACAACTTTTAAGCTTGGAATCATGATGTTGATGTAGGTTGTTGTGTTTTTCCACATCTGCGTTTCTTTTCAATTGGTTGTTATTTTTATTTAACACACAGTATGGGACATACACACATTAGATAATAAAGCAACAGGAGTAAGGAAAAGTACCTGAGAGTGAATTGACAGCTGCGTCTTGGTAGACTGTTTGCAACAAAGGGAGTAAAGAAATGTATCAGGCACCATCAGGTCTCTCATTATTATCCGTGTTTTCCATTCAGTGATGACAGTCAACCCAACAATCACAAAGCACACACACGAAATGTTAACAGTTAAAGATGTTACTGCAAAGTTTGTTTTCCATCACAGCTAGCCTATCCTGTGTGATGATGCGATGTGCAGTGTATATGTGTATATGTATCTGGTGAGCAGCAACAACAGGCAGATTAAGCTAAATTACCAGGCGTAGTCCCTGACGTGGGTGAAGAACATTTATAGTGTTGCTGGGTGTGGTACTGCAGTCACAAGAAAGTGTTCACCTGGCCCAGTCGCCGGGAAAAAAATTTGGTAATTCTGCAATTCTACCATTGATTCATTCACATTTGCCTTATTGATATGTCAAAAGATGCGTCGCATCACATGTCTACAGCCAGACTTTCGTGATGGCAAGGTGGAAGGTGTGGAGCTACAATCGTGAGATCTGCCAAGCCAGCGACCGCAGTTCGAGACTGTGTTTGTACAATATTTGTAAGTGGCTCCAGGAAAATCTCCGAAACCGAAAACAGGTACTTTAAGCCAAAATAGGATCTTTTCCTGACCCCAAACAAGTGTTTTTTGTGCCTGAACAAGCACAGCCTTTTCAAAACATGAAAATTGAACCTAAAGAAAAGTAAAAGTTCCAATATTGACAAATGTACATTTTCATCATCTCAATCAACTTTATTTATAAAGCACTTTTCATACATGAGTATGTAGCACAAAGTGCTTTACACAGGAAACATAAAACAATAACAAAGAAAGCCCCTCCCTCCCACCCTCCGTACTATATACATGCACACATACGTACACACACATACACACACACACACACACACACACACACACACACACACACACACACACACACTCTTACTACAGGAAATAAGGAGACATGGCAAGGCACTGAGGATTGAGGAAACGCCACCTTTGGGGCCGTCCACACTGGGAGGAGTCACAGGCTGTGCCACGGGGGGCACCAGTGCCCAGGCCCCCCGACCCTGACAGACAACGACTGGCTGGGCCAAAGGGACTCAGGGACAGCACCCCCAGCAGCATCCCAGACACAGCTCCCAGTGTGGAGGACCCCCCTGAGGAAACTCTGGAGTTAACCCTTAAAAACTAAAAACATAAGATAGGATAAAAACCCTGACAAAAGATAATTTAATGAAGTGAACAGTTAAAAGGATAAAATGCATAAGATAATAATAAATAAAATAAAATAGTATCGAAGATAAATAATAAAAATTAAAAAAAAATTAAAAATTATTTAAGATGAAAATAGTTAAAAAAAAAAAAAAAATACATGATGAATTATCTTAATTAGTATTCTACCTAAATGTATGAGTTTGAGTCTGAGATTTGCTTCTTTCTGTTTATACTGATGTATGAAGATATAATTTTATGCATATCGAGCTAATTTCATTCATCCTATAACGTGTTATGTATCGTATGTCAGGTGCAAAACCCCTGTAAGATCAGCTGATTACCACGGTTTCAGCATTAAGGGGATCCTCTAAATGAAAACATAAACTATGTATAGGCGAGCAAGGAAGGAGGTGGGATTTTGTAAGATTCAGTTTGGATGTCAGCTATGGTGACAAAGCAGGGCTTTACAAAGGTTGAAGACGGACTGAATGGGCAGACTATTCTGTCTACTGAGAGGATCAGCGTGTGGGATGTAGATATAAAAGATTTCGTTTGGGATTAGGCACAATGCCAGGCCAGGCTGGATGCAGTTTTGAAAGGTGAGCGATTACCCAAGGGGATTTTGGGGGCTTCTGATTGGCTGCTCTGCTAACCTGTTAGAGCTTATTGGGAATGGATTGCTGCTGACTGGGTTTTTTAGATGTGGGCAAAAGGCGACTGTACAATACAGCAGCATTTTATTGTGTGCTGTGTGCAGCTTTGTGTCTGATGTGCTGCTCTTCTCTTTCTGACACAATATTAGTGTTGCAACAATAGCAGCATGTTAAATGACGAGTGTACTGTTTGACTATATGTTTGCATTTTTAGTTTTGAAGAAAACATATCATGCTGTGTTTCAGGTTCATAATTTTATTTTAGGTCTCTACTAAAAAGAAAAACAGTCCAGTGCTGCAGCACAGTATCCCCACTCTGTCTGAAACGCTCAGTCTCTTTAGGGCCCCCTTCAGGAATACCTAGTCTCCTCTAATTGGTAAACTCACACATGCCTGATGCAGCACCATTAACAGCAACCAAGCAGATTAGCTAAATTACATGCCAAACTAACCTCTAGGCATTAATTTTGCAAATGTGTGACATGGTGATCTGGTGTGATGTCACAAAGTCACAGCATTAAAGGCAACACTACTGACGAGGCATTTCAGGTGCAGCGTTTTCTCTGGGAGAGAGGAGCTTCTGTCGGTGCGTACATTGACCTTTTACATGCCCAAGTACATAGAAACACTGAAGGAAAGGAGAAACAGACAAAAGCATAATAGGTCTCCTTTAACAAGAGTCGGCTTTATGCTAAGCTTTCTACCATGCAAACATGTGCTAATTAGCACTAAACAGTACAGATTAGGTTGAATGGAATGTCATCTTGTCACTTTTGCAGATATTTGATCATAGACCAAATAATCTGATGAATAAAAATGTTGCCTTCATGAAATAAGGATCAAAAACTTAATTTGAATTCATGAGAGGGTTCCAGATTCCCCATGGTGGCTATAGAGGGCGCAGGTGTCAAGAGGGGGTCCCGATCATGGTGCCCTTCATAACAACCAACTCCAACAAATAGAACAGACTTATGACCTTAGTGCTACAGTGCAGCCAGAGCTTTAACCTCCCAAATCAGTCGCCACCATACTGGAAATAGCCTATTTCACAGAGGATGAGAGACTAATCTTACTGTAATGACCATTCTTGGGCACTGCATCACACACACACAGTATGACACTCATACAACAATATTTGTTGAGAGAGAGAGTGTGTGTGTGTGTGTGTGTGTGTTTGTGTTTATGTGTGTGTGTGTTTGTGTGTGTGTGTGTGTGTGTGTGTGTGTGTGTGCACGCTTAGAGGCTTCCGATAAACCAAACGCCTCCATTTGCTCTTTCTTTACACTGTAGGGCTGACCCTTTTTTATTTTTCCTTTTACCTACCCGCTGCTCCCATACATAATTTCTCTCTTTGTCTTGTCTTACCTTTAACTGATGAATGAACAACGATATTGATTGAAACTGGCATCCAAAACTCAACAAACAGCAGGTCTGGGGAATTCATTCATATTCAACCACTTACAGGATAACAGGTGGCATCCAGGTGGTGCTGTTGGCCTCTAGCGTTTGCAGCAGTCATTCATTTGGGGGTCATGGGAACAGCATGGGTCCTTGATAGTGATAGTGAAGATAGAGATACGCTCTGAACATCCAGATGCACCTGATTAATTGCATCGTCGAGTGAATGGTTCGATATCTGTTTCCTGTAAGCTGTTTTAAGTGCACTTGTGCTCTCATGAGAGTGCTTTGCCCCGTGTACAGCCAAAGGGTCTGTCCGTATGCTGATGTTCGTGCGGTTGTGTGTGTGTATCAAACTCTTGATATATTTTCATCCGTCTGAAAATGAATTTCAGCAACATTCCGGGTCCCGTTGCACAGTGTCGGTCAGTCTCCAATGGAATTACGTCTCAACATACATACGACCTTCTCACAAAAATGTGAATTTTTAATAAGAATAAAATTGGCCTGTCGTGTCGGCTAGCAAATGCTCTGTATTATTCATGGATGTAGCAATAATGTTCTTGAGCCGTTTCTTACAATCCATGGCAGCGTTTCATACCGCACGGCCTGAGGAAAGCGGCCAAGGTTGTCTTTTCTAGTTTTCCCCACTAAGACAAGCAAAACCAATTGATTTAAGATTCCACATTTGTTATTCTTAGAGCCTCCGACAGCCTGATCAGTATTTCTGAGCATAAACAAATCTCTTCTGAAAACAAGAGAGATCCAAAGTCCAAATCTTGAGAGCCGAGGCCGCTCACTGTCTTTCTCATCTGTCTTTGTCACAATTCCTACAAATCAATGGTTTGATTGGCCTCTCCAATGACACACACAAAGCTTATTCCGATGCTTTTGTGTGCACACAGCAGAAGCGCAAGGACGCACACTCTCTGCTCCACATCAAAGCTCCTCACTTCCATCAGCATGAAACACAGTCCATCTCCTCTTAAGAAATGAGTTGGTAATTGATGACGTTATCAGTTCCGCAGCAGGTGATGACGAATACCATTACTAAAGGCGCCCATTCGGCCGGAACATGGCAATTCAGTTATTATCCCCCTGCCTGTTGGGAGATGCGAGCTATTTTCTGTCAGAGACACCATGTCCTGACAGATTTTCAAGGAAAACAGCTATTAGGAGCTCCCCATGCAATCCAAGGCTTTCAAAATCCACCCAATTTCCCTGAAAAGCAACTGCAAACACCAAGATTATTCAGAGCAGCAAGAGGTTTTTTTTTTTGTTTTGTTTTTTTTAGCTTTTGAAGACACCCCGCCCTCAATCAGCCCCCAACTTCCCCTAAAGCACAATCGATGCTTACCAACAAGGTTGCCTAGCACCAGTTGCTTAGTAACCGGCAGTCCATTGCTTTCTACTACAGAACGTCTCACTAATTCTATGTCAGGGCTAAATTTAGAAACGCCTTTGATTCATCCCCCTCACTGGATTGACAGAAGTTGGCTGCACAGAGGGAGACGTTCTCCGACGGTAGCATGCTTGATTTTCACCCTCGGCACCGCCTTTCTCGTGCTGAAATCAAAAGCTGCCAGCTATTATAAACAGCGCAGTCCCATTACATCAGTGCCAAGATGGAAAAAATGATTCATTCTTGTAGTCATCTGTAGGCTACATGCAGCTGATTACAACCAATCAGATGTTATTGCTGCTGACTGACAGATGGAGAAACAGTCGCCACCATTATGCCAGGTTTATCAATAAGATCAATATGATCACCTGGTGGATTTAATTAAAGCACACTGTAGGTTTAAAATGATTGTGCTGCATGTCTTTCTGGTAGGCTGACTTTTAAAGAAGAGAGGTATATTTCCACAGTAGACATGTATCCTTAAGAATCATCAACATTGTGAGTCAAAAAATATCTAACGTGCACATTACAAAATATTCTTCCTAATCACTCCGTCACATTCCAACTATTCGCCAAATTTCTTTTTTTCAGGCTTTTTGCCAACTGTAGACTGACAAGTCAGAGCTGCTGACACATCCTCCTCACTCCTCCAAATTCAAAGAGACAGGGAGGGAAAGCGAAGCCAGTGAAGGCTCAGAGGCAGAGATACTAAAGGTAGAAAAACAAGAAAGGGTGCCAAGTAATGAAACGGCAGAGGAAATTGAGCAGGACGGAAAATGCCGAAGTGATGGCTCATCACATCCCTTGTCTATGAGTTCTCCTCGTGTTAATGAACTTCGAGTGAAAGTCTGTTTATGCCTGTTTGCATTTGTTTGTATCCCAATTCTGCGTGTATGAGTGTGTGTGTGTGTGTGTGTGTTATCACATGTTGTCTTATTAAGACATAGTAGCCATCACCTCCTTGCTCTCCAGACATCCATCAGAGTTTTAAACATTTAGATGGGAGACAGGGCTCCCAGAGGTACCAAGTAACCTCCGTTATACTGCACGGCACACTCAAAACACGGATTAACATACAGTGCGTTATCTCTCCCTCTCTGACTGTCTCTCACACGCAGAGATAACGAGAGTGTACACGACCGGCAAATATGTTTTCTTATGAATATACAGAGACAAGACACTCAGGAAACTCACTGGTGTGATTGAATTGTGTTTTTGCAACAGACAATGCAAATATTGAACTTGGTAGTCGAAGGCAAACAATAGTATTCGTCTTGAGAGGGGAGCTTTCTGGAATTGTACTTGGTCCCGGCCCCAAGCTACAACACAATGAATTAAGTCATGTGTCACACTCATAGAATTTCTTTTGCCCTCTGTTTTAGTTCCCCTACTGTATGTGTTATCATTACCTGACTAAGATTTTAAAAAGTCCTCTGTATTCCACACTTCAAAGGGTTGTATTTGATAGTGTAATACCTAAATGCTCGGTGCATTATTTCCAATTCTTTAAGCTCAGCGTGCAGCTCTTATCGCTTGTAGGGATGTGAATTGGCGCACAAATGGATCAAACCTGAGAGCCCCTTTCATATCGCCGTGAATGCTAGCAGTCTGTTTCAGAAAAGCTTTGTCGAGGCAAATCTCCCGCTACGCCAAGTTAATATGGTCAACCGTGCCGAGCGGCTGACTATGGGCCTCCGAATTTCAAGACAGAGAGGCATTCAGGCTCACTTATATCCTAAAACCCTACAGTGCATTGAACACGTTCATCCAGCTATTACATCATTTCACCGATGTGTTTCATACCTACGCCACAATCAACATGTTTGACTGGGGAGCTACGCGTGGGGACCTTTTGCTAAATGTTAAAACAATTATCCCCAGCCACACGAACAGAATGAAAATGCCGTTGATTTGATTACGGCACAGCTGTCATCTTCTTCAGAAGGCAGAACCAGGGACACTTCACGTGGACAAACAAGCCCAAAACTTCGGATAATTGACAGACACGCAGGCGCCCACCGTTAACAAATATTACATTAGCTCGAAAGGATATGGAAGCATGTTGAATCAAAAGAGACAGGTCATCAGAATCTCAATCAGGACTGTGTGATCGCGTTGCCGCAGCTGATGAAGCAGCTAACAGGTTCGGTCTGTCGGTGCTCTTCAGGTGCCGTGACAGTTTTATCTGCCGCTTCTTTTCTCTGGAAGAGGAAATGAACGGCCTGACTAGGACAACACATGCCATGTTCTCATTAGGCAGATAAGGCCCGGTGTTTGATTTACTGACAGAGGCCGTGGTTGGCTCAACGATGTCATGCCGTGATATTCATGCTGATGTCATTTCATGCAACAATGAAACATGTCTTACTTGGAAATGAATGTGTTTTTTATTGTTTTGTGTTTAAGTCAAAAGAGGTGTTGTCACGGCGTATTTCTGTTTTGCTGATGGCTTTGGATTTTTCTTCCACTCCTTCCTTGTAGAGGTGATTAGAAGAACAAACAAATCTTTTAACTCAAATTCTTAAAACTGAGGTGGATGCACTGAACAGTTTTTGTATATTTAAGGTAAAATTAATGAGATTCGGAAAAGGACACGTGAATGAAATAACTTGGTTTTGCTTTGTTCATGAAACTTAACAATGTGAATGAATCCTTTCATTGGGTACTGTAGTCCTTGCTGTTGACTTCTTGAAGTTTAACTCCCAGAAAAATTCTAATAAAGCCAGCTGAACCATCTTACTGTTAAGCTGGTCCAATTTAGCAACAGTAACTAAGGTAGGTGGGACTTTGGACCGATCAATTGGATCACTTGTACTGGAGTGTTCTCCCACCAATCCAGTTCTGTTTGTGGACTACCGTTTTGAAGCTTAGAGTTTTGCTTTTTTGGAGCCACACGTGGCCATATTTGAATGACAGTGCGGAGCAGGACGTCTTTTTCCTGATATATGGTCGCCATGGTAGCAACTTATCAGTCACATGGAAGCTGTACCCTGAAGCAAACTCTGCTTTCATGCTTATTTGACTCTAAAATGGCCCATTATTTACACAATCATGCTGTTTTGATGAAGGACTGAAACAAGCAATTTAGACCATAAACTCACTGGAAAAATGTTTACTGAGGTAGTGAATCAAGTTAGGAGTAGGGTCATTTTCTCACAAGCTTACATACAATAGGACTTCTTTTTGAAACCAGTGGCATCGTCCCCTGTTGGCTACTAGAAAGAATGCAGGTTTCATGCCCTTATTGCATTCACTTTTCAGATCCAGAAGCTCCGTCCATATTTTATGCAGTCAGGGGAATGTCAGGTATGTCAGACACCTTCTGTGTTGTCCAGCACCCATCAAACCATCGCATGTCACTGCACTGTGTGTTGCCGAGGCTCCAGACCCCTCCTGCTATCAATGTGCACATGCCACAGCGCTTTGACATACTCTCTGATGAGACATAATGATTGTGGCATGTGAAGAGAGAAAAAAAAGGAGCCATTGTTGGACAGAATAGATTCAAGGAAACAATATTCTGTATTGTGTTACATGAATGATGTGAGTCAGTCGTCACAAAGCAGTGGACCATTTCCACATCAGATATTTCATAATGTCGTAGAGGGAAAAGTGGTGCAAATAATGATGGCCACATTTCATCCAAGTGAGCCATTTCCCGGGACCTTATTGTGCATGCCGGCTCACTGGGATGGCTGAATCAGACACTTAATGGAACTGAGCCATCATTAATGTTATTAGTTACACTGCTACACGCTGCTCTTTCCCGCAATGACGAGTCAAAACATTTGCTGTGAAAAAATGTTTATGTGCTCCCGCCCTTCACTCTTCCTCGTCCTCCCTGGCAGAACTGATGGGGATGAAAACATTCAGCAAGCAGCTGAGTTGAATTCGGCTTCAATGAATTAAATTGATTTGACAAATCAAATCAAGTTGAACTTGACTGGACTGAGCCAACATTTGAGATAGCAGCACTTTATCTGCTGTGATCTTCCTGCTCTGCCCTTCTGCTCTGTTTCCATAATGAGACCTTGAGCCTACCGGTTACGCTATCTGTGGGCAATACAGATCAGTCCAGATGTCCACACTTGGCTGATTGCTTTTCTTTAAATCAGCCCGAATGACTCAGCCTCCTCTTTTCTCCAGCTTTGATTTCCCCTGAGTTCTACTTTTCCCTTAAGCATGTGTACATGTGTGCGTATGTGTTTGTGTGTGCAAGCATAGGTAGATGTCTTACTAGGTTTTCCCTGAAAACTTGTTGAAAAGGTTGTCTAGCTGCCACATGGAGCTGTTGTTATGGTTGTGTGTTGAAAGCAATGAAGAGAAGTAATGATTGATTAGTCGGGTAGTTGTGTGTTAGTCTCTACAATGATTATTAGCGGTGTCAACAATAATCGATTCGGCGATGCATCGCAATGCGGAGCATGCGCGATTCAGCATCGATGCGGCAACGTACCATAATCGATTATGTCACTGTTTATTTTCTGGCCTTAACCCTAACCCTAACCCTAACCCTAACCCGGGGGCATTTCCGGAGCAACGTTGCAATGACATGCGCAGCCTGTAGCTACATGCTAAGCGGCAGCACTAGCTAGCATAACAACAACATCAGGGCCGCAATATTGGTGAGCCGTCCCAGTGTGAATGGATAATCCGGAGGCGCGGACCGGGGGCGTGTCGGTCCTGCAGTCTGATAACTGCACAGGTCCTTCACTCAACTAAATACAGAGAAATGTCCCACAAAGCAACGTTACAGGACCGAACAACAGTAACATAGTAACTGTAACTGTCTCTGGCAACTTATATGAGACCGTCAGCCCTCCGGACCGAGACTTCAGGGAGCTTTCCCCCAGAAAACAGCCTCCGTCCCCGCGAGTGACAGAGTCAGACAGTGTCCTGTTTATTGATGTGATTATGTATAATTATGTAATTTAACGCGAAAAACTTAACTTCGTCACTTTCCAGGATGTTTGGTGGGTCAGGATCTCAATCACTACACATTATAACAGCATCTATATGATTATAAACTGTCCGCGGGTTTGGATTAACAGAGGGGAACACCTGGGGAAACAGGAGAGTGATAATACACACATAGCAGCCAATAAAATCTGTTGTTCAATATCTGACTGCTTGTATTGCCTCATGACTGATGAAAAGTTTGCCTTGTTGTGTGCAGTAGAATTTTGATGCATTGCAATGCATCGCAATGCATCGTAGAATTGAATTGAATTGAATCGTTACCTGGTGAATCGTAATTGAATCGAATTGTGAGGGCAGTGCCAATGCACACCCCTAATGATGATATTGTGTTAGTTTAGTGTGTAACTATCTAAACTATGAAACCGGGCATGTTATTTGCATGCATTGCTGTATTCCACTGAAAAAGTATGTATGATAAAATGACACGACTGTCGCAGCCAGCGGCAGGTTTACATGACCCTTGCCGTGCGATTGCAACATTGTTAGGTCTACGCACCACAACTACTTGGTTGGTTTTAGGAAAATGTTGTGATTTGTGTTTCATTACCTACGTTTCTCATGTATCTTCGGTTAAAAAACACACATACTTTCCATCCATAACTGCACTAGGTTGTCGTGTCTGACAAAAACAGGAACCAGGCATGCATGTCAAAAAAACTAAAAGCAAGGACAAAAATACAAAATACAAAAGGCAGACAAGATGCGGTAACAAGAGTAATTCAGGAGCAAAAAAATAGAACCAAGAACAAACCAGTGGAGGAGGACAAGGACACAGGCCACACAAGTAGGCAAAACAAGACAAAAAGACAGGGCCAAGGTGCAGACAAGAGACACAGGAAGAAAACCGACAAACCAACGAAGAGTGAGGGAATAACACAGGGACTGATTAACTGATGCGACACAAAGGGCGGGAAAATAGACAAAGAGAGGAAGTGGAAAGTGAAACGTGACATATGAGGATACACTTTCAACATACAACAGTAAAGCCTTAAAGTGGACACGTCGCCCTTTATGTTCTACTTCGCATGACTTCCTCCTTTGCTGCTGTAATAATTACTATGGCCACTTGAGGTCGCAGCCTCACAAAAATGTCAATATTGGTCGATTTAACCTGCTTTCGCAGTTGACCTATACCGCCGTTTTCCCAATGAGGATAGTCTTCTTTTTTAAAATCTCCATGAGCGGTTTGCACAGATTTGTAGTTTTAACCATATATAACCACTTGGACTAGGTTCCATGTATCATTTAACATGATTTACAACCTAACGTGTTGGACATGCATCATTTAGCAGTCACGGGCCACGGTGCCATCCATGCGGCTGCCTCCTCGCAGCTACAGCCTTACAGCGGTGAGGAAAAAGAGCCGGAGGGGTTGAAAGGTCTTAGCGGCGGAGCAGTGGGTTGAGAGCACCTTACAAAAGCTCAGCTCTCCACATGACACTTTATGGCATGACCTTCGATCACAGCGTGAATGTGTCTTTTGTGCTGTACATTTTCAAGCACCGGCTAAAAGCTTTTCCAGCGTCCTTTGAGGAAATAGATTTGGTCATGGAGAGATGAGAGTGACACAGAATGGCAATCTATACTCTCAGATCTACAATCTTTCCCTCTTTCACTCTCTGGTTGTAGCTTCTACTAACGCAGGGAGAAACGGTGCAAAAAACAACACCGTGCAGCAGATGGACGGAGTTTGTGGAGACCTCTTTCCATTCCCTTCTTCTGAGCCGCCTCTGCCGATGATTTTTTATTTATTTTCCTCTTCCTTCTCTTGCATACATGGATTAAAGAGATCAGCACAGACTCACACAGGCTTCTTCGCACACGGTTTTCCTTCATGGCTTGCTTGAAAATAAGCGCTCGTCCCTATTCGCTCCTTTGAAAAATCACTCTTTAACATAACCATTTTAAAAATGTTGTCATGTATCCCTGAGAAAAAGGTGTCCCACATGTGCTCCTGTTTACTCATGAAGTGGGACAGACCATTCGTGTTGGTTCCTTGAAGTTAATTGCAGTAACATGGCTCTGGGCTGATTATATCCGCGAATCTCTTATTCTGGTCACGTAAGTGGAGCCTCTCCCCTGGGCTGAGAGATCCTGATGTCTTAATAGAGATGACAGCTTTTATCCCTTGATCTTCTTTATTGACAACCAAGATGGATCGGATCAGGAACTGTTGCAGCACTGTACGTCAGGATTAAAGTTAGCAACACCTCTGCCAGCTTCCTGCGGAGTCCTAGTGCGGTGCACATGTCAAAATGCTGTGTGATACAGCTACGTGCGTGAGCTTTTGTGCTGTTTGTATGCGTAATGGAGAGGTTTGCTAGGCAGGAGGCTTAGTAATTAGTAATCATCTCACCGTATGTTACATGCAGGGCTGTGTGTGTGCCTGCAGTGACAGCTCACGAGTGATGCAACAGAAAAGAGAAGAGAGAAACAGTCGAGGAACGTGGCCGGACTGCATAAATAGCTGCCGTGGAAAAAGATATGTTCTTGAAGAGGCACATTTGAAAAAAAAAATAAACAACAAAAAGCTCACACATGAGAACAAATGAAGCTACGACAGAAGAAAAGAAAAAGAATAGTGTTATATATAAAGTAATTCTTGCCTTCCTCTGGTGGATGTTACTTTCTCTGTGCTTTCGAAAACACTGTGAATAGATCTGCACCAAAACAGTGGCTTTTTATTTGCGTGAATGCCGAGTGAAGACTTCTGAAGGTCAGTTTAAGCATTCTCGATGCAACCCTAAAGCACAATTTACTGAGTGGAACAAATGTGCTGAACGAGTTTGCGAATGCGTTGAGCTAATGTCGATGTGCTAAATAACAAGTCAGAGAATCATCCTCCGGGGGCCGTTAAGTCTATGCTTTTCGGGGCTTATCATAGAACTTTTGGCCAGGTCAAACTTGCTTTTTCATCACCGGTTTTGACCTTGCTGAGTTGAGCCAAGCTGAGCAGTGCCCAACCCACCTCCAAGTCTCTGACCATAAACTCGTTAAAAAAAAGAGATGTTTTAAAAGACTGTTTGTGTCCGTACTCTTGTAGTTTCCAGCTGAATCTCTTTAATGTCTCCCCTGCGTCCCTCGTTGTACTTTCAGATATGCTGTGTTCACTTACAGCTGTTTCAGGGGTCGTGTTTAGTTACTGCTGGTGAAAACCCAACGATTCTTGGAATGCTGCTTCACAATAAAAGATTTTGAATTACCGCATTTTTATTCTCAAGAAGTTATCTGAAATAAAACTTATTTTGTAACCAAATTTGTGGAGCCGCTTTGTTAGCTATAATTGTTTGATTGGACTCAGGGGATTGTGACAGTTTATCGGTTGGGCACTCCTTTGACTGTTACTCAAGACAAGCGCGTCATTACAGACACATTCTCAAGACATCCAATCCGAATAGTGCAGTTGCACATGTAAAAAGTCAAAGACCAACACAAGTCTTGGACAGACAACCAGAGAACAAAAGAGACACTGACTCTATACTATAACCATATCTAGACCTCAAGAAAAAACACAAGAATGATGGTAAAACCAGGACACCAAATTAGCTGCAGGGATGAGAGCAGCCAAAGAAGCTGCCAGATGAATGATTTACTGTCAAAATAAATAACACAAAAACCCGAAAATGTCAGAATGAGACCATCCAGCAGAGACTTATTTCTAACTAAAATCATCACTTTTCCCTTCTGATAACAGCTAGCAGAAAAATGTGACAGCTCTGTGAGTAGCTCTTTCCAAAAGTCCAAAAGTTATTTCAATCTATATCAGTGAAACTTGCTCATACTTTAAGGTTACTCAGCTGCTTTAAGTAAACTCTAAAGTAAACTCTAGATAAGGAACAGCCATTAGGATGACGTTAATGTGTTAGTTATAAGTTTAATAGGTGCACTGTATGCTTGTAATTAAAGCTGGTTCAAATCTTTAGCCTCATTTAACGCATTATTCTCAACACTTTCATGATAATGCATTGAAGTGCTGTTGAGGGACTTTCTCAACTCCACTGCGTAGGAAACATTTAAAAAGCGAGCTGCTTTGTGGAAGATTAAAAAAACCCACAGGAGCAATACTGTCACTATGGCAGGGTAGTTCATCAGTCTGAGGTTGCGCTCATGTACAAGTTTCTCGTTCCACTGTTGTGAGCATGGCGGACATACACACCCACAGAAAATGATGCGCATGGATGCATACACATCCACCAATACACAGCTCAGTTAGAAACACATTTGTCAAGAATTCGGGCCACTAATGGTTACATGGTTAGAAAAAAGCTCTGCTCTCAAAGAACCTGAACAACATGCCACAACTGACTGTCCCCCCATCATACTTTAAATCTGAGCCAACTCGGTTCAGATAAGGAAAGCACTGGAGGAGCTGTGGCAACCAACAGCAATGGCATGAGCCAAAAGCGTGCATCAAACTGCTGACTGCCAACACAGTCGGAGCTTCGCTGCTCTGCCTGAACTGAAGGGTTATGTTCAAACTCCCTGCCTAAATCTGTTATTTGGCAATTGGCGATTTTTTTTCCAGATTGAATTTCGAAAAGTCTGGACAGCAAAATAAACATTAATTTTTGCTAATCTGATCCAAACCACATTTGGATTTTTTTAAAGAAAATGCAATTCAAACCAAATATCCACCAAAGTGATTCAGTCCGGACACTTCAGCTGCTCATATCAGATTTCAGAGCGCAGAGCAGTATGGAAGGAAACATTGAGAACAACAGTCAGTGCATACTGAAATAAACCTTAAATAAACTCTTCCGCAACTTGACAGCACAATTGTTTTGAATGTGAGATGATGGATCTCCATTTCTCATGCCTCAGTGATTGAAAGATGCATCACCAGCATGCAGTAACGCTTAAGTCACAAAAATCCAATCAAATAACCTACAAATAACAGTGCAGACATTCCGTGTTTTAGATCTGATTTGAGACAAGCCTTATTTGTGTAAAAGACATGCAGAAGCAAAGCAATAGTTTGACATTTTTGGAAAAATCTTAATTCCCTTTCCTGCTATGAGTTGGAATGATTGCATTCTTATATATTGTACGGTAAATGTGAAGATACAGCTAGAAGCTCCATAGCTTAGCATAACACAGCGGGGACACTGCTAGCCATGCTGTGTCCAAAGGAAACAAAATCCACCAACAAGCATCTCAATAAAGCTCAATAATAAACACACAATGTCATGGTTGTTTAAAGGGATAGTTCGGGTTTTTCGAAGTGGGGTCCTATAAAGAGACTATAGATACTATAGATATGTACTTTATATGACCCCACTTCAAAAAACCCAAACTATCTCTTTAATACCTGATGTTAGAAATACAAGACAAAAATGTTTTGTTAACTTCATACAGAGCAAGGCTCACTGTTTCCAGTATTCATGCTAAGATAAGCTAACCAGCTGAGAACTGTTGCTGCATGTTAAACAAACGGATAAGTGAGAGGTGTGACTGCTGTAAGGTCCCTCGAAACATAAATATGTCCGCTGTAAATAAACCGATAAACTTCCTGGTGGTTGTTTCTATAGCTGCGGCATTTTTCAATCGTGTAATTTTGTGTGCGTGTGTCCGTGTCTGTGTGTCTAGTGTTGCATCCTTCAATTATTCATGTATGTGTTCTTCCGTTCTCTCACACCTTGGGCTGCTCAGGCAGCAGAGTGGTGTCAGAGAGGTATAAATAAGTCAGCAACATGGGCTCATATCTGACACATAGATACACACATCTGTAATATCCATAGTGTTGTGCACCATGTTCAACAGCAGCTAGGAACATTCGAGAAGGAGAATAAAAGAAGAAGTACGACTCTCTGAACGTCACTGCATCATGGACTGTCTAAACAGAAAAACAACCTTCTGTATGTATCAAGCAGATATTTGCCTTGTATTAAAAACAAAATGCTGGCCCGTTGGTGTCATCATTCAGAAATAATGGATGTGATGTAGGTGGTTCTCATTTCAATACAGTAAACATCAGATTCTCGACCAGCAGCACCTGTTAAAGAAAATACTCGCTTTCACAGTATTGATCAAAATCTAATGTTTACGCGTGCGTGTGTGTGTGAGTGTGAGTACTACCTCTGCTGCACGCGCTCCTACAATGTGGCAATGATGATAACGGATGGTGGGTCAGCATGGGAGGCTGTGTGATCCATGAGCAGTGTAAGTCCGTCACCGCACTGACAGGCAAGGCTGGAGTATGATTAATCCCCACTTCCTCTGGGCATTTGTTATGAAGCTTTAATGTATATGCATTTCCCACAGTGCACTTCTTCGAATGCTGACGATGAGTGAGTTTGCTGAGAAAGGTGTGCGAAATGGGAAGATTCTGTAATTTCTATTAGTTTCAACTTGGTTTTAATCCCCATTGTCAGGGAAGAAAGGAACATTGCAGTAGGATCATCTGAAGGTTGAACCAGAAGTCAATTTGTAAGTTGTGGGTGATGGCATCGCTCTGTTTTCTTTCCCCATCAAACTCATTTATAGCTATGTATACTGTATGAGTATATGATTACTGCCAATAGGAACAAAAACTGCATAAATAAGGTTCATTTATCCGTTACAAGGGTCTGAACAGCTGAGGTGGCCATCTGAGACTTTTGGGGAACCCATACACTCAGTGAGGCAGCTAGGTGCCAAACCATCAAGAGCTTTAAAACAGCTCTTCATACAGGCTGCGGGCTGTTAACATGAAGCTTCCTGAGAATCATAATGGGAGCAGCAATAGACCTTAATGCACAATAACACATTGCACTTAATACTGTAAAGTGCATGCTCAAGTACCTACGACTACATGCGCTTGTGGATTTGTTGGGTGGTGTGCACAAGCTGACGAAAAAGAAACGTGAGGCATTACAGTAGAGGTACAGGGAGAGGTTGTGGCTCAGAAGGCAGAGTACCTGATCACGAATCAGAAGTTAGGTGGTTGATCCATTGCCCCATTGATCCAGTGAAATTTTCAAGTGAAATGTAGGGTTTGTAAACTGTTTGGAACATATTATCCTTTTCAATGTATATATTCTTAGGCAGTAAAAATACTTTGTTAGGTTTAGGCAACAACAGTACTTGGTTCGGTTTAGAAAACAACAATACTTGGTTAGGTTTAGGTGGTAAAAATACGTTGTTAGGTTTAGGAAATAAAAATACTTGGTTAGGTTTACTTGGTTACTATACACAACCATTTTTTTCTATTTTCTGGAGTCGCTCGGCTGTGACTTTGCAAAAGAATGACTGGTCAGTGACGATCCAGGAACGACATCGACTTGGCTAATTCAGATTGTTTTTTAAACGCCCTTTAAACAGCAAAATGCTCATCAGGGAGTCTTGTCAGCTTTGGTAGAGGAGTTAGCTACTCAGACTTTAATAGAACATTTACCACCGTCGAGCTTTTCTCACACTCTCTGACAGATGTAATTGACTGTAACATCAGCAGCTAACAAGGTAAGCCTGGTTGGTTTTGGCCGCCACGAATCCATCGTGTTTGCTGCTCTCTGGTTGCGAGGTTAAAGAAGAGAGAATTACTAGATTTTACATTAGTAAATCCATGTCGGGTTGGCCAAATCCAATTTATGCACGTTAGAGGACCTTTCTGTTCCCTCCTTTGCAGATTAGAGAGTCTACCTTGACACACATCACACACGCGCAGGCACGAACACACCTGTAATCTGATGGAAACGTGGCAAATGTGTCGGTGTGATGTGTTTTACTGTACATTCGATGCGCATTTCTGAAAATCTCAGGTAGGATCAATGTCAGAATGGTTGACACAGTTGGAGGCTTTAGTGTGACAACAGCCGTGTCATCCTATACATCTCAATAAGCCTCAGACTAAGTCATACACAACAGCTGCAGAGGACATACAGAAACTCACACACACACACACAGATGCAGGGAGAAAGAGGGATGGTGGCACATTGTAACAGGGTGAGAGACGTAAACAGAAATAGATTCTGTCTTTTATGGGATTCAATAGTGCTGTAAATGAGGAGCAGGACGGTGGAGGGCGGTCAGACGGTGGTGATGGCTGTCTGCACAAACAGCCCAGCGTCACCACGGCCATCTTGGTGATTACTTATAATGGCACTGCATGTATCACATTTCATCAAATAAAATTGTCCTCGCCTTAATTGTGTCCGGTCCTATAAAGCTGTCTAAAATTTAAATAGAAGGCATAACCTGTCTGACACCATTTTTTTGGAGAGTCTTCATTAAAGAGCCAAGGCATCTTTATTGACGTATACAGATGAGTGACAAATTAAAGAAAAAACAGGATAAATGAGTGGACAATACAGATTTCTCTATCGTAACCTGGCTGACACCAGCGCTTCGAGACTGATATCCAAAAATGAATCTATAACAATATATCTGTTGTGCTTTTGCGTAAAAAAGACCCAGATGCAAGACAAAGAGAAAAAACAAAATGGCGAGCTTCAAATTATGCACTATGTAGTTTCAGAGAAGAAATTCACAGTCAGAATTTTAATATTTACAAAAACATTGAGGTAATAATACAAACTCAGAAATAGCTTTGAAGTAACTCTATAAACAATCTGTTCTTTAAGGAAAATAAGGTCCTCAGTTTATTCATGAACATGGAGAGAGATTGTTCCGGCAAGAAAATATCAGTCAATGAAGATCTTTCTCTTCTGATTAAACTGTCTTCCCCCAAATGACATAGTGCAACTTTAAAAAAAACACAAGTTGAAGTCCAAAAAAATCAAAGGCAGGCAACAAAAGTGACAAAACAGGCTGGGGCAAATCCAAAAAAACTAAAGAGAAACACAAAACTGAATGACGTACAAACACACAATGCACAGTGACACCAACAAAACAGACAGACGGGGAAAAGACGGACCTAAATGCACAAGGGAGGGAAGTCTTAGGGACAATCGAAACTAATGGGGCAATCCAAAAAGGAAAGACAGGAAGTGTGATTAACGACAAATAGTCACATGAGGCTAAACCCTTCAAAATAAAACAGGAATCAACCAAAGCCATGACAATACCAGCCAACATTAATTAAACGCATATCGCCAATATATTTTTTAAAAGACAGACTGATTGATCAGTCTAGCTGTAGCATGAGCTTTGATTTAGAAATTAAAAATTAAGTGAATCATATTCTATAGCTTTCACAGCCTTCGTCATGGCACCCTCACTAGCCTTGGATCCTATTCTATATGGTTAACCTCCACCTCAAGGCCTGAAGGGTTTGACTGGATTGTCTCAGTGAACACTTCAAAAATTGTACTGGAGAGAACAACTCGGAGCTTTATGAAATATAAGTATAAACATTTCTGTGATTGATTCTGTGTTGTACTGAAAGCCAATGAAGTGATTTAGGCACTGGAGAGAAATGTTCAGCTCTGTATGCATGGGTGAAAAGTGCTGTATTCTGAATGAGCTGGAGCCGTGCCTTTTCAGCAAAGACCGCATTACAGTAGTCAAAGTTGAGACGAGTGCATGAACCAGTTTCTCAGAATCAGCTCATGATATAAATGCTCCAACTTTCTGATAGATTCAGCGAAGAAAGATGCCCTACTTAAGTTGCCTGAAGCTCTGTTTTTTTTTTTATTTCACCAAGAAATCCAATGAGAGGACAAAAATCATAATTGAATTTACCCTGCTAAAGTCGTGCCTGTATAGCCACAAACCAAACGCTGCTTATTCCTCTGTGCCGCAGCCCTCCATTGTCATCCAAAACCCATTCAAATCGCATAATAGAGGCATGATGTTGCATTTCGGTGACACATTCCTTCATTACGAAACAGATGCCGGCGGTATCCTTTAAAATAACCTCCCAAAAATTTGGTCACATGGGCTGACATTTCAAAATATCCCCCACGAGGCCAAAATGGAGCTAAGTTAACATTAAAAAAAGAAGAAAACACTGCGGCTTGCCAGATTTAAATCGAGACTGTGCAACTTTTAAAAGTAGAAACAACACAGTCTTCCTCCTCAAGCCACCCCCGCCCATTTCATTATACTCAGGATCTTAGTCGCTGCAGCCTTATTTGGTCTGGTAATGACGACCGATAGCTTATGATGGCTGAATGCTTTAGATAGATGCTGCTGTGTAACTGACATTAATAAGTACGTTATCCGATTTAATGTCTCTTTTCCTCCTGTTCCTCTGTACTTTAGCACGTCACAGTTAAATGTGATGTTGTATTTTTAACAACTGACTCACGACCAACTTAGAAAATGAAGGCAAATTCCCTGCGCCTTCTATCTTGTAATCATCAGAGCGGCACGCTGGCTGCCGTTCAGCAAAAGTCCACTTTAAACATTGGCAGTATAAACTTTGCCTTCACTTGCAGATCCTCAAATAAGACTCATTGAAGCTGTTGAAGTATGGCTTTGTTCTCCTTTTGAGCATCTGTATGTATGTACTTGGGGTTTTGCAGGGCACATATGCCTCTTTAAGTGTAGCTGTGTATGTGTGAGTGTATTTGTGCTAATCTCTGCCCTACTAGTGAGGAGGGTCAGTAGACAGTGGTCACATATTCTGATCCCAGGCGCATTTCCAACAAACAAGCAAAAACTCTAAACCCTTCAAAACAACCCAAAGATGGATCGAGAGATTATGAATTCTCATCTCTAGGCAGCTTTCACACGTTTCCGTAAAATGCCCTCAGTATTAAAAAGCAATCTCCGAATATGACCTTAAAATGCCCCGGGTGTATACAGCTGCAGCTGCAGCCAAAACACATATGTTGTTTTTGCAAGTCAGGGTACATAACCGCCTACATCTGGTCTGAACAGACTTCACTCACACATATATTGTGCATGCTATCCAAGCTCAAACTGAACTGATTCCCATGTTGGTTCACATTTACTCATTTGGGGCATTGGTTCCCAACCTTGAGGGTCAAGAACGCAAGGTTACTTTGTGGAGTTGCAGTTGAAATTACTGACAAATTTTAGCTCTTCAGGTTGCTCATAAAAAAGGAAAGAATTGACTTTTTCGGTGGAACCACCACTTTAGGGTACATAGTGAATACATCGGGTGATATAATGACGACATCTTCAGGTTCCTTGATTCTCAAGCACTTTAAACCCAAAGTGTGTACATTCTGCCACTAGGTAGTACGGGACCATGGGGGTTGTTGTCTTCATTGCTAAACAACGACCTCTGCTGATGAATATCTATGTACATGACACTTTCACGGACGAGGTAATGTTTTCAATTTGTATTCATGTTACCTTTAGTCACATCTGACGTCTCTGACTCGCTCCCGGCAGTTATGACAGCAGGCAACCAAATGAAATGTACAGGTACCTTTGATAAAATTGTAGATTTCTCTGGGTTTTAAACATTGGTGGAACAATTTTAGATAAAATAACTCAAAACAATTCACTGCAATGGCCTAGTTAGTTATTATTTTCATGCAGAAATGTTACATATTGTATCTTTAAAAAAAAACTAAAGGTGCTAGGTGTAATGTGTATAGAAATTGGCCACCTGTTAGAGCAAGGCCATTCCACACAAATAGGCGCTGTTTATAATCAGAGAAATCACTCACTGCTGTTAACTGTTGCTGCCAGTCGCTAGTTAGCTCAGTTAGCCGTGCAGGTAGCGGTACAGACATGAAGCTTGGGGTGATATTACAGGACAGGATAGACTGCAGCTAGCTGGTTAGCATGCTTACTTCAGTTGATATCTCTGCAACAAACACATAGATGTCCTTGACACAATGTCAGAACCCTTATCTCCTCACATTCTGTTAATACATTTTGTTAATCTTTCTGTTTAAGACCAAAATTCTTACATATTGCCCTTTTTAGTTCAGAAAAATAAGAACTTAAATAGATTGTATTTAGATATGTTCCGACATGATGCACCCTTTAAAAGTTGTTTTTATCAGTGATCCATTTGTCTTTCCATCCATACCAGATGATGTTTTCTGATGTTTTTTTAACCTACATAACTCGTGCAATAGCTCAGTGGAAGTGATGAGTTGATGGCTCTGTAAACACTGTATTAAGTAAATTACAACAGTGCATTATGATAGCAGTCAGATAAGGACACCACAGACACTGACCAAACCTCTCTACCCTCGGGCTGTTTGAAACATCAGCCTGGCACTACATGGAGCTGGGATTAAGAATCACAAGTAACTGGCTCTGTACCTCTCAGAAATCCTTTTGAAAGGCAGCAGAATGTGGCGCTAGTGGATTTAGTGGATCGAGCGCACGCCGCAGACGACAGTGATGGAGTTCTGGTCTTCACGGTCTTGCTCTTTACAGTCCAGATCTATGAAGGCTTCACTGCCCTCCCTGCTCACTCTGCACTTTCCTCCCACTCCTCCTGTCAGACAGGAAACAATGTAATGGACTCTCAAGCGTTCAAGCCCAGACGACCACAAAACTCTGATCCAGGCCACTCCCACTGCCAGACTGGAGTGGAATCTTGTTTCATGTAGTGTACCGGTGTGTGTAATCAAGTGCTGCTCTAAGAGAGGGAACGACAGGCAATTTAGGAATGATTAAAAGCCACTAAATCACCCTGTCACTATACCGTTTGTGTGTGTGAGTGCGCTGTAAATCCACATAGGCTATGTTCTCTCTTGTTTCTTGGTGTGCTTTTCCGCGGCAAAGTTGCTTTTCATCACAACAGCTCGCTTGGACGAGCAGCCATAACTCATCGAAAGTGGCCGCCAGACGGAGGACATGATTTCCTGTCTAAATTAATGGGATAGATTGGACACCGGAGTTGGCATCGAACAAGTAAACATTACACACACACACCCCGAAGCTTGCATCAGTGTCTCTATCAGTCTTGCATACAGATTTTTTTTGCCTCTCCCTCTCCTCCTGTTTTCCCTCTCCGTCTAACAGAGAAAAAAAACAAAACACTGTGCCTACATTTTCCATCTCACAAGTATGTGAAACGTAAAGAGGCAGAAGGTCCAAACTCCGCGGTGTGCCGTCACAGTGATGCAGGTGTGTGACTTTGCAGTAGCTGAGTTGGGACACAGTCACAATGTTACTCAGCTCCCTGGGGTGGGGTGGGGGAGGGGGGTAGTGGCTGTGCAGTAAAATATCCCCTGTGAATGACAGTGGTAGATGGTCAAGATTTAGCTGGAGTTTGAACTATCTTATATACACTTATAGGTAGTTGAGCCAGTAGTTCCCAACCTGAGGGTCGGGCCCATCCAAAGGACTGCCTAATAAATCTGAGAGGTCGTAGGATAATCAATAGGACAGGAGAGAAGAAAGTAAAATTTTGCCACATGGATCTTTTTTGTGCTTCTCTACACTTGTCGATTTTCTTTTTGTATTGTTAACTGATGGGTCATTTTACATCTTTGGGCCTTAAACGAGTATGGGCCATGGCCCCCTGGTGAGCTGTGACAGTACTGCAGCTGGGTCGGTGGGCAGCAACAGGTCATTTATGATAAATGAAATAAAATAAAAAC
The DNA here is from genome assembly GCF_900880675.1 of Sparus aurata. NCBI lineage: Eukaryota > Metazoa > Chordata > Actinopteri > Spariformes > Sparidae > Sparus > Sparus aurata. The sequence goes on along the minus strand of NC_044193.1, from coordinate 15,705,259 downwards.
CTTTTGTCCAATTTATGGTCAAATTAAGTTTGAAATTGTCATAAAATATTAGTGATTAAATGTTTACATTAACTGATAGTTAAAGCTGCATTGTGTAGAAACTGGCATTTTGTGCCCCCCATAGTTTCTGAGTCATAAATATAAACCATAAATATAGTCATGAATATATAAATCAGGTCTGCAACAATTTCTCAGATGTAATGCAGGTACAAACTACAAACAAAAGTCGTTACTTCATAACATTGTTTTGTGTTAAAAAACGTTTTATCTTAAGAAACGTGTATGTGATGCTGTGAACTCAGCCTTATCCTAACTCATGTTAAGGTTAAAAAAGTGACTTAATGCTGCGTTAAGTTCAACAGTGTTTGGTTTAGATAAAATGGTGTGAGAAGTTTAGAAGTGAAAATCAAAATGTGCATGTGTGTACAGCTGCTAACAACTCATAGTAGAGTATTTCAAGAGGCACCAACTCCAAACCTGAATTTTTTAAGAGGTCGCGAGTGGAAAAGGTTGGGAAATAATCTTCGTTGTACCTTATAATCCCATCAGACATTTCTGAATTGTAACTCCAGCTGTCAGATAAGTTAAGGCAAGGAAAAAATACAATTTGACCCTGAAGTACGGTGGTTTAGAGCACAGAGTGGCATATAATGGAAGTATAGTAAATGTGCTTAGTTACCATCCACCACTGGACACTGATACTGTCGGGGATGTGCAGCCAGACTAATGCCCAGAGGACTAAAAATAATTGGCAAAAGGTACAGTGGCCTGCAGGGAGAATCTACAGAAGCATAGAGCAATGAGCTGCTGGAAGCTAAAGAACACTGATTAGAAAGTGTGCGTCTCATCATTTCATTTCATCCGAGTGAATTGTGATAGAGTGGGCGAGCGTATTGTAAAATTAATAAGGCACCGCATTATATGACCTTTTAAAAGGCAGGAAAAGGTTATCTATGAAAGACGAGTGGCCGTTCACGTCTCAATCTCCACCTGCTCTCCTGCTGTCTGATGTGACTGTCACAAATGTTACCCTGCGCTGCCCTCTGCTGGTGAACGCACCCAGGTCTAATGCGGCCAGAGTGTGATGAGAATTACATGACAGTAAAAAAAAAACAAAAAAAAAAAACAGTCATAATGAAACATTATCTGTTTCAAGTGCTGACCGGATTGGCTTTTCAGATGTGTGTCTGAATCGGTGATTGTGCCATAAAGTGACTTTGCTCTCCCCTTCAAAAAACTACCTGGCAATAACGGTCATCTGCCTCCTCTCCATGCTGCAATCTAAAACATCTCGTCCTCCTGTCCAACAGCTGCGGCCAGATATTCCCATTTCTGCCCAGCATGACTCACCATGCACCGCTCACACATGCATGGCAGTAAGAGAGAGAGGGATACACACGCACAAACACCCACACAGCCGCACACACACTCACTGCTAAAAAAAAAAAAGAAAATAAAAAGAAGGTGACATTCACCAGGCCGTTCGCCAAATCACCAGGCAGGCCACTGCAGTCGAGGCTGACTGCAGGAGAGAGTAATTAACATCTGACATCTCTGTTACTTTATGTGTGTATTTGTGAGAGTGACCAAAGAGTAAAACAAAAAAAGCATGGTTTTATTCAATTTATTCATGCAGAAATGTGTGTGTGTGTGTGTGTGTGTGTGTGTGTGTGTGTGTGTGTGTCAGATAGAGAGAGAGAGAGAGAGAGAGTGTTGCGGTCAGTTTGCTGTGTGTCTCATTACAACTCAGGTCTGGGCAGAATAGCAGGTGTCCCTTCCAATGTCACAGGCTCTCTGAGGCTCCCAGCTGACAGGAGGAGCCCAGACTTCATTAGCAGGTCAATTACCATTTCCCAGACAACATCTGGAGGACACATCGGCCACCCAGCTGCTATTACACACCTCTTAATTCCACCCCCCTCTCAGAATGGCATCAAAAACTGTGTAACTGCAGTCTAATGACTCCCATCTTCGACTTGTACTGAATGTTGAACTGCATTAAGGCATGTAATTGAATACTGACTGGCAGAGCACCCAGGAGCGACTTGAAACAACTTGTCAGAAATGTTAGCTTTGAACTCTGGAGAAATTCCAGTCTGTTTGATATATCTGCGCATTACTCTCAGTCTTCCCTGCCTGCTTTGTGTTCAGACTTCATCACTGGTTGTTTCTTGTTTCTTTTTGGCCTCTCTTCAATACCGTATCTGTCTCTCATGGCCTTCTCTCCACTAGTACTTGGAAACTCATCTTTCCAAGATTGATCTGAGGCAAACCGAGAGCAGCAGCAGCAGTAGCAGCAGAGGCAGCACTGCTCAGTGTAGTAGCGCTGCAGGCAGACAGGCATCTGCAGAATTGTGGGCACGTAACACGCAAATGCACACACGCAGAGTGTTGACATTGATTCATTCACAGGGGATCACAGAAATACAAGAGACGAAATGAGAAAAACAACTCTATTTATTCTCAGCTGACCCAGCCACAGCCAGAGGCGGCCTCCTCACATCGCATTGGGCCTGTCAGCAGGGCCCGTCTTTTTGTGGCTTCTTAATGGTGGTTTTGTTTTATTTATTTATTTATTTATTTATCCAATCAAGGAAGCAAAACAATTGATGTGTGGGGATGACAGGAAACTAGAGTCACGGGAGACACTGACAGATGTGACGGCCACATAGGTTAAACAAGAAAATGCTGTTGTTTGTAGCAAAGATGATTGTGAAAGCCGTCTTCTTATGCAGATGCAGTTACGTATGCTTCATGCATCGACCAGAGAGTGGCCAATTGTGGTTTTTAAAGGTGCACATACTGAGGCTGACTGTCATTATATTGCAGAGGTCCGTTCCCATGTTGTGTCCCACTGTGCCCAAACCAGGCAGAGAAGACACCTAGCTCCATTTGCTGTTTTTCAGCTGCCACTTCCAGCTGTCATTTACATATCGTTGTGATACCACTGGGACCAGGATATGGCAGATATCTATAATTTATGACTTGAGAAAGTGAGAGAGAAACAGAGACCGAGGAAGAATTTAGAAATGTATCACTTTGCAAACATATGTGCTCCTGCTGGGCCCATATTTACAGTGGCCCTGAAGGTCAAAACACAACAACATCACATAAAACGCAACATTGAACAAAACACAGAATTATAAATTTTTTTACAGAAAGCAACATTTCAGAAAACACATTTCACAAGAAAACAAGACAAAGTTACACAAGATACAACAATGTTACAAAAAACACGATAACATTACATAAAAAAAACAACATTACTGAAAACACAACATTACACAAAACACGACAACATTACAGAAAGCACAACACTACACAAAACACAGCATTATTGCAAAACACAACAACGTTTCACAAAACATGACAACATTACACAAAATACCGCAACATTACACAAAACACAACACTACAGAAAACAAAACACTTCACAAAACATAACAACATTACAGAAAACACATTTTACAAAACACAACAACACTACAGAAAACATGACAACATAACACAAAAGACAACAACATTACCAAGAAAACACTTTTCTGAAATGTTGTTGAGTTTTGACCTCCAGGGCCACCATACATATTAGTCTCTAAATACAGTTATACAAAGTCAAGCAGCTTAACTTATCACCTGTAACTGTGCATAAAACCTTTGACCAAGCTAAAGCCATCACTGCAGCCATAAACTGTGCAGAGAAATGACTGTCAGCAGTAAATACAGCATGATGCATATGACTAAAGGTCAACAGGGATTTATATCACTTCTTACCTCCTTTACCTCAGGCTCCACGTGGACAGGATACAAACCAAAGTTGGCGACAACAGACTGTTAAAAAAGTGGCAAATCTGTGGCATTAACATTTGATCCAGACAGAAACAATGCATGCAGGGAAATCAGAAGAAGAATTAAGAGCCAAGTGTAATCTATCAAAAAACAAACATTAAATGTGATTTATAGGTCTATATGAGTCAACTCCTGAATTAATTGGAAAGTTGTGCATCCTCTTCTATTCATTTGTCACCAATTTTGGACGTGGTAATTTTCATAAGCCTTAATAACTCTGTCAAGTCTGCTTCTATGAAGCACAGGGTGATTTGTTGATTACATAAGGAATGGGTGGACATTTTGAGGGGGTTGTGTTGCTCTATCGAGTACATTTTGACGTGTCGTAATCAGGAAAAGCACGGGTGTAGAAGGCGGTTTAATGCCGTTTAACGCCATTGCACCTGCCTCCATTAATGTCATCGGTCCCACCTGCACCTTTCCTACTATGTCAAGTCCAAATGTCTGCTATGAGAAAGGTGTGTTTGACAGAAGGCCAGTGAACGTTTTGTGCCGTTCAAACATGAAGATCTGGCTGATCCTTGCTTGTTTGTCATTATTTATATTCACTGCTCCTCTAACAGCAGGCTACAGCACTGCCTTTGTTTTGTTTGAAATAAAAAATGAAACACTTGGCGTCAACTATGTCCCTTTGACCTGAGCCAAGTTTCAGAGAATGAAAGAATCATTCAGTCAGAGCTGGGGCTGAACGCAGGGTTTTCACGCCATCTTTTTCCCCATGCTCCCATTCCCCTAGGCTGAACACCAAAACACAATAGTGACTCAGCACTTTATCCCACAGACAAACATACCTCATTTATCGTGGTTTTAAAATGGTTACTTAAAACGATTAAATATGCATTTGTTCCTTAAATAATGAGAAATATTGTTAACATCTCATGTCCTGATGAAAGGGCAGAGAATATTAGAGAACTTTACTCTGTCACGACTTTTTTATTATTATTATTTTAGATCCTTTACAGATGACAAAGTAGTCTGATCGTTATGTAGTAGGTGAATGGTCACTACCCTCAGGGGCCCAGCCCATTGGACTGGACCATCGGGACTAACTGGTAAAAGATAAAATGTTGCATAACTAACACCAAGCAAGAGCCAGCACGTTTTGCAGCGCTGGGCCCGCCTCTGGCCGGACTCTAAATACTCCGTGAGGAGGGAGGTGGTCGGCTGAAGTCAGCGAGAGTTCACACGAGCAAAGATGGGCTTCTATCCGGACTTCTCCATCGAGACTTGGACTTTAATAGCAATTGTCATCAGTCTGATCGCAGTGTAAGTGTGTTTTTTTCTTTTCTTTTCTTTTGTTGCCGTCCTCCGTGTTTGTATTGTGTGTGGAGGTGAAGATCGAAATCTCTGACAGGCTGGAGCTGGTGCGCAGTGAGAAGTGTGAAATCTGTCGCAAAACCGACGAGTCAACGGATGAAATGATAGTTGAAAGAAAAAATAAAATAAAAAACGCATCCGAATAGGCAACAAGAAATTTGAAACATTTAATATTCACTGCGTAACTCTAAAGTTCTCCAGGTTTCTGTTGGAGCCAGGAAGTGTTTACAGTATCTGTAAAACTCGGAGCTGCTTCAGTTACGTCATCAACTCAAACAACAAACTCTATTACGTCACACGTGGTGATTATTAATGGACTGAACGTCTGCGGTCGCCGCGCAGAGAATTAAGGAAATGAGCAGATCAAATTCCTTGCGCTATAAACAAAGGCAAAAGTCAACGATGTCCCAAATGGAAGTGTACCTGTGTGTGTGCCCTAAGGCTGATTGGATAGCTGTTAACATAAAGGTTGCACTCGGACTTTTTTTTTTTTTTTTACCTGATCCATGCTCTAATGAGGCCTAATAGATAAAACCAGTCCCCTCTGAACAACAGGAATGTGGACTTGAGTTGACTCAAGTCAATGTTATGATGACCTGTAACATGACAGATATTAAATGATTTGAGACTCGACTTGGACTTGGAAGTGAAAGACTTGACTTGAGTCTTGAATCTGTGTTCATTTGATGTTTTAAGTTTTTTTTTTTTTTTTTCGCAGGTCGGCTGTATTTAAAAAAAAAATGTTTTTGCAGTTGAAGAAATTAAATAAATAAGCATTAATAAAATTACTTTTCTTTTTTTAGTACATTTATTAAGCTGATTATCAGTTATGATACTGATACAGTTCTGTGTCATTCTTTTTGAACCAGTTACAGAAATTAGCCAATAATATAATTAAATGACACCTTGTCTTTTCTCTTTATGAAGATTTAAAAAAAAAACAAAACTGCAAAGTTTTTGGGAGGGCAATTGATTTGACCTGCCCAAGAAAAGATGACATGGGAGTGGGGCTGGGCTTATGACATTGAAATAGTATCACATTATTTTTAGCCTATATTGCAAATACAATATATACTTCACTATTTTGAAATCTTCTCCAAAGGACAAGGACTTGGCAGTAAGGCCCTACTTCGATATTGATATTGCGACAGTATTGTTGGAATAACTATTGGTGAATATTAACACAAAGAGATTTATGATCAGAAATATCATTAGAAATGGTACAGTCTGGTGAGCTCAGAAAATGACAGCAATTTACCATAATGCAGCCTTTAAAACAGGTAGATATAACAGTTTTGCCGTGTCACGATATATAGATATCTTAACTCTAAGACGACATAAAGTCTGAGCGGTAAAGTGCGTGTCATAAAATGGTTACCAGGCAATTTTATCAGTTCTCCTGATAATGCTTTCCACTGCAGTACTGAATGTTTAGAAACTCCATACAAAGACAAAGCATGAAGAGGATTCAAGCCCAGAGGAATGTTACGAAAGAACGGCGGGGTAGATAAAATAACTTGAAGTAACAGATGGATTTGGTGTCAGTTCTCTAATCCTGCTTTTGATTCTCAGATATGGATATGCTCCATATGGCTTTTTCAAGAAAATAGGAGTCCCTGGGCCCAAACCTTGGCCGTTTATTGGGACGTTTTTGGAATACACAAAGGTGAGACATGTGATTGGTACGGTGATCTGAGCAGATACTCTGCTGATCATGGTTTTGACTGATTTGATACCTTTATCTCTTATTTTCTTTCTTAGGGCATCCACAATTTTGATACAGAATGCTATCAGAAATATGGAAAGACGTGGGGGTAAGTGTGTTTGCTCATATTGTTTGTTATTAAGGAAGAGGGAGTATTTTAAGAGCACACATTTTTCGTACAATCCTCCATTCTGTGATTGAGTTCCTACAAATGTCTACTTTTTGCATTACAAGGTTGTACGATGGCAGGCAGCCCGTGTTGGCCATAATGGACACAGCTATGATTAAAACGATCTTGGTTAAGGAGTGTTACTCTGTCTTCACCAACAGACGGGTAAGAAAAAAACACAAAGGGCAGTTTCCCAAGTTAATACCTCAATACTCAGTAAAAAACACAATGTCAAAAGGCATCCTGTGTGCATGTGTGTGTGCACGGTTTAGGATTTCGGCCTTAATGGACCATTGCGCGATGCTGTGTCAATAGTCGAAGATGAGGAATGGAAGAGGATTCGCAGTGTACTCTCTCCATCATTCACCAGCGGACGACTGAAGGAGGTTTGAAAAACACGCTGTTTATGCTGTCTATATATTATGCTCATTTTCAGGTTAATACTTTTATTTAGGGTCACTACTAGAATAGATTTACATGTTTTAATGCTCAAAAACACACCAATTTTCTCATACTATCCAGTGCTGTAGCACTGTCAGCACAACCCTGTCTGAAACGCTCTGTTATAGCTCCTGTCCCTTTAGGCCCCCCCAAATGTCCAGTCTGCTGTGATTGGTCAGCTCACACACGCCTGAGCCAGCACCACTCAACTTGTCAGCTCTGTCAGTTTTGAGCTTCCAGGTAGCTTCACTTCCGATGTGAATATAGATATAAATTATGCAAATCTTTGACAAGGTGATGTAGTGTGATGTCAAGAAGTCATGGAGTTAAAGGCGGGACTACCGACTATTGATTACTGAGGCTCTTTTAGAGGCAGTATTTTTCTGTGGTGGAGAAGAGCACCCATGGCGAGGATTTTGGGCTTTATAACTTTCCAGATCTTGTACATTGACAAGAACATATATAACACAAGCATAATAGGTTTCCTTTTAACACATTTTTAATGGGCACCATTTTTTCACATGTGTAAATATTTAATGATTTCATGTTTTTGCTATTTACCTTTGGGGCAGATGTACTCGATAATGCTGCAGAACTCAGGTAACCTGATGAGGAGTCTTCAAAAGAAAGTAGAAGAGGACGAAGTCATCGAGGTTAAAGAGTGAGTAATGGTCTTATTTGTGAGGATATTTGGGCTTGGAATAATTCACTTCTGATAACTGATATTGCAACCATCTGAAAACCTTTGTCTCATCCTCCCCAAAAACCCAACAAATTTGTATTTTCAAGTGACTTAACACTAATGAAAACATGACTATGATTAACATGTTCAATTTCTGCCTTGTAATGCCCTTAAATTCTACACCCTGGACTTTGACTTTTTTCTTGGACCCTTCGTCTTTTTCCAGAATCAGTTAATTGAAATGACGTGTTAGCTTTCTTTCTGCAGAGTATTTGGACCCTACAGTATGGATGTTGTAACCAGCACTGCCTTCAGTGTGGACATTGATTCCATCAACCATCCCTCGGACCCTTTTGTAGCAAACATTAAGAAAATGGTCAAGTTTAACTTCCTGAATCCCTTGCTTGTGTTCGCGGGTATGTCAGACATTATACTCTAACCAGAGTGTCTATCTTGTCATTTCGAGCACTGAGTTAATGATATCTTTTCAATTCTTGTTCATTTCAGTTCTGTTTCCATTCATGCTTCCAATTTTTGAGAGGATGAATGTGTCCTTCTTCCCCGCTCAAGTGTTGGACTTCTTCTACAACTTTCTAAAGCAGATCAAAACAGAACGGCATGAGAGTCAACAAAAAGTATGTGCCTACAGTGAACAGCTACAATGGATTTGATAGCCTGTTTGTCGTTGGCCAATTTATTACATTCTGTGTTCATAATCTTTTCCTTAAACCCAACTGAAATAGGATGTCCACTTGTTTTGTCATGCAGAGCCGAGTGGACTTCATGCAGTTAATGGTTGACGCTCAGATTTCAGAAGGCAACCACATAGATCCAAATTCCACAAAAGGTAAAGATGGAAGTAAAGTTCTCCTAAGTCATGGCGGAGGGGTTACTTTCTTCTTCAATAGAAAGCTTTAATTGAAGTGAAAATTAACATCATATGTCTTCTTTAATGTCATCTTACAAATATTGTCTTATGAATGCTTTTCATGGGCTATCTTTGTCAGCCAACAGTAGCTAGCCATTGACTGCCAAAGTCTAACAATGAATCAGGTTGAAAAGTATTGAAAGACGAATCAGCAAAACTACAGGGAGTCAATCGTGGGATATCCAGAATTTTTGGCTGACAGTTCATAAGAACTTTGACATTGTTTCAAGTCACCATCTTTTACCAGTTTTAAAATCTGGTTTAAAGACTAGCAACGACCCACTGAGTGCCATAATCGTCCAATCAGATCTTGGGAGGTAAAGTTCAAGTTGACTGAATGAAGGAAAGACTGCTCAGTCACAAGCTAATGCTTGTTGAGACTCTCCAGACAACAAAGTTAGGAGGTGTTACTGGATTGACGTGATGGTATACATAGTTTAATCATGGTGTCTTTGTGTTGCAGGGCTGACTGACAATGAGATCCTTTCTCAGGCCATGATATTCATCTTTGCTGGCTATGAAACCAGTAGCAGCACACTGGGGTTTGCATCCTACCTCCTGGCAACCAACCCTGAGATCCAGAAGATCCTGCAAGAAGAGATTGACGAAACCTTCCCTGAAAAGGTCACTAAAGTATTTTTTTAAGCTTCGGTTCTGGCAACAGCTGCTGCAGAAGACAGTGTGTTTGGGCGCTTTTCATCGGTCTGTCTGTCCATCCGATTTTTATGAACACAATTTTTCAGACACACCTTGATGGAACTCAGGGATGAACTGATTCGCTTTTTGTAGTCAACATGTCAAAGATCACTGTAACCTCACGTCCATCTAATTTGTGTGGACGTAATGTCTCTGGTTACAAAATGGAAGAAAAAAGGCACAGGAAGAGCAACAGAGGAGGCATCCCTCTCCCTGGACAGACTGATATGAAATAGATGTATACATGTACAGAATAGACCGACATTACAGTATACAAGTCCCTAAGGGAAGACAGCATGTTTCTCACTAGAAAATATTCAATGCAGCAACTGGTTCTGTACTACTTACTAATGAATATGTTATACCTCCCTTCAGGGTAAGCCAACCTATGAAGCCCTGATGCAGATGGAATACATTGAAATGGTGATCAATGAGTCAATGAGGCTGTATCCTATTGCTAATCGGTTAGAGAGAGTCTCAAAGGCCTCTGTGGAAATTAACGGTCTGACCATCCCTAAAGGAACCGTCACCATGGTTCCAATTTACACTCTCCACCGCGACCCTGCTTTGTGGCCTGAGCCTGATGCCTTCAAACCCGAAAGGTATACTCAAAGACCAATGGCAGGTTAAGATCAGATTCAACCCAAATTTAGTCATCAACTTAGAATATTTGTTCATCTTTTTCAGGTTCAGCAAAGAGAACAAAGGCAACATCGATCCTTACGCCTTCCTCCCCTTTGGAGCTGGGCCAAGGAACTGTATCGGCATGCGATTTGCTCTCTTGATGATGAAGTTGGCCTTAGTGGAGATCCTGCAGAAGTTCACTTTTGTCACCTGCAAAGAGACGGATGTAAGAAGACATTTTACGGTCTGGCAGGTTTTTCTGTTTGATTGAGTGTTTAGAGGGTTCACTTGTGACACATTTCTTGTCCTCCTAGATCCCACTGGAGTTGGGAAATGATGGATTCACCACACCCAAGAATCCCATCAAGCTGAAGCTGGTCCCAAGAGAAGATGTTGCCGATTCTCCTTCGAGCTAATTCTGTAACCTGTGAGGCAGTTCTCACTGTAACCTGATTCACTGTTACATCAAGTAACCCGTTGGAGGCTGCCATGTAACTCTTATACAAAAACAATATTATTAGAAAATATATATTTTTCATAAATAAAGCTGTCATTGCACAAGCTAACCGTTCACCTCTATTTACAGAATTACATTTCTGTTTTTATTTTTTAAATGTCAAGTATGACGTTTTACGTAACACCTAATTAAAAAAGAGAACTTAAATACTTTCATTAAGCAACTCAATAACAAGAAAAACTTTCAAGTCTGGCCAATAACTTGGCTTAAATAAAAAATTTACTAACCAAGCTACTGCTGATGTTTGTTGTCATTCTGATTTACTGACACAGCATTGTTTTTATTTCCATGTATTTTAAGGGGCTACTATACAATATGTATTTTGTTGTACTCTTTTTGATATCTTGAATATTAAAGAATACCGATTTGTGGGAGCATCGTCACTGTTTTAAATACCCTGTTGCAAGTACTACAGAATTAAATTGTGATATCTTACCACCACTGTGTGCTTCAAACAATTAATTTAAACTTAAAATTTGTAGTTATCCAGCTTAGCCAATTATCTACATTGTTATTATTTTCTGGTTGGCTGTGTCCTCTGCTCCTTATTTTGCACATCGGCGAGGGTGGAGCTGAGAGGTTGTCACGCGTGTGCTTGGCTCAAGACACGATATAAACAGGCATGATCACATTCTCTTCTCCAGACCTTTAGAATCACATGGTGCGTTTGATTTATTCTGCATTAATACACACTAGTACCTACACCACATCAAACTCATGGCACCCCAGACATTCCTGATTTACTTACGACCACACCTCATCTGTGACTGAGTTTATCATTTATTTAACAGAAGTTTGTTTAATTTGGTTAATGCTTTTGACAAACCTTTAGCTATATTTAATTTGAGTCAGTTACTTAGTTTCTTTTTGGTTGCACTTTAAACTTCTATGTTTCAGAGGTATGTATTTTACTGTATACTCCATTAAGATTACTTGACAGCTATATTAGGAGGTACCTTGCAAACTATTTTCACACAGATGACATAACCCATTTATATTGTATGAATCAGTGTTACAAATTACATGACCTACCAGTTAAAACAAGCTCAGCCTTAATTAACCAGTTACACATGAATGCATCAGCAATAACAAATACAATCCGATTATTAAGAATAACAATATAATCAACAGGCTTATATGTTCATTTTCTTCTTTTATGTTACAATAACAATGGCGGCCTAAATAAGGATTAAATGCAGGACTTTTACTTGTAATGAAGTGTTTTTTGTTGTTTTTTCACATTATTTTATCGCTATAATTTTCATTTAAAAAGGAATCTGAATGCTTCCACCAGCAGCAAACTCAAAAGCCATTTGTGCTATCATGTTACATCATACTCTCACATGATGATACAGGATGACTTGCAAAATAGGTTGTGACTGAGTTTGATGTGATCGTAAATTGCAATTGTAACTTATTGTATATTGCAGTGCTTAACATCGTTCCAATATGACAGTTACTGCAGGAATATGACACTGAACTTTGAAACATGTCATCATCAGAGCCACACTAATGGATATACATCCAAGACCGTCTGCAGAGGGAGGTTATTGGCAGTCTAGTGTGTGCGAAGGCGACAATGACATGCAGGTGTGTAGTGTGAGAACACTGTTGTGGAAATCTTAGTCTTTCAGCCTCAATGGCTGCACACAATCGGCAGCAGATGCTTTGACAAAAACATCTTGTCTATCAGGTTTCTGTTCCTATACCTATCAGTGAGCCAGGTCTGTAAACAGGTCATAGAGAAATAAAAGCAGACAAAATCAAGAAAGCCTTCCCTCTTTCTATTCTATTTCACTGAATAGCTGGCCTACTTTTTAAATGTAAGGATATCATGTCTCTGAGCTTATTCCCCACTGTGAACTCACACTGACATTGTTTGATGAAAAAACCTGAACTACTTGCTTCAATATTTTGGAGTCATGATCCCGATGTGGGTCACATCGCTGACAAGGGCGTCAGCTGGTGTTGACATGTAGGCTCCAATGAAAAACACATGTTTAGTCTTCAGCATGTGATTGTAGGTAGATAAAGGGAGATAATGACAGCAGGGGAATAAAATGCATGACGGCACATGAACATTCACTGAAAAATAATTTGTTAGTTAATCAGGCTGTTTTCATTGATCCTAGGGCTGCAAACCCAAATAAGATAATAGTCTGAATAACACCAAACTGAGGAAACAGGTTGAAAGACACGCCTGACATTCTCTCAGCATGCTCATAATGAGAGGTCGTGGGCCATGTTGCCATACTGTCATCTGACCATTAAGGGGAGTTGAAACACCGCGTTGCACGATGCCAGCACCGATCTCCACCAGGCGTCAATGCATGTCTGTGTTCGTGGTCGTGTCTCTGCAGGAACATAACACACAATCGTCCTTTTAATAAATTTTGGCCTGTATTTCAGAGGATTACACATCTTCCCTACTAACTGAAGTCGTTTGCTTGAAACTTAAGACAATTCCTCTCATTACCAAACGGGGGAAAACTGCGCCATCGTTAGGACGGATCAGCGCACACTTGACTGAGAAACCCAGCGACGGGGCAGAAGCTCAATACTGGACGTCCGAAACAAAGAGGTTTATCCCACAGACCCGGGAACGCCCCTTTGTCCCCGCCCCCCAGCGAAAAGCCCGCCCGCCATTGGCCAGAGCGCTGCACTACGCCCCTCTGATTGGCTGGCGGCGTCGTCCCTGAATGTCTGTTGTTCGCCCGTCGCCTCAGAGCGCCTGTGACAGTGGACGGCTTTGATTCACGCTGTGGTGGAGCCTCGTTTTGGGATCTGGAGAACAATTAATGCGGCCGGAACGGAGCGCATGAAGGTATGTTTACACGGAGAGGTCGTGGTGGATTTTCTGCTTCTTGTTTCTAGTGGTTCTGCCTCCAATGTTGTTTTATTATTTGCTGTTTGTTTTTTTGTGAGAAAGCAAAATGCAAAAAGTCAGACAGACAGATCGCTGATATACGCTCCTCCTGTGTGGGGCTTTTTTTGTGGCATTTCCTTTTAAGTGAAACTTAACAGCCATTGCAGCAAAGCAAAAAAAACAAAAAAACACACACACACACACACACAAAAAGAATCGGCAGGACGTAATGCTGAGTGATGATGTCAAAACAGCATTAAGACAGATGGTGGATGAGAGCAGCAGTCGCTGGGATGCAGGGGTCCTGCGTTGAGTTCATTTTCAGGCTAATGGGTGTGTGTACTTCACTGCTATCGATGCGGTATTGATTTTACCATTATCACTCCGGGCAATCTAGATAATGGCTAATTTGTGTTGTGTTTTGTGATGTCTGTGACACTTGGAAATTGAACTGCATGTTGCTCAGCACGGGAAAATAATGACAGTCCCTTGTGTGAGACAAAGGCCCGAGACGGCAGGTGGATCCTCTGCTGTTCCTCAGCAACCACTGCGACCAGTGAGCAAGCAGCCTGCCCTGCACTTTGAGCACGTTAGCGCAGATGCTTCCTGGTTCCTCAGCCAAGATGACTTAAAGTTTAACCCAGGTGTTGTTTTTGCTACACCTGAGAGAAATGACTGTGGGGAGGAAAACAGTCAACAGTGTGACACAGAGACATTTTTTTGTTTTTTTGGCTTGTGTTGTCAGCTGGCTTCTGTCGTGATTTGCTGATTTGCATAAATGTGCCATCTCATGACAGCACCATCAAGATATTTCACACTGGGCTATTAAGCCTCACAAAAAAAAACGCCAAAGCTGCAGCATTGCCACATGAAAAACCAATGTGGGCTGCAGAGTGGGACTCAGGGATTTACCCCCTGAGTGATGATTCCCATGGTGCGGGCATCCCTGGAATGCCGGGATGATGATTTTCCATGGAAGCTGATTTTTCAGATATCATGTGACACAAAGCGAGTTTGGCCTACTTTGACAGCCCAACACATAAAACACGCGCTAATATCCCAGCCAGCTTGTATCACAGAACTGCAATCCACCCTCGTCATGGCCAGTAAATATCTGCTGATTCACACTTTGATGATTTGCGGTGATCCACAAAGTGCACGGAGGAATTTGGGAGCCGCTGCAGGAAAGTAAATAGGAGAGCAGAGGGGGAGACTGTTGCTTTCACTTTGAATACAGAGGACGGGCGACAAATTCGAGGCAGGCCCAGAACAAATAAGTGGAAAAACGTAACAGACGCAGATGCTTCCAAACAGGGAACTAAGGGGTCACTAAGGCTTGCAAAAAGATTAGAATCGTGTGCTATATCCTTTGCAGAGAGCGGATCTAACCTCAACTGAACACGGGGAGATTTGGGACCCATTGGATAGAGAGTGATCGCCACCATCACAACACTAAAATCTTCTGGAGGAATGGTGTTAATCCTTCCAGCAGAGGAACAAGTCTGAAGTTGTTCTGGCAGCCTAGGAAGACACTTCATGTGGGACTTATTTTCATTTGACACCCAACTATATCTTGCATGGGTTAAAGAGGTACACACACTGCACGGGAATAGCAACTGCAACTGAAGTATCGGGGTCGATGTTCAGCGCTTGAACAATTGCCAGTGTCAGTGTTGTTTGTGTCCTATTGCTGATAAAACCAAATCATTTCGAAATCTAATACTTTGGCTCTCATGCAGCATCCTTCTATCTGTCTTTAGTCACCACACTGCCCCGCCCAAAACACTGTCTGACTGATTACACTTCACAAGCAAGGGTTGATCTGAATCTGCAAAGTAACTAGTAACTAAAATGATCAAATAAATGTCAGGGAGTGGAAATACAAAGTAGCAGGAAATTGTACTTGAGCGCAGAACTTGATTAAATTGTACTCCCGTCACTGCTTTTAACAAGTTTTGACACCAGGATTTAGATTTTTACTGCAAGCGTGGATCAGTCATCGGTCTACTTGATCACCAATAATCGGTATCGGACTGTAAACTCTGAGGCGATCCTGCACCGAGCTTTTGTTACTTAGAGACAGGCCGATCATTATAGCCTTTGTTGTCCAACTTCACATCTTGTGCGTGATTATGACCTGAGAGTGACCTCATCCTGGCTTAAAAAAGGATGAAGCCAACTTTTCGTTTTTTCTCTCTTTCTTTTTAAATATAAGGGTGATGTCAGCTGTGTGAGGCGTGTTATGTCTGGTCCCCGTGACTAGACTGGACCTAGCCGATGAATCACAGGATACAGTGCACAGAGTGTTGGGGGGGGGGGGGGGGGGGGGGGGGGTGGATAGTACATTAAAAGTGTGTACCAGACAATTACATTTGCCAAACTCTGTTGGTATTTGGAGCACACACACTGAACCTTATGCAGTGGACAGTGCAGACTGAATGGAGCAGGCAGCTGTCCTCAGTCCCTCAGCAACTTAACATGCAGATATGCTAATGGCTTCCTGTTTATAACCCTGAGCACAGCCCAGTGAGGCCACAGATGGGACCCCGAGTCCCATCCAATATCAGCTCTGTGCCACTCAACTCACTCACTCACTCCCTCAAAATGCACCAAGACATGCTGCCACATAAAGCCATTTATAATACCCAGAAGCTTGTTTAACTCTTGGAATAACTCTTCAATAAGAATACCTTCTCTTTTTTCCCTCTTACTCCCTCTGTCTCTTAAGGATGAGAAGATGAACGTGGAGGCTCTGAGCAGGGCAGAGCTGCTGACTCTCCTCAGTATCTTGGAGGGAGAGCTGGAGGCCCAGGATGTGGTCATACACGCCCTCAGGGTGAGTTGGCCACTGATACACACGCATTGGACATGTGTCGAACATGTCGCAGCACACCTCACATATACAACCAATCATAACTGGAAAATTAATGAAGAGCCGACTTTGCAACCCATGAAATAATAACACGCTCTTTCGCCTGCCTTTACCCAAGACATCTGTGGACACTAAATTAACCTGTTCCAGCATATTACAACCCCCCGAAAAGAATGTGAGCTGACAGGGAGGGGATGTGTAAACAGGAAAACACGGAAGCAGAGCTAGCAAAGACAATGGCACAGGAGTCATTCTGGTTTCCCATGCCTTTCATTCCACCAAGCACTGACATTATTGCTGGTCACAACAGAGAAAAAAATCTCTATTCCTTTTTTCAACTTAACATTCGGTCTCTACACAGACCCAGATATGTCCCCTTTGTGTCTATACCCAGTTCAGATGGACGGAAGTTCTTACCTGTTGTTTCTCAAATGTGTCGTGAGTGTTTTTTGTTTTGTTTTTGTGCTCACATTAGTTTTAATCGGGGAATATCCGCTTGCTGCTAAGAAGAAACAAAATGTTCCCTGAGGAGGCGGACTTTGGTGGCTACTTGGTACCTTGCCTAGGGTGCATAGTTTAAATCCTTGTAATAGTTGTTTGGCTCTGACGCTCAGCTGCATCCAACCGTGTAGGGAGCACTTAGCAAATACTCTGAAGATGCAGTTTTCCAAGTCGGTCAGAGACTGAAGTGCATTTCCACTAATTGATATGAAGACACAGATACCTCAGACAACCTCTGATACCAGGATATAACATAGTATTAAAGATATCCCCGATAGTTAAGAAAAAAAAAAAAAACTCTTATCATGTTAATAATACGGATGTGATAAAACTGTGAAAATAATCCAGCGCCCTCTCAAAAAATTCTCACTTCTGTCCATTCTCGGTTGATGGTGGTGCTGCACCTTAAAGGATTAATCCACCCAAAAAAACGAAAACTCAGTCATTATCTGCTCACTCTCATGCCAACGGAAAAACAGAGTTGCAGCATTCTCCTCGACAACTGGAAAAACAAAAACAAAAAACCCGATAGCTTGCCTGGTAGAATCCAGCTGATTTTTAAAGCCATATTTTCACTCTCCACACGTGGTTGAGCTTGAGCTTGTGCAGCCACTTCAGATAAGGCGTTCAGCTAGGTAGCTAGAGTGAAGATTTAGCTTCGAAAAGGGTGTGAATGAGGCTGCTTCCAATTAAGCTGGGATCGCAAACTTTCTGGAGACTCTGATTGCGCTGGGTGAGCTGCGTCGGTCCATTCATGGGTTCATTTTCTCAGCAGTTTTTTTGCATTTTAAAACAAGTCCCCAGATACTTTAGTTGTTAAGGAGAATGCTGCAACGCCGCTTTGGCTGCGAAGCTCCAGAAATGTTCCCGATAGCGATGAGTGGATAATGACTGAATTTTCATTTTTGGGTGATCCTGTAATGCTGGTTGCTACCCGCATCCAAAATGCCAAAAAAAAAAAAAAAAACGAAATGCAAAAAAAGAAGAAGAAGCAGTGATCAGCTAGCTTTATACTACTAGAATATAAATTTGTCGCCTCATGTTTAAAGATGACTTCTTTTTGTGCAGCTCATTCACTTAGCGTTCCCTCTCGGCTACAAGGCTCTGCAGTGTTTGGGTCTAACTGTCTCCCTCCGTGCCTCTGGCCTGCCTTTCACACTGATGACCGCAGCGGCCGCTCCGTGAGGCTGCTTGAGCCCTTGACTCATCGTCTGAAGTCGTGATCGAAGCTGTGACGAGGACAAGTAGCAACATTGACTGTCTCGGTCCAACAAACAGGCTTTGATAGGGATGTTTATCTAGCCAGAGAGTGAGGCTTTAATCATGAGACCTGAGGGCCTGAGGGGAAGCTGCTCTAACCGGCCCCGGCTCAGATGCATCTTCAGTGGCGTCTGTCCAGATCTGACGCATGCAGGGTTTGAGCCGAAACTCAACGCGCGCGCACACACGCATAAACACACACAGTCATTCCCTCAGGACAAGTGTACAGTCGCCTTGTTTAGTCTGAACTTCTCCTCTTTCCATATCTCTACTTATACTGCTTTCCCCCCCTTTTCCTCCTCTCCTCCTTCTTATTTCCTCACACACAGCCACATTACGGGGGGTCTTTCATCTTTGACCATGACCCATGTCCTATCTGCCCACTCACTCTAACACACACATACACACACACACACACACACACACACACACACACACACACTGGTGGTCTCTTGTGGGCCAGTTAGAGGCTGCGGTGTTTATTGTGGAAAGGATGTACAGAGTTGTAGGCTCAAATCACTGACTTCCTTTCTACCCAATGGGGGTGTGTATACCATTTTAACAGAGTGGTCCATGTTAGGGCAGAATGTGGGCATGACATGTGGCTGCAGAAGGAGGGTTGATAGCGGGCCAATATAGTCCAATATCGAGCTCTGTGTTTGTGCACCCAGGAAGTACTGCCTGTCCCTCTCTCTCTCTCACTCTCTCTATCTCTCTCTCTCTCTCTCTCTCTCTCTCTCTCTTGGCCCATTTCCAAGCCTGGATCTTGATTTTCCACAAAACAGTGTTTTTATCTGACTAGAGCTCTCCCCTCTCAGTGTGTGCAGCTTAAATACTGCATTAACCGAACTCCCTGTGTTGACTTGCATATGATGAGGGTTGTGAAAAAGGCAGGGAGGCTCTCCAATCCAAACTTTAAATATTTCCTCCTCTCAGCAGCAAGTACTTGGGATGCCTCTAGATCGCTCGGGACAACCGCACTCAGGCGCTTTTTTTTTTTTTGCTTTTTTTTTAACCCTTCCTTCCCACCCAGAAACCCCTGAGTGTGTCAAGTGTATCAGTGTTTGCCTACATTACTCATAAGATGGTGTCACCTTTGGGGCTTGTCTCTACAGATTGTTGATCGCACTGTTTTTGGCTCTCGTCACCAAGGACACAGATAAGCAGTTTTTTACGAGAGGGAACATTCCTGAGAACTTGACGCCAGAAACAGGTCCCGCATTCCAACAGGAGTGGCATATCTGTTGAATAGGTGATTGTTTTTACGTCAATATTGGAACTAATGCTGTTATTATGTTCGGTTTACTGACTTGAATCCATCGTAGAGGCAAGTTCTCAGCAGCTAAAACCGCTTCAACTTCTTGTAAAACATATCGCTGTTTGACAGTGGTTTCTTTATATCGCACTGGCAACCACGTTTGCGTGGTTTGACTGTTCCAGTCATGCTCAGCAGGGTTTTGTTTTTTATATGATGTCACATCCTGTAATCCTAAAAATGCTTTATCTATTTCTGCAGGCTGACGTCTTTTCCTGACCCCATAGAAAACAATAGGGCCTGGCAAGAGTGTGCTGTTCAGATAAGATTGTGTACTCTGTCACTGTACAAGAATCACTGCCCAATTTGGACATGTTGTCGAGATCGGTGAAGGGAAACAGTGATTAAATAAAGAGCAGAAAAACTACACAGCAAAGCGGCGCCTGTCTATAACACTGCAATGCACACTGGTGTATGATGTCAGTGAAGCTCCTCCAAATCAACAGCCTGAGCCCCGGGGGCCTGCGAGAGTAAAGCTCCCTGACCTGAATGTTTGGTTGACATCAAAGCGCCCCAATGGTAGCTTCTTGCTTTTATTGTTAAAAACGGTTGCACAGAACCACACACCTACATGCGCTCACCACGCACATGTTACTGGTCGGATGCCTTTTGTCTGGAAGGCTCTCCTATCTTTAGATCCAGAAGGGTGAATACCTGTAATGGTAAAAATAAAGAAAATAAAAAAAAAACTCCACCCTTTGGTGCTGTTTGCACTGAACAGGAGAGTATTTGCCTGCTACAAATAAAATAGTGATATCAGAGGTCAGGCCAAACGAGTCTGAGATAAGGAAAAATTGCCGCTTTCTCAATGAAGTTTCTCGCTTGTGTCTCCATCTTCCGACAGCTAATTCCATTTGTTTTGTTTTTTTCTCAAGAAATACCTGAGCACTTCCTTGTTCCTCCTAATGATACGCTATGCTTCTCGAAAGAGCACCGCCTGACCAAAGGGTGAGAGCACCTGCTGCCGTGTTTCATCAGAAAGCCAATGATGATAGCGTCCGAGGCTGTTAAACATTACTTGGAAGTTGTCTCATTGCACGGCCCATAAAGTAAAGCAAGGTTTTGTTTGGCGTCTGCCCAGTTATCTTAGTGCCATCTGTGCCTGATGTGTGGGTGGGAGGTGTGGAGGGTACAGCTTAAGCCATAAGTACACCTTAGCTTACACTTGGGGGAAAAAAAAAGCAGACACTTAAAATCTCATCTCTCTCTCTCTCAACCTTGAAACAACAGCATGATCCCTCACTGGCTTCCCAAATTGCCAGCATAGTGTTTAAAGCTGGGAACACTGATGCCTAGTGGTTCTGCATCAACTGGACAAACTAATCAGTGTAACCTTGACTAACTGAAGTAAATGTACCAACGTGTGCTGTGCTGCTATAAATGAAAAGGGGACTATAAAGGCTGTCTTTCTCTTTCTCTCTCTCACCCACGTCTCTTCCCTGCACTGTCTGTGCCAGGCACTAATGACTAATATGGCTTCCCGTGCACTTATTGTAAGCCTTGCTTTTAGGTTTCTGTTTTGTACAAACGATGAAAAGATGAGGGCCCGAAATAGGGGCTGCCGCTGTATTAGTAGGCTACCCCAGGTCAGTTCAGAACCAAAATGACAAATGTTTTCACCCTCCGAATATCAGTTAATCAGAGATGGAGAGACGCCACGATGTTAGGTACTGAACTGAATCTTATGAGAAACTGGTCGATAGGTAATTCAGCTTCTATTCGAGACACTGTTTGATATGTTCTTGGAGTTTCCCCAGCTGACTGTTCTGTAATTTCTTAATGCTCTAATGCCCAGCACACAACAAAATGGGTCAGAGCCCTCTGTGTCCGTTTGAGTTTGCAGCCTCACCAGCTCTGTTAAATCAGATGTGACTGCCAGTGGACTGATACCCCTCACCTGCCAAGGACTGTTATTCAACACGGCTGACAAGTGGTCCATTGACTGTTTCCTTCTCTTACAGAAGTAGAGCAGAGTAATTGTCCACTCCCCAGGAGATAAGCTGCACTACTGAAGTCTTTGCTTCTTCATCCAAGAAAACTCTGAGGCCAGAGTCATAAATCTGAACAGACCAGTGCATCTGCATCTGACCTACTGTCCTCTTTTCCTTTCTCAAACAATTGCCCGACACTGTGCTAGGATATTTGGATTGGGCCGGGTGGGGGCTAGCTTGTTAGCATGCTAACTCCAGTAGATATCTCTGAAAACCAAAATTGCTATTTCATTTTTCATTTTGCATTTTGTTGATAGTTTTAGCTATTGTAGATATCTGTCATTTTCATCCTCAAAACAAATAGGGGGCAGCATATCCTCTCAGTAACCGCTTTCTGCTGCTAACTGTAGCTGCTGTTTGCCCAGTTAGCCGCCCAGATTGGGAATTAGGGGACCAGGGGAGTGTTGACACTGCTAGTGGGATATGTGGACCAGGATGGGATGGGGCTAGCTTGTTAGCAGGCTAACTTCAGTTGATATCTCTGAAACACAATGCATCACAATTTCAAAACTGCTATTTCTTCACATCCTGATGATGAATTTTGAAAGTTTTCAAAATGTGTACACATTGCTGATTTAACCAAAGGGAAATGTTGGAGCATCCTCATGTGTTGTCCTCGGTCCTCTTGCTGCAAAGACTTGTGCACGGGACTCCACGAAATTCCACGAAAGAAGCTTTTCATATCTGACAGGTCTGGTCCTGCTGTCCTTTGTCTCTGTGTCTGACTGGAGAGCAGACTAATTCACCAGGAATGCATAAATTTCCCATAACCCCCACTGCAAAGCTTCTTTATTTGAGATGTTACGCTGGAGACAGCCAGTCATGCTCAGAGCCACTTAGGCAGACATGTGCCAGCTGTGCTCGTAGATGCACATGCATACTGTAAATATGTCCACGAATACGTATTCATCTTCATTTTATGATAGTGATTTTATTCTTTCAGCATGATTTTAGGAGCCAGATTGAGGGCTAAACAGTCCATTTGTAAGAGGAGATATGCACCCAATACCATTCAGAGCTGTAATTTTGTCCTTGCTGGAAGCTTACCTCATTGTTTGAGAGTCATTACAGAGGCTCACTAAGGTAACAGGACTCCCTGGCTCTTTTCAGCTCACACAAGGACATGATTGTGCCCCGAGGCTGTAGCTAACTGACTGACAGAGACTTTTTCCAGGTGAAAAGCATCAGATTGTCTTTCACACCTCGTTAAAGCTGCGAGAATGCATCGGAGGATACAGGCTGTTGAGGAAGGAAGTACCCGAGCACAAACTTTTTTGGTCACGCCAACATTGCATGAAATTGTGGAGGAATTCTTACGTGCTCGATGAAAGTTAAAAAGGCATAACTGTTGATTGTGAAACAGCGGGGAAAGGTATAGTAGCAGCATGTAACACGGCCCTTCCCGTGACTTACTTGGAGAGACAGTTGTCATCAGTAGTCGGGCAGAAATGAGAGCTCTGCAGCAGAGAGGGTTTGCTTGTTGTGCCCTCTCATAAAGAAAAGCACACTCTGTCATTATGATCAGAACTGTCCCAAGAAAACCACGGGAGACTAGCTAGGACTGTTAGACACACACACACACAAACACACACACACACTCGCACACACAATCCAAACTCAGCCCGGCCCTTAATGGTCTGTTTAAACAGTTATTTACCTCAGGAAGCTGCAGCTTTGTCCCCGAGCTTGATGAAAAAAGCCTTACAGCTTTACTCCAAAGCCCAGCACAAAAACATGAGCGCGCAGCCACAAGTAAACATAGTGCACTCAGACTTTTACACACGTACGCATTTATATTCACACAAAAAAAAGGGAAAAAGAGACGCATGCTATACTCGTACCCACTCCCACACACTGAGGCCCACTGGGTCAGCCATGGAGACAATGCACAAGACTGAAGGCATTGAGATAGTGTCTTTGTTGAAATCCTGTAATCTCTTCACTGAGGGTCACATTCTTTGTTCAGCGGGAGAAAGAGCCTCAAATACAGCCTCCTTACTGATGCCCTCAGGATGTGTGTGTGTGTTGTGTGTGTCCATGTGTGTATTTGTGCTGCCACAGCGTGTGAAAAAAAAGCGGCTGACAGAGAGGCGGAAGTGAAGAGAGGCATTTTTCTGAGAAACGATGATGAACAGGCAGAGGAATGCACTGCCATGCATGTTTGGGCAGGGGGACGAAGGGAGGCCTGAGAACCGGGGTGTCTGATGAGGGCTGCGACGAGACAGCGACGGTTGTCCTGAAAGGCACGTAGGGTGAACTCCGCCCCCGCCAGCTGATCCTGCATGCCTCATGAACTCAAACCCAACTCGCTCTATTCCGTTAACGAGACCTCATGACTTTGTATCAGGGTGACCCGGAGCGAGGTCACAACAAGGTTCCCTCAGGTTTCACACCGACGTTAGTTGAGCTGCAATATTTTGTCCCTCAGGATCTCATTTTTACTCTTAAACAAGTGTGCTATCGCTTTTTATTCAATGATAATTGATAACAGCGTAATCTAACTTCTTTGTTAGAAACAGCTCTATGCGTGCGTCTGATTTCATGGCCCAGTCCTGCACCCCTGCGTCCCAGGGGAGGAGTTAACATCTGCCCCTAGTGGGGGTTTGACAGCCGTGCCTCACCTCTTTGTGTTTGGGTTGAGGGGAAAAGACCATCTGCTTGTGCTCACACTGACAATAACATCAGTTCACACAGATTTCCTGCACACACACACACACACACACACACACACGCACACAAATTTACTATGGTGATATTAATACTTAAAGTCATTACATAAAAGCTCTTTTGTTGTGCGCGAGTGTGTGTATTTTCGTACAGTGTGTTTGCAATGAGCTGCTTTGTGTTTGTCTTGGCACTGGCAGTCAGGCCTCACGTTATCTTCTTACCACATTTTTTCCTGTGCTGCAGTGTGGAAAGGAGACCTCATCCTCTCAAATCGGCGCACTGACGTAACATAAACACACTGGTCAATGTTTTCTGCTCAGTCAGGACCGAACATGTGCTCGGATTATCATACACAATAAAGTCACCTGCTGCCTTATTGCTTATTATTTGCTTTGCTAAAAACTGTGTAGTAGAAGTTAAAGACACACTAACAAGTTTGCTATATGTTTGTGTGTGTCCAACAGGCTCAGCACAGAGACACTTTCGTCCAGGAGCGTTACGGCCAGTATGACCTCAGCGATCCATTCCTGGCCCTGCAGCGGGACAGCGAGCCCGAGGAGCGCCAAAACACACTCACCCAGCCTAACGCGCACCTCCAGGGTCGGGCGGTGGGCCCAAACCCCCTGGCTGTGCTTAAGCTGGTCATGGCCCACTGCAAGAGGATGCAGGAGAGGATGATGGGACAGTTGGCTGCTGCTGAAAGCAGACACAGGAGGGTGAGAGGCGACGCACGCTCGTATACGATTTACACACTTTCGTAGCCCCACAGCTCGTCCGTCTCAAATGTGCGTGCGGGGACGATGCCGCAGTCAGCCAGCCAGTGTCAGACTGGAACACACACTTGTACAATAGGCTTGTTGTGTGTGTCAATGTGTGCGTGTATCTATTGGTCACCGTAATTCAGCTGTAGACTTGGCTTGGAGGAGCGAGGCAGACAGACAGCAGCCGCACACAGGGGGGTGATATGGAGCTTTATCAGAGCAGAGAGTATGCCCCGTCCTGAAGCTATAGAAGCTATAGAATATCTATTAGTGACCCGTGGAGAGTTAAAGGGATATTCCGGTGTAAGTTTAATCCATGGTCTAACACACCGTGAAACTGTGTTAGACTCCCTCTCGAGAGATAAAGTTTGCAGACCGCTAGCTAACGTAGTTTTAGCATCCTCAGAAACGACCGCACGTCAACAATACATTGCAGTAAATGGGTCCAAATATAAAACCGCCATCAAAAAGCCACAAATAATGCTCAGAACAGCACCAAACTTCAGCAACATTAGAAATAGGGTCCCAGCACATATTTCGAGGCATCAAACATTTTATATCATTGCCGGATTTGTCGGAATAGATAAACAAATCTCACCACCCGAGAAGCCTACCTTGTTGTGGGGAAGCCCTGTGAGTCGATTACCGAGTGCAGTAGAGTCACTGAGCTGCAGAACTCTACCGCACTCAGTAATGCTAAAACTACGTCAGCTAGTGGTCTGCAAACTTTATCTCTCGAGAGGGAGTCTAACACAGTTTCACAGTGTGTTAGACCATGGATTAAACTTACACCGGAATATCCCTTTAATGAAACAGACAAATCCTTGTTATTAGCGCTCAGCAGAATAGTTTGAAGTTTCAGAGTTTTATTTATATTGTTGACAATTAAAACATTCCAATGCTGCACAGTTTATTCAGTCTGTTTAAAAGCGTGACACGCATGTTTACTTCAAGATACAAGCTTTCAACACATTACATTGTTATGATGTAATGAGTTTGTAGTTAGCACCCACAATTACATCTGATAAACTGCCACAGACCTGGGATTTACGACAGTGGCATCGCGCTCAGAAACTGTGGGGGAGGGCCAAATCACACACATTCTCTACATAATGTTGCTTTAAACCTTGTAAACCCGGCATAGTCGCAGATTAAAGGTAGGCTTCACTAACAGTATTAGAATTATACTGTTTGTAGAATGAGATTCAAGTGGTGGCTGCATAGTATCGCCTCGGACTCATGCGATCCAAACGTGTCCAAAAACTCCAGAGCCTCGTTTAGTCAAGATGTCCACTTTAGAGAAAAAAGAAAAAAGAAAGAAAGATGTAAGCTTTAAAACAGCATTTGTTTGTTCCCCCTCGCTACTTAATTGGGAACAAACAGCAACAATCAGACTTCACCAACCATTACATTTATATAATCACAAAGACAAAAAACAATCTATTTTGGCTCTAATTACAGTAAATTGCTTATGTTGTTGCACAAAAGAAGCATCATGTTGTGCATCCGCATTCACTCGACGCCCGGTGCTCCATTTAGTCGTATGAATCGCTTTATTCAAAATTGGGAAGTTTTGTGTGAGTATATTTTTAGGGTGATGACATCACTGGTCCCAAAATATAATTGGGAAAACATTTGACGCTTTGTTTGAATCCACAATAGAAGCTTGTAATGAAACGGAAGCTCTGCATCGCGGGCTGATTTGTCAGGGGCACACGTGTCACAGCAGCGATACTTTGCCGTGCAGGGAACTTCTTGTAGGGAAAATAAATCAAAGAAAGGTAATTAGCTAGTTTGAGAGGGATGTAAAATTCAAGCACTGAATCCCGCAGCCAGAAATCCATCTGCGTGTCGCGTCATATAATTGTTTCATCGGGCTGTATGTTTGATAGATGATAGCTGACCTGGAGGAGGAGAAACGACGGCGTGCCCAAGAAGCAGCGCACAGCGACGATTTCACCTTCATGCTGCGGACAGAAAGAGACAAACTGCTGCAACAGGTATGACTGACGTGTAATCGATCAAGAAGTGTACGGTAAGCCTCAGCAGAACTGGTGCTCACAGCTCTCGCTCCCTGATGGACGAGCACATCTGCTGGGCGAGATTTTGCCTGCCTCCCTTTCCCCTCTCCTCTACCCGGCTGCACAGTGTGGTTCATAGTGGCGGCTGTAAGATGGAAGGTGCGGTCCTTGTGTAACTCAGTAGGGTGGAGAGGGCCTGCCCTGTTACAGTACAGACACACACAGGCACCCGTACGCACAAGAACAGGGCTGTTCCATAGGAAACACAGGAGGAAGAGGCCATTGTTCAGTTGTGCAGCGGCCGTGGGGCTTTATGGCCCCAGGAAACCCGAGATAATGGATGTCCATGTCTAACGCAAGGTCAGCTCACGCACGCAACGCTGTGCGCACACAATCAGCCGCTATACAAGCTTCGCTCGAGGGCCTTATGTAAGACAGGGGTTCCTGAGTGTCTCCCGCTCTTCCTCAAGCTTTCCCGCACGTGTTGTTTTTTTGTCCACGAATCATGCACCCGATTGTGTTTCATCACCTCCCATTTCCTTCCATTACTCATCAAAGCTTTTAAGCTGCGTAGTCACCCTTTACTGACCTCATGGCAAGCTGAACTTTCCATAAACATGCCCTGCAAGCAAATAATTATTTAACAAGGCAGAACATGAACAACTGCATGTCTTCCTCTGCCTTTGAATGCTGAAACAGCACAAATGGTCCTTCATCCCCTTTCTTACTTCTGTTTGACTCAAGTGGACCTCATTTAAACATATTTTATTAGACAGTCAGTCATTTCGAACCTCAGTGGTTTGTGTGAGCCTTATTTTTAAAAGCTTTGTGTCTAATCAACCAAATAATACATGTTTTATACCACTTGATCTGTTTCAAATCAGCTATGTGAATGAAATTGTGAAGACGTTTAGAGCCAGGATCATCGATGATGTTGGCAAACAATGGAAAAACTGAAAATAATACCTTGAAAGTAGGCCTAAAATAGAGAGAAATGAGGTCCATTTAAACATTTGTACAAAGACAGTCAACTGCTGCCAACTCAATTATTGTAACAAGTGTGGTTCAAAATACATATCAGAATGTTTTACACAGAAAACTCCTTTTTTGAGAACTGTTGTTTTAAAAAGAGGGGGGATTGTTTCTCATCCTGTGTTGGGTCTCATGTAAAGCAGTGTTCTTTTGCCTCCTTGTGGCCACATTTGGAAAAGCTCCATCACATTGACTCCTTCATCTCTCTCCCTCTCTCTCCAGTTGGAGGTGGAGCGTGCAACAGTGCGAAGGTTAGAGAGGGAGCATGAACAGGCAGTCAGCCAGGCGGAGGAGTCACTGTCCCAGCAGCAGCAGCTCTCCTCGTCTCTGACCCTTGAGCTCCAGAAAGCCAGCGGCCTGGCCCAGGAGGAGGCTCAGAAGGTCTCCCAACTTCGCACCTTGCTCCAAGAGGAGACCGGTGCCCTGGAGAAGCTCCGGGGGGTTCTTGAAGATGAGAAGAGCAAGGCAGCCCAGCTGGAGGCTGGGTCTAAGAGGCAGCTGGCCGAGTTTGACGCAGAGCGAGAGCAGATGAAGGCCAGGATCGGCCAAGAGGAGGAGAGGAGTCGGGAGCTCGAGAGACAGCTGGAGGAGCTGAGGAGGAGGTTAATTGAAACAGGTGGATGTAAAGGGGAGGTAAAAGAGGATGTGACAGAGGTGAAAGAGTCGCTTTCCAAGACGATGGTGGTGTCCACCTCTGTTCAGACCGAGCCAGACGGCAAGGCAACTGTCGCTCCTAAATTCACCTCACTGTCAAAGGTCAACGGCTATCACATTCATAAAGAGACAGAGCTGACACAGGAAGGCAGGGGAGCAGAAAATGGAGGGGTGGTGGAGAATACAGGAGGAGGACTTTTACATTCTCCTCTTCACATTCATCCTCACCCTCACCCTCAGTCCCCCTCCAGCACAGCCTCGTCTTCCCTCTCCTCTTCCCCCATTTCCTCCCCTGTTCTTGCCAAGCGCCTGGGCAGCCCAGGCTTCCATCAGTCCTCCTACCAGGCTGGAGTCAACCAGCGTTTCCAGGCCGCCAGGCACAAGTTCCAGAGCCAGGCTGAGCTGGAGCAGCATCAGCACAGTGGCCCTCTCTCCCCCAGGGACCTCTCCCCCACCACTTCTTCCGTCCCTCCCCCACCAGAGCACAGCACAGCCAAGCAGCTGGCCCGCAACACTGTCACTCAGGTGCTGTCCCGCTTCACCAGCCAGCAGGCTGGCGTCAAGCTGGCACCAATCAGCAGCTCGCCATTTGGTACAGACTACCGCAACGTAGCAGCATCGCCTCCTGGGGGGAGGTCCCCTGTTTCAGGGCCCCTGTCTCCAGGCATCCGCTCCCCCCTCACTCCCCGATCAGAGAGGACCCATCCTCCTCCAATCCCTCCCAAGAAGCCGGGCATGAGTCCAACTCCAGGCTCCCCAAGTCACTCTAGTCGGACAAGCCTCTTCCCAGAGTTGACAGGGAACTGTGGACACAGCAACAGTGGGCCGGAGGGAGCCAAGGAGCCTGACCTGCTTTTGTCTTCTAGCAGCTAACTAAATGAGTCAGGCCCAAATCAGCTGTATTCTCCATCCTGAAACCCACCTCATAGAACTAACATCTAGAGGTATAGACACTCCAAAGCTGGACTGGTTCAGACACATTTAAGTTTCTTAACTTGAAGAACAATTTGAAAAGAAATATTTGAAATAAAATGTAGTATATTGTGGATTATCTTTATTTGATTTAATATTTCTATTAACATTCATGTCTTTATTCCTTTTATATCAAGTTTTGTCAAAGTTTTAAGTTTTAGATTATAAATATTTATGTTATTTTCCACATTAACCCTGTATTTAGGGTATTTAAAAAAACAAAAACAAAAAAGATATATATATTAAAAAAATGAAGACCTGTCTCAAAGAAAGAAAGAGATTTTGCAACACTTCTTTTCCGCTTTCTTTTTATGCTCAGATTGTCTTGCTAGGATCAAAAGACGACCACTACGGTCGGAAGCAGAACTGTATAACAAGCTGAAGGGCTAACATACAGTATATGGATGTAAAGTAAAGCGCATGTGTAGCTTTCAACCTTTTCACAATAAACTAGTGAGTAGTTTTGATATGTTTTTCTAATGCAGTTGTTGTGGAGGGGGTCCATGAAAACAATGTTGTACTGTATGAATGGTTTAAAGAATTTCTCTCTATGAATGAGCTACACATGCATGTTCTGCTTTCTTTTTCTATTGAAATTGTCATGAATACACTGAATCTCATCTTGAAAAGGGAGAGCACATTTTGTACTACATTACTGTAAGATTCATTGTCTACACTTTGTGATATTTTGTTCAGGGAAGCTTAATCCACCCAAATCAAAGGACCATTGGTCATGAATATGTGATAACCCCTTTGGGATATTCCATCAATGGACATATTGAAAATGCTACTGTAACTGTTGTTTCTATAGCATCTGTCAAATAGTTTACTTATTGTCTTGTGTCGTGTTCTAACAGTGCTACACATCAGATGATTGTTTTAGATTTACTGTGTTTAAAAAAAAAAAGAAAAAAGATTTCTGGCTTTAAAACCATGAACTGATTGAAAGTGATTTTTGCCAGTCAGTTTCAACCTGTAGGGTTTTTTGTTTTTTTTTTACACCATTTGTGCGTCTCTCTCAGCTGTTTCTAGTAAATGTGCATATCATGATCACCTTTGAGATCTAGCGGTTTTAAATAAATTGAAAATGCCTTAAAGTTACAGTTTACAGGTGTCAACAGTTTTTCTATTAAAAAAACTTTCAGCTTGCAGTCCTCTCAGTGAGGTCCCATAACGTTGAAGGAAAAATGACAGTCTAGCTGAGATGTTCAATCCATTTATTTGTACAACAGAATGGGGCAGTACAGTCTTGAAGTTTATAACTGATCGGCACACAGTTGTAGTATAGTGTGAGGGTTGAACACTGCACATAGTATAGCTAACAAGTAACTGATCCAGAGTCAGCCTACTGAGAAGTCATGTAACACATACAGTATGATGTGGCCTTACAGAGGTCATGTAACATATACAGTATATGATCTTGCCTTACATGGCAACAGCTTTGCTCTCAATTGGCATTGACCAATACACAAACAGCTTGTCACAGTCAGGAGTGCAATATTCTAAGACTCCAACAAAAAACCAGCATATTAAAATAGAAATTTTGCATACATGGGTGGGAGGATGGAGTTCTTTACCATAGGAAAGAGATTTTGGCAAATAAATCTTGGTTAATATGAGTATGTTTTTCCTTTCACAAAGGAAAAGCTGTACAGCAATGAAGGTGGTTGTTGCCGAAAGTAAAAGAACAGAGAATGCATTACAGATGCAGCAGCGTAGAAGTTGCTTTATCTTATTTCAGTCATCGTAGCTTTCATGGGTGGAGACACGTACATCAGTGGAGCACAACAGAAAACAAGTAAACATTCCCTCAGCCCTGACAGACACCGACAAACATTAAATGTCTACAGTGCAAGGACAGAGCTATGCTGAGGATCGTGCTTTTATGCGAACAGGTAGAAATACTGTCATTTTTTTATAGGCAAATTATAACCATGTTGTCAGTTTAGCAATACTTTAAGCTTGATAGCAGCTAAAATGTCAGATAAAATTGCTCCAATTTTACTGATGCACCTGATTCCCAATTCTACCATACACGACACCAACAATGAAATGAAAAACCTTCAAACAACTACTATTTTTATGCCTCTGAAATGTGTGCTTAATTTCTCTCATCAGCTGCCTTGGTTCTTCTCTGTGTGTGCTAAGATCTTTACTGAACAAGTTCTGCATCAGTTTAACTAAAGGAAATATTTTAACGTCCGACACCTGAATCTAGGGAGGTCTGTGATTCCTTCTTTGATGTAGCAGTCCTGAGCACAGCCCTGCACACTGACCCAACACAACTCTTTCACAACACACATCCAGACATAACCTCTTTTTCTCCAAACCACGATTATCTCCATAGCCGCAAACCTTACAGCAGATGGTTATCTGTGCCTAACAATCTGCAACTCTTCAGTTATACTTTTTTTTTTGTTTATTTTTAAATATTAATTCCATGCCCCATACTGATATAGTTTTGCTTTGGTTAGTCCTTGCGCATGTATAGGTGGGTTGTGGGCCCAGTGGAGCAGGTGTCTCCCTGGTCAGTCCCTGACCTTCCACTAAGCATTCTGCATCTCCTTGCCAATTTTGTAACTTAGGATCTTGTTCCAGTCGATCTTAGTGCGTGTGACAGGCAACTGGCGACGCAGGGCTTTGAAGGTGGTGTCAGACATGGTCTGGTAGTTCTCACTGATTGCAGTCTGAGGTCAAGCAGAGGAAGAAACAAAAATCTAGTATAATATTTTTACATTGCAAAAAATGTAGTTTCTTCTTGTATGCAACAGCTGTCATTTTAATCATTAGTATACAAAACATGTAGTCAATAAAAGGTAGCGTACCTGGTAGTCATTTTCCGCATTCTCAATAATGTCAACAAATTCCTTGGCTGTCTGGCTTTCATTCTGTTTCAAAAACACATCAGAATCATGATATCCTCAATGAATGATATCCTCTGTGAATACACAGACCTGACACAGCCAGTCTCAATCTAAACAACATAATGTTTAAACTACAGTTGAACTACTGTTGCTTTTGTATAAACTTTTTACTTACAGTCACTGGTATTGATTCCTCTACCTCCTTATGGCTAACCAGCTGCACATTCCCATCTTCATAATAGTGCACCTGAGTAGACACAGAAGAACTTGAAGAAGCTGGAGGTTTTGAAAAAAATTATGTAATCAAGTCAAGTATACATATCCTTGACTTAGCTATCATTAATAAAGATGAGCAGTTAATTCAAGTCACCTGGATTTTCAACACTCCCACCACCTGAGCAGTGGATTGACCAATGGTAAGCTTCCACTCTGACCTACAGCGACCATTCCTGCATCAGAGAAATAAAGAGCAGTCCTATAGTATAACCAGACAGCAGCAGATGGAACTGAGAGACCAATGATATCACTTAGAGCATGTATTTTTTTTTAAAAGGTAAAACTGTTCATGTTTAACATTTATGATTAGGTCATACTATATAAATTAGCACCATTTCCTATCAAATGTACATAGTTAGAGATGCTTTTTAACAGAGGAGGTCACCATACCAGAAGTTTTTGGGTTGAAACTGATGTCCCTCAATACAGGCTATGATCGTCTGCTGACCATCAACCGTTTTCCCGTATACCTGCAAAACACAAATTATACAGGTAAGCACTGACACACGTCAAATGTAGTCTATATCACTTTGATTGCTACTTTGTCACACAATTTTTTGTGTGCCTTACCGTGGAGACTCCAGTAGGGTAGTGCTCTTTGACATAGGCACTAAGGGAAGTATCACAGGCATCTCTCCAGCTTCTCAGGGCCGTTTCTCCTTCATATGGCTGCACGTCGCTGACCTCTTTTCTTAGGTGGTCGAAGCGGAACGACAAACGGTTGCGGGGGTCCAGGAAACGTCCTTGACCCAAGTCACCATGCTCTGTGATCAGCACCTACAAAGAAAGGAGAGGAAGATTGAAAGTTCTGTCTTTGATGCTTGCTTTGCTGGAATAAATAGGAGAGACTTAAGGTTGAATCATACCGGCTCATCATAGCCCTCTAGTTTGGCAGGAGTGAACTGATCCATGTTGTACTGGGCAAAGGAGCTGGACAATGACACCAGAAAGCTTTCAACATGTGTTTACCACTGACCATTTCGAAAACACTGGCCTTACTCATATTCTTCATTGCCAGAGTTATCATATACCACAATTTGCTAATATATCATTATATGTAGGCTCAGGTTATTCAAACTTTGAATAACATGAGTATTTCACATGTGATGTCTGTCTTTATTGAGTGTGACTTACTGCGATGCCCCCTCCCTGAGGAGGTTGTCATTGTTGAGAAGAAGCCGCACATCTAGCATGACAAAACAAACCACTATTATCATACTGCTTAAAGACAAAAGATAAAATATTGTTATGAGAGGTACAATTCTACTACATTACAGTATTATTATCATTGGCATTCTGTCAAAATATGCAATTTCTTACCATTGAAGACCTCATTGAACTCTCCCGGAGGGGCATGAGTCACAAAGTTGGCCGCTATGCGAACCTATTGAAGCAAATTTAATGCGATCAACTAATTTAGCTATCACAGTAAAGAATCAGTCATTGAAACTTTTTTGTATAACACCTTTCAAACAGACCAAAATGAAATTCAAACTGCTTGAAAAACCAGGGGATACCAGGAAAACATACATGGGTTTAGAGACTGATGCACGCCAATTGCAATTAAATGATGAGTTAAAATAATAAAAGAGAAATGCAAGTAATACAACTGATAAATAAGTTAAAATACTACACGTAAAAGTTGATTTAAACATATTAATGGAAATAGAATAGGATAATGACTATGAGCAGTAAATATAGTTAAAAATCTATCTAAAATAGAAATTGAAGAATTATGTGCCTTGCTGTACAATCAGTGTACAGAGACACTACCAACTGATATTTTTGCCTGTAATAAACATGATTTTCTTTATTCAATAAGACAAAGAAATCTGCTCACATACATCAACAAGTCAACAATCCACAGAGTTATGAATACAGAGAACCTCACTGAATTACAAACAGCTTGTCTAAACTTTGTGTCATGTCTCTGTAAAGCCATGCCATCATCTTGCCCTCAGTCATTCGGTTGATCGTCAATTGATCTTGAATCGTAAATGTCGCCCGAGTTTATCAGGAAAATATCGGCACTCTTGTTTCTAGCTTTGGATCAGCCCTGCAGATGCTCAGTCAGTTGTCTTATAGGGTACATGGATATTACAGTAGCAGAAGTGCAGCAGTCTGTCATTCACAATAACTTGAGCAGTGCCTCTCAAAATGGTAATGTATCCAGCTGCCGCTGGTATTACAGGGGTGTAACTCTCAGGCTCCATCTAAACTGTGGGCA
This sequence comes from Sparus aurata, assembly GCF_900880675.1. NCBI lineage: Eukaryota > Metazoa > Chordata > Actinopteri > Spariformes > Sparidae > Sparus > Sparus aurata. The sequence goes on along the minus strand of NC_044193.1, from coordinate 15,670,055 downwards.
CCCATATCCTGATCTCAAGCCATGTGAGGCGAACAAGTATTTGAGCTGCAACTGAATCTGTTTGACCCAGAAATCCAAAGCAAAGTGACGTTAGCCGCTAAGGCAGGCTAGCGGTATATGGAGGGATACGTAGCCTGCACAGTAATTAATGCAGACTTACATTAGCACTGCAAAGCGAATTTTAGAAATGGGCGTCTGTACTATTATTTCCATGAATACTGATACAACTACTAAAAGTTTTGGGTCCAGGTGTCCGCAGTTTAAACCCTTATATCAGCGTTAGATTCCGCCGCTAGCCGACTATAAGCTTTGACTAGCAGTGGCTAGTTAGCTAGTAGTAGCTTAAAAACACAAGTTTATCACTTCAATACGTGAGTAAAAAGTGGCATTCTCTTTCTAAAACTTAACCGTTACTCCATGTCAACATATAACACCCGTACCGCTCTACAATTCAAAGAAATTGGCGTTAACTAAAGACTTAAATAGTGTCCAAACCTTCTCCTCATCTGACAGCGGCTCCTCAAAGTCAGCCATCTTGGCTCTTTGTGACCCCACCTACCCCAGCTGACTGACAGAAACAGTTCGACCGTTGTCATTCACGCATAAGAAATTGAATGAGTTGTTACTACGAAGTGGTTTTGAAACGTGTTTACGTGCTTTGGCAGAGAATGCAACACACTAAAATCGTTGACTTTGAATAGGCACAATTTAATAGAATGACTATGGTTTACAACACAAGAGGGCGTTGGAAGATCAGTTATTTTATTTGTCTAGCGCTTCCTGTTGGAGGTGATTTGCCTTCAAAATAAAAGCATAGGACCATGAATAAACTGTTCTATTTAGTGGAGAGCCTGCCAAATTGCCTGCCACCGTTTGACGATTTCCGTAGAAGATATTTGCAATCTTATTCTTCATTAATTCGTTCATAAATTCCGATAGTTTGGCACATTTAGTAACTGTTTTCGAGGTGTGTCCTTTTATTTTTGAGCTTGCCACAGGAAGCTCTAGTAGGTGTTACGTGCATTTTAAGCTAGCTCTCCACTGGCACACCAATAGGAAAACACCGCTCCATTGTGCTTTCACCAGATTGATAACTGCAGACTAGCGACACACACCGTTCCTACCATGGACTCGCAGGTATGATTATACTTCACCGCGTATTCTTTGCTTCTGAATAGAAACCATAACCAACAAAAAATAAACCTCATATGTGTGCAAAGGTATCACATTAGCTGGCGTTAATTACGCTGTCATTGCTACTGGTAATAGCTAGTTTATCTCAACAACCCAACGGTACCCACCTTCCTGGTCAAGCTAGCCGACTGAGAGTGAATCGGTTGTTTTCTGTCAGCTGCCACAGGAACTTCCTGGTCCTGAATCCACAAAACATTGCTAAAAACAGACCAGACTCTTCACTTGTTTGCTTTGTTTATCTCGCCGCAATTGCTTGACCGGTGTGTATAAAGGAATAGGACAACGTTTAACGCTATAAAAGTTACTCCCGCTTTTGGTTGTAAACTGTGTTAGCTAACTATACAAACTTATGTTTGGCCGGCTGGCTAGCTTCCTTGCTAGGACATGAACAGGGCATTGTTCGCTGTCAGAGAGTTTATAACACTGAGACGCAGTGTGAGTTATTCTGCTGCTTGTTGTCAGGTGATGACCAACCCTGGGGAAATATCCAGTCTCTACAGAGAACTCAGTCTCTTCCCTTCTTTGAGCAGAGCAGATCTGGGACCTGTCGTCACCTCTCAGTATGGGGGCAAATACAGCAACGTCTACACAGGTAGGTTTAGTCTCTGCCATAGATGCCAAGATTTTCACATTTGCAGGTGTTTATTGATATTGATAGTAGTCTATTTACTCTCTCCTGTAGAATGGAGCCAGCGTGATCTGGAGAGGAATGAGCATGTCAAATTTTGCAGACAGTACATTGTGTTCCACGATGACAAGTCGGTCGTCTACTCTGGAGCCTCAGGAAACTGCACTGAAATCAAGGGAGAGTATGTAAACATTTTGTAATTTCACCTGGAGTGGTTTCGAAGACGCCCGCACGGATCTAACCCAGAGCAAACAATGTCTAATGAAAATGTTTCTCCTGTCAGGTTGCTAAGTAAGGATTCCCCCACGGGTGAAATGAAGGCCGTTGTCAGAGAGTGCACAATCAAAGGAGAGGACAAACAGTTTCTGGAGGTGTGTGGCTGTCTGTCTGGCTCACACTCAGCATTGAGTCCAAGCACTGTCCTCTGTATGGTGCTCATCTGTGTCTCTGCTCTGCTACGTTTTCCACTTGTAACTCATACAATGTTTAATTTTGAACCTGGTATCTTTGTCTTCTCTCATCTCCTGACCTCTCTGTGACCCTTCAGATCTGGAGTAAAAACATCAAGATGAAGAGCATCAATCTAACAGCCTTAAAGAAGCATGGCAAAGTCTATGAAGACGGTGAGTCATCCATTTATGCGCTCAAAATCTTTTTGTTTGTTTGTTTACCAGTTTCTTTTAACATTTGCCTTTACATGTGCCAGTCCTGGTGTTAATCCCAATGTGCTATGTATCCACAGATCAGTTTGGCTGCTTGGTTTGGTCCCACTCCGAGACCCATCTCTTGTATGTGGCAGAAAGGAAGAGACCTAAGGCAGAATCCTTCTTCCAGGTCTGTCAGCAAAACTTAATTTGATGGATTATCAGTATTCAATCAGAAAACAGCTGCAAGCATGTTGATTCTCCTCGATGTCACTGAAGGTTTTTCAAAGTAGTTGGTACAAGTTGGTATCTATTCTAGGGTTCCCTGTAAGGAAGAGTTTGAACATCTTTAAGCTCCAAGTTCAAGCCTGGATATTGCATTACTTCAATGGAGGACTAATGGCTTCAGCTGATGCACAGTCACCAAACCAGATCAAATGAATGACAGCATTTTTTTCTATGCCACTGAAAGGAATGTTATCACTTTATCATAGAGGTGTTGCAAACCAGGTTATTTAGAAATGGTTTCAATTTTATTTTGCCACAGCTGTTTTCCATTGCTCTTCCAAAGACAAAATCCTTGATAGCACTGATTGGGTGTGGCCATAACAATAGAAAAGCAGGTTTTTGCTTTTTATATAATTTAGTGTTCATTTTGGTACATAGGAGAGGATTAGTTTGATATAAAAGGTCAGACTAGTATGTAATAATTTGTTATTCTATTTCTCATTTTCTGGTTGTAGACCGAGTCACCAGAGCTGTCTTCTATTGGAGACGAGGAGGAGACCATGAGAGTGGAGAAAAAGGAAGCTGTGAAAGTAAATGCTATTAATAGTTTTGAAACCCAAAAGATTTTCAATGCCCAAAGGTTTACAGTCCACTTTTAAGCTATAGTGTTTTTGCTTTTTCAATCCTGCAGGGGGAGCAGTTTGTCTTCCATGAGGACTGGGGAGAGGCACTAGTCAGTAAGAGCTGTCCAGTGCTTTGTGTTCTGGACATTGAGGGTGACAATGTGTCTGTGCTGGAGGGTGTGCCTGAAGATATCTCACCTGGACAGGTTGGTACATCAACATTTGCAATGACACATGTTTTAATGCACTTCTAGTGCACTCACCCCTTTTCACTCTTCACTGTCTGTTACTCTGTCTCTGCAGGCATTTTGGGCTCCAGGTGACACAGGAGTGGTGTTTGTAGGCTGGTGGCATGAGCCTTTCAGACTTGGCCTCAAGTACTGCCCCAACAGGAGGTGATTACTGTTCACGTTAATTAAAGATCACAATGACAGCTTTCAGAAAATTCCTTGGTAAGGCTCACATGTTCATACTGCAAGTTATTCACATTTTGTTCTCTCTGTCAGGTCATCTTTGTTTTATGTGGATCTAATAGGTGGGAAATGTGGTAAGTGTGTATTTTTTATTATTTAGATATCTGATACATTATTCATGAAAATTAGCCTGGTAAATTACAATATGGTGCTTAAATGTCTATTCTACACACACACAAGTCGTGTGCATTGTAATCTCCTGTGACCTATGATGTTATTACATGATCACATCCTTATTTTATTTCTGTGTTCAGCCTTGTAGACAATATAGCTAAATGTGCATGAACTGAGGCACCACAACAAAATCCATGCCCCTTGATGTTTCTGGATTGAATATTTTACATCAGAGAAATGGTCTTGTATAAATAGACGTAGCTTGACACTGTTACAGATGTTCATGTGTATTGTATTTGTTTGTTGTGTCCCTCAGAGCAGCTGTCATCAGGAACCAGTGCAGTGTGCTCCCCTAGGCTGAGCCCAGACCAGTGTCGGATTGTTTACCTGGAGTGTTCTGTCTATGGACCACACATGCAGTGCAGCAGGCTCTGTATGGTAAGACAGGATGGAGCCTTTTTTCCACTTAAGACACATGTAGTTTCCCTTCTGTACAAAGTGCTTTGTACTCACTTAAACAAATAAGCAAGACCGGATGTTTTTTCACCTGATGCTCCATCTTGTGGTTTTCTGTTCCGTAGACATACATCTGTTGAAGCAAAAATACATTAATGAGTTAATAAATGCATTTTTTTTTCTCACAAGCTTTCCTCCATGTTTGCAAATGTTATTTTTAGTACGACTGGTATACTAAGAAGACCTCAGTGGTGGTGGATGTAGTGAACCGACCTGGAAAGGGTAACGAATACTTTGTTTAGTTTAGTTTTGTTTTTTACAGAAATGGTCATTCCCTTTATCTTTTCTTTGTTTCGTTTTACAATAAATGAAACGTTATGTCTGTTCGTGTTGCTGCTTCACAGATGGCTTCGCCGGTATCTACAGTTCTCAGTTGTCCCCCCAGTGCTGGTCAGCTGATAGTCAGCGTGTTATTGTTGCTTGTCCTCAGCGCAGCCGCAAGGTACAGTTGACTTCTTGGAAGTAGCTCGTTATTATGACAAAAAAATGACAAAGTCAAAGCTGACTTTGCACCAAGTATTTAGACTGACAGTACTGTAATTATTTTGATATTAAAAAAGTTTTCTCTCTTGTAGGATCTTTTGATGGTGGATATAAACACTGGGAGTATCACATCTCTGACTTCAAGTGAGTCTCTAGACACATGTATCTTTTTTGGCATCATGCTCAGGTTCTTGTTTACTGATGTTTGATGTTCACAGTGTCCAAGAATTAATTTATTCATCATATCAGCATGCTGGGACTGCTTGAATGAATCTAATGATGCTCTACATGTGTTTGTCTGTAGAGTCTGATGTTGGAAATTGGTGTCTGCTGAATGTAGAGAGAGATCTGATGGTGGTTAGCTGCTCCTCTCCAAACTGCCCACCAAGTCTGGTATGATCAGCGTTTTCATAGTATATATATCAAGTAAACTGTTGCATAAATCAAACCTTTATGCTTTTAACAAAACAGTTTTAGTTCTCAGAAAAAAAACCTAGCTACTGTATAATCTATTTGCAATGTCACTTCTATGCCCAGAGGGTAGGTTTCCTTCCAGCCAGGGAATCTCAGGAAGAAGTGGTCTGGGTAACTCTGGAGGACTCTCAGAAGTTGCCAGATATTGATTGGCAGATCTTGAGTTTTACCCCTCCACCAGAGCAAGACAACAGTCAATACCGTAAGAATAAAAATCCTTCATTTTAGTGTGAGCTAGATGTACATCGTACAGCGTGAGGGTACAGAAGATGCCAGAAACATCTCTAAATATATCAAAGACTAGTACAATGCCACCATTGAACTACAGCCTAACAACAATCAGAGGATTGAATCCACATATTTTGGACAGAGTCAGCAAAAAGTGAAAATTATGAGATAAGATTGGTTACAATGTTATCAAATTGAATTACATTTGTTTGGACAGGTAACTTAAAAAAAGGTAGCTGGCTTTTTAAAGAATAAACATAGGCTGAATTTAGTAACTGGGTCTATCTGATCTGTCAACCAACATTTTTTTGGAAAGTGTACAAAATAATCATACATGCAACATGAGGTAGTATAAGTGATTATAATAAGATGGCAGACAATTATGTTAACAGAACAAGGAGTAAAGGAGTTTACATGAAAAAGCTCCTGAGATGCTGGTTTAGTTTAGGAGTTTATGGAGGGGGTTGAAAATATTTAGCTGTTAGGACACCTGAAGAAAAGCATATGAAATCTCTGTGGGTCTAAACAATTTTTCTGTGTTTTAGCTGGCCTTGATTTTGAAGCTTTGCTGATCAAACCAAAGGAGGTGAAGGATGGAGTGAAGCTGCCTCTTATTGCCATTCCTCATGGTTAGTTACTGTCATAATGGGATATATATATATATACATACATACATACATACATACATACATACATACATATATATATATACGTATGTATATGTATATATATATATACATATATATACATATATATACATATATACATATATATGTGTGTGTATATATGTATATATGTATATATATATATATATATATATATATATATATATATATATATATATATATATATATATATATATAGATATATATATATATATATATATATATATATATATATATATATATATATATATACATATATATATATATATATATGTATATATATACATACATACATACATACATACATACATACATACATACATATATATATACATATATATACATATACATACGTATATATATATATACGTATATGTATATGTGTGTATATATATATATATATGTATATATGTATCTATGTATGTATATGTATATGATGTTCTAATATTCAGAAGTAGGACATGTGTATAATTAATCCATGCTGAGTTTATTTTTAGAATTGAATCTGTATCGGGATTTGTTCCTGTTTAATCAAGAGCAACTGCTACAGCAATGTTTGGCATTGTCAACAGTTGCTATGACGATGGTGCTCTTGGTGGCAAAATGTTAGAAGGAGACACATGATGCTCACTGTCAAGTTCATACTTTCATTCTGGCTTACTACTAAAATAGGTTTACATGCTCTAATGTTCAGTCATATACTGTCCAGTGCATCACAAGCTCTATTCCCTCTGTGTATAAAACACTCTGTTTAAGCTCTTGTCTCTTTAAGGCCCCCTTCCTGGTCTTTGAATTGTGTTAGCAAGCTAACTGCTTTGTGCTGATCAAAGATACACTCTCTTAAGCAAATGAATCCTGCAGGTTGACCTTTTGTTTTTCACATGTAGCTATATTGTTATTTTCAAGGCATGTCTATAAAGTAAATTTGCACACTGCTGCAACACACACACACACAAGCGAGGTGCCCAGAGCAAAACAGGCTTCATATAACACCAAAGCTCATGCTAGCCCTGTCATACAAATACAGAAAGCAGCTTGAAAAAAAACAGTGACCACCATCAAACCGACTGTTAGCTTCTCTTGACTGTCCCCCAGTTTTACAACAATAGTCTAACATCGTCCCAGACTGGGCGTTGCCACATTAACCGAACAACATGCTAACACACCTAACTCAACAGGCTGAGCTACAAATTAAAAAGCAAAACAACATATAATGTGGCAAATCATACAGTTTACAAGCTTGAAGTTGGGTCTCAATCAGCCCTTCATCGATCCATTCTTAAGCTTGTCCAATTATGAAAATTGAAAATTCACACATCCTTGAAGTTCCTCAGGAAAGTCACTTGAGGAGTCTCGGAGTGAATTACACACACACACAATTCAATAGTTTTCCATTAATTTCTGTCACATTTCCATCAGAAACAAAGTAAATCCACTGGGTCTTAACATCCTTACATTGGAGGACTTTTGGGTTGATATTTGCAGACAACAACAGAGCAGTGCCCATGTTTAGCTCTTAGCTTTGGACTGGATCTCGGAAGAAAAAACTTTAGCATGTACAAGAGGTTTCCAGTTGTTATGGGGATGTGGCAATCAAACATAAAGTTAATCCAATCAGCTCTAATGTCCTCTGGGGCTGGGGACCGATGTAGTGATTTGTGATGGTCTGTACAGCCAGTAACAGAGCAACTGTGCTTAACTCCTACCTTTAACATAATGATAGAAGTGGGGTGCTAATGGAAAAAAAATATCTTATTTCAACTTTTTGTTGGTTGGTAGGCACTCATAATATGCCCCTCTAATCATATTCTCAAAGTCAAAATGGTCTTCAAGTGTCACGTATTGATTCTTCTGAGCACATGAAGACAAAGCTTTTAACAAAAACTCTTATCTGTATTTTACATACTTGTTTCTTTAACTTAGGGGGTCCTCACTCAGTGATTGTAGCTGAGTGGCTTCTGTCCTCGTCTGTGCTGTGCAGGATGGGCTTCGCCGTATTACTGGGTGAGTTTATGTTTAGGCTGCTCAGAGCTCGATTATCTATTGATAGGATATGTACTCGATATTTAGAGGGGGATGAGCATGGTTCACATGCTGTTTCCTGCAGATACAAGGTAGATGGAGACAGGTCAAATACTCTGCTTGGCTTTCACACGAGAAAAGTATTTATTATGCTATAGGCCTCACAGAACAGGCCCAAGTGTGGATTGAGTTGCTGTTTTGGTCTTGTGTGTTTTACTATGTTGTTGTATGTACTTATTTTGCATACTAATCATCGCATTTCCCCATGGGATAATACAGCCATAAGTCTAATTATTTTAGCCACTTCAAGATGCTTTATTGTGATTTTTCTATCTTGTGAACATCTAAACAGCTCTCATGTGCTTAAGAACTGTTGAAACTTCGTCATGGTTTGGTTTTGTAAAAATGGGGAAGTGGTAGCAACTCAGTATACCTTGAATCTGTTGAACCATGCTTACGGTTGAGATAAGGTTGTAAGCCACAAAAAACAAACTACTTCATATCCATGTTTTCAGTTAACCCAGGGTTTGAACCAGCAACTTGTTATCAAGCTCAATTTAGAGTGCTGTTGGCTTTAGATATATTGTGTTTACTCTATAAGAATACATCATAATATCTAGCACTGATACATTTGTTATTTATTTGTTTTTTGTTTGTTGTTTTAATTTGTTGTTTCTTAGTGAACTATCGTGGCTCACTTGGGTACGGCCAGGACAGCGTCCTCTCATTACCTGGCAATATTGGCACCCAGGACGTCAAGGATGTTCAAGTAAGAATGCAACAAATGCTGCTGTGAAACCATGACTGTCAAGTGTTTTAAGTCATGAAATGTATAATCTATAATGGTATCTTTTTCTCCCACTGGTAAAAATAACTTCCCATGTTGCTTTATATGTGTAAACTGTTGATTCAATTGGTTTCTTTATCTAGCTGAGGTTACCATAATTTCTGTTTAAGTCATCCTCAAAACGAAGAGAGTTTTATTGACTCTTCCCTTTTCTCTTCACTCTGCGACTTGTGATTAGCTAATGCGCCTTTCTTTCATCACCACCACAAACCTCGCAATCCCTCCGTGTTTTTCCTCCCACCAGTTTGCTGTTGAAAGTGTCCTTAAAAGTGGCCAGTTCGACACGAAGAAGGTGGCTGTTTCCGGGGGCTCCCACGGTGGTTTCCTGGCCTGTCATCTGATTGGCCAGTACCCAGGGTTCTACAAGGCCTGCGTGGCTCGCAATCCTGTCATCAATTTGGCCTCTATGATTTGCAGCACTGACATCCCAGACTGGTACATCTTGGCATGCACATTCCCACACTCATGCCCACATTTGTTTACTCATTTCCTGACTGTGTCAGTTGCGCACAACCACTCAACATTTGTTGTTTTATCATTTATACCCTTGCTCTCAAATCTGACAGCTGTACGCAAGCAAGTGGGATAAAGGGCATGTGTCCACTTCACTGTCGAGGAAGGAAGTGTTCAATAATGCACATTGAGTGATTTTATTTATCCTCTCCTTCTGTTGATGTTCTAACTATGACTTTTGCAGGTGCATGGTTGAGGCTGGGTTCGACTACAGCACAGACTGTCTACCCGATCCTGCTGTTTGGGAACAGATGCTGAACAAGTCCCCCATTAAACATGTCACACAGGTATGTGTATTGCTGTGTATGTCTTTTGACTGTGTGCATATCACTTCACAACATGTTGGTGTAGTTACACAATGCAGTAACCTAAGATGATCTCTCATGTAGGTACAGACACCAGTATTACTTACCTTAGGGGAAGATGACAAGCGTGTACCTAACAAGCAAGGACTGGAATATTACAAAGCTCTGAAAGTGAAGCAGGTCCCAGTTCGGTAAGCAGCTTGTCTGACTAATATGTTTTATCAGTTATGTCAGATTTGCACTGCACAACAAAACTTTTATTCTTCATTCACTCATGCTCTGATGTTTGTTTGTTTAGGTTGCTGTGGTACCCAGGAAACAATCACTCTCTCTCTAAGGTGGATGCTGAGTCTGATGGCTTTATGAACATCGCTCTTTGGATGATACAACACTTGTGTCAGTGATTGTACATTTCATATAACTACCTGGTAGTGTGCTGTTCTCCTGCCAAGAAAAGATAGGAAGACACTACTGTTTGTACAAGACATTCTGTTCCTGTTTCCAGGACAGTGTGAGGTCCAATCCAAAGCCAAAGCATTGAAAGTGCTCTCTGACCAGAACACACTTTGTATTTCTTTACATTATTTGTAAACTGCCTGTGGCTACGGTGATTGCCACATTTTTTTTAACAGGTGGTTGGGGAGATGATTGTTTTAACACAGCACTGGAAAAAGGCAGGTTTGATTAATCAAGCACATTTTATTCATACAGTTTTAATATTTCATTTTTGACTCTTTACATTCACACAGAAAATTAAGGGCTTTTCAGTGTGTTAACTTCACATTTTCACAGAAATAAGGATCACAATCTGTCTTTTCTCTGCTTATTGGAACTGTTTGGTTTAAAAAAAAAAAAAAAAAGAATGCTGTTTTGATTTCATGATACTGTGCACTTAATAAAGCGATTGTAAAAATACTGCCTGTGTGGAATGAATCTTTGGATGCATGTGCATTTGTTTAGGACTTTTGAAGCAGGTGGTGAATCACTTCCTTGTACATTTTCTTTAGAACTTGCAGCGAATTAGGAAGTCATCCAACTTCCAGGAATTGAAGAACTCTTTCATTTCACTGTCCTTGAAGTTTCTCTCTACCTTCAGAGAAGGAACGCCTTTAAGTAATTATGACTTTTTATATATTCCAAAGTGGTTGTAATAAAGGACAATCATTACTGTTAAATCTTTACTTCAAGTGTTATCTTCATCCAATGTTCATGATCCACATGCATTTGACTAACAGTAGATCACATGATTTGCATATGACCACATGTTTTCACTTCTGCTTAAATGGGGCTGGTTTAATGCCTCTGCACAGACCTTGGAACACCGCAGATAATGTTTCCTCTCCCGACCTGGATTACACATTTCACCTTGAGCCCATTGTGGATTTTAAGATGCATGCTATATCTACTATGGTAAGTAAAATAACATTTGATTCTGCCATCAAAATGCATTACTTTTCACAGTGAGAAAATGATGTGCCTGCTGTATTGTTGCATTATAAGCACAGCAATGACTGATTTCAGTGATGTCTTTCACCGTTCCCACCTGTCTTAACAGCAGATGTACACATTTCGGGGATATAGCTGAAAATGTACTGAATAATATTTGATCTAATGCAAATATGAAGCAACATTATGTGACGTTTTCACCTTATAACATTTTTTGTAATAGGGTGAATGGTGTCTGCCTCAGCCATTCCAACCCTATCATTTGTTTCTGCACTATGTAATTTCAGGGAGAGGGTAGGATCTTGGCATTACATGCTTACTTGAAGATACAGTTTTCACAAGAAGACATAACATTTTCATGATATAATAGTAATAATCATAATAATAAGTTTTGTATTACAAAGAACATAAAGTCTGACAAATGTTACAGACCTGGGATTTGCACTCTGCAAATCTGTTGGGAGCACTGAATTCCCCTAAAAATCACAATTTCGATACAATGTTACTTTAAATTGTCTACACCTAACCCATCAACAAACAACTGAAATCAAGTTTCTCTTTTCAGGCTATGTTGAACACTATCGTCATCCTTTGCCAGCTTCTTCAATTAACTAGGACCATAAACACCAGCTTCTTCCCATGTGACACAGATATGAATACTACCTATGTAGACTGCTCTGACAGACCACTCAAACGTGTCCCCATCATCAAGTCTGAAAGTGTCTTGTCGCTCAGTTTAAGTTGGACGAAGATACAGCAGGTGGGGTCGGATGACTTATCAGGGCTCAAGAACCTTCGCACTCTGGAAATCGTTGGAAATTGTCTGCCAGGTCGCCTGAGAGATTACAGTGACCGCTCGTGCAAGATGGAGATCCATGATGATGCCTTCAGAAGCCTATGGAACCTTACATTTGCTAATCTGTCAGGAAACAGCCTCACCCGTATACCTTGGCTGCCTGAAAGCCTGAAAATTCTCGATCTGCAGGAGAACTGCATCTCCCACATTATCCAACCTTTAAAAACACCGAATCTGGAAGCGCTCTATCTCTCCAAGAACTGCTTTTATGCAAACCCTTGTGGCCAGCCCTTTAACATCAGCGAGGAGGTTTTCAAAGGGCTCCCTAAACTCAAAAACCTTACTTTGGGGTATAATAACTTGACAGCTATCCCTATAGGGCTTCCACGCTCACTAGAGCTACTGGATTTAAGGGAGAATACAATCACAGAGGTTTTAGAAGGAGCATTTGCCAACCTGACTTTCCTCCATCATTTAATTTTGGAGTGGAATTGCCAGCGTTGCGATCATGCTGCCAGGCCCTGCTTTCCGTGCCCAGATAACCGCCCATTAAAACTACACTCCAAGTCATTCTATGCTGAGAACAGCTCAGTCACCTTACTAAGCTTGAGAGGAAACTCTCTTAGAACATTTCCAGAGGGGCTTTTCCGACCTTTGAAGAATTTAAAGGGCTTGGACCTCTCTGACAACCTCCTGGCATATGATATACGGAATGGCACCTTTTTTGCAGATCTGAGGGGCCTCACTTGGATTAGCCTCATCTATAACTATGAACCGCTGAAAACATTTGCAGAACTGGTCCTCTCTCCACATATTGGCAACATATCTGGTCTAAAAACTCTTCTTCTGAGTGGCAACTTTTTCCACATCGTTTCAAACGAGAGCCTGGACGTTCTGTCCAAACTTAAAAATCTCAAGAAATTAGAACTGAGAATGAACTTCATCAATACTTGCAGCTTGAAAGCTCTGACACAATTACCGTCTCTTATCGATATTGACCTCTCCCAAAACATCCTTAGTTTCCTTCCGGGCTGCTGGAGTCCGTCATCTGAGATTGCAGCACAGGAAAGCTGTCAGAGGCAGAACTTGTATACACATGATTTTACTGCGCCACCCTTAATGCTAATAGATCGAAAAATCACACCTAGAAGTGAAGTCCTGGAATCCAACCGGTTAAACGGGCCGGAATTGTTGGAGGACGCCGGGTCAAAATCTCCATCACAATGGCGCAGTTATTGCCGAAATAACCTGACATTTGACCTGTCTCAAAATGACATCATGTCTCTTCACAAAGAGGTGTTTGTAGGCATGGAAAATGCTGTTTGTTTAGACCTTTCCTTCAATTACATGAGTCAGGCATTGAGGGGCGGGGTATTCGATACCATGAAAGATCTGGTTTTTCTTAATTTGTCCTACAATAGGCTGGATTTTTATTATAATGAGTCTTTTAGTGAGCTTAATGCCACTCTTAAAGTGTTGGACCTCAGCAACAATGAGTTTCACTTCAAGATGAGAGGCATGGGCCATCGTTTAGTCTTCATTCAAGGTCTGGCTAACTTGGAAGTTCTAAGTTTGGCAAACAACGGCATTGGGATGCGAATAGATGAACAGCTGGTGAGCAGCTCTCTGAAGTACCTCTACTTCAATGGAAACAACCTGAACATTATGTGGGGGTATGACAACAACAGGTACACTCATTTCTTCCAAAACCTGACAAGCCTCATGTACCTGGACATCTCCACCAATGAACTGAACTCAATCTCACCAGAGGTGCTGTGTAACCTCCCAAGAAGCATTGAGACCCTCATCATCAGCAACAATAAGCTAAACTACTTTCCATGGCAAAACATCTCAGCACTCAGAAATTTACGTCACCTGGACCTCAGTCAGAACAGGCTCTCCTATTTGCCTCCTGAGGTCACAGAGTTTGGAGAATTTCTATCTCTCTTGGACCTCAGTCACAATTACTTTAGCTTTATTCCTCAGAAATTCTTCAATCAGGCAGGATCCTTGCGATATTTGTATCTCAGCCACAATCAGATCAAAGAGTTGAACCAACAGTTTCTCCCTGCCCCCTTTAAAAAAGGTAGCGCCCTACAGAAACTCACCCTGCATGCCAACCCCTTCAAATGTGACTGTGTTACATCTTGGTTTGCGGACTTTTTGCGCAGCACTCCTGTAAAGATTCCTCATCTCACCACACTTGTTCACTGTCAATTCCCGGAGTCCCAACAAGGCGAGAGTATTCTGTCTATGGACCAGCGTTCATGCCAGGACATATATGGTGGCTTAGCCTTCCTTGTCTGCTCTTTCTTGGCTGTGGCGTTCACTGTCCTGCCCCTACTGAAGCACCTCTACGGCTGGGACCTGTGGTATTGCCTGCAGGTACTTTGGGCAGAACATAAAGGCTATACCCAGCTGGCTGGGAATGATTCGAATAATCACTATGACGCTTTTGTGGTGTTTGATACCAGCAACAATGCTGTGAGGGATTGGGTCTACAATGAGTTGATGGTCAACCTGGAGAACTCAGATCACAGGAGGTTTTGTCTCTGTTTGGAGGAGAGGGACTGGATTCCTGGGCTTTCATGTATTGAAAATCTACATAATGCCGTGTACAGCAGTGTGAAGACAGTGTTTGTGCTGTCCAGTGCTGCTGCTGGTAGTGAGACAGTGAACGGTGTGATCCGCCAGGCTTTCTTCATGGTTCAGCAGCGGCTTCTGGATGAGAAGGTGAGTGAAATTAACTTATTTTCATGGGTGTGAATCTTTCCCCCTGCTGAGTTGTTGCCATGGTTTCCCAGCACCAAATTAACTCTGATTACATCCAAAGGTGGATGCAGCTGTGCTGGTTCTGCTCGATGAGATGTTTCCCAAACTAAAGTACCTTCAGCTGAGGAGAAGGTTGTGCAGGAAGTCCGTGTTGTCCTGGCCGAGGAACCCAAGGGCTCAACCCCTTTTCTGGAACCGAGTGAGAATGGCGCTGTCATCAGATAACCTCAAATTTTACGACAACAACATGAGTGAAAGTTTTATGTAACCATCTTTTAATGGATGATTGAGAACACTTAGGTGATGGAGAATTTTCATCTTCCTATTACAGTCATGTTGACAATTTTACCCTATCTTGTGTCACAATGACAGCTACATGGGTGATGTTCTTAATATGTAAGAATCGTTTGAAAAACATAAAAAAAAGTAACAACCTTTACATGTAAATATTTACTTTCCAAGATTCTGTTCTGTTGTTTTATCCGACTGTTCAATAATAAATGTCATTATTTCAACTTTGCATCTCATATTTATGAATTTTTATATCATAATGTTGACTTTCTGTCCAAAATGTTGTCATTATAATGTTGACTTTCTGTCCAAAATGTTGTCATTCCATTTCCTGTCATTATTTTGACTTTGCATATCATATTTAGCACTTTTGAAATCATTATGGTGCATGTTTCCATGTAAAACTTTTTCTTTCCAAGATGGGTTTTGTTGTTTTATCTGGCGTAAATCGTAGTTGATTCTTTAAAGGTTCTCTCATGCAGTTTCTTTTGTGTTTCATGCGTGTTTTTCGCTATTGTTGGCAGAAAATTATTTGAGGCGCTGTATTGGTTGTACACTGAGATGTCTATATCTGACTGTACAAATAAACTGGACCTGATGTCACTCAACTGGCTTGATTTCATATTTATTACAAGACAATAGGTTAGCGTGCATCCATGTAGAACACCCCCCACCCTCTCAAATTTCACTTCTCTTTGGTTTGATGTTAGGAGGAAATGAAACTAATTATTAGGTTACATATGACGTAAAAAAAAAACTTCACCTGCTGCACTCACTCAAAGTAACACGAGTCACCTGTTATGTCTTGAAGTTTCCTCTTTGACAGTTTCACAAGTGTAAGAGGTAGGCTTAACTCGGGGCAGGTCTGGTGCCAGCAGACAGCAAGAAAGCTTTGCTGAAGTCCTCCTGCAGGCTGCTGACCATTCGAGTAGTACAAAGATAAATGGGTCATGGAGATATGTTAAAAATAATAAAGGAATCATGCAACAACCAGACCTGCTGCGTGGGCGATACAGCTTGCTGCTCTGTACACCTATTTTAAACTGTGGGCTGAAATCGCTGCTTGTGAATTCCATCCGAGAAACAGCACCTCTTTTCCGAGAATGAAACCTCCAACACAAAAATAGTAATTCTTATTTGTTTTCAGGGTGAGTGGTATTGAGTGAATGAGAACTGAACACCTGCAGTTCTTTCATAAAACTCTCAGAGAGCTGCAGTGAGCCCCGCCCAGGTCCACAGTTTTTAGCAGTTGTGAGAGAAGTTGCGGCTTTATTCAACCATGTGATGTTATTGTAGATGAGTTTTATTGTCTCTACATCTGACTTGATAAACTCTATGATACTAGCCTCTATCAAAGAAAAATATGGTGATTCATAATTATGACATGAAAAATCTAAAATCATGAGAAAGAAAAAAGTTTATGATATAATAAAAAGTCAAAAGGTTGACAACAGCGTTGTCAGCGTTCATGAGATAATAAGTCACAATTATGAGTCTAAATAATGCGATAGAAAGTCTGAATTAATTTGATAAATGATGAAATAATATATTATGATTCTTTTGTTCCCATAATTATTATTACTTTTTTCTTTACTTTTACTTTTTAAGGCCCTATTTGTAAGAAAAGTAGAATTTTGAGTCTCATTCCTAACTCGTCTAATACTGATGCATTGGGACGGCAGCTGACCTTTTGTACAATCCCAAATGTCAATATGTGACGAGCTGGGAATGAGACTCAAAAATCTACGTCTTTATTCTTTTATCCATTTTACAGATAGGACCTTTAAATCTTATAATTATAACTTTTATTTAATCATTTCAATTAAAAAGACAAAAAATATTAAATAAAAAGTCAAAAGTAATTTGATTAGATAAATGTTGAATTTTTATCTCAAATTATGATTCATTTAATCTCATTATTAGTACTTTATATGTCACAGTTTTTACTTTGATCTCATACTTGTGACCTTGTATCTCTTTATTTTGATGTTGTGTCTCATATTTATAAACTTATTTATATCTAATAAGTATGACTCTTTATCTAATAACTTTTTATCTTGTTATTTCGACTTTACAGCTCAAGTTTATGACTTTTTATATAATAATATTGACTTTGTGCTGATTAATTTTGACTTTTTATCTCATTATTTGGACTTTTATCTCATATGTATGACTTATTCTAGCATAATGTTAACTTATTGTTTAAAAGATTTGCCTTTTTATGTCAATGTTTCGACTTTGCATCTCATGTTTAGGACTGTTATGTCATATCTATGGCTTTGTCTATCATAATTTTGATTTTCAATCACATATTCATGAATTCTGATATCCTAATTTTGACTTTTTTTTATCACATATTTATGACTTTTTATATCATGATATTGACTTTCTGCTTAACATTTTGATTTGTTTATGTCATTATTTCGACTTTGTGTCTCATGTTTTAACTTTTATCTTATATTCATGACTAACCAACGGAATTTTTTTTTTTTGCAGAGCCTGGTTTTCATCTTATCTTCTGTCTTTCACTGGCAGAGATGGGTTTCCATACCCGGCTGACGCTCATGTAGGTGTATGAACAAAATCAAGCCCTCCAATCCTCAGGCTGCTCCTGCTGCCCCATCATGCCGCGTGGGTCGCGCACGCGCCAGCTCGGCAGTGCGCGCCCACGAGGACCCGATGGCAGGACAGGTCATCATGAGAGAGCTGAGCCGATGAGATCATGGAGTCTGAGCCGAAGTCGGACAGGGGTCCGTCGGGGCTTCGCGGTGATGGAGAGGTGCCTGTCCGGTAAGCCCCGCGGCAACCAGTCGTTGCGTGCACACACCTGGAATGTCGTGGCGTCATGTCGGCAACATTTAGGAAACAAACGAAACTCCGTGCGCTCTCAGTTTTGTGTGGCAGATTAATTATTATATAAGGTACTAGCTCGAACTCATGTAGCCGTGTGCATATGAGCAAGAAACTAATCCTTCATGCCGTGGTCGTAGTAGAGTTATCCGGGGCTGTGTGCTCACATGCACAAAGAGCGTTTTACTCGTGTAATGTGGGGCGGTGTGGGGTCACGGTTTGGGCGTCAGGTTGGCGGCATGTGGAGCTGAGAGAGAGAGAGGAAGAGGCTCCCATGGATAAGTGTTATCATGCAAATGGCCCCGCTGTCGCTTGTTTGGGGAGGTGACTCGAGTTTTTCCCTTCGCGGCAACAGCTGGCTGCCAACTCAGAAGTAAGTGCAGAGGCCGGTACATGTTGTGAGCTGTCTCCTACTGCGTACACGCGCTCCACATTTTAATTTTCTTCTTTCTGTCTTTCTTTTCTAGTTTTATCGATCCGTTTTGTTCTAAAAAAAAAAAAAGGAGGTGTACAGATGGGCGCGTGCCCACTGGAACTGACCGGACGCGCTGACTCGTGAAACCTCTATCTTAATGCAAATGACATCTGATATCTGTAGCCAGAGATTTAATAGTAGCGAGCTGACCTGTGTGCAGCTCCTTAATTTGTTTTGGTTTTTTCCCCACACACAGCTGTCATTGCTGTTTTAACTTTTCTAGCCATCATCTGGGATGTAACTGCACAATCAGTGCTCCAGAGTTATTAATCACAGGTCTGGTGGCTCCATTGCTATCACATAAAGCTAAATTCATTGTCTCCAACAATGATGGATAAGGGGATTGACAGCTATGGTATGACTGACAAGCAGTCTTAACCAATCTCTTGGTTAGTTGCATCCCGTGCACCGGCTCCCAGCATCCAATCCTCTTGGATTAGAGGTGGGATTATGATTTGGATTTGCCTCTGCTTTGCAGACAGTCCCCAATGTCTGGTCCATCCCGGACTTGGTTGCACTTACTTCGATTTCCTGTGGACCATCTTTATGTATATCAGCTTTTTGCCTCCAAAGACAATAAGTGAACAATGAAAGACATGTAGTATGATGCTGAATTTATACCAAAAATGTTGTTGCATGTGTTATCATGCTGTACTTTCCAATTGTGATTTAGCCTAAATTCCTTGTGCCTTTTTTTAGTTGGAGCCTAAGGTAACGGTATGTTTTCAGCCCTGATTAATTCTGACAATGAGTTTTGTAAGTGCCCCGAGGGACTGCAGATAATAAAGACTGGTCTTCCAATTCCCTCAGAAATCTGCCATGGCGATGGCCAATTACACTATTATTTTCCTGTTTCTTTCAGACCTGAGCAGGCATTAGAGCCCATGCTTATGGCGGTAGATTGATGCTGTCCATGGTGCTGAAATAGTGAAGCTGCTCCCTTTTCTCTCATCATTTACGGAGGTGACGGTGACTGTGCTAGGTGTTCTGTACCTAATGAGCAGGAAACTCGTGGTATTCTACACAACTAATTTATAGCTTGGTGGATAAACTGACTTTGGTTTCCTGTATTCTCATCACTGAATACTGTACTAATAGTAAGATAATTTTTTCCCTTTTCGTCAGTGGTCCCCAACCATGCACCTGTGGATCCACCATCTTATTCCAATCTCCTGTGCTCTGTCCACAAGTGATTGGTGGAGGCAGAGGTTTTCAGTTGATCGGCCACGCCTGATATAGAAAAGGTTGGAAAAAGACAGGAATGTGGATTTCCAGGAGCAGGGTTGAATACCACTTAGTCACGTTGTACTAAATGTCTTTCTCAAATCATCAAAGCCTTACCGATGTATTTGAATGTAATGTATCCAATGTATTTGTATTTGGAATGTTTTACGAAAAAGTCAAATATCGATCAGCCCTAGTCTGTAACTGGATATCTGGATTATTCAGTGCAGCAAACTATGGTATTCTGATTTTTAAGTCGATACGGTCTTAATAAAGGCTTCATGATATGGTCAAAAAATCATATTGTGATTGTTTTGACAGGTTTGGAGTGATCATTTTTGTGACATTTGTTGGGGTCTGTACCTATCAAACATGTTTTCTTATATCTTTTCTTATATCTAGAGAACAAAATTTGAACTACCGTGCCATTTTGTGACAAATTTCACCTTTATCAAATAATTAAACGTATTGCATTGTGGATATTGCACTTATATTGCCATATTATGATTTTGATCAATTTAAGAGTAATTGTGCAGCCCTAGTCTTAATCGTTTATGTTCAGCCTGAGCCTTGTAGGGCTAGATAGCGAACTGAAAATTGGCATTGTGATCAGATTTCAAGGCTTGGAAACTTAAACAGATCTTTCTGGATTTAAATCATAACCCTGCCCACTTTAGACATTTTTGTTTTATTTAGACAAAAGTCTTGTACAGATGCTTCTGTTTAGACAGCATTTGACATTTGAGAAGCTTGAAATTGGGTAAAGAAAAATGTGATTCGGCTTAACGCAAAATAACCTAGAAGTTGCTTTGGTATGAGTGTGAAACCATTCCTATGAACAATGTGGTGATCCTCAGCTGCCTATTTTTTCTTTTAAATTTAATTGTTTTTTTCTCTCAATGTTTGTCCTCTCTCACCTATCTAGAATCCATGATGTCCTGCTCTTTAGCTGAAAACACAAGACCTCTGTCCTGTGTGTCCTCTAGCAAACAGTCAGTGTGCCACTTTCTTCTAATAGGACTAAATAAGACTCGGCCTCAAGCCCTTTACAATCAAGGATGGACACGTGAAAACTGAGAGGCCAAGAGGTGGCCTTTATTTTCAACCTTGTTAGTCATTCTGACACCAAAAAGAGACATGAAAATATTCCAGACCTTAAAGGTTTCCTCTCAGAAGTCGACTTTTGCCATATAGAAAAATGCCTATTAACATTAGAGCCAAGCCCTCGCAGAGCAAGCTGTCCACTGCCCCGAAGAGTAGTGGGCACACTGATGGCAGTGCATCTCATTCACGTTTTTCCAGATCCCCCAAACAGGGGAAAGGAAAACAGGCTGTAAGCTCAGCACCGGGCTCCCGCTCAGGGCTAGAACCAGGCTCTGTGTCAGGGGGTGGGCCTGCTCCAGCACCTAAAGTGGCTGGAAGTCAAGGGTCGGTGTCGAGGCCAGGTTCTAAGAGCAAACCCGGCGCAGCAGCAAACAAAGGAGTAACTTATGGTTCAGCGACAGCGCCAGGGGGTAAAACCCTGTCTATGGAGAACATCCAGTCTTTGAGTGCTGCATATGCCACTTCAGGTACCATGTACCCCAATGAGCGGGAGTCCTTGGAACCCTCTGGAGGGTATCCTAAAGGTACCATGACGCTGGGCAGGAGCACCAGTCGCTCGTCCTACACTGGTCGGACAACAGCCACGGGCAGCAGCCCAAACATCACCACCTATGGGCTGCATCACCCGTCAGACCCATATGGAGACCAAGCGTTGCAGCCTGCAGGGACATCCAGCTTGCGGCGCCAGTCAGGTAGACATCCACAGGGAATGGATTCAGCTGGACGGGGAGAGGCTGATCTTCAGGTTCAGCTGAGGGATCTGCAGAGGGAGAATGACAACCTGAGGAGAGAACTGGATGGAGGGAGGGACGGAAGGACAGGGCCCAACATGAACAGCGTGAACTTCTGGAGCCCAGATGTGAAAAGAGACAAGGGGGTAAGGCGGGAGGAGGGAGTGAGGACCTCGGTTTTGAAGGACCATATCAGGACTAACCAAGAGGATATGCAGGTGAGAAAAATGACAAATTGAAGAGTTTGTTCAAATCTTTCCACTCTGAAGACGAACAGTAAGTCTCTTTATGAAAGAAGACGTCAAATGGTGGAAAAATCTCTTTTTGAAACCAAACTCTTTGCTTTGTCCGCTCACACGTCACATTGAGACTTTTTGTGTTGACGCGCCCATCTCTCTCTGCGCATCATGCCTTTTGTTACTGTCTTCAAGGTTGCATAGAGAGACTCCTGTGCAGTTCATTTGTAAAGATGTTTGCCAGGCTCAGCGCTGTCTGTGTTTCCATGGGAACGGGCCCTGATGGCATCCATTCTGTGTGTTAGCCAGATTGTAAAAAATGCTCACAGCTACTCCTGAATGGACAGTGACCAGTCTGTCCCGTCCCACTCATTTTCAGAGGCATTATCCATCTATCTCACTGCATAGTTGCGATAAAGTATCTCTGTGTTCTGTCATTGTCTTTCATTTCCTGTCTCACACTGTCCATCTGTATGTCCATTTGTCTGTGGGGTGTTTAAATTCCCTGTGTTTCTGTGATTGTCTGTGGGGAAATCGAAGGATGTGAATCTGCATAAGATATATGTTTTTAATCCGTTATAGGGATCATTAACACTATGTAGTTTGAGAAGTCTTTGTTGAATGGGTTTAATACTCATCATCTCTCTCACACAAGCGTGCAGAAACTTTGATCATATCTGCGTTATTCCGTCGGACTCCTCCCTTTTGTAACCAAGGAGCCACCTCTGCATTTGTATTTATAGCTTGTTTTTTTTTAAATCTCATATTGTCATGCAGTGTGAGGACACTGTGACACACGCACACTCCCTTTTTTCTGGTTTTAAAACCAAACGTGATAAAACAGAAACTTTGAAAATGAGAACAGACTAAGAATCTTTCTTTGCAGAGTTTTAGTTTATAAATGTTTCACAAAATACCTCCTTAACAACCAGAATTGTATGCTAACTTTGCATGAAGATCTACATCTACAAGTAATATAAATTTAAAAAAATTATAAAATAGAATGGTACTCAGTAGAGAGCATATCTCTGCAAATGACCAACCCCCTTTGATTCAGTCAAACCAAATCCAATATCAAGTCAAGCTACATCTGGATTTTTGATTCGGATCCACGTCATCGATACCAGCTGCCTAAATACACCTGATTTGTTTCAATAGGAAACATACAGTTTCCTGGGAAAAGAACGTGAACGTTGAAAAACACTTTATCTCGCAATGTTAGAGAAGGTAAGAAAAATTTCCTGGATCTGTCTACTCAACTACTAGAGAAGTAGACGCTTAACCACTGCTGCAGAGATTCTTCATACGGCATTAAAATGGAGTAGGACACTCAATGTTATGAGACTCTGTGTCTGTAGGCTTGTCCTGACAGGACTCTGTCTGTGATAGATGGATCTGTTCGTCTCTGTTCAGCTCCTTCAAGCGACAGACCAATACAACTAGTATATTACTGTGTTGTCATGTGTTGGCTGATTTGTCTCTCTCATACAATACACTCTTGA
The DNA here is from genome assembly GCF_900880675.1 of Sparus aurata. NCBI lineage: Eukaryota > Metazoa > Chordata > Actinopteri > Spariformes > Sparidae > Sparus > Sparus aurata. The sequence continues at coordinate 15,646,671 of NC_044193.1, read as the reverse complement.
GTACTGTCTTTTACTGACAATGAAGGCATAGGTGTACCTCTAGTCTTTAATACTAATTAGAGCTGCAATGATTAATCAATTAGTTCTCACCAACTATTTGAATAGTCAATACATTCTCTTAAATGTGAACATTATCTGGTTTCTTTACTCTTCTATGACAGTAAATTGAATAACTTTGGGTTGTGGACAAAACAAGACATATGAAGATGTCATTTTGGGCTTTAGGAAACACTAACATTTTGCACCATTTTCTGATATTTTATAGACAATAAATAATCGCGAAAATTAATTAATTCATCTACAGTAAAACGAATCATTAGTTGCAGCCCTAATATCAACATTGAATAGGACACCAGAAGCAGAATTAGTTGATTTTATTAAACTTCATTTAAAACTGGCCTCACTATTCTTCGGGAATAGTGGCACCGGAAAAGCTACCACGAGAAAAATCAACAGAAGCGATCTTGCGCACTGTTCAAGGCTGTGACGGAAACCAATTAATGTGGAAGTTGCGATGCATCCTCCTACCCTCATATGTGGCCTGTCTTTTTCCTCATGCTGAACTCAATGTCCATGATAAGTGTTAGCAGAGTTTTCTTCCACAGCGTTTAACGTCACACTACACACATTTGCTCTCTTTGTGTGAACAACCGCAATCATGGCACACACAGAGGTTTTATTCTGTACAGCTGCAGGTAATGAACAGAACAGGTGGGTCACATGACCACATTACGTCATAAAATAAATCAGCGGTTGCCGCAACAAAACAAAACTCATTCAAAGGGGAGCAATAATAAATTAAATGAGAGCACATCTCTCAACAATAAGTCTCCTGCAGCATCCTCAGTCACGCCATGTTAAATGTTTCTACTAAGATTAATAAATGTGAATCTTATACTAAAAATCATTGTGACACACCCTCTTGCGATGTGTCCGCTTTTAGCATCAGTCATTCGCCACTGATGAGGCTCTGACTAAGTATGTCAACTTGCTTTACCTTTGCTTGCTAGGAAAATATTGATTATAAAACATTATAATTTTTTATGTCTCCCTTTCTGTCTTCTCTTAAACTCTCCCTCTATCTCTTTTGTAGACACACACACCTATGGCTAGTTCAGCTCCAGCTCGTAATGATTGTTGCTTTGTTGGTATTGATATCTCCTTAAATTGCTCCCAACTCTTTTTGTCTCCTAACTTTAACCCTCAACTCTATCTCACAATTACACAGCCCTATCATATAAAATCAGATGAAAGCACTTTTTCCCCCCCAATTCCTTGTTTATTTTGAAAGTAGAAAAATAAAAAGCGATATCTCATGCAGAAAATGTTATTCTCACTCTTATCTGCTGTCACCGCACTCCTTTATCACCTCTATCCACCATCTTGCCTTTCGCATTATCACTTTCCTTCTTTTTTTTTCATCTGTTTCACCTGTTTTTTTTTTGCCCTTTGAGACACTCTGGGAAGAGTTCAGTCTGACAAGGGAACTTTTTAATTAGCATAAGGAATGTCACCTTTTTTCTCAGCTGCAGTGACCAGGCTTGTCCCCTAGCCATCTGTGTGTTTGGTGTGTGTGTGTGAGCGCGCACGTATGCTTGTGTGTACACGTGCATATGTATTTGTGTCTACAGTCTTGGCTGCGTGTGTGTGTGTTCATGCAGAGGACTGTCCACCCACTCTGACTTGATATTCAGTGCTAGCTTGGTGCATTGATTATCTGTGTTCACCCTCCCCTTCCTCCTACATCTCAACTCTGCGTCCTTGGTGCTCCCCACCCTCTGGACACGAGCAGAGGAGTAAGAATATCCAAAGAAAAATTATTAATATCGTCACATCGAGGCAAAGATTAGTCATTTCACTTGTGCTCAGTGTATGTGTGTGTAAATGAATCTCTCACTCCCATACTGTGTGTTGAGTTAAATGCTGTGTGTTTCTGTTCTTTCCCTTTTGTTTGAATTCCTCACAGGCTTTTCTTCTGTGCTCAGTCAATCATTAAGAATGCCCTGTGTCCATGGTTTCAAGCTTAGAATGAATTTCCATTTTCCAGTCAGTAAAGCTGAGAGCTTTGAATGTAAAGTAGCATATTGTATTTTGCGTGACTTTCCACTGTGTCACACGCCAAAAGGCAGGAATGTTGAGTGAAATGTATTGTCCACACACCCAGCATCCAGCCAATTTGTAATCAGTTGTTCAAGTGATAAATGTATAGACAAATCACTCACTGCACTAGTAAACCTCATCAGCCCACCTTTACATTGTTGCAATAGTGTGCAGACAACATTGTTAAAACCCATAAACGTTATTTTTAGATACATTTCTTTAACCCTTTAAATGTCATGGGTCTGGAAAAATATACTTACAGATGGATGAATTAATCATTATTTTTACATTTTGTTTAAATCCAAACTTAACTAACTAATGCAGGTGGAGAGACTCCTGGAACGGGGCAGAGCTAATAGACATCTCCGTGAGACAGGTATGGGGGGAATATCAGACAGGGGAAGAGAACAGGAGTGGAAACCGAACACTAGGAACTACAAAATAAAACAACAAAATAATAGAACAACTGACCAGAAACCAAAACCATGATACTGAACCGTCTACTAGGTTGAACATGTCTTAATAGTGCCTTTAATTAATGATTGATTATTGATTATTAAATTATTGATTGATAATTGACTCACAATATGGCCCTCATAAAACTCACAGAGTTCGTAACAGTCTTTCTGATTCTGTTTGAGGTAATCTGTAAAATTGGAAAATGTAATTCTCTTTGTTTTAATAAATTGCAGATTTGTTTGTGTGTCATGTGGAATAACATCACCTCTCATCCCGTCCCTCTCCCCGTTGATGCTCATCTCCTGCAAACAAACCCAGGTCACTTTGGCTTACTGTACCCTCTATAGTTCTCCTTGTGTTTTGAAGAGAAATATCACCCCCTGGTGGCCATATTAGGTAACCATCACCCAACAGCTTGAAGTTATCTACATAATGGTTTGATATTTAGGGTATATATTTTTTCTGTCTATCTGCTTTCTGTTTTTGCATTTATTCATGTGTTTCCCTTTCTTTTGTCACACATGACACTCTGCTGCAGCCTGCGGATATCAGAAGAAACAAGGTCTGTTTTAATCATCTTTTCTTTTACATGTGTGTTTGCCATCAAAGTGTGTTGATTTATTTGTTTTTTAATGTATCTGAATGTATTCAATCTGTCTTTGTAGCAGCTTCCGTTGACAGTTCAGGAGCTTCAGGAGGAGCTGAGGGCTCACAGGGAGATGAACAGTCGCTTGCAGCAGCAGCAGCGATGGCAGGGGAACTCTGGCTCCTACCGAGAACTCCATACAGACCAGGACCACAGAGGAGGGCTTAGCCCTGGCCACAGCCCCAGACAAAGCCCGAGCAACCTGCACAGTCCTGGACCGAAGAACAGCCCGAGAGCCAGCCCATCCAACACCTACAACTCCAGGCAACAGGAAGCTGACGTCATCATTCACAGCCCTGGTTATGGTCTTAACACTGCAGTAGCTACGCAGAGAGTCAGCCCAGCCAACACCCTTCAGCCCGGGCCAAGGAACAGCCCAAATCAGCCCCTCTACAGCCCCGGCCAAGGTCCGGTGGTAGCGCCCAGCTCTAGCTCACTCCGGCCCTTTAGCCCCTGCCAGGTACCTGTGTGTGACGGCTTCTCCTCATCTCCTCCTATAGATCCATCAGAGGAGAATTTCTTCCGGCTGCAGTCAGAGCACGAGCGGCAGGCCAAGGAGCTGTTCCTGCTGAGGAAGACCATGGAGGATATGGAGATGAGAATCGACTCGCAGAAGCAGACGCTGGGTGCCCGGGACGAGAGCATCCAGAGGCTGTTGGAGATGCTACAGGGCCAAGGCCAAAATCAGGCTCAGGGACACTGGGGTCGGGGACAGCGGACCGGTATCATAGCGATGGCGGCGCAAGAGGCTGAAACGCAGCTGGAGAACATGCATATGAGAGAGGTGAGTTTTCCTTCCCCTGTGATGAATGGTTACAAATCTAAACCATTCACCTAAAATATCACAAATAATTTTAGTTTTGTGAATTAAATACCACAAGTGTGTCACCCGTTTTAATAACACAAAGCAATTCTATGTTAGAAAACGTTTGAGCGCTGAATATGACTTCCACTTTGATCATACTGATCAGTACATGGTGGCTATTGAAAAGCCAGAGGATACTATCTCGTTTTTTATAGCAAGCATATATGATGATACATATTGATGGTTAAAGTGATATATTTTTCCATGCTGTACTTCTGCGTATTATGTGTTTGTACCCGTGTGTGTATTATGGCGAGTGTGTGAGCAGAAAGCAGCTCAGCAGGTCTTATCAATGGGCCAGATTAACATACGGAGAGCTCTAAGCCTGTGTTCAGCCATGCAGTTTTACAATCTGACACTTTGTGTGTGTGTGTGTGTGTGTGTGTGTGTGTTTGTTTGTGTATTCCTGGGTATGCACTTGCTGATATGGCAGTTGCTCGAATGCCCCTTGTCTGTGCCTTGTGCATAACATTTGGCTTTAATTCAACAGCATGTAGCATGCAGCATGTGGCGAGCTTGACGCTAAAAGTAATTGCAGCCCATCAAAAATTCTATATCTAAATGCAATAAAAGGTACTTGTTATTCAAATGCTCATACCTCACCCCTTCCGTTTTTTTGTCTTCTTCAGAGACACTTTATTGATTGGAAATGTAAAGATACGAGCCCTCCTGTGAGCGATTGTGAAGCACAGGTGTCTATAGCCTCTGCCAGGAGGGCTAGTAGTAGGCTGCTCTGTGCTCCTCACCCCTGCCTTGTTTATTTTTAACTCCTAAATCTTCTTAGCCTTTAATTTCTCTACCTCTGTGTGTGTGTGTGTGTGTGTGTGTGTGTGTGTGTGTGTGTGTGTGTGTGCATTGCATGTCTGTGCAGCCTCTGTTATTGTTTGTCTCATAATGTTCTTGTTTTTCTGGCTATGTGTTGTCTGTCTGCCTCCACGTCTGCCGGTCTAGTCAAAATGATTGCGTGTGTGTGTGTTTGTACATGAGTATGCGTACACATCTGGGGCCTGTCGGCTTAGCGTTTCCAGCAAGGACACTCCCTCGCTGGGCTCCCGGTGGCTGACGGGATAACCACCCAAGCCGGGTGTTCGGTCTCTGTGATGATTTTGTCAGAGGGGAGCGTGGGTGCTTCAACCCCATGCTAATGCAGCCACATGTGTGTATTTGTGTGTGTGTGTGTGTCCGTGTGTGATGTATGGGACCCAACCATGCTATGTGTGTAAAAGGTGAGTACCTGTTCACACACACTCTGTGTGCTGTGCTATTTTTAACTGTTTGACAGCTTAACACTTTGGGTGTAATGGAGGAGGAGGGGTGAGGTGAGGTGGGAGAGAGGGAGAGATGGGAGAAAGGAGTGTTTTTCTAAGGTAGAAAAACAGGCTGTGTTTGTCTGAATATTAATGTATGATTAATGAGGGAAAACACTCTGACCGCCCTGATTGAAAAGAGAGGTGAGTGTTGTTCTTTCATTTTTTTCCTTCGTCTCCTTCTGGCCTCCTCTGAGAGAGTTTGTGATGGGGTGATGGAGTGTGTGTGTGTGTCAGTGTTTGTGTGTGTGTGTGTGTCAGTGTTTGTGTGTGTGTGTGCGCGTGCGGGACCAGCTGAAGCTGCAGTGTAGTTGCTATTCTTTCTGTTTTTAAGCCAAACTAAAAGAGTGACAGACCCAATGTCCTGGATGTACTGGAAAGCCATTTCAGTCGCTATTTTTATTGTTTGGATTTTATGTAAATTAGATTGTAAGAGTTGTGCATGGTCTATATCATATAAGCTAAATTATATGATTCTTTTTCAATAGTAATTAAGAAATTACGAAGCTATCAAAATAGTGCCTAATAACTAAGCTACTTTTACATATTGAACTGCAGTGAATACATCTCCAGTAGTGAATAATAAAAATCAGAACAGTTTTTAAAAGGGTTTTTTGATTATTCAGACACACACAAAGCCATTAATCAATTAAAAGGGATTAAACAATGTGGTTTATTAATGTTAAGGTGAAGAAGCGTCAAGTTGGACGTGGAATTTGACTATTAAATGATTACATATTAATTGAAGAATTTCTATGCACTTATTTAACCATAAGAAACACTCAGCTACCTGTAAACGCCTCTCACCTTTGTTTATGTATTGAAGTGGTAATTTGGCCTTACCCTTGCACTTGTCATGGTTATCAAAGGCGAGCTGGTGATCGAAGTGCAGCTATTGCTTCTATTAGGGGGCACTACGCTTAGTTCTTTTGATTAGCTGCAAAGGAAACCAGCCCAACTGCCTTTCATTACAACGCCCATTACTCTCCTTTGAATGACTCAGCTTGTTTAGCTGGAGCTGGGATAATAAATGCCTCCCTTCTCAGTTCACCTCTGCTGTTATTTATTCTTTCAACATGGCTGAATGTTGGCATGAGGACTTTCTCTGTATTCCTCGAAGAGACGATTATCACATTAAATTTGTGTTAATATTTTAACTTTTTTTTTAAAAATGTAAGTACATTTCAGGAGATGGGTTTGCCAATAAATTAACCAATGGGCCTGAAGTGTTGTAAAGTACCCAGGCCATACTTAAGTAAAAGGGAAAAATATTATATACGAGGTGCAATATGTAAAGATTTCAGTTCAAAACATTTAAAACTGAAATTTTCAACAGAATGAGAAGAAGTTTTCAAGTTCCATCAAAGAAGTCTCACGTTGAAGAGATATTTCCGGAAGATAGCATGCTAACCAGCTAGACCCGGGCCTGAAAACCTCTTTCTTCCAGTGCTATAAAGCTCCTGTGCTAGTGGTGTAAACAACAACACTCTTCTTGGTGGTGTGGCTAGCTGCACTGCAAAGTGAGCTAACTAGCTTAAAGTAGTTACAGTCATCGACATATAATAAGATGGAGTTTGCAGCAGTTAGCGGTCACTCTGCTGATGTACTATCCCCATTTGATGGGCTTTAATTCAAGGTTGTTCTTATGTATTGCACCTTTAAAATAATACTCTGGTAGAGGTGAAAGTCACCATTACAAATAGCTTAAAGTAATTGATATTAAATATACTTGAGTATCAAAAGTATTTTTCTGGCAGGAAAAATAGAAGTAAAATTAAATTCGACATGTTTGTATACTGTTTTCGCTAAGAGTCGACGGATCATCTGATCCCATACGTGGCAATTTTCTTATTTTGTAATCAGTGCTTTTTTAATAATAATTTACATTGATTGTCACTTTGGCTCTGATGCAGCTTGTAATCTGCAAAGTACCTTGTAACTAAAGTTGTGAAATAAATGTAGTGGAGTAAAAAGTACAATATTTTATAAGTGTTGTGGTGTTGAAATGTAAAGCAGCAGAAAATGGAGATACTCAAGTAAAGTACAGGTACTGTACCTCAAAGTCATACTTACAGCAAGCACAGTACTTGGGTAAATGTGCTTAGTCACATTTCATCATCAGAGTAAGGGTCCACATCGAAACGAAATCTCTTTCCCCTTTTTCCTCTCTGGACTTACAGACCTTGGCCAGATGTGAAGTTACTTTAACCAGCTGTCTGTCTTTATTTCTGTATGGAAATCTGGTGTGCTGTATGTCTGGATATAGAGCTCCATCACTCCCTCACCTGCTGATGTGCGTTGTCAGGAGATGGTGTGTGTGCAGTGGTGCGCTTTCGCTTGTGTTTCCTGTTCAGCTTTGTCAGCTTTCAGACTGGCTTAGCTGCACAGACTTGACACAGAACACTGGCACATCTTATGTCAGTCTATTCTTGGCGCTTGAGATGAAATGGTCGCACTTGGCAGACACATATTAAGTTGTATTTTTTTTTAGTTCTTCTTTTCCTTCTTTTTTTTAATGTTTCCTGGCCAATGTAATGTTTGCAGTGCTAATAACGTCCACAAAGCGGCAGTGTTCTATTAAAATTTAACGTCTGTGGTGGTTCCTTGCACTAACTGTGAGTTAAGTTTTGTGTGATGGCACACACACACACACACACACACACACTCATGCTGGGAGGCATAAATCTGGGCCTAATCGGCTCTCCCCAGCCGCCAGGTCCCTGCAGACCCAATAATAACAGCCGCAACACTGGTCTGCTCCTGCCCAGTTCTGACCTGCTGCCAAGGGCGTGCACACTCACATGCACACTCTCACTGTGAGATTAGTACTTGGAGATGGCATATCTTCTTTCATACTGCACATATCGTGCTGTGGATTTCAGATGGTCCTATGGGGCTCTGGACTTGACGTCTCTCTCTCATTATTCGATCAGTATGACTGAGTTTGTGGATTTGGTCATGTGTTGAGACCCTTAGGGCAAAGCACTTGTGGCTCCCCCCTTTTTTTTTCTATAGTATGACTGGCTTGAGAAGTCCTGCTGCGGTTTTTGGCCGGCCCTCTCTGCCGAGCCCCCGCGTCCTTTCTTTAACAGCGACAGAACTTCAGAAATGTAGCTTTTGAAAACTTTTTTAAAGTTCATGTCAGCAGGTCGGAGTCTCGTTTCCTGCTTTTTCTTCCCGCTCATATTCTAATGCCACCAGCTTAGCAGCTGAGACATTTTAATGTCTTCTCCTCTCTCTTTTCTCATCTGCTTTTCTATCTCTGTCTGTCCGTTATCATTTCCCACTCTATCTTTCTTTCTCCCAAGGCTGATGTGCTATGTCTTGTGCTAAGGTTAATTGGTAAAAGGCCTGTCTTTTTTAGGATCTTAATTGGCTTTTTTCAGCCTCTGCTAATGAAGCCCCTCTCAACTGACATTAGAGGACCACTGTAAATACCATCAGCAAACACTCCCAATGCTCTCTTCTCTCCACCACACCCCGCACACTCTCCACGCTCTGTTGATCTCCCAGAATGTTCGAGCGGAAAAACTTTATCGGGACAAAATTACACCCCTCAAACCTTCTCCTCACCCCCCTCTTTATTCCTCTGCAGGGCTCGCCCTCTGATTTTTCCCTTTGTCTTTTCCAAACGGCTCTTTCGAAAGCCATCGAGCTGATAGGAGGACACATTTGTGGCAAGCAAATCTGTTTCTTTTTTCTCTCACTGATGGAGAAGGGATGGGAATGTGATTGATGAATGTGTGTGTGTGATCTTTGCATGTTCTAGTGCTGTGCATGGCATATCTGACACCATTGCCTTCAGGCTAGAATTGAACCTTTTGACCGTATCCTTCATTCAGGATGCCGGCACTTATTGCTCTGGTGTTACGTTTGATCCTATTCATTCCATATGGTCGGCCCTCTGACACATGTGGAGCAGAAGAGACATTCTTTGACGACATGCTCTCTTGCGTGACTTAATTTCCCCTATTGTGCTCTTAACTGTACTCTCACCATTTGTTGATAAGGAATCGAGACACACACTCTCTCCGTGGGATGAATTAACGCTCGAATATGCCCATCGAGACAAAAAGACGGGCACACTTTCACTGTGACACAGTAACACACATATGGTCAGAAGAAGATTAGGAGTGTGGCAGCAGTGGGCATGCCCGTCTGTGGGAGGCTTGTTGTGACAGCTATAATCCCTCCTTATCCACAATTGAAGAGGTTAAGGCCCTTGTCTCACCTCCTTTCAACTCACTGGGAAAACTGGCAATACGGCCTTCCCCTTATATCACAAATGTAGACTATTACAAATTGGCTTTGTTACGATACGCAATATATATATCTCAACATTTTGATTTTTCCTCAAAAGCACTTTGTTAAAGCCGACAGACCGACAAAAAAATAAATAAATAAAATATCAGAATATTTTTCGCCAAATATCTCAATATACATTTATGACAATACTGTAGGGATGACAATTGGTACTTTCACAAACTATAAACACAAAGAGGTTTTTGATAAATTATAATCTTTTTATGTGAGCGACTAATGAGCTGTCTTTATATAAATGCCCCATATTCACACAGTGTCTGTCTGATTTTGATGGCTTGTCTTTACCCACTGCCTGTCATTTATTTTGAATTGTTTTGGCTTTGATAATACTTGTCCTTTCCGTGTCCTTTTAAGAGAGTTTTCCTTCATATCTTGTTTATTTTCCTCAGGTGCTACATTATGTACTTATACATACATACATTTTATTAGTTATAAGTTGGTGTGTGGTAATGTGCCTGTCCATGCCATGTGCAGTTTTTTCTCCTCTCTGCTGCCTATAACATAATCAGGAAGCAGCAGCAGGCAGCCCCCACTTTTATCGCCTACTGTGCAGATGTGTTTATTCTGGCACCTGCAACTTTGTCTACTTTAAGCGCAACATACATTTAGCAGTGTGCAGTTCAACGCAGTTGTTACAGTTGATCCTCTGTGAAACTGGAAGTGGTGGCCTAAAGCTTTGATGAGCCCGCAGTTCAGTGAAGATGAATGTGTGTGGGGATTGACAGAGCAGAACCTGCCACCGCTGAGGTGCCCTTTAACCCCCGGCTGTTCCAGTGGGGCTGCTTGGTGGTCAGCAGATCAGTAAGTGGTGGGGCTGGGTGACTTCTGGGTGTGAACAGGGTGTTTGTGATAGAGAGAGCTTTGCTATTAGCAGAACTTACTTGGTTCAATACTAGTTTGAAAAACATTCAGAATGTGCGGTTCAGATGTATAATGAAAGCAGTATTTCTATTGTTATGACATTATTTTTACATTACAATACAACACAGCAGTAAAGTTAATGTTTGGCACCTCCGAGCTCACAAAGGCACATACATTAACAGATATGTGATAGCTGTTGTGATAACAGACACCCTCCCACTGAGAGAAGAGTCAGAGCCTGCAGGTGGACGTTGGATGGTGTGAGGCTGATTAAAGCTAGGCTGCAACAATGATGGTTGTTTTGTGTTGGATAGATGTTGCAGTGACTCAATTTTTTGAGCGAAGCCTTTATTCTTTTTGACACTCTTTCAGAGATGTGTTGATTTAGCTCTATTGTAATTTTTTAGGCTTTTGTAAATGGAAATTTCTATTACATGTTAAAAATATTGTTTCTTCCAAAATTCAGATTTTTTTTTGTTATGTTCAAAAAGCCTGTTTAACTTGCTGTGCATCCATATGCGTGTTTCTGTGTATGTGTGTCCATTAGCTTGAACGTGTGTTTGCTTCTGTGTGGGCATAGCTGTAGGTCAGAGCTACCATTAATTATTGATAGAAGAAGTGTAGCGCATGTGCTGGCAGAACGTGTTGCTAAGCAAGAGCTTCAGTGTGCCAGAGACATCTGCGAGAGAGACAGAGACAACAACTGAAAGCAGAAAGATAGAGACTTAGAGAGTGATGGAGACGGACTCATATGACACCTATAGCTGAGTGTGCGTCCTTCCTGCTAACAAGTAGAGAACGGGGAAAACAGACACCGGCATCTGCTGTTAGAGACATGAGGAAGTCCTATGGAGAGCATCCAACAGGGACTAGCTGAAAGATAAGAGGAAAGTTTTTTTCTTTTTCGCAAAACAAGATTTTTTAAGGATGCACAGTAGAAGATAACATCTAGAAGAAAAGACCTCGAGACTGGGACTGGTCAGAGACGCATCAGTGCATCTTATCTGAAGCAGTGGGTGTTGGAAAGTGCTAAAGATGATGAGCCGCCAGGCTTATTTTTACCGCGTGCCTCCACAGGAGCTTCATCGCCGGAACCAGCTCCAGGCTGATCCGGCCAAGACTAGGGCCCTGCAGACTGTCATTGAAATGAAGGTAGGACGTACAGTGGATCAACGAGGAAATGTGTTACATGGGGGAGTGTGTGTATGGCTGTTACAGTCTCAGTTATCAGCTTCATAAAGTTAAGTGTTTTTGCTGTTTACAGCACAAGCTGTGGAGAATGTGTTCACAAATTTCATGTGAAGCTGCAGCATGTAGTCCAGTTTAGTTTGAGGTCAACTTCATACCTACAAAACATAAATTATTGATGAGCTCCGCTGTAATATGAGCAGTGGTAGATTTGGCTCTGACTTGCTTGCACATGCAGACGCAAACTTACAGCCACCAACAATCTTTGAAACATTGTCTTGATGTTGCCTCATGTTGGTATGGCGACCATGCCCAAGAAAAGGCAATTATTGGCCCATGCAGAGCAGAGCACTTATTCAATTTGTTTCAAATGTCACATATGGAAGCTTTCACTCTCATCTCAGGCCTTTGAAGTAGCTTGAGCTGTGAAAAATGCAGTTGACTCCACATGTGTCTCCTTGCACACCCACCCACACACACATACGCACACACACACCCTCACAGACACATTCAGCATTTCATTGAGCAAACGCTTGTTCCAAAAGTGGTTCCTTTACAGCAAAACCACAGTTATTTTTCACACATACTTTGTGATTTGTCTGCCTATTAACAAACTGCACATGTTCTGGGCCGGGATGCCCACAGAGTTGTAAATGCATGACAGAGGCCCAGTTAAATCTGACTGCATTAATTAGAAACAGCAAGACAGACGTTGCCAGAAGCACTTGACATATGAAATGGAGCGGTCTTCCTCTCGTGATGTTGTTGCTTAGGATGAGAAAAAATCCTCTGTTAATGCTGTTATTGATGACAACTGTGGATGAGTGTGTTATGTCAATCACTGTTTGTCTTTTGCTTTTTTCTAAGCGGCTTTTATTTACGTTTTGTGATTACAGAACACCAACCCTCCTTTCTGTTTTGATCCTGACGTTATCTGGCAGGTACAGTAATGAGTGCTCACCTCTCGATCCTTCTGTCAACTCAGCACGGGCTACATATATACAGAATTTTTGTTTCTCTCTGTCCAGATAATGAATTCGTCCTGAGTTGGATTGCAGCACCATCACATTCATATTTCAGAGGTTATGAGGCCCTGCTTTTCCTCATGTATTCCCATTCGACTCAGTGTTGTTTTTGATATTCCCCTCTGTGTTTTCTTTGGGTTTGCCTTGTTTCTCTTCCTCTGGGTGATGTTTTTTCTTGCTCGCTGTGCTCTGGAGCAGAAACAGATAGCAACTGTATATTAGAGATCAAGTATAAGTTATGCTACAGAGATCAATATGAAGCAGAGGAAATGACTGAATAATGTAGTCTGTGTGTGTCGGTTTGTTATACGTACCCTCCTGTTTGCTTGGACCACGCCTGTTTGTGTGTTTAGGATGGTATACTCTGTAGTGAGCTAGGCAGGGCTGATGTCACAGGATGTAATAGAGGTCAGATGCTTATATGTTGCCTGTGGTTTGTGCTGATGGCTTCATGCAATCTGTTTCCATTTATTCAATTATCTTCCCCGTGTCTTCCAAGGTTTAGCATTTAACGTATGTCTTAACCCATGCAGCTAAACAACCTCAGGACCTGTCCATGACAGTCCCTTCTACTCCCTCATAGATACAGACAAAGGAAAACATCTTGGCTGCCCGCAACTGTTGAAGTATTTTGGTATTTTAGCAAAATACTTTTCAGGCTGCTGGTATGCTTCATCAGAACTGCTTGTTCAGATGGTCCACTTTGGAAACCTTTCTGATGTCCAAATTGGGGAGGATGTGTCTGGTGATTTCTGTAACCTTTTAAAACCAACCATCTGACATTCACTCACTTCATGCAGTTATTGACCAGCTGTGCAGAGATGAGAGAGGAGCTAGAGTTTGAACTTATCCCTTAAGCTCTCTTTTGTCATTAAGTAAAAGCTATGTCTTGTACTTTTCATGTGAACAAACAAGTGCGGCACAGTGAATATCTTTGAGGAGAGACTGTCTGAGGATTTGGGCTGAATTCAGATTTTAACCCTCCCTGTATTAGCACATTTTTCTAATGGTGCTAAAGGACAGCAGAAACTGCACATCTTCAGTCAGAAAGGTAAAGCTCATCAGAGTGTAATTTGCCCGATGCCCGATTAGCATGAATACTAAAAACAGATTAACTTTTCTGTATCTTTTATTGTGTCTAATTGTAGCACTTGAAGCACTTCCGGTTAGCTGATGAAGATGATGTACTTGCATGATTATTGATATTTCCAGGTTCTATCCATGTGGTTTTATTGGTTTTGAATCTCTTTTTGAATGAGTTTAACATTCCAGAGAGATAAACGGATAGAACAATATATCACTGTCTTAACAGACAGTGAGACAGAATAGCCCTTACCAAAATCCAGAGCCTAATCTCCAAAGTCAGTTCTCTGCTGACTCTTTGCCTGCCCACTGTTGCCGGTGCAGGACACCAAGATCTCCTCCCTGGAGAGGAACATCAGAGACTTAGAGGATGAGGTCCAGATGTTAAAGACCAGCGGCCTTCTGCACCCTGACGACAGGCATGATGAGCTCAAGCAGGTGGAGGTCTACAAGAGCCATTCTAAATTCATGAAGACTAAGGTATAATGACTGTGCACGCCACCCAAGGCAACCTCACACTGCATGAACGTGGATGCATGTTTGTAGATGCATCAGTAATAACCGCTCGAGAACCTGTTGTGTGCATGCTGCATGTTACAGTATGTAGTTGTCTTTTGGCTGCTCTATCGTGGTTCTTAGCCTCCGGTGTTGCATGGATTCCAAGAACCTCTATGCTTAAAGTTGTATTTGTTTTTTCAGATTTAGAGAGTTTATTTTTTCATATTTAGAGAGAAGTTATAGTTTGTTTTTTCCTCTCATTTTCTGTTGAAAGCTTGTGTGCGTTACTTTGAAGAAGCATTGTGCAACTCTCCTATCAGTGACTGGTCTGAGAGAGCAAGCTCAGGCCTATCAGCTTACGGTGCATCGTGTCTGTTTACTGTCCCACCTTGAGATGGCAGGAAGCGCTTTGGAAAGGCCTGACTAAGCCTTCAATGTCCCATGTTGTATTCTCGTTTTATTCATCAGAACGCCAGCAGTGCATGGACGGACATGCACGTGGACGTAACGTACAGGAGCCATGTTAAAAAAAAAGAAAAGCCGTCTCAGGTTTCACAGAGTCTCTGAGCTGAGTGTCCTTGAAGTAGCTCTCCATGTGAAAATGTTTCTCTTTGCTTCATTAATGGTGCTCTTTGTAGGGTCCAGTTGTAATTGCATCTGGGAAGTTCCTGATGCAATCATAAAAGAGATGTTTTTATGAATGGGGCCCTGACAGATGAATGTGAGCTTACAACGACAGAGGAAAGAGCTCTCTCCTCACCCAAATGACCTGGGACGATATACATCACAGCGAAGGCCTTGGCCTCGCTCTCCCATGTCTCATCTTCCTGCGTTCCTACACCACGCACACGGATATGCGCAGATTCATTCTATATCCTTGAAGTGTTTGGGGTACTGGTCTGTCAGCAGTGGTGGCGAGCGGTGTTGAGGTGAGACTGCGATAACAGAAACCAGTGAGGACAGCATCCCTGCCCTCTCTGGTTTCCTTTGTGGGCTTTGGGTTTACTCGAAATTGGCTTCAGAGAACATAAAAATGTATTCAAGTACGATAATTGGGCATTAGCGCGGGTGAATTTATTTATCCAGCAAATCATTTGTGGCAGAGCTTCACAAAGTTTAACACTCTGAGCCTTCAGCTGTGTGGTTGAGGAGTGTGGACAAGTGAGGAGGAGTGTGGAGGAGCACACAACCAGCTGGGACACTGTCTGACGCTTCCCAGCTGGCTGTATGCCGTAGTTTAGTGGCTTGCTGTCTCACTTGTCTTTGTGTCTCTGTAGGAGCAGGCTTTGTCCCCGATTGTGTCTTCCATCAGAACAGCTCCCAACTTCCAACTCCCCACCCAACAGCCCTGGATTACAGAACAAGCAGAAGTACCACTCTCATCAGTCTCTCTCATCTTCCGTTATTTCACTCGTTATTCTTTGAATTCCTGATATGATCTAATTCTCTATCACTTTGTCATATTTTTAGTTCACTCCCTACCCATTTTCTGACTTGTTTATTCTACCTGTCTTATATCCTCTCACCAGTCTCACCTTTCCAATCACATCTCACATTTAATATTTTTCACCAAAAATTGCACATAAATGCAAGTTTTTAAATTTGAGTTCTACCTTTGTGTTATATTTATTTTTAATGATTTTTTTTGTGGCACATTCAAAGTCACAACTGACCCTAACCCAACTGAACGATGTTGGAGCTCCTCTTGAACAAAGACGGATGGAAAATATTTGTGCACCATAGTCTAGAACTCCAACACATATTATAATGAAAACTAGTTTTTTTTTTTGTCCAGTTGTAAAGGGGTTACAGTCTCTAGCCTCACCTTTTGTCCCCCCCTTGTCTGCTATTACTCAGCTCCCTCCATCCCTGTTCTCTTGGGCTTTTTTCCTTCTTTGAGTGAGAGCTGATTGGCCATGCTCTGGTTCAGTCCCCTGTTATGAGTTGAATACTGCTCACACAATTAGAGAAATCTCTTCTCAGAATCAGCTTTGTGCATTTTTGGCACCAGTAGACAGATGACAATCTTCTGCACAAAGCTCGCCTCAGCACGGAGACCTCCCTCTGTTAGTGCATTTGATTTCCTTTGTGGCTCTCTATCCTGTTCTGATGGCCTTCCTTGAAACATTCTGTAATCTGTCAGCTATGCAAGTGTAATATTGCTCCCCATAACTCTGTCTGCCTGCATGTGTTTGTCAGCCTCTGGCTGTTTGGCTTAGTGTGTCCATAAAGCAGACAGTAGGCCTGGGAGTCCCCTGGGTGAGGACCAATAATGTAGGGCTGGGTGATAATTCAGTATTGTATTGTAGCGTCTCGCCAAATAAATGGGTCATGATACAATTGACATAATTAGATATTAAAGCTTACAAGCTCATGTCTAAATGATAGATAAAAAAAGTCTGTTTTAAAGGTGCAAAATGTAAGAATTTTTGTTAAGAATATACACAAAATGTAATAAAATTATCTAGATTATAATTATATAGAATGAAAAATTATTGATGTTTTTCATTGTGTCGTACTGCAGAGATATCTACCACAGTTAGCATGCTAACCAGCGAGCCGTGGCCCATCCTGCTCCAAAGCTGCTGTGCTAGCGTGTGTAAACACCAACACTCTATTGGTCCCCGAGCTCCCAGTCTGAACCAATAGCTGCACAGCTAACTGAGCTATTTAGCTTCAGTTAGCAGCATTTAGCGGTTTCTCTAATAATATGATGCCCTGTATGAGTTAAGATTTGGTAAATTCTTACATATTGCACATTTATTGAAATGTGTTTCAAAATGAGATTTTTTTCAGTTTTTGTTAAAACATTTTTCAGGTATATTTTATTATATCGTTTGACTTGGTAGCATGACAAATTTTCAGTTTTGTGATGTGATTAAATTTGTTCATATTGCCCATTTCTGTATTAAGCAGCATGTTTAGGTCTATTGCTTCATTCAAGGATTGTGTGCTTTCACAACACTTGTTCAGATCCAGTATTGTAACACAGCAACACATTTGCAGGAAGCATGCTTGGTTTGTGTGCGTGCATCTATGTTTGCTTGAACGAAAAAAGCACTTTCTTCTCACTTTGAGACCTTAACTCAAAGTTATCTGAGAGTATATCAGTTCACTCAATGATGAATAAAAGGTTTTCATAACAAATGTCTGCTTGTGTTTCTGTGATTGTCAGATAGAGCAGCAGAAGCAGGAGCTGAACAGGAAGGAGGCAGACATGCAGGCCCTGCAGACCAAACTGGAAACGTTGACCAATCAGAACTCGGACTGCAAGCAACACATAGAGGTGCTAAAGGAGTCGCTCAGCGCCAAAGAGCAGCGTGCCAATACGCTGCAGACAGAGGTCAGTACATAACAGTCATGCACACCAGACTTACAGATGGACATATCCACCTACACAGATGCAAACATTCACCATGATGCACTGAGCTCCTTGGATACACACAGCCACAGATTAATGACGATGTCTGCTGATTACTTTAACGATAACATTAGGATGGGCTAAAATATGTGAAGGCTGTTCTTAGCTTTCACTGTTTTCCATTTTGGTGTGTACGTATCCTGTTATACTTCTTTTATTTGGCTTTCAGTCCTTTGCTTTGGAGTTTTGTAGACTAGGCACAACAGAGACCATAGCTGTTTGGCTAAAACTGGCACATTTACAGTGACATCATGCAGTGATCTTGGAAAAATAGCCTTTGTTTGCATGCAAGGACACTTGAGAGATGACACAAACACATCTGCTGGGACCTCAGATAAAATACTCAAGTGTACACAATCCTGCTTTCTTCTTTCTTGCTTTCTTTCTCTTTCTTTTTCCCTCTTGGATGCTGAGGTGGGTGGAAAAAATGTTGATGCGTGTGGCTCCTTTAGTCCACCAGTGGGCTTGAACGTGTAGGAGGGTCAGTCAGTCAGAAGGCTGGAGAAAGCTGGCAGCTTTTTCTTCTTCATCTCTAAAGTTTTTCTCAGCACTGCAGTTCTAATGATTTTATCACTGCTGTCAGTGACGGGGGCGGGTTGTATGTGGAGAGACGGAGGTGTGTATTTGTGCGAGGTGGGTGGAGATCGGAGAGAATTTAGCATTTTTCTGGACTTGGAACTGATACTTTAGATCCCTTTGTGTTAGGCAGCTGAGAGCGGCCCACTAACTATGTCCACTCATCATTACAGGAAGCAATTTAGGACAAAATTAGGCCAAATTGTCCATACATGTGCAAGGAATTTTGGCCCTCGCAGTTAGCTGAATACATCATACTTAAAGGAATTGGTTTTCAGTGGGTGGTTTTGTGTGTGTAGATGTTTTTGTTTGTGTGTCTTAGAGAAATGGGTGTGTGTGCATGTGTGTCCTGTTGTCATAGGTGTAACTCTAAGGCAAGACCAGGAGACACGTCAACGCCAGGAATTTTTGATTCAACTTACAAATTTCACCTCTTTGTCATTCACATTTTATGATTTTATCTGGTGGCTGCAGCAGACCAGTGTCAGGGGAAATGTTAGTCATCTGATTTGCTGAAAATAATGACCACTGGTGGCTAGCTATTGTTTTTTTTAACGATGTGCAGCTGAGGTAAACTATTAACCATGATTAACCTTGATGCACTGTAACATAGATGGCTAAAGCTTGCCAACATTAATCAGGCAATCATACAGCCCACATGTTTTAAGGTGCTAAACTTCTAAATCTCACTGAGCAAAAGGAATACAGTGCATTATGTGGAAGTCTATGTTTGTGTGTGGGGATGGAAGCCCGGGTCAGTTAAAGGTCACAAAGCCTATTATATGTAACAAGATGTTGAATTTCTTCCCATTGTCAGTGAAGCCTTGTTTTCACCAAGCAGTCCGGTTCAGTTTAGTTCTTTACACATCAAAATGCTTATTTTTGTATTTCCATTTTCAAAAGTTGCGCATGGTACCTAAAGAACACACACAACCACACATAGCGTAGCAAAGTTAACAGCTGTATTGACATTTTAGTTTAGTTTCAAGTGAGATGCTATGAAAGAGCTTCTGTGTTTGTGCTGGAAGACGCTCTTTAATTAATGATAGCTGACTCCATTTCTTAAGTAAAGTTAGCTACTGTTGGACTCTGTTAGCTGCATGGCGAGAGGCACTGAGACAGGGTAATCAAGACATCTGCGGAAAATCCGATCAAAGTCCTTCACAAAGAAATCCACATTCCAACAGCATTAAATGACTTGACTGACAAAACATCCACAGGCTTGAGTAGGCAAACGACGGAGACAGGTTGTGGCCCTTTTTTTCTTAACAATCTGCTCACATATTGACAGTCAAAAGAGGTGATTAATACATATAACTTGCTATAAATTGTTAACCCTTTAAGTTTATTGGGATAAAACTGTTGTAAACATGTTGCTGGTCTACAAAGATGATAGATCTATGTAAAACATCCTCTTCTATTCCTGCTCTGAAATTCTCCTCCTTTTTAAATATGTTTTTAAGAAAGCTTAGTTACTCCATGCTTCAAAATAACTGATAAGAGTATTAATAAGGAACTGTACTAAAGAAAGAGCAGCAGATGTATGAATCGAAATTATGAATTTAGAGCTGTAACCCTCTCTGAATACACTGTTCTGGTCTGAATGCTAACGGTTTATGTATTAAGTTTTTTTTGTCTAACACATAAATATCATACCATTAAAACATATAATTTTTGTTGTTGCAGACTATACTTGTATTTGCTCAAGCCAGTAAATGACTCAGCCAAAGCTGAAATGAAAGCGATGCCCTTGAGTGGGCAGGTTGGGTGTATATCTGTTGTCAGATATATGCATGTTTATGGATTAATGTGGGTGCGTGACAAGGGAATTATACATGATTGACTATAACACTCCTGACACTGGGCAAATAGCGGTCCTCAGTAGTCTTCTTTAAAACTTCTCATAGGCTATTGCAGTGCATGCACACACACACACACACACACACACACACACACACACACACACACACATACATACACACAAACACATATGCTGTCAGTACTGATTGCTCGACTCTCATCTCCGGTCTCGAGTAGTTTTTTTTCCTGCTATTGAAGTGGCATTTTCCCCTGCTTAGGAGAGGCTAGGGTTTCCCAGACTAAGTGGGCAAACCAGAGGATGAGTACAGATATTGAGTGCGCTTGAAGCCATGGTCCTGCATTCCTTTACTGTCTGTCAGTCATTTGACTAGAAAGCGCAGCCGTTCTCACAGGATCTCCCTTTTCACCTCATTCCTTCTATCCACCTTTAATTATTACTTCATATCCCTTCAGCGGTCTGATTCGAAGTCTCATTTAAAATTCCTCAAGAGCCCAAGATTTCCTGCTACTAGCCCATCATATCCCTCCCCATATACATGTTCGTGTGTGTGTGTGCCTGCTGGGTTTCATCATGAATGACAGTGATTGGTACAGTAGTCCACTCCCCCAGAGACAGACTGCTGTGTCCCAGACCTGAGGAGCAGCTTCATCTCACCAACACTTGTCTCTTAAAGCAATTCACATCAGGATGGGACTGAGAAGGGAGCAGTCAGCAAACAGAGGGGGCACTGTGAGTGAGGCAATGAGAAAATGGAAGTGTATTTATTTGTCAGTCAGAGTTAAGGACGGCTTCTAAATGGGCATGATTGAATACGTCTCAAGATAACTGGAAAATGTGGAAAATAATGAGTGTGTGCTTGTGTGTGCACGAGCATTGTGAGTCCGCTGCCCACGTCTGTGGAAACTTAACCCTTTAACACAGTATGTGTATGTGTCTCTCCTGCCCCTATCCGGACAATGCAGGGCTGTAACGATACTCCAGCAGCTCAGGTAACCTATCAGAGACCTTCCTGCATATTTAACCAGCCAGCGACAAAGAAACAAGCCAAACACTGGTGACGAAGTGGGCTTGCATGTGATTTGACTTTGTTTAGTTTTCTTTGAGAACATAATTTTGAAAGAGGAGTGTGGGCCTGTTTATTTAATTCAGCTGCTCCTAGTCACACTTGCTGCATGTGATGACAAGCTAAGGTGTACATAGACTTGGATTTCTTGACTGTATATCAGGAAAACAGTTTGTTTGTCCTTTGGTTCTGATTTGAGATTCCAGGACAGAGTGACATTCTTTCAGATTCAGATTCCTTGAGATTTCATTGATTCAAGACGATGGTTGCATAGTAAAAAATGCAATGCAACAATGACAAAACCATAATGGCTGCCATGAACTTTTAACTTGGACTATTGATCTCATCACATAAGACTATTCGTCTATTAGAAATAAGACACTCAACTAAACATTGTCCAAAAAAAATTGCACTGTTATTGGAACCTTTAATCATATTCTTTGTTTCTGTTTTTTTTTTCCATTATTGGTTTACACAAACACAATAGATACAAAATAAACAAACGAGCAACAAAATATGTGATGGAGAAGTGCAAAAAAACCCTCGGAGGGGCTCGATGTGGTCACTCTCCCATAGAAAGTCTCCTTTAGTCCATTTCAAAAAGAGAAAAGAGAAAAATTTGATGGCACAGCATCCTATTAAACATTACAACAACTAAATAAAAGTTAACATGTAACATTTATACAAAATCAAAATGCCATGTGAAAAAACCTTTAGAAAACGTGTGATTATTATAACACCATTGTCATTGGATAATTGTAATCACATAATAAATACAGATCCTCGACATTTTTGCCTGGACATCCCAACTGACGCACACATATATGGAATCGCATGAGAAGGCTGTTGACTGTGGAGTTTTTAGGGGCAAATTCTTCCCCAGAAATGATTTGTAAGTGTGGACTGGATCGGCTGCTGGTAGGATGGTTGTTTTAGCCTTGTTTTGTGATAATGTTAGCAACCCTCCAACTGTCTGTGTCTTATCCTGCTCTCTTCTTTCACCAAAAAATATAGATCCTGTCTGTGCTTCATTGGTTAAAAAAGGTATTACAGAGAGTTTATTCTTAGCACAAATAATGTCTTCGCATTCTCTCTCTGACTTGTTATTACTGTCTCCGCTGTCTTCTTGAGTCGTGACTAAATCCTTGATAATCTCATTATCTGAGTTATCACCATCAATATTTTAATGCAACAAATCATTTTGTGTTTAATGTCTTTGGCAGATATTAGCCGAGGTTTTCATTTTGTGAAGGTCGATAAGCTTTGATTTACACACTCATCACTCACACACTTCGCAGGTGGCCAGCTACCCACACAGGGGAAATCCAGACCTGAAGTAGGTTCAAGGTGTACCACAAAGTACCACATAAATAACACTGTAATATAACATTTGATAGCTTATTTCCCACTAAATGTCAACAGAAGTTTACCCGTGTAGCGGCACGTTTAGCGATGTAGCAACATGTCCATGTTTACAGGCAGCAGTCTGTGGTGTTTCAGTTTGACTCACTCAGATTGGACCTCAAATGTCTTGCGTTCTCTTTCATCACTGGCATTTGCAGTTTGACTGCCAGGAGACCTCTGCTGAGTTTTGATTTTAAGGTTGAAGTGTAATGACTTGGAAAAGATAGATATTACTCAGAAATGACTTGCAGACATCAACCGTAGCGACAGTAATGAAGAGTGAAAACAAGATTTAAAAAAAAAAAAGAGGAAGAATTTGGAGCAGGAGAGTGAATGATTAAAGATAGAGCAAAGAGGAAGTAAGAATTGAGAGAATAGTTGCTTGATGGATATAGGAGGCTGTGAGCTTTTGTCAGTAAGTGATGCAAGGGGACGGTGGGCTGTGGTCCCTGCTGGACTATTTTTGTTGATCTTTCCTTGTTCTCTTTGCTGACTGATGGGTAATATATGTAGTGAGGCGGAGAAAAGATGTGGTCTCAACCTGGTTACACGCCGCCCTGTCCTCTCCCCCTGCTGTGCTCTCGCTCTCTGTCTTTCTTTCTGCCTCATTCCCTTTTGCTCCCTCCGTCCATATTTTCTCGTCCCTCACACTGTCTGCCTCCATCTGTCTTCTCTCCCACACATTTTCTCGCCTAATTCACCTTCTCCTCTGTCCATCCTCATCACCCATCTGTTAGAACCACTGCAAGGAAGAGTGTTGGACTTATTTAACATCGGCGAGGACTTGATGAATGCGCTAAGGACAACATTGAGGCGGCTGAGCTCTTGGAAAACATTTCCTGTGTCAGGCCGGCCACTAATTATCAACTTTGATGTGATGAGTTTGGATCATTGCAGACCCGTTCTGATGTGACCTCATGTAAACTTGACTGACCACCGCTCTCAGGCCCAACAGCCTCCTCCTGGGTTCACGGGGTGGTGTGGTTTGGGATGCAGTGTGAGTAGCACAGCGGCAAGGCCCCCCAGAACAAACATGGCACGATCCAAAATAAAGCCCCCGCGAGTTCTTCAGAGGCCATGTGGAAAAGCCATAAAATGGAGTTATAGGGGTCACAATGGGGATGAGATATTTAATGGTTTACACAGAGAACGGGATAAATAAGTGCGTGAACGAAAGAGCCGACAAACACAAGAGTGCATTCAGACGTCTACTTATGCATATGCACATTAGTTTTGTCTTGCAAATCCACATACTGCAGTTCATATGAGGCATTAAGTTCAAGAACATCTGGGGTAAAATTCATTTGTGGGATGATTTATCCTAAGTGAAGGTGTGTGTGTGTGCTCAATTTTTTTTTCACTTTTGCGCCTTTAGAAACTAAACAAAAACACACAAACAGAATAATGAGGGCTTTTCTTGGCCTGCTGTCAGTGGCTGGATAACCAGCAGGTTGCTCATGCTGTACTGTGGCTGCTTAGAAGAAGATGGAGAAGGAAACCAATGATTGTACCAACATCTATACTCAACAAAAACAGGCAGCAATTTTATATATATATATATGTATAGTTGCAAAGATACACTCAAACATACTTTGATCTTTACCCCAATCCAGCACGTTTCATCTGAAATGAAGTGTTGAAGAGTGTTTGAGAGTCTCAGAAAATAAAATTGCTGTCTGTTTTTGTTGAGTATAGATGTTGGTACAATCATTGGTTTCCTTCTCCGTCTTCTTCTAAGCAGCCACAGTACACAGAGGGGTGCATTTGTGCTTTAAATCTTCCCTGTGATAACTAGAGAAAGACATTTCTGTAGAAAAAAACGTGTCTACATCTGCAATGTTGTCTACATTATCGACAGCAAATATGTGCACATTGCATGCTGCAGGATGATAGTGCCAACATTTTTTGTTGCACCATAGTTTTCATATAATTGCATGTGATGTGACTAAATAATAGCAAATGTGGCAGCGAGGAAAGATTTAAAGAGCTCTATATACTATCTTTTTAATATTAAAAACAGGGGTGAGGTCCTAAATATTCGTAACTTTAATCAGCAGCCCTGGTAATGTCAGATATAACGTTATTCATAATATGGGAACAACTTACAGTAAATATTCGGTGTAATGATAATGATGCCACATTAATTTCACAGTGTGCAACAGGCTGTGCCTTATATTCCTTTAACTGTCATCATCTTTCACGTTCCCTGTTGCTCTGAGACAATTGTTGTCAGTGCAATTCTCTGTCAGTGCAAAACAGAGGAAGGCAGTGAGCCAAGCTGAACAGATCATGACAACATTTGAGAAGTAATGTGTGGAAGCTTTTTGCTTTGACACTGAAGAAGAAAAAATCATGGATACGCTTGAAGCTGTTTCCTGCCTTTTAAACATGCAACTGCCATATAATAATGTTGCACCGTTGTCATTTCTGTGGTGTTTTGGTAAGACTGACCATTCATCTGCTGAAAGGCTCACATGCTGGAGTGGATATGGATACGAGAGCTTGCTGGTTCCTGTTGTCATCTCACAGAGTTGGTTCACTTATCGCATGACTTCACAAACTCAGCATTAGGCTCTGGGCTGCATTTGAATCGATTCAAATGAACATGTCAGCTTTTCTTCGTTAAGTTGTTGTTCAGTATTTTCTGTACCACGTGATCAGAGCAGAAGAATGACAGAAAGGGAACTGTTTTACTGGTTTATATCAAGCTGAAATCAATCGGATTTCAGGCACCAACTGTACACGGCAGACCTGCGATTGTTCTGCACGTGTTTGCCAGAGTTACTGTGCAGTGTGGTTTGACAGGAAATGGATTCCCTGGAAAGAGGATGTAGCAACTGGCGTGCGGCGCTGGAAATGATCAGGAAAAATAATCAAAAAAGGAGCAAGTGTTAATGAGGGGGAACGCCTGCAGCGTCCCTTCCTTTATATGCACATATGTGTGTTGTGTTTGTGTATCTTGTGTGTGTGTGTCCATCTCTGCTGGGTGGGGAGGTAATGATGATGGATGGAGGGCAAAAGAGGGATTGAGGCAGCTGTGCGTAGTCAGGGGTAGTGTGACGGTACTCGGGGTGAGTCCCTAACATTTCTGTCATATATCCATCCACTGGTACAAAACCAAAAGCATGCCATGATTGACTTTTATGCTTTGGCAGAAAACATTCACTCATCGTGGTGACAAAGATCCTTTTGTCAGTGGATCCGGGGAGTTCTTTGTGCGTGTATGAGTCCTTGTCTTTTTTTTTCTTTTTTTTTTTTTACGACCGCACTTTCCCATGTTCCCTGTAGCCTGTGGGCAGACAGCTGTGTTGCCACAGTTTGATCCACAGATGTCGGCGTGTACATGGAGACTGTGCACCTCTCTCCACCTAGCAGCCCCTGCTGTGAGGCAGTTTACATCCGCTTATTATCCTGAGCCGGCCCTAAGGTGATCCGTCCTGATCACAGCTCTGACTGCTGCCCTATCCTCGTCTTTGATGACGCATCATCAAATGACACCAGGACTAAGAAGCACTACAGGGAGCGTCCCTAATTTCCGTACGGATCAGCCCTGGTGTCGTCATGTCTGGCGAGTACTTCTATGTGCAGTGTGTGTGCGTGTGTGTAAATGAAGGGACCCAGAATCAGTGCAGGGTCTTAGAGAAGCTCAGCCTTTATATACAGTTGATCCTTGAAGTTCCTCATTCTTGTGTTCGACTTTGCACCTGCGCTTGCACACACACACACACACACACACACAGACACACACACACACACACACACACACACAGTAATATGCATGATTGCGCTCACATGAAATGAAATCCCCTCTGGTCTTCAGGCTGTCTCACCTCACAACCTTCAGCAGTGACCTCCTGACATCTCTTGGAAGTTTCTATTGCCTCATCAGGAAACCACGGATCATTTAGCACCACTCCTTCTTACATCTGTGTGAATAAAAGGTGCCCACACTCAGGTGTGGGGCTGCACAGTGTATATAATGTAAACAGACATATTTCATAAGCTGGGGTTTTATTCACCTTTCACCAATCTGTAATAATACAGACATTAGTCAAAGTGAAAGTATCCCGAACAGCAACTGGCTGTTTGAACCCAGCAGTCCACACTTGTTCTCTTCCTTACTCATCATATGAGCGTTTTGTGGTTTATAGATAGTTGACTGATTATAGCTGATATGGGACACTGTCTGGTGGTCCAGCATCATCTTGAAATGAAATAGCCTTCCCTCTTGAAGTGATACTATCCAGACTTGGCCACATTAACAGTTAGACAAACATGAATTAGTCGAATATTATTTCATACATTTTGATGATTTATTTCACAGAACAGGCCTGTAAATAAATTAGGTGTAATGGCTGTCCTCTGCTGTATTTATACAGGCTGGTTGGACGTCATACAGCCAGACGAAGTGAATCGCTCACACAGCTGTGTGTCATGCTCTGCAGTAGCCCGAGCAGACCTGAGTTCAGGCGATGCATACACTCCACCAGACCCACTCTTGGGGTTTAACAACTTTTATGATGCTGTTGTCAGCTGAAGTGACATTAAAACTTATACTTTGAGCAGAAACAAGACTTAATAAAGCTCTTGAAGGATGTGCATGTGTGACGGTTGGATAGAGCTAGGAGATCATATTTATTTGGTCATCCGATGACTATGCTCGCACCCAAGTGGGTGAGGAAGAGTGCAACTGTCAGTGTGCGAGTATGCAAGTATCAGTGCGTCCCCTGGCCTTTGCTGTGGTCTTCCCTGTCGTCTCTGGTTCTGCCGTTATGACTGTGGTCTGCTCATATAGTCCCTATGTTGTTTATTGCGGCCCAGAGCCGACACTGGGCCTGATACCTTTGCAGATTTGCCTGCCAGAAAAACTTTTATGATGAAATGTGAGGCAGGAAAAAGGGAGGTGAGGACAAACAGAGAAACTGTTTTCTTTAAGCCTCTGTTTTACTTTGCTAACCAGTGTCCAGAATCCACTTTTGGCAGTTGCTGCAAGCATGAGAGAGGAAGTCAAGGAGAATAAGTGTGTGTGTTTATGCACTTTTGTGCGTGGTTGCATGTTTAAATGCAGGTACATGCATGTAGAAAACTGTTGAACATAATGTGTGCATGCATATATCAGAGAATTTGTGACTGTATTTGTTTAAAGAAATTCCCAAGAATTTTGCAACCACAGAATCTTGAAAACATATCAAGGTCATTTTTTTTTAAAAAATGATAAGGTGCTGAGTGAAGGGCTGGAAAGTTTAAGTGAGGTTTTGGGAAAAAGACAGATTGATACAGTATAGATGTGTTTTCAGTTAATCTTATCTGAGGAGTGCTTGAATGCAATCTCCAATGTCCTCTTTGGATTTGAACTTGGCCACACTGGACATCAGTGAGCACCTCTACATCTTTCCATGACCTTTCATTTTCTTTCCTTGTCTTTCATATCCTACAAAAAATGTGTAGGAATCAGAGCCTTCGTACTTCAGCCGTCCTACAGACTGCATGGCAAATTGAAAAAAACAAAAACAGGCTACTGACAAAAAAAGCCAGTATTCAAAAAAATCTAAATGCAGGCAATAAATGGCTGGCAGCAAAAAGGCAATAAAAGAGAATCCAAGAAAAAATTAAGAATGCAAAAACAAACCAGAAAGTGACCAAAACCTGGAACTCTGAGGACACTCATAGAAGGAGCAAAACATAGAAGAAACAACACGAGGAGGAAAACAGAGGAACTGACAGAAAGAGAGGGGAAAAGACAGAGTTAAATAAACAAGGGCTAATGAGAAAATGAAACACAAGTGTACACAGAGAAAGGGCGGGAAAAGGACAAAGACGTGAAGTGTAAATTCACAGCAAGACACATGAGAGTAAATTGTTGAAATGACTAACCCAAAACCCCAACCATGACGACCGCAGTAGGTAATGCAACTGTAATACAACCACCAATTTTTTCATAACTTCATGAAGTATATTGCCAAAACCGAAACAAAGAATTGCACTACTACCTCACACCAAGCTGCTAAGCCACCCTAAATCACTGCAGGGGGCATTCGTTCACTGCGACAACCTCAACACATCGAAAAACACAAATCAATGCAGAAACACACACACCTACAGAGTCATAGAGAGGTAATGTGAGCCTTCTTTCTCAAAGACGATCTCGCTTGAAGACTTGAGGGATTTCCTACACCGGCACGTCACTTTGTCTCGCCACAGGACCTGCACCTTTAAACGGCAGTAGGAAAACTCCTGGAGAGTTTGGAGCATGGCTGGAGGGATAGAGTGTTGAAAGAGACGTAGTAGCGAGGGGGTGAGAGAGAGAGGCATTGTTGGAAGACGACACGGAGAGGAACGACTCCACGGGGAAAGGAAAATTGGAGAGGAAATTAAAGGAGAAGAGAGAGGTTAATCAACGGGACTTGTTAGCTGTCTGTCATCTCAGCGTGTGCGCCAGCTGATAAAGTCATACAGTATTTCCTGTAACAGACCCGCTGATGGAGGAGAAGTTTCAGAAAATTGAGGAGCAGCATGTCCGCGGTGTTAATATGCTCAAGCCCAGGAATGATTCCCATCGTCTTTTTCCGCCTCCTTTCACTCTCACTCCTCTTCATCCTTTCATCCCTTCCTCCTCATCGATCTATCTCTCTCTCCTTGTTTTTTGCACCTTGCAGTGGTGAGTGCTTTAAGAGGGTATTAGCAGGGTGTCTGTACAGTACTATCACAGCTTAGTGGGCCAGCGCAGGTGAGACAGCAGGGATTTCCTGTTAGGCCTCTCTGCTACATTCTTGCTAAATTGCTCCTTGCCAGGTGGGGTTGGAGAAGAGGGGGTCTCTCTTTCCCCATTATTCTGTCTCGTACACACAATGTCAAACACACATGCATATGCGCACACACTCATGTTGTAGCACATGGGCATCAGCACGGGACGACGTGCATGAGCTAACACACTGTATGTGCAAGGGATTAGTGGTGTCACTGGTGTGTTGATGTGTGTGTGTGTGTGTGTGTGTGTGTGTGTGTGTGTGTGTGTGTGTGTGTGTGTGTGTGTGTGTGTGTGTATGTGTGTGTGTGTGTGGGGAGGACAGAGCAGGGCTCAGTATTAGACTCTGGTTGTATGCCAGAGGAGCAATATGAGATAAATACCTCACCATCTTACACCTGGAGGTCCTGGCCTGCTTCTAATGCTACTGCATTAGAGAGGAGCCCTCAGTGTGTCTGCGGCTCGGCACTCTCGTTTTACACATGCACATACACACACTTACAAGCAAGTAGGCAGTAACTGCGGTCGTGCCTCTCAGTTGTGTTCTAAGTTTGTCTGATGTGTTATTATATGTTATTTGTGTTATTTATATCACAGACACACATCACTAGACGCTTCCAACGAACACTTACAACAAGAGGCCGTTACTGTTTTGATTTGACAACATTTATATGTTTTTTTCTAACATTTATAACGTTTTACCGTTCAGCATCAGGTCACCCAGCGTCTGACAAAAGGCTTCGGCTTAATTTTGGCATTCCACATCTGCTGACAGCTGTAGATTCGTGCCAGTTGTGCAGAACAGCTTGCAGTTGCTTTTGTGCTACAGTGAGCCCAAGTAGTAGCAGACCAAGGGAAACACATGGCGACTAATGACATCTTGACTGTTTCCTTGCATGTTATTCAATGCATAAGTTAATGTTGGGAAATTATCAGCACAATGTAAATTTAAAAACTTTGATCATAAAGGTCAGCTGGTCTTTGCATTTTGGAATGACATTTGCACCTTTAGTTTTTATTGGCAAAAAAAAAGTTGTAATTTGAGCAATGCTTAATGTACCTGGGCCACCCAAGTAAAGTCTATGTTTGGAAAACACTTCCTTGTTCTCATAATCATTGGGAGCCAAAACTGTAATTGAAAATAAAGTTTTATTGATCACCTAGCCCTACTTTAAGGTATAATACTTGAGTAGATGTACTTTCCACCGCTGCTCTCTCCCTTTATGGATCACCTTGAGTGCCCTGTGAAATAGTTTGAAGGACGAGCTGGAGAGCGCTGCGAGCCTGCGCTTTAAGTGTTTTCACACCGTCCCCTCTGTGTCCAAGTAACGCTTGTTAAAATGGCTGTTAACAAGTCCTTCCTTACTGCTTCCCTTTGTCTACAGCATGTGTGTGTGCTTCTTGAATTCATATAAAAACATGCACGGACAAATTAAAATTAAGTTCAAATGGGTTCACTCTTTGCGCCATGGCAAAATGTGCTGGAAATGTAATCAGGTGTTGAAGAGGATCAGAGGAGCTCGTTCATGACAGCCAGCTGAGTGTGTGTGTGTGTGTGTGTGTGTGTGTGTGTGCGCGCGCGCATGTGCGTGTCACTGAAGGCGGTGCGGCAGACGCTGATATATGTCCAATAAGAAGTTCTGGAGTGAGCTCAGATATCACTCATCTCATTGCGCACAGCCAGGCATGGAGGATTTCAGTGTGTGAGTGTGAAGTGTGTGAGCAGTCTGATCTATGGCAGTGCTGGCCCAATCACACAGCACTGTCAGTAACAAATGATGGGACGGGCTCCAGGCCCCTTCTCTCTCACACATCAATTAAACAGCATCAGTCCACAGTGGTTCACATAATGGACAGTGGGTCAAAGCTGAAGTTTTACTACTTCCAAATTTCAACAAGTCGATGTGTTGGGACATGTCAGTTCCAGTGCTGAATGATAACATATGGGCCACCTGACTGAGAAGTGGAAGAAAATCCTGGTTCAAGCTTTCGTTGTGTTTTTGTGTATTTCTTTGTATTCTGACAAGTGTTTCTGTTTGTCTGTGTCTTTGCCTGTCCTTCACACTGTCTGTGTATTATAGATTTCAGGTCAGCCTAAATGCTGGCCAGTCCATCTGCCAGTCTAACAGAACTCTATGAATATTGAGTGATATCACCTGCTCTGTGATCTCTGTCTGACCATATGACCATCTGGTCTAACTCCCAGTTGGTCTGTCTGTTTGTGCCTCTTATCAGCTTATCTACCTTTACCTTTTTGTCTTGGTCTTTTCCAGGTAGATGCTTTGAGGGTGCGACTGGAGGAGAAGGAGCAGTTCCTGACCAAGAAGACCAAGCAGCTACAGGACCTGACGGACGAAAAGAGCACACTAACGGGAGAGATCAGAGACATGAAGGACATGCTGGATGTCAAGGAGAGGAAGGTTAATGTCCTGCAGAAGAAGGTAAGTGAGTGCAGATATTTACATCATCACACAGTGCCTGAAGTCTTGCATGCAGTGTAGCCAAAGGACATGTCAAACAGACTCCTTGTAAGTTAGTTTAACTTGTGAAATGTGACAAGACCTTCTGGAGAGGCCATATCTTTCACTGGTTCACAAAGCGGAACATTTTATTAAAGCTGGCTGCACTGATCACAAACCCTCAGAGAGTTATTACCCAACTCTGCAGTTCCCTTTAGTTATGTGTATTGTTTTACTGCCTTTCAGCTAATCAGTTTGGCATAAAGTCTTGCAACAGTAGTGTTTTGGTCCACTCTCATTGTACTCGTAAGCTCGTTTCCACCTGCAGCAGGCGGCGGGTTTCAGCCTGCAAACAGCATTTCTTTTCTGTCCAAGCAAGACTGGAAGCCATCAAAGGAAGGCAAACAGTATTAAGATCAGTAATTTTAAAGCCCAGCCAAAATTAACTTTTGAGATCCAAAATTGAAATGGTGGAGACCAAACATGGAACTAAAAAGAGAGTGAAAACTGGGCATCTGGTCGACAGAAACATAGCTCCAAATAATGTAAATGGTAAGATCTTTATCAATTAATTCTCTGCTCTGGTTCGGGCCTCATGATCCTCTTGCTGTGAACAGTGTGTTTGCTGAATGAATCACTGTATGCCTACTGTAGTTGATCACTGTTACATATGGTGAACACAGACACAGACAGACATTTTACTATGCAGTGGATGAGACGGATAAGTGACAGCAACATCTTATTCATGCTCCCAGAGCAGCACACATCTATCTATGTGCACACCTGCTCACAGACATGCACAAACTCTCTCACGGCGAAGCCTTAATGACTTTTATAAGGTTAGCTATTTAGGCAGGGCCTGTGGCCACCTGTGGTGTGCATGTTGGTAATTCCCCCATAGACCAATTACACACACATAAAGGTTCCCTCTCAACTTCCTTGTTTCTTCTCATGTCCTCAAATTAGATCACCCTCTCCCCTCCTGCCCTCCCCCTTGCTGAGTTTAATGGAAAAGAGGCTCCAAAGGTCACATGTAGTGCCATCAGTCTGCGTGTGTATATATATGAGCAAATGAATATGTTTAGATGCTTTGTTACATTTGTGTGACTTCCAGGTGTTTCTGTGTCAGAAGTTTAACGATGACCTTTGTGTGCACCCAGCACTACTCTGGGTCCCTTCTTCAGATGTACTTAATAAGCTAGTTTGTAGCAGATAAATGGGGTCCTTCTGCTTATTGACATGTCGTTCATGTTTGTTATGAACTTGAAGGTTCATCCTTGAGACATTGGTGGGAAGTTTTATTCTCTATTGGTGTTGTTTATTAAGACATTTTTATTTAATTATGTAGTTATTTTAGGCGAATTTACTGTATGCTTGAGTTGCCATTTTTTAAATTTCAGTGACGGAAAGTGTGACATATGGTTGGATGATGACTAGGCAAATATTTGGTTTGTGTTGGCTGAAGGTTGGTTTCTCACTGGCTAGTTTTTTCCCCCTTCATAGATGGTTTTCATCTGTCCTTGCAGATGTCCTCGCTCTTACTATGCGAACCCTGTGTATTTTCCCCTTTTCTGTTTCATGTCAGATCCAAGCTTAAAAACTTATTTTACTCATTCATCCTGCCACAGTTTATTTTTTATGAATCAGAGCAGTGATGCAGCACATTTTGGAAAAATGGTCAGCAATATAAAGAATACATGACTTGTGTGGTCAAAAACACAAAAGTGTTTTCATTTGGTATTAAAATATAATCTGTCTTACATGTGTTTAGATGAAATTATTTGGAGAAGAAGTGATATTTGAATGAAGTACCAGACCATTTTACACCGTGAACCGACAGGTGTTTCACTCCATTAGTCACACTGTATACACTGAACACAATCTGATTGGTATTCCAGACTTCCCATTTCCCATCCCACCCATGGGGGCTATAATTTATTGTGCTGTGTCCCAAGGGTGAGGCCGGACTGAAGCTAGGAGTCATAGCAAGTTTTCCTTCTAGGCTTCATACTCTCTACAAGTTGTTTTGCCCTATTGTAAAATACACTGAAAGGTCTGTGTCTGTTTTAAGTCTTTGCTAGTAAAACAAGTGTCCTTGATAGTGTCTTCCACAGACACAAACCTGTGTTCTTCATCAATGACACTAATCACACATTCAGCAGATGTGTTGAGGCTGACCTGAATCATTAAGCTGAATCAAGCTCATTCTAGTAATTTAATTTAATTTGTATTGCACAATGAAGTACTTGAGCTACATCAGTACCATCAACAAGAGCTCAGCCATCTCAAATAAGCATGCTTATTCATCTTTATGACATTTTTAAATGCCTTTAGAAGTACTCTGTAGTGACTGCTACCCAATGTAACTGTTATTTTCTTTAAACATGTAAATGTAACAAGGTTTCACTATAGTGCGTGTGGATGAACCGACATACTGCACCTGCTGCAGATTGGCATCAGCCACTTTTTTAATTTGTTGTCTGTTAACAGCCGATTGGCAGTTGAAAAGAAAAAATCTCATCATTGAGTTGTAAACAAGCTAAAAGCACTAACTCGTCAGGGAAAGACATTTTTTGATGTGAAAAGTTATTTTAAAGTATTTTTTTTATATATAGATTTGGTGATTGTACTCTTGCTCTGTGAAAGTGTAATGAGGACCTAAAATGATTTTACACCAGTTGAGTTATATTTGAAGATTAATATTTCTTTGTTTCCTTGGCACAAAAGGGAGAATAGATAATAACAATAATTGTCCTGTATCATACCCTGACACACTGATACATGGAGGTGGATCTGAACATACTCTTCCAATTACTGGCAGGTATTTTTTCTTGAAACAATACTGCACATGCATCCTATATATCAGTTATATATTCTATACGTGGAAGAATTATAAAAAGGTTGTTTGCTGACATTTTCCTTTAATCTCATGCCTAGGATTTCTCTGAACTGTGTACAATGGTGTGTTTAACTTTAATCACTGGAGAACAGAACAGACTTATTTGTACTGTACACATAAAATATGAATAAATGTCAACGTGCATTTAAATGCAGTGGCAAATTTAAATGTAAGCATTTTTTACTGAATGCTTGGGAAAGCTCACAGAACAGATTAATGACTCTGTTTCTTTGAACGTTTCTTGATGCAGCTGCAGTTGCCTTGTTCATCCCTGCAGGCCCAAACAGTCACAGTGGGAGATGATCTGTCTGACATGTTGACAGCACTGGTTGCATCAGCCTTGTTGCTTTCTTCTTTCATTGATGCATTATACTTCTGCATCATGATGTCTGTGTGTTTCTCAGTGTTTCCCACCTCCTGCGGATGTCTGTCTTCTCTTGATTCTTTTCCATCTCAAAGGCCTTCCTTTGCTCACACATTGCAGCTTCTTCAGCGTTAAAAGCCTTTCTCCTCTTACATTTTTTGTTAAGTTCGTTATTGAAGGCTTTTTTTGTTCTGTTTTAAGTCTTTTGCTTTTCCAGCTGGAAAGCATCCTCCATTCGCTGGATGCTTATCTTTTCTTGAATGTAAGCCTTTGTCATCTTTGCCATCTCTTCCTTTTATATCTTGAACATCTCCCTGTCATCGATCATGGTATCATCTTCAGCATCAGAGGCCTCCTTTTTCATGCAATGTTCTCTCCAATCTTTGCTAAACATTTCTCTTTCTTTTTCCATGTTCTCCTTTTCCAACTGGAAAGCCTCTCTCATCATCTGCATGTCAGACTCTTCTTGAATGAAGGCTTCTCTCATCATGGGCTTCTCTTTTCTTTTCTATCTTGAAGCCCCTCCTCTCCTCACGGCTCACACATAGTATCTTTTTTTACATCAAGGGCCTTCTATCTCCTTTGATTGCCTGGAGTTCTTTCTTTAACTCTTTTCTGTCATTTTCTATGAACTCCTTCTCATAGTGGAAGGTAGTCCTGGTCTCAGCAATTTGAACGGCCTTTCTCTCCTTGGTCATTCTTTGCCTTTCCCTCTCCATCCATCTCTGTGTCTCTTCACACAAAAGTTTTGTCCATAGATACAGAATTGCTCAAAATGTAGAGGTGATGACTATTTACACATATGTTGAAGGGCATCCTGTTGCCAAATGGTTAGGGTGCGTACATAACTTCAACATCCGCTGTTTGATTCTGATTAATTGGATGAAGGCTGCATATCATACTCACATCTCTCTACCTTTGCTTCATATTCGGCTTAGTCAACTTTACAATAAAGGCAGAGTACCAATAAAAGAGGTGTCCGAAACACCAACCCACTACAGTGATGTTCACCCCATTTTGAACTTGAGTCTCAAAATTTAGGACTGGTCTTTACCAGGAACAAATCCATTTATCAATATGCTGTCACCAGTTTTACAGTGAATCTGTCTTCAGAAGTCAGGGGTTCCAATAAAAACTGTTTACAGTGAGGTCTGTGGATTACCCACAGTAAGCAGGACATTGTTTCTGGAAAGAGATGTTGCTGTAGAATTTTTGAATATATTTTTTCAATGCTGGGAGCACCACAACTGAAATTCCATCAATCTCTGATGTATTTGGGTGGCGCCAGAAAACCTGGCCAAATAATACTAAAACTATCTGTATGGCTAGAAACCTCCAGAGGACATGAGAAAATAGTTTTTTTTGTGATTTGGGTGAACCAACCGCACCGTGTAATGTGTTATGAATAATCATTCAGTGGTGACGTTTCTAAACAGAAAAGAAAAAAGAAATGTTGGTGAACTTGTTCAAATGGAACACAAAACTTAAATCCGAGGCCAAAATATTGAAACATTTGGGCTTTTAAGCTATGATTTAGGGAGCCGCACATCCTTTTCCTTCACAAAATATGTCTTTACTCCAGGACACTATAACTTACAAATCTGTATACAAGGGGAAAGATGGGAGTGTGCACTGGAAGCACAACTTGTTTCCTTCCTTGTGTCATACTGTGAAAGTCATTGCATTGCACTCGTAAAAACAAAGAGCGGCCCTGCATGTTTGAAGTCTTCCCAGCACAGGATAAAGCTTTCCCTGATGCTTCCTGTGTCTAAATATCAAGGGTACACTTTCCTCAATAAAGGGGAAGTATTTTGATATGACAAAACATTCTGGATACACAAAAGGTAAGATGGGTGGAGGATCAGCTGAAAATGGGTCACCAGAGATGCTCATGAAAGCTCTGTGATGTGTGATTCATCTTAAAAAGCTTTGCTGTGACTGTTGTTGCTTCGCGACACAATGGGATGAGGTTTTGGCTTAGATCATTTCGAAGTTTTGGCAGGCCTCCCCCTCATAAAATTATCAGCTCTGAATGACTCAACTAAATAGTTCATAGGGCTAATAGGGCTATTAATCTCTCGTATATGTTCCCCGCCGATAAAGGAGTCAATATCTATACCAGACACACACACACACACACACACACACACACACACACACACACACGCACGCACGCACGCACACACACACACACACACACACACACACACACACACAGATATGTGTCATCCTCCTGGACAGCTTTCAGCGTCATCGAGATGCATCTGTATTATTATGACAAGCTCTCTATCTTGACTACAAACAGGTTCAATTCCCAAACCACCCAGAGTGTTGGCGATGATGACACACACTGATGACAGTTCAACTGATGTGTCATAATGTGTTTCTGCCTTTGTGTGTGTGTGTGTGTGTGTGTGTGCAACTCGCTATCTTCCCAGTCACAAGGAATTGACATCTGGAGAACTAAGAGCGAAAACAGTCTGTGGGATGTTTTTGCGGGTGTAATATAAAATGGAAGAGAGGATGATGTAAATAACAACAGGGAGTCTGTTTGGTGTATCAATCTTAGTTTGCGAATCCCTTCTTGTTGCAGTTCTGCAGTTTTGTGTTCTTGGACGAGTAAATCATAACTTTCCTCCCTGTCACTGCGTTGTTTTTGGATGTTTTGAGCCATTCAGTTTTGTCTGTGATTGTCTGCTGTAATAGACTGACCTTTCGCGTTTTACATGAGGATTAAAGCAGGATGAGTTCACAAAAATAAAAAAAACATTATTGCAATAGATAATTCTGGCTCTTCGCTTAAAGACAGTGTTGCCGCACTCTCTGAAACAACTAAGATGGATGGATACTTGTTTTAGAATGTAAAAACCAACTGAAAAAAAACCAAACAAACAACAACAAAGAAAAGTAAAATGGCTCCATATAGCTTGCCAGCTTAGTTAGCAGATAAAGTGAAGATTTGGCTTAAATATGGGTATTAAATATTGTGTTCTTAGATCATTTGGGGATTCCTGGGCTTCTAGAAACTTTGATTATGCCAGATGTATAATCATATGTATTTTAAAAACATTTTCAAAACAAGTCCCCATCCACTTCAGTTGTTAAGGAGAATCCTGCTGTTAACCTCCAGAAATGTTTTTTGACTTCCGATCGGCATGAGGGTGTGTAGATAATGATTGAATTTTCATTTTAGCGTGCACTTAACCTTTAAAAAGACGGCTTACCTAGTATTTTAAGTATCAGGTCGCGACTTCATTTATGTAGAAATTAGAGTAAAAGTTTGATTAATCCAAACTTGTTAAATGGCCAACTCCAGTATCTCAATTGAGGAAGATTTTTTCATAAAGGCAAAGCATTACAATTAAGTTTTAGATTGCTTGGTGCAGACCCCAACACATCATCATGATTTTAATCTGGTTTTTGTTTCAGTCAAAATAAGAATTGTGATGCAGAAATGATCATTCCAACTAATCTTAAATGTTTAATCTTTAAATATTTAAGATTGATTAAATCATCAATCTTAAAGGAAATACGCTTCTTTGGCCCCTTTTTTCTGTACTGAACACACTGGAGAAACATCCACACGAAGATAGCCCAGCATTAACACTGAAATCATTAGAGTTCACTGTCGGAGAGACTACCTTAAACTGCAGCACAGACATCACTCACTGCTGCCCTGTTTTCTTTCTCAGGAGAGTATGAGGATTTTTATCTTCTGCTATGGGGCCTCTACATGCACTTACTGAACGGTACCATGATGTCATCCCTGTTGTTTGAGCCTTACGTTGATCCTAATAGTTAGAGGCTGAATTTAACTAAAAGTAATGAGGAACTGCTCTTAGAATGAAAATAACACGTTAGGTTCGCATGGGCATTTTCAGACTTACGTATCACAACACAGAACAGTCGCCGCTCTGTTTGAGCCCTCGGTCTACGAAAAACCATGACCAATGCATAATGATGCGTTTATTTATTTATTTTTTCATTTTTGGTTCCTTTTTTTTTTTTTTTCCCTCTTTTTTCGCCGCGGGGGCAGGGGTGTGGGAGGTACACACGCAGGGCCGGTTGTGGTGCGGTTTTGGCATACATGTGTTATTCATGTTCAAACATTGTGGTCGTCTCAATCCATATTCATGCTTT
Source organism: Sparus aurata (assembly GCF_900880675.1). NCBI lineage: Eukaryota > Metazoa > Chordata > Actinopteri > Spariformes > Sparidae > Sparus > Sparus aurata. The sequence goes on along the minus strand of NC_044193.1, from coordinate 15,607,423 downwards.
TAAAAAGGCTGGCTGTGTGCATAGAAGTATAGTATCCCCTATCATGTTCCCTCCCTATAGCAACCACACACAGGGAGATTCGATTACGTCTGCTAGAGCTGCACTGGACATGTGTGTGTATGTTTGTGTATGTGTGTGTGTGTGTCTATATAGAAGGATGCCCCCTACACAAGGGTCTCTGTTATTTATGATGAGTTTCTAGCAGGTCTCCCCGAGACTATCTCAGGGGAACCCAGCTCTGTTTCAGTGCGCCCTCTGCCAGACTCTTTCAGCACTTGCTCTGGCCTGGTGTCATCGCTAGCTCTGGCCTGGTGTCAACGGAACGGCGCAGCCTTTGATTGTGAAGAAAAGTAGAGAGAGAGAGAGAGAGTGATATAGAGATAGAGATGTTCCCCCGGCCTTCTACATTTCCTCTGTTTCCTCTCACCCACTTTGATCTCTCTCTGTGGAGCCTCTAAGTTTATGAGCTTTCGTTTTTTGTTGAAATACCCTCTGTTTTCTTGTCCTTGTAATTCGTGGACGCATACCGTCCAATCTTCTTCTATCAATGGCGTGGTCGGGCAGGTTTATGCTGCCCACGTTTTCCCCCGAAAAACCCTTCACTGCTCCTTTCTCTCTTTTTTCTCTCCCTCCTCCCACATGTTTTACACACCGCCCCAAAACAACACTGGCACTTTTGAGTGTGATGCATATGGATAGCGAGGGGAAGTGTTGCATGTTGACAGAAAGAAAAATATTAGTCCAGCATGGGCATGGTGTTTATTGTATAAACAAACATGAGCATTGCTTACTGCTGTTGTGAACAGATGCATGATGGACCAAGATCTCTCTGTGCCATTTTAAACGACTTCCTAAAAGTCATATAATAAGAACCAAAAAATTCATTATGTCCAATGTCACACCGAGCTGCGTATGAAACCTCAATACTTTATGATTAGTGATAAAAATGTGCTTACAGAACAGACTATTGTCGGCATCAAATGCTTGGTCAGATTTTTAGTCATGTTCACTTATTACTATTGCTTCTTACTGATCTTTAATCATGTACAACAAAATCCTGCTGTTACAAAATCAGTCCCTTTATGACACAAAAGAGAAATACATTTATATGGTGAAGTGCTGAGGATGAGTCTTTTGCTAGATGACAGCAGGGTTAACAGGCCACTGCTTGTAGTTTAACCATTAATTGATTTTAAATGTAGAGCTCAATAAAGCATGAATATTATTACTAACCAAAGGCTTTTATAAAACATCTAGAATATTTATTGCACGAAGGCTGACACCACCTCAGTGTCTAACATTGTCTTTATGCATTGCCCTCAAAAAGTATGTATACTATGTGTGTCGGCACAAGGTTTTGATAGATGACTCAAAAATGGCCATGGGGGTATTGTGCGGCACACAAGTTAATAAACAGATACACTTTGGGGTTGAGTTTTCCAGGTGAGTGTCTGTGTAACAGCTGTATTTCTCGGAGATCCTTATAGATAACTCTTTACTGTATGAGTTTGTTCCTGCGTGTGTGATCTTGATAGATCTGTGATGAGGCCACCAATGCCTTTCATCCTAATGGATTCCATCTGACCAATCACAGTGCAGAGACATGGCAGCAGATAAGCCTGTTGGAGCTGGGGAGGTTCCGGTAAACAGCCTGTGATAGGCCCCCACTGTATCCCCCTCTGCTCCTATCAGCAATCAGCCGGGGTTAATGGTGAGAGCCCGAGGCGGGCTGATTGGAGCCAGGCTACACATCAGTCAAGACAAACCCAGTGTTGGGCCATATGTCAGGCTTGAGCTATTCAAGTCCTTCCTGACCACAACACATGCACTTCAGGTTGGGAAACCAGACGTGTTCGATGACTCGGCGAACTTGATGTAGAACTTAAAGCTGCCTGTATCCTGATGATGATACGAGCCATAACTCAGGCTGACCTGTTGTGACCTAACCTGTTGGCAGTCACCTGTCAGAAAGTTTTTCATACTGTAAATGATCGAGACAGGCAGAACCGCTCAGAAGAGCGTGTGTCACAGTTTGACCCTCAGTCTCTCAGTTAAAACATATGACTGTATGACGTATTTGACCCCTCTGACCAGATCACTGTGAAGTGGGCCTGGGTCAGAAGCTACAAGTTGGCATACTGCTGCTGTGGTCCCCACCGGGTTGCCGGTGGTCTTTCTTTCTTTCTTTCTTTCTTTCTTTCTTTCTTTCTTTCTTTCTATCTTCTCTCAGATCAAAGGGCGTCCATTCTCTCTCTACAAAAAGGAGAAAAAGAAGAGAATTAATACTAATGGTGCTGGGAGCAGAGGAATAAAGCGTTGGGGTAATTACCCAGCAATCACTGCAGCATTCCACAGCTGAGGGGGGGCAGAGATAGGGTCTTGAGCCTAAAGAGCATGGACGTGGATCAAGTTGGCCGGCACACACACAGACACACTCATGCTCACGTACGGACTAGCTTGCACAAGTGCAATCTGTCTTCATTGAGCACTTCTGGGTCTGCAGGAGTCTCTCCCTGCTCATTTTTCTCTGTGGTCGACCAGAAGGAATCACTATGAAAACAACACTTGCTTCGTCTTCCTCGCTGTTTCTCCGTCATTTTCTCGTGCATGTCTGCATCTTTGTTGTGTGTGTAAGTTTGCATGTCTGCTTGTGTGTGTGTGTGTGCCGGTGTCTATAACATATGTATGAATGCAGCGGAGGGTCTCTGTGTGAATGACTTTCTGGAGGAATGTGTGGGGGAGGATGTCTGCCTGTCATGTGTGTAAGTGCTATATGCAGCCGCCATCGCCTGAACCTGGCCGGACATTCAAGATAATAATCGCAGCTTGATTGTGTGTGTGCGCGCGCATGTGTGTGTGTGTGTTTTTGTAGGTCGGTGCTGTATGTTGGGAATAAGCCACACGTTACAGCCAAATTGCAGAATTAGACAAGAGGAGTAGGTTTCCTGTTTGTGTATGTGGGTCCATATGCAAATGCATTTATGCACAGACACATACAGTGGGAGTCATTTATCTTGCTACTTAGATATTTTTGTTTCCCCAATGCTAAAATAGGATTTATTGAAGTGTTTGGGTTTTTTTTGTTTCAACTTTTCAGGCATTCTCCAAAAAATAGAAAATTAGGTTGCAATATTCTGGGTAATCTTTCAATTTTATTGATAAAAGGAGAACTTTTTGGAGAGTTTTTGTTTTCTTGTTTGGCAACAATAATAGATTAGTTGCAGCTTATGGAAATAACTCTGGTGCATCTGTAGCTCACAATGCCTCTGCCAGGTAATACTGGTGTAAATGTTAACGCAAATTCTTACTTTTCAGAAACAAAATGTTTTTGGTGACGCAGTTATTTGTGAGGAAATAACTGAAGAGTTTTTTGATAATCACATATGTTTGTGCTTATTTCCTGGAAAGAAAGCAAACGAATATAGAGCAGTCCAGGCAGCGGTGTTGTCAAAAATATAGAAACCTTGATAAGGATCAATACTGAATATTTGAAGCAGTTTCAATACTCAATACTCCACATTTTGCAATGTAATATGTGCTGCTCTGTTGTGCTGAACACAAAATCATGTTTAGATATTAAAATAATTGGGTCAGGACTTGTCTTCTAGCTTGATGATGATGATGGCAGCACTCATCTGTTGAGGAGGTTTTGTCTTCAATTCCTTGCAACTCCTGATGTGCAGTTACTTTTTTTGTCATTTCAAGTATCACGTGTTGCAACTGTTGTTTCAACTCCTTTCATTCGCATTCCATAAATGAAATTAGAGTTATGATATCTGTAATTTGTTCTTAAATTATAACCTTTGTGAGCCAGATGCCCCAGCCACTGAATAATGAGTTGGATTTTAGTGTTGCCTTCTCTTTTCCTGCTCTATTTAACTTAATTTCTCTCTATTTCTTACTTTGTGGGTGTTCTGTTTTCCTTTTTATTTGATGTTTCTGAGGCTCTGCCTTAGTTGTTAAGATATAATCAAGGTCATGTGAAGTACAAAATATAAAACTTACATCATGCATATTCATCTGCGACCTGTGCGATTGCTTCTCTGTATTTATAGAGCGTATTTCTCTCTGCTTTTACGCATGTTTGTGTGTCTGTGCATGCACATTTAAATAAGTGTGTGTTTGTGTGTGTGTGTGTGTGGACACAGAGCACCTTTGTATTTCTAAACAGGCACTGGTGGTTAGGAGCAAAAATGAATGTTTGGGCAATTGAGAGGAAGCTGCTGCAAGAGTCACAGGCCTCAGTCGTAATCGTAGTGAAACCTGTTGGAAATTCTGTCTCTTTAGTTTGCTCCCAGTTTTTACTTTGACAAAACTTTTTTAGGCTGTAGAATAGGCAAGAACCTGCTTGTTTGGCTTGTTAATGGGGGATCCTGCCTTTGCATGGTCCTTTTTGGTTTGGACGGAAAAGAAAAAAAGCTTTGACCAACAGATCAAAAAAGCCCAGAAGAGGCCTCTTTTTTTTAACTCTTCCTTGTGACTCTCTTTTGTCTCTCCATGAGGAGGAAACTGTTCCCCGACAGAAAGGAATAATGACCTCTACTTTTCCTTGTTAAGAAACGTGTGGATGATTTCAGAACCTTTGCTTCTTGACCCTCCCTTCTCTCCCTCCCTCCCTCTCTCGGGCACCACTCGTCTTATGAAGTCATCGTGCTCCGTCGCTCTGTTCGATAACAGACGAGTAATGACTCCTCGACCAAAAGCAGCATGACATCAGGAGGGTCACTTGAGGGGAACAGGGCAGAGGTGTCATTTTGCTGCTTTTTTGTGTTACCTTGTCCCCCTTTGCATTCCCAGCCAGTTGACTCAGCTGGTCTGTGGAGATCTGGTAGGGCTTTATTGTGGCAGTTGCCTTTCAGTAGCAAACTCCATTTGTGTAGTGTAATGATTCCTGACAAATACATGTTTAGCTGCTGCTCTTATCCAGGGAAATTTCCCCAAATGAGGTGTGGAAGATTGAGCATGTAGAAGGTGAAGGTGAAGGTCTTGCTTAATTGCGCAAGTAAATTCGGAGAAAGCACAATTTTTCATTCTAGCTGAACTCTAGAGTTGTCACAAGTGGATAAATCGGACTGTTTGCCACATGGGGGCGCCAACTTACACAGTATCCAAGCTCCAATGCATCTGTCAGTCTTGCCCATGTTGCTCTGTTCCACAGGCAGAGAAGGGTGGTGGGACAGGGGTTAAATGAAGTGCAAGCACCCCTTTCTCACACTGAAAAGGTCACTGTCTTCCCTAAGCTTCATGACCAGTCTGTGCTTCTCTTTGAAGAGCCACATCTGAGTGCTCCGGAGCAGGAGGAAGTCCTTTATTAATGTGGGAATCAACAAAATGCTGATAGCACGAGATGGGAACAGTTTGCAGGTGTCCATGTTTGAGTATACTGTAACTGACACACAAGCATAATAAAATTCCAAGTTTAATATGTACATGCTTTGCTTGGATCGCAGTACGTGATTGTGGAGGAGTTAAAGTAGCCGTATGATATTTCCAGAATGTCGTCTTTCATCGTGATTCGGTCTGACTCTGACCTAGATTTCTCTGGGGAAGTACACAGTGTGTTACTACATATTGTTCAGTTTGCAGTTACTGTCCCTCTGTGCATATGTGTGTGGCTATGTGTGTGTGCACAGACGTGTCAGTGCCAGGATCTCTGGGTTTTTACAACTGTCCCTGTCATATTTTCAGAGGCGATGACAAGCATGGAGAAATGAGTTGCCTCTCAGAAAGGGCGACCAATTATTGTTTGGTATTTTTATTGGTCCAGAAGAGTTTTAAAAATACAAATGATTTTTATGGTGGTCACGCTCCACGCTGGTCTCCTTTGTGTTCGGCAGAAATGATTCCTCTGGAGGCCACAGAGTTCTAGCCCTTAGTTTGGATGGAAGACAGACGGGTCGACCGAGTTTGTGGTTCTGCTCCGGAACAAGCTGCTTTTAGATCACATTTTTTTTTTCGCCAGAGACACAGGGCCTGATACAGTTTCACCAGCTTCTCTCCCATTACATTAGAAGGCAGCTTGTCCTAATCATGATCAGACTCTCCAGACTGCCAACACAATGACACACCAAGGCTCCCAAAGGATTTCAAAGCCCACTTGAAAGAGAATCAAAATTGTTTTGTTGACAACTATTTACTTTGTAACTTAGCATGAATATATGGCAGCTATTGTTTGAGACTTCCCCTCCCTAATTCAAAATATTTGTCACTCTTTTGAGGATAAGTATGAGCCAAATTTCAACATGACCGACCACTTTTAACCCACTAGTTTTTTTTAGTTTTCTATTCATTTTGTGAGTTCCTTTGTTACCTATGTGCAATATATATATTAATTTAAAAGTACTAATATTTAGCAAAAATTGCTGACTGACAAATTAAATACAGCTCGGTGATATAGCTTTAGAATTTCTCAGTATTTTTCGGCTGTAATGCAATACATGTCATACAGTTTATCTTAACATTTTGGAAATTTCCGGAAAAGCGCTTCATGAATACTGGGATTAAACCTCAATCACAACATTTTTGTCAAAATACAATACCTCAACATTAATATTGTGACAGTATTGTAGGGATGACTATTGTTACTTTCACAAAACATTAGCACGATGCGATTTGCAATAAATATTTATCAGTAATAAGGATTTAATGACCAAGTAAAACAGTCCACTGAGTTCAGAAAATGACATCACTTTACTGTAATGCAGCCTTTAAAATCAGGAAAAGATATTTATGCCATATCATAATATTCATATCTCAGACACAAAATAGTCTCATATCAAAATAACGATATGTATCTCCACAAATCTCCACATCCCACTACCTTCTTATGCTTTAGTACTTTACTACTCAGCTGTATGTTGGAGCTACAACTGTACAAAGTCAAGGTCAGTAAAAGGTAACCACGCATCAACACTCCCTCCTTTAAGGGGAACCTGGTCCCCTCCTATCAGCTCGTTGATAAAGTTATCGGAGTCAAAACAGTACGGCTGTAAACAGTGGGGGGCATGTGTGTGGGAGAGGCCTGAGACAGACGTCATGGTTTCTCAGGAGGCAACACACTCGCTGAGAAAGACAGTCCACACCGCAGTGCCTGGCCTATAGAGTCATGGTAGCTGACTATCGTAGGTGGTCTGCTTCAGCGGGAGGTGTGTGTGGTTGGAGAGTGGGATGACATATGCACAGTGGTTAATGATAAAAGCCTGTGTGTGTGTGTGTGTGTGTGTGTGTGTGTGTGTGTGTGTGTGTGTCTTTGTGTGTGGGTGAGATGCGGGAGTGTAGTTCGAGGTAGCCTCATGCACTGAGAGATAAAATGAATGACTGCTGTTCTCATCATAACAATTGAGCTACTGGGAGGGAGGCCTCTCTCTCTCTCTCTCTCTCTCTCTCTCTCTCTCTCTCTCTCTCTCTCTCTCCCAGAAAGGCATACGGCTGCCTCGAGCCTGTCCACAAAAGGCATTTCTCTCTGTATGTTTTGACTTCTGACAGAATTCCTTGCCCTCTTTCCCATATCCATGGCCATATCCCATGGCTCGTTCCTCATCCGCCGATATAACGTTTAAGTTGCATTGAACGTTTTTCTGCCCAATTTCACAGAGGGCCGAGCGACGAGGCTAAATATTTCATCAAGGGGTTGTTATTTCGTGTGACCAGGCCAAAGCAAACTTCAGCCTGGTGAAGAATGTAATCATTTATCTAAGACCAGAGGCGACATGCTCAATTCGACCTGAAATAGGGCCATGTGGTGCCCATAGGAACAGGGAGCATGGGTATGCATGAGTGCATGTGCATGTGTTTTTGTGCATATTTAAGTTATGTCAAAGCTACTAAGCTAATACAATTAGAGGCCTACACGAGATATTTAGTTTGTTTGTACTTCCTTTATTTACTGCACGTTGGAGGGGTGGTTCACCGGTGCTTCGTGAAGTGGAGATTGTGAGTTATAATGTGTCTAGCTTCAGCTCTCAAGTGCTTACATCCTTTGGAAAATATATGAAAAGCACCAGTTCAGCCCACACACTTAAAATGAGCAAAACATATGAGAATAAATCAAGAAACCCATGTTATCCTCGCTTCTATCAGTCCCTTTGTCTCTTAAAGTGTCCACCCAAATATCCTATCCAACAATCATGAATGCTGGGAATTTTTATATGATTTTGGTAGTGTGAAGCTTTCCCATCATTCCCTGAAGGGTTTAATGTCCCCATCGCTTAGGCCGACCTAGCAGAGCCTGTAGCTTGGTTTGTGTAATGACTGTCATTAACCTATCAAGATCTGCCGAAGGGCCCCGGCTGCTTTTTCCCACCCCCCATGCCCCTTTCCCTCCATTGCCAAAACCAAGATGGCTCTTTTAAATCCTCGCTCTTGTCCTCCAGGGAGCAGAGAACACCAAAGTCTGCAGTCTAATTGGATTCATTTGTAAAATAGCTGCGGAGATTTGGACATTATCTGTCTATGTACCCATGACTGGAATGCAGCTCATTCTCCCCACTGGACATTTTTACCCTGTCACCATCTCAGTTAAAATGTGGTCTCTCAATGGCCCGAAGTGTTTTTCTTGTTTTTATTGGATTCTCATGTTCATTAAATAATGAAATCTTTTCAGTGCATATGCCTTTCTTTTGTACCACACAAGCCCTGATCTGAGAAAGGACCACTTGGGTCAAATGTGGTATTAATGCTTTGCAGCAGTGAGTGAATGGCGCTTTGTCTGTCTGTAGAAAAAAAAAAAACACTAAAGAAGACAGAGTTGGAGAAAGGAAAATATATGCTCTATTCCAATCGGCCCGGGGAATCTCAGGGAGTCCAGCAACTTCTTATATTCAACCTCCCTTTTGTAGAGGATATTAATCAGCATTTAAAGGGAATGTAGATTGAGCTTCTAGAAAGTATAAGCCACAAGCAAGTCACCATGTCCTGTCACCAGATGTGCTGTCCCTTTGTAACTAATTTGTAGACCCTCTGGAGTTTCATTGCACTGCGTCCTGCTCCAGCTGCATCTGCTAGTGTTTTGTTTGGGACAGCCCAGAGCGTTTTGTGTTTGTGCCTGAGCATGTGTCTTTGTGTGTGTTTGCGTTCTGTTTTGCGGATGTTCATCAGATAAAGGCAGTTGAGCACCACAACTGGCTATTACACCACCACTTTAGCGACATGAGGTTAGCCACAGAAAGGCAGATGCAGAGAAACGGTCCCGTAATTCGATGTGCTGACTTAACTCTTCGTATAATACCGCTGAAGTGGTCCTTGAACTAATCTGGTCACACTATCCATGGGTTTTGTTATTAACACCTCTCTACTAAGTCTTCAACTCAGCAGTAAAGTTCTCTCTTCTTGGATCCACGCATAATTGTCTTGACCCAAGCCGTACAGTAGAGGCTTTCATAGCTGCTCATCTTTAAGTTGCCAGGCCAGAATGGAAGACATTACCACAGGAAATTGGAGAATGCAGCCAGAGGCCACAAACAGTTTTTGGTGTCTAGATTCATCTTGGCAATGAATTTGCAGTCAATGGGATGATTCCTTTTTGTTTTTCTTTGGTACCCAAAGGTCTCCACTCATGATAGTCCAGCTGGGTACATTAAACAAATTCAAAAGGTTTAAAAAGGCATTATACTTGTCATCTTCTATCCTATCAGGTTCATCTAAACTTTCCTACCATGGTTCTATTCATTTATGATTATGTGCTTGTTACACATCAACCTGCTCCTAACCTCAACTCCTCTCTTCTGTATATATCCCTGTTCTTCTCTCTCTAGATTGAGAACCTGTTGGAGCAGTTAAAGGATAAGGACAAACAGCTGGCTGGGTTGAGGGAAAGGGTCCAGGGCCTTCAGACTGACTCCAGCAACACAGACACAGCCCTGGCCACACTGGAGGAAGCCCTATCAGAAAAGGTACACAATGAAGGGAGGGAGGGATGAAGGGAGGGTGAGGATGGCCTTGTCACAGACAGCCAAAGTAACAGTTGGAGGCCAGGAAAAGCTGACGGCAACTGGCTGAGAAAAGAGATTTGAGGTGAGGGCCGAGATAGATAGACGATGCACTTAGAATAGTTAGAATAGTTGCTGGATTGGATTGTGTGAATAATTACGCACACTATTAATGAGGGGACTTAAACTTGTTTGTCAGGTGTAGACAATAAAATCTCACAAAATGAAACCATTAGAGAACCCCTTGGTGTGGAAACTTTTATCCGTTGAGGCACACCGGTCTTTCAGGAAGCTGGTATTCGGCCTCCGGCTCAGTTAAGTTGCGTGCTTTGCCGTGACTCACTGCAATAATTTACTGACACAGCCTTCTAATTTATAGACTTTGGGCCACACTAGATGAGGTCCACTCCGAAAACAGTAAGGGAGAGAAGGAGGCACCGGGAGAAGGGAGGTCTAAGGTGAGCATAGACAGAGGATTAGTCCCTGTCTGTAACTGTGCTGAACATAGGGAGGGAATGATCTATAGAATAAGGGGAGGATAGAAGTTTTGAAAAGGGGAGGAATGGAGGGATGGAAAAGTGGAATGGCAGAAGAGGCACAGCCCTGATGGAAGAGGTGGCCTCAGAATTAAGGGAGGGAGAGGTCAAGGAATGCAAGGGTGGAGGCAGAGTAAAAAATTAGTAACTTCTGCAAGACATATGAAGGACGCAGAGAAAGAACAGAGCTTGCAAGAGAAATGCAATTACAAGGCATCAGACGGGAATTCTGTAACCGATAATACAGATGCACATATCCAGAGGAATAACTACAGTGACCAAGAGTGAACATAATTAAAGAGACAGTTCAGACTTGATGTGCTGTAAAGTCCTGTTTTAATGTTTGTATCTGAAGTTTGTATCTGAATTCCAACCTTATCAAGTGGCACCAACACTGGCAAATACAGTCATATATCAATATCTGGCTTTTTTTTTATACTGGATATCCTGGCCTCAGTAAGACACATCGCAGAGCTGCAACTGCCACGTGCATCAAGGTGAACTAAGCACACTCTCTCCACATGGCTGGATGTTTGTCATAAACATCCAACATTTGTTGTTTTCTGGCAACACCAGAGAGCAGCTGGTCTCCATAAAGCCTCACCTCAACACTTCTGAGCGAGCATGCAGAGCTAACACTAAAAGATGAATGCCTTGCTGGCCACTGTGGTGTTTTTGTTTTTAGTAAAATGACCTGTGTTTCATCACACAGATCGTTTACCCAATAAAATCCCAATGATGTTATAGTATTCCTGGGTAAATCAGGGTCTCTCGAGAATCTGGAATGATATTTGCTAATGGAGATTTTTTTTTGTCTTGTCTACACAAGTCGTTAGTGTCCATGTGTTTATGAATTTACACTTGTGGTTACAGGGTGCTGGTGATTTCTAATTGGAAACAGGCTTGAATCTCAGAGCAGACTGTATGACTTTACAGAACTGACCATGACCGTGGAGATGCTGAATCCTGGCAGCGCTACCTTGAACTGACTGGCTCGATTACAGAGTGACTCGATCTTGCTCAGCTTTGTTGCATGTTTAAAGTTTGCTGCTTGCACACATTTGTTGGTACTATGGTCTAAAAAATGATCACTTTGGCACAGCAGGCTTAAAAATGGTTCCCATTTACATATTTGTTTGTACTACAGGCTAAAAGATGAATGCTAGTTTACTTTTTGCTGGCACTTTGCTGCAGCTTTATATAGTTCCCCAGTTGGGACAGATGTGGATGTCCAGTTGCACCCCTTGTTTTCCAGTGGTTGGAAATTGGCTCCAATGTGCACACAATCTATGTGTGTATGTATTTGTTATTTTATATTTCTGTTTGCAAATTTAGCTTGTGTTAGCCTGTTCTCTGACCTGCCACTTGTGTTAGAGACAACAGAGACCCTCTCAATAGAAAATATTCTAAAGGAGCTTTCATGACAAATTCTCGTGGTTCATCTAACTGCTCAGTTAGAACTACACATAAGAAGAAATAAATGCTGTTTCACTCGGATACATTTACATTTAATTTGACCATATAGCAGGTGGTTATTCAGTTGGATCTTGCAGACAAAGCTCTGTTTTTAGAGGAGCTCTCATTGAATCTTAACAGTGAAAAGGATTCTGAGAGAGTTTGTCCCCCTAAAAGGAATTTTGGTTACATCAACAACACATGATACCAGGCTGGAGTGGTGTTGGAAGCTCCGATAGTAAATGTCATTGGCATGAGTGTTTCCTTCTGAGTAACATTGATTAGTATAAGGTTTTAATATCCACACGGTACGCCTGCATGAATATGATTACATGTTACTGGCTACAGCTGTGACTGAGTCAGTCATTGTGAAGCATATTGTGAACAGCTGTTGCTGATTTCTGTGTGCGACTTCAGTGCTCCGTCTGAAGTAACAGCTACGCTTCATTTCAACCAGGGATACTTTTATTATAGTTTCATTTTGTAGCAAATGGTTACACAGTTAGATTTGGCTGGTATCTCTGCTTTTTAAGGGAGCTCTCAATGAGTTTGAGCTGTGACAAGCTGTGACTAGGCTAAGCCCAGAGACAGTGGCCACCTTGTGTATGTGTAATGTAATCTTTTGTTAAAACGGATTTGATAAAATTTGTATTAACAAATGTATAATTTATGAACCAGTATCAAGGTCAGCAACGCTATTAGAACAGCCCTAAACAAGCGTAGTTTCAGTTGACCACTAGTAAAGCCCGTCTCATCTGAGATGTTGTTGCTACGTCTTTAGATGAGTCAGTGTTTGTAAATCGTGTTTCAACCAGCTGATGCTAGACAGCCAATGAAAGTGCGACTTTAGTGCCCTGCCTGAACTAACGCTATGCTTCATTAGCGGCATTCAAAAGGTGGGGTTAGAAGTCGGGCAAAGTGCAAACATTTTGAAATCAGAGCATTGCCCCTCAGTGATTTTCAGCAGCTCTATTTGGATGCAACTTTGGTTCTAAAACCGTCAACAACACTTATTTGCAAGAAAATAACATTTTTTATACAGTGTTCAGTAATTTGACCCAAAGGACCCATTAAAGAAAAGCTGAAGCAGACAGTGAGCTCTAGAGGTATAAAATTAAAATTGGTGTGTGTGTGTGTGTTTATCTCTGATGTAATAGGGTGCTGTTATTTTCTTCATGTTGAATTCTCTATTGTCTATTAACTGACAAGATGTTGTCTGATGTGTGCTTCATTCCTTTCGTGCCAGCGCAGCACAGAGATGTTTTCACTTAAAATGATCTTTTATCACCTAAATTTGTTTTTGTTGCCGACAGACTTTGAAATGAATAGCATAATGGCACAATAAACTGTAAATCCTTTTTCTGCCATGGCCCATCTGTTTACCCAGAAACCACTTCTGATGCAGCCTACATATAATTCAGCTGTGATGAGGAGAGTGTTGGCGAGCTTTTCAGACTTTTGTGGTCATCACAGGGTGTGTGTAATGTGTTTACAAGAGCGAGTGTGTGTGTTGCTAATCACACACCCTGTCACAAACCTGCTCTTGGAGCCAGTCGCTAGCCACAGCGCTGTGGTTCTAATTAACAGGCGAGGGCATTGTGCCTAAGCCGAACCCTACTCTTTGGTGTGTTTGTGTGTGTGTTTGTGTGTGTGTGTGTGTGTGTGTGTGTGTGTATATGTGCCTGCCTGTTTTGTTATGTGAGAGTCTTTGTTATGTTTACATGTGCTCCACACTTCAGCCTCATATAGGCAGGTTTTAATATCACATCCTGGTCTCTTTCCCTAAACCCCAAACATCCTAGAGATATTTCATAATGTGGGGAAAACACCCAGGACCTATTAACCATGTGGTCTCTCTCACTCTTTTCTCTTTCTCTTTCTCTCTCTCTGGCCCACTCATCCAAAGCCCACTATGAACTGTGTTTGTGTGCCAGGTCTAGTTAGTGGGTGTATTTGTCCAATTACCCGGGGGTTTAAAGCTGCCAATCATGCGGCGATGCCACATCGTAAAGCCTCATTGCTGAGCTGTGCTCTGTGCCTAAATAAACACCTGAGTAAACACCTTGATAATCACTTCGGTCCACACCTAAACACACACACATACACTATAACACACACCTACTACACACATCTTGCATTCTCTGCCACCCATGGTGTGGACCTGGTCTCAGACCGATGCCCGACGCTGCGGTCCTCCCGCTGTCCGATGTGATTAGAGAATAAAGAAAATTATGGTGTAAACATTCCAACTTAGTTTATCAAAAGGCAGCGTACAGTTGTGAGGAAGTGATCTACAGTACTCTCCAATCCATTCTCAATAAATCTGCCTCTGTCCCTCAACTCTTCTCCTCCTTTCTCCTCCTCTCACTCTGTTCTACTTGGCTCTAATCTCCTCACGTCCCTGCAATTATTTATGCTAGTCTTATTTATAACAGGCATTTATGAATTTGTCTTTGGCGTGACTTTGTGAAGCATGCTGCCGAGCGTATTCAGCAAGAGAGTGGTTCAAAATTGTCAATAATGATAGGAAAGAACTGCAATCACAAAGGACCGAAAATCTTTTTCCCACTAGAAATGAAACACAAAATCAATTTTATAGTAATATATATATATTATTCTTGAATTTTAAAGAACTTTCATGAGGCTGATATCTATCTATGCTGTGTTCTTTATTCTTACACACACCTCTCACCAAACGTTGTTTTCCCTTGTTCTTTTTTTTATCTCACTATCTCAGGAGCGGGTGATTGAGAATTTGCGCGAGCAGAAGGAGAGGGAGGACAGGGTTCGGCTTGACGAGCTGGAAAAGATGAGGAAGGAGAACCAAGAATTAAAGGACAGACTTTCAGCAGTGCAGCCCCAGAAAATTTCCCAGAGTCAGCCTTTGAATTCCGGCTCAACACAGAACCAAAGGCCTGATGGAGAGGTCAGTAAGGATACTGTGATGTCGTACCTTAAAGGAGACCTATAATGCTATTTCATCATTCATTTAATCTTTTTCCTTCCCTTCGATGTGTTGTATAGCGTCTTGTATGTAAACATCTTGAAAGTTGAAAAGTTTGCACCAACAAATTCTCCTCTCTCCCACAGAAAACACTGCTCCTGAAACGCCTCGTCAGTAGTCCCACCTTTAATTCTGTTAATCCGTG
Organism: Sparus aurata; assembly: GCF_900880675.1. NCBI lineage: Eukaryota > Metazoa > Chordata > Actinopteri > Spariformes > Sparidae > Sparus > Sparus aurata. The sequence goes on along the minus strand of NC_044193.1, from coordinate 15,592,357 downwards.
AGATCACGCTACGTCAGTATGCCAATCAGTTGCATGATTTATGCCTAGCAGCTAATTATGCACGTAAGAATTGGTTTAGCACATGTGCTCTGTTGTTGTTAGCAATGCTGGGTCAGGCATGTGTGATCTGACCAATCAGAGGAGACTGGATTTTGGTGACGGGGCCTTAAAGAGAAAGGAGCTAAAACAGAGCATTTCTGATAGAGGGGGAATATAGTGCTGCAGCACTGGACAGTATGAGAAAACTGATGTGTTTATTGAGCATTAATATATGTAAATGTGTTCTAGTAGTAACCCAAAATAGAATTATGAACCTGAAAATAAGCATAATATGTCTCCTTGAAACTGGCAAGAGACAAGCAACAATGTGAAACGTTCAGGACAAAGATTTGCAATCCAGTTAGTTAGAACTGAGAAAGCCTCTTGGATGAGAGGCTAAGTGTCTTCAAGAAACTAGTCCAGTTGCCTATGATGTAGCGCAGAATACAGCAGGACCAAGATTTTTGATTGTTAAGTCTCATCCCCAGATCAGCAAATATGGGTGCTTTGGGTTGGTGGCTCAGGTTCGCCACTTAACAATCATCTATTTTTCTCCCCAGAATTACTTTAAAAGTTACACAGTGTTGCTTTAATGTATCATTATGAAGTAAATGTTGATGGCACGATGTAATGTCTATCGAATAACACAACTTTTACACTGGACCTATATAAATCAGGCTTGCCGCCAAGCATGAAAACCCATGCCTGGTTGGTAGTTGCTAATCAGAGGAAAAGGGAAACAATCCAGCTGTCTTCGTGACAGTGGCACCGACAATAACCACTTGGAAACGCAAGGGGGAGTTGCTGTTTCTACTTTAAGAATCGCTGTTAGATTTAAAATATCTGAAATAATCCAAAACAAAATTTACATGGTTAAAACAGTTTGCATGTCGATACAAGTTACACTCTGAGTCTGGTATGTGTTTGTGGACTGCAGACAGCCATTAATATTTCATCGTTATCTGCATCATAACAGACTTGCACACTCTGCAACTCTTGTGCCAATGCCAAAGAGTCATTTCACAGACATCATAAAACAAATAATAACAAGTACCTTTTCTCAGAACCTTTTACTGCTTTAATACTTCAAACGAACATTGTGACACTTTATGATTATTTTTTATTGTACAAAAAGAATTAAAAGAATTTACCTTTACAGCCACACTGCAGTGGTTGTAATATGCTACTTGCACCCTGTATTTACACTGCTAACATTTACAGTAACAGTAATTTCACCCTCTTACCTCCCTGTGAGCATCCACAATATTGTCAGCAACTCCCTAGCAAAGGGCCTGCCTGCACTTTGTCCCGCAGGATAAAGGAATGAATTAAGAGAGAGTGATTTATGGACGTAAAAGATCCTTCTATCCCCTTTCGGGTGCCAAGTCAGAGGCCTTGCTGTCTTTTCTCTCTTTTTTTTTTCCTCTCCCAGGCGTACAAGCCAGGACAGACTCTCGCCCTGCCAGAATTTATGAGAATGTTTTCTTTTATACTCATAAAAAGCATACACACATCTCATTCCTGTGAAATGATATCTTGTTGTATTTTGATGCGGCACCACATGAAAGGGACAGCAGCTCAGTGTCTCTTTGTAGCGAGCAGATTCGCACTCCGACAGAAGTGTTGCCATAATTGGCCTATTTTGTGTACTCGGGAGCAATCAGACCTGTTATGTAAACTTACAGCTTCTTCAAAAAGACAGATGATGCTTGCATGTTTATTTTTTGTGAGTACGTGCGTGTGGGGTTGTACATGCCAGCACAGACACAACTGGTGGTGTGTGTTTGTGCCGACGTGTGAATGTGTCTTGTGCGTTTGATCCCATTATAGTGCAGTGGAGTGTGAAAGGTCTTGAGGCTGTAATGCTCAGTGGGTCAGAGGTGAACTGACATGGTGCCTAATATTAAAATCTGATCAAACTAACCTACCACGCACACAAAACACATCCACACGCGCACATTCACTTCAGCGCTGTCAGCCAGTGTGTGACCTGATTTTATACTGATGGCCACCTTTGGTCTGAATCCAGCATTCACAAAACTAGAAATAGTCAAATGATTAAACAGAAAAGCCCTGGTCAAAGCCTGCACTTTGTCACGACCATGAAAAATAAAAAGTTGTGATACAAAGTGGGTCATTCCCACTAATCTTGAAATATAACGTTTGTCAAAATATTTGCAATATGATTTTTTTTTTAATTTACAGCTCAATCCTAAGAAAAAAGAAAAGGAAAATAGTGGGTCATAGCTTAAACTGTACTTAACATATGAATCTGGCTGATGAGGGTTGCAAATGAAGGCTTAATTTGCCAACACACATCTCTGTATAACAAAACTGAAAGAGAAGCCCATTCACACTGGCGTTTGGATGCAGCTTTAGTGCACCAATTCCCCGCCTCCATCTCAGTGTGAATCTCTCGGAGGCGACGAGGGGTGATAATTTGCTCTGGCACTGATACGCCTCTGGAGGTAGTACAGTCTGATAACTGCGCTGGTCCTTCAATCAACTTAATAAAGAGAAATTTCCCACAAAGCAACGTTACATGACCAAACAAGGGTAACGCAGTGACTGTAACTGTCTTCGGCAACTTATATGAGGAAAAAAAAAATACCACAACTGTAGTGGAGAAGTGTCTGTCCTCCCACCAGTCCTGCCAACTCCTCGTCACATTTCTGCCCAAAAAACAGCGTCTGTCACTGGCAAAAAACTTTAACTCACCAAGTGTTTGTGATGAAAAACGTAACTTTCCAGGATGTTTGGTGGGTCAGGATCTCAATCACAACACATTATAACAGCATCCATATGATTATTAACTGTCCGCGGGTTTAGATTGAGAGGGGGGACACCCTGTCCTTCTGTAGATGTGAACGGCTCATTGTAAGGTTACAAAAACACAAGAAATTGTTTGTTCATAATGAATATTATATTGCATTTTGCCCGTAAATCCACTGAAATCCTACACTCTGGACCTTTAATGCTACTATAATATTGCAGTAGGTGAATAAAATGGTTGCACCTCCACAACTTCAGCCCTGGTAAATGCTTTTGACATGGATAGATTAATCCAACAGCCTCCTGATTTGATGTTAATCACAAATACTTCCAAAAATGGAGACATTTCTTGCCCGACAGTGCTGATCTGTAGCCATTTACCTCTCATGCAGATGTAGCACCTGTGTTTGCCATGAGGTTGTGTACACACAGTGGCCCACTAACTGTATCTGCAGATGTTTGTATTACAGACTCAGTCAAGCTGTTAGCGGAGCTTTTTATCTTGACCTCAGAGCTCCGTTGACTTCACTGCGTCCTCATCCTCTTCTCATAAAACAGTATTTGTTGATTCCGACGTTAATAAAGGACTTCTGGAACTAAACACTTGCTCTTCAAAGAGGAGCACAGTAAAGATCCTCGGGGAAAGCGGTGACCTTTTCCAGAGAGGGTAGGGCTAAGTCAGCATGAAGGCACCACACCTCAGCTCCATTGAAAAGGCCGGTCTTTTCAAACAGGCAGATGTCATATCCTCTTACCTTTTTTTGTAGTTTTTTTTTTTTTCTCTTTTTATTTCTTGTTGCTCTCTTTTTCTTTTTGATGATAACATCAAGATCCTATGCTGATTTTTGACCTGACAGACAAACAATGACATCCACTGGTGTCATATCTAGGACATTTTTGTAAATGCTCCCCAGCCTCACCTTGGCCAGGCATCCTCTGACCAGTAGTTTAATAACCCAGTGCAGATCCTGGTGGCCACACATATTTAACTTATTTGTAATATTTACACTTCAGAGACATTTCCAGGAATGTTAATAATAATTTCATTGACCATATATGTAATTGTATCTTTACAGGCCTTCCCCCTCCTGTCATAATATCACAAATTCCTGTTGGACCCTCTGTGCACTCAGCCCCTGCTTTCTTCCTGTCTGTGTTTTCCACTAAAAGAACATAACAAACTCTGGTCCACTTAGGCCTAATGCATTTTGTGCAAGCTAAGATTGGGTTGGATGTGTGTGCACAAGTGTGTGAGGCTAGGTGTGGAGGTAATGGGGGTGAGCACGAGGTAAACAATGACTCCGCTCACCTTCCAGAGGGCTGAGTGTTGCCTTTTTTCCCAGCATTTAATCCTTAGTAAAGGCACATGTGCGTACGCATACAGTGACTAGCTTATGGGGCTCTAAGATCACATTGTGACACTTACTGTATATTGTACAGCAGGTTAGTCAAACTCAGTTCCATGACACACATAGGCATGTGAATGCTTACTACATAGAACAACACAATCCGAGGTGACAGCAGTGTCATGGTTGATATTATGACAGCACTTAAACATGACACTCTTGATCAGTATTGCGCGGCAAAAATTAAAGAGCCAAGCAAAAATGTTCTATTTATGCTTTTTGGAAAAGGTTTTAGTAATCTCCATGGTTACCAGACATCATCCTCCAACCGCTGAAGTGACTGCCTCATCGCAATGTGCGACAGAATATGATCGTTACTGTGACAGAACAATATCTCTCCAATATGCGGGGGCCTACTTGGTTTATCTGGTGGGTTTCTCACAATTGGAAAGGGGTATTTGTACGGATTGGCGAGTTGTAATAGTTAACAGACACTCCTCTGAGTTTTGTTTTTCTAATGACAGACCCATGCAGAGCTACATGCACAGTCCCAGACTCATGTAGACTTGACAAGAAATTGCTCAATGTGCGTGCACGTTCGTGCATGCTCACTTGATGATGTTTAAACGAGTGGCCTCAGCTGTTTCAACAAGTTAAACAATCTTCGCAAACACAGTAGACAGAGAGAAGTAAAGACCCAGAGAAAGAGGGAGAAGTTGAGAGAAAGATAATTCTAGGTTACAAACTTCCTCTGGGATATTTTTCTCAGAGAACAAAGAATTCATCAGTGCTGGTGCTTCTTTGCTGTTTTTCCTTTTTTTTCAACAACAAAAAAATTAAGTTGTTTGGTGGTCTTATAAAATCGCAGCCAAACAGAGGGAGACGGTAATTTTATAATGATAATGACTGAACTCCAAACTTGACATGACGGACGCCCCAGGGAGAAGACTGATAGAAGCAAACCACAGACAAACAGGCAGCGGAGGAACCGGGGGGGTGCGGGTGATGAAGGGATGAGAACGGATGAGGGTACAGATTGGTTCTGCTTCAGCTAGAATGTGACCCTAACCGCATATTCAAGATTGACTTACCTTTTCCTTGAAATTTCAAAGCTACCCCTATGCTTGATTATCTCACATGTGACCCCGTGGAACTGTCAGTTTCCAATTTTTCGGTGCAAAAGGATGTTCAGATTTGAAGACTATACTTAAACTATTTTCCATCTTTTTGTATCAACTCGTAGGTGCCAATCAAAGTAGATGGGCTACCAGCTACAAGCCCCACGGTAGGTTCTGTTATGCCTCTTGTTTGTTTTTTTACTTGCATGTGTGTGCTTGTGCACAGGCCACTCTAGGACATCTCAGATGAACTCAGTTCTCTGATGCCATACTTGACTTAACTTTAATTGGTCTGAGCTGTACTTTGTCACGCTTAGCTCAAGATCCATTTGCCCTAGCTTTGTCTTTTTCAGCTAAACTTTGCCTCTCTTAGCCTCACAGTTTTTCATCGGCCTCATCTGTCATTTGTTAGCTTTGTTTGTTTATTAAAGGTTCTAGGGTTAGAGTTGACTAGACCAATAAAACTATTCTGTAGCTGACAGCTAATGCTAATAGCTGTTTAAGTAAGTGTGACAAATTGTTGTTTACTGAAGAGTTTAGCTCAGGTCTGACAATGACCTCAAAAAAGCAGCAGCTCTATAAAGCTAAATCTGAGACAACCTTAACCACTACGTATGTGCTTTAATGCCACTCCCTCCATGTCCCCAAAGACCCAAAACACGGACGAAGCAGCCCGAAAGTGCCCGGACATCACAGATCGTCTGAGGCTCCTGGAGCAGGAAGTAGCCCGCAACAGAGAAGAATCCGGGAAGTCACAAGCGGAGGTGGAGAGGCTAATGGCAGCTCTGAGGGATGCTGAGATAGACAAATCATGCAAGGAAAAGAAAATTGCCGATCTTGAAAGGTGAGGGTCAAATATTCAGCCACATTCATATCCATCACAGGACACCATGTGGGTGTCCTCAGAGAGCCGTGTCCTTCCAAGTGACCGGATCTTTGTAAGATCTCAATTCATTCCTAAGTGCTCTATTTATAAAGGAGTAATCCACAAGACGTAAACTGTCTAGATTGCGTCCTCCCAGCACTTGAAACCACTTCCACGCTGTCATGCTTTTCGTCTGATGTAATCGCACCCTAGAAATGCACACCGTGACAGATGTACATGTGTTTTTTCTAATCATTTGGCTTAATGTTTTATTGTTTGTTTTTGTGTATCAGCGTCTGCAGACCTGGGTAAGTAGTTCTCAGCGTGCCTGTTTGACATACCATCATACCGCCGTCACCGTCCGTAGCCATCACTCTTGACATCATGCCATGACTGTTGGGCTAAAACTTTCCCAGGTATAAAGTTGGAAATTGGGGCATTTTTGGCTCAAATCTGATTCCCAGGAAAGCTCAGATTTGACTATCCCAGCGGGACAGTAAATGTACAACGCGTTTATGGCAAACAATCCTGTCACAGCAACAACACAATGAGAGACTCTATATGTTTACCTGATGTATATCACTGGAGACCTATAGACTCTCTGTTGTGCTGACTCCTGCGAGGGTTCTTCACATCTCATAGCTATCTTTAGTGCTCTCATGTGTGTTTATCCTCATATCATACTGTATTTTTACATGTGTCTCTGTAAACACAAGAGATAGGTGGTTTTTGCTTCTGACTGTACGTTACCACCAATGTGTACATTAAGTGTGTGTGTGTGTGTGTGTGTGTGTGTGTGCCTGCCTGTGTGTGTGTGTGTGTGTGTGTGTGCGTGCGTGTGTGTGTGTGTGTGTGTATGTGTGTGTGTGTGTTTGGGTTTGGCAGGCAGGCAGCCAGCAACATGCCAGTGGGAGGTGGTGTATCCAGCCCAGACACTGGCTGTTTATACTACTCTGTTTATTACTGGCACAGTGCTACTCAATTATCATCTGATTTATGGATTGGCATGGTGCTCACATATGTACCCAAATGAGTGGTTGTCTGATGCCAACACAGAGGTACTTGTATGTGTTTGCGTGTATATTTATTTCATCTTTGTGTGCGCGCATGTGTGAAAAAGAAGCAAAGAAAGACACATGTTTTTGAATGTGCGTTTGCATAAAGTGTGTGTATCTTTAACTTGGATCAGCTGCAGGCTGGCGTGTCAGTGAATGTAGATTGATAGTCGGTGGTTTCTCTTTTGAGAAATGTCTGCGAAAGAACAATTTTTTGACATTGCATTGGCCCATCAGGTGTGTTAAAGCTAGCTATGTTCATGAATGGTTTCGTATGGGCCTGGATGGGCTGCATGTGCTGGATCCAACACAGTTTCCTGCCTCATTCATTACCCGTTTTACAGACTCTCTGCTCTGGCATGGAAACCTTGTGCTGACTCAAACTGTGTGGGAACGCATGAGCATCAAGTATAGTAGGGATACAGTAGCTCCCGCATAGTTTGTTCACACAGTCTACTCTCTGTTTCCACGCGTGCATGCATGCGTCACACCACTACCTCAACATGTGTCTGTTGCTCACATGCAGCTGTCACCGGAGTGGACGCACATGTGTGTGTTAATCTGTGCTTTTGGTTACCGTGCACGTTGTGTGCGCAGCCATTTGCGAGGCAGGATTGTTTAGAGTCAAGCATTGGAAGAGTTTCTTTCACCGCAGCTCGTCCATCTTATCGGGGCTGCTGTCTCATTAGTGTCAGCCAGTCACTCCTATCGGTTTGACCCCTTCTGTCTGGTCAGCACTCACAGTTCAGGGGTCACGTGCAGGTCAGCTGTAGGTTATCAGAGGACGATCCCCTGCAGTCAAACACTGCCATTATAAACATTCATATATAGAATAGAATAGAACATTTTTTTTTAATGTTAAAGCGCATGGACACATACTACATGCACTATATAAGTGCATAGCTGCTGGGGAAGCAACAATTCTAGATTTTGATTGACAGGGACTGAAAATGTAAAAGTCCTGATAACCCACATTGATTTGAAAAGCCGTTAATTACACAATATTTTGATATTTCAGCCTGTTGTACTCTTAATTATCTATATTTATTTAATTTTCCTCACTTAATAACAGTTGCTCACAGAAAAAAAGAGTGAGAACAGACACCGCTGAGCCTTTACAGTCACAAAACATGTGATGTTTAAAATGCAGTTAATATTGAAATCAGTTAATTTATTCAATTAAGTTTAAAGTTGTTGTAGTTAAAAAAAAAATGCAGTTTTATTAACAACATTTAACATAATTACAGACTAGAGTCCTACCGATACTTGATTTTTCGGGCTGATGCCGATACCAGTAAGAGGAAGTAAAACGTTCTTCTAGCGATATTTTGGCTGTTATGCACACATTTTCTTTTAAATGATCCCTCAAATGTGGTATTCACACACTTGTGACAAAGATATGTAATGGAGGCAGATATGTTTGCATTTAATTTGCTTTATTTTCTAAAATAACATCAGTGCACTGAAACAGTAAACTTACTGGGAATATGATATATTCCAAGTATCTTTTTATATATTATAATCTGTAAAAAGAAGAGTTTTCATAATTGCTCAATATATCGGTCGAAACTTTAATACAGACATAAGAATATTGCATGTGTGTATGTCTGACAGATGTGATATCTGACAGGGTGGGCAGTGTCTCGGAGTGCTGATTGGACTTCTGTGTAAGACTGTGCGAGATGCGTCTGGCAGAGGATGAATGTCTTTTTAATCAGACTGTTTCTGTTGGAACTCGGTCAGATGGCCTATTAACCGCTATCTGGATGGAGCAGATGAGGAAATAGACACTTTCTCATCCAATTGGCAGTGAAGCAGAGAGAGTCGAGGATGAATGTAGCCAGAAGGTCATTATCATAAATACCTTCCAGCACATGGAGGACTCACTCACAGCTATTTCATAGCTTAGATCTCCTGGTGATCTACCATAAGCCGTCAGAGAAATGCATGAGGTAGTTTAGTGTTGGTGTTTTATTTGCTTTAATGTGTGTAGGTGTAGGGCCAAACTTATCTGTGATCAGAGACACCCAGAAGGCTTTGTGGAAAGCATCTGTATCTGCTGTTAGCGCTAATTCTAAAAGTTAGTAAAGCTCCGAAAGCCTCGGTTACACTCTGCTGGAGCATTTTGTGCAGATGGGGTGGACAAAAATGGAATAATGAATTCATTTCATTTCATTAGTATGACATAATAGGAGTGAATCATTCTTACCCTTTCACCATGCATTTGATTAAGTAGCAGTTGCAGTGTTTGCCCTGTAACATTTTTCATTTTTTTTTGTAATTTATGTAGTTAACGTGTAATTCATTCTCAGAAAGTACAAGAGAATGAGTCCAGTGAATGGAGGTCGTTGCATTAAAGCATCCGCAGTTACATAAATTTGAGATGTAAGTTGTGACAAAAGATTTTTTATGTTGGATGAAGATACAGCCATGTTCCTTTTACTCTTTTCCCTTTCCTCCTTACTTCATGGCTATTTTTTGTAAACTGGTTATTTCATTATTTTCTTAATACTGTTCCTGTCCTGTACTTTTAATGTTTCTGTGGTGCTGTGGGAGCTAGACTTTGAAAAAATAAATCAGCCTCCCAGTCTCACCATATCACAGCTATTGACGTGGTAAGCGCTCTGGTATGTAAGGGAGGGTTTCAGGATAAAGGAGGCGTGTGTGTGTGCGTACATGTACGTGCCATATGTGCACATGTGTGTGAGTGTGTGTGCGTGCCTGGGAGAATACATGTTAGCGTTGGGTCTGTCGGCTGGTAGGAATCGTTGCTTGTTGGCGGAAAAATATTCTCACAAACAACCGTACAAAACGCACACATATCACTTTTGGCCTTCTTCCTGTAACCATAATCAAACTCCAGATGTTGAGAGCATCAATCTTATGAAAGTGAACACACTGTATGCACGAGCTCCAGCACACACAAAACCTCCAAAGACTTTGTATATAATATTTCTGCGTGAAAATGTTTGTAAACTGTGCACACATGCAGGTGTCCAGACAAATTAAATGGGCATTTTAGCTTTGAAAATGACCCAAACTTCCTTTTTTATTGTGAAATATAGACAAGTTGCACCTGCAGCAGAGAGGAGGTGTTTCCCAACACAAATACTTAGACAATGCTCCATAAACAGAGCATCACATTACATTTTCTTACATTTAACCGCTAACTCCTTTCTGTTCGACCCTGCCACACGCGAACAGAGAATACATACAAGCAACAATGAAACTGTATTTTTACTGTGATAAGACATGTCTAAAAACCATAAAGCATCTGTTATTAATAAACAAACTTGTTCTGTTTGGATCTCTCATCACTCTATCAAGACGAGCACTTCAGACAAAACTCAAGTCATTGTTATGCCATACTTTCATTTCCCCGTGTTTCTCGTCCTCCTCTCCTTTTCCTGTACCCCTCCTCTTTTTACACCACAGAGAACATGTATTTCATTCAGATCATATCTGCCCGCTAACACATATTTTGTCCAACCCTGTGTAGTCACTGCCCTGGTGTGTGTCCCTGTCAGCAATGTAAAATCAGAGGATTTTCTTCCACTCCGCTGTTTATTAAAAGACAGGAGGAAGAATGAAGCTTTATGAAGGGAAGATAGAAATCAGATTTTCATTTTTTTTTCTGTAGTGGTTATTGCTCCTTTTGACCTTTATTTACCCAGAAAGTCAACTGAGAATACATGTCCTTTCTAGCAACACCCTACTTAATATTCACAGTTTCCCAAATTCAGATCTGGGAGCGGCCCGGTGTGACTGCAGCTTTCTGCTATTCGCTGCTCAGCAGCTCTACTGGAGTCATTCAGTTACTCTTTAGTTGTGTTTCCACTGCAGTACCTTTGGTACACGGTACCCTTTTGAACCCTGCGTAACCCCTGGTACCTGCACCTAACCCCCAGATCAGCTAAGCCAGCTGCGGTTGTGACTGGCTAGCTTCAGGTTAACCGCTGACTTTTCCAGTTGTTTTTTCACCAGAGAACAACAGGGGGGACTGGTCCCAACTCTGACACACGGTATCCTATACTGTACATAACTACCCGACTGACAGCAGATACATACTCCTAACCTTGTTTTTCCTCTGCTCTGCTCGCACTTACCGTCACTTTTCTGCCATTCTCGCTTATACACTCACTTACGCTCCACTCTCTCTCGTTCGCTCGACCACAAAAAATCTAAACACAGCACACATGTGTTTGTTTATTACGACAAGGAACCTAGCTTTACTCGAGAAAACGTCTGAGGTAGCGAGCCAGAAGACTTCTGAAATGGCAGGACGTCAAATCCTTTTAAAGGGCGCAGAGGACAAATGGGAATGCAAAAATAACCGCTCTAAAGTGTGAAAAACTGAATGGAACTGAACCAGACTTCTTGGTGGAAACAGGGCTTTTGGGCCTTGCTGGAGGGCACGCCAGCAGTTATCCTCTTGGGAAGAGAGGATCTTCAATTCCTGATTCCTATTTTTTTTTCTTCATTTCCTGAGTTCTAAAAGACAAAACATGAGAGATAAAGACCAAGAGGAAAATAATGTTAGAGGGATGAAGGAGAAAGAAAGTACAAGAGATAAAGTTAGACCGAAGAAAAAAAAAACAAAAAACGTAGCAGTACTTTGACAGCCAGGAATAAAGCGGAGCTGCTTATGTTGGAAGGCGGCTGTGTGGAGTGCTCCAGGTGAAAGAAGCAAGAGGAAATGTGAAAAATTACTTATTACGCTCGGTTTAGGAAATGGCTGGACTTGTGCACAGTGCTCTTTCTTTTCTTTCACTTCATCTTTCTAAGAAGTGTCACGGCAATAAAATACTATTTTCCCCCCATGAATTTACTCATTTCGGCAATCGACAAATCACGGCTCCCCTTCATATTTTCCACTCACATGCAGCCCAACCCCATCTGCTCCTTATTCACACTCTACGTGCCCTCATTTGCCTTCACATTGGTCAAAACACTTACTTCATTTTGCAGTGATGGGTTGATGGGGGCGTATCGGCTATCAGTCTGCCGGTTTATACACCTGTACCAGTAGCGTCTGCGTGTGATAGCTGATATGCCCTCATGGCAAGTTTGTTCTCCATGGACAGGCCTCTGAGTTAATAAAAACACACACAGAGACATCAAAGGTCCGAGTATAAACAGATTCCTCTCCTCCTCCTCACTGTGTAAACATGTGTGCACATGTGTGTACGTACAGTTCGTTCATAATGGCAACAGAATTGAATGATTATCTTTATTTACGCAGGACTTTTCAAATCCCACTTGTGAGAGAGATAAAAATAACTTGTAAAATCAACAGCAGTGTCATTTTAATAAAAAAAGAAATAAAGAAATTAGCCAGAGACATACAATGACGGGCCTGATAAACTGACCAACGCTGTGTGTGTTTGTACAGGGGGAGTAATATCACGTATAAATACTGACATAATGTACCCCTGTCCTGCTCTGTCTTCTCTTATTATAACAAATAATTCCTCAAAGCTGTTGACCATGTGTGTGTGTGTGTGGCAAGGGGAGTGTGTATTAAATTTATTCATCATCTTGTTAAGTGTATTTCACATTAATTGCACCCCAACATCAGTCATAAAACCCGACACACACACACACACCTTCACACCTTCACACACACAAGGACACACACACCATTCTAAAGGCTGTGACAGCAAATATTTGCCCATATGTGGGGGCGGCTTGTAGGTTTTGCGTTGAGTAAACAGAGCGGTGTGGATATGGAATAATAATGTGGCGCGTTTTAGTAGCTGCCTGGTCGCAGCCTGTTTACAGTGTTGGAGGGTTCTCTTAAGCGCTAATTTGTCACTGTCAGCTTTCTCACACTTTTTTTGAGAAACAAAAAAAAAAGTGACAGCCAATCTGGGAGCTCAAAGTGTGTGTTTTGATTCTATTTTGAAGATATAGATTGTGTGTAAGTGCAGCTGTGTGTGTCTTACGGTGTATGGCAGCTCGGTTGGTTCATGTGTGTCTGCGAACAAGTGTATTGACTGCGTGTGTTTGCATGTGTGTTCATGAATATTTCTGTATTCTTACCAGAAGTGACAGCTTGGTAGTCTGTGTGTGTGTGTGTGCGTGCGTGCGTGTGTGTGTGTGTGTGTCATCATGGCAAATGTCCCTATTATAAAGGGAAATGTTTTGAATACTTTCATTATTTGAGTACGTCAGTGCTGGTGTTGTTTGTCTGTGTGTCTGTAGACAGATTTTGTCAGCACGATAGCATCACAACTGTGCAAGATACAGGCGCAAAACTTCAAAGGCTTGCCGTTGAGATCAAAATGAAGGCCAAGTTTGAATATGATTTTGTACCGGCCTGTGACCACTGAGTACTAACGTAGTAATGTCATAATGACTACTGAACACTTTTGTAATAACGTAGTTCGAACGAGAACATGGTGACGGATGTCGTGGCTGGTGTTCTCCCATCTCAAGATTGTCTCTAGTTATGTGTGCGTGTTTGCATTTGTGTATGAGTGTGTGTGTGCCATAAGTCTCTTGCCAAGTGAGTTTGGTAAATGACAAGATCAGGCCTTGGTGTGGAGGTAAACACACAGCCATCCTGGCTGGTTAATACATGGTTCAGCTCTGTAATCAGAACCTCAGCAATGCACAACACTGACAGCAGATTTATTATCCTGTGTGTGAGTGTGTGTGTGTTTGTGTGTTTCTGGCAGTGGCTATAGACTCGCCCCAATTTATTTTTTTCAAAACACATGCCTTGTGTGTGGGTGTGTGTGTGTGTGTGTGTGTGTGTGTGTGTGTCCTCCTGTCTTCTTATCTGTCGACTCACGTATCTATTTTTGAGCATGTGTGTTGGCATGCGTGCGTGTGCTTGCATCTCCTGTCCTCATGTGTTTGTGTGTTTTGTTGCTGAAAGATTTACACAGCAGTGTCTCACCTCCATCGATCAAGTCTTGTCTTGTCCCAGTCTGTCATGTTACTAAAGACTAGACGTACGCACAGCACTTCTCAGTTTTACTGTACTGAATGCAGCCCTGCTATTTTCCTGTGTGATGCAATAATCAGGCTTTGTTTTAACTTTAAAATAAAGTGAAACAGAATAGTCAAACTAAATTTGTGAGTTAAACAAAGAAAAAAAATCTACACGTTATAGTTTGGATATCATTATTATTTAATTTAATGATAAATCCCTGCTAACAAAAAGTACCACAAATCCTAACTGTTGGTTTAGGAAAATGTTTTAAAAGTCGGATGGGGCCATTGTATATTGTGCATGAGGAGTTTGCATCCACATATGGCACATACCATGGTCATATTGTGTTGAATACACAACACCAACTTTTGTTCCATGATTGGTTTACCTTTCTTTACCCTACTTCATCTGCTGTCACTCATCTATCTCTGTCTGAAGGCAAATCAAGTCTCCAAACATCCAGAAGCAGACGGTGCTGGGTGAGATGAGGAAAGATGCTCTGACTGATGGACATCCGCACTCTTTATCACAGGTTTGAATATGTGTGCGTGTGCATGTGTGCACATTCCTTGGCCTCTAGTTAGCTCTTCATCACCTCTTCATCCCAAAAGAAAGCAGATTGGCTCAGACTGCGCTCTCCTGCCCTCCTCTCTTCTTCCCCTCTCACCTCTTTTGCAAGCCGTTCTTTGGAAAGTATTATCTTATTATCTTATCCCCTTCCTTTATCTCTCTGTACTTGCCTCTCACTCCCCCTCTGTATAATTCTGCTTCCCTGAGCAGAGAAACCCCCCCCCCCCCCCGAGTCAGTGCTAAGTGGAAGAGACAGGCATTTAGTCCAGCAGAAATCAGCTCCATACGCCAGTCAGGAGTGGTGGCGAAATGGCTCACTTGGGAACAAGTGAGTGTAGTCAGGCAGGAGAGAGATTCTTCATCTACCATTTGTTTATATAATTGATATAATTTCATGTACTATCTTATGTTTCCCAGAAATAGTGTTAATGCAGATCTCAAACCCGGCCCTCAAATCCCTTGATTTTTCACTTCAAACATCAGCATGCAATTTGCAAAGTAACTAGTAACTAAAGAGATCTAAAGTATAAAAAGTATAAAGCCCTGTGATACACTGGTGTCTTGTCCAGGCTGTGCCCCAACACTTGCCCAATGTTAGCTGAGATCGGTTCCAACCCCCGCGACACTGCAAAGGACAAACGGTGACACATAAGGAATGAATGAATGAAGTTGCAGAAAATGGAAATACTCACATAGAATTTAACTTAAGTACAGCACTTAAGTAAAAGTATACTTAATTCTATCACTGGATTGTGAACATATTAACATGCTGCCATTAGCTGTAAGTTGAGCTGCGAGCACAGCTGTAAACGTTTGTTTTAGCATAAACCCTTAACATAAACAAGCGTTTCAACAAGACAACCTGAAGTATGATCATTATATGTGCTCTGAGCTTTATATTTTATGGATGAAACATAAACTTCAAAGTTCTCTCTGGTATGGAAAAGCTTTAGCATTTCTGTTTTGTGGTTTCTTCCTTTTTGTTTAGATCTCATCAGTCAACATGTGTGATGAAATGAAATGTTGAACAAATAAGCAAGACCGTGAGGAAATGTATAATATAATATATAATAAGTATTGAGAACAGTATGATTAAAGCAGCAATACATTCAAAAATATGAGCAGAAATGCTAAAGAAAATGTAAAAGAAAGCCATGCAAGAGTTTGAGTGGCTACCACATATTTTTCTGCCTTTAAAACCAGGAAAAGATCACACTTACTGTATGCCATAACACAATATAACAAAATCCAAAATCTAAGGAGATATTTCGTCTCATGTTGCAATAACAAGCCCTACTATCTACGATGATATCTTATAAATACAGTCTATATTCTTTATATTTTTGTTTGCTCAGCAGCCGGGATGCATCGCAGCCTCTACCTCGCTCTCTTTCTCCTGCTCGGTCTCTGCTTCCGTTTATCTGCGGGTCCATCAGGAACACAGCACGCTTGGAGGGAAAACACAAACAAACAGGGCCTTCCCTCATTGCTCCCTCTCCCCGTCCATCCAGGAGAGTTTATGTGGGACTCACCGATAGCATCTCTCCGCTCCATCGTCTCCATCGCGCCACGCTGCACTTCACAAACACAGAGAAAACACACATCGGAAATGTTCACTCGGAGCCTTCACACAGGCCTTTTTTAATTCTCTTTTATCTGTAACAAAGGGGCATCAGCGACACTCTATACCCCTCACTATTTAGAAGAATTGTAGAATCTCCTCTCATAATCTGGGGAC
The DNA here is from genome assembly GCF_900880675.1 of Sparus aurata. NCBI lineage: Eukaryota > Metazoa > Chordata > Actinopteri > Spariformes > Sparidae > Sparus > Sparus aurata. The sequence continues at coordinate 15,575,914 of NC_044193.1, read as the reverse complement.
AGTTAAAGAAGATATTTTTTTTTCCCACAGTCTGTGCACTTCGCTGAAACTGTATACGAAACTTGAGGGCACGCACACATACTTGACATATTTTGGAATCGTGAAATAGAAACACAGAGTTTGATGCCGCACACTTGACTTTTTTTGACAGAGACAGATGTTTGTGTCGGCCTTGGATCAGGCACATACTGAGTGGTTTGTGTGAAGCTGAGGATCATAGGTATACAGCTGCTGGAGTCATGCATTCTCTCACTCACTGCTAGTTTATTTTAGTGATTATAATCCCTCCATCAAAGCAGAAAGGGCCAGACGCCATAATGACCCTTCCCAAGGGCATTAGGTGATGATTGGTGCTGCAGAGGCAATTATCTTCCCATTTCTCCCCTTCTGTCTGTATCTCACTATTGCTCGTGCCCTCCTTTTTCCATTCTTTATATTCAAAGTCAGCAGTATTCTCTTCTCACTAATAAGACTCACATAACACACAGTATGCACTGACACAGACAGACGGACACATATCCTTCGCACACGCACACAGACACGGTTTTCTGGTCATGTTTCACTCGGGGGTCCAGCGGTGGCAGCCCCATCTCAGTGGGGTGTGTATGAGTGTGTGTGCACGTGCATTTGTGTGTGTCTGTCTGCTGGGCGGGGTCAGACCAGAACTTGTTGATTCTGGTGCATCGAATTACTGCCCGTCTGTCACATCCAATTACAGCTTTGGACTGCTGACGCACACAGCATGCCTCTGTACGGGTGTGTGCGGCTGTTTGTCGCTCACCTCCAGCTGTGTCGTGCTGACGTGACGAGCCACAAGTATCCACTTGTGATTTGGCTGGCTTGGCACTTATTTCCATCACACTCAGGGGTAATCCCATCGCTCTTATTTTAGTCAGTATCACTGAATTAGCCAACATTTTTTGGTCATTAACAGCCTTTTTTTCCATGAAGGAGCCCAGTTATTTATCATCGATAAACCTTGTAGGCTTTTCAATGGTAGTAGCCACACTGAGGGTACCAATTCAAAACAAATTTCCCCTGGCGCTGTCTGGTAAAGTGACTTTCACTTGACCTTTTTTCAGTGCTTTTAGCATATCCTCATTTTCCGTCACAATAGATTCCCCATGTGTGAGCCATGGCAATGTTTAGCCTGGAGCTCATTTTATGCAATACCAATACAAAAGTCTATTCAAAGTGCTGTCAGACTGAGTTATAACATTAGACACATGCACATTCATGCTGAGCTTCATATATCAGCTGTTTACCTGCAAGCATTCTCAGGTCACTAACTTGCTTTTACAAGCAGAGATGAGATTTCAATGTGTATGTAGTGAGGCTCAGTGCAACATCAAAATATTTCACAGTGAAGTCCGCAATTTTTCCCTTTTACTTGTTATGTTTTGAGTTTTCTTTGCATCTTTCAGTTTTTTTGTAACATCACACCTTCCTGCAACTTTTTGACAGTAGTGATGTGTATTTATTACTTTTTTTACCTTGACCAAGGGAACAATGTATGGATCTTGATGAAAGATCAGGCGTATTTAGGTGGCTGGCATCTATGAGTGGAAACAATTTGATGCAGATCCAAATAAAAAATCCAGATCAAGTGAATTGAAATACGTTTTATCTGATATTGAATCAAGATTGATTAAAGGGGACTGTTGGGCCTTGGCAGAGGTTTTGCACTCATTCTAGTTTACATTGAAAATGGATGATAAACATTCTGAGCAAGTTCTCCTCTTGCAGTACAAAGTTGTGGAGCAACAAAAAAATACACAAAAGAACATCCCCGAAGTTGAAGAATAGTTCATCTGTCTTCTGTGTCAGTTCCTTTTTTGTAAGAATAATTTAATTTGACCAACTGTAAATTGAACTGAGCTGAACTTGCTAAATGCATTATGGTTTCACTGAAAATGTTTAGAGATGTTTAAAGATGACACTTTTTTGGTGCAGTATTTCTTTTGCAAAAAAAACCATGTAATCCAAAAGATTACATTCCTACTTGTGCCATGTAATTTTCTATTCAGTAATTGACTATATTTCAAAGTATCTGCCTAACCTTGCTCGCATGCAATATAACCATTGTTATTAAGCGACTTAAACCTTCTTTCCTACAACATCTAACATGGTGTTTTTGGCTATTGTGGATTTACATGCTAAGCATCTGACTGGCCCGTCCCTAGTTTGCTCTTTGCAACAAGTGTAAGTGAACTCTTTTGTCCAGATTTGAACGTGTCTCCTCTGCACGGCTCCCACAGAAGTGTGAACGTGTGAACTCGAAAGGCGAGTCAACTTTTTGAGGAGTGGGAGAGAACGTCTGAAGAAAAAAAAAAATGAGCAAGAGAGAATCGGGGGGGGTTTATTATTTCTGTCCAGTGTTTTCTTTCACAGTTCCATCACCCAGTGTGGAGAGGGATCCTTTTCCCCCACTCACCATGGGTGTCAGAGAGGCCACACACAAACTTGTGCATGTGAACGCGCACGGTCTGCTCCACACATCCGCACTCACACACACGCACACTCGAACGGATGTCGGCAAAGGTCATAGCACTTACACACACTCTCCCTCCATCACTTATCACTCTCTTCTGTCTTGGCTGTGTCTCTTTCTTTTCTTGGAGAAGTGTTGTTCTTCTCTCACCACAGCTATTGACTTTCTTGAGCGTCTCCTTTTGTTTCTATTTCACACGGTCTGGACTTTTTGCAAAGCGTCCAACAAATGCACCTTTTTCTGTCAAATTTTATTTTGTCAGGGAAGTATTATTCCAGTGCAAAACACATTTGATGATGAGCCTTTAAAACAAAAGTATGCTCAAAAGAGAAACCCTCTCTCTCTGGCTTTTTGTTACTTTGCTTCCAACCCCCCTCCTCTGAAACCTTTTCAGCCCCCCCCGCCTCCTCTTTCAGCTTCCCAGGATGCCATGCGGGAGACGGCAGAGCGGATCAGGGAGCTGGAGAAGGCGCTGAGAGAGAGCATGAACACCTCCTCACATAGGGAGGCTCTCTGGGCACAAGAGGAGGGTGCTCGAGTTCAGGCCCAGAGACAGGTTTACATCATGTTTCACACACTGATCAAAGACACAAGACACAGTATACACACACACTCATACACACACAGATAGTTTAACGCATCCCTATACAGGAATTGTGGCCCACCTTTAAAACAGAATCCAGGTTTCAGCTCTCCTGGGAATAAAAAGGACCACTGAGGAAATATGAGGGACTGAACTGCACCCCCATGTGGCTGAGAATGTAACTGCAGGCAGACTGTGATGAATGAATTATCCTTAATCTCCTAATATGTACCTACAAATACCCTTATTACAAGGTGAATAGTTGTCCTTTTCTTCCTGTCTGTTATTTTCTTTTCTTCATAATTCAGTTTTTCATTCTGTCAACATGCCGTGGATTATATTCCGCCTCCGGACTGAAATGTAAAAGTGAAACAAAAACTTGCAGCATTTTATTTTCTGTCTCTCATTAAAAAATCCCACCATGTGTTTAACATAAAGTGAATTTATGTGCTTGCAATCAGAATTCGTTAACAAGTTTGTAGACTTAAGTCTTGTAGTCTTGACGAAGCACAGGCTGCCCTTTTTACTCCGTATGTCTCGCTATCTATCTGTCTGACTTCCAGCTGGTTGGCCCACGTCTTTAAGTGGGTCCAAAAAAGTGTACGTGTGTGTTTTTGTGTGTGCATGTGTGTGGGAGCATAGGTGTGTCTGCGGTGGGAAAGAGAAACAGTGCAGGGGAGTGTGTTTCCTCCTGGTGTGAGCGTGCATTTGAATGAGAATGACCTCGCATTACTGATGAGTGCCACAAGTAACATGAGAGCAATCCGTGGTTAAAACAAGAGTCAACATTTCGAGGCAGAATGGTGGCTGTATTGCCTCAAACACACATGTGCTCTGACTCATACACACACAATTGCACACGCACACATAAAGATAGAAGCCGATAGCGTTAAAGTAAAAGGTCAGACTCAGTTTAGAAAATTCAGTGCGAGCCAATGCTAACTGTGGCTTGTTTTTTGCAATTTCTCGACTTTACACGCTCGACTTACAGTCAGCTTGGATACTGTGTTTATCAAACAATATTCTGATCCGCTGAGAAGTCTGAAAGAAAATAATATTTATGTCTGTGGGATTTTTCGCACGCATGGAAGTGGATGATTCAGCATTGACCTGAGTTAACCTGTTTGCAGCCAAAGAATCAGGAGAACCTTTTCCCAATTTATGACATGCTAACACTCGTTGACTTCGCTCAATTCAAACCAGACTCTATACATAGAGAACATACCAAGCCAGCGAAGACTCATGCTGGCGACCGCACTTGACGCGAATGAGAATAGAGATGCAGTTGCGACTCAAGGAAAGATGCCCAGTTGGCGTGGCACTCGAGCTGAGAGGTCGTTGATGCACACTGCCTGGTGCTGTCATCACTCCGAATAATGTGAACCAGCATGATGTCACCACATAAAAAGAGGCAGCAAGTCAACATGCCGTTAACATGTACTTACACAGTCGTCAGTCCAGAAGAAAACGACTTTTCGTGTGTGAGAAGGGATGTTGGTGAGGAATAAAAGGGAAGAACAGGTCCTTCTGAAACATCACCTGACCCTGGCAGCATTTCAGAGCGCCCTTGCCAGACTCACATTCTCACATCCCTCCCCCCTCTCCTTTCACTCTTTCCTTGATTTTCTTCTTTCTTCTCCCCTCTGTCCCGGAGTAATCAGTCTCATGATGTGTAATGCGCTGAAAGTCCTCCATCAGCCTGACCTGCTGAAATGGAGCATGGGTAATGCCCCTGGGGTCACTTTTCTTCACACCCCTCCTCTCCTTCCTTTCTCTGTCTCTTGTCTCTCTCCTGCCATCATATCTGCTGTCCGTCCATTGTCCCGGGCCTCGTTCTCTCCCATCTGCCTTCTTAAGTTGTCTTGGCCGATTACCTCCACTCTCTCTCTTCCTTTCTCTTTGTCTCTGTTCCTGTCTCTCTCCCTCTCTCCCCCTCTGTGGCGTTTGAACTAGGCCTTTGAACCAGCAACACCGACACAAATGGACAAGAGGGATTTGGCCCTTGCCTCTGAGCCCCAATCAGCTTAGCAAGTAAAGGGGCTTTGGGCCAGTCTTAGTGAGCCTTAGCCTGGCTGGGGGGCTTTGCCTTGAAGTTGAGCTAAATTAGCACGCACAGGCTCTTGGCTAAGCTGATTAGGTCCCTAATTTCACTAAAATGCATTGTATTCCTTATTAATGATGTGATTGTGAAGTGAGGTCTAGCCTGGGTGGCTGGCTAATGGGGGACTGGGAGGTAGGCACTTGGTGCATGAGGGTTGATAGACATGTGGTGGGTGTAAATGGAGTTGTGTGTGTGTGACCCTTGGCTTATAAGATGAAAAGACTGGCTTGGATTTTTTTTATTTTAAGCCTGAAAGAAGACATCAAACATGAAACGTGGTGTGATTTTGGACAGTTTGATGTCTTGTTAATACTGCTGAATAGCAGGTCAGTTGTTGTTGGCAGGGATAATGGGGTGTATTTTATTACAAACAATGCTTTGTTACGTTTCCAGGAAGTTATGACTGAAAGTTGTCATTTTCCCACCATTTCAGATTCCTCTATTCCACCCTCGCTTTTGCTCTCAGCCTTTCTTCTCTCCCTCCATATGTGATATTCATGACCAGTCGGCGAGCATGTTATCTGACATCTGCGAAACACACCTAGAAAAGCGGCGGAGATGGAGAGTGTCCTGAAAATGTGTGAACGATTTGGCCCCTTCATAAAAGAGGCCCATTCCTTTTTTCATGTCCTACCCCATGGAGTGCTTTCCCCCTAAAACCTTTCTTTTTTTCTTTTTTTTTTTTTTGCTTCTCCTTCACTTTTTCCCCGTCTTCAAGACCCAACACCTCAGAAGTTATTGTTCAACTATCTTGTATCACAAATCTGCAAATCATCAGAATCAAACAAAGATAATTCTCACAGTCCTCCATTCACATAATCTGAACAAGCCGGCCTAGTAATGCATCCTATTGTAAAGTACTTGTGAGACAATTAGATACTTCCTGTCTTAGGATAATGACGCCCTGAGGTCACATCCTGTGTGTTAGATGCTCAGGTTGGACACGCAGGCCTGCATGGCTGGAGGGCATGTGTGTGTGGAGGGAGGAGACGTAGTTGAGGGCTTGAGCGTTATTCTCACCTGCTCTGAAGTGGAGCCACACTTGAGAAGGAGATAAAATAAGTGGGGAAAAGTGGGAGAGAAGAGGGAACCCTTGTTTCTCCAGCACAGGGGTCAAAGTACATATCATTCAATTAACCTTTGGCCTCAGTATTTTCATCTCTTCCTGGATGTCAACTGGTGATTTGTTTTCATGTTTAGTCAGTCATTTCACCTAATTTTAGCATTCCAATACACATATCCCCCCCCCCTCGAAATTGGCCACAAAATCTATAAAAGTGTGTGTTTCATGACTTAACCATACCCATGTGTACATGTGTGTGATTGTTCATGCGTAAGTCTATAATAGACCTTGTATATTATATTATATATAACTTTTTATATGATTCCCTTGTAAGTTTTGATTATATTTAAAACCTGTGTGTATTCATCTCCCTTTGTATAGTTGGAGGAGCTGATGGGCGCTTTGGAGAAGACGCGGCAAGAGCTGGACGCCACCAAAATGCGCCTTTCCTCCACTCAGCAGTCCCTGCATGAGAGAGACGGATACCTTAATAGTCTTCGCCAGGAGCGACGCAAACAGCTGGAGGAGATTCTGGAGATGAAGTTAGTCTCACACTGCGCTGTATTAATATATAATCTTTCTGCCTTAATCTACCCTACTTGACTTGTTTCCTTGCTTCAGCAGTTGTACTGTAAGTCTTCTCAAATTGTTGCAGGCCACACAGAGTAATAATCACGTCCTCTTCAGCTATGTCCTGTACGTTCGTAGCCATGCATTTCCTTTAAAGGAAAGGTTAAACTTTTCTCTCGAATTAATATGAATTGATTAAACTGCATTTGTGTACATGTACTGCAGAGCAAGAGTAGCTGCAGTAAGACTTCCAGTAAAGTAAACCACAAGTATTTGTGGTAGTGAATGCAACACCCAACTCATAAAAGTATATGATCAAGCATCTTTTATTGACATCGACATGATTTGCGTAGCACTTCATCAGCACAGCAGCTTCAGCGCTACGGCAGAGACCTGTGTCCAAAACTGTATCAGGCACATTTATCCGCTCACCTGTTCACATGTGCATCTGTGCACGAGTGGTATAAAGACATCAGTGCCGAGGTGTATTTTGAAGTCGGATCAGCCGATGTCTATAGCTGCCTTGTGAAAAGTTACATTTATTGAGGACAGGTGGTGCAGCCTCTGACAGTGGGTCAGAAAAAAAAGCGTGTGCCGCCTGTTTTTTTCGTTCGTGTGTGACAGGGAGGGAGTTACAGGAGTGTGCGGGACTGGCTGCATTTCCCTGTGTGAGTGTGTGTCAGCGAGTACGTACGAATGTGTGAGCGAGTTCAGTGATCTGTCAGTGGAGCGGCTACATGTGTGTTTGCTTTGAGCGCTCTGATTGAAGGAGCATGGAGCCACATATCTGGCTGTCATGTGCTGCAGAGAAATGCCTTTAATGTCAGCCACTCGGTGCAGTACAAAAGGGAAGGCTGGCACTCATGTATTGAAAACACAACTTTTAAAAATCCACAAGCCCCTCTGATCACACTAACTCCAAAAGAATGTGCGTGTGCGTCCGTGTCTGCTACAGTATACGCACATGCACGGAGGGAGAGTGCCCCTGTGTATCGCACAGGCGCACTTGTGATACAAACCATCTTCCTGTCTGTTCCAATTTCCACCATCCAAACATTACCAGGGATGTTTAGCAGAGGAAATGTCTTACACATGATGCAGACACAATGCATGCTTCTAGGTATGTCCGTAAAATTAGGAAAATGCTCCTGGACCTGGCATGTGAATGATACTTTTGTACTTTACTGGCACTCGGCTTAAATCATTATTATATTAACGTTAGAAAGATGTCTGAGGAAGAAGAAGGAGGAGGTTAGTGTGATGGTTGGTTGACACAAACAGCAACAAAGTAGATGGGATTCTTTCCTTTTGTGTTCTTTGACGCAATGCAAGTCTACACTGGTAAGAGCTAATGGAGAGGGCACGGGGGGCACGAGTGTGTGTGTGGTCCCCTGTGCATTGGATTCTATGTGCGTCTGTGTGTACGAAGGGGTTGGAGGCAGGGGTTTGGGGTCACTGATGATGAGGATTAAAGGACTGTTGAATTGCGAGGGGGTTGGGGGGGCGAAGCTTCGTGAGACTGACTTCCATCTGAAACAAGCCACAAAGATACGCACACAGGATGTACACACAACCTCAGCGAAACTCACATATAATCACTCACGTCTGCAGACACGCACACACTTACACAAACTTTGGCGTTCTGCTTTACAGAAAGGGGGCCATATTCCCACAGCACAGCTCTGGTCCAAGTTAGCACAGGGAAAACTAAACAGGAAAGATAAGGCAGGGAAAGAGAGGTAACGAGAGAGAAGGAGGGAGTTGAGAGTGAAAGCGAAGGAGAAAAAAACGAGACAGAAAGAGAGAATGAGAGGGGAGGGGAGGATGGAATGGAGGGGCTACGCAAACTGAAGTATTTCAAATCTTAGAAATCATGAGAGAAGTTTGATTGCATGCCAAGTTTCTCCTTCTCTCCGCTGTAATGTGGCATTTGTCAAGAAGACCAGCTGAAGCAAACCATGTGAGGCACGTTCCCCAGTGAACTGGAGAGCTCTCTGTGTGTGTTTTTTAATGTGTGTGTGTGTGTGTGTGTGTCTGTATGTGTGTGTGTGTGTGTGTGTGTGTGTGTGTGTGTGTGTGTGTGTGTGTGTGTGTGTGTGTACAGGCGGGGGGGGAGAGAGAGAACAGACTGTTGGCTTTTCAACACTGTTAATGAAAGAGACAAGAGGGGGAAAAATCATTTTCAATATCCTCTCATTGCATGCTGGGTTTCCTCGCTTGTGTTGTGTGTGTGTGTGTGTGTGTTTGAGAGAGAGAGAGAGACAGAGAGAGCATATTCATATTTGCCCTTTTCAGATATAGAGCTAAATGCTTGATGTATAAGGAGCGGTACGGGTCTGCTCTATCACCCCACACCAGATTGAGTTTCCACCATACTGTACAGGATTCACACACACACACACACACACACACACACACATGCACACACACACACACACAGACACACACACTTGAAAACACAGACACACAGACACAGATGGCCTCAGGAGGAGCTAGTCATTAAATGAGTCCAGGGTCACGGGGTGTAGGTGCACAATAGAGAAATTATGTGTTTGGACATTTTGGATAGCAAGTCATTGAGATGTTTCCACAGTCTGAATGGGATAATACTACATGCCACAACACTGCAGTGGCTTACTGAACCCGATCCTCCTGTAGACACTGGGAATGTAGCTGATATTATCTCTGTTTACATTTTAGTGATGGAAAATGATGATAGAGCAAAGAAAAAGGTAGCGGCCGCTTTGAGGGCAGGCGCGTAAAGAGATGCAGAGTTGACAGAGTGGACTTTTTTTTTTATTAGAGGTAGAGAAGGGGAGAGTCGACAATTTGAGAGATGGAGGGGAAAATCATGCAAACACTAGTAGAGCAACTCTGCAGGACAGTAGATGGAGGAAAAGAGAAAAGTTGTGGCGGAGGGTCGAGGGAGGAAATAGTAAAAGATGGAAAAAAAATGTGTATGATGGAGTGAGGGAGTGATTGATGGAGGGGGTGATCGATGGAGGGAGGGAGAGAGGGAGGGAGGAAGTGGCGGAAGAAAGAGGAGGAAGAAGATGCAGTAGAGCTTTGAGGGGTGGGAGGGAGTGCAGTCTGGTTAGCAGAGGAGAGCTGGAGAGAGGAAAAAGAATGGGTGACAGTAGAAAGACTCAACACAAGGTGAATCAGCAGCACACCTGCAGCACGTCCAACAATAAAGGACATCCACCTGTTGATTCACATTTGGATTTCCACACAGATTCATTCTAATGTGCAGTTACACATGGTTCTTAGTTTCAGGTGATTATACAATAATGAAAACACAATTAAGATTAGTGTATTACATTTTTGGAGATAAATAATCCTAAATACCTGTTAATTTTACACATTTCAGAGCCTAATTTATTTTATCTTCAAATTTTTCTCTACTTTACCAAAACACCCCAACATGTTGAAAAATGCCACATAGAAGAAACTGCTAAAACAGTCACCCTTAAAAACGGGATCTCTATCAATTAGATACTCACATGTCATTCCCTTGAATATTTGTACAGTCATTCACAGTAAAAAAAACAACATGTTTTTAACATTTTTACATTGTCAATTACCAGAATTTTGTACATTGGAACTATTTGAATGGAAACACACCTTTCGTGCCATTCTGCAAAAGCAAAATCAGCTTTATCTAATTCTCACTCATATTCATCATGTCATTAATTCTACTCCCTTTCACAAAGCCAAATAAACTTTTCTATGAATTGGAAATAACGACAATAACCTCTCACCTGTAACCTTGAAATCCACTTCTGCCGGTGACGCGTCTTTTTGTATCCATTTGTTGGCTAGTTACAGTAATCCATGGCATAATGAAGCTTAGAGCAGTAGCGACGTTATGACTTTCAAATCCCCAACGTAGACATCCTGTCTGCAGAGCACCATCGCCATGGTTACTCCGACTAAACACACAGAGAGACCAGCTGTACTGGCAAGGTCATGTCCCCGCTCGCTGATCTCTCCGAGGGGCCTGGACATACACACGCCTTCACAAACTCATGTGCAGATATACACGCATTTACACACCCTCATTGAAACACGTGTACACCGAAAAAAGCATATTTACAATCTTGTGTCTTCAATCGAGGGCATTAACTCGTTAACTCATATGGTTTTGAAATTAAGTTCACATACACTGGAAGAAAAAGCTGCAAAATCTTGTGAGAGCGCACAGAAAGGCATGCAAGGAGCAGACGTATGTACACATTCACACAGCCACATGCACACTCGTATGGTGTTACAGTGCCATTGTTGTGATAAGTAATGATGAGACATGGAGGGGTCAGTGCGGTGTGTGAATGGGATTCTCTGTATTGCAATGGAGAGGAGGGGGCTGACCACACATCATCTTCCTCTCTCCGTGAGCCCAGTTTGTATGCGTGTTGCCTCGTGGGAACTTTGGGCCATTCATCATGTCTGTCTGTGCTCCCGTGCCCTCTGACACGCGTGTTTACCTTCGTCCGTGTCGACTGTCGGGCCTGTAGGCGTATTATTATGCCAGGGCCGAGGCATGCTCCACCCTAGTCCTCCTCCTCCTTATTTGAGGTTTTGTCAATGGAGGGCTTCATCACATGGAAATCCCTGCTTCCAAGGCTTTGTTCAGTACAGTAAGGTAATGACAGACTTAACTACCTGGGTCCCATACAGTAAGCTCCAAGGGTGGAGAGAACAGTCTGCAGATAAATGTTTGAAGTTGATGTTCTTTGTGCCATTCAGCTTGCGCAACTAGAGGCTAAGTGCCCTAAATGTTACTTTTGACCCTTCTTTTTCTTTTTCTCAGACCATGTAATTCTCTTGGACTGCACTCATGCAAACCATCATATTGTGAGCTCATTTCTCTCAGGGTTTGGCTGTTCTAGCAACAATTATGGTTATTTTTTTTTATCGCTATGTATTAATATTTTATTGGTGCTTATATCCACATAGTATTTTTGGCAAGCGAAGGCCCACCCAGTAAATATTAGCTAAAGTTTTATGTCCTGTACTTTATGTAAACCCTGACTTAAAGGAATAATGTGCAGAAATTGTCGGTTGTTATTTGGTAAAGAAACCATTTGAAGTGTGCTCCTCCTTCTCCCTTGCTCAACTCAACTGAGAGACCAGCAGTGTTGAGATGAGTTACACACTGAATTAGGAGAGGGAGCAGGGTTATCATGAACAAAATTGGCGGAATAAAATTGACATTTCCTGATTGTTTCACCGTAGTTACGTGCTTAAGCATTGAATAGACAAGATGATGCTGCATTGCTGTTTTTTGTGCCAAATAAGCCAAAGGGCAGGCTTTGTCTCCTTTGTTTATATCTCTGCTCTGTGTGTCTCTCTTTTTGCTGTCACAGTAGAGAGGATATGGAGTTGCTGGTTAAAGTGACATTGTCTCTTCAGTCACTGTATGACTTGTATGACTTGAAGGCTAGAGCTGTCTTATGAAGTTGATGTTGACCTGAAAGACGCGTTGACATTCAGAGAATGAAGAGGATAAAAGACAGCAATAGACAGATGTGGAAGGGTCTTTCCACAGACAGAAAGAACTTCTTCTCCTAAACTGAAGATTGACGTAGTATAGATGGGCTGAATGTGACACACAAAAACAAAAAAGAATGCAAGGATTGACAACTAGAAAGGAGAGTCCATGACAAGGAGGGAATGGAAAGATGTTGCGTGTGAAAAACTGCTTTCACTTTCCAGAGTCACAGTTTGTCCCACCAGAGCAAAATCATTCTTACATCGTCTCTTCTTACTTTTTACTTCATCACTCTTTTAACACTGTCCTCCTTAACTTCCTCTGAGCATTAAGTGCTCCCCATTGCTCTTTTGTTTTTCTGTTTGTCTCTTGTACTAACGTATCTCTGGACGAGTGAAAGAAAGGCCTGGAATTTATCACACATACCTAATAATTACTATACAGGAAATGGTCCCGAGGAAGTAGGTGCACTAGCCATGCTAATAAGTGTCAGTCGCAAACACACATACACGTGCACACACACACAGCTAATTAGTGTCATTTGGCTGGTGTAGAAGTCTCGGGAAAGCCCAATCTGATTGGCCTTAGGCAGACTAACACCCCCAAGTTTACCCGGTTGTATAAATCTCAAGACTAATTGATTGGAAGTCTGTGCGTGTGTGTGTGTATGTGTGTCGTAGCATTCAAGTGTATGCCTGAGTGGGCAATAGATTAGGTGGGCCCTGCAGCCATAAAAGAGGCAGTTTTGGACACAGAGGTGACCAGTGACGGCCTCCTGAACGACAATCCTGCCCTCAGGGGTCACCAAAGGAATGAGGAGAAGGAAGGAAGGGGGGGGTGGATGTCAATGTAGATAGATACATATATGCCTCTGAAGCAAATTTGAATGTATATAGATAGAAACACAAACGTATACAGATGTGCAGATATGCATTCCTTTAAAAAAAGAGAACAGGAATGGCTTTTTATATTAAGGAAAGAAAAAGAAAGGTAAGGAAAGTGTTCTGATGGAAAACGTCACAAACAGGCATGGTTTGTGCACAAGCCAGGACAGGAAGGTTCTGTAGCAAGTGATTAAAAACATCTAAAACATAATTCGTACCCATCTACCAGACATCAGTGATATCGTTGAGGTGAAGTATCTGCACAAGGCCCAAAGGATACCCCAGTATCCGTGCCTTTCCACCAGACTGCAAAGCAGCTTCTTTTCTTCTCCTCTGCACTCAACCATAAATCATGTGTTTTTCTTACGTAGTAAGTAACACAAGTAACACAAACTTGCAATTTTGTTGCCCCGCCCTGTGTTGTTGTTGAACCTCAATAGCAGCAGAGATGCAGCATAAAGGGTTAACTGAAAGCCCGAAGAGAGTGTGCAACATTTAGAGATTTTAGAACGAAAGAGGGATGAGTTATTTTAAATGCAGCTGTGTGTAATATGTTGCTGCGCCGTAAAACAGCCATTAAAACAGTGGCTTTGTGAAATGCCCTCATGGTTTACCATTATGGGCACATGAAATGCTGGTGTACCCACACAAGTGAGTCAATGAGGCTTACTGGCATATATTCACACACTGTAAACACCTCCAAGCCTCTGTGGTTGGCGCACACACCTGAACTCGGGCTCCGTTTTTTTTCTCCTCTGTGGCTTCTCGTCTGTCTGCCTGTATCTGGGTAAAAATGTGCCTCCCTCTTTGTTTTTCACATTTTAGATGCAAAAAAGAACTTTAATGGCTGAATGTCGGGAGCTCCCTCTTTACCTCTGCCATTTTACTTCCACACATTCTCACCTAGTTCTCCTCAATCAGAGTAACATATTGTTACATAAAGACCTCAGTAAGAGTTCGGTGCTTTTGACTCTTTGTTGGCTTGACTTAAGTTTTATTGGCCCCGCGGCTCTCTCCATCTTGTTGAGATGGTTCCCAGGAGGTTTTAATAGAGAACAATAGTAGAACGGACTGCTTCCCAGCACCGGGCTGCTTCAACACTGCACACCAGTCAGCACACACCAAAGCAGCCCCTGGCACTAGTGGATTCTGTGTGTGTGTGTGTCTGATCTGGTTAATTCAGGGATGTAGACCCAAACTGTAATTATCATTATGTACTTCTCGGCAGTGGCAGGAAACAGCCCAAGCAAGTTTGGATGAGCGTTTATATCCTCACTGGTGCGCACTGAATTTGTTTGTGTGCTAAGGACAGCATGTGCATACATGCATTTGTCTGTGACTGTGTGTGTGTCGTACGTGCGTGCACACGTGCACGAAGGAGCAATGATGTGAAGAGCATGAGAGCTATTAGCAGTGAAAGATAAGCAGATTGTGCCAGTGGCTGTGTGATGATTTTTCCTGCTCTTGTTTTGGCCCTGCTCTCCTTCATTTGGTCTCTACTAAATGGAGACATATTGGAAACATGACTGTTCTCTCGGGGCCGGTGGGTATCCACAGTTTAATACTGGAACGGAGCAGAGAGAAGAAGAAATGAAAAAAAAGGGAGGGAGTAGAGGAAATGAAAGGAGAATGCTGGAAAGAGAATAAGAAGAAAATAAAAATAAAATCAGGAGAGAAATTAGGGGTCACTGGAGTTGATGTTACCACTAGGATTTGAGATCTCATTAAAACGAAAACTACATTTGTCTTATTTGTTTGCGGAGAGAAATTATCATTCACAGGCATCACAGACACTGTTAACTTTCACAACTCGGCAATAAAACTTGTGTCTCACTTTTACAATATCAGAGTTGATGTCCAAGAAAAGCCGAGCCAAAACCCACTGAACAGAGACGGAAAGAGAAAAGAAAAACGCTCAAACTGAAAAGCCAAAGTTTATTTGGAGCAAGCGTCACATCTCTTCAAGATGGCAACCACAGTTTAATCTGCCTAGTCCTTCATCTTTAAAGCTAGCATCATTAAGACAGCAAAGGCCTTCATGTGGGAGGACAGACTGCGCAGAGACAGGACTGGTCACCACTAAGTAAACAACACAGGGAGCCTGCAGAGACAAGAACGGCTGGAGGGAGTGTGAGCAAAGACAATGGCACGACTTTCAGCCCCGTAGATGAAACACAGAATATAGACAGTGTGCGTGTGCGTGATTGAGAATGTGGCCATTCATGAGTGTCTTGATATGAGCGTGTGCGTGTTTAGGTCTTGAGTAATTTAAGTCAAGATCAGAGAGCTGAGCAACATGTCGTGTCACTTTAGCGTGTCATTTTAACATAAAATAATCAAAGCCTGAACAAAACGGCATGTGTGTATCCTGAGATTACTGTAACCCAAACCTCAGTGATGTGTATCCATATCCGTTATTATGAAGTGTGAGGCTTTTGGAGAGAACACATTACTGTAACTAGGACTGTATGTTTCCTTTCATTTCTGTCTGTGTTTATTCTTAAGCTGTATCGCCCATTGATGCCTTCTGTGACAATAAACACGCTTTTTCAATTCTGTCGAACTGGAAGGCACAGACGCCATAAAAACAATACAAGAATTACCAGAGCTTACTCTTTCAGTGATGTCTGTTTCTCTGGCATACATTAAGTATATTATTATTATTCATTATCATCAACTCAAGTGTGAGTGGCACAGCAGGTTCAACCAGACAGCTGATCACACAGAGGCGCGGTGCTCGAACCACGTCTTCAAACTCGCAAAACCTTTTTTGGAGTCACATAAAAGGTTGAAATGTAGCACATATTAAAATATATAAATATAGTTTTCCCAACGCACACCATTCATGAATATGCAGCACAAGCTATGTATTGTAGAAGTTGCGTAGCATTGAGCAGTTAGTTATTTTATTAAAACTCTGTTTGTATTGTTTTTTGCCAGACAGTGAGGGGGACAACAGACAGGGTGCTTGACATAAAAAAAAATATAAAAACGTGACAGGAAGCTGGGCTACATCACAGTGTCTGCGTTTGTCCTTAAAATTGTAGAGGTACTTATGAGTCATAACTCATAACTTTGAGTCATGTAAAACCATCCAGACGGAAATAAAACAGTCCTCCAAACAAAATATGTACATAGTGATGATTCAAATAACATATCCACTTTTTTTTCCAGTATTTTTCACATTTTTCAGTAGCATGTCTCAGAGAAAAAGTCAGTCGTTCCATAATATAAACTATTTCTGTCAGCTACAGGATTGTTGGAGACTCTTTACTCATACATTTCCTGGTTACAGATGCTTTACAACCTGCTAGTTGTACTTGTCATAAATATCTATCCTGTAATTTCAGCCCAGCTGGCAAGCTTTGCACCGATTATTGATCTGATCTCTAATAACACAGAGTAGAAATGTTAGGACACTTCATATTATAGTATAACTTGTTCGATAGTAAACCAACTGTACATTAGGCACAAAGAGAAAGCAGATGCCAGATTCGTTCCCATTAAGCTGTGTGGAAGGAGAAGGCTTCCATTAGGCTAATCATCTACAGGCTGCGCAGCTCAGAAAGACACAGTAGGCTACCTCCAACCCCTACCTGCATTTTCATTTGAGTGTTCATGTTAGACCTCTCACATTCAGATTTTCCAGTACTAGATAACAATTAAATGCAAGCTGTATATTATGGATATTAAGTAAAATGCCCATCACTAGTCTCAGGTTCACGTGGTTTTTATATTTAAGTCTTCTCTATCTGTTGATCTGTCGTAAACTTTTGAACATTCATACAAAATCCCCAAATTAACAGTAAACAAATTACCACTCACATGCTCCATAGTGGTTTTTGACAATCTAACTAAGGAAATTAAAAGGAGAGCTAGGAGAGCTAAGACATGATATGAGCCTGTTCTTAAACATACACGCAACTGTCACAAAAAAATATATATATATAACAAAAGTCACTGTGATTCTACTGTCTCTTACTCTCCTTCTGTCTCACACACACATACAATCTCACAATAATGTGCACTGAGGTATCTCTGAGCCACAGGTCTCCGGGTTCAGCATTTACTGAAATCAAATGTGTGTGTTTGGCCTTGGGTTACACACTCGATTGAATTAAAGAAATGGTAAACGTGCACAAGCGTACTCACCTACTCACACACACACACACAGCCTCACAGGGACACAGATCTCTATTAAGTTAAAAAAAAAAAGAGAGTTGAGTGTCCTCTTCCATTGCGAGGGCTTTTATGTGATAAGATCGGCTCGGGGTGCTCTCCTATGCAGGATTCCTGAGCACATCAAACAACAGTAAACCACATCACAGGGGCAGGAAGAGCTCAGCTCCATTAGCCAGCCCATAAAGAACATGTGTATGTGTAACAAGAGAGCTATGCTAGCCACTACAAAAGGTTTACACACATAGGACAAACATACAGAGGTATGCTGTCCCCTGAAATACTCACAAATCTGTGTGCACTTTGGTCAAAATGCGGATACACGTACTCGTCCTTGAACACATAAACATTGCTGCGTGCATATATGGTTGTGTCATTGTTCATAGTTCTTGCACCATGCACCACTATGCGCTCATAAACACTCTGTATGCGGATGATTCTGGCTTTATTACTGTCATCCGAGTACAGCATTTTATTCATTCCAACTGGGTCTTAAGCTTTAAGTAATGGTCTGCCTTAAAAAAAAGTGGCACACAGGCTGCGCTGGAATAATGCCTTGGTGACATGGAAAAAAAAGCAAGAATACAGAAATGTGTTCGCTGGCCAGATGGCAATCATTAGCTGTATTAGTACACAACTGATGCAGACATAACCCCCCACACACACATACACTGTATCCAACACTCTCACTACAACAGCAACACTGCTCCATCTCTCCGTCCTGTCCTCCTTCGCTTTCTGCAGAAAGAGACGTCTCTCTTATGAGGTGTTTAGTGACAGAAGGCCAAAGATACACCTAAATACAGTGTGAGTGAGAGAGAGAGAGAGACAGAGAGAGAAAGACAAAGAAAGAGAGGGGGGGCAGAGGGAGAAAGAGGTTGACCCAGATTGAGTTTACCCGTTTTTCTTGCGCTGATTTGAAACAGATCTTCAGTGTGTCTGCTGTCCAAGCCACAGGCAGTGAGATATCACCCCTCTGCTCAGGCTCCAGAGGATCTGATTCAAACTGGATGTCCATCACTCACTGCGACTTGCCTTGCTCTGCCATGACAGGATGTCTTAATCATCTACTGTGCAGAAGCGAGTGAAGAACCACAATGAGAAATCTATACAGTGTATGTTTTAATTTGCATTAAACAATAGCACAGTGAGGACAGCAAGTGGTTACAATGTGGATAGAAACAAATGTATCCCAATGACTGCATGGAATGGAGACACAGGGCCCACCCATCTCTCTGCTAAATCATCCTAATATGTAATAATCCTGAAGATTAGGCTGCCTGCTAGTGTTACAGGCATTCCCGTGCCAGTCAGCGATGTTCTGCCCACCAAGGTCATGATTTAATCCTGACGATGACACACATGCAAACAGTGTTATTGCCACTGGTGCCACACAGAATGCCAGCGCAGAGTGAGCGTGCAAGCGCTGCTGAGACTGATATGTGTGTGCGTGGGCGTTTGTGGATGGAGGCTCATGGCAAATGCGTGGTAGAGGAGAAAGAGTTT
The DNA here is from genome assembly GCF_900880675.1 of Sparus aurata. Lineage (NCBI taxonomy): Eukaryota > Metazoa > Chordata > Actinopteri > Spariformes > Sparidae > Sparus > Sparus aurata. Next base: position 15,557,046 of record NC_044193.1, on the reverse strand, counting down.
GGTGGATGGCGAGAAGGAAACAGAGGGTGTTCAAAGAGGAGTTATGCACTATGGCAGGCCCTAATTGCTTGCGGCTCCTGTTGTGTGTTTGGCTTTGTTTGAGCATGTCCAATATAACCAGTCATAGGGGAGCCTCTGCCAGAGCTAACACACAAACACAGTGCTGAACCATTGGAGAAGGCTTTTATGGCATTGAAGACTTCAGTAACATGACACCTAGGGCAAACACTGAGTAATAAAGCAATTGTGGCATATTGTTTGGATCTTCCTCCTGGCATGGTTTGTTTGTCAGACGCAGATTGTCTCAGTTTCCTGACATCAGTGTCCTGACATGTCACTTTTGGATCTCGGTGTACAATAAACACTGCGCACGCAGACACATTGGCAAAAACAGTACACACTCACGATAAACACCAAACGCAGTCATGCACACACACACAGAAACACACGCCCACATGTGTCTGCACGCACGCCACACTGCAGACATCTCGACATGTCAGTCACGGTGTGTTTCGTGCCAGGGTTTCTCCAAACTTCTAAGCAGCTTGCTGGTATGTGCGACTGCATGACTGCAGATAAAAGAGCAATAAACATCTCTTTCTTGCTCGCGAACTCGTGTTCCTCGCGTTCACGTCACCTCTTTTTAAAACTTGCTGTTCTGTGACACACACATTTTCCATGTCAAAATGTTTGTATGTGTCGGCACCCTTCCCAGCAGAGTCAATGTTGGATCTTCTGCAGCTCTGAGGTGGTCTCTGGCCCACTGTGCACAGTAATGAGAGCTGTTAGTTAATGCCCACCATATCATCACACTGTAGCTGTAGAATGAGTTTCTCTCTTGACTGTGCAATTCTCTTTATCTCACCAAGTTTTTCCTTCAATGTCCAGGAAACACACAAACACACCTGAATTCCCCACGCTGTGTCTAACAGTGGCAGGAGACCAAACAACTCAGGGGGGCTGAGGGCAGACCCATGACTCTGTCTGTTCAGAAAATCAGATTTGGCTTTATTCAGTGTTTAGAAGAGAAGACATTCTGTTTAGGTCAGGAGGTCCAGGTGGGGTCCGCGTGCCAAAGTAAGTCGCTGGAAGGGTTGTTTGGGCCTGCCAGATGTTCCCAGCAAAAAAACATAAAAGTTAATGAAAAGAAAATTATATGAATCGGTGTTTATTATGTTTTAAATATTTGTTATTATGTATTTCTGTGAGGTAAACTTTAAGTAGGCCTCGTGAAGGATCCCCAATATATATATACATATTTTTGATAATCTGAGAACAGCATGTGGTGTGATATTTTGCCAAAATAAGGAATTTAGAAACATTATTTTGGCTAAATACATTTTTACCTGTTATTAATCATTCACACTGAAGAAAAATGAAGTTCCCTCTCCCTGGGCTTTCTTAAAGTACCATTTAGCATCTGAATAATAACACACGATAGGTGTTAGGAGTGTCAGTTTTGGCCCTCAAGAAAAAAAAGTTTGAGCGCCTGTGGTCAGTCATGTTATTTTACTGTACAATATCATATACATAAAGTAAGAGGTACGCTGAGAGACATCTGTCACACTGTTGTCATGTTATATCAGACTACCAGGAGTGTTTTTACACCATTAGCACAGGAGCTTTGGACTGCTGGGAGAAAGAGCTTTTCAGGTTTGGGGCTGGCTAGCATGCTAACTTCAGTAAATATCATCTTCTGACATCAAAACGGTTATATTTTGTGATATTCTGTTTCATATTTAAGTTAATTTTGAACATTTTGAACTAAAATGATTCCATATTGCACCTTTAAAGTCCAGGCAACAGAGTCACTGACCAACCTCTCTTCTGACAGCAGCTCAGACCTGTTGTTGTCAGGATAATGTCACATATCAATAATGCAGTTATGCCAGTTTTTCAATCTTAACTGTATAAGTATTAATAACCTTCCCATTCACACACGCGGGACACCTGATAAAGATGTAATGTCGTGCAACTTAACTGAGTGGCATTCAAGAGAGGAGTGATGTCACCAGCCCCCACTGGTCTGTAGTTTTGTTTGCATGTGTGTCTAAGAAACAGTGCTGAAGTGAGGGTACATTAGAAACTCGTTAAGATAATAAGCCCACTCTCACCCGCAACTCTCCAATGTCAGTGGGGCGCGGAGCAACACATGGTAACACTATTACTGCCTGCCCACAGCATGCACACACACATATAGAGGCAGAGGCATTAAGCCGTGTCCCTCTTTTACATATAAACATAAACATCTTGAATTTATTTCTGTGTAACCCATTCAATGTGCCTGATGTATATTAAATGCAAGATTAAGAAAACCAAGGCCCTGTCCAAATGTGCATGAGTAGTTCTTAAAAACAAAGCTTTTCTTTGCATTCTCATGGAAAACAGCATTTTAGGTCAAATCTGACCTTTTGGAAAACTCCTTCCAGGTTGAAGATACTAAAAAAACCTAATTCCTAATTCCTAATTGGGTCTTATCAGTGTATGCAGCAGTGTATGGAGTATTTGAGTTTGTTCATTGATGGAATGGATGCTTCATTATCTATATTTAGAGAGAGACAAACAGAAGTTTATACCACAACAGGGATCAGGGATTATTGATTTAGTTTTTAGACAACTGAGGTTATCACAATTTCTTGTTGCGTGTGCTGGGATTTAAATGAAGAGAAACATGTATTTGCACATTTATTCCTGTTTATAGTGAAAAGGTTAGGAAGAAGTAAGTAAAGAAAGTAAAGGAAAAACTATCCATTTTGTCCAATCTGCTTCCTGTTTACAACGGCACATGCATGCCCATTGTACGTGCATGGTCATACAGTATGTGTTTTCAGGTTTGCTATTATGGACAGAGATTATTTCTGAAACAGTGCTGAAACACTTAAAAACACTAACAATATTTTTCTGTTTTCAAAAATGTCCTTGTATGGTGGACTAGCCCTTTAAGTCCTACTGAAACTCTGAGTCTCACATTCAAGTGAACACAGAATGAAATAAAACAACTCGTTCACACACATGCACACACTCCTGTATGTAACCATAGCCAGCAATAGGACTGGGTGGAAGCCATTGTTAAAATAACTGTGATGTAATCTACCAAGGGACCTGGCTCGGCTGTGTATGTGTGTGTGTTATCTATCTGGAAATCAGTGGGTATGTCAGCAGCATCTGACTGCACACTACCGCTGCTCTCTTTATTAAAAACCAGACGCATTGCTGGAATCCATGCACAGGTGTGTGGAAGGCCCCTGCCGAGCACTTTTCACAGTTCAGTACCGTCTGTGTTCATGCGCGTGTGCCGTCTGTGGATCCGTTTATGCGTGTCCATGCCAACTTCAGACGAAACGTAATAAAGGTGAAAGGAAACGGGGAGCCGAAAGGTCAAAAAGCGAGTGGACTTTTTTAAATGCAGTGATTACAAAGCACAGGCTTTTTTTTTCGCTGTTTCATGCTTGCATGCACACCTTCGAGTGTTTCCCGCTTGCAGCTTCAATTTTCGAACCCTCGTAAAAATTCATAAACCTCCACATTATGAGGAGGGCACGAGTCTTCTTCACACGAAAGTTGCTAACAACCACTATACTTTGCAAGTGAGGGTATGTCTCTATTGGGGATTCACACCGACTGACGAACAAGCAAATGCAATGACACAACAGGCTGAATGTACCAGAGGCACTATCTGTCTTCACCAGCTTCAACGTACAAATTACCCAGATTATAGAGCGGTGTGGGTGTATATGTCTGTCTGTGTTCATGAGTGTGTATTTGTGAGTGTGTGTTCATTCATCTGTGTGCCTACGGTTTGTCTTTTAATGCTGAGAGCATCGACTGTCAGTTTATATGAGTGTGTGTGCACGCTTAGATATGTGTGTGTACTGTACCTCCAAATGTGTGTATTCCTGTGTGTACTGACAGGGAAATAATAGTGAGTTTTTTTATCAGAAGGCCAGGTAGCAATCATGTTACTCTTTGATCCCATGATCCTCACTGATCTGTTTAAATATACAGCAGACCTGTCCAGACTTGGCAACTGCTCCTCTAATCAGCACCTTCACCTGGCCCACTGTATGTGTGTGCGTTTGTGTGCGTTTGTGTGTGTGTGTGTGTGTGTGTGTGTGGGTCGGAGAGGGAAACACAGAGAGAGAGAGACTTTCTGTCTGTCTGCATCTCTGTCTTCTTTCATTATACTTTGCTTTGAATGTATTTTTCCCCCTGCACGCTTTAAAGCGCTTTAAAGCCAGGCTAATGAAGTCTATATAAGTTAGTATGTGGTCGGAGTGTGTTTGTGTAGCCGACTGTAAAGAAAGCATGCGGTTCCTGCTGCTTCAACACAAAGCAGAGCAGTTTGAGCTTTTTCTGTTTTACTTACATTTTACCATCCTTCATTAAAAGTAAACTCTTAACCAAGGTTGGAATCAAAGGGACGCTAATTATTAGCAGATGTGCTTTAGTGTGTGTGTGTGCTCAATCTATGTGATATTCTACATGCATGTAGCTTTTTACATGCAGTACATTTACTCAAAGACACTGTATTCTTTTAGTTTCTTTATTATTTTACCCCATTACATATCAGAGAGAAATATTGCACTTTTTGACTAAACTACAATATAGTTTCAAATTTCTTTAAATCCGAATTATTGGGTTAGTCCGACTATGATCGGATTTTTAAGATGCATGTATACACCTTTGTCTGACTAAAATCGGACCGGATCGGATTTCTCATATTCAAATTAAAGCAGCCAGATTATTCGATTGATAGTCGCATTACTCCTGCATGTATACGTTCCATCAGATCGGATCGGATTTTGCGTTCTGCGCAGGCTCGAGATTTTTTTCCCGGGGCCGTGAGCCGGAAGTAGAAGGGCGGCAGCGGCGGCTTTCCTCCGAAATCACTGCAAGCAAGAGCGCCGTTGTGCATCTAGTTTGTGTAATAATCATGTACACCATATACGAAATGTACAAAGATGTAGCTTCGTCATGCTCTTCGTACGCCATATTTCTTGAATGCCGAGGCAGAGTCTGTTATTTCTTCATATTCTGTTGGTAATGTTTTTCTCAACTCAAGTTCTTATATATTGGACCTTTAACACATCAGTACAGATTGTGCAATTATACAGAAATAACACATTTATTATTATAGAATGATAATAATTTAACATTGGTGTAATTCTGAGTAATAAGTACTTCTTTTGATACTCAAATACAGTTTGTCTACTTAAGTCAAATTAGTGCAGAACTAGTACACTGAAAAATCCTACAAAGTGGTCCTAATTAAAAGAATCGAGGAAATGGATTATTTCAAAGTTGCTGAGGCTAAATATTTCAAGTTGTGGACAATTTTTAGCTCATACAACTTAGGTTTAATAGTCTTCTTTAATCTGTAATCGGCTTTGTGACTTTATTTTAAAGCCCCTGTACAGACTTTTCATTTAGTGTTGATTTTGGCGGCCCCGCTGGACGAAAGCGGTGGTGTTTTGCCGGAATGAAGACTGCATTTCCCATGAGCCCTAGCGCCTACTGTCGTGAAGACGTTTGTCTGGCCGGCGCATGTAGATTTGTTTTGGAAACGTCGGAGAGAAGACTGGACTTGCTTTGAAAACTTTTTTTTTTAGCAGCTATCTGCAGCGTGCATATGGATGAGGTAATGTGTCTATTTGTATTTCTATGTAATATAATATGCCGCCGGTGAAGCAAAGTAATGTTAAAACTTGTATCTAAGTTCTGTCTATGTAATTGGATCATGCCTTTGACCTGGACAAATGAGAATTTACACAGACATACATCTAAGTTCGTAACAGTAAGCCTACAAAAACTGCAGTAGCATTGCCAACATAATACGTTACGTTGTAAGCTAACTGTATTACCGTGATGTCTGTGACATAGGCTAAACATGCAAAGACACAGACACTATTGTCACTGTGTGTAATGCTGCTGTTGCACTGCAATTTCCCCGCTATATATATTACCCACAGTGCTACAGAGCTAGCGTTACAGCAAAGTCACAGTGATTGTGATGGATGTTTTGTTCTAAGTAAGAAACTGAATCATTTATAATGACAGAGGATATTACCGATGCATCGTTGCAGGTCGGCTGGGCTGATACACACAGCTGAAATGGATGCGTGATCTAAGACGTTTGTTGTCGTTTTTACGAGTGTAGTATCAAGAGCTAATCTAGTGGTAACGTTAGCCAGCTTTGTTGTGACAACATAAATTCATGTATTGCTGTAAACTACGTCCCGCAATACATTTCTTAAATGAAATACTATTTACATACCTGTCTAGGAGGAATCGGGCAAATTCTGGATGTGACTTGAATCCCTTCAAGCCCCGCAACTCTCTCCATCTCTGGAAGGAATCGCCAATGTTTATCCGTGTTTAGCCCTAGCTCGATCGGATTCCCTCTCGGCCTTTCGTTGGTCTTCGGTTCGAATTATTTTTATTTTAATTGTCTCATTATCAGCCATGACAAAAGTTTTAGCTCAGTTAGCACTGGCTAGCGTAGCAACAAAACAGATATGCTGAATGTCGTCAGTTCCGGTCTGACTGCCGTAAATCGTTTCGTCAGTGGTCCGACCCGACCAAGGCCTTTCAGAGGTATAGAATTAGACTACTTAGAAAAAGCGTATCTTCACACTGATGGGCTCATTTGCTGTTGTAGGTAACAGAGACACATCAGCAGAAACCAGAGACTTTTATATATCCAGTTAAAAACTCCGTACAGGGGCTTTAAGTAAATTTAAAGTGTATGAGAAATTTTTATTTTTCTATTATAAACTTTCTTTCATTTAAAATTTAGTATGTAACATTTTTGCATTACATTGGCTAAAATTGGCTACACCTATGATATATTTTGGTGAGGTGTGTACTTAGATTATCCAAAATGTTTCAAACAATGTTCAAAGTCCGTAATTTTCTTCAAGTAACGGCGTGTTTCTTGTGGTCGCATGTTGTTAAAACTTCCAGAGGAACATCAGATGATACATCAGAGAGCGAGGAAAGAAGTGGTTGAATGTGATTGAATGTAACATGAACTTTAAAACATTACCTTGTCAGTGAAGATTTCTGCCATTGGTGGCAATCAAGACAACTCCCATGATCCCACAGTACTTCAAAACATCAACAAATTACTTATTTTGCTGTAAATGCTGAAGAAATTTCAGATTGAAATTTCCTATTGTGCGATTAAAACTTTTTACAGTCTTCAAACTTCATCAACCCAGGAAGGAAACAACTATTGGAGGGCACCAGCAGCACCAGCTTCTTCCACTACTACATTACAGAGCTATATATAAAATTTATATGCACACTTTTTAAGCATACATTTTGCAGGATCTGTGAAAAATGACACATTTTACTGCTGTAATTACATTACAAAACCTTTTTTTCCCTTAAAAAAGAGAACAGTCTCTCCCAACATTCGGTTAAGCTTCAGGTTCCAGTCTGTGAAGGACTTGGAGCTCTCCGCTGGAAACACATTGTGGGTATTGTAGTTCTCCGGTCATGCAGCTTTTATAACAGCTGAGCTCATGTGGCTGTGATTGGAAATAACTGTGATTGGCTGATGGAGTGTGGGGTGAATGTTAGTGTGACCTTGTGTGTCCTTTACACACTGACGGGAAATCAACCGGTCCAAGCTCCAAGGAAAGCTATAATTCTGAGAGTAATACGGGCCAAAGGAGCGCGCGCACACACACTTCTTATCTCGCGCACGGACACACGCACGCTCAGCTTGCATAGGGTAAAGACCTAGCTGCGCTGTAGTAACCACATTAATTGGGTTGTGTAATTGTCTGGCAAAGCATTGTGGGAAACAGCCCATACAGATCTGTCCCTTCACCTCAAACCGCTTTTTAAACATGGACTCCCATCGTCATGACAGTGCTATCCAGGAAATTGCTGAACATGTGTGTATATGTGTGTCTGAGCTTATGTGTGAGTCGGTGTGTTATACTGTGACCACCTCTATGTGTGTGTGTGTGTGTGTGTGTGTGTGTGTGTGTGCGCCTCCATGGCTCCTTTAAGGGAAGTGAGTGTGGTGGCCTCCCATTCCACCGCATGTCGGCTGTGGTTCAGCTGTGGTCCACCGCCAGGCCCTACATTTGGAACACAGAGAAAATACACCAGGGGTACTTGCTCCCACTGTTTTCTGGACCCGTCTTTCATCGGTCTGTGTGTACGTGTGTCTTCGGGGTGCACGTTTGTGTGTGCGTGCGTGTGTAATAGTACGCCGCTACGTTGTACTCTCTGCCCCTGATATTTTAAGGCTTTTTGGCCCCACGTCATGAGTGTGCGCTGTATTTCCAGGCTGCAGTTAGATGACCGGAGTGAGAGAAACCCGTACGGAGGACAGGAAAGGCAGGAGGAATGAGGAGAGAGGAAAGCAAGGCGGGTAATTGAAGGGTTCAGGGTAATACTTAGGCCAAGGATGGCTGTTTCAACGTGTTTGCATAACCTCCTTGAACTTAATATTTAGCCCCACTCTGGAGTGAGTACAGGGCACGACAGAGCCAAATAGAGAATGATAGAGAGGAGAGAGACAGCGAATGATAAAGAGGTCCAAGTCCAAGGCGGAGGTGATGCCATTCTCTCCTCCGACGAGGGGCTCCTCTCTTTGATTAGCGAAAAAAAAGGAGGCGAGGAGGAGTTATGGAATGAGGATGAAGAGGGAGAAAGACAGCGCATTGTGTTGGCCTTCCTGTACAAGAGCCTGTGATGAACTGTTTGACAGAGGGTTATTTTAACACGCAGGAACACACAAGACCGTGCAGAGGCCCTCTGTTTCAAATGACGCAATGCAGAATGTGTCCTCCTGGTATTTTCAGTTTACATTACTGACAGTTTAGAGTATAGGCTCCACTCATACCAGTAAGGAAAAGGAGGGAAAGAAAAAGAGAACAATTGAGGCTCCTGTTTGTATCTAATGTGAGATGCGCATGGTGTTTTGCAGTTATCATACAGCACAATGTAAATAAGGATTACTTTGTTTTTTCGAAACAGTAACAGACCATATTCACACAACGGCCATTTTCCTCTGACATCACCCTCAGGGTGGGAAGCTCAAACTGTGTAGTGCCGTGTTCCAGCTTGCAAGTCCTTTAAACATAGGGAATGTGACAAATTGTTATCATTTCACCGGTTCCTGATTGATCACCATCCGAAAAGACAATGGATGGTGAAAATCTCGCGGGACATTGGGCAGTTTTGAAGGTACAACAACAAATTTGCTTACCCATTAGCTACCGTTGGCATTCAACCTCCTCCGAGCTAAGATTACTGTTTGATAGTGTGACACGGTGCAATAGGAAAGGCGTGAATTAATCCAAAATTATGAACATTTATTTAAGATAGAAAGTAACATTCGTTTGCATGTTGTTTAATGTTATCGTTAGCTGTTGGCTAACAGTAGCTAATGGGTGATCAAATTTCTTGTTTTAACTTGAAATGCAGCCTGATGACCTTACAGATTTAGTTAGATGTCACTGAGGAGGCAGTAAAATGATAATGTCAGTCAGATTTTCTACTTTTATATAACTTGCAACTTAGAACTGTAGTGTAACGTAATCCCAGCATCTCAGCTTCCCATGCTGAATATGTCAGAGGAAAATGGCCCCCATGTAATGTGGTCGGGAATCCTCCCTTTTAAGTGTAGACAAAATTAATGTATGATAAGTCTTTGCTCTTTTCAGATGGACTCACAAAAAGAAGAAACTTAAAGATGACATATTGTGCTTGAGGAACTTGAAAAGATTCTGACATTTAAGAGACTATACGACTAATTAATAACAACGACGTACGTCTGACAGGTGGCTCGACTTTTAATTGTAGAGTCGTCATCTGACCGCAACAAAAAAACACCCTTTCCTTTTCCACATGTTGTATAGTTTCATCTTTTGATGTTAAAAATGGCGAGAGGTTGGTTGTGGGACAGTCCTCTGGTCGGATCAGAGACAGACGAGGGTTGGGGGGAGCACAACTCATCAGTGTTTATACTGAGGCCACGGTGCTTTTTCTTAACAGGCTGCATATGTGTGTATGTTTCTCTCTTTCTGCTTGTGTGTGAGAGTGTGTGTGCGTGTGTGTTCTTACAGTAGTGTGACTGGAACAGTGTTACTCATTTTGTGACCCTCACCTCTCTCTCAGATGACAGGGAGCTTTAAACAACCCAGCTGCTGTGTGCGTGTGCGTTTGTGTGTACTTGTGTTTGGCTGCTATGCAGGGGAGCTCTACACGTGTGTGGTACAGTATAGCCCCCTGTCTTGTTTCTGTTGCCTTGGGGAGACACTGTCAGTCAGCTGAGAGACGATAAAAGTGAAAAAACACACCTCCCCTCCAAGAGAGTGGAAAATGCTGCTCAGCGATTGGTAGATCCCTAGAGGTTTAGGGTCAGAGCTCACCTCATTGGTAGGGGCTTTTGTGGGTGGGCCTTGTGCTTGACAGCTTTGGAGATTGGCAGAGGCTTTTGACTTATCTGATGTTGATTGTGTTTTTCCCACATTGATGCAAAAAGACCAAACTTACACATGCACACGCACACACTGAAGCAAACATACCCACAAATTGAGACTCTCGAGGTCTTCCGAATCGGAAAAATACGCCAATGACATCACAATCATCGCTGACAACCCACCAAACCGTGTTTATTTATCTACCCTGTTTTTACAACAACTGGAATCCTCCTGACCCTGAGCTGATCCTCAGAAGGTGATGCAATGGAGAGGACGCATAACCACAGTAGTTGTTCTGTCAAAGACAAGCAGAGCTTGTGGTTTTTAAAGGAATAGTTCAACATTCAACATGCTTTCATTCTTAGATTAAGATAAAAACGGATTGTCAATCTCAAGTGTTGTGTTAAGTGTGGAGATGGAGTTGGGCAGGGGGATGCAGATAATCCCTCTGAAGCTTACTAATTATCACATGTGTGTTTTGTTTATCCTTAAATGAAAAGAAAACATTGACAAATATGTACACGTACATGTAAAGTTTATAAGGGAAGTTAAGTGTGGGAGCTACTGTACATTCTGACAAACAGCTTATCCAACCAGGAGATTTCAGAGTTTAGTCTTTGTGCTGGCACAATGGCAATGCATCTGACTGTTGTTTACCAAGAAATAGTTTCCAAATGTATTCCTAGTTAATAACTCAGCTGATTAGTCAAGTTTAGAGATGTTTGGAGTATAGTTTTCAAACTTCACTGGGAGTCGAGCCATCTGTTCCCTCTTCTCTTCTCTTCTCTTCTCTTCTCTTCTCTTCTCTTCTCTTCAGCTAAGCGAGGCTAATCGTCCAGGTCTGCACCTCACAGGATGCACAGACATGACATTGATCAATCCTCTCATCTCTTGGAAACAACGCAAACAATTATATTTATGTCTTTTTAGGTATTGTCTTGGCATTCATACGAATTTGAGAGAGAGTTAGAATGCTGTCTTCATCTCATTTGTCTCCCACACACACACTCTCTCAGAGCCACCTGGTCTCTCGCTCTCTGTCTGTCTGGGTCTCTCTCTCTCTCTCTCTCTCTCTCTCTCTCTCTCTCTCTCTCTCTCTCTCACTCTCTCTCTGTCTGTCTGGGTCTCTCTCTCTCTCTGTCTGTCTGTCTGTCTGTCTGTCTGGGTCTCTCTCTCTCGCTCTCCGTCTGTCTGTCTGGGTCTCTCTCTCTCTCTCTCTCTGGGCTGGGCTGGAATGCAGCGGTGGCCGTCTGGTCCTGCTCATCTCTGGCAGCAGTCAGCCATCTCTCCTCTTCCCTGCTAACACTCTAAACATTTGGCTAGTTTTGGCAGATTTGTTGATTTTTGTCCCCTCGTATTTTCCCTCTTGTTGCTGTAAAACTGATACATACTCTTTCAATTAGACCACCACCACCCCCCTCCCTCCCTCCTCCCCTCCCCTCTTCCACCGGTCAGACCACTAGTGTGGGAGTGGGGGTGAGCAGAGTAAGTGGGTTGTATATTTTATTAGTGAAGTGAAAACACACAGAACCTGGCCCAGTTCTGGGAGAACCATCTGCTGTCATGGATTTTTTTTTCTTGGGAAGTACAGCTCAAGGTTAGCATGTAAAGTTTATCATTCTTGCTTGAAGCTTAGTATTAGCATGTGCTGCCTAATATAGCTGCTCGAGAGGAATATTGGAGTTGACATGAATTTTCAAACAAGAGGCATGTGAGTTTTATTTGTGGTGCGTATCCTATCTCATGGATTAAGATAAATAAAGGCTTTAATCCAGGCGAGCACACAGAAGGAAGTGGGTAATAGATGCATCTGGCATGTGGCTTCAGGTTAGCATGGAGCTAATCCTACCGGAGGTAGCCAAAACTTGGACCTCATAAAAATCCATTTAACCCACATTTAGAGTTGAAACACAGATTTAGCATCTTTTCGGGCTTTGCAGTGAGCTTTTCAGATGAATCCAGCACGCGTGTTTTATGTTGGAAATAGACATTTTCCCTACCTCGTCAGTTGTAAATAACACAGTGTTCCAAGGCCATAAATAATTGTGTCACTCAACCATGCCCCATTCTCATGTCCTCTGCTTGCTCTCACCGCAGGCCTCTAGTACCGCCTAGCCAGGGGCCCCCAGCCTTGTGCCGCACCTTCACACACTCACAATCAAGGGCCGGCCATAAACTGCCCGTGGAATGTTTCTGCAGACCCGGACAGTTAAGTGGTGGAAAGGCATGATCACAAACTAGAAGACCTCATAATGGATGTTCTGGGAACAGATATTAGTGGGCTCCCCATGTTCTTGCTAACAAAATACATCACACATGCACACACGGACATGAAAGCCCAAATGTGTTCACAGACAGGCGAATGCACGCACACATGCACACATAGCACTTAGGGGCAGACAGTATTGATGGTTCCCTCGGGCATCACATGGACGCATCTGTTTCTGTCCCACTGACTCTCCACACTCATAATTTCAAGTAAGTCATAACACAAATTATAAACACACATCCCTCAACCGTGACGCCTAGGAATAACAACATGGAGTGCGTTGAGCTGATTTAGGGTAGGCTGGGACTCCTAAATCTCTTTACCTTTGCTGCTTTCTTCTCTTCCTCCTCTCCTTTTCTTCACTCTTCTCTCCCCTCTCATGCAGCACAGGTGGCAGTCACTCTTGTCAAACACATGCTCTCCTCTCTTCTAATGCCTTCATCTCTTGCCATCTCTTTCCATTTTTTTCAAAAAATTTGTTTCTGCCCTTGACCCATTGGCTCTGCTGCGCTTTCTCCCCTCCTTCCCACTCCGCAGTCACCCTCCCCTAACGCTCTTTCTTTGAATTTCTTTTTTGCCAATGTGCGCATCTGTGTTTATGCTCACTCTCGACCCCATCTTAACCCCTTGTCGCCCCAAAAATCTGCGTGCCCATCCAGTTCAGTCAGACATCACAGTCCATTCGACGGCAGCCCCACCTCAAAGATGTCTTCATCAAAGTCTTCTCTCCTCGTTTTTCATCCCTTCGTCCTGAATCATCTCCTTCCGTCTCACGTCTCCTTACCCTTCTCTTCTTCCACTCTGCATTCCTTTTTTTCGTTCCATATCGTCTCGGCTGACCCCCCGCCTACCTTTCCCTTTCACCTCTCGTCGCATGGTCATGTACTTTAGCCATCCATCTCCCACCTCTGCCGATCCAAATGTCTCAATATGTCCCAGGGACCATGAAGGTTCAATTGGAATCACATGTTGTAGTTCAGCTGAGAATTTCACCCCTTATAAATAAGATGTCAGACTGGCCTCTGCTTTTCTGCAGCCTTTCATTCTCCCTATCCTACTTTATCATAGGTATGTGGGAATATATATAATGTACAGCAGTTTATGTGAGCTTCGTGTTTACTCTGTCAGCCAAAATACTGTTATGGAATAAAAAAAAAAAACTAGAATAGATGAGATTTTTGACTCTGGAGACCCTGCAGTGGGATTTATTGGCCTCATGACTTCACGGTGCATGGGGTCCGACTTTTACGAAGACTGATCACAAGTTTGTCATGAATAACCATTTCATTGTCGCACTTTTAATCAGAAGGGAAATTAAGATAATCCTTTGTTTGTCCAGGACGCGCCAAGTCAAAGTTAAGCAGGGAGTGAGATGAGAGGGGAGGAAAGATAGAGGGTTCACCCACTCAAGATCAGCCAGCAGATACAGTACAAGCATTTGTCTGTGTGTGTGGGGGTGTGTGTGTGTGTGTGTGTGTGTGTGTGTGTGTGTGGGTGTGTGTGTGTGTGTCTGATAAATGAAGCCTGTCTGCTAGATTCATGTATGTTGCAAGTGTGTTCTACAACTAAGGCCAAGTGGCCACTCAAATTAGATGTGATTAAATACTCCAGTGTGATTCAGGTTCAAAGGCTGTTAGTAATACTAATCAGCACACACACACTGACACACACACACACACACACACAAACCGTTCACACACATTCACTGATTGAGGATGTGGGAGACAAAGTTTACAGGGTGGCTAATCATAATAATGTCCCCTTTTTTATTGTTTCAGGAAGACATCACTCAGCAGAATCCTGCAGTACCAGTCAGAGAGCACCCACAGGGAGACAGCGCTCTAATCTGTTGTGTTTCTTTTACAACCTGGAAGTGATTAAGCTTGCGGTGAAGCATGGCAGCCACTGCGATACAGAGGTTTAATTAACGTTTCGCTCAGAACGTTTCGGGGTCGATCAGTAATTTTCAGTTCAGCTAAGTTGGTAACTGTGCTAGGAAATGTAGGCAAGACGGACGTGACGACCATGTATTCACAGACAGCAGCGCGTGATCTGGTCACAAAGAGACAACATTATACCACGTCTCTTTGAGTAGAGCTTCTTGGTAAATGTCTACAATTGCTGCAGTTTCACAGAGAATGTCAAGAATGAAAGTGTCAACGTACAGATACTCCTTGGGTTTTTTTGTGAGGCAAACTGGGAGTTTTTCATTGCAACACTCATAATACACACATTCCTTAGTCAAGTGGATGTCCAGTACAAAAGACTCCCTAATCAAGTAAGAATAAGAAAATACAGGCTCTGAAATGTACTCAAAGCATAAAAGTAGCTAGTATCGCTCTGAAGGACATTTCTACTGGCCATTTTTGTGCAAAGCTAACTGAATCTCACATCATATTAATATAAACCAAAGACTATTAAACTGAAAGGTAGAAGAAGTAGGAGAGATAGTTGATTGATGAGTCTCTTTCCTAAGATGTCAAATACAGACATTTTGGGTTGGCCAAATGTCCTGAGCACAGCAACAAAGTGAGGAAATACGAAAATACAGGCAGAAGGCTGCAGATATGAGACATGTACACGCCTTTCCTCCCCATTCAAGTCTCCCTCTCTGTCTGTTTCCATCTGGTTACGGCTTTTATGTTGTTTCGTCTTGCTGTTGCATCTGCCATGCGTGATATGCACTGATAGGTTGAAATCAGTCTTCTGATGTTGGGAAGGCAGCGTGCAAAGATGTCAAACAAAAGAGAAGAGAAATCGACAATTCCACTAGCCAGTTTTGAAAATGTAAGGAGTAGAAAGTACATTTATTTGTGTTAAAATGTAGGTAGTAAAAGGAAAAAGCTGTCAGAAAGATAAATACTCATTAAAGTACAGATACCTGGAAAATCTACTTAAGCAGAGTAACTCCCCGGCCCTGGCAGAACTTGCTGGAATCTGAAAATATCATTATTATCTTTCATTAGTTTCTTTCAGTTTCATTCAGCTGAGGCAACTTGATGAATGGAAGTGTAACAATGCTCGATTAAGTGACTCAGTGCTGGTCAGAAAGAGACTGATCTCTGTTTGTTCTGTTCAGATGAGTTCACAGATCTGATAGACGTCACTGATTTTCACCGCACCCCTTTCTCCCACCAGGCCGCCCCTGCACTAAATGCATCACCCAATTAGATTGCTTACGTATTGGTGACTGTGTTTTTCCGGCTAAATGAGTGATTATTCGCATGCAATTACTGTCACATGCTGACCTGTGTTTAAAAAAACGCTCAAGCTGTAGTTGCATGCAGTCAGTGCATAGTGGACGGTCAGTCCCTTATATATGGGAGTTTCCATGTCTGGCAGTGTGGTGTAAAGATGGCCATCCTTTGAGTAGGTTAGGGCTGTTAATCTGACACACTGTTTATGAACAGTGACACATTGTGCTGCATTCCTTGTCCATATACGACTCTGTGCATCACCTCTTCGCTCTATTTAACACAGCTAAAGATAAAGCAATGGAACTGGGACTGCTGTTGTGCCCATGCAAAATTCATCATCGGGGGGGTTTTTTGGCAGTGGATGTAAAACTGAACAGAACTAAGAGAGATTTCAAAATCGGTTCCCCTGTCGTTCGATTGGTAGATTTTCTTGATGGCAATTTTTGGGTTATTTTCCACATTGTGCATTGTGACGGGCCAGGTCAAAACGCTTGAAAGCACTCGCTCCGGTACAAGTCCACTGTAGGTCTGTGTGTGTGCATGTGTGTTCCTATTACAGTGCACATTAAAAGGAATAACAGTGGAGGTGTGGGGAGACGAAAAGTGTCACGCCGGTCCTGCTCTGTGATTAATGGTGTGATTAGCCCTGCTCCGATCCATGTCAGAACCCACATGCGTACACGCACAAATACGCGCCCAACATGCAAGCACACGTTTTGAGCACGCGCAAACACACAGGGGCCTATTAATGGCCTTTGAATGGGAGAATCCAGAATCCAGATGCGGCATGCAGATAATTGTACTAAAAACACTGAATGTTGAGTCGCAGGCCAGCAGGATTTTATTCTGAGTTCAGCGTGTTTATTTTCGCAATTGAGTTATTTCTGCAGGGACTTAAATCATGGAATAAAAACACTCCAATGCAGGTCAATTTTTTATTGAGTCCTCCCTCCTCTTCCTTTTCCCCCCTCACCTCACAGAAACCCACCTCATACTGGTCTAATACCATTTTAATTTCAAATGCGATTTAGGAGTCTGGAGTGCAGCCGTGCTATGTTTATCCAACTTAACATACCTCCGGTGCCTACAAACTTGTTAGACAGCTTTAGACTCCTGCAGCGGTCACTCAGATGCACTTTGCGGAGACTTAAATACGTGTTTTACGGTGTACCTCGGGTCAATGGCCATAGTGGAGGAGGTGTGTGTGTGTGTGTGTGTGTGCGCCTGGCTATCCGTTGAAATATGTTTGTTCTTCTGAGTGTGTTTACAAGAGTAGGCGGATAGAATGTTTGTCACAACACTGGATTTACGACATCCTGCTTGATGACGAGGCTAGTAATCACCGATCTGGTCTGACTTCTGTGGAGGGAGTTACGCAAGGCATTTCTCTTCCTGTGGGTCCACATATGTACGTCTGGTTGTCTACATGGTGACGCTGCGTGGTATTTTTCCCCTGCACCTGTAGACAGTCATTTGTTGCCACCCCCGTCCTATACACTCAGACTCACAGACACAAACTGCGGTAACCGGCGGTGACAGAGGAAAGATGTCATATCCTCCTCAGCCTGCTCTATTAGGCTCCATTACATGATCACACAGCCATGAGTCACACTGAGGTACCACTAAGACAGCGATTAGCAGACCACTTCAAAAGATGTCTGCTTCTTTTCTGTGGAATCTCTGTCTGAGTTTAAGGAGCTCTGGAATGACTGAGTTTGCCGCAACATCTGCATACATACAAAGGCTGTGGGTGTTGTATCTGTGTCCACCTGTCTGTTTTCTGACTTTAAAACTTTTCTTTCACATTTCAGTTTGTTTTTGTTTTTTTTATAAATATGAACACTTTGTTAAAAATATTTTCTCACTTTATGACAACATTCTTCTAACCTTTTGGACCCTTCTCTCCACGTCCCCCTCAGGCAGCAGGCTTTGCTGGCAGCCATCAGTGAGAAGGATGCTAACATCGCCCTGCTGGAGTTATCCTCCTCCAAAAGGAAGAAAGCCCAAGAGGAAGTGATGGCTCTGAAGAGGGAGAAAGACAGGCTCATGCACCAGCTAAAACAGCAGGTACATCCACCACAAGCAACCACACCACCATTTAAACATGCATATAAAAGATGAATTAAATTTACAGCTCTCCCAGTCTGAGAGGTTGACTGCCCTGTAGATTAATCAAATTGAGCCTGGCCTTTGTGGCCACCGTTTAGGACTGACTCTGGCTCTGTGAATCAAAGCAGGACTCCAAATTCAAACCTGCTGCAGACAGCCTCATGGGCAGACCTTTGAACTTTAAAACCAGAAACAGATAGAGGTTAATAATTCCTGGTAGTTAACAGAGTAGACTTCCCCGCCTCAAACCACACTTGCTGCGTTCAGTCATCATAAGCCAAGCTAATCAAGTAGGAGCTGCGATTCCAAATCCAGGCACATAAACACAGGAGCCAAACGTTTCTCTTAACGGTCCTCTTGCAATCAGAGCTATTAGAAGTACTCAAGGGCGCAGACGTACCATAGGCAGGTATCATCAATGAGTCACCGGCGGACTTTTTTCTGTCATGCTTCTTCTGGTCATGCATCTCCAGGAACACACTCACGCGCATACCTATGTGCACACGCCTCCTTCCCATGATTCTCTGGCTCTCAATATAACCCGAGGCTGATGAAGGTATGCAGGTCATTAAGGTCTGGTCAGACCACATCAGTGACTGAGCTAACGTGAATGCTAACAGTAATGAACCAGCAGTGGGGAGTCCACATATACGGTCTCTTGAGTCACAGGGGCTTCTGGGAAACATGGTGCATTTACAAGTCAACAGATGCAATGGCCGGGTGTGCATTTTAAGTACGGACCTATGTTTGTTCGTGCCTTGTAAACGGTAAACAGTCCCTAGGGGGTGCAATTCTATTACAGGAATTTCAAGGAAAGCCTATTATCTGTTTACTGCACTTGGATGCATCATGTTTTCCCGTTGGGTAACCAGCAGTTACAGTCCACCTGATGATGTGATGAGCTTTAATTGCAACGATTTGGCCTCCAGGGCTGAAGCAGAGAAAAAAAACGAGGAGAAGGAAAGGGATGGGAGAGGAGAGGAATGGGCAGCGTTTACTAAAACTTTCTTTGCCTCGTCTTTCTTATATTTTTAAAACTATTTTGAGTCCACAACTACTGCTAAATGTGGCATCGTACCAAGCAGTGCTATGGCCACCTAACATCGGCCTCCTAAAAGTGTGGCTCATCTGTTAATGGATTATGGGGGCTGTAAAGCAAGTAGTTCATATAGGGAGTATTTTTGTACTACTTGGGTTCCTTCCATTTCACAGAATGAACTCCCTGGAGACCATGTTGTTCGACATGACACACACCGCCTCTCTGTCTTCTGACCCATTGACACACATATCAGGATAGGTTGCCTTCCTCAGGTCCTCACCAGCCATTGGCGGAAGGAAATGGACCAGGAAATGCCGAAGAATTATGGAGCTCAGAGTCTCATAGGAGAAAGCCGATCTGTAGACAGCAGATAGATTTACAGATAGCGCTGCCCTGTCTGACCTCCCCTCGTCCCTCTTTTGGGAGATCTTGTGTGTGTGTGTGTGTGTGTGTGTGTATGTGTGTGCGTGCATACAGCCGGCAGCCTTAGACAAACTTTCCTTTCTCAGACAGTGTGCTTCCCTTTGAGGCATTCTTCACCACAGACAAACACACAGATACAGCCACATGACAAATATATTGTTTAGACTCCTCTAACAGAGAGTCAGAACAAATGTCTCCCCATGTGGGAACCGAGTGGTCTCATCCTTGTGATGGATGACGAAACTTTGCCAGTGCTTTGAAGCTGAGAAAAGATGAATTTGGTATCTTCAGAGGTGTGCCATTTTCGGTGTCTGTCTCCTCTCCTTCTTCCTCCTCTCCATCTGTCTCTTTTTTGGACCAACTTGAGCATTCGTCCCCTCCATGCTGAAAGAGGAATATTGCGTTCTCAGAGGTTTGCTATTAAGGAACTGCTTTCGTAAAACTATCTGGGTCAGCGTGGCAATGTTGCACACACGCACAAACAAAGCTGATCAAAAGAGTATGTATACGTGTTGTGAAAATTGCGCAGCCTTCCCCCCCAGCTGCCTGTTTGTTTAAGGCCCTTCTTGTCGGCCCGTTGCGTCCATATGTGTTAACACAGCTCTGTTCTAATCAGGACAGGCTTGTGATTTACAGAGCGCTTGGATTGAGGTTTGGGATGCAGCTGTGAGCACAGCAGCGGGATCATTGCTGCCATGTTTACACCAGCAGCTGCACTTTGATACACACGCAGAGACCGCTCACTGCACACACATAAAGTATAGGCCAAATCTGTTATGGTTAGAGATGTCAATGAAGAACTCTCCTCTCTCGTCTCCTCCACCAGCAGTGCCACCTGTGTCCGTTCCAAGGCTGCCTGATCTACAAGCAGGCCTGGAGGCCATTACTGAGCTGTTTACTCTGCGGAGCCCATAATTAACACTAATTAAAACACACACATTCCACCACACAGACATTTTATATGCGCACACCTTCCCTACACGTGCACGCAGCAATGTGCCTGCAACTAGAGATGTGTGTGTGTCTGTTTGGCCACATGTGGGCTGCCCCTGACCACACAGTCAGACTCTTCCAGAAGCAATTCATCACTTCATTCATTTGTGTGTGTCAGGTCATTTAATATTAACTATGTGCACACACACACACACACACACACACACACACACACACACACACACACACACACACACACACATGCAAACACATTCTAGGACATTTGGCTCCTCGTCCTACCTAAGATGGTTGTAATTAGATGAACGGGAACAAGTAATACAGTACTTATAGGATTAGCGGCAAGGACTAAACACACATTAGCCTTTTAGACCTTTTTGGCCACAAATTAGTTTTGAAAATATTTCTCCATGAGAATTGAACTGCATTGTTAGAGTTTGTATCGAAGCAGCTGCAGCATGCTCTGCGTAGCTGTACAGTAGATTCATCAGCCACATGGTATATGATAGTAATTGTCCCGGCCTCAATAACAGGTGTTGGCTCCGTAGGTGTTTCGTTGAGGCTAGCTCCACCTCATCACACCTGCTAGTGTGAACACCTGAGGTCAAGGAGGGCCGACACCTCAACCTAGCCTTTAACTATTCTAACCACTGGTCTGGTGTCTGTCTGCGCCCTCCTTCATACCTCACTCTTCATCTTTATCTCTTTCCCTCTCGCCACTGTGTCAGTGTTCTCACTTTATCTAAGCAGCTCTTCTCCAATTTAAGCTAATTGCTAACCTCTTTAATACCAGCCACATCCTCTCCTGTGATCCCGACTGGCTCGTTTCCCCAGTCATTAGGCCGCAGCTCCTTATCTCAGCAGCGATGTCCCCAGGCTGCTGACTACTGTAACGCCATCTTCCTCCTATCGTCACAGCTGAGTCAGGCTTTTTTTGTCTTTTCCTCACGGCTGTGTCTCATTTAAAGCAGGAAAGCCGCAACCATTTGGATGAGGGATGTGTGCATATCTTTCCTCAGAATCATCCTCATCCCATACACAAACCCACCTCCCGCTCTGCAGTCATGTCCCCCCTCGGGGGGAAGTATCTGCAGTTAAGGGAATGAAGCTGAGCCTGTCAATATATCTGCACCCACTCTGTCTCTGTCTATCTCCTGGACAGCTGGTCTCACTGGATTTAGGCTGATTGTTAACGTTAGTCAGGATCGGCTGTTATCTCTTTCCAAAGCAATGATGTTGGCGGTTTGACAGCCTCTTCCACAAACACTCACACCAATACACACAGATGCGCACACACAAACAAAGGACACAAAGTCTTACTTACTCATTTACAGGCATGCATACTTGAGTGTAATTTTAATCAATGACATCTAGAATGAGGTTGCTTCACCCGGGCCAGAACGCCTGTGGCTGAATGGAACACTCACTAACTGTTCTTACCAGGATTCGTATAATCCAATTAAATGATAATCTTCAATTTGACTGACATTTGACAGACTCACAATATTTTCATCAGGCACTCCGACTCACTCAATTTATGACCTGTCAAGTGTTGTTAGCGGCACTGTCTTTATGATCTTTGATTGCTTTCAACATGCTCTTCCCTCTTCCAAGAATCTCTCAGCATAATCAGACCCCAGGATCATATTTAACAAACAAATAAGCAGTGTTGAGAAAAAAATAAATGGCCCAGTGTATGCTTGTTATACTTATGCATTATAAATTTACTTGTTTATCCCTTCTTGTTGGCAGACTCAGAGCAGAATGAAGCTTATAGCGGATAACTACGAAGAAGAACACATCCACCCCCAGCATCATCCTCACCATTCTCACCACCTGCATTCGGCGAATGTGCATCACCGAAGCCTGCCGAGAGGGCCCCCTCACGCCAACCACCGACCCCCTATGGACCCGGTCAGTATGATGTGTTTATGGACACACACTCAAGCACACCAGCCAGTTTAAAGCGTGGACTTGTTTACAGAAGTTGACATGTTGTGGGCTCTCATTTCAATGCTTTTAAAGTCGATATCATATTCGTCTCGGCTACCACTCAGTTGTGGTCGGACTTGGCAGCACAAAATTTCCCCTCTCACTTCTCCTCTGTCTCTTCTCCCTCAGCCCCATTACTTGCTGCCAAGTCAGTGTTATTCATATCAGTTAGATAAGGAGCCTGAAGGGGAAAACTGCCAAATGAGTGTTTTTGATCGATGGGATTTGTGTGTGAGATTAGTTTATATATCACTCATCTCTCACCCGAGCTCCTTCTTCTCTGTTTGAGTATCATATCCAGACTGCCCGGAGGACAAACTTAATGTGTCTGTCTGAAGACAGCTGAAGAAGAACAAACTGTTGTTGTTATCTGTGCAAAATGTTTGCATATCAGTGCGAGTGCGCATGCATCCAAGTGTGCATACTTTTAGCCTTGTGCATGCCTGTGCTGTATGTGCACGCGTGTCGATGCACACCTGAGTCTTTGTTGATACTGTGTACCCAGATGAAATCGCTCCTTCAAAGAAAGACAGAGGTGATTTCACAGTCGTTCCATCAGCTGATAAAAGCTTTGAGTTATGTGATTGCAATATAAACTCATCACGGCTCCATTGTTGTCAAAAGGTAGTGATCAGGGGGATTCCAAACTATGAAGATGAAGTGTATGTGTGTGTGCGATTGTGTGTTTGGGGGTTTAAGACGAATACCTGGGGATTTCCACCTCACCCTCGATCCCCACATCTGTTCTATTTGATAGGCACTATTACATGATTCTAGACTTTATAAATGTTTCTCAAAGTGCTGTCTTAATTGGAGTGAAACATGCGCTGGGGATCCCCCTTGTCCTTAATACCTCCCCAACACACGCAAATACACAGAAGCTCATAATGGCATGCACGCATCGCCCCACACATACCTCGGCAATATGAAAGAGGACTGGAAAGCTGGTTTTAATGTTATGTTAGCCCTTTTTTACGCCTGTGGAAAGACTCTATTTTTGTTTTTGAAAAGAATGTGAGGGTCTGGTGTTGATTGACATCCATGTGCACTCACCTCAGACTCAGACACACTTGAGTTATATATTACACTAGGGTGAATTTATGTGAACGTTCAGCTATAGAATGAATCCACATCTAATGCTGACCATTTTTGCAGCACATGCTCCAGTACGTGGAAGTCTAGAGTGGGGAAACAAATTACATGGAACGCAGCTTTAACCTCTGTAATCCCACGACGACTATTTTTGTATTCTAGCTGTGTAGTTATTAGCTTAAGTTATGTTGTGTTTTTCATCCGACTTGCTGAAATAATATTATAAAGCTATCAAGTCTCCACATTGTTCTGTTGTATTGTAGGATTCTTGCAGCCACAGTAGGCTTCATATTTAACTCTGAGCTGCAGGGGGGCCGTGTTTAGTATCACACATTACTCTCCTCTATTTTTCACTTATAAATATCTTTCCTTCAATATGGCTATCCAGCTCTGTTTTACTGCGGCAGTGTTTATAGGCTTTGACATATGAAACAGTAGCCCTCTGCAAGTGATATTTCAACTTTTCAGGTTGGACTTGCAAAGAAAGTCTTATTAGGGTTGCTGGGAAATCTTGTTAAGAATGTGGGGAATAACAAAATATCTCATAAATCTGAGCAGATTGGCCAGATTATGCTTCTGTGAAAGTTAGATTTTTATGTCTATAAAAGGTAACTGGGATGGCTCACGCTTTGCATTGAACATTTGGAGGACAGTCGAATAGGTTTTAATAGGGGGGAAAGGGGCGCCCCCGGTAGCTCAGTTGGTAGAGAGTCTACACTGCAGCAGCTCAGGGTCTGAATCCGACCTGTGGCCCTTAGCTGCATGCCACCCCCCACCCTCTCATCCTGTGAGAATAAAGACATGAGAAGGCATGGAAATATTGATTCAAACTAGATCAAATAAAAGACATTGTCAACAAATTAGTAAATTTGCAGGTTATTCAGACTTAGTTGTGTCTCCGTCGCCGTCCCTCTTGAGTCAAGCACATGCGGCTCTAAAACAACAGACACTGCTTACAGAGGTCAGCTTATCACCTTGTGGCTTTTCCTCATATCTGATCTTTGACCTACTGGGGAAGTTCAGCAGAGGTCAGACTTAGGACTCCCACGCATGTCTGCGTGTGTGTGTGCATGGGGCATCAGATCAAACAGACTGGATGTCGCTGAGGTGAGACTGTTCTCCCCTCCCAAACACCGGACTTCACATCTCCTTTAATCTCCGTCTTTCAAACATGATAAATGACTCTACTTGTTTATTTGTTTTTCTTGAACACTGTGTTTTCTCTCTTCTCTCTTCTCTTCTTCTCGTTTTTTTCACAAAGCCTCGCCACATATTTTATTTGTATCAAACCTCTGCTGTCTGTTCTTTGAACGTCGCTCTGCTTCCTGATGTGTTTTCTTTCCGCCCACATCCTCTCTGTCCCTCTATCATTCTTTCCTTCAGTCCTTTCTCTCCCTCCATCCTTTTCCTTTCAAATGTAATATCCAAGTGCGGCCGGGCCAGTGGTTCAATGCATTGCCGGATCCAGGAATGCCACTCGAAAGATGATTGATGATGATAATGATAATGATGATGAAGAGGGTCTGCACGCTCACCCTGGAGACCTCAAAGCCTTTCCAAGATACAGCTAGTGCCATGAATAACATAAAAGTGACCACACATGCATTTTTTTTTTATTTTCATTTGCATTTGCATTTGCATTTGCTCGAACACACATGCACTGCATACATCCACCTGGCTATTTAAGACCTGTAAGCACTGCATGCACTGGAATTGTGGACACACAAAAAATAAGAGCACACTTCAAGGTTTTCCTGAGCAGCCAAACCACATGTCAGTCAAAGCTACAGTTAGTGGGTCCATCCCAATACTCTAACTAGACTCCCAGTCCTCTACTTAATCTGCGATGGTCTGAGGACAGGTGAAATCTAATCGGAGGAGACAAGCACAGGAAGTCGATTTCGCCTCTTGAGATGCACCCCAGGTCTGAGTCTCAGCGTGGAGTGTGTGCAGTCTGATGGGGAAGTTGTGTTCACGTTGTTCTCATTTAGCCATGCCAGCACCACTGCCAGATACTTGGCAGCAGCCTCGGAAGGAAATAGAAAACAGCCATAAAGTGTTTATCAGAGAGAATTATACAACCTTTTCTTCTGGGTTGTTGTGCTTTTTTTTCTGAGCCTTAACATGCTGCCTGCTTCACGTTTATGAGAAGTAGCACATGGTATTTGGCCTGTTTGTGCGTGTGTGTCTCCGTCTGTATGTGTTTTTGTGCGTGCACGTGTGTGTGTGTGTTTAACCTGGCAGAATGAGTGGTTATAGGTCTGGCTCTGTTTACAGGGCCTGTCACAGCCGTTCACTGCATGTTAGCATTTAGCATGGAGCATGTTCCATTGAAAGGCCATTATATCTATAGCTTAGCTGCTTAGGTGTAGCCTACTGAGTTTACCAAGCCTGTCACAACCACTCAGTCCAACCAAAGCCACTGTGGAGTATAGCCAAGGCCCCTGTGTTTTTCTGCGCTTGTGTAGCATTAGCATAGACTTTAGCATTGTGCAGGCAAGGGATTGGTTGCGGCGATCTTCCAGCTCGTGCTAACCATTGTAATGTTAGTGTCTGAGTGAATTAGCCTTCCTGTTAGCAGGGCTCCTGTCTGCACAGTTTCAGCCCCAAGGAAACCCCTTGTGTGTTTAGTTATTGGTTTCCTAACAGTCATACTGGAGAAAGCATTTTATGATATCATACGCAGGTTTTCTGAATGAGGAATACAAACAGGATTGTTTTGATTAAAATCCACAGGGGGTTAGGAGGACCATAAGTTTAGTCAGTGAGACTTTACTTGTATCGACATAACCACTGGGCAAAAGTGTGTTTTATAAGGGAGACATTTTCTGCCACATACATGCAGTTTATAACAATGTAATGTAATAAACTAATGGTTTATGAAAGGATAATGACGATGATGATTTTTTTCTTCTCCTGTGTTTTTCTCACAGGATGATGAAGAGGGGATATGGGCATGATGACCATCACCAGTGTGACCCTGTATCTGTTGGTTCACAGTGAGTCAGCTTTTTTTCTACTTATTTTAGAGTTGATATGCTCTTTGCTTGGGCAGAGATTAATCGTTTAAAGCTTTAAGGCTTCATTCATAAGGCTGACGTTAGAATTCTGAATCAACATGATGCTTGCACAGCATTTCATGTCTATTCAATCTGTTTAAACCGGGTATTTCTGCACAGTTTCAGCTCATGCTTGGGCTTGTCTAATATAATTAGTATTATATACTATTTGTATTTAACACAAATGCCTGCTTAGGAATGTTTGTGACTCATGTAACACTCAAAAACCTGGTCAAAAAAAGTAAAAATTTTCCATTTCCACAAAATATTCTGCCTCGATCAATATTTGTTAGATTTAGCCTTTCAAAAACAAGTACATGTAAATGTATATACGTATTTATGCACAAGTATGTATTTAGTTATAGTCCTTAAAGCAAAAACATTAAAAGATAAACTCATTAAATCTTAGGAATCACTTTATTCAAATTGTGGATTTATATGATTTTCCTTCAGGGTGATGGGTAATGATGTCATGAAATATGACGACCAACATTTGAAGCTTAATTCTAAAACCTTAATAGCAGCATTAAATGTACAAAAAAGACATTTGGTACAGCTGTACTCCTTGCCAGGTTGTAGTGCTGTATATCTGTTCTAGATACTTTAATGATCTTCCACACAATAGGCTTCTTCAGTGGGCTCGAGTAACCATTAGCCGGGCACATTGATGGCACCACAATAACCACAGCATTACCCAACTATGACAGAAGAGAGTGTAATAGAACCCGGCTCCTTTTCCCATTGCTTATGAATTTCACTCGACTAAAGAGCCTCAGTTTATTCAGAGGTTTATGGCTGCCCTTCTGTGAAGTGCTCGTATGCAGGGTTTTGCTGCGTGCTGTGTGTGTGCACTCTACGGCTGTATAGGTAACTCCGTGGTATTAGACCTATACACACCCCGCAGCCTAAAGCGAGCGTACCAGGGCTCATAGGTGATAAAAACGACACAGTGAGAAAAGCCAGAGATGGATAAGTCTGTCTCTCCGCGCCCCACTTTTTTCAGTTGTAGTAAAGTTTTACCGCACTACCCCACCCTGTTTTGTGCCAGTGTGTGGGGTAGTTAATTTCAATACAACGCAGAACAGTCATGAACTTTTTTTTTTTTTTTTTAATGCTGCGAGCTGAAAAAGCATAAAATGAAGAATGCGGAGTCATAAAGGATAATTCCTGTTTGGGGGGTTTTATATCGAAGCCCCCCCATAGACTCAGGATGCCTTTGAACACAGACGTGAGGAAAGAGGTCTGTGCAGGGAGGGTTATGGTTTGCTTGGCGGTAATACACGTGTGTGTGCGTGTAAGACAAAAGGAGACAGAGGAAAAGATTTATAAATGTACATGCGAGAGACAAAAGATAGAGTTGGGAAAAGAAAGGGAAAGGGGAAGGGCGCTAATGTATCTATGTGGGAGCCAGAGAGAAAACCAGGCAGCATGGTATACTCATAGTTTCCAGTGCATCTCCTTCTTTCCCCGCAGTAATCCACAGGTGGACCATCACAAGCAGATTCTATCACTAACCTCAATGTCTTAGTAGTTGTGCACTTTGCCCTCCTGCTGCCTTTGGGATTAAGTGTCCTATAGCTTGTGTGTGAGCAAATGGTTTTGTCTTCCTGCAGCGCAAAGCTTGAGTGTGTTTCGCTCTGATGTTTGTGTGTGCGTTTGCAAGCGCGTGTCTTTGTGTGTGTTCGAGAGAAAGTCGCCGAGCTATACAGTGCTGGAGCAGCCCACATAGCCTATAATCCAGTCCATGTGTGCCGAGAATGCAGCAGTGTCAGGATTCACCGTAATGAAACAGACCACACTGCCCCCTTTCTCCCTCTCTTTCCATCTCTCCATCTTTTTCCATCACTCCCGTTCTTTCCACCTCTCCCCAGATCTCAGCTTGCCCTGCTCTAACGTATATTCCTAGAGTTAGACCCGTGACTAGCCTACTGCTTCGGTATCTCCAATCAGATATCACAAAGGCGTGTGTGCGTGTGTGTGAATGTATGTGTGTATTAGTGCTTCTTATCCCGATCTAATAGAATAAGCCCGGCACATTAGCCTTTAGCACAGAGTGGTGTTGTGGCTAGCGATATCAGTGCTACTCATCTATCCACTGCTGTTATTCTGGCAGTGCACAATGCGAGCGCAGCTAACGTGTATTAGCCATCCTCTATGTGAGAACAGATGGGAGCCATTTAGCGGTGTGTAGCTACAGCGCAATAAGGCCAGGCCTAATCCCCATATCCTGTCCCTGAGTGAGCCCTCCCTAATATGAGCAAACAGAGATGACAGCACCGATAGACAAATAGCTGGGGATCTGTGTGAGTGTGCGCATGTGTGTGCGAGCATGCTAGCATTGATTGGTGTTTCTTGTGGACAACCTTGACTCCCAGTGATAGGCTACATGTTGAATTCCACGCACACTTTAGTGCTGAGTTTGAGTTGGCGAGTTCAACTCCTTAGCGTCCAGGTGTGGATTTGTGTTAGTTAGCTATGGTTCCGTCTTAAAGGACACCAGGCTCTGATTGGCTCATTGTGGTTGTGTATGTCCTGCTGTTGATTACAGAGGTTTTGTTTACCCTCTTGGCCTCCCAGACCCCCCCTCCCCTCTAATGAAATAAGAATGTCCTTTTGGACAGAGAGCACAAGAGAAAGGGGGTTGGAGGAAAAAGTGAAGGAGAGCATGGGGCCAAAAGAGTGAAGCAAAGTGGGGGGAAGAGGTTTTCTGGAAACATTATGCTTTTATCCCACCGTGAAGTTATTTGTACTGAATGAAGCGAAAAGAAGCTGAGAGGCTTTCCAAGTGGGGACAGAAATATGTTTGTGTATGTGTGCGTGTGTGTGTGTGTGCGCGTGTGCATGTGTATGCATGCAGGAAGGAGGGAGGCCTTGTTCAGGTTAAAACAAGTCAAGAAGATGGCTTTCATTTGCCCATGCTGTGTTTGCACTGAATGCAGTGTTTGTATGTCTACATTGTGTATGCCAGTAAGTATCTCACGCTTGTGTGTGTGCGGCATAAATTAAGTAAGTCCTAGAAGGAGTTTGGATTTAGTGGGAAACTGAAATTGGACAGCATATACTCAATTCCATTTATTATTCTAAAATGCAATTTAGTTCAAGTGTCACAGAAATGTTTGTGCTTGTCTCTCAACTGCCTGATTGTTTGGTTCTATAAGTGCTCCTCCCGACCAAAACTAGCCTCAAAACTGAGCTGACTCATGAATGACTCATTTTTCTATAAGGTTGAACTTTTATAAAAGTCCGCATTTGGGTGCTTTTACCACATTTTTCATCACTTTCTTAAACAAACTGTAAAATTAAATCAAATCTTCAGATAAACCAGTTGACATATTTTTCTTTGTTGTCACAAACTGCCCATGTGAACTCCAGGGACCCCTGACCTTTGTTTTGCTTTGCTGTTTTAGTGGTCATTTAAAAAAAAAAGTAAAACACAACAAAAAAGATCTTTCAGAAATGCTTCAATACCTCCACTAAGAAAGTTATGTTTTCACCCTTGTCTGTTGGCTGGTTGGTTGGTCAGTCAGCAGGACTGCACAAAAACTAGTCAATGGATGAAGGATTGTTTCTTGGCTTAAAGTAGTCCAGATAAGGGACAACTCTATTCTTACTTTCTAACGTGGACATTTTCTTTAATTTCTCTGGGAATAACATGTGGAGTTTGATGAAAGAAATCTGCTGTATTATTGTTTTGGACTTAGCGGATGTATGCGCTCTAAAGTGCCATTCTAGTTTTTACAGTTGATTCAGTTTGATATCAATAAAGGGGTTTGTACAAGCTGCAGAATAAATGTGACTTCCATCTGTGTCCTTTAATGAATTAGCACTGGAAGTGTTTTTAGTTGGCTCCACTGTGCGACAGTCTACAGGGGCTAAGCTACTGCAAAAATGGAAAGGGGACAAAAATCTGGTGCACAGACACATTAAGGCAGAGAAACTTTTTTTGTCTTGTCATGTGTTCTTGTAATTTTTTCAGAGCCATTAATAGGTTTACAGCACAAAACAGAGAACGATGAACTCATTACTCATTATCCTGGAGTTGAACCAGGCATCACTGAGAGACATACAGATCTGGTCAAGTAAGAAATGTCACTGCTTTGTTGACAGTGAGGATGCCACAGAGTAAAATCTTGTTTACTTATAAGGCCAGACCTGTGGCATGCACTCTCCTTGGTACTGAAGCAATTTTGATGTTGTTATTAATTGACAGATTATCGATTATTAGCTTCCACCATCTAATCTAACCAACTCTGTTCTGCCTCAGCTGTGGCAGACTCCAGCAGCACCTCTGACTGGCAGACAAATCTCCTCGCCGCTATCTGGAGAGACTCTTAAGGCCTAGTCCACACAAACACAGGTATTTTTGGGAACAGGGTTTTAAAACAAAAACGATCCCCAGCCCGAAGTGTTTTATCACTGTTTCAGAAGTAATCTCTGAACCTGGACTTTATATCCATATCCCGTGGGCATTCACACAGTAGACAAAGGTGTAAACAGGAAGCAGATTTTATATTTTGTGGTTAGTTGCCAAGTTACAGAAAATAAAATGAATGAGGTAGGAAAACATGACGTGCCCTTCAAAGAATCCTCATGGATAATGCTATTTTTAATGCAGCATTGTCAGCAGCAGTTTTTATCTCTCTTTTCCATCATTGTATTATCATTGTATCATAAATTTCCCCAATATACCAACCCAAATACTCTAATAGAGTTTTCCAAAAGGTTTTCAGTGACCTAACAACGCATTGAGTTGCACATTCTCATACATCAATATCGTAACTGTGGGAAATTACATCATGTTTCAGTGTCCACAATTTTACCATTCTGATAATAGCAGTCTGTAGCTCAGCTGTGTCTGTTTTTTTAATGTTGCATGCCTTTCACCAGTAGACAAAAAACCACAATATAAATCAGGTCTTCTAGATTATAATTGGTAAGTTTTAATTCAAGGTTGACTTTGAACGAAAAGTCTGCCAGCGGCATCTAGAATGGTTCAGCCAGACCTGCCACTTTTTGCTTACTGTGTGCCAGGATGAATCTTCAGTGTAAACAACTATTACCCCACGCTTTAATAACTGATGGCACACATATTTTACGAGCTGCCTGAAGAGATATTGTAATCATTTAATCAACGCAACTTAATTCATTTATCGGTTGCAGTCTAGCAGACAATTGATCCCTCTCTTTGTGTGACTGTGTGTACACACGTACCCTTGTGTGAATTCGGCTAATGTTTGGGTATGAGGGTAGCTCCTCACACATGTGTGTAGCCGTGCTGTGCAGCATGTCTTTGGTGACCAGTGAACCGCAGTGTGGAGGTCAGCAGAGGCGTCTGACCGAGGCCATCCCTCAGCCAGCTGTCAGCATCATCAGCCCATGAGGTCAAAGGTTGTTCCACCCAGGTGAACATGAGTGGAGAGAAGTCAATAACTCAGCAACACCTGAGCAACGACATCTGTGCGCGCTGTGTGTTGTATCTATTTTGGTCCATCTTGAAACAGCACCTGAATTATTATCCAGAGGGTTCTTTCTTGTGAAGGGGCACAGTGCTGTGGGTCTTTGGGTCAGCAGCTAGCATTTAAAAAATGACACCTTCCATGAGGATCTGATAGCACACAGGTCGATGACTAATGGAAGCTGCAGTTCTTGAATGCAAAAACATATTACTGTCATTCTGCTACTAAGCACAGGAATTTGACATTCTGCCACATTAAGTTTTTTGGGTGTGAGATAGGAGCTCAGTCTCAATCATCTCAAGTCGTGTGTGTACTTAATTTGACAATGACATATTGGTGTGTATAAATGCAATGAACATCATTATTTAAGTTGGTGAATGGAGAGCGATGACAAAGTTGTTTTGTCACTGTCGGTATATGAAGCTGTAGACAGACAGGACCCAGAGACACTTCTTCAGCCTCAGCAGACAGACGAGGAGGAGGAGGAAGAGGAGGAGGAGGAGTGGGTGGTGGGGGAAGGAGGCTGGAGGGAAGGAAGCAAGGGCTGGCAATGTTGTGAGGCAAACAAGTTTATTCACGTTGTTTTTTTGTGGTTTTCTTGAAGTTAGATGCTAGAGAGGACAGTTAGACACCTGATGTGTGGATCATAAGGCAGTTTGTCTGAGTAAACTCCCTTTCCCCACCCACAACACACTCATTACACACGCAGAGACACGGCCACACACACACATACACACACACAATTGCTTGTGCTGAGCTGCCAATGTTCAGGAGCCGAGATTAATACTTATGATCTCAGGTAAATCCCCTTCTCATCAGTGCTTATCCGTGCAGTTCAAAATCTGCATGTGTGTGCTCATCTAACCAAAATTAATCCATCCGATCCTGCATGGGCAACCCAGGAGATGAAGGGCAGCCCAACCACCGCTCGGTTGGGAGATGATGTGATTTGTTCAGTGGCCTGTTTATTCAAGACTGGCAAGCTTTTTCTCTCATCCAAAGCTGGCCAAGTGAGACCAAAATGGGATTCATCCTGCGGCCGCTGATGGTGGCGTGAGTCAGCATCCTTTTGCAGCCACATTTGGCCATGTGCCCAGAAATTATCACTGTCCGCTGCCCCAAGGTTATTTCAGTTGTTCTTTTAGTTTAATAGTATTTAAGGATTTCATTTTATTAGCAGTTTAGTTCCAGTTTGGGTTTTGCAAGGTGCTTTAGGGCATTTTGAATTTTGGATGAAGCGTGTCCCAATACCTTTGTAGAATCTGTATTTTACACAGTCTAGTTTGCATCCCAAGTTCACCATATGGTCTCAATGCCTCTTTGTCCTTTTTTACAGCACATCGCTGAGTGCTCTGACCTCACCAGATTTATCAAAGCACGTTGCTATAATGTAATCATTAAGTGTTTTTCCCAGTCGTTGTTGTTGGGGTTTTAAGTTCAAGTGTACAAACACATCTGCCAGAAGACAATAAGCACCTACTTTTCTTTCTCTAGTGTGTAATTTAAATGACTGCGCTGTAGTGCTTTCTCATTTGTGGCCACAAATTCACTGGCTCAGGTTCATAATCACAGACACTCTGCAAGTAAAGCTAACCCTAAAAATGGGCTTATCCTTATTGGCTATGCATGTGCATGCAATCTTACATGGTGTGGACACATGATTCCTTTTTAGATTTGAACTGAAACATCCAAAGTTTGTAAAAGTCTATCAGCTGAAATACTTTTACTGAGCCACCTCTTTCTCCCCTCTCACTGTCTGAACATGCTAGGTGTGATTCAGTCTGTCTGTAAACTCCTCTCTGGTTTGCTCTCTGAGCAGAAACGGCTCAGCCGGCCCACAGTCATAAATCAGTACACCTCAAGCTGTCGCTATTTTTCATCTCTCTCTGCCTCCTTTTTCCTCTCTCTGTTTTACTCTTTATCAGTTATATCTAGTGCTCCTTCAAATGCCATTCCCAAAATACACACAGATATTTTTTTTAGTGGTCGGCTGAAGGAGACCCAGTCATCCCCTACTTTACTCCTAAAGTCAATAATCAGTATTTGTGCACGAGAAGCTGCATGACTGGCTTCCAAACTATTTGTGATGTCACAAATCATGTCAGTAGGTCTGCATCTTAAAGTTTCCATGAAGTCAGAATTGCTGTTCAGGTGTTATCACATGATTTGTGCTGTGTATCTCACCTGTATGCCAGCACCAGGCCTAACAGTGGCAAAGAAAGCTGTTGCATAGGAAGGACTTTGTAACTTCCTGGAAACACATTTATGATGTTGATGACTCATCCTGCACTAGGGGGCGTATATTAATTATTTTGTCCAATAAATGCTTTCATTAACTCACGGATTACTGTACAAAAAAAATGCTAGAGCTGTATTCAGTGATTTGGGTTGAACTGGGCCATGTTTTTTGGAGAGTTAGCTTTACTTGTTGCTAAAGTAACTGCTTACCAGCGTACTGTCAACCAGCAGCTTCTCAATGAAACACCTTCGGACTTGTGCCATACGTGGCCTCCTAACTTCTGCTTAATGCACGGTACTTAGCTGCCGTTAGCTTAGTAAGTGGCTCATGCTGATTCAGCTCTGGGTTGCCAGGAGCCAAAGCTGGCAAGTAAACCCCTTCTGTACTGTATTCCGTTTGTCATATTCGCCTCCATCTTCTTGGAGGCTATGCTGTTTTGTCTGGGAGTGTCAGCATCGGCAGCTCTTTGGTTCAAGATGGGGCGTACAGTACGGTCCACACTATTTACTGCTGCCTGTTTTTACATCAAAAGCGTAACTATCCTGAAGGTTTGCATTTAAGTCAGATTTCTATGGATGCAGAGAGAGAGAGAGTATGGGCTCTATCTTGCACTCAGCGCAATTGACTTTGTACACTGGCGCTTTTGTAATTCCTATTTTGCATTCGGCGCACATTGGAATTTTCCCTCCGCAGACACACGTCCTTATATTAGGGAATGACTTTGCGCTCCCGGGGGCGGTTCAGTGAAAAGAGGAGGCATGTTCCGGCGCAAACGTTCACTGGTGCTGTTTTGCCGTTTCAGAAAACACTTGCGCCACAGACCAGGTCCTAGACCTAGTCTAAAGTCAGTGGCGCTTATTCAGATTCAGTATTTTAAGGGCGCATGCTTGGCCATAATGTAGCGTGTGATACAAAAAAAAGTTGAAAAGATTTAAACAGAAGGACTCATTCTTTTCCCCTCTAATATGCGACGCGCCCGCATGGGTGCGGGAGTGGCGTGGAGCAGGTGGTGCGTTTGGAGACTTGAGGCGATGCGCCTGAGAGGCCGCAGCAACATCGCCACCCGGTCAAGACGGGCATTAATACCTTGCCGCATCCCGGACAGTGCGGTCCGGTCTGACAATACTGCCACGGCGTGTAGTGGGTCTGGATCATCTGCACCTTGGTGTTTGCGCTGCTCCCTCATCAGCTTGCCGTTGCGCACTGCTCGGCCCGTGCGCACTGCTCCCGAGGCCCGGTGCGATGTCCTGGGGATGCCAGCCGTAGAAACAATTGTGGCAATTTCCTCCCACGCCTGTTTAATCAAAGCTAATTTGGATGGGTTTCTCCCATCCCCATACAATGCCACTTCTCGGTCTTTTACAGCCCTGACGAGAACGTCGGTCTCCTCGGCTGTGAACCGCTCCTGGCGTGCGCCTGGCAAATTCGCCATTATAATAGCAATGCGCCATGGAACAAGCGCGCCTGCTATTAAAGGGAATGTTAGATGACGCTCTGATTGGTTTATTGCACGTTACGGCCAAACCACACCTATGAATAATGTAGCTACTTCAGACCAACCCATTTTAGATTTGCGCCGGGCGCAAGAGTCATTTATCCCGCCTGCATAATAGCAACAGCGCCTGAGATCCGCCCACAAAGCTACTTGCGCTTTGCGTTTGATACTTGCGTTTCAGATCGTTAAGATAGGGCCCTATAACTCTAAATATACATTATTTTACACAGCGAAGCTCAAACAGTTAACTGTAGGAACAATAAGAAAAACACATTTTTGACGGGGGGCAGACTGGATATTGTTAGTTATATGTTACATTAGTTCTTAGTGTGTGTGTGTGTGTATGCATGTGTGTGTGTGTGTGTGGGGGGGGGGTGTGGGGGTGTGTGTGTGTGTGCAATAGAAAGATTGAGAAAGAGAAAAGGGGAGAAAGAGAGGGATTGGCAGGATTATAAGGGTGTTTTGTGAGCTTATGGAGATGGCAGCACACAAAAGCCCTTCCCTTGGGAGAACCTCGCACCTGGGGAGGCACTTGTGAACATTGAGTGCATTTTTGTGTGCGTGTGTGTGTGTGTGTTAGTGTTATAGAGCAAAATCGTTGTGCATGAGAAAAATCTCAGTGGGATGCTCTGGAGGTCAGATCCCCCGTTCAAGCCGGATTACATCCCAAAGAGAAAGTCTGAACATCTACAAAGAGGCACTGATGGAGGGAGGTATAGGGATTTGGAGACAGAGAAAAGGGAATCACAGCCTTTTGACTTGAAACCTGTTATTTTCCTCAGACTTCCTGTGCTCTCCCCCCTCTCCCTCTCTCTCCCTTACAAACACACATAGACGGATGCACACACACACACACACACACACAAAAAAAGCACTAAAAATACCACGCCTCAGGTCTTGGGTAAGTCCTGTGTTGTTCCCCAAACTGGGTTTTTAACTCATGGACCCGCCCCGAGGCTGCCAATCATAGACATGCCCGCTGCTCTGAGGCTTGGATAGAGAAAGGGTGGGAGGTTGGGAGAGGTGAGGTCTCACACCTGCTGACTTTACGATAAGTGACTCTTGATCACTACTGATATTGTACCACTCACTTAAAGGATGTCACACCCTGCTACATACAGCACTCCTGATGCTTCGACTCCAGCACCACCGCACGCACACACACAAACACACACACACACATATGCAGACATACTGTACATACTCTTAAATCGCCTAATAGAAAGCAAACATTTATGATCAAGATTGACACTTACGGAAACACTGTGGTGGAGAAATAACACTAAATGTATTTTAATAAGTAATAGCGGAAGGAATTTCACTATTTTCTTTCCCTATTCTAGAAATGCCAAAGCTGCTATCGGACTCCCCTTGTAGAGTTGAAGAGGAAAACTAACAGGAATTTACCTGTTTCCTCCCACTGAAAGTCATCCCCATGCAGAGTCAGCGGAGAGGCTTCCTAGTCCGGGCTATCGCTGAGCTACTGCAATAACATCAACAACCTTTGGACTGCCACTCAACATTAAGGGCTGACCACTAATTAGGCCTCGTATAACAGTAGGCTGCAGTTTATTTCTCACGCTAGCCCGTCACTTCCAAAAGGTCGTCTGTGTCTGGGAAGCTTGTAAAAAGCGAGATGTGCTGTGTTGCCATTTGTCAAAACAGCAACACCTTCGTCCATAATTGATGTCTTGCAGGGTAACTGTAAGTTATGGTGTGTTTTTATTTCCCTCAAAAGAAGAGCCGCTGACATTCGATATCAGTGACATACACAAACCTACGTAATGTTTGTTGAATTTAGGCTTCAAATCCCAAAATGGGTCACAGGCCTATTGCTACAGGGTACCCATATGACATGGCTAGTAAAATGTTTTAAAACCCCTGAGTGTTAGGGCTACAGAATAAACTTCTCATTTGGGCCCCAGACTGAAAAAAAAAGGTATACAAACCTCTGGCCTGAATGAGAGTTAGTCCAACACAGCTCAGCTTGTTGGGCTGAGTGGTGTGTTTTCAGCCAGGTTGTGTTTCCAGTGAAACCTAAGAATTGGATGCCAGCATGGCCTCTCTCCCTGTCACTAGATCAGCTCAGACAAGCAGATTAGTGCTGTAGCTGCTCTGTCTGTCCCTCACATCTTTTTTGGATGTCACAGCTATAATCCTTTTCAGCAACCTGATGGGTCAGGCTACTTTACAAGGGCGTGTTTCTGTTTCCCATGCATGTATGCACCTACACATGCGAGCAACTTACACATGGGGAGCAGATCTCCCTCTCTTTCTCTCTCTCTCTTATCTGGGCCCATGGAAAAGCCACACTTGTACGATGACATTCAGCACAGGATTAAAGCCCATGTAAGACCCTCCTCGGCTTACACAGCCACTGCCAAGAGGGGATCTATACAACCACACACTCTCATGCAACCGTGTACACACACTGGCCGAGAAACAACTGGGCGTGCACACACACAAGTACAGTAAGCAGGCAAGCACAAACGTGTTTGTGTGCACACAGTCTCACACACACACACACACACACACAAATCCCTGCACCCTTAGCATGGTGTACTCTTTTCACTCCAAACCAAAGGAAGTCTATCTCCTCAAAGTCATGCACACATACACCACACACAGGCCCGACACACACACACACACACACACACACGGACGTCCTTTTGTCCCGCATCCCACAACTATCCTCCTTGCTCTTCTCCCTGAAACAGGGGTATCCTTGCCAAGAATGAGCCAATACACCAATCCCATCTGTCTGCAACGGAATCATGGACCCCCCTACACGCACAGACACACTCACACATACAAACAAACCCACACACACACATACTCACATACACATAAAGTATTGTTTGCACTAGTGTTGCAATCTACATTAGACAGCAAGGATTCAGACTGAGTGCAGATTGAACACAGACTCTCTGAGTTCAGACGTTCTAAGGCCAGACATCGTCAGGACCTTAGTTAAGATACTGCTGAGTATCTAGGTCACATTGTGTATATGTGTCGTATTTATGTGCATACCTCCAGGGTTTAGTTGTTTCGGGTCTGGAGAGGATTCTCATTGGAATGCGTTCTGATTGGGCTAGACAGCGATTCTCCTCTGATTGGTTGTTTATCCCGGGGCTTCCACTTTGGGGGTTGCTTTGAATCAGTGCATCTCTGTCGCTCCCTCTCCATTTCTTTCAGTCTCTTTTCTTCTTCTTCTTTCCATCTCTAGATCTTGTAGAGTGCCGCTGGCTGTGTGTTTGATGTGAGTTTGTTTGACGGGCTAAAACAGAACCAGCAGTGGGCTGCTCTGTGTGTCTGCCAATCCAGAGAGGCTCAAAGTGGAGATAGCTGCCCACAGTAACCTTAGGTGCTAAGTGGTCAATTACAACGTTCTTTGTCAAAACTAAGTTTTGTTGATTCACGCTATGTTCACTCGCACAGATACAAGGTAGTTGGCAATCTCTGGCCTCTCGTGAAGCTTTATGGGTGTATTATGTTGAGCACATAATTAACATACTCTGCAGTTTCTGACTAGACGGTTGTTATGTGATCTCACATCCATACTACACACAGGGAAGTAGTCCATTACCTGTTGCAGTTTGTTTCCCCGAGTATGAAATTGCTTTCCTGTCTTTTTTGACCTTGTGGGAGGTGTTGTTCTGACTGTTATGAGACAACGCTGGCAAGACTGACACCTTGGCAAGATGCTTTTACTAATAGCTTCCCGATCCTGCATCTGTGCTGGAAGCGATCCCCAAGGAGTGGCAAACAACTGCAAGCATTGTGTCAGAGGACATTTACATAAAGTTCATCTTTTCTCAACTTTCCCTCGGGTACTGATGGGTGCCTTTGAAGTCTCCGTATTGACATTTTTCAGTGCTAGCATGGATACATTCCCTGAGTTTTGGTCCGTATACAAAAATCTTTCGGGTAATATTAACGTTTTTTCTTCAAGCCTCTTATTTCTAGGCAGGGTGCTTAAGTAACTTAGGTATCCTCAGGTCTGCTAGGGTCATCCCCTTCCTCTTTCTTTTTTACTCTGTTTCCATCAACCTCAAATGTCACCATCAATAAAGACAAAATGCCAGAAAATGGCACAATTCTTCCGGCCCACATACCGCTTGGATTGATGACATTTGGGTGGGCCATTCCTGTTCTAAACCACAAGCGGACTATACCACAGCCACGTGTCAGCCAAGAGTATACCAAATAAGCAAGAAATGGCCCAAGTCTGTACCAGATTCATCCCAGAGCAGAATAGAAATGAACTGTGGCCCAAACTGGCTAATTTTGTTTTTTTTGGTTCACCCTTGCCTTACATTTGAGCATGATATGGCCTGCTCCTGGCTCAGAAGTGGACTTCCAAAGTGTCATCATTCCACAAGAAATATATATAGGTATATATATATATGTATATAAATGTGTCAGGTACAATTTTGTAGTCTGCGGTATGTGCAAATGTTTTATGTCCACTATCAAAAAATTAGTATAACATCTCAAAATCTGGCTTTACTTTGACAGTTTTTGAGGCTCTGCACTATCGACACATTTCAATGCCAAAAAAAGTACTGAGGTTTGGTTCCCAGTTTTATTTGTATCATGTCAGTGACTGTCTGATGGTTAGACTTTGATAGTCAAAAGTCTGATTATTCTATTGAGACTTCGGTCTGTTGCCACATGGCAGCCTAAACATTTGACGAAGATATTAACTTTTGATATCAGAGGAACATTAACCTTTCGTGTGACAGACAACCTGCTCTAGAAAATAACAGCTATCGCCTACCTGTAATTAAGACTATGTTGAACTGTACACCAGCTGGCAAAGGGTGGAAGAGAGAGGTAACTGAGCAAGAGAGACTTGCTTGATTATTCTTTCTCACCAAAAGCAGAGTAGAGTACGGTAGGATAAAACCTAACACCAGTCATCAATAGATGCCATTGTACTTTCCCTCCACTCTAATATCCTATCCAGGAGTGGCCTAGCCTGTCAGAGTGTGTACGCAGCAAGGCTTCAACCCTGCAGCTATGGGATTACCGCCACTGCTGGGTGGTCCCTCTCCTACTGATCTCGGAACAGCATTGCAGTTTACTGCGCACTCATTCTAGGTGTCAGGATTATGAATCAGGTCAGGTCACTGAGATTTGTCCCGGGATATTGCAAGCTTATTGCACTTGTTGTTTGGCTTTATTTGAATACATTTACATCTAGATTTCTGCATACTGACAATCAGAGACGAACCTCAAGGTTAGAGAAAGGGTCCTGTGAGTTCAAGGTTGTTGGATTGAATCCTCAGTCTCCTCCTTAGTAGGACTTGGCTGGGTAAATGTGTTCTGCTTGAGCTCTAGTGTTACTGCTCAGTGGCCAACATTCGAAAGCTGTGGTTGTATTATGCCGCGGTCAGACCAGAACTGGCGAAAGCGAAATTTACTTGCTTGCTGTGGCAAACAGCGGGCGGGACAGGATATAGTGTGGGCAGGGGTGAAAGCTCAAGCTAGCCAGCTAACATTAGCATTCCACAAGTTGAAACTGATCCGCGTTTTTTATCAGACTTTTTATTTATCCTTTCCTTGTACTCACTGGCAGCCGTGCGGATGGTGCTTGTTTTTGTGCAGTTATGCAAACATGAAAAGGCAAAATTCTGTACCTCATGAATGAAAGGTCAATCACATACTGTCTTTTTTGCCATTTTAAACGAGGCAGAATCAATCCTCAAAATGAAGTGAATGAAATCTTTTGGGTAGTGTATTCGGTATGACTGCGGTTGTGGTTGCAGGCATTAGAACTTAACATTAAACTTACTGGACAAATTAAAGGTTAGGAAAAAAGACAAAGAAATCTTTGTGATGTCTGTCTGACCTTACATAAAAGATAGACTCATAATCACAGGCGGTTCAAAGCCATGGCCATTAGTCATTGTTTTTTCTCTTCTCCTTGGCTTGCAACCTTTCCTTCCATCCTTGAACTCATCACACTTGATTGGTTAAGCTGGTTGTAATGAGGACAGAGGACTGGTTGGCATTCCCCTCTCTCACAAACACACAAACAAAAACTGGTGCACACATAAAAACCCGGCATATGTTCTACATAACATAAATCCCAAAGACAGACAGGTAGTGTGGCAGGAGTAGAGCTGTCGGAGGCCTGGAGTTCTCCCCATCTGAAGGGATGGGAGCGCAGGACAATGTAAACACACTGTCACACACATAAACAAGGCCCCGCTCAGGTTTCACTGCACAGTTAGAGAAAACTCACCCTCTCCTTTATAGAGAAAGTATTTGTGTAATTTGTTTATGTGAGATTCCATAGACCTAATGGGGAAATGGCTTTTTCGGGGATCACACTACACCTGAGTTCAATTTTCACAAGCTCTCTCACAGACAGATCGTAAAGATGGCATACCAGAGCGAACGCAATCTTTCTCTCTCTCCTGCGTCTCAATTAAATTTTTCAGCCTGCCTTTCTCTCTCTCTCTCAGTCACATTCTTTCTCTCTGCATCCACTCTCTCTCTTTTAATCTCTCTCTGGTTGTGCTGAATAATTATTCCGCAAATACTCAACAGGTGAATCCGAGCAGTGCTGAGGCAGTATTTGATGTTGCGTTTGGTTTTACATCAGTTTCATGAGAAGGATGTTTTGTAACAGATAATTTAAGCTTAAAGTTATTTGAGTTTTGATGTATTTCAGTGAAAGAAGCAGATAAAAAAAACAAGGCACCAAATTGTGACAAATACCTCCAGGTTGTGAAACATTGCTCCTCATTAGCGCACGCTCTTAACCAATAAAGCTTGTCTGCTGACAAGCAACATGTGTGCATGTGTGCACTTCTGTATATACTTCTATTTGGGTCAACACAAAAAAGAAAAAAAACATCTTTTAGGGAATAAAAAACAATATTTTCAGGAATAAAATCCAAACAATCACTGCTCCATAAAATCTATATTTGCAGTATTTATTGTTCTTTGCTAATAATATTCCCCAGCCAACTACAATGCCACATGCACATGTTCATTCACGGTTATGTTCACCCTCTTGCTCTTCCAGCAAGCCACCATGTGTTTAGCAGCATCCAGAAACAATGGCTTAGCAGACCCTTCTGCACTGCGGTGCAAATGAACTGAAGTGCAGGCCAGAAAACAAGACCCAAACATGTGTTCTCTTTGTTTTGCCTTCTAATTACATATACACATAGTTATTTCTCTCACATGGTGTTTGTGTGTTAAGTGTGTGCGTCTCAGAACTGCATGTGTCTCGCTGTTGTAACGCAAGGCTTTGTGTCTGGAACTGGTGTGTCTCACAGCAGGCATTCCATTCAGACTAACTCTGTTTGCTTAGGTAATAACTGGGCTCAGCCATAATTTGTTTGTGTGTATGTTTGTCTGCGTGCACATACTGTACACGTCTGTGGGTGTGTGTGTGTATGTGCACTCCCTTGCATTTTACACGTTTGCACATAAAGACAAGCCTCTTCCCTTTGAACTTAGAAACAAGCCATCTACAAATGAATGGCTTTTTTGTCTCCTTTCCTGCCCGAGTCTTGTTCCCCTCCCCTTAATGCCCATTCTGTTTGCTCCCTCAAAATGGCAATTAGAATAACTGTGTCTGTGAAAATGGTGTTTCAAAATACTGCCTCTGTACGCCCATTAAGCTCAAATACACTGGTCAGCATCAAGTGTAACGCACATACACATGCCACCTACTGAGAGCATATTTCCCCTCAATATTGGAGGTCAACAAGGGCCAGTGATTGCCAGATCAGCTAACGGGGTTGCAAGATCCAAGTTGTTGCTGCCAACCGGTGAGTCGAGCGCCACACACACATGCTGAGATCACAGGCCAGAAGTTTTATCAGTGATGTCAGCTGTTATGTCAGCTCAGTCGGCCTAGCCTTTGCCTCATCCTACCACTCGACACACACACACACACACACACACACACACACACACACACACACACACACACACACACACACACACACATTATCATCGGATGCTCTGATGTCAGAGAGTGAGAGGAGAGGCTGATTAAATTTTGTGTGTTTTGGACGAAACTGTAAGAAGTTCAGAATTCACAGTTTTCAAACTGTTCCTAT
Source organism: Sparus aurata (assembly GCF_900880675.1). Classification (NCBI taxonomy): domain Eukaryota; kingdom Metazoa; phylum Chordata; class Actinopteri; order Spariformes; family Sparidae; genus Sparus; species Sparus aurata. The sequence goes on along the minus strand of NC_044193.1, from coordinate 15,513,193 downwards.
GTGTGTGTTGATCCTCAAACGACAAAATAACTTCAAGCAAGCGCGTGTTTATATGACTGCATGTATGAGGTCCACCTTTGTTTTATATGCGTGTGAGTGTGTGTGCATGTGTGTCTGTGTCTGTGTGTGGGTGGGTGGGTGGAATGAGGCAACATACCGTGACTTTATCATGGCAAAGCAGAAACAGTATTAACAACTGGTGAAAGATGTTTTGTGGACGTTTCTCAGATTCCCTTTGGGTGGAAAGGAAAATGGGGAGAGATGAGAGGGAGAGAGGAGAGGATGGGGGAGAGATGGGAAAAAGAAAGGGGGAGTCAACAGAAAAAATTAATAGCTATAGATATTTCTGCGGGTTTTAAACTGTGTTGCTGTTCAGTGATCAGTGTGAGCCTCCCTGTACTCATTCTCTATCATCGCTTTGTGGCAGTTTTGAATTTCCAAACACAGGAAGTGTTGCTTGATTTCCTCTTTCTTTCTATCTGAATTGTGTGTGTGTGTGTGTGTGTGTGTATGTGTCTCTCTCTTTACCTCTTTCCCTCTTTCTCTTCTTTCTCTCCCACATTCTTACATACAGATGTGGGATAGTTGTTTGCTTTTCTTGCCCTGCAAAAAATGCTTTCTTCTCTTTGTGACCTGCTCCGGTGTTACCTGACAAGTGCGTATGTATGTGTGTGTGTGTGTGTGTGTGTGCGAAGAGAGCGAGCAAGTGCTAAACCCAGTTCCTCGCCTGAGTGCCGCTGCAAAGGCCCAGGTTGACAGAGAGGATTGAGAGTGTCATCCCGAGGATTAGGCATAATGAGCAAGATTGACAGACAAGACAACACTGTACACTCACACGGACACGTACACACACATATGCTCGAAAACGTACACGCAGATATGTACACAGGCAATTACAGAGAGGTGTATCAAAGTTCTGGGATAAGCCGCTGTTTAAATGCGTGTGAGCAGGCCATTCCACCACTGCCTGCACGCCTCCACAGGGAGGGAACGGGGATTAAGCCCTCCTTACTTTCACTGTATCTTTTCTTTTCTCTCTTATGTTCCCCCTCCCAATCTCTTTTGTCCTTTCTCTTTTCTGTTTCTCATTTTTGTGTTTGTGTGCGAGCGCCAGGATTGCGCTCCCTGGTGTCAGAGTCTTCTGCCTTTGCTCGGCATTCTTAAAGATGGTAACGCACATTATAGTTTGGAAGGCTGTTGTGTGAAGGATTTTTGTGTCACCAATAATCTGACCACGCTGGACTCTGTATTTTCAATGCATAATCAATACCAATGTACCACTCTGAAGAGGCATCGTTTGCATCCGTGCTGATCCTCCTCGAATGCAAAGTACATGACTTTTACTGTTGAATCGTTTTGCTCCATATGTTCTTCTGTGCTGAAGATGTGTTCCTCTTCTTTCTTTGGCATTTAACAGCAGACTAGAACACTTGTAGGTGTAAATATTGCCCCTGTCAGGTAGGGCCGAGTGTGTTGTGTTCTGAGCCAGCTGATTGATCAGATCACTACTCATTATTCTCATGAAGGTTATCTGAAACATGTTTGATCTTTATGACAGTTATCCTGCGCGCTGACATCACATGCTAGGAGCAATGATACCATTTATAAAATGTCTGGAAGCTAATAGTTACACGTACATAAATATACACGTATGTATACTATGAACACATTAACTAATATATTTGTCTTAACTTTTACCAATCATTCTTTCAGTCTTACCCGTTCACCTGTTTGTCAAAGTTTGGTCTGGGATCCATGTGTGCCACAGAACATCAAAAGATCTTTTTCTGTCAAAAGAGCTTGTCCACTTTTAATCTATAATTGCCAAGTGGCAGCTCGCAATCGCCGTCCAATCAGATAGCAGCTGATAAGTGTGGCATGTAGCAGTTAGCTTGGCACCCGTCAGGCACTCCCGGCCACAGTGCAGGCCTGTCGGCACAGCGTTCACGCGAGGCTTTGCAAGATTCTTTGAGGGGGATGATCAGCTTTCATCTTATCACTTTGCACGGTGACACAGGCTTCAAAGAGAGCTGGTCATTTTTACTGGCACAGCAGTGTGTGCGTGTGTCTGTGTGAGCTATCGACACATTCCCAGAAAGCTGTTCCAGGCTCTGGGACTGTGTTTAATGATGGTGAGGGCATGGCTTCAAAGAGCTACAATCCAATCTACATGTGCAGAAGTACACACACACACACACACTCATGCATACACATGCAGCTCTGCTGGTTGGAACGAATGTAAGAGTTTGAGCCCGGTCTTGTAATTTGGCAGCATGCTTCTTAACCTTCATAAGATGACTGAGGGAGACAGATGGATATCAAAGAATGCAGAGCTTGTGTGAGTGGGAGCGAATGATCAAAAACATGCGGCATTAAACCAACAACCCAAGAAATGTCCCAAAACATGTCACCAGTTCACCTGTCTTCAGTCAGAGGCAGAAGACCGTAATAGAAGTCTGTGTGATGACTTATTCCAGCTAAACTCGGGGTACGGATATTGAAAGTGACACATGCTAAGTTGGGAGAATGATGACATTTCTGAGATAATGGTCAAATTGTGGGAACTGAATTACACAAAGTTCCGAGCGTGAGCGAACATCATTCCACATAATATTGCTGTCATTTGTAACAGTCGCCTCACACTCACTAGATTGTTGCTGTCAGCTGAAGAATTTCTGTTTCCAAAAAGGCAGCTCTCCAGGATCATAGATAAGAATCAAAGTCTCACTTTTAGATTGATGCTGATAACTTTTTTTTTGAAACAGCACAAAGGTCTGTGAGGAAACTTAAATGTGAGTTTTTGTAACAGTGTGGAGATTTTTATGAAAGCGCTCTGTTTGGAAACATGAGATAGACCCAGGCCTGGGGTTGACCCTCAAACCATTTGTTGGAAATCCTTGATGTTTTAAGGTTTTTACGAGTGTGCATATGTTTGAGTTTGGATGTTTGAACGTGTATGTGTGTGTACGCGTGTGCATGTGTGTGTGTTTGCACATATGCGTAACTGTGTCTCTCTGCTGCCTTTGAGGTGTGTTAAGGTGTGTTCCTCCCTTTGATGTTTGGCATTGGGGTTTATAAAAGGGTTGGGTAGAGGCATGATTTTTTTTCAAAGTGTCCGTGTGTGTGTGTGTGTGTGTGTGTGTGTGTCAGCGCGCGTGTGTGTTGTGTCTGTATGCCGGCCAACAGAGTGGATGTGGTTCACCTTGCACTGGCCACCTGTAAGCCATCGACAGAAATTAGCCTCTTTAGTCTTGATGGGTTGCAGAACAGAGGAGGAAGGGGTGGTGAGAATGTGGTAGGAGGGCTGTTGGTGGGAGAGGTGTGTGTGTGTGCGTGTGTGTGTGTGCGTGCCTGCGTGTGTGTGTGTGTAAGTGTGTGTGTGTGTGTGTGTGTGTAGAGTATTTTGGACGGACCAAAAACTACACCATCGTAAAACATAGAGAAGCGGAGAATAGGCCTATACCATACAATGAAACCATTTGCTTCTCATTTGTCTTCACTGTCTGGTAACGTGTGTGTGTGTGGGGGGGGGGGATATTTGGGTGTGTGCGTGTTAGCACCAGTATTCTGGCGGCAGGCCCGACCCTGCTCCAGAGTTTTGCTGTTTCTCTCCTAAACACACACAACCTGGACTCATTACACTCAATAAACAAATAAGTCATTAATACTAGCCTGCAGGCTGCACACACACAAATACAAATGTATAGCACTTGTGCACGCTCATGGACATACCACCAGCCACACCCATTCCCACCATGTTCGAGGCTCCTATTGGCTGTGGGGTTGGGGACTAGCGAGACTAATGATGTGGTCCTTGTGTTCCTGCTTCCTGTCCTTCGCTCGAGGACTTCCTGCGGCAAAATCATGTGGTCCTGATTACAGTCCACATCTAAGACCCCTGGAGCAGCCCAGTTTTGCTCTCAAACACACACACACATGCACGCACGCACACACACACACACACAATAGATATAGAATAACCTGCGTCAGATATGTGATATTATTGACCAGGAGCACTGGAAATACTGAGCATCTGTGTTTACTTCTCTTTTCTCTTCTCTTTAAGTTTCCCTGACTGTTTCTGCTTTTTCTGCCGCCCCTTGTTCTGTAGCCAGGAGGTTGTTTGGTGTGATGAGGGGCTGACTGGTCCTGTTGTACTTTACTCACTGCTCTGCAGTCCAGCCCTGGCACCAGACCTCACAGCTGGGCTATTGAGCAGCAGGTTGGTTAGTTCTGTAGGGAGAGCTACAGAAACAGTGACTCTTACAAACTGTAAAATCAATACAGGTTAACTTTGAAGCGGAGGACACAAACTTTCTTTGTATGTGGACTTCCTTTAAGGGCCAGCTATTACAGAACCGTATCAGTGTTTTTTGCAGTTTTATCGAGAAACTTGAAAACACATTTTTGCATCATTGCCTACTACGTTCCAAAAGTTCTATAAGAAAGAAAAATAGCCTGCATTGGTTTCCACCCAGTTAAACCTAAAGTACTTTAAACTTGACTTGGATGGATGATCATGATGACATCTGCATTTTTTCTCAGAGGCATTGTTGCTTGGTAAGCTTTTTGTAATGTAGTGAGTGGTAAAGGCAACCGGTTTTGCACATATTGAATTTAGTCCACTTTCTATGCAAATGAGCATCATTGCTAAAAGGTCCAAATCACAAACCAGTTCTATGAGGCAATGAAGCGCATTTTTAAGATGAGTCAATCGAGTTTCTCACGTTTCTCATCCTTATCATGCATGTGTTCGATAAAAAAATCACTCTTATGAAGTCTTCCCTGATTGAAATGAAGCTGACTGTAAGTTCAATCTGGAAGACTTTCCTTAAGTCAGTCATTCTCACCCCCCACATACAATCTTCACCACAATCTCTATCAGCCAATCTTATCTTTACTGTTCTTCCCTGTTGCTGTCAGCTGCCATTTCAGTGTGTGCGTGTGTGTGTGTGTGTACACTTAGCCCCATGGATAATTGCAATCACATGCAAAACAAGGGCAAATTGCCCTCAGCTGCAAAACTTTTAAGGGTGTGTTTGCACTGTAATATCATTAGTGCAATACCTTTTGTGAATCGGACCTTGACACAGAGGAGATAGCAGTTGCGATCGATACATAGTTCATGCTGCTATCAGCAGCTGCAATCTTCGTGAACTGGCCACTGATTGTTTTAAAGGCTCCTCAAGCTGGGAGATAGTAAGCCTGACCGATAGTGGAATTTTGTCTGATATTGTTATTTCAGACAATATGCACACATTTTCTTTGCAGTAATCCCCCAAATGTGCTAATCAAACACTTACAAAGATATGCAACTATTTTACAGTTCTTGTTCATATTAGCACACATTGGTTGACAAATATGCTAATACTTTTGTATCTATGATCGGCCAATATCGACTTACCAGTTGGATATATTGGTTTTGCTGTACTTTCAAGAATGCTGTGTTGGTTGCCAAGCAACAGCCTTTTTCAATGGAAGAAACCAGCACATTTGCGTTACCCTTTTTACAGCCTCATTGAGTGATTATTGTTTGTCTACTGAGTATAATATTCTGACAGCATAGCACATGGATCCGAAGAGTGCTTTTGAATCACCAAGGAGAATTTCCAAAATGGTCCCTGGATCGCAATGCATTAAAGTAATTAATGCATCTTGCATCAAAAACAAAGAACAAAAGAAAAAATAAACATTGTTCTGAGAAGGATTACCTGTCTCTGGTAAGTATTTACATGTTAATTTCCATTGTTTCGACGTTCAAATCACACACAGCTGCCTGTAAGATGGACCCTCAATCCAAAACCTTAGGATATTCTTTGGAAAATGGTCAGCAGTAATATAAACAATGATTTGTATTCAAGGTAAATGGGATAAAACATGCGAAAGTATGGTTTTATAAACAGGGTGGATCCAAACAAGTGACAGAAACTGGCGTAATCCAAAAATCCCTTGCTGTTGTATTAGTAATTTTTTACATTTTGTTTAGGCGAAACGGCCGTATTATCATGATGGAGCATCTAACTGTTTAGCAGCTCCAGCCAAATGTGAAGTTGTCATTCCTCATCTGTGCTCCATGGAACAGGAAAAGTGTGTGCGGAGTGTGTATGCGTAGAGCCACTCTCCAAGGGGAAATTGTTAGCAAATGGGCTCCAACTGCTGGCCTTTTAGCTTTGCAAACACAACCTGAAGGCCTCTCCCCACATCCCCTTCTCTCCACTCGGCCACCCCCCTCCACCTCGCCCACTTTAATTCACCTGCCCAACAACCCCAAGGCTTCTCATCCCTCTGCTGCCTCCCTTCCTTCCCTTCAACCCTTTTTTTCTTCTATTTTTCTCCCACTCACTAACTTAGATATTTCCATACCTATTCATCATTCCCTTTCCCTCCCCTCTCTGTGTCTCCCTCTTTCACACACACAGAGTCATTCCTGAGTGGGTAAATAGAGTAAATTGGGGCTGACCCCCAGGGTTAGCAGGGGCCATGCTCTCTTTTCATGTCAAAGCCATCTGAAGGCTGATTGGTTGATTGCAGTGCTCTCTGCTTCCAAAAGGCTCCCTTGTGCTGCTGTAATTGCCCTATCATGCGTGCACACACACACATCCACATACTTAACACACACACACACAAACACACATGCAGACACACACACACACACGCACACACACACACACACACACACACATTCTTACAGCCAAATGACTTAATTGGTGTTAATTGCATAATGACAGTAGTGAATTGGACCTGGGTCAGAGGTGACACAGGTTTGAGTGGAGAGGGGGATGGAGAGAGGATGTTGAGAAGATGTGAGGGAAAGGCTGGCACTTCTAGTCTGTCTCCCTCTCTTTCTTCCCTCAGTTCCAGTACCAAGCAATCCTTGACCTGATTGCAGAAGTTGGCCCGTGGGGATGCCATGCACATTCACACAAAAACAGACAACCCTTTGTGGTGTGGAAGGATGCTCTATACACTTAACACAAGGATTCAATTTGACTCAGTCAGCATCTCTGGCTGTGTATATATATGTGTGTGTGTATATATGTGTGTGTGTGTGTGTGTGTGTGTGTGTGTGTGTGTGTGTGTGTGTGTACGTACGTGTGTGTAGGTATACCAGCAGTTTGTGTGTGACTGCCCGGGCAGCTGAAAGGGCTCTATTGGTTAAAACGTTTAAGCCATCATCATTAGAGAGTTGTTGCTACAGAGGTGTGTTTTAGCGGAGGACGTAATTGGCCCGTCATAGTGCTGTGTAATCTTCTCATATTCTATGAAAACAGCGAAAAGCTATTGGGCATAATGGCCATGTTTAAGGCGGGACCTTCCCATGTTAAACATACAGCATCTCAGCTTGATACGGTCTGGGACTGAATAGCTGAGAGACAGAGGATGGGGTGTTAGATCTTGGGTGCACACCAGAAGCCCTGCAGTCATATTTTCTGTCTCCATTCTCTACTGTACACATTTATTTCCCTTTTATTCCAGTGGAAATCACTCGACAGTTGTGTGTGTGTGTGTGTGTGTGAATGCAGTTTGAACCCAGTATGTACTGGATCGCGTGATTTCAAAACCAGAGCTTTCTCAAGTGGAAACATTGCTGCGTCTAAGACCACCCGGGATTAATTTCTCTTTGTGAAAATGTTATTGTGTATATGCATGCGTGCTTTTGTGTGTGCGTCCGGACTCCACTGCAATTAAAGGAGTAGGCCCTCTGCGCACATACGCCTAAATCCCCGTGTGTTTTCCCTGCAAAATGCTTGTGTCCTTGTGTGTGGGAGTTACACTATCCCCCATCCTGCTGTTTATGGGAGGGAGTGAAAAGTGATGGAAGGTATGGAGAGAGATGGGCCCGTGATGACATAGCCTTATGTTCACCCCCTCTGGATATGGCCCACTCTATATTAGATCTATCCATCATAAGGCTGCACTCGAGTCCCACATGCTTCCTATACTAGCTAGATGTCCCGCGTACATGTGTTAGTCTCATCAATGTTCTACTCATATGGTACATGTCACGCTCATACTTGGCCGAATGTACTTTGTCATACCCACTGCATACTTAGTGTGTTTTGTGTGTGTGTGTGTGTGTGTGTAGGCTGTATTGACTCTCTTTGAGTGGTTTACGAAGCGCAGATGATAGACGTATGGGCTCCCTTAGAAAGACTTCCCCACAGGCTCATCCAGACACAAAAGGAGCTGTCACTGTCTGCTTTCTGATCTCACTGTGTGTTCATTAAAATATGTGGGTGTGTGTGTGGTGGTAAGGGGTTTGCGTGTGCGTGTGTAAATGCCTCCGTGTGTGTTGGAGCTGTCACCTGTTCCCTGTGCTCTGTGCGAGCTCTGTCTCTGGGCGAGCCTTTGATCTGGTCGACAGGAGATTCCTACAGTGTGAAATAGCCCCGGCCAGATTTACTCAATGAAAGAGCAGGCCTTAACCACTGTTATTACCCTCATTTTTTTTTTTTTTTTAAACATCACTGCTTGTTTGTCTCTCTCTCTCTCTCCCTCTCCCTCTCTCTTATTCTCCCCATCTTGTTTCTGTATTTGTCATTTGCTGCTTCCTTACATGTGCTCTGAATGTGCTCGTAAGTGTACCTAAAATCTTAAATTGAAGGGGATTTTCTGTAATATCCACCGCAGAGGCTGTCGCATTCAGTTGTAGCTGGAGTCAAAGAGCCACTTAGTGAGCAGTTAAAGCCAAGGTTATCCGTGATTTTGGTCGAGAACAGATGTGTTTAGGTAGGTGAGGAATCAAGCAAGACAGCGGCCTTGCTTATTTTTTCTTCATCGTGTATCCGCACCAGTTTTTCCCACAGAATGGCAGTGTACCTGTAGCAGGGGGGTATCTGGTGACCTGAGAATGAGATTGAAAAGTCAACTTTCTTTGCAGAGTTTGTCTACATTCGTGTGGCTTGGCTTGTCTTTCTGTTTCTCTCTCCCTTATGTTTCTCTCTCCCAGCAACGTTATCTGCTTTCTCTGTCGGCACTAGGTTTTATTAAGTCAACCAAGAAACACACCTCCCGTTCAGGACTTTTTTCCGTTGTCATAACAGCAGGTGAGCTGAAGGGAAGCCTGATATGTAGCCAATCAAAACCAAGGTACATCGAACGGCATCACAACAACCAGGTGCACTCATAAGTTGGTACAAAATGACACAGTGGGCTTACATTAATTATGAGAGGTTGGATCACAATCAGTGCATTTATAGGAGGGATGTAATACAAGAGAGCTTCTCTCTCTTTGCAGAGCCTGTGTGATTGACAGTAGACGAGAGGGGAAGAGCGAGGGCTGATTGTCCAACAGTTAATTGATAGCGGGTGGCATTGTTCTCACGTTCAGATAAAAAATAAAAGTATTCTATAAAATGCTCTAATGGGTTGCTAGATATCCTTGGGCAGCTGTTAACATACCTGGGCAACCCACCCAAGGAAACTATATGTGTGGGAAACAATGCATACTTTTAGGAGGATAAATTGGACCTGATATAATGGTGCACATGGCATTCCAAGTTTATGAACATTCAGGAATGTGTGTGAGTGGACGAGCATATTCATGGATGTGAGAGTTGAGGACTGGCTCCACCACCTGTCTCTTTATAACTCTAAGTTAGATTACTTGCATAGCATTATCTTGCACATTTCAAATGAATCCGCAATACTATGAACTTTTGCACAGTCCTGCTCAATTTGTACAACTCTTTCATTTAAATACCCTACTGTACATATTTTAAGATTTTATAATATTTTTTTTTATTTATTTCAGATTTGTGTCTTCACTTGCTTTTTCTCAACATTTAAACGTGTCCACTATTTAATGCACCATAACACCCAGGCAAAAATCCTACTTGGCAATAAGCCTGATTCTGATTCTGACAGGGAAGACGAGAGAGGCACAAACCCTCTCACTCCCTCTCCCTCCTTCTCTGGGAGCTCTGGTCATTCTGATGTGAGTGTGTTAGTTTGGGCGTGTCTGTCTGAGCTGTTGAACATGTGTCAGAGTCCAGGTGGGGAGAGACACAATGCAATTATCCCTGAGAAACACTACCCATGCAACACAAACACTGCACACATGTGCACTAGCCGTTACAGGGGCTGATGCTAATTTATTGTGGTGAGCTGTATCATGTCAAATTCACCATTCTGCAGACCTAAAAGGGACAACTAGAGGAGTCAAACGGACCGGAGAGACAGACGGAGATGCTTGTTAGAGTTCTTCTTCGAACTAAAGAGTAGGAATCAAACTGCGGTGTGGAGCTTTACTATACAGTGTGCAGCAGAGTTGATGCCAAGCTAAGCAGTGGGTATAGTGAGGCCAGGGCACTTCAGGGAGCAATCCCTGTTTGCTTAACCACCGCTGGGCACATTTACCACTCAGCTGGCTCAGAAACGTCATCCGACATAGGCATCTTACTCAAAACACACATTCCTAAAAGATAGGCTTACAATTCTGTCTTAAAGCAACAATCAGGTGCCCATATTAACACTGAAACAGATTATGCTTGCTTTTCATACTGGCTGTTTTTATCACAGTGGCTCAGTGGTTAGCACTGTCGCCTCTCAGCAAGATGGTTTAGTGTTCGATTCCCTGCTGAGGCAGGGCCTTTTCGGTGTGGAGTTTGCACATTCTCCCTGTGTTTGTGTGGGTTTCCCCCAGGTGCTCATGTAGATTAGGTTGTATATTACGATAATCCTCCTGGACCAAGGCACTGGCCTTAAGCTGGAGCTGGTCCATTGGCACAATGGTTGCCTACTGCTCCTCAGGGATGGGTTAAATGTAGAGAGGTTTCCCTCTATTTTACTGAGTGTGATTATGTGTGAAAAATAATCATTTTCTCCTTCTTCTTCAAGTGTAATTCTACACATTGAAGTGTATTTACAGGTCTTGTTGAGTAGTATTGCATATGTCAATTGTCTCCAGTGGCATTGTGGGTAATGTAAGCACCAGCTTTTGATATAGTTCCCTGACATAGCATAACACTCCTATAGCACTGTTGGACTTATTTGACTCCTATAGCACTGTTGGACCATTTTGAAACAAACAATCTAAATGCATACTACAGATCCACATATATCACCTATATTACCCACAAAGTAACTTAGCCACTGATTGACATCACTGGAGGGAATTTATCAGATTACGTGCATCCATGAACGACTTTAAACAACTCTTTTTACATATGTGTTAGTACTCCCCAAGACCTGTAAACACACTTCAATGTGTTAAATTGGTGGAGTTGTCCTTTAATAGATCCTTTCCTAATGCAGCGGGAGTGATGGAAGACAAAATCTACATTCCTCATTCCATGAAGAAATACATCCCAAAGTTCAGCTAAAGATCAGGTGGTTACCTTCCAAAGTTACTGTCTCTTCAGTAGAAAATTCTCTCTTTTTTGTTATTATCCCTCCACTGTAGCTCAGCAAGACAAGCACTGTCTGGGAAAGCACAAAGAGGGAATTTTGTACTGAAAAGACTTTGGAACATACCCTCTTGATTGTGTAATTCAGACCGCTGAAACCTCATATTAGCTTCAGTTGACCTTTAGAATATATTTTTGCCCTGAATGAGGGCTGAAGGTTTTCTCCCCAATCACCTCCGTTGCACTCACATTAGTAAAGGTTCACATTTAATAGGAGGCATGATACAGCAAGCAAAAACAGTTTAAGAGAACTGAACTTTATTTCACCGCCTCAGTGTTTATAGGGCATATAACTAATGTTTTAAGACTGACTTGAACGAACTTGACCGGATTTTTGCAAAGATGGAGTATACGTCTGCTTTTTTCTGGCCTAGTTTGATGTTTTATTATCCAGCACCTCAGCTCCGTTTGTAATGTGTGTGTTCTGCCCAATTGCTTCAATTCATAATTTTTTTTTTGTTATGTTAGGGAAATTTAATGCAAGAGTGATGAGAACCAGCATCTCATATTTTTTTTTATATCTTTTATTATAATGGGATATTTTTTCCGCACCTTTCAACAATCTCTGTATATGTATTAATGTTTATTTGCCTACTGAAAAATGTTATCAATATGACCTTTAAATACAGAAATATTATCCTGAGGGATGAAAGTGCTCTCCAGGAATTCCAAATAAGACGTTTCTTAAGTTCAATGTAAATCTATGTTACAAATATTTGCCCTACTTAAAGCTCTCATACAAAATCTACTGTGCAATGTCCATTTCATATGGAAAAACTATTTGGGTTGACTTCTCCTTCAACTATGTAAGTGGACTGAGACGGCTGTCACCTGTCATTACAGCAAACTGGGGGAGAGATGTGGGGTATGCCAGTTAAACAGAACTACTCAAAGATGTGGGGTAATGTGAGTGATGGTTGAAAGTCACAGTCTGTGACCTGAGAAAGCTCGTACTAAACATCAGCACATGACCTTGCTTGGGAGGCCTAAATTCTTTCAGCCTTAAGCCGATACTATTCCCAGTACCACCCAGACAAAATGGACCAAGTTCACACACAGACATACGAAATCACACACACACGCAACATATCATACTGTTAATTTTAAGAGTTTCGGGAAGTCTGCACACTGCTTCACTAAATCACTTTTTCATAGTTCATTAGAATGATCGGCATCTATTTTTCTGTCGTGATGTCAACAAGATGTTTGGTATAGCACGTCATGAGTCAACTGAACCAGAGTTGAAAAGCGGCCCCTAACTTAGCCAGCCCATCAATACTCAACATCAAGGACTTTGTGAGGACAGGTTTACATGTGTTACAGTCCTAGCTCCGCTCTATATTATCCTCTGCTATCATAATAAGGAGGATTTGCATCATAACCTGCTGCATTAATCCCACAGCAAGACTAAACGTTAAGTGTGAGCCTTAGCGCTGTCAGTGTGGATGGCTCTATCGGCGCTTATTTAATGGGTACAGTGTGTTTCTGCAGTAAATATCGCAAAACTATGAGTCACTTTGTCAAAACTAATGAGGATTATTTACTCTGTATCTGCGCACAGAGCCAAACCTCTGTCACTTTCTACGATGCTTATTTACGATTACGCAGTATCTCCCTTAAAGTTTCACTGGCAGGGCTTTCCACAGTGTCGTATGGAGTGCTCCAAAAGGTTGTTAAAGGTTCAAGATGGCTGTACAAGGAGTGTCTGTGGTTTTAGTCACCGTGAATAATATTTTTACATGTTTTGGGGCTTGGTGTTCTAGAGGGATTTTATAGTTCAGAGTAGTCTCAGGAATCATAGCTGGCTTAGATATAAGTGTTTTTAATGTCTGTCTTATTTGGGACCCCTCTAGCCTGTTTCACTCTGTCCCTCTCTTCCCTTCTCTCTATGGCTGTGTTCCGACTACAGGAACTTTAGCCAAAGACTGAGAACCTTTGGAGGAAGGTCAGTGTGTTTCCACCACAGGGACAGGGTCTTACTTAAGTTCCAGGGACTTAAGCTGTGGTCACTAAGTATTTTTTTACTTTTGTGAAATGATCCCGAAGTATCGAAAGTGGCAGCCATGATAAAAGCTGTCCGAATTCTCTAAAAGCTGAGGAAAAGGACTTCAATGCTTCCTTCTGAATCTCCTTTAGCATTCAGTTCACTGGACCATCCTTTAGGAAAGGAAAGGAGATAACTGCCACACATCCACAGCCTGTATCAGCCACAACAACTAAAGCACAATCAGATCATAATCAGGAAGCAGAAGCGATAGGAGACGTTTTATCCAGATGTTTTTACTTCAAAGTGGTTGAAACTTGATGATTGATGATTATATGTACAGTAGTAGATTCCCTTCCATGTTATGCCTGTCGTGCATGAAGTTAATTATTTCTTTACAATCATAAAACTTTGTGGACATTTAAAACTACAGCAGACAGCAAACTGTATGCCACATCAAGTTAACAACAAGGAACTAATGCATGAACAATACAAGGAGATGAAGTGTGGGAGAGACAGTGCCCGGACGCTGTGGATCCATCTGTTTATCACTGACATGAACTCTATCTGCAGTATACTCACACACTTCACAGAATTCAAAGGTTTATGAACAAAGAAAGTTTTTCTGTATCTAGGTGTGCTTCAAGTAGTCCATCTTCCGAGCATTTTAGTGTCACCACAGCAGATCCACGGTAGTAATGTCATTGCATAATTACATAGCCCAGAGTAAGTGCAGTTGTATTCTCCTCTGTACGCATTCACCTTCACATCTTTCCTTGAACTCGTGGCATTTTCCATCAACGTCCAGGGAAATTCATAAGGAAAGAAGATTGAAAGTGACCATCGGCTGCACCCTTAATTTTACTGTCCGAAGAGTCCCTCCTTGAAGGGTAGTACTTTCCAAAAGCACAGGAACTTTGGGGGTGGACTGTCTGTATTGGCTGAACATTTCTCTATGAGTCTGTCGGTGTGTAGACTGAGCTTTTTTTTTCTGCCGCCACTTAAAAACAATATGCAGCCGACAACCAGTTTGTGTTTTTGTTCCCTTATACTTGCACACATCAAGATGGAGTTGCGGAGGAAAGCATGCAATTCATGGACGTTTGTTGTGGTTGTGTATTCACACACAAAAATGACTCATTTATTTATTTGACTTAATTATGGAGGTATGGCCCTCAGTTCATTTTGAGTAAAATGTACCTAGTCTTTTGGTTGCTATTTAAAAAAGAAACAAAAAAAAACATGGAAACAAAACAACTACAAGCTAAAGGAACCTTCCTTGAAAAGTGGGTGTTCTGGTTGGAAATGCAGCTTATCTTATCACACACACTGACCCACCACACACACCATGTCTCAAGCCCGAGGCTGCAAAAGTGGGTTATCCCCTCCAAAATTCCCCCTTAGCACTTTTTTTGATGTTCCCCCTTCTAGCAGTTAGACCCCACAACCTGGTCTACCTACCGCACTCACACATTCAAACACAGACTAACAAAGACACTACTTTCCATTTGATGTGATATTTATATGTATTTAAGTAATCTAGCTAAACCATTAATGCAATGAAATTATATAAACTTAAAGATTTAGTTATCAATGTTTCATTACTCTCTTTCTAATGGGGATGTGAGAGAATGAATGATGCTCATCATTCGCAACTTTAAAATAATTGTTGCCATCTTTTCTAGATGTTTCTTGAACCCCTTTTCTCTTACCTACTGACAAACAGGTCAGACTGTGATGGAGATCACTAGCAGACCACCGGGCATTGTAAAGGACTCCCTCCTTATCCCCACCATATATCCTATGTGTCTCATGTCCTGGGGCTATACTGACCCCAGGAGCACCAAACAGACTCGGCCAACAACATGATTGGTTCTTCCTGAGACCAGACTTAAATAGTATTAAGCACCACGGTGCAGCTGTGCTTGCATAAACACACCGAGTCCACTTGACATCAACCTCGACTTTGTCACTCTGTCTCCGATTCTGTTTGCAGACACACTTTTTCATTGGGTTTAATACAGCGTAGTGGGGTTAGCACACACGCACACCTGGCACACGCATACTTAAGAGAGAATAATAAGCCACAAAACAAAATCAGTTAACCCCTCGTCCAAGAGGGATGGGTGAATAAATGAACACATTGTTACCGTTGGATGGGCAGGGGCTCTAATGTTTGATGACCAAACAAAAATCTGAGCTGACTGTGTAAATCTCTGTCTGGACCTGTCTACCTCAAATACTTGTAGCTACTGAATAGACATTATTATCAGATTGTGTTGACACAAGTGTCTCTCTCTCTCTCTCTCTCTCTCTCACACACACACACAGATACAGATTCATAGGCAAACACACACATGAAGGCGCAGATACACGCACCGACACACACCTATGTAAAGGTGAGCGTGTTTTTCCTTCGGAGCAGATTGAGATCTGAAGGATCACATTTATTTACTTAACTGGTTCAAGTGATCCGAAATAGATCTGAGATGACCAAACCAGACCAAACCAAACCACTTTAAATCCAGCACTCCAGCCTCATTGTCTCTGTGCCCATTCCATTGCAAGCACACATACACACAGACTTTACTCCCTGTGCTACTTACATGTTAGGCTCACATCCAAACATCTCTATTGCCATAACCTAGATGAAGCTCTGTAATCAGCCTTTTCTTATTCGTGTTACACCAGTCAGGCAGGAGTTTATTAAATGTGAGGTGCAGTTTTTGTCTGTTTTCTGTCAAGTTTGCTAAATCAGTTTTTATACTGTAGAAACAAAGATCTGGAAGAGACATGCCTCTCTGTCTCCAGCTTGGTTTGGTCGAAGGGCAAATCAGTTAAGAGACAGAACTGAACTATGGACAATAAATAAAACAGATGGAGAAACTGTGAGTCTGTGGGCAGCGAGAGAGAGGAAGCGACGAGTCGGGTCAGGACAGAGGACTGATGGGTCAGTAGAGTTGGTGTCATCTTGAGAAGACATCAAGAGGAAGGTGGAGCATTAATAGCACTTCCGAAGTGGTATTTTGGGATTATGCACACATGCAAACCCAAATATGAAAAGGAAGGTAGTTGAAAAGAAACACTTTTTGTGAACAAAGATATGTTTCCGAGTTGGCCTGTCACCATTTGCCTGGCTCTCTGTCCTTCTTTTCCGTCTTTCGGGAACGAGGTCTTGACTCCAGCATACGCTGTATTTCTTGCATGGAAACTTTCCTCCCATATAAAAACACACAAATTAATTATGACATCATGTCTTTTTTGGATACACAGAAAATAAAGTAAGCACAAAAGAACCTCTTGATGTTTTACCGTTACGCTATAACTTCTCTCTGCAAGCATAGCGCCTGTACGCACATTTACGGCTCCTGGGTCAAACCTTCAAAGCAAAATGAATGCCATCATGCACCCACACCCCCCACGCCAAGGTTCCACCCTCCCTCTCATACCCGCATGAGAGTGCTCCACAGCTACGCTTGCACCCACTCCGGTTTATGCGAATGGGGGTGAGAGGCTGTTACCGTGTCAGTCGGCATGGCCTCTTATCAGACCATCAGGCTACCCTCAGATTCTCTTTCCAGATGGAGGTGAGATAGGGCCTCAGAGGCCCGGACCCCCGCAGACACTGAGAGCATGGAGGCCTCCCCTGATCTCCTACCTGATGGAGGTGCTTTAATGAGGGCTCGGGTTTCACTTGTCTCCCCTGTCTGGCTGGGCCTGCACTGGTGTCAGGATGCAGGCGCGTTCAGGGCTCGTCGGCCTAGGTTCTGACGGGCCGCCACTGCTCCACTTCACGGGCTTAGCTCCAGGTCAAGATGACGGGACACAATCTCACCAGGGTCCCAGCGCTACTCTTAATGTGAAAAATAGGTGCAATGCAGGGTTGCGCGGCAGAGCTCTCCACATTTCCCTCAATAACATAAGCACTGCCACTCATTCTGTGCACAGAGTGAGAGAAGGGAAAAGAGGCGGAATCCTGTTATGATAAGACAAAAACGCTGGAAGGAGTAAATGAGTGAGATTAGTCAGAGGAACTCCTGAGTGCTAAGAGAGACGGATCAAGAGAGACAGAAAGGGGGAGGGAGGAATTTGGGAGCATAGAGAATTCCATGCGCCTTTTTATTGATGTTGCGCAAACCTGTATTTTGGATCTGCATGAACATTATGCACTTTTATGAACATAGCTTAATTTTCACCTTGGGGCTTTTGAGCGATAAATGAATATTTGAACATGTCCTGCCAATAACACGTTTTGAATCTTCCTTTTGATACTTGTGACTTTATATTTGTGTGCAGGATCCTCAACATTCATGCACATGTACCGCTTTTATGCAAGCATCCATACAATAAATACATGCATATGTGCCCAGGCAGGGATGGGGTGCTTGTGTTTGTGAGGGCAAATTATGTCAAAAACAGCCTCGAAATAAGGGGCAGGTACTGCAGATTCCACCCCTTCCATTTGTACGCTGGCACACCTTAGCCGGACTCAGGGAACTCACCACCATTCCACAGAGAGCCCTCCATCATTCCTCACAGGATTAGAGACAAAAAAAAAGAGAATGGGAGAGGGAGAGAGTTCAAGGGAGGGATTGCTCTTTTACTTTTTGTAGTTGGCAGAGTCCTTACTATAGCTATGGCTGAAATAAAAGAAGTCTTTAAATTGCTACCAGTGTCTCCTTCTGTCTTTCTCCCCCTCCATCTCTGTTAATATCAAACCAGATGTCAGTTTGAGGAGACATGAGGAGTCGATGCACGCTAGTGTTCGAACAGAAAGACAGCTCTCAGAAATGGCACATGTGAAGCGTGCAACCGTGACTGACTCCCTTACAGATGCACACTTCCTCTCCATGGGAGTTTAATGAGTTTGATACATGAGATTTCTGTTTTTCACCCCCATCAACAGTCAACTCCACCTAGTGGTGTTTGTACTGAACAGACTTCTGGCTGCAGAGAGGAATGAAGGAAACATTACACCAGCACTTGTTTATCTGCACAGATAACTTTACTCTTAGACTGCAACAGAAGGGAGGATCAATACTTTTTGGGTATGAGTCCTACAAAAGCTACACACAGTGCAGATAATGTTGCTGAGATCTGGCTTAGTGCCTCTGTGGCGTAGGCCGTCTATTGCTGGAAGCAGTTGCAGACTGTGTTAGTGGGTCTCCTCAGCACCTCTTTGCCTGGCATCCGCGAGGCTTGCTCACACTTGCTTTCACCCAGCATGTGTTTGCTCAGATGAAGGAAATTATGTAATTAGCCTTTGAGGGATTGTTTTCTTTCACTCTTTACCCCCCTCTCTCCTGCCTTTACCCCGCTGTCTTTCTTTCCCCACCTCTTCTTTTTTTGCTCTCTTTCTAGTCCTATGACAGCAGGACATGGTTACTATTTAATCCGAGCCACACCCCGGCTCACCTCCTTCATTAATTGCCAGGGACCATCAGTGGAAGAAAATGAGCGCTTGTCATACAGATCCATCTTAGGTGCTGAAGAGCAGCTTTGTTCAACATCAAAGGGGTAGTTTGAAGAGGTGTACAAGGGAGTGGAAATGAAAGCTTTTGGATGTGTTAGGGGGTTGAGTTGGGCTGGGCTTTGCCTGGGTCGGGTTGTGTGCTGGGAGATGGGTGCAGGGGTACGCACGGGCAGTATTGGGGGGAGGAAAACCTGGCATTTTGCTCTCTAATTCCAGCCGGCCTGGAGGCCTGGAGCGCTAAGAAGGGCCTCACTGTTGCTCTCTGGATCAGCCAGGTATTGCTTACATAAAAAGCAAGTGAAAACAGCTGTAGGGATAATTAGCTTGATTCTCCATTACATGCCATGAGGGCCAATAACTAAAAAATGGAGTTTTGTTTGGGTTAGAGCTGCAGCCCCAACCAGGAGGAAGTTGTAAAAGTCGGGCAGGAAAAAAGAAAAGAGAGAGCGAAAAAAGCGAGAAATGTGGTGAAGAGAGAGCGAGCTCTCAAAGCAATTGTTGCAGAGAAGATGTTCTCTCTTCCTGGGATGGCTTGATGTAGACCACATTTAAAGCCTTTTAAAGGGCTATGGCGTACAAATGATTGGATAGGCATGTGCACACAAATCTTTTTCTTTCTTTTTTTTGCCTATCTAATATGAGGTTTTAAGGTCATGGCAACCTGTGACTTCCAATATTTGAATTGGAAGTGGACCAAAGTCAAACTGCTTTTCCTATCACATTTGTTATAGGCTAATAGATTACCTGAGACACTGCCTTGCAATGAAACAGTAGAAATGCTGCATTGTGCCATTTTTACCATCAGTTAGCATGTTCAATCTCCATTACATTAACTCATTGAATTCAATTAGTCAGACACATGATAGGAGTGATTTGTTTTCTCTGCAAGGCCTTTTGCATTCAAGTGTCTCAACACAGAAATATGATTGACTATTTAGAAAGAACGGTGAGGAAGTCGGCTCAGTCGCCAGTTGTCACCTCTCTCTTGTTGAATTTCTGTTGTAAATCTGCCCCTTCATACCACCAAATGGCTTGTTTCACCTTTCTCCTCTTGACAGTTTGGGGGGGGGGGGGTGTTTTAATCTTTGTATTGCTAATTGAATTAGGTCTGTTTCTCTTTTTCTGTGGGAGTGAAAGGACACCAACCACAGGGTAATTCTAAGTGTAAGAACAGCACTTTTACATTGGTGGTCCCAAAACTCTGCAAGGAGTTTTAAACAGGCCGTTTATATTAGTAGCACAAGAGGAGGTTCAGTCACTCATATCCAGATTCTCAGGCTTGACACCCAGTCCTCAGGACTGGGTGTCAAGCCTGAGAACGCACGCCTTTTTAGAGGGACAGACTAGTAGGATTTCGGTTAGATGTTGAGTAAACCGGTATTAATATGAGAATGTGCTCACCCTTTCTGATCCCACCATTAAGCACACCGTGAGTGGGGATGAGGATGAGGGTTACGCAGGGAGTAGAAGATAGGAATGGCTGATTTGAGTTCAAGGAAGATGATGGCCGAGTGCTGCTAGAGGGAGATGGATTTATATTCTGCCAAAATCAAAGGTATGCTTTGATATGGTAGCAATTTTTGATTTAATAGGACAGTACATGCGATCATGACCTAAAACAAACCCCAGAAGAGGTATGTACATTCATATGTGTGAGTTAAGCCATGAGTACATGTGCTTTGACCTACTTTAGGTGAAGTGGCTCAGTGTGATAATGGTTGGGTTGCGTCTGATCTGTTGCAATCAGTGTTAAGTGTTAATGTTAGTTTTATCAGTGGTCGTTCCCGTGAAGTTTCGGGTCACGGTTTTGATATTAGAGTGCAATTTATCCCTTTCCTACCCATACGGTCCTTACACGCATACTGGGCGGGACTTGTTGGTTGATGTTTGAAAACAAACCATTTGAAGTTTGCCCCTCCTCCCTGGCTCAGCTAGACAGAGAACAGCAGCAAACAAGTGGGAGAGTATATGGAGAGAATACAGCCGTAAATCCGAGAGGCAAAGTGTTATTTTCTGGTTGTTTCACAGGGGTTACACTGTAGATCGCAAATGTTCACGCCCACACCTTCGCACACCTTCACACAACCCTGCATCAAGCTCCTGCAACTGCTGGATTTTGTGTGAATTTACACAAAACGCACGCCTTTTTAGCCTCTCTGCTCTGTGAGTGTGTGTATCTCAGACCTGCAGCTCATGACACAGACAGTGCAGAGTAGAGAGACAAGACAGCGATGTAACGTGGCCACCACTTTTTTAGTCCCAGCTTTGCACTGTTCCACTGCCCTAAGGTAAATGCCCACAAATGTTCCAAACACAGCAACATAAGAAAACACAGACAGAGGGCAGGGTATCTGCAGATACAGACACCGCCACATGCTCCTAGTCTGTCATAAGTGATGACTGAAAGGGATTACTTTTATAGGTGTCTATACATTGTTTTTTAGGAAAATCCTGCATAGTATACCTTTAAGCTGCCAAACCACTGCATATTCTCCAGTGTCTATTGGTTAAATCAAATATCCTACATGGTTACTTGAAGTATTATCTTCAGGTAACAATGGAAAAATATCCATTGGAACAAGTCACTTCAAACAATCTTCTGGACACAAACAGTCAACACATCTGGTTTAAGTTTGGTTGTTTTTTTATCATATTATATTCATTTTCAAAACATTCTTTGAATCAGTTACAGAAACGGTGTTCCCCATTGTACAACTTGTGTGAAAAGTCCTCTTTGTGCACTGAGGTGTACGCATAGCTGGCTTTCCTTGCTGCTTTTAGCAGCTGATGATGCAGAAAATTGTGAACAATGACCTTTGGGCTGAAACAGCTTTAAGCAGCATGTCGGAGCCATTTGAGCTCACTAAATTATCCCGAGTGCGGTTGTAGCTTTCCTGGCTGATATAATGTGCATTGCTTTGTCACATGTTTCTAAAGCTGGCATAATCATGACCACAAATGCTGGACTTACACCCGGGAACATAAAATTCCATATGATTTTAACACTCTGTCACAAAACGCTGACATGTAAAATAATCATAGGCTGGTAAGCGTACACACATTCATGACCACATAGCGACACGCACTTCCTCATTACCGACACGAACACAGGCGTCACACGTGAGTTTGTGTAGTGAATGTGTCTGTTGTGTGGAGGTAGTGAGGTGATGACAGAGAAGAAAGAGGAGCGGTCTTCAAACACATCCACGGGCAGGTCGTGCTCTCCATTATACCCTGCCGGGGGCCATATTTGTTGATTCTCTGGCCCCCAAATCATTAATTTAAGTGCAGACGACGGCTGAGAAACCTGAGAATGGCGTCCAACACAAACACACACACACACACACGTGCACACACAAACATGTGCACACACAAACATGTACATACACAGACACACATTTGATCATACTCACACACAACCAGGCTTATGTGTACACACACATGCACACACACACACGCCCTGTGTTGCATAACAAATGATGGCACCTTTAATTGCTGTGCGTGTTTATTTACTCCTGGCTGTAATGGATGGTCCCTCTCTGCCTGGCAGCCAATCAGAGGGAGACAGGAAGAGTGTGAGCAGCCCTGCAGAACTGGACATAAGATTTGACATTCCTCTTCATACACAACACACGCCAACATAAGAGGCTACCGTTCGATGCTTGATTTGAGGGTCATTGCACAACTCAAAAAATATCTTGCAACATATTCCCGTTTTACCTGTGAACATCTCCCCACTCACAAAGTTTGTATTAGAGTTCATCCACTACACCCTCCTGAGTGACTGATGATAACATCCTCGGTGATTGGTAGTTATTTTGGGGCCTGTTTGCTCAGCCAATGAGGCGCCCCCAGCAAGCTAGACATACATCATTGTTTTCTTTTTTCTTTTTTCTCCAACCTAACCCTCAGGAAAGAAGTGAGTTGTTGCTGACTGCTGTGCAGCCTGAATAACAGACACATTCCAATATTTTTTTTTTTCTTTTTATTAATGAGCACTTGATGTTTGGGCTGCTGCCAGCTGCATTTAGAGCATTCTTAAGGAGCTCTGGAGGCTCGCCAGACAGTTAGAGGAAGAAAATGGTCAACCTAAACCTGAGAAAAAACAAAGGATCTACACTGGACCTGAGCGTCTGAGCTCTCTTTGTCCATTACCAAGCAATGTAATTGTATGACGTAACCTTTTTTGGAAGACGACCGAAGAAATTAAAAACAACTTGATATCCTTGGCTTAATGATGCATCCTCATATCCCTGTGTGGGTTTCAGCATTTGTTTTTCATTTTTTTGCGGTTGATCTCTCATACTGATTATTCTTTCTCAATGTTCTCTCCACAGCTGCCTGTCGAGCCAGGTACCAGGAGGTTCAAGAGCTTCCACTGCGAGCGTGAACACTCAGCCGGCCCGTACATCCCCACCATCGTGACCATCAGACGTACATTTAAACAGATGAACACATACTCGAGGGCCCACCATTTGACGGCTCAGCCAGTCAGAAAGTCTCCTGCTTACCGATGAATGTCACCTTCACTGAGGACCTGAGCCCAGTGTGGTTGAATATCCCTCACCAGAGCATCAGTCATCAGTGTGCAGCTCCAAGGTATTGGCAAGCGGTCCACTGCCTTCATTTCCCTAGCTGTTTTCAATAGACTGGGAGCTGGATTCATTTTACAGTACTGCGGTGCTACAGAGTTCTGGCTCCACATCAACCGACAATCACTCCACCGCCGCCGACTACCAGTGTGGCTGAGCTGAGCCAGTGGAACTAGCCGTAAACTCCATGCCAATCCCCTGACTGGTTTATGATGGCATGAATATGTTTACTTCTGCAGCTAAATTCTTTCTTTGTAAATATCACAACATGGACCTCAAAATCCACAATCCACAGAGACCTTCTCAATGTACCGTGCCAAAGGAGACAACCCCTGTCTGCTGAAAACAAATTACTGACGTGCATCTGAATCACTCGGACTAACCCACTAAACCACCACAGCCACTCGTTTGTTTGACTGTCTCCCGCTTCCTGCGGAGGGATCAACAAGAAAAAGGCTTAGAGATGCAACACAGAAAATCAGTGTGAGGATCAGCTTACACCTTTCTTTTTAAAAATCAGGACCTTTATTAAAAGGGAAGGAAACATCGCTGACCTCAAATGAGCCAGCTTACTGTAAGAGCAGTCTGTTTATACGTTTCTCCTTGTGTTCTTTTAGCCTGCTGTGCGTTTGTTTAATGAACCAATATCATGTTCTGTTTGCTTTTCTACGTCCGAAAAAACAGTTTTGAGTGCCACTCTTCTACTTTTTTTTTTTTTTTTTAAGTTGTGTGACTCATTACACTGATGAGTGATGTATTATTTCGTTGTCTACATACTAATCCTGTGAATCTGGGTGGCTAATTTTTGTTTATAATGAAGTGACTTGCATTTTCAAACACTGTGTCATTTTATTTTTATTTTTTTTTTCACTGTACCAGAGGTTTGACCTGAGCTGATATTTATGTACAGTACTGTGTTTTGATTGATTCAACAGTGTTTCCACCTGGCCCTTCCTTAATATGTACAGTTTTTGTACAGTATGTGTGTGCATGTGTGTGTGTGGTTCCAAGTCTGCGAGGACTGTGAAAGTTTTGGGGGTAGCAGCAATCCACCCTCGAGTTGTTCCACAGTGTTTTGCAGTGGTCAGCGTGTTTCTGTTGTGTGAATAAAAAGTGGTTTTCACAAGAACTGCAACGTGTGTTTTATCAGAAAGACAATAATGTGAACACTGACATCTGCAGTGTTATTGGTAAATTTGAGCGCAACAATGGGTATTTTCACAAGATTAAAGTTTCACCGCCACTAATGGCAACTACAACAATAGACTCTTGCACTGCCCAAGAAAGAATTCTCCCCAGTTTTCATGGTCTACCAATTCTCTCTCTCTCCCTCACTCGCTCATAAACTCAGCCAGATGTTGCCCAGTTTTTCTTCCTAGGGGAACGCGTTGGAGGGGAGGGGTAGCAAGGCATGGTGAGGGATCAGAAAATGTGGCCGAGCATGTTTTAAGTGCTCTTTGACGCAGCCTCCAGCATCCACCACGGTAACATTAGCTGGGAACAGAACTTTTTGCACGATTCTCGCAGGGGCAACACACCACGCACACACACACACACACACACACACGGTCCTGCCACAGGTATTCACAGTCACACGAAGACTCTCATTCCTGGAGATGTTCACTTTGTGGAAAAATGTGACAGAAATGAAAAATCGCTCCAGAAGCACTATTAGTTATATTAAAGGATTTTTGTGGGGGGGCTGGAATCAGCTTCGTCTTTTTTTTTTTTTTAAGTTGCTGATCTTTTCTGTGATTTTTTTTTTTCATTATAGGCACTTAAAATTAAGTTTTTCATATAAAAATGTGTGTTATTTTTAGAGACACAGAAATTAGAATATTCCACAATAATGCAGCGCCCATGTATAGTGTATATAAAGGCAAATACAGCTTAAAGCCACAAAGCTGAGCATGCTGGAAGCCAAATGAACCATTCTTTTACCCTCCAGGTGCACCATGTTTGAATAAAATGCAGCAAAAGTGTCCTCTTGGATGCCCCTATGGTAGATAAAGCATGATAAAGTGCCCTCTAGGGTGCTCCCTCCAACACACTCAAAGTGAGGAAATGCCCTTTAGGCATCATTTCCAGGGAATAAACCGTGATAACGTTTCTCTCGGGCAGGCGTCCCCAACCACCAGACCGTGGACCAGGAATGGGTCTGGGTCAGCACTGGGCGTCAGACACCCAGTAGGAACTAAGGCAGCTGACGTAATCGCCATGCCGACTTGCTATTTTTTAAATACACGTTGTCAAAATGGTTGTGAAAGGTTGTGCACCCAGATGCCGTGGTGACGCACCTTCTCTTTACTATAAATGTGGCTGGACTTTCTGCGCTGGTGACCTTATTATATCTTCTGCCCCTGGAACATCCTGACTCTGTCACCGGGTTGAGGCACTGATTTTTATTGAGATCTGTAGCACACCTACTAGATTGACTGTACATGACTACAGCATCATAAAGAATGTCTGACTCAATCTCCACCCTTCCTCACCTCCTGCCACCACCTGAGGCAGGCCTTCACTTGGGCATCCAGCCAGACATTCAGGTGATTCCGTTAATTGTATCATTGTTTACCTTATGTCATTCTATCCCCATTTCCTCAATCCAGACGAAATTCTGTCCAGCTCCTCCAATCGAGGATAACACGGCTTTCACCCTTGAATGCCCTCAGTGTGAGCGGACCTGGAGAAATCTACAGTGACACACACACAGACACACACACAGACACACACACACACAAGTGAAACTATTAAACACTTTGCCCTCTGACACTCTTCATCGGGTTCATTGAAAAATATGGAACTGTGAGCCGGTGGATTCCTGCAGCATGTTTTGAGATAATGTACCATAAAATAATAATTACCGTAATGACCGTAGTGCTCACCGGGCCCTTCAGGTGATGAGAGCAGCCTGTGTAAGCACACGATATGGACCTGCTTGTCTTGATTTTTTTCTGAGTGGTAACTCGATCTGCTTGCCAGTGAAAATCTCTAACTCTGCTCTGGTATGGATAGGGTAATAGCCTCGGGTGCTTTATAAGTTTATTTTAGGTAATAGAGACGCTTGTTTTGTTACAGCCTGTTCCGCCCTTCTCTCTCTTTCTCTCTCTCTCTCTCTGTCTCTCTCTCTGTGTCTCTCTCCCTTCACATTTTTTTTAAAATATTTTTTATTTTACCTACACTCAAATTCCTCAATTCTTGAAAGTTGGGTGACTTGCGAGGAGTAAAAAAAAGAAAAAAAAAAAACAGAAAAAGGAAAAAGAAAAGGTACGTCTGAGGAGAAATGTGAAGCGCATGCGCCATCTGAAGTTTTTTTTGCGCTGCGCATCCGCGCCGCAGCGTTGCTAGTTCGGGAGAAGGAGGCGACTGGAGCAGGTGAGAGAGAGAGCGAGAGAGGGGAGGAGGGAAGAGTCGTCGGCGATACTTTTTCTGCACTTCCAGCACGCTGAGACGCACACATACGGTGCGGGAGGACGACAGACTCGGAGCCTCCGCAGAGCCGCTGTTTGTTCACACGCTGTGCTTCTCTTCCTCCCCCTGGCACCGTGCGCGCTCGCCAAGCCGCACTGTTTGGAGATAGTCCGCGCGGAAAGTTTTTGGAGCATACTGTCTGGAGCCGATTAATTGTGGCATCTGTTTTCTTTCTTTTTTCTTTTCTTTTTTTTTTTGCGAGGGCGGGTGACTTACTTTTTTTTCTTTCTTTTTTTCTTGTCTTGCATGTGAGGACTTTTTAACTCGAGCGGAGGAATTGTCACAGTCGCTTTTGTTGTTGGTTTTTTTTTTTTTTTTCTTTTTTTTTCTTTTTCGGTTTTCTGCACAGAATGGAAGGTAAATTGACAAGTCGTTTGTGGCGAGGATCACCGTGTGGATCTCTCCGCAGGTGAAAAACGAGCGATGACCTGAGCGTGTTAGCGGCTGGATTCAGTGCCCAGAACGAGATTCTCCATGGTTTTGGTTTGACATAGATATAACCTTTTTTTTTTTTTTTTTTTTTTTTTTTTTTTTTTTTAACTTGGATAGGCACTATAAAAGTAGGCCGCTTTAAATCAGTAGATAATCAACAGAGCACGCCATACGTTTCCGCCAGTGGCACATTGGGGTTTGCCGTAGATAGTTTTTATTTTGTTACCGCAAAGTCACGCACTGATTCGTTCAAGGGACTGATCATTCCCTCGCACTGTCTTTGGACATTTTACACATCCCGCTGCTTCCTCCGGGCCCTCTGAACTTGTTTGGCGCACGGAGCGCACTCGGTTGACTGTTGTGGCGTCCGCGCTCACCAAAACAACCGAACCTGTAGAACTCTCACTTTGCGCATTACTGCTCTCTTCAACCCCCTACCACCGCCTCAACCCCAACCAACCAAGCACTTTTTCCAACAAGAGATCCTGGATAAAACGACCAGACTTGGCAGAAAGGGAAAATCTCAAATCCACCTGGCCTGCACTGGGATTATTGGTTTGATATCGTCTGCAGAAAGTGGATTACAACTTCTAACGGGCTGTGCTCCCCGGTGAGTAGCCTAAAAGGTCTCCTGGTTCACTCGCTTTTCCATGCAACCGCAGTTCATCCTGCAGAGTGGAAAATGCTTGTTTCAGTGGGACCTTTTTTTTGTTTTTTGCAATAATGCTTCCTCCAAAATGGATGTGGACAAAGTTCTTGACAGATGTGATGTGTGAAACATGCTGCTCCCCCTCCTCCTCCTCCTCCCTCTATCTGTCTCTTGCGTTAACTGTCGGAGTCCTGATGGACAAATTACGCATCAAGCAAAAACAAATAAGTAACCAGAACTCGCATGTTTTTAAAGCCACGTAGATGAGAAAATTTGAGGATCTGCTTTCTCTGTCAATTGTTAACGGTCCCCATGAAAGAGGCAGGTATTGTTCTTTGTGCCGCGTCTCCTCATCAAATCCTTGTACCTGGCTCCCTCTCCTGGCTTTTTAAACAACAGGGCAGGCGGGAGAAGAGGCTCTTAATTTTTGCGCTATTAAATGCGGATAACATTTCACTCCGTCAGTAAAGGACGGAGCAAGAGAGAGGGGATTTCTATTCAGTTCCTCCTTGATTTAATTCTGTATTTTTTGCCAACCTACACCCTAAAAAAAAAACCTAATAATTCATTGTCACCAGGCGTAAAATTCCAAATGCCTCAGGGGCCATGTTCGCTTGAAAAAAAAAAAGTCCCATCATATATTAAAACCTGCACTTTAATGCTTTTCACTTCGCATATTTCACAGTCGGTCGTTGCTCAGTTCCTTCAAATTGTTTTATTTAAATGTAATAATGGATGAGATGGTTTAGCCAAAGAATACCAAAAACTAAGAAAAGACACCGGCTTCAAGATGCTTAATAACCCATTCATTTAAAATAAAGAGCAGATCACGTTACCCCCCCCCCCCCCCCCCCCCCTTTTAGCTCTCAGGTTTAATGGAAATCGATTTAATTTCACATGGCTCGTTTAAAAAAAAAAAAAAAAAAAAGGGAAGAAGAAGAAGGCCTCCAATATGATCCACTGAACCAGCGGCGCCCGATTTGATGCCACTTTTGCCGACAACAATCTGCAGGGTAGTCGTCAGTCACCCAGTCAAGTGCTGGGGAAAATGTTCTTTTCACTCGGGTCAGATCGTTTCCAGGGGTCACAGTGCGCAGGATTAACGCAGCGTGCGTGTGGATGCCAATTGCAATTGCAAATGCATATTTAAGTAAAAAGAAAAAGAAACGCAAAACTAAATTGCCTCAGCCAATGAAATGAAGACATGGGAGGCTTAAAGAATTAAAATAAAATAAAAGCCTTGCGTTTTGTTTTGTTTTGTTTTTTCTTGAAACGAATAATTACCGTTCTCTGCTCTGATTGGCTGAGACTCAGTTGTGGAATGTCAGATAAATGCGCGCACCTGTAGCATCCTGACAGTTACTTTAATATGCAGGACGAGTCCTTTGCGTCACGTCTCTCTCTCTCCCCTGCTGCGGAGTCTCTCCCGCTGCTTGGCGCAACAATTCCTATTTAACTGTCGAACTTAATTGATAATCGTAAATTAAAACGCTCTTTTTAAACCGGCTTCCTGGCGGGCTGAGCAGTTGCAACTAGCTGCTTTAAAAAAGAAAAAAAAACGAAAAAGAAAGGGAAAAAATTAAAAGAAATCAGTGTAAAACCGCCGCCCTCTGTGGATTAATGTTTTAATTTATGTGGAGGAACTACAAGGAACATAACATAACCTCACCAACTATTAGTGCAGGGGCGCGCAAACTCAAAGCACATGCTCGTGTGTGCGTGCGTGTGCGCGCGCGCGCGCTGGGTGAGTGATGGTGAACTTGGCCTGTTCTTTAATGAGTATTAGGCAGGCCCCAGGTCTGCTCGACTCAACCCTGGAAAATAACGCAGCGTGACAAATTAGAGCTGCTCTCAGTCCCAAGATTCACACACGGGCCCAACTGGAAGGCTGGCACGTCGGTCTAACTCGCATAATTCAAGGCTAATTATTTTAACTCCGAGCAACCAAACTCTACCACCACGCAGCTGTCTGCAGATGATCCGTTTTTCCTTTTTTTTTTTTTTTTTTTCCTAATTCCCTGTATTTTTTTTTTTCGTTAGGGTAAAGACTTACACGGTGTGACCGGGCCCATAATGTGGCATCCGCTGACGTGGCTCGTTTCTGTCTGATCCACCGACAATTAACGACCGTACAAATTAATTATAACGATTTTAAAGACCGACGTAACTGTTATTTGTCAAATTACCTGATAAATTAGCATGTAGGCCTGCTTTCCGCAGAGGAAACAGTTTTTAAAAAAAAATAAAAATCCAGTGTTTTCATTCTTTATTTACACATTTTGTATAAAAAGCCAGTTTTCTTTAAATCAGATGAAACATGTTTTAATTTAACCATAATGAAATAGCAATTTTATTCTTAATTTTTTTGTTTCTTATTAACATAACTGAGCAAAATGAACAGGAAGGAACAGATGGAGCAGGGCTGCAGAGCAACAGAGGACAAAAAAACAAAATGAAGTTTCATATTTTTTAATCTTATTTTATTGTTATCTTTGCATAAAAAAAAATACGTTTAAAACATATAAAATAGTTAAAATTACTGTAAAAAGTTTACTTCTGACTTTTAAGTTACCGGTGAATATCAGGGCAGATATATATATATATATTGAAAATATCAAACACACACTCCCTGTCTGAGCAGGACTCTCCCTGGCTGTCTGTCTCTGTCTCTGAGTAAAGTGAACTGTCAGGAATGTGTCTAGATGGGGTTTCACGAGCGCTGTGTCTTCTCTGGCTGCACGTCTATCAGCCTTATGTGATTCACACTCAGACCTGCTGCCAAATGACTGCTTCGCTGTAGAGGCACTGATGGCCTTAGGCCTCTCGTCACACACACACACATCAACATCCACAGTGCTGTATGCATGTAAGAGAGGATTTTTTCCTGCATTCCCTTCATACACGCTGACATCCCTGATATCTGCCTCTGTGTTTTTACTATACTAAGCAGAATACAGTGTGTGAGACAAACCTCCACACAGGCAGGCAGACTGACGTGAAACCTTTTTTCTCTGTCCTCCCTCAGATCAGCGGCAATATGAACCTGGGAATGCGCTGTGTGTGTCGGCCGGTTTGCTGGCCTTTTGGCAGGCTGTTGGACTCCAGACACTGTGTCTTCGCCCTCACACTCCTAACGCTCCTCATGCAGGTGGTGGTGGAGGCCAACTCATGGTGGTATGCATTTCTTTTGTCTCCATACGTACAGCATGTCTGTGTGTGTATGTGTGTCTTTATTGTGCATGTTGATTGTCAGCTTCCCTTTACCACTCTTAGATGAGTCACATTTTTAAATAGCGGTGCCTAAGCGGAGTAAATAAGACACGAAGGCAGCCAAATATTTTGGGTAATATTGATTTTTCGAGAACATTTTGTTAGTGTTTATATTTGTCTCACTTTCAGGCTTGTGTGCGAGCGAGTGTGTGTGCGTGTTTGCTAAGTGAGCCTCCTCAGCTTCAGTTGCACCACATATGAAGCAACACAACATGCTGACTGTAGCACATTAGTTTTTTTTTTTTTTTGCAGGAAGACCTTTTTTTTCTCCCTTATTTTCTTTCTCCGCATATTGCCAAAACCAAAATTATGAATATTATAGAAAACATAGAAAAGTTGTGGTTCATGAGTCGCCGTCCAAATATGTGCAAACACGAGCACTGTGTGTGACTGCGCGTACATGTGTGTTCCTGTGTGTTCCTGTGTGTGTGTGTGTGTGTGTGTGTGTGTGTGTGTGTGTGTGTGTGTGTGTGTGTGTGTGTGTGTGTGTGTGTGTGTGTGTGTGTGCAGAAACGCGTCTTGCTGCCATTAGAAAAAGTCTATATTTGAGTTTACCGCACTCTGAGTACTTCTGATAGGGGAAAATACTGTTTACCAGGCACCAAAGCGGCGCTACTTAAAGCAAATCACAGCTCTTTACATCCTGTGGCTGTTTGTGTTTTCTGTCTAATTGTGCGCTCGCGTCTCGCAGCTTGAGTGCTCGTGGAGGAACATTTACAGGGAAGCCACACTCGCCGTGTGAGACTTGTGCTGGCTTCAAATGAGCAGATCAAGGCCGGTGTGTTGACATCACGTGGCCATGGGGAAATTTTACGCAAATAATCGTTCAAAACAAATCACTTAAAGAGGATTTGTCCAGATGAACATATTTCAGTGGTCTCATGTGGACCCGTGTGTAATGGTGACTACGTTATAGGTCAAATAACAAGTTACCGCAGAGCCTCTGGAAAGCTGCTTTTGGAGCTCAAACTGTGTGTGTCTTTCAGTTTCCTCTGTGAGAGGGCACACAGGTGTGAATGATTTAGAATGTCAGAGCAGTGAGCCCGGGCCGACTGTATGTGTGTGAGTGTCAGCCTGCATGTGTATGTTAATTTTTTTTTTCTTTTTTTTGCTGTGTGTGTGTGTGTGTGTGTGTGTGTGTGTGTGTGTGTGTGTGTGTGTGTGTGTGTATATGTTGGGTTCCCCCCGCCACTGCGTTTCCCCAGTCGATCAGGTTACACTGGGGGCTAATTGTCTTTCTCTTAGGGCTCAGGGATGGGCTCCCCTAATTGTCCTGTGGCCTGGAACCAGATGCTCATACTGGTGTTCCTCCTCTACGCTTCTGTTGCGTTCGTCCCCGTCTCTCTCTCTTTTTCTTTCTTTCGCTCTTGCACGAAATGTATGGAGCCGTTACTTAAATTTACGTTACAAGGGGGTCGCCATCATCAAAATGCACTCCAGCAAAAATGGATGTAGTGACTTTTTAGTCAATGCCCTCCTTTTATGACAGTGCTTTCCCACCTGAGATTCACTCCAGAGGGTCACGAGATGAATAAGAAAGGTTTCCTAGAGGTTTTAACAAGTTGAGAGCGGTAAAAAACACATTTCTGACTTTTCTGCCGAGGTTTTTTTTTCTTCCTCCTAACGCCGCTTAGATTTTAAAAATCTTTAAAAATGAATAAATCAGAAATGGGAACTTGCGTTGAGGGGTCAGGTCAGGCATTGCTTGGCTATGAAGGGTGACTCATTAAAAAAGTGAAATAAAAAGAAAAGCCCCTTTTTACTTCATGTGCTCTTTATTTTAGTCTATTCCAGAGGTGGCCAGCTTTTTTATTCACCTTTGCCAGCCTAAACTAAAACTTAGTGTTGAGCCAGGGGCCAAAAGCAAACACCTCTTGTATCGTTTAGATGCAAAATGGTGCTACAATCACAAAATCCCTTAACCGACCGAGCTCCTGTTCAAAATTATGATTCTGTGCACCATGCTTGAAGAAATAATTAATAATTATGGTTTTGACATATTTAAAGTGTAT
Organism: Sparus aurata; assembly: GCF_900880675.1. Taxonomy (NCBI): domain Eukaryota; kingdom Metazoa; phylum Chordata; class Actinopteri; order Spariformes; family Sparidae; genus Sparus; species Sparus aurata. Next base: position 15,479,902 of record NC_044193.1, on the reverse strand, counting down.
TTTTACTCACATATAATGTTATCTTTAATCAGTGCTCAAAGTCAAAACAGTTGGTGGTCCACGTCGAGCCTTAGGATGGCCCGGCTTTGGCCTGTGTGCCCCACTTTGGACAGCCCTGTTCTATTCTCTACTTTTCCTTGTCATTCCCCTTTTCCACCCTGTCTCTTCCTTTCTTTGATTGCCTATCCAGTGGCTGCATGACCCCTTTGGCACACGACCGCGTCTGCTGGGTTTTTTGCTCCATTTAATAAATAATAGCACCTTGTTTCTCTGATCAACATAACTAATCGGGAGGAATCAGCGGTCGGTTGTGACTTTGGCCTGAGAACTTGCATACACTTGGCCGCTAATGGCATAATGAGTGAAAATAACTTCATTACTTGTGCCTCTCATCCAGGTCTCTGGCCATGAACCCTTTACTGATCCCCGAGGCCTACATCATCGGTGCCCAGCCTCTGTGCAGCCAGCTGGTGGGCCTGTCGCAGGGCCAGAAGAAGCTGTGCCAGCTCTACCAGGACCACATGCAGTACATCGGCGAAGGTGCCAAGACAGGCATCAGAGAGTGCCAGTACCAGTTCAGACACCGGCGCTGGAACTGCAGCACTGTGGACAACTCCTCCGTTTTCGGACGGGTCATGCAAATAGGTAAGAAATAAGCGTAGGACGTATCGGATAACACATGGTCTTAAAAAAAAATAAAAATGTGTGTCACAAGTGTATGCAGTCAGATTCATCGATGTTTTTCAAATTCTGCACATCTTGTGTGTTTTCTTTCTCCGTCGTCCCTCCCTCGGATTCACTCACCCTATTTATGTGTGTGTTTGTGTGTGTGTGTGTGTGTGTGTGTGTGTGTGTGAGTGTGTGTGAGTGAAATGTATGGGGCCGCTGATTCTCAGCAGCTGTGTGGAGGGAATAGTTGGTGGGTGAGGTTGCTGGATAAATCACATGTGGCTTTGGCCTGCTCAACCAGCTCCCGACATGGAGCAGGAGGGAGGCAGAGAAGCTGCTTTTCCCCTGATGAATGGGACACAATCTAATCTCATTTAACACACACACACACACACGCACTGTGGCGCTGCGTATGGCTGCCCTGTATTTACAAGGAATGAGAGTGCAGCGAGTGTACGCACCAATATATCACCCATCAGAGATTACGCTGTCTGTCTGTATGAATCTGTGCGCGCATGTGTATAGATCTCTTACAGAAAGTTTAAGAGCGCTATAATCCTCTCTTAAAAGCAAATCCGACTCCTGGATTCCGAGGCTCGTTCGACACGGTTTGTTTTAGTTTTGTTTTGGATGGGGGCTTATGACTCAGGGGCTAGAGTAAAAGGTGGGTTTAACGTTTATTGATCATAACTCTCCGGCTCAATTATAATGAATCTACGCAACGTCAGTGTTGTGATCGCAGCAGAGAGACAGCAGGCTCGGCTGCGTAGCGGCAAAGTCTGAATGGATCACGTTTTGAAGTTTCGAGACTTGGTCGGCGCTCCTGGTGCACACATTTTGGGAATCGTTCAAATTCCTCCCGAGTAAGACCATGCGGAGGGGTGCGTGTTTTGCTCACGTTGGTGGTCTTTTAAAGGGTCAGTTCACCCAAATTCCTTAAACAAAATTACATAAATAAAGCCTTTTTTTCTCACATACTCCTGTTGCACGCCTTCTCTCCAGGCTATGAGATATCCATCCATCCATTTCTCTACTTAACGGAATTAATGATGAATGGAATTTCGTTTGCGGTGCTCACAAGTTTTAAAAATAACATTTAATGCACTCAGCAGCAGCGCGTCTGTCCAGAGAGTTTGTTCTTATGACTCCGGACAATCAACAGAACACGCTGTCAACACTTGGTGACGATATTTTTCTTTTCGTTTTTTTTTTTTTTTTTTTTTTGTTCATTCTTGGTAGAAAGCAGTTCCACTGAAAAAACTGATCAGATGACGAGAATCCAGTCTACGGATAGGTTGATAATCATGAATCAAGATGATCATAAACTCAAATGAGTGACTTGAAAAAAGTTGTCTATCTTGTTGACGTACAGTCCTGTAGTGGTTTTCCTGATTTATTTTGAATTGCCTAAGCCTGTCACCATGGCTGAAGGCATGTTGGCATGTGTCTCCAACAGAAACAATTTAAATCAGATGTGTGTTAGCACTGTGGATTCCAAGCTTAAAAATTATATTACCACCATTTATTGAACCTTTATTTGTGCAAGAAGACCTTATGATTTATGATTACTTTTTAAGATTCTACGGTTGACCTGAGTCCTGTCTGTGATGCAATAAAAATATATGTTCCTCACGAAATGCAAGGTTAAAGTGATTCCAGTATGCATTTGTGCAATTCTACTTTTTATTTTAAAGTTTTAAGCATATATAGTGATGATTGTCGGGATGATGTTGTGAATTGCAATTATGCTGGACAGGATAACAGGATAATCGTCCCATGAAAGTCTCACATCGTCCGGCGCCTAACCTACACTGACACTGTTTGGTGAAAGAGAGGTTTTCGTTTTTGTTTTGTTTTTTCAACATCATGAACTGAAACAGCACTGGCGAATACCAGAGGAGACGCTAATGTTCGTCCAATACTTTTTATTTGTAACATAGTTGAAATGACCCTTTGATGCGCTGCGTCATGTATGAGGTGTGTCTATGTTTTCACACTTTTCTTGCTTATCCTCTGTCTGTGTCTCTCTGCTGCTGCTGACTCCCCTTCCACAGATCAGTCTTCATAGAAACCTCATCAGCCGCCGTTCTCCCATTCCTCTTCCAACTCCCCCATTTGAGTCCGTTCTGGGCCAAGTAAACACGTCCTCCCCTCTGCATCTGTCTATCTGAAAGCCTTGTCTGTCTGTCCGTCTGTCTGTCTGCTGGCTTTCAGAGGCTGCCGGTGATTTAAAACTGAGCTCCAGGGGGTGCTGGCGTGGTTGGGGGTTCAGACCCTCTCCTCTGGCTTGGCTAGAGCTCCGGGATGGGGTACTGGGGGGCAGGAAGGGAGGCAGCAGTGTGGGAGATGACAGTTTGTCCATCCACAGGTCCACTATTAGGCCAATATCCTCAGGCTGGATTAAAAGTTGTACTGAACTAATAAATCGCCCACTGTCTGTGATCACCTCAGCTCCTGCCAGAATCCCCCCTCTAGAACGTCTTTCAGCCTTTCCAAATGGTTTCTTTATCCATCCTCTCTCTTCTTTGTCAGTCTTTTAGTGCCTTTTATGATATAAAGTGCATGCATGGTTCTCCTTTTCCATTTTGCCTCCTCATTTTCTTCAACGTCTTCTTTTTGACTTATCTCTTCAGTTGTCTTTTGTTTCGCCTCCCTCATCTCCCGCTCTCCGTCCATCTGTTCTTGTCGTTACGGCGCGCTCTCTAAAGGTTTGGCCCGGCAGGTATATGAGCTGTGCATTTTTATTTTGTAGCAGCCCCGGTCTTCAATGTCAACGCGCATTCTTACAGTTTGGTCGGCTGCTTCTTCTTCAGTCGCTTATCTCCTCGTCTCGGTTTTTCTCCTCTTCTCTGTGGCTGCGTACGGTGGTAGTAATGGATCGAGCATTCGGTGACAGAAAAAAAACTGCCAAGTCTCTTTTTTTGTTTTTCTCACTCTTGTCTCTATAGAGGAAATGTTGTGGGTAGAAACAGTGGGAGGTAATGAGCAATGGCTCCAGAACGTGTCTGTCATGACAGATAAAGTGAAAGAGCTGTTGTCACTTTGAATTTGGGTGCGAGGCAAGCCGCTTGTTAGGAAGGGTCTCCGTCACTGGAGGGCGCTCTCTTCTCTCTGGCTGAGGCCCAAAAACAACAGACCAGATTCCATCGTTCAACATAATGGTGATGAGGAGCCTGCAGCTCTTGGCTGAAGTGCTCTGTAATCGCATGGCGAATGCTGTCATATGACATCATGTCTCATTGCACGGTTCAAATTCTTAAAATGAAATGACAGTTGAACACATTCAGCATAAAATAAATATACGTACTATGTATAAGCGCCAAAAATGGATGCAGCAGACGGTTATGCCAAATGATACATGCATTTGGATTGGGTTGCCAGGTCTGTGTAACCAAACTAGCCCAGTGGCCAATAAAACCTGCCTTAAAACCAGTCCGACACCAGAACTGGAAAATGATTTGCTTGCCAAACCATGTACACTGCTTCTAAAGTCGAACACTATTGTTATCATTGCGAGAAGTATTGCAATATCTGCCTTAAGTGTTTATGCGTCAGCATCAAAAGTGCTTATTTCGCCTACTTTCTAAATTGGCTTTTTGCAAGTAGATCTAGTATGTTATTCCAAATAAAATATGCTGTTTTTGTGAATGTGTAGACCAATACACTGACCCATAAACCAACTTTTGTTTTTTTTGGCTTTCTCTTCCTTTGTCCCTTTTCTTCCCTGCCAAGACATTTTTTTTTACTGATTTCACTGCATAAGCATTAACTGTAGTAAATGCAATGACCTACTGTAACTGAAACACCTTGTGATGTTGTTGTCACTATATTTTAATCAAATCCTTATAGTTAATACATGTGTAAATTGGCTATGTTGTCATGTGCCTAATTTCAATTTGAACACCTTATCTTACAATTTTCTGATGATAGACCACAATAAATATTGTATTAGAAGGTTGTGTATTTACTGAATTAAAATAATTCAGCTAACCTGTTTGACCTGAAGCTTAACAGCCCTAAAGCGGAAAAGGGCAAAAAGGGGAAAAACTCCTTTCCCAGGGGTTCCTGCCAGCTAGCTACTAATGCTTGGTCAGTCACCATCTGTTGTACACTACATTTCAAGGATTATTGTGGGATACTTTGAGTCAGCCATATTGATATAATATTTCCCTGTATACATTTTGACAGCACTACTAAATGGCAAACTCACTATCTAGTGCATTATATAGTGGGTAGTTAGTGATTTTGGACTATTCTCATTTACTCTGTTTTTATTTTTTGTCTGACGTGATGTTCCTGTTTGTGTGTCTGCAGGCAGTCGAGAGACGGCATTCACGTATGCCATCAGCGCGGCAGGAGTGGTGAACGCGGTGAGCCGTGCCTGCAGGGAGGGGGAGCTCTCCAGCTGCGGGTGCAGCCGGGCGGCTCGCCCCAAAGACCTGCCACGAGACTGGCTGTGGGGTGGCTGCGGAGATAACCTCAACTACGGCTACAGGTTCTCCAAGGAGTTCGTGGATGCGCGCGAGAGGGAGAAGAGCTACCCCAAGGGCTCATACGAGAGCGCCCGGCTGCAGATGAATCTGCACAATAACGAGGCGGGAAGGAGGGTAAGACGCTGATGTTATACGCATGCACACAAAAACAAGGGACTTAAGATCTTAAGATGTAATCAGATAAGAAAAAAAGCATAGAGATGTAAGACTGCAGGCCCCAGAATGACACCAACCTGGATAAAAGAACAAGAGGAGCTGGAAGTGAGACAATCCAGGTCAATCAGTTATGTCCCGGCTGATCATCTGTGTAACAGCTCTGTTAGCTCTCCCCTCCTGAGGCTTTGATCTGTTGGGAGATGGAGTCATTGAAGGCAGATCTGGGGTTTCTTTTCCTTTCCAAACATCTTGAAACCACCTCTGAGGAAACGTAATGCCAGATATCTGTTGCCAGGCTATTCTCTTTCAAGTAGGACAAATGACTGGACAATGGTTTATTCCACGCACCATTGGAGACATGGACAGGATCATTCGGTCCTTTATGGCAGACTTATGCCAAATGAGATCATGAGCAGCACATTGTGTAAATATTTATGTAGACAGGTCAAAAAAAGAAAGATGAAGCATGTGTCATTTGTACATGTCTGCAGCTTGCCACATAAGAAGATGTTCTTCATCTAGTTAATCAGTTTTTTTTTCTCTTCGACTCAGACGGTGTCGGACCTTGCCCACGTGTCCTGCAAGTGCCACGGGGTATCAGGCTCCTGCAGCCTGAAGACTTGCTGGCTGCAGCTGGCTGACTTCCGTAAGGTGGGCGACGCACTCAAGGAAAAGTACGACAGCGCCGCCGCCATGAAGCTCAACTCGCGTGGGAAGATGGTGCAGATGCACAGCAGGTACAACGCTCCCACGAGCCATGATCTGGTGTACATCGAGTCCAGTCCAGACTACTGCCTGAAGAACCAAACCACAGGCTCCCTGGGCACAGTGGGGCGCCTTTGCAACAAGACCTCGGAGGGCATGGACGGGTGTGAGCTGATGTGCTGCGGCCGCGGTTACGACCAGTACAAGGCCCAGATAGTGGAGCGCTGCCACTGCAAGTTCCACTGGTGCTGCTACGTCAAGTGCAAGCGCTGCACCAAAATCGTAGACCAATTCGTCTGCAAGTGAGCAGAGGATTGTCGCCTGCGTGTGTTTGCTTGCAGACGACGGGCATACATCTGTATGTATTCATGAGCAGAGGAGCAGCAGAGTTGAACACAGAGAGAGAATGGAAGAAACTATATAAATTATATTTATAGAGTTAAACAATTATGCCATTGCAAAAAGACTGACTCTTTTTAAAAAAAAAAAAATCTTATGTCTTCAGAAACTGAGAGTATCGTGAAATATTTATTTTGAGATTGTTATGTTTTATTTTGGCCCCCAGTCGTCACCAGCCCATTTTTAACCCCTTTGAGTGCCTAAAGCTGGCTGGAAATCTCACCCACCCAACTCCCACCCTGTTTTTAATTACAGAAAACACATTTTTTTTTTCCTTGTCAGATGAGACACGCTGATTGCCAAAACCGGACTGTGCTTTCCATTTCCTAACAAGAGTAGAGTTTGATATTTGTGGCACAGTTGACTAAGAGGTCCTGGTTTTTGTTGTTTTGAGAATGACTGTGTTGAGAGGAGAACCGCCTCTGTGCTGTAGTGTGCGGATGTGTTTTTCACAGGTCCAGTCCCAAAACCAGCCTTCACACACATCCTTACCAAAGTCTACTCGTCCCCTCTCAACACGTATATAGAGTAAGGAAAAACACTGTTGGTATGAGTCCTTGGAGTACAGTGGGTACAATAAGAGGGCCTTTTTGGGGATTGGGCCATTTATTAAGCTGTCCCAGAAGCCTTAAGAGTTCCCCAGGTGCTGCAACAAGCCCTCCACCATTATGCACTTTGATACAGAGGCTTAAACCTGACTGTACGTGTCTGTTCAGCTGTTTTTTGTTTTTGTTTTTTTGTTTTCTACTAATGTGCATCAGCAAATATATCAATATTATAGCCTACATTGTTTTCCATATTAATTCAGATTATCCATTTAACATTATTCTACAATACTTAACATGGTTTGAATATATATGGGCAATGTTGTGGTAACAGTGGTGAAATATTCCATGCTCTGTGTATATAGTATGTCTATCCAACCAATCAGTAAACTGTATTTATTTTCTTTAACCACCTCCTCCTTTTTAAGCTTAAAAACAGAAAAAAAAAGATAACATCTCCATCATAGATTAATATTGAGACGGTCATCCCCAAGATTTGAAGTCACTTTTTCTGGGAAAAAAAAAAAAAAAAGATTTAATTGTCACTAATGCGGCTCTTCACTGTTTTTGTAAAGGGAAAGCAAACCTTATTGTTTTTAAACACACAGATTATTTCTTCTCACTCAGTTCAGCTTCACACACACGTACAAATATATATGTATATGTATATATAGTATATATATATATGGTATATATATGTGTATGTGTGTGTATATATATAATATATATATATATATATATAATATATAATATATATATATATAATATATATATATATATATATATATATATATATATATATATATAATTTATATATATATATATATATATATATATATTATATATTATATATATATTATATATATATATATATATATAACATCACAGATGTTCAGATTTGATCGTCGCCCACAGATTTCCAGTACCACTCCAGTGAACTGCCCACTATCCCTGTGATGATTCTCAATAGACCAACAGTTTTTTCTTTCCAATCCAACTATGTATATTTATAAGCTTCTCCATGAATGAATTTGTGGTTTGTTAAATGTAATGTGTTATAGCTGATATTTTGTTACTTTTTACAAATTGGCTCAATGCTCTACTTTTTGTTTTCAATAAATATCAAATGTAAAACCAGCAGAGAAGTATTTACTCACGGTATTCATTATTATTGTTGAAGTATTGTTCTGTGTCTGTGCCTTTTTACCACATATTATTTAAAGGGAAAGTTCACCCCAAAATCAAAGTGTGTTATTTATCCATCAGGATTGTTTTTGCTTGAGTTTTTGAGATACTGACTGTAGAGATGTCTGCCTTCTCTTGAATGCAGTAGAACTAGATGGTGCTCAAACAACCATAAAACACAACCTGGTTACTCATGATAATCCACAGAATTTGTGTACCGAGCAGGACCTCGTTCATGTGCTGGGTTGATGCACACTTCCTTCTGTGCAGTGATACGTTGTACTTTGGTAGAGAAAAAGTAGTGCCCACATGAAACTGCTCACAACTCTGTTTGTGGATTAACTTGAAGTAACCAGGTCATGACTTCTGGAGAGCGACGTTGCTGTTTTTGGCTTTCAGGTGTATTTTTAGGTGTTTTTAGACCCACAAATGCTATGGGTTTTTTTTTTATAGTGAAGGCAGACATCTCTTTAGCCAATAGCTCCACAACTCCCTCGGCAGCTCACACCAAAACAGTCTAGGGGATAAATATCCCTATAGGTAAGAAGAAATGTGGTTTTTGGATTTTGTGGGGCGAACGGTCCCTTTAATCTTCTTGCATAAACCTTTTCCTTTCTGCATTCCCATTACTAAATCCCCATAAAGATTTGATCACAGATTCCAACACAGCAACATGTAACTTTTCCTTTTCTTTTAACTCGAAACAGCATTTTAGGATTTTTTTCCATCAGGTTTCATTTCTTCATTCAGTCTCCTCACCCCTTGGGCAGATTTAGTGACAGCCAGTCAAACCCACATCGGATGACAGCTGTTTTAGGCGTGCAGCGAACAAAGACGAGGAGGGTTTGCTTGAGAGCTTTGGAAGATGGCCTGAAGATTGGGTGTCTCTCACGAGGACGGTTGAGGTTGTACCGTAAGCGCCCCTCAACGATCCAACGACGGTGGATCAGTTAATGGAATGATTAATCATAATGTGTCAGGAGAATAGGAAGAGGGGGAATTTTTTTTCTTTTTTTTGTTAGAGCGGGGGGAACGGGGCTGTCTGGAAGGAGACTGGGCCTTGTCAGGGACTGCTGGAGCTCAAGAGGAGATGCAGAGAACAGGAGAGAAGATTGGGTAATGAGAGACAGGGGATTACATGAGGGCTGGATGAGAGGGGAGTAATAAGGACGGGAGAGCAGCGCAGAGAAAAGTGCTCCGAGGAAAGTAGAGCTGAAGGACTGCCATTACAGTGTAAACGGTCCTGACATTGACTAATATTTACATTGGTAAAATGATACTGACTTTAGGAGCACATCCCATATGTGACCCTGTCAACTGGCCAATGTGTGTGTGTGTGTGTGTGTGTTGCACACCTGCATGTTCACACACTTGCACAAAATATGTTACATCATGAAAACTGTTTACATTTCTGATCGGTGTCACATAGGCCAGTAAAGGAAATCAGAGGAGAGCGATGCGAGGTTAGCAAGTAGGGAGAAAGAGAAAAAAAAGTTTTTAAAAAAGGCTCAAAGGAGAGCAAGGTCAGCAAGAGTTTATTTTATTATTATTATTTTGTTTTATTTCAACTTTCTCTGTCAACAGCAGGGTTCATGAGGATATGACATGACCTTTCAACTCTGGATTTCTTCTGTGCATGAAGGTGAGAAACTACTTGCGCATGCTGGGCGAGGCTCCTCGGGACTTCAGAGTGAGTGAGTGACTAACTTCATACCAGCAGGACTCCTCCAGTGGGAAGCATAAACAGAAACCCAGGTGCACAGATAAACCAGGCCTGGGCAACCTGAAACCCACAGGTGCACAGGTACGACTTAACCCAGCTCACTCAGCCAGAGGAGGAGGAGGAGGTGCAGGTACTTCCAAACGAAAACGCTTGGATGTCTGAACCTGGCAGGCCTTTTCTCCACCTGCCCCTGCCCCTGCCTCTGCTCCCACCTACCGTTTGACAGATAGTGCGGGCAACTGTGTAAATATTTATACGCCTGTTCTGCAGAGAACAACGGCGTCTTTTTTTGGGGCTTCTTTGCACACATGCAATTAAGCATTCGCCGCAAGGGCTTCAAAGTGCACACACACTTCGAGAAGGAGGCGCTTGGCAGATATTTTAAGCCGCCCTGAACCTCTGGGCCCCCTTTTTTTCATCCGCTCTTCACAGTTTATCCGGGAAAACAGCAGCCTGTCTTCCATCTTTCTCACTTTGCGCTGCATTCTTTTTAAATCTCATTTTCTCAAAGAAAAATAAACAGTAACAAATGTTTACAGAAAAAGTTTCCCTTCCCCGAAAAGACTCATGGTGAAATATGCAAATAAGTCGAGCGTTTACTGCACCTTAAATGCTTGGTTGCATCCTTGTGCGTGCGTGCGTGTTTTTGTATTCGTGCAAAGGTGATAATTATGATGATGAATGGGACAGGCGGGATAAAAACTGAGGTTCGCTCGGCTTATCAAGTGGTTTCTACTCTATTCTTCTTCCCCTGCATTAAAATTCCTCCGAGGTTCTTCAGGACGATTACGTGACAAGTTGTGTTTTCCTAAAACAAAGCAGCTGGTTGATATAAGGCAACCTCGCTCCGCCGAAGCCAGATCTGCTGACCGCAGTCTCGTAGATTCATAAATATTTTGTAGATTCTGTTCCTGCCGTTGAAAAGGCTGAAGTAATGTTCGGCTGTAGCTGCAGTATACCAGGCTGCACATACTGTATATAAGTAATGCATTAACACTGCATTTTACCATCTGTGAAACAAAACCTCAGCCTGAACTCTGGCCCAGCCCCCTTTTTTTTAACCACTCTACATCACGGCAGGGTTAATTCTGGTGTATATGTCACGAGACTCCACCTTGAGGCCCCATAAAACTGTCACAACAGAAAACAATCTCACAAACACTCTCTATTGATCAGCGCAGGCCAGTTTTGTGCTCAGAAAACAGAATACATGAGCTGTCAGTGCAACAGCTCTGGCAAGGCTCATCCCTCCTGACCAAAGTGGAGCTTGTTCCATTCCCCGGCTCTTACTGTAAAAGTCTCATAAAGCGTCAACGGGGCCAAAATGAGAGCGCTCCGGCAGAGCTGCATTTAGAGCTATTTGGGATTGTGGTCGCGTGTTTTAGAGAGAGAGGGCAGGATGCCGCACCGTGACGTCGCAAACAGTCTGGACTGGATCAGAGAGACGGGTCGGTGCCACAGAGTTACCGGCTCCCCCCCCCTTCCTTCACTGCCAGCCCTACCCCAGTGTTCCCCCCCAAGAAACCACTCGCACCACAAGTTGTTTCAATGGGGCACAACTCGGGCTCAAAATAGAAAGGTTATACATATAGGTCACAATTCCTCAATGTGCATGACTGAGGCTTTTGTGTGTGTGTGCATTGCATGAGTGTGTGTGTTAGAGAAGAGGAGTCAGGATCAGTTAAATTATTTATTCCAATCCCAGAAGCAAGTTCTTAAACAGGGTTGAACTGGCCATAGTCGTCTATTAGAGCGTTTAGTAGGTAATATTGTTGCAAAGCAGCAGGATGGAGGATATAATTGCGACTGGAAATGTAAACACGGGAGAAAAGCTGTTGGTGTGTGTGTGTGTGTGTGTGTGTGTGTGTGCAGCACTGAAGCGGTGCACTGCAGATCATCTCCCTTTATTGCTCACAGATGTGGAAACATATTCACCTTCACAGGACAGTAAAAGATCACAATCTGTTATTCGGAGTCGAGCGTCATGCAGAATGACGGTCTTGCCAAATTACAGGTTTTTTTGGGGGCATTTTAATCAGTTCTCTGCTGCAATCGATTTCACAGGCCTTTCATGAAAAAGGTAAACATTGACTGTGGAGTATTGCACTTGGACATCCGATCTGCTGCTCCTCTATACGCTGAGGCTTTGTGCTTCAGCTCCCTTTTTAAGTTAGTGTTGGTTACATACACACTCACTGTCATCACATCTTTGCGTTATGGCTTCCTTGCATGCAATATATTACAAAATGACACATGTTTACAAGCCCAGAACAAATGTACTTGTTTGTGGTTTGCCATGGGATCTTCTCTTTCTTTTCTGCTCTCCTGTGGTGGAAGTGATGTGTATATGTATATGTGTGTGTGTGTGTGTGTGTGTGTGTGTGTGTGTGTAGCCCTGCCCCACAGGGAGCTGAGTGCCAGGTCAGAGCCAGTAGCTGAGTGATTCTGTCAGCCTGCTAAGCCTTCATGGATTATGCTAAAGTGGGCCCCTGGGGTTGCTCCGACATCAGTGCAGCTCAGCCCAGTTATGGTTAAACTATCATATGGTAGTTATTGAGCTTCCTTTCCCATCCTCTTCCTCGGTGTCTACCACTAACTTTACATCTACATCTCTCATGATGCTCCCCAACATTTGCAGGAGATGGTTGAATGCAATGCAAAAAAGCCGAACTATGCAACATGACAAACGGCAAAATATTTGTTGAAAAAGACATTAGCTATAAAAGCAGATTCCGGATGTATGCAGGAAACACATTCAGGAATTTGAGAACTTTGGGGAGCACAACCTGTTACTTATCTCCATGAGAAAAATATTTTTCTTGCAACCATCTGGGGTGTTCATAGTACAGAATATATCCTACAGTATATGGTCATTTACTGGGGCGATTTGTAAGATAGGGCCAGAGTTGTAGTTTAAACCATTCAACAGTGTAGCCAAAATGATCAGAAAGGAACAACAGTGTTGACATTAAATTAAAGTCTTGTTCTGTGTCCTAATACAACTTCTTACCCGACAATGTGATTTTCTGCTAGCCTCCGTAGGAACAGAGAGTTTGCTATAGTCAAATAGGTAAACAAAATAAGCTCACAAAATGTAAGAGAAGGAGATATTATGTATATTTGATATATTTTTTAAACCTATTTGCCTTACTAAAAACAAAAATACAGCTGTACATCCATTGTCTGTAACCACTTTATTCCTTTTATAGGGTCACGGGGGTTTGTGCTGGAGCCAATCCCAGCTGTCTCTGGGCAAGGGCAGGGTACACCCTGGACAAGTCGCCAGCTCCTCGCAGGGCCCTCACTAATGGCAGGGGCCACCAAGCTAGGATTTGAACCAGCAACCTTCCGATCTCTAGCCAACCTGCTCTACCCGCTGAGCTACAGCCGCCCCACAGCTGTACATTCAAGTTCAAGTTTCTCTCTTTGATCAAACTAATGGACCTGGCCTTATGGACCTGTTCATTATTGTGAAACAGACTAGAAATCCTCAATTCACGGAGTAAGTTATGAAAGTTAATGCTGTTTTCACCCACAGATTCTCTGTGACCTCTACCTATGCCTCTTCTTCTCATAGTCAGTCCTGGTCAGAGCCGCTGTAAATCGCCTACATTCTGTAACCCCAGTCTTTGAACTGGCATCTCGTGTGCTGCTTTCAGTCAGGTCGTGAGCCCTGTTGCCCACTGCGATTCCCCCATCACCCAGGGTTGTGGTGCAGCCAGACTCCATGGTTAACTGAGCTACTTGCTATCTGCAGCCAAAGATGGCTACAGCAAAGAGAAGTTATTGCTGATGGTGAGCAGCATGACGTGGTTTTGGAGTTAACTCTGATTTTTGACCATTTCTTACAAATTACACCTTTAAACCTTGACCAACGTTTTTTTTGGCTATGTGATCACAGCATTGCCATTTCACCTTTTAAGTTGGTACACCTGGTAGCTGCTTGTTTAATCTTCCAGGTGTCGACATAATAACATAAGCATTCATTTGGAATCATGTTTCTGTCCTCCTTTGCAAATGTAAGTCCAATATTCACTTTTTTTTTTGGTCTCGACCAACTCCTTAGGCAAATATCTGGCTTTCTGCCTGTGAAATTCTCCGTAATGCTCCCCAGCTAACTGCTAACTCTGGCCGGTATTTGGTGCACTCATCACTCTGGTATTGAATATTTAAAAAAATTTGTTTGAAGTTTCACCTTACGTTACCCCTCAGCCTTGCAGAAGCAGAACTTGTTTATACAAACTGAAAGCAAGTAGCACAGCCTTGTTTTGAAACGTGACTACAACAGGTACAGAGGGCAAACCTGTATTGTGGTTGGAGTCATGTCATACTTCGAAAGATCACACTCACTCTCACTGCACTGAGCAGTTAATCACAGGGAGAGGAAGCGGCAGGGGAAGCAGATGGACAGTGACTGATGTGCTCCCGTTCTCTGAGATGAAGTAATTTGCTTTGACGTTTGTATTAATGAAGCATATCACAGAAGTGTTGATGTTCAGGTTTAAGAGGAATCCCTGTAAGTCCTTGGCGACCAGTGGCAATCAATCAACTGGGGGGCCAGTTCTCCTGAAGGCTCTCATCCAAGCCAACCAATCTCTGAAAAAGTTATATTTTTAAATATTACAGAGAATTGAATAAAAATACGAAGAAAATGATTCTTTTCTCTTGCCACTGACATGGAATTGATTACGCCGAATGAGAAAAATGAAATAACGGAATTCATTTGGTATAAAGAACTCGAATTGTACATGGCTGGTTTTGTAGGCTGGGACACAGCCTTTTTTACAGTCGAGCGCGGGGAAAACCTGATACTCAAAATGGAATTGAAACTGAGTGCCAAGAATAAAGCGCTGAGTGAAGATGAGCCACGGCCCGAAGATTTGTCAAGTCAATCGGAGAACAAGACAAACCAATTTGCTGCGTTGAAAACAAACACGGCAAATGGGCCGTTTCATTACTGCAAGAGAGCATGAAGCCCCAGTCATGCAATTGTGAAGCAGAAAGAACTGTTCCACTGCCAGTTCCTTTATTGAGGAACAGCTATGCAACAAAAAAAAAAAAAAAACACGCCAACACAGGTCACACAAGATGCACTTGGACTGAGAAGCAGAGAGGAATCGACACGCACACTCATCATAACTTTTACCATCACAGGAAAAATGTAATAGACCACAAAAAAAACAATTTTTCCGAGAGCTTTGGCCGTCTTTTTCCTGATGACTGACACCCAGGCTAGTTAGCGCCCTCATTAAAAAGCACTTAATGAAATAAGGTGTTTAAACAGGGTCTTTACACTGAGGTCTTTGTGGTTAATGAATCGACACAGTGCAGACGGAAAATGGCATAGCTGGATATGCAGGTAATGTCCCACCAGATCCAATAAACCTAACACCTTTTTAAAGGTGAATATCCTTCTGTAAGGCCCTGTGTCTGCTCGTGGAACATTCGCACTTCCTATTGGCTTTGACTTCTCTTAGAGGGGGGCTCAGAAAGGGCCACCTTATTCCCACATATTGTATGTCGTGTTTATTTGTCTGATTTGGCAAGAATGGAAGATTTTCTGAAATATTGCCGTCACATATTAGTAGTACTTCTTTACTGTTGTTTTAAGACCACTCCTGCAGATAAACACTGGAAGGGGAGATTTTGAATTTTTCAAACAAGAACATAGTTCGTTTCTTGGGTTCCCCGAAGAGGAACCGAGTTTAAGACCAATGCATCGGAGTCGCTGGTTCCAGTAGCCTGTCCAGCCGAGCCCTGCTAACCTCAGAGAAAGATGGATACTCTTTCTCATCAGCTCTAATAGATTCTGTTTAACAGGATGATGGAGGAGCTGCTCAGAAAACATTCGTTGTGATATAAAGCAGAGAGAGAGAAGAAACCAAAAAATGGAAGATAAGAAAAAACGGGAGATAGAGAGGGACCAAAAACTAAACAAAGCAAATAAAAAGCAGCCAGAGATATGATGTGATGCTGTGGTCCAGTGTTTTGGTAAAAATCATTTCCTCCTCTGGCGGTATCAAGGTCAGACGACGGTTAGCAAAACTATGGCTCAGATTAGATCAAAACACCACATTTTTTCCATTCATTGTTCATATCATATTGGAAATACCCAACAAGTGTCGATCAGCACATACATACTTATCAACGGTTGTTGTTCTTGAAACGTGAATGTTAGTTTTAATCCAGCGGAACCTTTCGCAATGAATGTTGCACAATCCGTTGTTACATTCGTGTGTGAGGGTGTAGATGTGAGGTTTCTGTACACAAGTGCCTGTGACTATTTATGTGTTGGGTGAAAGAGTGAGATGAAGAGAGGGGGACCGACCTGTCCATGCAGATGAGAGTTGGCACACGACTTTAAAACACAACATAATTCAACAGTTCATTGGCTTTGCCTGCTTTCCTCCGACGTAATCAATCTCTCAGGCCTCCAGTGCACCGGAGCCATAAACGCTGTACTTGAGTCTTCAACATGATGAAAATCTGACAAATTATAGCCTAGCATGTGGAGCAATAAAAAATTGTGTATTTATCGCAATGTTAATTAGGTAGTTCTATGAATCCTCCAAATCAAACAATTAAGCCCACTTAATCATATTAGAATACAAAATATTTCAAGCTTTAATTTGATTTTATAACAAGGAACATATGCAGTGATAAAAAAATCCAAAACCCTTCCCCAAACCATGTTTTGGAGAAGTCTAATCTCGGTGTGTGTATGCATATGCTGAATGCTTATGGTTGCTTACTGACCCGCTCAGTGTGCTGCGTAACTCCTGTGCTGAGGGGCCACCCTTCTTTAGCCATTTGGTTATGCAGCACATGCGCACATCAAAGCTGATGGAAGGCTGGCCCGTGGCCCAGCACCATGACAGACTGGCGGGGAGCCCGGAACTCAAGCCCCTGGCTTGAGGCCTAAAGGCCTGGGGCTGGAGGTTGACAGGGCCCAGCTATGAGGGCCTGATGAATGGGTTCTGGCACTGGGCTGGTGATGTGTGTGAGTTTGTGTGTGTGTGCAAGCCCATGGAGTGGCTTTCTGGGCCCCCTTAAGCTTGATCTGAGTTACAGAGGGAACCCAGGGAAAGGTTATGATTGGCCACAGTGTCAGGCTGAATGAGAGGACCAGCTTTAGGTCTTCTTACACCCAGAAATTGACTTCCCCAGGGTCCCTCAGACACATTCGGAAATGTATGCACACACCCACCCACACACACACAGACACACACACACAAATACATACGCCGCAACAGTGCACATCATTACATGTAAAGTTCTCCCAAGGCTTCATCCTTGAGAGATGGAAAACATTATTCATTACTGACACAGGGAATAATAATGCACTTTTGATTCCAAAAAAACCCTACACTTTGACTTCATATAGTCTGACATGAGCTCAAAGCTGAGAGAAAGGCCAGTTATCTTATTCATAGGAAACACATACCTCACATGCGCTTGGAATCTCTATTCGTTTTCCACTCCAGCCCATATATGCCGAGTGGGAGTCGATTTCACAGCAAACAAGATGAAACAGCAGCGGTAAATGGCATAGAAACCATGTTTGACTTTTGAATTCTAAATGTAAAATGCATGTGACACGGTGTATTACCCCCTGAAGCACATTCAGTTCTGGTTTTTCAGCACAAACATAATGTGGCATTAATCCTTTTTTCTCTTTCTCCTGTTTTGTTGATTATTAATGGATAAATGTCCAGAGTTGTCAAGAAAAGGCTGTAATGATGAAAAAACAAAACGCTACCTAGGTCAGAAACCTGAAAGCATGTCACATTGCCTTTTGGAGGTGGATAATGCAATAAGGAAGGCCTTTCCGACACCAAAGCTCAAATATACAACATGGACAAAATGTATGCAGCCCTGCAGCGAAACAGGGGAAATATCTGGTCTCAATAGTTCCCTCACTGTCTCCCTTCTCTTCACAGCCCGTACCTTCTACCGTATATCTCTCCCTCTCTTCCTTCTTTTGGATGTCAACAAAAATGAAAAATGCTTTCCTGTTTACACAGAAGACAGCCAGAACAGAAAAGTGAGAACAGTCCTACGTCCTTGTAACAGCGCAGAGCATCGTTCTGATCCTGTGGAGTCTCATGAGTGTGTGGCCATTTTACAAGGAGCTACATCAGGTGCTGCGGTGTTAAAGGTTGGTGTTGGACAGGGCCCAGCCGTCACTGTCTGAGAGCCGTGTGTGTGTTTTTAGCGCTCTGATTCCCGGCCGGTCTCCAGTTTAGCCTTTAGCTCATCACTCGTGCTGTGGTTCTTAATGACTGCTGGAGAGCCACAGAGCGCCGTCTGTCTAGGAAAACAAGCTAAGACTAACTTAGGCAGTGTGTTAACCTGATGCATAGTGCCGTCTGCCATCAGCCCTGAGGCGAGGCTAATGAGAAACGATTAGATTATAAAGGTATCCTGCTGTGCCACCTCTTTTTACACCGCTTGAATGAAACCGCATAAGGAATGGCGAGGAACCAAAACACACATATTGGAAGTTGTCTGAATCTCAGCTAAACTCTCGTTTTGACGAGAGAAACCTGAAGTTCGCCAGGTGTTGCGATTCGAACAGCCACGCAAAGGACAGAGCTTGCTTCTGTGCATTGTGTCGGAATCTCAGACTTAATAAATCCGAACTCGGTCCGAAGACATCCTGCACAATCAATAGCATTTCTAGCAAGCTACACTAATGAGGAAGTTCACCGAAAGGCCCCACATACAGGTCTGCCCAGGAAAATTGTTTCCACCATTACGCCCAGGATCATTCTGTTCCGCTCACTTTGTCTCTCTGAGGGGAGCAGAGGTAGACCAGTAAAACCAGTCACCCATCCCAGCTCGCAGACATGCTGCAGACCTGTACAAATAACTCACTGTCTCCAGAAGAGGCTTTTTTTCCCCCCTCCTGAAAGTCTGAAAAGGAGCAGAGGGGAAGTTTCTTTGGGAGTGTAGAGCATTTTTGGGTCCTGTCCATCTCTATAACATGGGGATAGTATTTCATTGCACTTTACCTTTTGAGGGAAAAGATGCAAAAAATGTTACTGAAGTTAGAAAAAGGTTAGGAAGCCATGGAAAAGATGACACGAGCTGTGTACATTTATATATTTCTATGGATTTGTGCGCTGTGTGTTAGCACAAATGGCTTTTATGCATATTTGTGTGTGTGTCTGCATGTGTGTTCAGCCCATGCATGTTTGCGTGAAAGCGTACATTCATAATGTGTATGTTGGATCAGGATGTTGAAGCTCTCTGTACAGTGGCCTCTATAAGGTGCAGGTGTTCTCGGTCAGACCGTGGTTCCTACGTCCTTACCCGTAGGGCTTTAGGAGACTGACATTCCTTTTAGACCTGTCCCTCTGCACTGTAGCTTGAGGGAGACTGTGTACTTACTTAACCTACTGCTGTAACCAGCTCACAGACTTCTTCTTTGACTTTTCATTAACGGTGTTAGTCTACAGAACTTTATTTCAAAGCATTGCAGACGTGCATTTTTTTCTCAACAGCTGCAACGTCACGGCGACATCAGATGTGTTCTTGCAGCCTCTGCTGTAAAAGTCAGACAGCATTACGTGCACAATGCCATATTTCAACCCCGTAGTCTGTTTCAGAATAAAGGTGAAGGTTGTACAGACACAGTGGGAGGACATGGTTGTCTTCTTCACTGTGGTTATATATGG
Source organism: Sparus aurata (assembly GCF_900880675.1). Classification (NCBI taxonomy): domain Eukaryota; kingdom Metazoa; phylum Chordata; class Actinopteri; order Spariformes; family Sparidae; genus Sparus; species Sparus aurata. The sequence continues at coordinate 15,460,347 of NC_044193.1, read as the reverse complement.
CTGTTCCCCTGAGCGTAGAGGGCTTTGAGAGTACACAAACACCACCATGTATCGCTGCAAGCATGCACACACACACGCAAATATGCACAAGTAGCAAGAACTACATGCCGTCCAGCTTTAACAGGATTTCAAATGAGTCTATGTCCATCCCCAGCCAGTAAAGGCATTTTTGAAAGCAACAATCCACATTTATGACTGAAAGAGATTCAGCCGGCCTTTACAAGGAAATAGGCAAATGCCTCAATTTAAGTCACACGTCGTCAGAGGCTTAGGTTCTGATGGTTGTATTCATACAAACTATTTCAAGATAAATCCACTTCAGGTAGGTATAATCAACAAACAAACAAACAAACAAGCTAACAAACTAGCATGTACAAAGTTTTGCCAAGTCACCAATTGAGTGGGTGTTTCAGTGGTGCATCAAACTCCAACAAAAACTGTCTTCCATTATTCCCAAATGTCCACTAGATCTATTTCAGTAATGTATTTATATGTTATGCATATTCATATATTTTTCAAGCTTTTATCCGTAAAAAAAACCAACAAAAACCTTCTCATTTCACAGCAGACGCCATTAAGCCTTAACACCGGAGATCCTGAGATGGCAGGAGTATGATCGACAGCTCATTTGAGCAGACAGGAGCTTCTATGCCTGCCCTAGAGCCTACGACAACCAATGAATGACCGTACAGACAAGGCTTATTTTTGGATTAAAACATTCAGACTAGAAAAATACATAAATATCAGTGTATTCAAACTCCTATAGATTAATGCCAGATGCCCTTCCAGAGCTTCTGAGAGTTTGGGGGAAAACACTCAGCTTATAACCTCTCAAAAAGAGCCCCAAAACATGCATGTGCTCCAAGTGGTTAAACAACAGCTTTGAGTTTACTTTGGGCCAGACTGGGATAGGCCTTTAGGATACTTTTACATACATTCCCTGGAATAAGAGCAGGTTTACATCTCTCATCAGTTACACACTTTGAAAATCATGTGCTTCCTTTTGCCTTTGCATGACCAGAAAATCATGTGTTTCCCTTCATATCTAGAGGATAAGTGGCTATCTACAACCATCAGATGATAAATGAGCAAGAGAAGGTAGTAGGAGCTGCCAGTGGTGTCCCAGAGTAACACGATCTCTCCACGGGGGAGATCGCCGTAGCCTCGTACAACCTGATCGTTTAAAACCCGCAAACAGCAGCACAGATTAAAGTGATCAGGGCCTGGCTTTAGCAGACTGGCAGTTATGCTATAAGTCAAACGGTATGCAGAATGATGGATTCAATGTGACGGGGGGAAAATAAAATGAAGCTGCCACGTAGCGTATAGCGCCCCAAATTAGCCCGAGACCACAGGTAGGCTCCTTTAAGGGTGAACACACATCAAAAAGTGTGCGAGGATTCATTTATTTTGATTACCTCTCTCATGTATGAGTGATTAATGTACGCCAGCCAGTGTTGCTTTCCAGTAAATTTCCATCTACAGTGTATTTAGTCTCTCTGGTTTTTGTTTTGGCAATGAAGCAAAAATTAGTGTACAAGTAATGTCCAGTGCGGAAGATTTAAGCATGAAATTTAAGATGAAGTATAAACCTGTCTGTGGACGAACCTTTTTTAGTGTTCTGGGAAACGCGGTCATCAAAGGGTCTTAAACCATATATCTGCTGTGATAAGAATTATCTTTGCCCGGGTGTAGATCACACTCAGCAGACTTACTGTACGTGCACTCTGTTTGCCTCACCGTCGCAGACTTGGCTTACAAATCAAGTTATGTAAATGTCATAATACGGCGTGAGCGCAGGAACACAGGGCATATTCACCGCTCACATTTGTTTTATTGATAGAGACCTGAGGTGAAAATTCCATATTTCTTTTATTACATGTTGAATTGCTAAGAATGTGAGTTAAAACATCCCACATGCAGGCGGCTTTCATTTCTTTTTATATAAAGTGCTTGTGATTTATGAGCCCACAATGTCTTTTTTCCTGCATGAAATAAATTACGGAGGTGAATTCCAAAAAAGAAAAAGAAAGAGAGCACGAGAGAGAGAGAGAAGGAGAGACAGAGAACTACCGGAGAAAGAGACTAGGGAAGTCCTCAGACCAGAGTTAGACTGATCTGCCAAGTCTGGAGTGCGTATCGGCCCTCCAGGTTTTCATAAGAAAGTCTGAATATGTGGGACAGCTCAGCTGTTTAACAGCTTTACTGTTTATCTTTGGTGTGCTTAGCTGGGAGATTAATGAGGGAAGTGGGTATTCATTAAACATTTGCAAAAATAAACTTTAGCAAATTTTATCATAGAACATAGTTCATGTTATGAAAACATAATGTTCAAGGTGTTCGGCTGACACTTTTTACGCAGAGCGCCAGAGTTCAACGGTGGAGTAGGCGTTGATTTTAACTACACCTACAGTGACCTTTTCCACTCGACATGCCATTTTTACTTGTTATCTATAAATCATGACAACATTTGGAAGGGAATAGAACTTTTTTTTGTATTATCGTTTCCTTTTTTCGCTCATGTTTCTACAGTCAACAAGTGGACGTGTCTCAATTCTTCTGCAACACTGGAGATGTCGATTCAAATTGGCACCTCCGCCGCCACATTCACATCCTGCTCAGTCACCATTATGCCCCATTTCTCTGTACACTGTCCAGGTCAGGATGTCAAGTTAAGTGCAACTCTGTCTCTCAGCAATTATGTTTATATACTACTAATTTGTTTTGAGTGCCAAAGGGTTACACAGCATATGCCTTGTGTTATGAACATGAATCAGAATATAATTGAGGAGTCTTGAGTAGTTCCCAGATGTCTCCCCGAAAGTTAAAATGTAAATTACGCCCTTGGGTGAAGGTGAATTGAAGGTGAAAGAAGGCATAAATTGTTAGGCAGCCCCTCTGAATCTTTATTGTACTCCTTTGACTCTATAATTGACCTTTTTTTTTTTATTTTTACTGTTCTGGTGGACCTCCTTGCCTGCGCCCTGTCTCTACTCAACAGCTTTGACAGCAGGGGCAGGTGTGTGTGTTTTTTTTTTACCAGGTGTGTGTGTATGCAAGCTGCCAGGTGTGCACCTCGTCACAGGCAGCCGGTGGGGTGTAGAAACTGGACCCAGCAGGCGAGTGTGCCTCTTGTCACACACACTGATCCCAGTTGACAACTACAAGACCCACGTCAACATTTTCAGACACACCCGTTTTAGGAGCAGGGGGCTCTGCAAGCAGAACTAAATCCTTAAATCGGGAGGCTTTGGAACAAGAAAAGATGTGGTCAGCAATTGATTCGGGCCACTGAGTTACTGAGTTGTGCACATGTGTAGATTACGGGTGGGGCAGCTGGAGCAGAGTGACAATATGAATCAGTTGATAATGAACTGCACTATTCAAGTTCACCAGTCCACCGATGTTGCCAACAGTCTTGAAAGTGACAATAAAACATTTACAGGTCATTCCTGAGGTTAAACCTGCACCTCACTCCTGCTCTGATGGTCCAAGCAAAGCACTTATTCACAAGTTTATTGGAACACTTCTCTGCTCAAGAGGTACATACGCATCATGGTGCTGGATTCTATCTCATTTGCTCTGTTTTGTCTGACATTTTGTTGACTTATATCAATGCATCGGATTTCTTTCGCACCCATCCAGGTAGTTTTTGCCAACGTTCACTGTAGAGAATATACAATAAAGCCACTTTTTATAATGAATTTGCTCTACTTCAAAATGCCATTAGACGTGTTTTCTGCTTCAACATCTCATTATGAATGAATTGTTGATTGCAATTTAGAAAAAAAGAAACCATCAGCATTTATACTGGCTCCCTATAAACCTTGCTTCAACTGTCAAATTTGATGCACATCCAGGAAAAGAAAAGGTTAACAAACAACAACGTAGAAACATTTCTATCACGGCACCTGTGAGGATATTTAAGTGATGACGTATGGCAGATGATCACTGACTTTCGTTTAATTTTCTCTGACATTTCACAAGGTTTAAATTGTGTTGTTGTTTATTCTTATCAATTCAAGCCATTTATATGAGTATGAAGACAGGATTTAAACAAACAAGTCTAAGCTATCGGGGCTTTTCTGAGCTACATCACCTCTCACTTCACGTCTCAGAATAACTAGACATATGACACCTGCTAGCTGAATCTCCATCAGCTGGAAGGTCTTCTGAGATTTCGGAGCCCACACTGACGGGATACTGCACGTCAGAGGATGACTCTTTCCACACTGTCTGCATGTGCTTTTTTTAGACACAGGGGCACCTTTCTGACCAGCTCGAGTGCTGCAGGTACCATTCATCTATTAATCACTTGTACTCCATCATCCTCATCACATCACCTACTTCTCTTATAGTTTCCATTGAGGAGGAAAAAGGACACATTCCCAACCAAACTTGTTACTGTTCAGCACTGTTTTGTATGAGAAATAGTGCATTTAGCGCCGTCTAGGGCCATTCTTGATCATTCTGAGCAGTTTAAGACGCCCAAACAACCGAAAACATTTTCTCACGTGTCCAAGAATAATCAGACCTTTCTTTCCCCCCTGGACCATCCATTTTCTTCTCCTTTGTTACAAAAATCTATAAATCATTGGTTTCAATCACATTGCGACGGCTCTTGGACAACTGCTACCTCTCACTGCTTCCTAAACCAAGCTGTTATTCCTCTGGAAGACTTATCGACCAGGTTATCATCAGGTTTTATGCCTTCACAGCAACGTGAAGGTTCTTAGAAGTAGCAGAGGTCTGATTGTTTAATGGTGCAGGCATTTAGCGCTTGCAAAACCACACACATTGTTTACACCAGGGAGGACTGTTAAAAAGTGTATAAACAAATGCTTGCCAAAATTACCATTCTGACTCAACTTGTTAACCCCAGTCCATAAATACGTAGTTCATTAAGATCAGGCCGATTTCTTCTCCATCAACACAATGGCAGGGCATTTGGCTGGTGAGACCGGGCTGGGCTGCGTTTGAACGGTTTACAATGGAATTATTTTCTCAGATAAACAGCTCCAGGCCTCAGAGTTGATTGGGAGGCACTGCGCAGAACAGCAGCCCCACCCCATGTCCTCAAGCCTGGCTGCGATGGCGATAGTTAGAACAGCGCGGTAATCCCAGAAGCTGAGAGATTTGTTTATGTCTGATTTTTAACTTAGGTGATTTCTCCATGTGGATTTACAGAGCACGGACAGTTAAATTCAACCTAAAAGAGGTGCTTTCATCAGGTGGAAAAAGTAGGTTAAGAAGTATGGCATGGCATCCTTCTGAAGGATATGTCTAGCGGCCACTTCTGTGCGCTCATCTCTGTTCTTTCAGGAAATCGGGAAGAAGACTGCAAACCACACAAGCAGGTGTTGTGATCTGGGCTAGGGCGGAACCAGGGAAGAAAAAAGCTCACAACAACATGTCAGGGTCAAAGCAGCGTGGTATGTATGTACATATCATGAATGGTGCTGGCTTTTATGAAGGGACACTACAACTGTCTACAATCAGTAAAGCACAAAAGACATATCTGTTTGTATGTGCTTACTTTTATTTCATGAACAAACTTTTCTGCTCCCTCGTCCGTCATTTCTGACTTGCCTTCTCTCTCTGCGTCTCTTGGCCTTGGCCTCTTTCAGCCTCACCTTCTTGTCCTCTCCCTGTTTTGGACAATTGTGCGCTCGCTTCCTCTTTTCCTCTCTCAGTAATGACACACTGCAGGCCTTTTAGATTACACAGCTCATTAATAATACACTCCATACACCCACTAATAAGCAATATGAATCACAAACACTCATATATCCGCCAACAGACAGACCATACAAACACACGCACGCACACACACACACACACGCACACACACACACACACACACACGCACACACAAACACACACACACACAAACACACACACACACACACACACACACACACACACACACACACACTCTGCCTCTGAGCTATGACAAGATCATATCCACAGTATATTTACAGCCCTGATTATTTTTAATTACAACATGGCCTTTAACTGTGGCACTGCAGCAGTTACATAAACGAGAGCCGTAATCAACCAGCTCCCCGGGCCTTCCCCCGACTGTGGATCATAAAAAACAAACAGACGGCGTCACAGCCCAGCTTGCCTCCGCCGCAAAACACACGTCAGCACCCAACATTACCCCTCCGTGATGTCATGTCCTCTAAATGCTCCAGACAGTTAGGGTGAGAAAGAGCAGGAGGACCACATGCATGAAACTGACACACACACACACACAAGTGCATACTATACGAATAAACATACATGCATTGCGCTGACACACAGATCGGAGATACAGAAAAAGGGCCGTTATGGTGGTTAGGGTGAGAGAGAACAGGAGGACGTGCAGGGCTGCGGTCGGTGTCAAGAGCAAGGCTTTCGGATATTCCTACGGTCAAGAGGGTAATGATGGGTGAGGGAAGGGTGAGGTAGGGGGGGTGAGTGGGGGACACCAGGGCATATAAATGTCACATCGCTGCAGTGATTTTTCTGTCAGGCCCTGTGGTTGTAATCTTAGCCTTCCTTTCACTGCTCTGCTATGCAAAATAAGGGCGTTGAAGTCCCAGGGCCAAGCATGCACAGAACATGCGGCTCATTGGTCTGACCAAACACACACGCACACACACACACACACACACACACAACCCTAACCCTGTTTGATAATTACGATTTAAAAGCTGTGTCCTTCCTGAGCTGGACCCAAACAACCAATGACAGAGACATCCCAGAACAGCTGAGGATGCTGCCAATTTATGAAAGGTAGACATTCTACCCCTTGAGGCAAACGTTAGCTAGCGTACTACTGATGACAAGAACTTAAAAATGTCACCTCCAGTTCTCTTAGAAGAATAGAAAACCTGTGCTGGCTGCATCTCCCAACCCACCCAGACTTGTGTGACCTTCTACTTTTGTTCTTTTTTTCAGCTTCAGTCTGCAGAGCCATGAAGCCAAAATTGAATTGAATTGATTTCAATTCAAACAAAATGCATTAGACTGGAGATAAACTTTCTGCCGAACTACACTATTTGCACTGACAACTCACTGTGTCATGATGGTAGTTGTTCACACTTGCCTGTACTACCTGTGTTACCGGAGGATGCTACTAGATGCCACACGTAGCTTGTCGTCTCATTGTTATCCCTGCTGCTGCTGACCTGCTTACTGACTCCTGACTCCGGCACATCCCTGCTCTTGCGCTGCATTGCTCCCACCGTTCATGCTGCATATTGCATTATGTGCAGTGATCATTTCTAGACGTCAACAACCAACGCTTCATTGGACACAGGATAAGCAAGCCAGCCCTGATGCGTACCTGAACACGTCGTTAAAAGGAGGTATATCTTCTGCCTTAATGTTGAACGTGTGGCATGTCCAGATTGCACCAGATTAGACGCTGCACTTCCTAGGGTCCTCAGCCACACACCTGCCAAGTACGAAGTAGATTGGATGAAAGGTTCTTGAGATAGTTAGATAACATGCAGAGAGATTCCTTGCTTTATAGTTAGATTTATTTATGGTTAGATACAGTGTAGATCTATGTACTCCATTAAAAAGGCAAAATCAGTATAATGGATGCATGCACACTCCCATACACACATACACACATACACACAAACACACACACACACACACACACACACACAAATGTGCCAATAAGAGCAACCATTAAGTCCTGTCCACACTGAGTTCATAGAGAGTTAGCAGGAGCAACTCTCCAGCTGGGGTATAAAGATACAAATCAAACATGACAGATGGACACACACACACACACACACACACGTACACACACACACACACACACACACACACACACACACACACGCTTCTATAAAAGTTTGATGTAACCACACCATGCCCAGAAACGCCATGTACAAAAAAACACTGCATCAATTATCACATCAACATTCAGTGTTCATCAGCGCAGCAGGATTTATAGCAGGCATGGGGGAGCCAACAGCCAATATTTCCTAACTCATTGATCGGTCCTCCATCCAAGACAAACATGCTGATGCTGATGAACTGTGATCCGAGGGAACTTTAAATTGCTCGTACACTTATGGTGGTTCTCAATCCCAATCCAGCGCAGAGACCTAGGGACAAACTGCGGCTGAGAGCCAGTGGTGTTGCTCGCTTCCAGCTATGACATTGTTAGACCACCTACTCGGTTGCAATCAACCCGCCTTTTTCCTCCGTTGCCTCCCTGACCTCCAATCTAGCTTTCCTACTTCCCCTCGCTGCTTTCCCTCCCCTCTCTCCTCTTTCTGACTGTCCATTCTGTTAAACTGTCCTATGCTCTAAAAACAGCCTGGGCGCATTTGAGTGGCAGAGGCAAGGCAAGGGGCTCCTGGGTCTCCATTTAGCCACTTCCTGTATGAGGGAGCCAATATGTATGCCCCTCCAGGCCATTGCTCGGCTCGCCGCGTGTAACCGAATGAGGCTTTTTTTTTTTCGTCGACTCGACTGGCTGGCAGAGCTCAGATCGCAGCTACAAAGACTCCGCTGAATATGCTAATGTTGAAAAGTCTCCCTCAGCTTGTTTGCACAAACACAGAGTGGAATGCTAAATATATGCCTATGATTTGTTCTGGTTTTGTTATTCAATATTTGGCTGAGGAGAGTGAGCTGCCTGTCCGAGAGGAACCTGATGAGCGACAAGCTGGTGAATTATGTGCACTCTTCCTCCCAAATATATACTGTGTGCTAATCCTGATCACAGCACAAAGTTTCACAGACTCTCATTTATTTTCTCATTCTTTCTTGAACGCGCACACACAAACGCACGCACACACAGTATTAGTACAGCTGGCTGTCAGGTCCTCAAGCTCACCGAGAGGTCCATAAGTACTGAAGGCTTTTCTTCCTATCATAGCATGGGGTATACAACTTCTCTGTGTATGAGTGTGTGTGTGTGTATGTGTGTGTTGAGAGTGTATGTTTTCAGCTGGCACCTCTCAACCTTGGCACTAACATGTCTCCTGGCACACGGAGTTACAAATTTGTCTTTGGGGTTTTCGTACGGTTAAGTCTCTGATGTGTGTGTGTGTGTGTGTGTGTGCGCATGGGTACGTATATGTGTCGGAGAGGTAGTCAAGAGGTCTGGTTATTATCACTACTACAGCCAGGGAGCAGCAGGAAAAAAGGTATAAAAGGTGCAGAGAGAGTTGAATAAGGATAGAGTTGAGATGCTTACGGTGCAACAGATGAAAATGATGACTCCACATTAAACAAATTTAATGGATGACAGTGATGCAGCGAATGCACAATCCATAGGAATAAAATCCTACTAAAATTGAAATACCAAATTATTAAAATGCCGTCAGAATCATGTATGTGTGCGTGTGTGTGTTTTCCCAGCTTGTCTTAGCTGTGGCGTGTTGTGGTCACCAGGCCTGTGTGTGGTCCTGGTGTGGTTCAGCTGCTCAGAATCATTTCCATTTAAACATATCTGTGGTCCTCAATGCAAACCACCACTGTTATCTACTCCATTGGAGGTAACACCAAAAGCATTGCCCTCTGTGTGACCGCCGCTGTGTGTGTATGCTGAGCTCATAAATGTGTGTTAATGCATGGCTAAGACTGTGGATGTTTGCACAAACGCTTAAATGTGTGAAGTTGTGTGTGATTCACTGTCATCTGTCTTCCGACAGAGATTTCTCATGTAGTCAAGATAATGGCGAGCAAACAGAGTTGGAGTGGTGTGAGTGCTGATGGATGGGTGTGTTTTGAACTGCAGGGCCCCTCTGGGGCATTGTCTCCCAGTGATCAGTGGCTCCTCTCTCAGGGGTTCCTTCCCACCACAAACAGCAGCTTAGATCGGATCATTGGGGAGGAATGTGGACGCCTGCTCATAAAATACCTTCAGTGATGTTTCTCTCACCTGCCCTGTCTTTGAGTGTGTCTCATTTGATGAACAGGGGTTCTAGGTTTGAACCGGCTTGTCCACGTGAACATTTGAGTGCTTAGCCAGACTTGTAAAAACACACGTGTTAGTCAACAAAACCAGAGATGTCTTTGTCAATGGATTCCCTACACATAGTCTTGGATTTTGTTTCTTTAAATTTTTTTGTTGTCTTTTTTTCTGTTGTAATGGATTAAAAAAATGTACACACTGAACAGCCACTTTTATCTGGCTTTTATCTCGAGTGGGAGACACCTTCTCTGACTTGATGCTATGATGAACAGTTAAGTTAAGTCCGTCGAGTGTTGAGGGCAAAGCGGTACAATGGTAAAGGTTATATATTACTTTAAGCAGAAACGGGATCTTGGTAATGGTAAAGTTTTGAGTTGCACTCAGAAACTGTGGGGGGTACCAAACCACTGTCATATCTGTGCTCTGGAGAAAAACTTGTATTAGGCTATACAGTCTCACTGGATTTGTAATGAAATGCAATACATTTCTTTTCAATTACTTTCCATGAAACAATATCACCCTCCTCCATTTTATAATGCTTAGTCATACATCTGTGGTCATTTTGGTGAAAGTAATGCAAAAGTAGTATCATAATGTACCACATTACGCTTCATAGACAGTAATATGTGTCAAGTATGTTGAATGAAAGTAACTAGTAATATGTAATACATCACATTTTGGAAGTTACTCGTACAAAACTGTTCCATCCATCTACATTCAAGCCGTGCTCGAACTGCGCTCAATCAAATTCACTTGATGAAAGAGAAATTTATGTAAAAGATATTAAAAACACGTAACATCACACCAGTCTCTGTGCTGCTTTCCTCTGTTCCCTGTTTTTATGTGTTTGTGACATAAAAGGTGACACAAAAAAACAGAAAGGTGAGCTCGTCTACAGCCAAAGGGAAGAGTCAATTGCCTGTTTTTCAAGGTTTCACCCTGCAATATAGTCACACATGGATAACTAGCTGAATACCCCTCTTGACTGCATAACGAGCGCATACGAGCAGTTTGTAGTGGGGATATTTGGAAAAAGAGCTTCTTTTGGCATCTGCTTGGGTTACATTCGCCCCTGCAGTCCGTGGGGGAAAAACAGCTTACAGAAAACAAAGATGAGCATTTATCACTCGCAGGACCCCGAGGTGGCAACAAGGCTGCCATTGCGGCAACAGCCCTGAGAAAGAAGATTGCATTCCCAAGTCTGTCTTTTGTACACACATTGGATGCACTTTCCCATAACTCATCTGGCAAACAGGAAGGAATCACAGACCGGATTGGATGCGTGACCCAAAACAGCTCCAGTCCCATTATGCAGTGATAAATGACCCATCAGCAAGTCGGGGAGTCTTTGGACCATAGAGGGAGAGCTGGATCAACTGGAAATGATTAGAGTGACACAATTTTGCTCAAGGGACAGGATCAGGGAAGCAGTTGAGAACAGATTAAAACCACTAGCACGGTGAGAATTACCTTTACAATGGAGGAGGAAGTAGGTTTTGTAAGTCTGGCTGGTTGGGAGCCGGGGAAAGAGATGGAGATGAGGCATGGCCCGCTGTTGACCACAGGGACCTCGGCGTTGACATGGAAACCGCAGCAGTGCGGCCTCCCGTCGGCACTGACAGGGTCTCTGAGAACTTCTGTTGTTTTTACTTATTGTACTCTTCTGTATGCAGACACAGGGGACGTCACAGGAATCCTGTTTTTTGCATGTATGTGAATGTTTGTCAGAAAATGTCAAAGGATTGTTTGTGTCTATTTCCTAAACAAATACAGATGTATGTTGTGGTTGGCCTTCAGTTCTGGTGTCATGGTCTTTATTGTCTCTCTTTGTGTGGGGGGATAGGCCTCTGGGGCAGTGGCTGACATGACTGAGACAAGAGCGAAACACCAGACACACACACACAAACACACGCATGTGCAGGCCAAACATTTCCTCACAATAAACCACTAAGAGCAGATACTGTATTAATCAGTCAGATCTGCCAACAACGGACCGTCTATATGGGTGACGACTGATGCTTTATATTAACTCCTTTGTTCTGCTTCACTAAAAACCTTTCGACAGCAGCATCAATGTTAAACATCTTTTTATTTCAAAAGTACACAAACAGGACCAATATTGTTCAATAAGGCAAAGCTCAAATATTAACAACCACTCACATCAGAGGACTCGAAATCTCATAGTCACAGTTTATGGGTACCACTTGCAAATCATAAATAAAACTCTTTTATTTTTTTCTTCATATATAGACTATAACTTATTTTTTTTTCTCATCATGAAAAAAAAAAGATCATTAGACAAACATTTCATTGTAACCCCAGCCACATAGAATCATCTTCATCTTCATTTTTTATTTATTTTTTTTTTAATCCTCAGAATCATTATTGTCCTTGAAAAGTCAGAGTGGGCTGGGGGGCGAGGGAGGGGGAAGGTGCGCCTGTCTTTCTCCACATGGGTGTTACGTGGCTCTAATGCCCAGTTCCAAGCCCAGCTACAGACCCCAGCCCTTCGCTACTACCTGAAAGGACTGAACGTAGCCGTGTGAGTGTCAGTGGGACCACTGGTGCAGTTTTTTAAGCTACTATGTGCTTTTGTTGGCTTTATTACTATGTTTAAAACATTCTCCCCTCCGTGTGGCTCATGTGATATTGCTAAAGCACCTTAATAATCACTACTTAGCAGCTGTAATAGCTATCCTTTATCAATCTTTTCAAATACGTGCCTTGTGGGGAGGAACCCTCAGGGCTAGGGGGCCTTGTAGGTGGTGAGTTGGAATTGGGCGCAATTTTCTAAGGGGCAGGAGTGTGCTTCTTTCTGTGGCATTGTTGCGACTGGTTTGCATGCCGAGCCAAGCCGATCCAAGCCGAGTTCTGGATGGAGAGGCGTGGCCAGCTCTGGTCACCTAGGGAACAGCGCCAGGACGAGGCAGAGCAGTGTGGCTGTGAGAGACGGGGTGAGACCCAGAGCTCCTCCGCACTCCATTGAGTTCTCCTGGAGAGGGAAGGGGGGCAAAATACAGACAGATGTTGAATATTTTAAGAAAAACACAAAAGCAGAATTAGCGGGGGATATATTATGAAAGAGAGTACAGTAACAGTGAGTGATCTGTGTGTAGTGTTTGTGGAGCCAGTACCTCAGGGTGAAAAGGGTGACAGGTATCTGGGCGCCTCCTGTCCTTTTGCATCTTCAACCTCTCGCACTTGAGAGATTCATTATGTGCAGCTGAAGTTAAGGCAATAACAGACAATGTGTACCCTCTGCAGGGTGTTTTCCTGCTGGACTGTATTACTTGTTTATAATGGAAAGGAACGCATGTTTTCGATTGCGCCATGAAAAGGGGTTCGTATGGATGCGCTGATACTTTGGCTCACAGCACGTAGAGCGAGAAAAGAAAAGGAAAGCAGAGTCTTAGCAATGTTTGAGGAGTTTTCTTTCATTGGGTAGCAACGGAATAGCAGACTTTATGCTACAGTAAGCACTCCACAACAAAATAAACAGCGGTGGACATGTATATACAGCGTGACTGTGCTGCGTAAAATCCAGAGAAAAATGCACATTGCAAGAGAGCCCAGCTCAGCTATGCGGTGACGAGCTAAGTACTTTCAGTCAAACTCCACTCGGAGCCGTGTCTGCTATCGATCAGCATCCCATCATAGCGTGGGCTATTGTGTAACACAGCCCCAAACACAGACACACACAGCTCTGTGAAACCGACGTCTAGTAGAGTGCTGCCTCTAAGCCTTAGCTTCAGATCTGTCCCACAGAACGCTCTCATCTCTTTGAACCACTGGAGGGGCAGAGTGCAAACAGACTCCCCATGGCTTCCCCACAAATTAAATACTCTATGCCACTTACATCCCTCTATCACTGATGGACACACACTGGCAGAGCTGGAGGGAATACTCAATGCTTGTACTCAAGTAAAAGTGTCAAAACCACAGTGTAGAAAAGGTCTGCTATGAGTAAAAGTCATGCATTACATTAAAAGTACAAAAGTATTAGCATCAAAATATACTTACACAAAGTAATAGTACTCATTATGATGAATGGTAAATGTTCTTAGTTACTTTCTACCACTGCATAGTTGTTACAGTCACAGGATTGTGAAAATAGTCTTCTTTAAAAGCCACAAGTGGGTAATACTGTTATTTTCCCAGGGCTGGAGGAACTGGGGAAGACTGCAGCAGGCCAGCTGCACAACACATTCAAGTCGTCCTCAAAAAGCATTAATTCATTTAGTCACTCATTCGTCTTCCCTTGAGTCAGTTTATTGCAAAATTCATCATCCAACTGACATCTGAGCTGTGACAATTATCAGTTTTTTGCTGCTTTAAATCTGTGAAGGTTTTATTGTAGCTGTTGCTCTACTCATCTTAACACCCTTGTCAAATGTAGTTCTCAGGCTTTAAAAATCCTCCTTCCTCTCTTTCAGAACACCAACAGACAAGAATACGCTTGCTGGGGTCCTGCGCTCCATCACCCCCACCTCTCCAGTTTTTTTGGCCAGCGAAGGATATACATGATTTCGATGGGGTCCATGGTGATTGGCTCGAACATGCTGCAGTCACACTTGTTGTCCACCACCACCATGAAGAGATTACTGCTGGGGATCTGCTGGATCACAAAGGACCTGCCAATCACAGAGCAAACAGCCAGAGACAAAGAGAAAGATGAGGAAGGAAGAAGGGAGATGGAGCGAGGAAGGGTTGAGTGCCGGATTGGCGAGTAGACAAGGTGCACGGGTATGATGTAAATTTCCATGTTTGTCAGAGAATTTGTGTTTTGAGTGTTCACATTCTCCTCGGGGGGGGGGGGGGGGGCTGCACTGAAGAGACTCCACTGGATGCATGTCAAGAAGAGGACTTGTCTCACTGCCAGCTGTCAATAAACATACAGAGACAGACTCACACCAACAGACACACACAGAAAGTATACCCTAACTCACCACCCACCCCCTACTCTCTCCCCTCCCTCCTCTTTTGTCTTTGTTATATCCTATCCAAGGCGAGCACCAATGAAGTGTTGCCGAATATAAAACACTCCAAAGGGAGACAAATGGGAACCACACTTTTGTGCTCATAGCTTCCCATGGCTATGTTTTACTGGCCTGAGAGATCAGGCCTCGCCTCGGCCTCAAGGTCGGTGATTTACGAACGCGGATGAGCTTTATGAAGAAAAGAGGCCGTAAAGATGATCTCTTCTTTCTGTCACCCTTTCTTTCTTTATCTCTCGCTTCTCTGCCTCCCTCTCTTCTGCCGCAGCTGGGTGATTTATTGAGTTCACGGTGAGGCATTTATCAGACACGTATGAGAACATGCACGTCTGACTGAGTGAACACACGCACAGAAACACATGCATACACTTTCTTTTCTACACAAGAGGGAGAAGACCTGATCCCTTTAAAGAGACCTAGTATCAGGAATATCTCCATCCTTAATTCAATACTATGACCAATTTCATCTGACCACAAACAGCATCCAATCCCAGAGTGGCACCAATCCACCGCAACCCAATACAGTCAGCCCACCGTGACCAACCAAACCCAACCAAACTAGCACAGCAAATGGGCAAAGCCAGATCCAATCAGGGTGAATTAGGACCTGCTGATGTTTAATAATCCATGCTCACCCCTGCACAGCGCCGTGCCGGCCCAGATCAGCCCAGCTCAGCCCGCTGATAGAAAGCAGAGCAAGTGTTCTTGGAGAAAAGACTTAAACACATCCTGACAGCACAGCTGCTGGCCTTGAACATACCCAGCACTGGGAAAGGGAGCACTACGCCACATATGGATGCACACACACAAGGATGTGCACACTGTGCAAATAGACAGACACCGATGCATACTCTCTCTCACAAACAGACAGAGGGTAAAGACTGTGTCGTCTTCTTGACATGGTCTCCTAGTGCTGTGGATTCCTGCGAGAGAAATGGACAACGAAGAAGTCCAATATGTTGAGAAAAGACAGAATGGCATAGTCAGGCAGCGAGTGACACGCAACAAAAAGATAAAGCAGTGAAAGAAAAAAAAAAACAGGATTTAGAAAGATGTAAAGTATAAAGCCGTTGTTCTGTAGGAAGAGATAAAGAAACGCACAAAGCAGTGGTGACAGAACATTTCTTCTTCTCGAGTTCTGACGAAACGTATCACACAGTCTGCAGCAGAAGCTGATATAAAGTAGCACAGCTTATCAACAAGTTTTGATCATGAGGAAAAATGTTTTATCTTTGCAGTGTCGGCTGTACTTAAACTCATATTATTTCACAATGCATTATGTTTCACACATGCTTTTGATGCAGAACAGTAGCAAAAGTTTTTTTCTGCCGTTCGTAGTAAAATCCCTCTGAGCTAGGTTTTTGGTGAAATGCAGTATTTTTGTGTGTGTGTGTTCCGTAGAGAATGTTCACATTTTTCCAATGATTTAATCGTTGCATAACTAGCCATAACCATAACTGCACGCACTGTATGGTTTTAAGAAATACCTGTCATCGCAGTTGGGAAATTTGACCAGTAATTACTATGTGTAATTTAGCAATTACTTATTCAATGAGTTGAAGTTGCTCCAATAAAATCTCAACAAATGGACTGGCGAGCTTTCAGAGCAACGCTTTCATTTTGTTTCCATTTCTCTTATTAGTTTTGGAGAACATGGGCACCATGATTCCAGGTTTCTCTTCTTCAGGCCTCTTTACACATTTTATATGATGCCAAGACACAAATTAAATTTAGGAGGACTATATTTGAAATGTTGAAATGATTTTTGGAGTTTTTACCTGCTGCCGTTGACACAAATGCAGCTAAAAAGCTTACAACCAGGGTTTGAAGGGTTTCTTTAAAAATGAATTCTGGTACAGTTACTAATTGCCTGTTAAAACATGTAGTCAGTAACATAATCCAAGTATCACAATATTACAGAGATGAAACTTGATTACTTTCCATTACTTTTGGATGACTTCAATGCCAAAAACATGCGAAATAAAGTGAAAATCTTAATGACGAGTATTCTGTTCAAATACTGTGTGTATTATCTATTTTAAAATTGGAATCCTGTTAGTAATCCATCTAATTACATTAGACAACTTTACCAGAATACAGTCACCATTTTTTTATACTAAGATATAAATGTGCATCAGGAAGTGCCCATAACTTTTATGTTAGGTAACTATGTATAACTATAAGTAACGATTATAAAATGCTGTCTCTGTAAAGATTGTTTTTTTCTGGTACATATATCATAAAAAGCATTTCTCTTCGGCAGGTGTAGATTTAGATCTGATTAAAAAGCTGGGTTAGAGAAACAAAACTTTCCTTTTAACAAGCTAAGAGTGACAACATCATAACCTGCACAACTACAGAAATACTATGATTATTTATGTGATCCAGAAAAAAAAGATATTTCAAGAATCTCTACCAGATGAAACCACGTCTACACATGTGAGTGTAGCTCTGAAACTGTCGCTCGTTGCGGCTTTGAACCCCTTTTTATTTCGGGACATTGCTCATCTGGGACGGTTGGGAGAAAGAAAAAGAGCATGCGGAGCTGTAGGATATATGGCTGCAAGTATTGTTGCTAATAGTCCCCTTGAAGACCTTCTCTGGGACACACTCTTTGTCCTAAATCTCATGTTACAGTCTAGAGAAGCTGGCAACACATTAATGGAGGTTAAATCATCCTATAGGGCCACTTAAGCCATTATATCATCCACCAGATTTCATTGTTTCTTCTGCTCTGTCAGGTCTGTCTCACCCGTCAGGAAGTCGTGGACAAATACAAATACCGATGTCACGCACGCACGTGTGCACACACGGTCATAACACAGTAAAGAGAGGTTTTAACAGGCGAAAGCTTATGGTATATTTCCTAAAGCATAAAGCACACACACGCGTCTCGATGAAAATATGAGAGAAAAGGGCCTCAGTCAGCCTGTAACGTGAAACAGATGTTTATCACCAATATCCTCTATTACTAATATGAGCTATAAAATTCCACATAGCTGAAATAAAAACTCCATTTTACTTTGTCAAATTCATTGTGCTTTAAAAAAGATTTATTTGAAGGTGGCATTTTGCTCTGAGTGCACAGCTCTGCCCGCTAATCTGGCTCCGGTGTCATCAATGGAGATGAGGCCATTCTTCTCTGCAGCACGCTTCTGTCATTTGTGTGCGGGCGGGTGGGAAGGTGAGTGTGTGAGAAAGGGTGCTGTGTGTGTGTGTGTGTGTGTGTGTGTGTGTGTTCGTGTGTGTGTATTTGAGGTCTGACTGCTTCCCCGACCGCATTTTACTCCTAGCACCCAGGGCAATGGTTACCCTGCTGACCTTGTGGGGCTTTACCGGCAGTGGACACACAAGGAAAACACACACACACACACACACATACACACACACACACACACACACACACACACACACACACACACACACATACACACAGGGTTCTGAGCTTCCCTGGCAGCTCCACAGCTGGGAGCAATGAAGGGCCCATTGGAGGGATCCAGAGAACACCCCACAATTGCCTGACAGAAAAGCCCAAATTGTTAATGGGGACCACACTCATTTTCCCATTTTTAAAGGAAGCACTTTTTTCCACCTCTCTCACTCATCTCTAAATGCCTCGTATTTCATGCTGCAGCAGTAGAGAGTGAGTGTCTGCGTGTGATAGATTGCCTGGATAAAAGTGTTTTCATCAGACAACAAATGATTTAAATGTGTTCCTCATTATCAGGGATTATGGAGATAAAAAAATACTTTGCAATGATCAGTGTTAACAGGATAATTTATTTTCCAGTGTTAGCTTATTATTATGGAAAAAAAAAAAAAAAAAAGCTTTTTGTGACAGCAGACAAATATTTATTGTGTAGTTGTTAATATGTGTTCAAATGTCTGTGTGTATCATACTTGATGCAGCCGTCACAGTCGAGGTTGCCTGTGTTCTCTTTGATGGTTCTCTCAGAGATGAAGGCCGGGTACTCTGTGTCACATGGAACCTGCATGGACCGACCCATCCTCTGAGCTGCAGGAAGGAAAAAAGAAAGAAAGAAAGTAAGAAAAAGAAAGAAAGAAAGAAAGAAAGAAAGACAGACAGACAGAAAGAGAATGGAAAGAGTGAGACAGTCATAAAAACATCCATTTCAAAGTCAAATATATATTTAAAATACTTATGCAAATAGATTGTAAGCAAACACACCACATCCTTGCAAATATACACGTTTGAAAGAAATCAGCATTTCTGGACCAGAGCTGCATCTCGTCCTGATACATTTCCAGTGAAAATTTAGGCCAGACATTTATGCAACATTGCTTGAACTCTCCTGCCACCCAGAGGTTTCAAACAAGTCTGCAGGATGGAAAAATCCACTGTTTTGAGTCAATACTTTTGAAGATGGCTTATTAAAGCGGCCACTGATATAATCCAAATTTGCATTTAAAGACATGTTGTTTTATTTTTCAAGTTCGGCTTGGCACAGATTTCTAAAGATGGTGGATTATGTGTGTGATTCAAATGGAGCGGTTTAATTAGCAGTGCAGCACTATTGCAGGAAACAAATTAATGTGTGTGTGTGCGTGTGTGTGTGTGTACGTGTGTATATGTGGTTTGTATATTAACTCTGTGAATGTGAGAAATGCAGCCTACACGTATAAACGTCTGGGATTAGTTCAGGCTGAGAGGCTGTGTAGATTGGGTTACGGGCTGCTAAATTGGGGTGTTTCAGCTGTGTGTCACAGGCCTGTGTCTCTACTGTAAAAAGATATAGAAAGTGCTGCTAAGACCTGAGGCTAGCCAGCTGTGAAATTGTCTCGACTGCTTGGCGAGCAACGATGGCCAGCTTCACTTCATTCGGGATAAGAGTGTGCAAGGAAAGCATTTTATAGACTTTCATTTTGTGGTTCTCTCTCTTTCTCTCTCTCTCTCTCTCTCTCTCTCTCTCTCTCTCTCTCCCCCCCCCCCCCATGTTCACATTCAAATATTTTCATATTAGTTTTGGCTGGAATTAATACTACAATGCAATGCTGCTTATTGAGGCTTTAATTTCAGACAGGCAAACAGCATTCAACACTCCATAAAGCAAAAGGCAACACGGAATTCAGAGCTGTGGCGGTAATCGTATGTGGATGTGTGCGCGCTTGTGGAAGAAAGAGAGGCAGAAAAAGAAAAGGAAAGGCATAAAACCAGAGAGGGAGAGAAGGAGGGATAGACAGAGTGAGAAAGGAGAAAGAGAGAAGCCTTTAACTCCTGTTACAGAGCGGATATTGAGTCCTACCACTTCCAATATGACACACATCCTTACAGATCATAAAACCTTTGAGTATAACCCCCTCTGGACACACAAACAAATACAAATATGCACGCACACACTTTCTCTTGAAACTAAGGTCACTCGAGGTAATTCTGTGTTCTGCCATTTTTACTTTTAGGGTTTGGATTGCGCCTCTTTATTCTGTTTTTCCAGTGGTCACACTGACGCAGACCAGGGAGGAAATGGAGGGTAGATGGCGAACATGAAGACAGAAGGTCAGTGGTGAGAACACTGATTGTTTATACTGTATGAAATGAACTTTTCTCCATGTGAACTCAAGCGTTTGTACGAAAAAAACAGACAGTGTAGGCGTCAGTGAATGTTTTTGTCATTATTCTTTGAGAAATAAATATGTAAATGCAGATAAAAATAACATTTATGTTATGTGTACTTTTTACCTGAGCAGACGTGAGACATTTTAAAACTTTATTTTCTCTTTATTCTTAGTGAGACAGCCCCGTTTACTTATAATTAAAACAATCTTTTTATGAAACTGGAAAATAAAGTCTTGTTTGTTTTTTTGTTGCACATGGATATGTTGAGCTATAACCCTAACATTTATTAAGTTGAAAACAATTAGAATAAAGAATAGCTTTCTGCTCTTTTTTGTTTTCCCATTTTTTTGTTTTACAAAATAAGAAAACAATTGTTTCGTATCTTTGTACGAAAATATAACTCTTCACTTTTTTTCCCAATGGTTATATTTGTTACCGAAATTAAAAACCACAAAGATGTAATAAATATAAACATATACAGACCCATTTGAAATGTAATGAATGTCCGTAATGAATGAGATTTTTTGTTCCAGCAAAAAACAGCTTTTTCAGTTGTTAAGGATTCTATTAATAATTAAAACAAATACAAAATAAATATGTGTATACATACACACATAAATGTGCGACAGTGAGTGTTATTTGAGAATATAAATGATTTATTTATAATCATACATATTAAAAAAATGCTGCACTTCAGGTATCAAATATAACAATTTTGACTATTCTTAACTTCAGCAGACATTCAAAATATAATATGATGATTCATTTGAGCAGCTCTTATAGTACTTATTATACAGTGCCATGTGCATGCGTCAAATTCACAAGGAACGTACATAAACAGTGCTTTTTGTATATACACTATCATTAAATCTACAGTATAAACTGTATACTTTTATATGAGTGTGCGCTTGAGTGAGAGCGAACAAGCAGATTACTGAAGAGTGAGTCCTTACCTTTAGCTGTGAGGTCAGAGTGCCACCAGCTGTACAAGTTAAACTCGACCAGGAATCTAAAAATATGGAGGAGACATCGATTATAACAATACACTCCAACACACGCTTATATAATACATACTGTAACTCCCTCTGCTGCATTCAAACCATGTTTTACATAAAAGATTAAAGTTTCCTCAACAACTATGGTGAGAAAAGGAAGACATGGCACTGATATGAAACTCTGCACATTGACACAGTCCCACCAGGTTTATATACTCCACAGATGCCTCAAAGTCATATCATCAATCAAATTATGACATACCTTTTTAAAAAAATTGGCCTTAAATATCTTCAGGCAAATGTGAATTATTGGTATGCCTTCCAGCCCATTCAGGTTTGGACTGAATCTTAAATGTATAATGTGAGTTAAAGGGGCACTTTGTAGTTTAGAGGATAAATTCAAACTCAGAATTTTAACCCTTCACAATATCAATGAGGTAATAGTACAAACTCAAAAATATGTATTTTTTCCCATAACTTAATAAACAAGCTGCTGAAAAACACTGAAGCTAGAAAGGTGGTGGCAATAATTTTACTGGTTATATATATACATATACATATATATATATATATATATATATATATATATATATATATATATATATATATATATATACATATATATATATATATATCTCCAAGCTTTTTGTTTTGTTCCACTTCACTCTTGTATGAATTCAAACCAGTAAAATTATTTCTCTCATAAATTACCTTCTGGAAGGTTAATAACTTAAAAGTTTTTAATGTTTCTAACCTTTACATATAGTCCACTGACTCATATGTGACAATTCATATCTTAACAAAATAAAGCGTCGCAAAGCATGCATAGAAAATCAAACACATAAATCAAAAACAAAATCACTAATACTTTCCGCACTGTGACAGCCTGTAAAATCAGCACAGACAACTCAAACCTCCCATGATGCACTGTGGCCACAACAGACCACCCAGGGAGACTCTGCAACCACGACATGGCATCGCGGGAGCACCCGCACAACAGGAAACATCAGGTAGCCATTACAGCTCGTGATCACCGATGGCCAAGTCGTCATACATGTGGAGGAGCTCGTAAACAAACATACAGTTGATGTGCAGTCACAAACACATGGTTAACCTCATCTGACAGGGGAGGCCACCGTACGAGTCCTCAAGAGAGCGCATGTGTGCGGCAAGCGTGTGCTGTTACAAACGGACAAAAAGACACACTCACATACACAGAAAGTCTTACATGACAAGCTCAGTCAGGATCCACTTCATGGCAGAAAAGAAAGCAAAGTAAGGCTAAAGAAAAAAGAGAGAGAGGAAACAGCTATCAGACATTAAAAAGACATAATGTGTTTTTTCAACTTTGCAAAGGTTGATCTGTGCAGTAAAAAAATGCAGTACTCACATCCAACAGTGTGTGGCCGCTGTCACTGCTCTCTGAAAAAACCCAACATAGAGCCTGGTAGTCATACAGAGTGACCCTGAGTAGATAAAGACAGGACAGAGAGAATTAGACATCAGAAATAGAGATAAAACGAGGTAAAGATAGAGGGAATGTTTTCACAGATTTGACTTTAATAAGCAATGCATTTGTCAGGGAAGATACATTCCCGGATAAGGTGATATAAGCCTTGATTCACACATTATCTCTACTATTACACGCCTGCGGGGCCTTCTGGACGGCTGAGTGGGAGCAGGAAGCAAAGATCCCACCTCTGCTATAACTGGCGCTTTACCTACGGATAATATATTGGATGGATGTGGCAAGAATGGGAAAAGGAAAGTGAGTGAAAGCAGAGAGCTTCCCAAGAGGTTCCTCAAAGTGATGTAGGAAAGTGTGTGTGTGTGTGTGTGTGTGTGTGTGTGTGTGTGTGTGCAGATGATTTGGGGATATTGGGGGGATATCGGAGGATTTAAAGGCTTATTAGACCCTGAGGGTGTGAGGTCTGGGTCTGTCTGCGAGAGGTTATTGAAGGGGTTCCTAACACACACATATGTAGACTCACCTACACACTGGACAGTCTTTCTCATAGCCTGTAGATAAGTCCCTCTATACTTGACAATGCTTTGTGTGCGAGCATGTGTGTAATGCCTGAGTCGGCCCGGTCTATCCGCTGCCTGAGGCGACGTTCAAACCTCAGTCGCGGAACCGGTGACACACAGCTCCAACACACAGCCAGGAACCAATTAGCACTAAGCCAGGCCACATAATGGTGTTAGCAGCAAAGTCAGACCAGTGTAATATCTATGTCTATGAGTGTGTGTTTGCATAGTTGTGTGGACACTGTGCAAGTGGCCTCCATTTGCTCTGCATGGGAGCTTCTCATCGACTTCTCTTACTATCACTCATTTGAAAAAGATGGATAAACCTGAAGTAATTCAAAATAATCTGTGTATGTGCACGTCTTTATCGGCAGCCCCAACGCTGACAGATAAATTGAAGCTGCCAGCTTGTCTCAACCTTAAGTGGAACACTTTAAAATGTCTTTAATGTTTTTTAATCAAGACAAAAAAACATGCCGCATTTGAGCAGATTTATTCTCAGCAGATGGCACTGGGTTAAGACAGATCATACTGGATTTATTAGTGTTAGAACCTATGAGCTGCATTACTCATCATGCTAATGCTTCACCGACATGAGTGGTATTATTCATTCATCATTTGTCGTCCTTAATTTTGAACAATCCCTCACCATCCAACATTTAATAGATTCAGTGAAGGCACTCGTAGGCCTCTTTGTTTTTATGAGTGGGATTGTAAACTGTTCGCTGTCAGCTTTTGAGCTTCATCCCGATGATAAACAGGCGTGGTTGTCGACTTGTGCAATGATTTGTCACCCATGATTTTTATGCACTGAGACAGTGTGGCTAAAATCTCCTCGCCCACATCCCAAAGGCACAACTGAATGCCAATGCAACACTAGAAATGTAGTGGAGCTTCTAGCTGGACGTAAATTTAACATTGAACTGTGCAACTAAGTTCTTAAGATTCCAACATCTTTTTGATTTAACCAGTCTAACTCCAATGTCAAACCACAATATGTGTCAGTCTTTGTTTATTTCTCTGCACTTCTGTTCTCTTAAACTGGGAAAGTTATCCTCCTGGGTAAAATTTCCAAATTAACGGCAGAAATTTGCCACCCACTGCTCCTGGCGTTTTCCAGGAGACACAGCTCGGCAACAAGCAGTATATGCGTGAATGTGTGTGACTTCAAGTTTTGCCTAATTCCTTCGTTTCAGGAAAAGATTTGCTGTAATCCCCGTACGGAGAACTCTGCTGAGCGAGGGGTCGGAGTTCACCGCTGAATAGCTCAACACGATTGGCAAAGTTAAGAGCTGTCAGCGCGAGGGGAGACATGCTCTCATTCTGTGGCCTGCCTGATATTATGCACATACATTTACACACATGCCTACACACACACACACACACACACACACACACTCAAACATGCACTTGTGCTGGCACTTATAAGTACAAACTCATACACCCACACACACGTGCAGTTTGAAATACTTACCTCTTGAAAGATCCCATCTGTAGAAGCTTACTCATTACAGCTCCCTCTGCTTCTCCAAAGAATTTCCCTGTCTGAGAAAAGAGGGGTAAGGGATTTTATTTTATTTAATAAAACAAGTCATAACAAAATGTAAATGTAAAACCAGCATCCACTAAAAAACTATGTGTTTATAATGCTAGAAGCTCTCACAGGTAAAACTGTTGTCCAGATCAAACTGGATGAGAGAAACTGTCAATTACTAAACCCTAAAGCATGCAGGCACCATCACTCTGACACTGTTTATGAGTCCACAGTTTCCCTTTAGCTGTTCTGCAAATGACCATGTGGCCAAGAGAATAATCAGTGATTCAATTGTACTTACTGGCTTTTTAGGGACTGAACTATGAATGACATTTACCACACATTAAGCTTCCCACAGCACAAACAAATATTTGGTAATTTTCAAACTAAACAAATACATTTGAGGCGGTTTCTGATAGTCTTCAGAGAGAACAACCACCTCATCCCCTCATCCTAGCCAAATATAAATAAAAAACCAGACGTAGGCCACAAAGCAAAATGCTTTGGTCTATCGATTTAGCTCTGCATACAAGAATTGTTGTTGAGGTTTTTGACCTTTTCAGACATTTTGCTTTCTCCATGCACCTTGAAAGTTGCTGAAGTTTTGTTGATATCTTGAAGAACCTTGATGAATGACTCGAATCACTGATTGATTATATTGTCCATTCATTTTATGTTAACAATTATTGGTAAACAGCATAACGAGCAGGGTCACACATTCTGAAAGAGCAAATTCAAGGTGTTTTCTCAGACTTCCTAGACAACATTAAAAAAGAGAGAGAGCTTGAACACTCCTCAGTTGTGAAAACAACAACAGGAGACACATGTGCAGACTGTGGAATGTATCCTATTTACTAACTTTTGTTTACAAAATGTTGCCGGATCACATTAATGTTACCTTGTTAAGTCAAACAGCACTTTTGCTATATAATCACATGAGATGAAACAACTTGACATGCAGAAACTTTATTTCCCCCCCTCGCCTCCATCACCTCCAAATTAAGATGGAATGAGGAGCCAGCAAGTGAGAGACACGTGAAAAGAACATGCAGGGGAAAGGAAGGGCAGTGACAGCCAGCGGACTGGCTTCTAGATGAGCCAGAGTCGGAGTGACAGCATGTCTGGTGACAGCTAAGCAGAGGGTATCTGCTAGGGCAGCACCATGTCTCCTTGAGAGCAGTCGAAACAACACTATGCATGAGACGTAGGAAGGATATTGTATAAAAAGGGAGGCAGATACATTTTTAGATCATTGCTGGAGTTCAACATGTTCAACAATGACTCACCACATGTACTCTCATGTGATCTTAAACCTCTTTTATATACAATATAAATTGTATACTCACACCTGGGACAATCACAATTGCGTCTATTGAAGGGGCAATATGTAGTTTGGGAGAAGGAATTTCAAACTCAAATTTGAATACTTGCAATATCAATGAAATAATAATAAAACACTGTCTGAAGCTAGAAAAGGTGGCAGGGTTCGGCAAATATAAGAAGTAGAACAGTTTGAAATTGTGCTGTCCTTTAAAGCGAAACTCTCGCCCAAATGCAACCTAGGCTTTTTTTGTGAATGTATATGAGTCAAACCTTTGTATAAAAGCATAATTACGACGAAAGAGGCACTTTTAAGATTTACCTTATTTTTGTTTTCAGGTCAAACTCATTTTCAATGGGAGTGCTACAGGCCCTTGAGCGATAACATCAATTTTATTACACGCTGCTACAAGCTATTTTTAAAACACTGCCAGCCAGAAGTATCGATCTCTGAATGCAACATAACTTTGAGGAGAGTTAAGGTGGAACGCCACCGTCTTCCAGCAACAGCGCGACGCGACATCTCACGTGACTTTTCCCGGCTTTTGATTTTAGTATTGTTTCTTATATGAGGCTCCTTTTTCAACTTCAAGGTCAATATTTTTTTTTGCTAATGACAAAATAACGAATTATCTGTGCATTTATATGGAACTAAGCTTCAGGAGCAGTCTACCTTAACTCACCTCCATGTTAAGTCGCATTCGGAGATCGATACTTCTGGCTGGCAGGACGGTGGCTAGTGGCACAAGCATCTGCTAACATGAGTAGTTCAAAAACTTTCTTTTAAGTAAACTGTGTACACAAACAATGTTCTCAATGCTGGTGTTCATGTGTAGAGACCTTGGTGATACTACGAGCAAAGTTTCATGTTGTGTCGAGCCTTTTTAGTGTTTTAAAAATATCAATTTTGATGCTATTGTAAAAGTGCCCGTATCACCAGTTTGTCCCGAAAACCAAAGTATGGTAAATCTTAAAAGTGCCTCTTTCCTTGGAATTATGCATTTACATGAAGGTTTGACTCGGGTACATTCACAAAAAAAGCCTAGGTTGCATTTTGGTGAGAGTTTCGCTTTAAGGTCAATTTGTTTATTCACTATATTCGGTAAAGAGTATGAAAAAAAGGTTGTTTGGGCATGAAGTTTTTTCTCTTCTGATCAAAACTTCTTCCTCAAAACAATATTTAGTTGTTGGATAAAGTTGTATTTATAAAAAGACCTTAAGTTACAAATTGCTGAACGGGATACAAATAAATAAATGGCATACATGTAAAACAATTCAAATAAATAGTACAAAGTCTTTATTACACACAGTGAAGCCCTGTTATCAGGAAAGCAAGTCAGTAAAAATGGGTTTTAGGAAGTTTTGGAAAGCTGTGCATAGGCTCAGCAGATCCGAGGAGGGGTTGACTGTTCCAGAGTGACAGAGCCCTAACAGCAAAGGCACCGTCACCCTTGGATTTTCAGAGGGCACAGAGTAGACTCACAGTAAGAGGCCTTGGTTGGAGGTGGAACGGGGATGCAAACGCTTGGATGTGTTATGGAGTAGCTAGCCCATGTTCGGCCTCGTTTGTGATAAGCAGACAATACAATTCTGTACCGTGAATGGACAATTAATAGAAAACACATTCGAAAATGATAACTATGACTACCTTTAAACAGACTATTACAAAATATCATCTGGTTCTTTGTGTGTCAATGTCTTACCAGAGTATAGTCCTCTGCTACCAGAATGAAGCCATTGTTGTCAATGAGGTAGCAGTTAATGTTCTGTAAAATAGAAAAAACAAGTGTTAAAAAAAGCTGTGAGAAGTTGAAGTGACAAAAGCAAGGATGGTTGATCAGATAGAGGAAGGCAGACTGACCTCGTCGTCACAGCTTATAGAGCATTTCCCATCTAACGCTGCACACTGTAAGATAAGAAAACAGACATCTGCGTACTGTATCGACAGCAAATATTTGGGCTGTTCAGTCGAGAATATTGATTCCTTTTGTCAGCTGAAAACCTTTACTGTCCTTTAAAATCATTTTCAGATGAATAAATTGAAGGAAACAGATTGATGACCTTTATGTGCTAAAGGTGTAATATGTAAGATTATGTTATGACGTCAGTGTATTGTGATGCAGTGATATCTACTAAAGTTAGCATGCAATAACCAGCTAGCCCCAGCCCGTCCTGGTTCGAAGCTTCCCCACTAGGTGTGTAAACGCATCCCAAGTTTAGCACTGGCCAATTCTTACATATTGTACCTTTAAAATTTGACGGAAAAAATCCAAACAACATCATGTAGAAATATGTTTAGTTATTATTTAAGTACATAAAGGACAAACTCGGCTCCATTATCAGAAAAAGTAATAAAAACCCTTTGCTTGCTTTGTGCTGAGTGTGTATCCATGTATACCTGTCTGCTGGCCGTCCAGAATTTCTTCTGAAAGAAATCCAGTTTCATCTGGATGCCCACAGCTGAAAGAGAACAACACAGTCACTGAGATGCAGTGACAGGACATGCGTGTGCTCTGTGTGCCAGTGCACTGTGATCTGTATCACACACAAAGTCATCCTGCAGGCAAGAGAGATATTACTACTGTACACATAGTGTCAAAGTGCATCTTTCATTAACCCCATAGTGAGGGAACACATCCATTGCAACAAAACCCTGCTGGCTAAAATTGGCCAAAAGAGCAATTACACCCTGCATCATACATGTGTCAGCTTATTTCTCTGGAAGGCTTAGTGTATGTGTGCATAACACTGTACTATTTGCTCACATGTTCACAGACGCCTCTAACCACACTTTAAATGGGAGTTTCACACGATTCTAAACCAGACCGCTCTCCCCGTGCCCACATGAAATCCAACCCATTCCTCAGTCTGCCTCCCTGTTGTTACCCCGACAGGCATTTCCAGAGTTGGTATACAGAGCTGCTCTCTCTCCCATAAGCTTCATCCCAGCAGGTCCCTAAATGCATGGATCTGACCAGAATTCCTTGACTGGAAAAAAAAAAAAAAGTCGCTGACATTAAATGTGTCAGTTTTTTTTTCCAGAGTCTGCAGAGGAAAGATTGACACATTCACCACAGGCTTTAACTTCCCTCCTCTCCTCCTAGTCCTCCTCTCCTTCTACCCCCTGCTACTAAGACTCAGACCCTGGCTTTCTCTCAGCAGGGGGGGTTACCATGCTTTTGGGGGTCTGTAAGTCTTTCCAGGAGAACGTTTTAGAGCTTCATACAAATGCAGAGCAGCCGCAGGTAGTAAACTGAATGGAAGAGAATATTGCATTTGAGTTGGGACATTAAAAGGCAGGTACAGTGTATTGATCGGATTTACTGTATGGAATTAATAGACACATGGCCCATCATGAGAGAAAGTAATAAAAATCCTTTGCTTGCTGTCTACATGTTAACAGTCTGAAGATATTTCACACTAAAAGGAAGCAAAAAAGCAAAAAATGTAATGCAAGGCGTGTAATACAAGAGGCTGTTTTCAAGAGGCTCTGGTGGCTTGAACAGCACACACTTAATCTAAAAAATACCTCAAACAGGCATAATGTAAAATATATGGTTACAATAAGTTCCACAAACAAAAGCGTAGCAGGGCCAAACTGTCTTCAGAATGCAAAATAATATTATTTATTGTGATCAATGACCAGTCCCTTTCTTTCTTTTACTTCTAAAAGAGCATCTCAGTCCAGGCTACACATTCCAATTGTTTTCAATTTTCCAATGCAAATTAAAGTTAATTCCTTTTGCAAAAACTAGTTATGTTGTCAATTATGGATTTATTGGTAGAGGTATCTGACAATTAATGCATCATGTTTGTATGATCTCAAAGTGCATATGAATAACCTGTCCATTAACTGAAGCTATAAAAGAGGATATATTTTACTGGATTGGGATCAATATCTTACTGTTGTGTTAGTACACATATCAAGTCAGTGTTGTCTTACTGCCATATGATTAATATAATCCAGTGTGTCAATTGGATATTCAATATATTTATATAACTAAAAATGCCTATACAACATATTTGATTCTGCTAGATCCAGTTTGGATCTTCATCAAATTGTACTCACTTATAGATGCCAGCCACCTAAATACCCCTGATGTTTTTCAGCAAGATCCACATATTATTCGTTGAGAAAAAAACAAAATAGTCTTGCAATATTAAAGAGAATCAGGAACAATATCTGGATACGTCCCTTTATATATAAAAACCTCACTTAAAGCTTGAAGCAGTGGTTTAAAACCAAAAAAACTACCAAAAGCTTCACTGGATGTCAACACATGGAGGTAACATTATCAGTGAAAAATACTATATTGGCCTGCAGTTCTTTTAGTGAGATTGTGTGTTTGCGTGATTGTTTAAGTGCAGTGGGGCGCTGCTGTGGCCTGTTTTAGCCCCTGCCCAGAGGAACAGGTGCAGATTATCCCGTCATAAGCTTTGCCAGATCCTTTCAGCAGCCCACCATTTCTACACCCACATGGAAAACCCAGGAGGAGAGGCTAATTTAAGATGCTGGGCAACAGCAATGGAAACACACATGGTATAAAACCAGGGAGAACCTAGATCATTAAGCCAATAAAAGACAGGATCATCTACCGTAAAATAAAAAAGCTGTACAAATAAAGCAAATAGGGATTGAGATGGGAAAAAAGATAAGGAGGTCTGATTAAGTTGTTGGAAAATACTGTGAATCCTGACACATGGAACCTTCAAATAATCTAAAGAATTCAAAACAACAACATAGGACATTTAATGTTATCCGTTTAGAGTGAATAATGCAATATTATACAGTGATATTATATAGTTTCTTATACAGCAAGGAAAATTCATTGAAACATAAATCCAGTATGAGCAGTACATGGAGTTTGCTTTGCAAAACTGCATTCGGGTTAAAAGTGCACTGGTGTTGGCTGCCACCTGGAAGTCGGCTCAGCGCAAAAAGACAAAAGCCCAAATCTGTCTCACTAATGCTAGGGAATTTTCTGTACTACGGGGGAACATTTAATTTCCCTTGCTATGATTTAAGAACTTGGGGCTATTTATGCCCTGAGCTGGGTTTATAAGTCCAAAGATGAAGAGACATCAAATCCTCTCCAAATCCTTCCCCATCACCAATCTCCTAACGGAACAATCCCAGCCAGGGAGAGCTGACAAACGCTTTAAATCCTACAGGTATTTGGGATTCTAATAAGGATTGTACAAATGTGTACATCCATCAGAGCAGCAGAGTGCATCTGAGTCTGTGTGGGTACATGTTCATGCATATCTAACCTCTAGGACATACATAAACCGACATAAAAGTGTAACAAAAACATTCGGACGATGAGCAGAACGTGAGGCTGTTGTTAAGGACGCTGATAGTCTTACAAAACTTGGGCTCCGCTGGCTTCTCCTCTCCTGTGCGCTCTTACTGAGACAAAATTGAGACTTGATGAATCGGTGCTGCAAAGAGATTCAAATTATCTTAGAAAACTATCTGGCAGTGAATGCGCTGTAATTTTTAATAGAAAAGATAATATTCTAATCATGCAAAACATCTCTGTAGATTGCCCTCGAGGCCTTAATGCAACATGCATAAAATGCCTCACGGGAGATCCACATGGTGATAATTTATGACAATCTGCAGAGGAGGAAATAGTAGGGCATGTTGTTTTTTCCCCTCTCACTTGATGGTTTACATTTTTAGACGGTACGGCACAAACACAACAGAATGTCTGTACACATCACCATATGGGCTTTTAGCCAATAGAAAGGTGTCATCACACATTTGAGGATGTATTTTCCTATGTAGCTGCATGTATGAGTGTGGATGTGAGTGTGTGTGTGTGTGTGTGTGTGTGTGTGTGTGTGTGCGTGAGGTGCATTCATGTGTTTTTAAAGCATCTTCAGGTGTGCATTAATTCCTCCTGAGGCTGATATCTTCACACGTTCACCACAATTAATTAACTAAATATAAGCTGAAGACACAAATTGACTTCAGTTTTTACTGTATATGACATAATGAAAATAATTGTCATGCCCTTCAGCAGATAGAAAGGATACAAATATGGATGGACAGGAGGGTAAATACGAGGGAGGGTACTACATGCCAAGGTCAGCGTGTAAGCTTAATCATACTCCATCGTTAGAAATGATTTGATCATTAATCTCTCCCCCCCCCCTTCCTTTGTTTATTTTTTGCATCTCCTTCAAGCGACCCATGAGCTCATATCAGCTTAACAGTCAATCCATTTACGTGCACAAAATAAAATAAATATATAAAATAAGAAAAAAACCCATGTAAATTTACTGCAACAGCTTAATATCCTGCTGTGTGCGTGTGTGCATGTGTAAGTGTGCATTCGTGCGTTTTGTGTTGCTGTGCTGGGGGCGTGTTCTGCCAGCCCTTCTGCCCACGGCTCATGCATAACATCATCAGAGCGTGGCACAGCAACGGGCATCCTCCGACTGTGTTCGCTGCGTGTTGAAAAAGTGAGTGTTTGTGTAGATGCAATGCAACACAACGCAGATCTAATTCTGTCTTGCTCAACTCTTGCCAGAGCAATAAGAGCCAGCGTTAATGTCAGCGTACGTGTTTTGTGTGTGTGTGTGTACGCTGTGATTTAAGAGGCACAGCTGTCCGCTGGGAGCTGACACACCGTCACACTCACCAATACAACTGGGGACAGGGAAAGCCAGAGAGCAAAACATGAAGAGAGAGAGAGAGAGAGAGAGAGAGAGAGAGAGAGAGAGAGAGACACACACAGAGGTCAGAGTGTGGATTTGGATTCAACAGAGGAGCAGAAATAAAATCAAATCAAGCAAGAAACAGGGAAAATAGAAACAAAGGCAAGAAAATACAGCGTGAAGAAAAATACAAGAGACAGAAAGAGAGGTTGAGAGAGAGCGAGAGAGCTACACAGAGAGATGTAGAGCAAGAGAGAGAGAGAGAGAGCAGAGAGAGAGAGAGAGAGGGAGAGAGAGATAGAGGCAGAGCTCCCTAACTCCAGTGATTCCCAGACTGGCTGGCAGTAAGCTCTGTGCTCTGATCTGCCCGCTCTGATGGGGTTTCATGCCCTCGTCGGCAGTGTTGGGGATCCTGAGGGCAACGCCAGTTCCCAATGCTGATCTTGGCCTCTCTAATTCATACCTATTGAAAATATCCACCTACACAGATGAGAGTCAGAACAGCTCATCACAACCCCAATGATGGCTAATGGATCATCAACCAATGACAGTCGATAGAATCCAAAGGGGGAGCTAAAAGAAGATCGAATGCAAGCGGCCCAAGGACGACTGGCAGATATGAGAGGTAGGGGAAAAACATTGGCATGAATGCTTTTGTGTACGCATGTGTGTATTTGCATATTTACAGGCAAGGTGGGCTGCAGAGGCCAGTATGTTGTGTAAACTGTTGTATAACTGAGTGGATCCAACACACATGGCAGCCTTACTTTCACATTTTTCTACAGCTTCTAGCTGTACATCAAAATTGCCTTTGAGTGTTCCCCATTATTGACACAGCTACAGAGCTGATTTGAAGTGGTACTTAATGTGGGCTGTGTGTGCATGTCATTGCAAGCTTCTGTGTGTGTACTTTGGGGCTGGAGGGACACATCAGAGCAAAGAGCCATTCTCCTGCGTTGACCTCATTCCAGAGCTGCTGTTACAACGCTCCACTGGGCTGATGCTGTTTAGCTGTGTCCACGTATGCATTGTATGCATATGAGTTTGTTTATGAGTAAGTGCACACATGTGTGAGCAGGTGTGATCGAAAGCATTTTTGCATACACACACACTCTCCCCGTGCACTTGCGAAGATGCAATTAACACAGAGCTTTGCTCTTCATATAACAAATATCAACCCAGCCATGTTCTGATGAGTTTTGTTGCAGCAATATCATAACAGCAACACTGCCACTGTACCGAACTAACACCTGAGATTAGACCTGGGAACACCTGCGCCTTCTCTAAACCTGGCAGCCTAAACAGCCAGGCAGACAAAGTGATTTTTACATGCTTGCAGATGTCAATCTAATTAGTAGTAGATTGTATAGAATATAGATGCAAACACATTACATTTTCTATTTATGACCACAGCACTTGAACGATTAGATTGTGCTGTCCAACTAAAAGGTGCACTATGTAGTTTTGGGGAAGAAATTTAATCAGAAAAGAAAAATCATCATTGACTGATTTTTTTTATGCCTAAAAAAACTAAATAAACAAACTTTACTTTCTTTTCATGACTGAATAAACTGACAAACAAACTGAACTTCAAGGACAACACAATTTCATACTGTTTTACTTTGTTTATACTTGGTGGACCCTGCCACCTTTCTAGCTCAACAGTGTTCCAGGGACCTTATTTTCATCCGAGAGCAGCTCGTTATTCAGTTGTCAAAAAATATTTCTGAATGTATAATCAATTAATTAATTAATATCCAAAAGGACATGCTGCTCCTTCAAATCAAAATTTGTCAATGGTTTTATGCTTACTACAGTTAATGGCTGCACAGTGTTTCCTTAATCTAATGTGGATATAAGTTACAGTGATGTGAGAATCATAGTTGCCTCATCACAAAGGCATCAAAATTCTAGGGGGAGCTTCTAGTGGGAAAAATTTGATGACTCCCTTTTCACTTAAACCATTCCCAAATAGCTGCTGCAGCAGTCAGAAGAACAGCTTTAGCTGTTGTGTTTACAGACATGAACATAATGCAGCTACTGGTTCAGGTTCTAGGAGTCTAACTTGTGAGCTAGTTGCATGCCCAGGCTTGAGATTCATTTCATCCAGCCTCGAGCTAGTCAAGCCAGTGCTATAAATACTGCCGTAACGTTCCACAAGCAATGGACATGTGAAGTCATCTCAAAGGGAATCAGACACCCAATATCTGCTGTGTATGGATTTGTGTGTGGGTGGAGTGTGGGTGAAGGGTTATGAAGCTTTGGTTAAGTCACCAAGGGCCACTGTCTAAGGGAGGGTGGGAGGTGGGAGTTGGCATATTAGTAATAAGTTTGCTTTCTTGTTTATCAGACAAAGAACAGCGCTATGTGAGCGAAAACAAAGTGAATAATTTTCTGAAGACTTCGTATTCAACTGTATTCATACGAACATTTATGTATGCCACACCAAAAGTCTGCTGTGGCATTTATTTACTTCAGAGATGGTGGTCACGATGGCAGTTGAACACTGTGGTTTGAATGTAGCCCATGCAGTTATGTAATAGTAGTCTTGGGTAATGATGAAGGAGATCACATCTTTAGTAATAACTTAAAATATGCAGCTGTATTTTCTTTAGATTTAGCTGCAAACATCTAATCCAATGTTGCGTCCCCCTGTCTCCACAGTGGTACTGGTGTGTGGCCTCCTCTCCCTCCTGTCTTTGTCGCACGGCTGCCCAAAGGAGTGTGTCTGCAACAGCAACACCAAAGTAGTAGACTGCCGGGGTCGAGGCCTGTATGACATTCCCCGACGACTGCATCCAGACACCCAAGAACTGTATCTCCAAGATAACCGCATAAGGGGCCTGGGATCAATGGCTTTTCGAGAAATACCCCTTGTGCGCATTCTCGATCTATCTAATAACTCTATAACGTCTGTTTCACCAACTGCTCTGCTGGGTCTCAGAACTCTACAGCGCCTCAGCCTGGCCAACAATAACCTGAGAGAGCTTGACAAGCGGTTGCTTGGACCTATCCGCTCGCTTTCACACCTTGACCTCTCACACAACAGGTTACGCAACCAAACTGGATCATACTTTTTGTTATTCACCCATTTTCGACGCACACTGTAAACTCACTCTATCTTATTTCCATGCCATGTCATTTTCTCCAGCCTGTGGGGCTTTCCTGGAGCCATGGGGGACAGTTTGAGGAACCTAAGCCACCTGGGTCTAGCGCACAACCGGCTAACACGAGTGGACCGCTCCCTGTTGGAGGCTCTGACCCGCCTGGACAGCGTCACACTTCGAGGCAACCCCTGGAGGTGTGACTGCCAGCTCATGGGCCTCAAACTCTGGCTGGAGAGCTACGTCTTTAAAGGTTAGACCACTTGTAGCTTCAGGCTATAGCTGGGCAATGTCTGTAATGTTTCCAGCATCTGTCTATCTTAATGCCTTTCCTGCCATAAAATTATGTTAATAATACATTATGGTAATACTAACCTTTAAGTATCCTAAAACTACTAGTGTACCAGAGTAGAAAATGTCAGGACTATATGCCAGTTCACACAATGAGACTCTTTCAGAGATTAAAATAGACCCCAAATGGATATAGTGTTTATATATTTTGTCCTTGGCGAGATTGACACAGAGGAGTTAAGACCAGGCTACAAGCTCTGTCCAGATATTAAAGTCGATGGAATGCATGCATGTGTGTGTTTCATGTTATTGGT
Source organism: Sparus aurata (assembly GCF_900880675.1). Lineage (NCBI taxonomy): Eukaryota > Metazoa > Chordata > Actinopteri > Spariformes > Sparidae > Sparus > Sparus aurata. The sequence goes on along the minus strand of NC_044193.1, from coordinate 15,423,595 downwards.
TTTAGCCGTGGAAAGAATTTAGGTTGTTGCGGCTTTTATACTATTATTACCAACTGATGAGTACTGTGTACTGTTTCTGTATTAGATAGTGTGAAATTGACAATTTACAATATTTACCAGAGAGTCTTTTTTGGAACATGTTATGACCTTTAAGCTGTGCAAAAAAAGTGCCATGCAGCATTAACAATCTCCTGTGAGACATTGTGATGTTAGACACTCTATGCAGCACTTCCTCCAGCCATGGTGCTGATCTCTGCAGCCAGAGATGGAGTGAACACGGGTGATTAAGAGTTAAATTGCAGGCTACATTATTTTCTATGCTAGACCAACCCTAGCATGCATTAGATAACAAAATAATCACTGTACAGTGAAAGCTAGGCTCGCTCTGGAGTTGGCTGGCCCGCCTACATGCCAATGTTACCCTGACACAGCTTTTGTCTTAAAGGCTGAAAATTCTAATTACTGCTAAACAGAACAATGGAACCAGATACAAGGATGTGTGCTTAATAGAAAGCCAGTGGTAATCAGGCAGGCAGTGTGTGACCGAGCAAGCTCGACATGGTTAAAGAGAGAGGTGAATAATAAAGAGATTTACGGGACAAACAGAGGGCAGTCCTATCTTAACACTCCAATATGCCTGATTCTTTTGGCTCCTGTGGTTTAGCTTTTAATCATATCACTATATTGCTAATATGGCCTATCAAAATAAGACATTACACCCTAGATTATTAAATACTTTAAGTAATAGGCTGGTTCAGACTCAGCTATGATGATTATGATGGTGTCCTTAGAGTAAACTGCCACAAAGGAAATGGCCAATTAGTAGCAGATAATGTGCTTGTAATACACAACAGCTGACTGGTGCTTGCCTCCTTATTCCTTCCTGTCATCCCTCTCTGATCCAACTATTTACCTCTGATCCAAAGGTGGAGTGGTGGATGAGGTGATTTGCTCACAGCCAGAAGAAATGAGGGAGAAAGACCTGCAGAAAGTCCCCTACCAGCTCTTCCACGCCTGCATGACCACAAGCTACCATTACCTGTTTGCGAACATACACCACCTGGAATCTGAGAGGTTACTGCGAGGCCACACCCATGGCAACCATGCTCATCCCTCCAGCCATGCTCTCCACATCCCCATGGCAATGGGGGAGGGATTTGGTGGCGGAGGAGGAGGAGGAGGGGGAGGTAGTGTTCCAGAGTGTGAACCTAAGCAGCGGCATCGGCCTGTCAATTTGCGCCACGCAATCGCCACAGTGATCATCACTGGCGTGGTGTGTGGGATCGTGTGTCTGATGATGCTGGCTGCAGCAGTGTACGGCTGCGCCTACGCTGCTATCATGGCCAAATATCAGCGGGAGCTAAAGAAGAACGAGGAGTTGGCAGCAGCGCAGAGGGCAGATCATGCCACGGCAGATGAGAAGGAACCACTGGAGAATGCTATCGCCTAGGTGACGATAACATGAACTCTGGACATAAAAACCTGAGCCTCAACCCTTTAACCTAATCCTCTCTGGATGCCATGTGCGTGTTAGTGCATGAGAAAACCAGAAAGAGAGGGAGATTCTTTATGTGTGAGTATGTGTGTATGTTCACCTCCTGTCTGAGACTTGGGTAGCTAAACTCCACAGATATTTGACTATGCACTGATGAGAAGAGTTCTTCTTCTACTGTATGCGGGTTTGAGGGGCAGGCCAAAGAGTCCCAAAGGAATCAATTCCATTTTGTCTGAGAAATGCATATCACAGATATGAACAAATCGCTATATATTTATAATTGTGTATTTGTAGGTATTATAGTAAAGCTCTGGTATTCAAAAAAAAAAAAAGAGACGTCAGAGTTTGGTTGTCTTCTGCTCTTTTGAGTGTGATTTTGAGGTCATTTTGAAAACTCATAGTAGGCAGCTGCTGTCAGTTAAGTTCTGTTCTAAGTTGTTTGTATCATAAATGTGAGAGCGTGAGAACAAGAGTCGTCGTTTGTGTCGTTGTTTCATCTGTGCTTGAGTGTGTGTGTGTGTATGTGTGTACGCACATGTTTATAGAGAATTTAAGAGTTTGTGCCTAATAACGTGATTTAGATTTAAGGAAGAAATATGTTTTCATAGAGGATATTTTTCTGACGACTGAAGGGGAGATTCGTTGAAGCAATAATGAAACAAACTAAAACGAAAACAACATCACAACCTGGACTCAGCCTTGTTGTTTTTCTCTGACTTTACGGGTTCATAACTTTGAAGCATCAACCTGCTGCACACAGTCACACCCACAAAACACACAGTTTTAGATCTACAGTTTAAGGCTTTGTTTGTGAGTTAAAGCTGATCACATAATGGTAGTCATGTCGTTTAGTATGTATTATACAAAATAAAGGGGAACATTTTACCTGCTTGCTGTATGTATACTGGCAACTAATTTGAGAAGGCATAAATGAAGTAATTATCTTTAAAAGAGGGGTATTTTGAAAGAATGAGATGTCCAAATCAGAGTGAGTCTAATGTTCACGTGCAAGAAAACGTACCATTTATAGTAAACAAGGCATTTCTTCAGATAGTAATACCAACTTCTCAAAAAGCAGGAAACTACCCCTCATTTCAATCAACTTCAATCAACTTTATTTATAAAGCACTTTTCATACATGAGTATGTAGCACAAAGTGCTACATACAAAGTGTTAGAGTGTTGATCTTGAAATAAGTTCACATGCATGGGTGTTTTTGCCCCTCTCAATTTAATGTACTGCTGACACAGTAGCACAGTATCACAGGGAGGAAAAAAACAGAATATTTTGGCAGATGTTATGATTGGGATATGATTTGTGGGAATGATTATTTCAGCAATGCAATTTTCATTTTCAATTTCACAAAACTATTAAAATGACGATGATGTGACATTTGTTGGGGTTTTAGAAACAAACTGGAGTTTTAACTTTTTTAACTGGAGAAGAGGATTTGTATCATCATTCTGGTGTTGTTGCCGGAACGTAATAATCAACGTTGCTTCAGGACCATCAATGCAATTGACCAATCATGTTTTTATGATGTCATAGTTGTGTGACTCGGGAAAAAGACTGGAAAAATACACACATATGAGGATAGCCTTTCTTACACATGGTTGAACGGGTCTGTTTTAGCCCAAAACCTCTTTTACCAAATCTAAACAATTATTATAGTTGTCTAAATTTAGCCAAATTGCAACAGAAAACCACCAAAACACAGATCCTGTGTTAAAAATATCAAATGAACAGTATAACAATAAAACCCAAACGAGGTACAGATCCTAGTCCCATGAGTTGCAATGATGACCCTGGACATTAAAGGTGTTATTGCTAACACTCAGACAATAAATGTGGCATCTCATCTACCCCCTTGCATGGCATTCACATCAAAACACAACTGTTGTTCAAATCATCTGCCCCCTCAAGTGGTTGCCAGTTTATTGCCCTACCTAACACTAGCCCTTTTTAGATGGAAAAGGTGGCACATTTGCTCCAAGGTAAGGACGGCAATGTGCCAGCCTGTCTTTCTAAAACGGAGGCGTAATATTCCTTCTTTTCCAAAAGCCGCCTTTGAGGTAGGCGTAAACATGTGACGTAACGTGAAGTTCGAAGTTGGGCTGTGAACAGTGACATAGAATTTGTCTTCAAAACAGCTACAGAGACCGAGGAGATGCTAGCATCTCCTGGATCTCAGCGGCTGTCCAGTTGTTCATCTTAATGTCCACGGATGACATGATGGACTGACTGCTGTGATCAGCTGTTTCTTGGTTTTAAAACTCCCCGGCTGTGGGTCGCACAACAGTGCAGGTCATTGACACTTCCACCCACCTCACGCAGAGGCTGGCACATTTCCGGCATGGCGGAAATAAGTGTACCCTCCGAGGCGGAAAACCGGCGGACCAAAACAGACCCCCAATTTGCCGCTCTCTGTCTAAAACCGTGGACCGAGCCGCCAAAAGGACGGGCAAATTGGCGGCTTGGTGCCCTGTCTAAAAACGGCTACTTCTAATGCTGGCTAGCAACGTTAACATTGCTAACACTAGATAACATTGCTAACTGTCAGTTTATTTGCTAAGTCCATGTTGTTTTTACAGGGCATGTTGTTTATCTAGACTCTGGATGCTGACAAAACACAGATACCACATGATGGTATCGATAGCCAGACCTTGTTAGGAACTGGAGCCAACTGTCAAAATTCTTACACGAATATAAACAAAACAATAACAATAACAAATGTTGTTTTATTTGTCAGTTCACATGTTTTCAAATAAGTTCTCCACATAAAAATATTGTCACATAAGGAATATGTCCTTTAATTATGATGTTGAAGGAACAACACTGGCACAGCAATATCAGACCAGGGCATCCCTGCAGAACTACAGTATTAGTATATAACACCGTAATGCTGTTTTGTCACATTATTGACCATATCAAAAAAGTCAGCTTCTGCAATTTGGTTAATGCACTTGGCTATATTGGCATTTTGAGTATATTTCCATAAATTCTGCAGCCCTGCAGCTTTCTGTCCAAAGTACCACAGGAAGCTTCCATTGTATCATTATGCCAGATAACATGACAGGAGAAAGTGGTGATAGAAACACATATTTCTATGAAAATATTACTTGATATTATTTTAATCTTTAAGTAATATAGTAATATATACATTTGAAGATATGTTTGCATCTACAACATTATTTTTCCCTTGAGGATATTGCACAACCTCCTTTTTCTTAACCTCATGGAGTTCATCACTGGAATGCTAGAGTATTATATAACACAAGATCAGGTCATTGGTGAATCAGATTTCCTTCTCTTTAAATTCTAATATACTTAAAATGTCACAGAGAAGATATTCATGCAATGTTTTTAGATTATATTTCAAATGTAGCTTGCTGTGCACAACACAAGCCTCCATCATTACTATGCAAATACTGATAATTTGTGCGTAGCAGTGATTACTTGCTCACTCAGTGTAGTGTGGAGGCACATGAATGTACACAGATGCCTTTAATGCTTGACCTGAGTTTTATGGCTCTTTATATTACAGCAGCAGACTCGCTGCACGTGGCTCAGGATGTGACCACAACCACTGCCGTGCACACACACACACACACACAGAGCCATGCTGACACACACACACGTGTGTATGTACGAACACCGTAACATTGTGACTCAAGCGATGTCTGCAGGGCTCGTGGTGTGTGATGTCATCAGCCTGTCCTGTTAAGTTAGTGTATTAGCGTATTCACAAGTCTACAGCTCAGTGGAGCGCAGGGCAGTGAAAACTGGCCCTAACTGGCCCACGCTAAATTTGCATTCTAGCCTACATCTCTCCTCCCATCTGACTCTCTTATATAAAATCATCCTTACAGACATCCCCCGATCTGACAAGAAAGATCGTCATCACCGCATATCAGAATCCGATGAAACAATAGGGTATTCATGAGACCTTGTTACTGATTAGTCATTTGGATTGCTGCTTAACAGGATTTGAGAGAATGATACCATCTTAAAACAATAGAGATCAAGTCATCAGGGTCAAGTAATTCTGTGGGCTGGTGTAAACTGTGGGCTGCTCGTGTACCGCTCTGCTACAAATCTGATGCACACTCTGTGTGCATGTGTGCTGTGGCACCGCACAGACTCTCTTATTTCTGTCCTTCTGCTCCAGTGGTTTCCCCCGGGCCAAGACTACCCACAATGCACTGCTTTCATGTCAACGCATTCAGGCACCGTGAAATAATTTTCTCTTTCTCTGCCCTTTTATTTCTTCTCTTATTTTACCACTGCATTTCCAAAAGATGTTTCTCTTTCTCCTGTCTTTGTTTTTTTTCCCCCTCTCTCCTCTTTCCAGGTCTTTTTCTGTGATTCCTCTACTGCCAATAGTGGCCCTCATTTGTTGACAGGAGTCCTTACGTAGATAATCATCAAAGTTTTTAATATGAGGCAAAAGCTGTGCTCCACATTAGTCCCTGTCACATTCATGATAGACAGTGGAAAGGATTACAATACTCCACATACTGTTAGGATAGAAATAGACATCTGTACAATGTGATCGTTAAAGCTACTAATGTAAAACGGGAGTTCCAAAAGGCCTGCAGAGAATAAACATAAAGAAAGTTGAAGGCACCACCAGAGCTGCCTGAGGGAAAGCACTGAGCCAGAAACACCTCTCTGCATATTTTAGCAACTTCGTGTGTTCACATTTTGCTCAATGTGTCTGAATCTATAATAAGGAATCAAGGAATCTAATTTTTGCAAACAAGGTGCTTCCAATTTGCTTTATGTTAACTCCCTTCAAACAAAAGTACCTGTTGCAACTTATAAATACTGGCCAATGAAATATATCAAAATAACATACAAAGACCAATGTGAGAAATATGTTTGACTAAAATACAAGTAGCTTGGAATAAAAACAAAACAAAAAAGGCATTATATACAAACTGACATTACATTTTAGTCATTTAGTAGCCGTGATATGGGTTTGATCTTGTTGGGCCAGTTGCTGATTGGAGCAATTAAAAATGAAGCCACTATTTTATGTTTTGTTAAAAATAACGAGAACTATATTTATAGGTTGTGATGTCGAACAATTTCTCTTGTTTACAGGCAAGGAATTAAGGAGCAGTACAGGGTGCGGTCTCACACATGTACAGATATAGACATGGACTGCACGCAAGATGTATATAAAATCTTGCCATATGTGGACAAAATCATAAAAAAAAAATGTTTACAGGCTAAAGGCAAACGGCAAAAATATATCTTTATACATATCTAATTATGACCTATTGAATATTGGGTACACTTGTAATACCAATGAAAATGTTTAGTCGTAGTTATGTGTCAGCATATATGCTACGGGACCAGAATAGTCGCACCCTGGGGCCTTGCTAGTGTTGATGAATGATTACATATAACTCCCCTGAAGATAAAACCCTAGGTACTGTAAAACCATATGTCTATATCTGCCTAACTGCATCCTCTGCATCCTCTCCCTTTTTACCCATTTCTTCCACTTAATCTGCAGTTCCTTTCCTCTGTAACCACGCTGATGTCTAACAGAACATGGGCTGTTCTTTATCCCATCAACTTGCTGATTGCACCAAGTTGCATTGTAAGGGCGTGACAGTTTGGGGCTTCTGACTCACCAGGACGTGAGACGAGGCCGGCCACAATGAAATCCTCTAGACCACAATATGCCTTAAATAAACACGGAGGCAAACGAACAAAAAGGCGTTTATGAAACTGAGTTCTATTAATACATTTAGGCATAAATACTCATGGATGTGAGCGCTGTGCTGTGTTGCTCTCTCGCCTAAACAGTCAGTACATGTTGGCAGCGAGTGTTTCATCTCAAAAATAGGGAAATAAGTAGGGGTAGACAAGTGTCGACCAGAAAAACAAAGTCTTACAGCAGTGTATGGAAGACAGTATCACAGCCACTGTCGATGTAAAAGTGTGTGAGAAAGAAAGAGCTACTTGAGCCCCCCGCTTACCCGCAGCTATGGGTGATTTCCTCTCATCCAGAAGCTGAATGGCAGTGCTGGCCAATACAACGCTCTTGTTTTCTGATCCTAAGCCACACACATAAAAGCACACACAAACACAGCACGCACAGGCACACACATATTAGAGTTCACATTAGAGTCATATCACAGTTCCTCATATTAGTTCTAACAGACCACAGGGTGACTGGAGAGAGAAACACTGAACATAAATACCACAGTACCAGTATTATTACATGGCTAAAGCTAACTGCCACAGTCCTGAGAGGAAGAGTGGATCCAAGGCAAGTCCGGTGAGTAAATAAGAGGCTTTCAGATCACTTGTATTAGCTGGCACTAATGGAAAGCCTGAGGCTAAGGACAGATGAGAACACATCCTCCCTTTGGAGGGGAAACCATTTTTTAGAGACATTGTTAAACTGCACAGGATTGAGGTGCCTGTGTGTGCGTGCGTGCGTGCGTGTGTGCGTGCGTGCGTGCGTGCGTGTGTGTTTCTGTCTGTTTGTGTGTGGTGTGTGTGTGTTTCTGTCTGTTTGTGTATGTGTGTGTGTTCTGGCCAAGTCACTATGGAAAGGGCTGAACCTCTTCCTAACATATCTTATTTCAACCCACAGCAATCAGTCCTGTCCACAAGAACACAGCCCAGAATTAATAAGAGAGGAAGGGGAGGTAGAGATGCATGGCGAGAGAATACGACCAAATATGGGTGAAAGAGGAAAAGAGGGGGTGGAAGAAATTTGAAGCGAGTATACAGTTTTATTTCTGGATTTGACAAAATGTGATTTACCTAATTGGAACTCTTGCCCGCTTCATTCTCGGTAAACTTCCACACAATAATTGGTCCCTTTCATTATATTACACTAGTAATAGCCAATGTAAGCAATAACAGACTTATCCCTAAAAACGTGACATTCCGGGGAGAATTTATTCATTAACTTTTGAAAACTGAGATCACAACTAACCTGAGTTGAAAGGCAGAGAGTAGACAAAGGTGCCAGGAACCTGCTCTGCTGCTCTCTTGTACCACAGAGGAAAGTGATCGGCGTTGAACACCCCCTCTTTGTCTTCAGCTGTCAGGAAGTCTCTTGAAGCAGACAGGACACAGACGAGACGATGATACAGAGGACGCAAACATAAATCATAATAGGGACTCATTTGAATCACACGTGAAGAGACGATCAACACACACACACACACACACATACTTCTGAGCTTATACATTGAATACATACACACGGCATACTTACTGGTTTGTGAGCTCGTCAGGCACCACAAACAGATTAATTCTGGACAGGCCTGTTCGTGTGCCCAGGTAGGCTATCTCCACCCCTTTGTCAGAGTTCCTGTGTAGTATGACAGATATAGACGGTAACCTGCATTTCTGCACAGCCGTGTGTTCATCATTAAATGGGAATTATGGTATAAACTTGGGCCTTATGCATACACGATTTGGTATGTGAATGATTCATACTAACCAAAGGTTTCAGGGTCGCTCCAGTGGATCGCCTCAGCTGGCAGCCGCGACATACCTGCAACGGCTGCAATGCAATCCTTTGGGGTAACTCCGACAGTCAACAGTATGTCCACGGAAAGTGCTTGTTTTTGTCACTGACAGGCTGAGGTTCTTGTTATCAATGTATGACAATAAAATAGAAGATTCTTTTTGAAAGCGGGAGCACAAGTCTCGCTAAAGAAGAAGTCTTGCTCTGAAATATCTGCTGTTGGAGTACGGTGGATACGCTAGTCAGAGTTGGACAGAGGAGTTAGGAGTTTACCTTGAGGACCTGCCAGCAAAAATTTATCCATATTGGCCGTATGGCTATCCGTAATGTTGTCAGTCACACAGTCAGAATAACAACCTCAGCCTGTAAGTGGCAAAAACAATCACTTTTGGTGGATGTAACTTTGACAGGGGGAGTTGCCCCAAAGAAATACATTGCAGCCATTGCAGGCATGTCCTGGCTGCCAGCTGAGGCGATCTACTGGACCGATTTCCAAAACTTTTGGCAAGCATAAATAATGAAACATTTGAATATAGGGCTGGGTTAAAAATAACAACATTAAAACCGAACCAAAAGCTTTAACAAGAGCCTTACATTCTTGATTTTCTGTGAAAGTAATTCCTATATTTTATCTGCAGTATCATCACAACCATTTCACATTGTAAAATTCGCCTTTGACTACAGGATTCAGTTTGTGTTGCGACTATATGTACATATATATATAAAGAAACATGTTTCACTCAGAGAATGAAAAAAAGAAAAGCAAGTGACTCACTCAGACTTATTGAGCACAAGGCTCGTCCAGTACGCCTCCAAAGGGGCAGTCACCACTGCGTCAAAGAGAACCTCCTGAATCAGCTCCTTGTCACCTAACAATATATATATATATTTTTAGCATGAATCAGCCACAGGCACTGGCCCCTGACCATGATCTTTATTTAATTCTATGAGAGAGGAATGTTGGGTTGTAAAAGAGTTTGTTACTTACACTGTAGGTGAGGTTCGTGTCCACTGAGGTAGAGTTTGATTGCCTCTATCTGGGACAGGTAGCGGTGCTCTGGGTGCTCGTCTGTGTTGCAGTATGTCCTGCAATATGACAAGGAAGGGTGATACGGACATTGGTTACATCTTTTAATAGCGTACAACACAGTCATAATAGGTACCAACTCGGTTTTTAGATGATAATAGAGCATGGATATGGACAAGAACCTGCCAGGACCCATAGTCATTAAATTGACATGATGCTTTCAAGTTCTTTTGCGGAAAATGCAGTGTAACAATAAATAAATAGAGTGTAAAAATAAGTGGTAGGGGATATTAAATGATAACTGCTATTTACATGTAATTTTGAAAGCAACACAGGGGCAATGTTATGTTACTTTCCACATGGGAAATATTCATGTAGAACTCTACGTGACAGGCAGGGTAACACGAACTCAATGCTTCAACTTACATTATCTGCACTGGGCTCAGGTTAGGTTCGGATGTAAAAAAAAAAAAAACTGCCTGCCGAGTTTGGGTCGGACGCGGTTACTGCTCTTTTAGACTTGGTCGGGTTCAGACAAAAAAATGTGGACCAAGCCGCACTAGGTCATTATCTGCCTTTGATTCTAACCTCAACTAAAGCTCTTCCATACAATCCACTTGATTTCAGTTACTTTTGCATTACAAGGCATTTATGCTGAATAAAATGTGAAGTAAAACAAATATGTCTTTCCCATTTAGAAGCATTAGTTTGAAAAGCATTTACTATAATTTGTTTAGATGTTGGTTCCCAATCGTGGTGACCACAAGTCATCGAGTGACACAAAGCATCAAGTCAAAAGTCATGCAGATCCCAAAGCTATTGTATAAATGTTGTATTGTAGTCAGACTCCAGATTTCTTTGATTTTTATAATTTGGGAGTTACGTTGGATATAGTTCAATCACAACGTCAGGTAATTAAGGAATGATGATGACATTGTCAGAACAGAAACATACTGCAGTGTCGATCTTACCATTCGTCTGCCAGCGCAACATCGGGATGCTCCAAGTCATGAAGCCCTGCAACAAAATAAGAAGCATTTATCTCAAACCAAATCAGCAAAAGCACTCAATATGAACTCATAATAATAGGGGTAGGCATCTACACCTCAAATGCACACACTCTTAAACACACACACCAGGGGTGAAAAATGTGTTTTTTGAATGGATGTGACAGGTCTGATTAGATCAGGAAGAGCCAAGTCATGCTCAGAGGGCTCCGCATGATAGACATGTTTAGAGAAACACAGACACAGACACACACAGACACACACACACACACACACCGGCTCCTCCACCACCACCAGCACCACATGAATATTAACATGCATGAGGCTGGACGTGAAAAGAGACACACAGAGGCACACATAGACAGAGGCAGACATACGCACTGTCAAGACATGGACAACACACCTAAGGAGCCGGTAAAGAAACATTTAACTTCCTGTCCAATTGTGGCTTTCAAGTTCATTATCACTGCATTACTAATGAGTGGTATGTATGTTTGTGTGTGTGTGTGTGCGAGAGAGAGAGAGAAAGAGAGAGAAAGAGAGAGAGAGAGAGAGAGAGAGAGACAAATGGGAGAAAGAAAAGACAGGATTGAAAGTAACAAAAAATTGTTTTGTGGTACTTTTCTTCTACTTTGTACTTATATATTATACTCTTTACAGATTTACACCATACAAATTACCCTATTTGATCAGCAGTATATAAAGCAGATAAAGTTACCTTCACCTTAACTTACTAAGCTAGCGACGACATTGAAATCCTGCTTACATTTTAATCCATCTGTAATAACCAGGGTTGGATGTAACTTATTATAGCTACTCAAATAACTTTTCGAGGGGGTACTTGTACTTCTATGAGTATTTCTTCTAGTTTTTAATTCTATTCATGCTGTCTGTGATCACAAACGGGCAAATAAAAAACCCTGACATGCCGACAAAAAAAACACAAAACTCTGCAGAAGCCCCACGTTTGGAGAGGTGCCCACGACCGCTGAGCAGAACAGAACAGGAGTTGGGAGTCACTCAGACTGAAGATTTAGAGAAACAGAAACCCTTTCTGACTGAATGCCTGCAATTGATAACGTATTAAACATCAACAGTTAAAAACCCACTACTATGAGTAGCATTTTGAGAAGAATACTTTTTACTTTACTCAAGTATTATCTTAACACAAGCTGTTTTACTTACAATCGAGATATATTTAAATAATGTAATTGTACCGCTTCTTGAGTATAGATTTTCAGTGCTCTTTCCGCCACTGGTAATAACAATCCTATAAAATTTAACGATCTGAAATGTTAAATACTAGTAAAAAACTTTTACTAGTAATCTTTTAGTGATTTTAGCATGGCTTCATCTATTTCATGAAAATGCTCAACTAAGCTATAGTGACCTGACGTATGTTTTACACCTGCTTCAAAGGAATTCTGCATTCCATGTTCTTCATTTCAAACATTCACTAGAAAAACGTTATTAATCCAAATGAAAAATGAAACATGGTAATGGATTCAAATATTCAACACTATTAACATGTCAAAGACATGCCAGGCTGGCGCAATTAATAATAAATGAATTGATTGATGACTGCAATCATTGGCAATAAACTATAGAGCTACTTATACTAAAAAATGGCAAAGTATAAATTCAACCCATCAAACATTTATATTCACTTACCAAATGCAGTACAAACAAACAAGTACATTATGTTTCTCATACCAGGACCTTAAGTTGTAATGGCAAAATATAATATATCCTGTGCATTATTTAGCATTATATCTACAGTGTGATATTTGTAATTTCAGATTTTTTCCTTCGTGAATTATCTCCAGACAACCACCACTATAGCAGGGTAGTATGTTCCAGCTGAGTGAGAAACAGACGCACCAAGACAATGAAAGAGTAAAAGTAAGTAAACAAGTAAGAACGAATAAGGGTGTATGTCCTACCTTCCTCCACTGTGACATTCCCTCTGAAGAAAAACTTTCCGTGGCCTCTGGAAAGAGCTACCCCGAGGCTAAATATAAGAAAGAGATATTTCCTAAAAATGACAACTCCAACCATTCTTTGCTCTGCAATGAAAACTGGGAAAACTGACGCTTCAGTTAATCCAAACTTCCAACTATCCACTGCTCGCAGAAACGTCTGGAGATTCTCTTACCTGAAAGGAGTCCCCTTGATGTCTGTGTAGTAGTAATCATTATGCAACACCAGCACACGTTTCTGAAATAAAAGAAATCAATACATTCCATTATATGCCACAGTAAACAGCAAGCAGAGTGATGCACGCTATCTGATGTGATTCCCTGCAGTATAGCTCCATCTAGTGGTGCAGAGAGAACATGCTGTAGTTGGCAGCCTGCAACATGACCTGTTACTCTGCAGACAGAAGTTTTTATGTTTTGTTTTTTTTGATAAGGTTTGTGAATATGCATGTGTGTGTAAAAATTGATGTGTATATTGGTGCAGATTTGTATTTACATATTGAAAGCTTAATATTCAGGCTAATATATAATGCTCTTTACTAAGCTTTGAAAATGCAAAGTACGCACACACACACAGACACACACCTGAATGCCTCACACTCTCTCTCTCTCTCTCTCTCCATCTTTCACTCTCTCTCTCTCTCTCTCTCTCTCTCTCTCTCGCAGATAGGCAAGCAGTAAAAGAGAATCATTGGGCTGCTGTCTCTCCCCTATTCAGCAACATGTGCTTGGTGGAGATAAGGGGCTCACACACACAGACAGACACACACTCGTGCATGCAGAGCAAACAAAATCTGAGAATAAAATCCCCAAGTGAATCCTGTACATCACTGTGCCAAGTGTAACAACCCCATGGCAGAGTAGATTCTCCCTGCTGAGTATTTTCCCTGGCACACCCTTGGGGACCATCGGAAAAGTGCTTGTTTGTGTGTATTCGTGCACATTCTGGATTTTGGATTGCTCACCCCTTTGTCAACACTCTTCTTCACCTCAATGGAGAAGGTCCCTGTCTTCCTGTTGACCATGGCATTTCTCAGCTAACAGCACAAAGCACATGGTAAACTTAGACATTACATTTCTATTGCGAGGGGTGCTGTGATGATGCTTTGTGTAAATTTACAACAAGAGTCTCACCGTGTCATCCTTATCCTCCCATTCCACCTCGGACAGATCCACACTGCTGTAGTTTGGCTTCCTGCGCTTCTTGCCATCTCCATACTGGATATGTGGGCCCATGCAAACACACATGCATGCACAGAAAGAAACACTGAGAAAAAATATAATATATAATATAATAATACAAAGCGTATACTGCTCTGTAATAGGGCTGCACATAATTTAACAGTTAATGCAAAATAACACCTTTGATATCATTTATGCCTGGTGTACACTGCCATGGACATCCATGTTAATCCATCAAAATAACATTTAAAAAGAAGTTATTGTTATGAATCTTCACTCAGCGAGAGAAGGGGTGTTAAATTTGTGGACAGTTTTTGGAGAAGCACTTTCATTTATTAATAAATGCCGGTGAAAATCTCAAATCCCAAATTGTCTCTGTCCCTCTACCTACTGGCCCCTTGAAAACATTACATTTGTACACAAACAGGAAGATTGTGGTTTCACAGGAAGTCAAGTGCTGTAAATATTTCTTTTCATCACTGTGAGGTTAGTAGGCAAGCAGGGCTACGCTAGGCTAAGCGTATCTTGGTGGTAGCTTTACACTGAATGGACACATATGATGTAATATTCTCAACATGAATGAAATGAAGTGTATTCCCTGAAGTGTCAAACTAGTCCTTTAATCGCCCGCCATGTTCCTCGCTGTCTACCTGTCCGAGCCTGTTTGATACTGACATTATAAAAAGATAGCAGTGGCCAGAGTATTGAGCTTCTTAATGTGAATACTATATGTTTATGTGTGTAATGTACGGGTGTACTTGTGCCCCATTCATCCGTCACTGAGGACACCCCTCATTAGTTGTTAAACAGTGTTCATTAACATCTTTAATTAGGCCGCTATCAAACCATCTGTCTGTCTGTCTCACTGTCTGCTAACTCTCCTCTTCCACGTCTGCTCCGCTCTCATCCCTCCATTTTCACCCGCTGTTGCACCCCGCTTTGTTACCCTGCGCCTATTCTCACGTTAAAGCAGGTTTCTCGCTCTCCTCCGTCTCCCACCCGCTCTCTCGCCACACTCTCTCCCCTCATCCTCTTGTGAGAGGAGTGAGTGAGTACAATGGAGTTAATCACAGCCATTCAGAAGCTGTATCTCTGTCTATTCACAGCACAGCGGAGGCCTGGAACACACTCTCCTCATCTACATACCGCCGCGCAGCCAACACACGTACGCTGCAAGGCACACGGAGCACCCACACCCACTACACACCAATTTTCCACGTCAATCGACATCTCAATGTAACAACGGAATCAGTAATTGACTTGACATGAACTCATGAGTTAGTATTCCTCAGTCGCGTGTACAAAATAAATTAATACATTTGAACTTCAATCTCCGCTCCCGAAAAGGGATTGTTATGATAATAAGGGTTTATTTGAATGGTGCTGGAGGTAATACTCACGAGTGGCCGTAGATCTGGATGGGTGAGGATGTAGCCGTTGTTGGTGATTGCGAAGGCGTAGCCGTGAATGCCCAGCTAGGACACACACAGAGACACACACACACACACACACACACACACACACACACACACATTGAGTTGATGCTTGAAAACATCGGTACCTAATTGTAAATCTGTGCTAATCAAGCTCTTTGTAACTGGCAGAATGTTCGTCTTTGTTCTAAAAAACCTCACAGAACTGCACAAAACAAGAGGACGGTGTCATTGGTCTTGGACAAATCACATACTTTAAAATGTCAAAACCTTACTTTACACGCAACCACGCTTCAAATAAAGGAGTAAAAGAAATTAACTGTGATGGGGGATACTATCAGATGGCATTAGTATACATAAAGTGTATAATTTTCCTGTTATAATTGGACTTAAAGAAGGAGCCATGAATAATCAGTGTCAAAACTTCCATGAAAACTCTGACTCATCCACTACAGGCATTTAATTACTGCACTGAGGAGGTGGACTGTCATATGTGCAGCTATAAGTTTGGAAAAAGTCCTTTAAACCCTTTGTGAAGATATCCAAGTCTTGTTGTGTTTCTAAAAGGTGTGTCTTTTACAGCCATTGAGACCTATACTTGTTTGTAGGAGTAACTAATGTTTGGTTGAGCAGTGTGATCTTCAACTGTCATGTTATTACTTCCTTCTCGGGTTTGGCTGGCTTGTAGATGGTGGAGCTTATCAATCAACCCATTGGCTCGGATATGATAAGCAGTTGTGGTCAAGTTTACTTGAGAAATGTAATACATTACTTTTAACTTGTTACTTAATTGAAAAGTAATAATATTACTTCACTTATTACATGTTATTAAAAGTAATGAGCTACATTACTGGTTATATTACTACATGACTTTTACATAACTATCATCTCTTCAACAATACACCCAGCAACAAGCCTTTTTCTGCTTATCCACTGAACGTCTCTCCACAACCGTGTTCGGCAAGTTTCCCATTGCTGTCCTGCTGTATGAGATGCTCCAGAAATGTATCAAACATGTTGTATCTTACCACTTGAACAAGGTTTGCAATGGACAACAATAATCTTTGAATCTTTGACTGAGAGGAACTCAAAATAATAATTCCAGTAGTTAAAAGTATATCGCCCTCCCTCCATCCTCCATCCGTCATTCAGCTTTTTAGCTAGTAGGCAACAGGACCTGTCCTGACCTGCCGCACGTACACGTCATCGTAGGACACCCTACCTAAGACGAAGAAAAAATCACGCTCTGGCAACGCAGTAATGCAGTATCACTTAATCTAATAATTGTAATACAATTACTGATTTGAAAACTGTCACCCCTTCCACTACTCGTTACCGGGGTACGTAATAATATTACAGTAACTGGTAACTAGGTAATGCATTACTGCCCAACACTGGTGATAAGGCTTCTGGGTAACAGCGTCCAGTGCAGAGTTCGGCACTTATCCATTGGGAACAACCATCAGAGACTTGACAAGAGAGCAACTGTTGTTCTTTTGGCCATGAAAACGGTAAACCCATGACCTCTGGCTTTGTTTAGTTCTCGGTGCTCAGCCACCACCAACAAAAATAAACTTGAACGACAACTGCCTGCTGACACCACATGGGGTGGCTGATCACGGAGAGCTGATGGTAGGACGGTAGCCCACAACATTTACCGCCATTCAACCAGTTTTCTTCTAGATGCAATTATGTTAGGGAATTAGACCAATCACTCTTGAACACCAAATAATGTTGTGAGTGGTACCTTATATTTGGGGATCGTCTTCAGCAGCTCAGAAACAGGCACGTCCGTCCCAACCACGCCAAGTAGAATGCCACGGTTTCTCTGGAAACACACACATAATAAATGTTATGAAGTTAGATTTTAAAGGTTATTTACATAACATTGTCTCTCACAGATTTTTTTAAATCTGTCTATTATATAGTAAATTCAATTAGTGATGCTTAACTGTTTTCTAATTTAGACTGCAATCAAATTGACATTACTGTCTGTCAAATACAAAACATAATCAAACATTATTTCCCAATTTGTGCCTATTGTCAGAAATGCTTTTGATTTATGCAATGAGTTATTGCACAGTTTTTCAATCCCACTGCAATTTTTGGGGATAAAAGAAAAACTAATTAGGGAAACATAATAACAGTGACAGTGAATGTGCTATGGCACTCCGTTTGAACTTACAGTCTCGTTCTTGGTACTGAACACTGGCATGGCGACTGTGGTCATTAGAACCGGACTTTGGCCATCCTCCAGCTGAGTGAGTCACAAGAGAAGAACAATGAAGGAGAGCAATTGAGAGGGTGAGGAAGAAAAGGGGAGACAGAGGGGGTGGGGGGGAGGAGAAGAGGGAAGCTAATGATGAAACATAATACATAGGAAATGCAACTGCACAGCACATTACATGGCATCCCAAGCATTATATGAATCATCTTGCTTGGTGACGCCCAGTGAGTGATTATCTCTAGCTGCATAACACTCGTTCCTTGAGTGGTGAACCTGATAGGAATTCTGCAGCCGACCTCGTCATATTATCTTCTTGTGGGACCCACAAAACTTCAATGACATGTTTTATTCATGTTTATTATTTGCCTTAAAATGTGTTCAATCACAGCCCGGCTTTGATCTCTCGCAGAATAAGCTTATCCAAAGGCAGTGCTTGTAGTTTGAATCTGGGTATCTTCCCTCCCTAAAGACTGCTGGAATAATTATGATATTTATCTTTCCGGCGGCTGTCTGTATCTCACGATGATCCATTAGAGATGAAAGCTTGACACTGTTATGAAGATACTGGAGGAAGGCTTCGTGCTCGGCAAAAAACATGGTCTGACCTTGTCCACTCAGAAATGTCGGAACTGTCTAAATGTCAGTCACTCCCGCAGTTCATTTTCAAGTAATTGGCCCGTTAAGTGCAATATGAATCCCAGAACAACATCCACAATTGTGTTAAGATAGATGGTGTGTTGAACAAGATCTGCTCTGCTGCAGTGACCGAAAGAGCATCTTTCTGTTGGACTGACTTAAATATCAGATCGCAGCACCATTTTTTTCTGATGGAACTTCTCCATTTTAACAATCCTCTTAACTGAACATTACATGCCCCCTGTTCACTCTCCTTCCTGCAGCGCTCAACCCCCCCCCTTTACCTCCAGTAATAATAGGTAATGACAGGAAACTGCAAGGATCCATTCTGTCTCCCTCAGACAGTGGGGAAAGGGGAATTGGTGACCTGTGCTCAGACAGCTGGTAATAGCAAATCCAGGACGCAGTATTATACATCAAAAAGAGAACAAAGCACACCTAAGTACAGCTGCTGTAACAATGGACAGCCTTGCTTGCTGGAGAACTGGATCGATCAAAGGACAGGGAAAATGGGCAAAGGCTCATCTAAAAATATAAAATCTATTCCCAAGCTCAGGTCTATCATATATCAACGGTCTGCAAGCATATGGACTGACGTTTATTGTGGATCCCCATGAAATGTTATTGAGCGGCCTCATCAGATGTGTACTCTTTGTACTTCACTACTAATCTTACTTTCAGTTTATGTGCATTTGGTGAAAATCAAGCTTGCCCAGCTGCTCTGGGACAAGACATACTGTAATTAACCAGATAACAAGAGCTGCATGGTGAAAGGCAGCCAGCAACTGCATCTGTTGGATTCAAAGCCAACAGCACGGCTACGGAGGAAACTCACTCACCCTTCCCAGAGGAGGACAGACCTTTAAACCTATGCTTCATTATCCTAACCCAGAAGACGAGAGAGGCACTTCCTTGAACCCTAAATGAGTGTCCTCCAACAGGAGTCCCTGAGGGACTGCTCTGTATCTAGAATCTGGCTTATTGTACATAACCTACAACCTCAAATGCAAGGTCAGAACTCAATGCACACTTCGGCCAAATCTGCATCATCACTGTCTCGCTTTGTTTGAACAAGTCAGAGCAAACAGGGTGTGTAAGTCCTTTCCCCTGCCATGGGTCAAAGAATGAAAAAGAACCTCTTTGGGCACTAACACACTCCCCACTGACACAAATACCCACACACTTACACCCCTCAGAGGGCTCCGATACACACCCCTGCCCCCTTCTTGGTATCCCAAAGGACACCTCGTAATCTAGGTTGCCGTGACAAATTGTGTTCTGGTGGACGAGGTGACCCTTGTTTCTGCGGAGACCAGGTTTATTGATGTTGGTGTGTGTAAGCCCTGGTGCCAGGGCCCCCTGTGGGCTCCTGGGAGAGCCAGAGTGTCAGACGTACCCAGTGGAGGGCACAGTACGTAGCACGCATTTTTTATGCACAGGTGTTTTGGGACAAAATCTCACATTTATCTCAATTAATATTGACAGTTTTGCTTTTAAATAGTGGCCTTTATTAAACAGCCATAATACTTTAAACTGCTTCCTGCTTCAATTTGTCATCACAAGGTAATCAGCTGCTCTCAGCTTTCCCATTTGTCTGTCTTCAGTGCAAAACGTGCACGTCCTCTTCCTGACTTTTACTGAGATACTTTCTCTTCAAATATTGTACATCCTTTCTCTCAACCTCCCCACACTTGTCCTCAAATACACCCCCACACCCTTCCCGACACATTCCTCTCACCCCCACCTCCCTCCCACCATCCCTGAGCTCCAGTGTCAGTTCATCCGACAGAGTGGGAAACAAAGCCAAATGAGCCAGAGAATGATGGATGAAGCTGGTGAGACGAAGGATAGGAGGGAGAAAAGGGAGTAGGAGGAAGGGGAGAGTACAGGTGGGGGGAGGCAGAGGGAGACGCAGGGAAAAAAAGGGGAGATGTGCTAGGCTAGGAAGATTACTGGGTTGCACTGAGAGGGACGGAGGAGGAGTAGAAAAAGATAGGATGAAGGGTACATCTGGAAAGATTATACACATCAGCCCTGAGACATAAATACCAGATGCTGATCACTTAACCCTGAGCCAATCCCAGGAGTTTTCCTAACTTCTTATCAGACGCTATCAGACATTGCAGGGTGGGTGAGTGTGGGCCTTTCTGCCACTGTCTGTTTTAATTTCAGGGGACTGTTGTGGGAGTGTGCTCCTAGCACCCAGGCCTGAGCTGTGCCGGGGTGATTACATGCGAAGAAGCAGTGCAGATTCCTTGCTAATCCCAATTATCATGTCTGACAATGTGATATCTATTTCGGTTTTCTGCTGAGCCGCTTCGATGTCAATAAGCTCGAGTCTATCACACTAACAGTACTATGTCAGACATATGGTCTGCCAGCTGTCTAATGGGACTGCTCTGTGCTCAGCTCATGCTGACGGGGGGGCCGAGTACTCTGCTGTACAGCCTTCATCATCATTGTTATGATTATAGAGCTGCTTATCTCAACCCACATATGATTCATAAAACACTGAAAAACAAAACACTGAAAATGATAAAAAAGGCACCAGAACAGATCATCCCGCCAGTCATTATAGGCTATTGGATTTTCACCCAGAGGAAGACAAAACAGCATATTCTGGAGGATTCTCCCAAAACAAATAAGACAGGCAATTTTGTTTTCACACCAAAATCACACAGGCACAAGAGCAAAAAACGTAGCCTCACATTTACACACATGATCACACCACTGCCAGCCCCCCGGAAATACTGGTGAAGCACGGCCAACACAGCATCACCAATGATCAATGAGTGTGAGCGTGTGCAAAGACGTGTGCTTGACAGGGCGTGCAGAAGAGAGCGATCAACTGAACCTATGACAACCACAATGCATGGCTGGAATCGGGTGGTTGAGGAGCGACACACGACACTGACACAAAAGAAAATGCCATGGGTCAGTATGGTGGTTAGTTCACCCAGACTATGTCGTCATATCGCGTAGACCAGAGACCACAACTCACATGCACATGAAATGCACTCAACACAGCACAATACAGCGATGACCTCACACCAGATTTTTATTTTTTTTTTACCTTTTGAGCTTGGGGGAGCTGAGGAGAACAGATTAAGGAGGAGGGGAGGAGAGAAAGGGTCAATACGTTTGCGGATATGTGTGAGAAAGCCTTTCGGTGCAGTTTCCACTGAATGGAGTGCCAGCACCAGTAGGCGCATAAAAATCCACTGACATTGACTTTGACTTTAAAACAGCGACTGTGTCAAGAGAGGAGAGCTTTATGGCTGGGAGGGTCACAGCAGAGGAAACAACACTTAAGCTGTTACTGTTGAGTCAGTCTTGGGTGGATGTACTTTAACTGTGATAAATGGACGGGGGACAATGAGGGCAAAGAGAACGAAATAAGCAGAGGAAAACAAAATAAAAAGGTAAAATGAGGGATATGACAAAGATCTCAGAGAGAAAAATTCCATTTCCTGCATGTATTGCCTTTGTCTCCTTACATTTTTTAAGCTCTCTCTCATATTCTCCATTCAGAAACAATGGAGGTAAAATGGCTGTTTACTCTTTACAGCCAAACACATTAATTTTAACAATAGAGAAGTATGTATGAATACGATAGTATATTGTGTTTGTATTAGGGACAGCAGAGGATCCTATTCTGGTGTTTTAGCTGTGATACTGTCTGCACCAGAGAGAACTATAAAGCATGTACAGGGGGATTTAGCTATGCATGTGATTATCTGAGTGTGCTAAGCCCCTGTTCACTGCCATTTCATAATACGTGTCTGGCCAGGCTATGAGGTTGAGAGATCAGAAACTAACTCACCACTGTGCCCCAGTATGTTCTACTCACGCTACACAACTCCCAAACACACACAGGAGGCACATTGACTTAATGGTTCCATCTGCTGCTCACACACACTTTCACACATCCAGTGACATACAAAGGCAAAACACATTTCTTTGCGATCATTCTCATTCGGGTTATTTAATTAATTAGTCCCAAAAATGTAAATGTACTTGAAGGATCAAAGTGTATTATTGGTTTACAATTATTAATTATTATTGATTAAAAAGGACAGTTTACCCCAATATCAAAATGCATATTTTTACCTCTTACCTCTAGTGCAGTTTATCCATCTCGATTGTCTGATTAGGGAGATTGTTTGGATATTGGCCATATCTGCCTTCTCTCAGTTATAATGAATTATGGCATCTGGCTTGTGTTTTGCATCAAAGGCCAAAAAATACATTTTTAAAAATTCACAAGCAATGTCTCTTCGACGAAACCATAATCCACAGACAGTTTTATAACGGAGCTATTTTTATTCTATCTAAGTAGACCCACCGACCACCAGGCCTGCATCTGCTCATGGATGACAGGCTAACTAACTAAGCTAACCAAACTAAGTGTTACAGCTCAGCCCAAAGGGAGGCCATTAATGTTCATATCTCATGCTGTCACAAGCAGGAGCCTCTCATCCATGAGTACATGTACATTTCCTTCTGCAGGTGATGCAGATTGAGGGTGTGGTTCCGTAGGAAGAAAACCGTTCCTACATGAAACTGCACCCAACAAGGTCTGTGGTTTATCTTGAGTGACTGGGTTGTGACTTCTGGAAAGAGCAGTTTCAGTTGAGTTTTTCTAACATTTTTTGAGGGCAGACATCTCCATGACAACTCTGAAACAATCAAGATGGATAAATAGCACCACAGGTAAGAGAAAAATATGCATTTTTGCTTTTAGGGTGGACTGTCCCTTTAAGTTGAAATCTTTGAATTGATCACAGATTATTCTGGACCCATACAACCAGCACAACCCAGCTGACTTGTGTGTGTTAAGCGAGTACAGTGGGAACTGGAGTCCAGTGCTATGTGAAAGATGTCATAGGCAACTCACAGTGTTATCAATGTAGGCCTCTGTCCACACCGTGTCGTGCTCCTGGTCGATCACCTTGGGGCGACTCAGCACGTGTAGATACTCCATCACATTCTCCTGCACATCTGCCAATGTGGAAATCTGAGTGAAGTAGCCTGTTGGGCAGAGAAAGAAAGAGATAAAAGATGATGAATCACTTAACTATGATGCTGGTAAACAATGGAGAGTGAACAGGTTCAGTCTCGTCACTCAATATGCTGCCCAGAAACAGAGATCAGAAATACAGTGTGTGTCTCAGAAACAGTTGCACATTGCAGCAAATGTCAAATCTAGTATAGGCTTGGCTATATGAGCTGTTCCAAGCCATCGCTCCCATTTTATTTACCCTGGTACCAAAGCAGAAATTACATCTGGAATACAGTACAACACAGTATGGTAGGTGCCAGATATTTGCATGATGAAGCAGATGGAAAACTCGACACATGTGTGAGGAATAGCTGAAGAACTCCCTGCAGTGATATAAAAGTGAGAGCAAACCAGAATGGGTTTGTGAATGGATAAGTGGTATGTAAATGCAACAACAACAACAAAAACACAAAATAACATCTCAGTTAAACCAAATGCAATGCCATTTCCTACGATAGTAATGCAGCCATTATGATGCTAATGTGCATGTGCAGGAGGGAATATACTGTTATCTCAGCAGGGGGTGGACAGAAAGAGGGAAAAGAAGGAGGAGAAGAGGGAATCGGGACAAGTGGAAGACAGAGGGAGAGAGAGGACAAGAAGCGACACAGAGATAAGGGGAGAAGTGGGGGACCACCACATTTCCAGCCATCCGTAAAAACAGCAGAGTGCCTTCATCACCGTGAGGCAGTCAAGGAGAAAATCATAGCTGGAGGAAACAGATTTTTGGGGTCATTGTTCCCGGCAATGACCTTTACTCCACAGGGAGAAGAGTTAGTGTCTAGACACATATCTATGAGGGGATGCTGAGTATCCTGTCCAATAACTACAGTAAGGATAAATCATTGATACTCTAATCTTAAATCTGCAACCACAAAAAAAAAAAAATATATAATAATCTCACACCAACACTGGAGACATTAAAATCAAATGAGTACTGCAATCACTATGGCAACAAGAATGCACTTGCCCCTGAACTTGACCTGGAAGTGAACCTTGACAGATTTCTCCTTTTCATCCTCAGAGTCATTCAGGTCCAGCTATTATTCCAGCAGACAGTACAATGACAACACACACATGCAGACCAACGTCACACACAAAGCGAGCCGCCTCAGTCTAACTGCATCGTTCATCACAGCAGTGAGTGAAGAATGAATGCTCCCTCCGGAAGGCTGAGGGCGTCCTTCGGGCTGAGCCACCGGGGCCAGTGAGATGAGCCGCGTGGGGGAAAAAAAATGAATGCTCCCTGCTTTCAGTGACATGTTGCAAGTGTCGTACATACAGGGCAGGACAGCCTCAACATGGTCTGGTCAGGATGGGGGCATTAATTTATGTAAAAAGGACCTTGGTTTTGGTGATATGTGAACAAAAATACACAACAAGGTGTCAAAGTACATGAAAATAATGGACGAGGTGGAGGCGAAAAACCCATAAGTAATTGCTGAACGTCACATTCCAAAGATCCAAAGACATTAAAGAGAACTTCACACAGATTTTTTTTGTGATCAACTTTTAATCAAAGTATTTGTCCGATAAAAAGCATTGTACACAAGGTACCATATACTATGATTCTTGCACACTATTTACTGTACATAACACTACTAAATAAAAATAGAGAAAAAGGAAAATCAATCACACACACAGGAAAATAAATAGATAATGTGTGCGTAGGCCTTCTTAGATTCTATTTGAGTGACAACTAATTTGTGTGCAACAAGTGTGGGTTCGAAGAAAACCAATGAGGATATCCCAAGCCTCTACAGTGGATTCCTGATCCATATAAATCACAGCTAACGGCCTCTCTGAGAGTGATATCTGTAGAATGATTGAACTGTTTTTTCTATTAATGGAGGCTGAGGGGAGAACCATTTGTGTATAACAGTCTCATGTGGCAACTGGACCTGCAAATATCCTCTGATCTCTTTCTAAGGGTTAACCTGGTGCTATCATTTAAGGCAAAGTCATCATTGAATTAAAAAAAGCTGGGCTGCTAAGAAATTTAGGAGCTCCAGAATACTTTCACGACACTTTCGACCAAAGATTAGATCTAGAGGGGCCGACCCAGAAAACAAGAGGTTTGGTACCTACAGGTCGCCAGAATATTCCAGCGTAGCTTTTTTCAATAGTGCAGCCCTAAACTAAAGTGAGCTCAATGCATGGTTGATAAAACAACAAAAGGACCGGAGTGGACCTAAGTGAGCCACAAATCGAGTGAGCAACACTGCAGGGAACTGGTGGAGCAATGGTGGAAAGTTAGTCGAGCTCATCCAGCTTCGGTTGATTGGCAAAATGTGTGGCCTGTTAGTAGCTGGTACAGCCATAAGAGTTAATGATAATTAAATCCCATAGACCTACAATTATTTTAATTACTTTTATCATTAATCCATGTGTTGTGACACTTCACAATTTTCTATGAACCACTCAAAGGCAATAAGGGGAGATTTTGACATAACAGCCTCTGGTGACATTGCACACATGGTACTTTTTTTCACGTGTGAAACTACTTAAAAAGCAGCAAAGAAATACAACCACATTTTCTGGAGAACATTGTTCTGCACAGCTCCTGCAGGCTGGAGAGGATGTCGCCGTCACAAGCCTGAATCATCATGTGGCATACAAACACACAGGCACTTAAGTAGCACAACACGAGCGCACACACGAAGGTCTCATCATCAGCACTAACACCCTCAAACTGACTGGAGTTTTCTGATATCACTTCGAAGTAACTGTGGATGCCCTTGTTCTCTTATCTGTACACACATACACACACAGCTAAAAACACATGCACACCCCTTCTGTGACCTGTGGCTCGCCTGTCTTATCTATGGCTGCCTGAGGAAATGGAGCCAGACTGTCTCTGTCACCCACCTCCAGGCTAAATATAGAACCTGAAGGAAAGTGCTCTACGCACTGAGACAACCATGACCACACACAAAGCAGTTGGAGAGTGGTGTATCGTCAAGATAGTTTGGACTTTAGGCTTAGAGGAAGATGTAATGTGACATATCGGGTCTGTGCAACTGGCACCAGATGCCTGCTGTCAAAAACACGTGCTAATACTGATGAGCACTGACAAACGCATGTCTATGCAACTGCATGCATTGCACACACACAGACACATCCACATCCACATCCACAAACACCCCCAAACAAATCCTGAGCTCCATAATGTATTCATTTTTTGCCCAGCTGACAGCAGTGTGCAGCAACTTTCTTCTGCAAAAAGAGATTAGAAGGAGGAAAAAAACCCAGCAGTCTATGCATGTGTTGTAAGATCCCACCTTTGTTAGCACATGCCATCCATTTCAGATTATCTGCGAAGGCTGACTCTCGACCAATCAGGTAAGGGAATATGCGGACCTGCAGAGAGAGAGAGCAGATAGCTTCTGTCAGTCATTTTAATCGCATTTTGATAGGGCCCACCACACCACCAAACAGAAGATAACACTGCCAAAGGCAGGCAGAAGTCTCATTCTTTATCTGCCAGTGATTAGCAGACCTTTTCTCCTCGTTTAATAAAGTCAATTATGGACTCATGAAAGCCTGAAATTTGTCTTTTAGATCTTATTTAAAGTTTAAATAACTCAGATCAATATTATCAACTCAAAAAACGAGACAATTAAGGATTAACAGATAGAGGTTTCAAAATAAGATGTCGATGTAAACAGTGTCAAGAATCTGCAATTAGAATGAGCACAAATCTGTGAAGTAAATATTGGGAGTTTGAAAATGCCAAACACAAGCTTCATGTGCTCAATCCACAAAATCTTCTAAACTCACTGCTGCCAAACCCATTTTTGCCCGCCAGTGCTCAGTTGGCTCTAGCAGCAGGTGTAGTTGGCAGGTGTGTGTGTGTATGTATGTGTGTGTGTGTGAAGAGCAGGTTGCTGGATTGGACCAGATGCAAGCCTCTGGGGGCACAGCTGCCATAGCTCCCATGCCTGCATTTTTCACTGCCTCCCTTCACCCTGACAGCATGTGTCTGTTCGTATTTGTGTTTGTGTGTATGTATACAGACATGTGTGTATGTGGGTACATACCCACACACACACGTGTCTTTATCTGATTTTGGATGATTGGCTCTCAATAGAAGGGTCTGAAAATTGCAAAAATATAATTTATATGTGAATACCATTTCTTTTTTTGATGAATACTTCTGTATCAAATTATATTTATTTCATTGTTACTGCAGTGTGTGATAGATGAACTCCTTATAAATCATAGCGATTGTAACAGTTTCTGCTGACAGAGATATAAACTACAGACAGTTAATTCTAGGCTCTCATTTTCTAGTATGGATATTTCTGCTCTATTGTCAGCTGTAATGAGTTTCACTGTGAATAAGTGCAGTTGTCAGGCTGTCATTTTTAAGCCGCCCTCATTATCTTCTAGACCGTAATCATCCTCTATTCATACAAACCTCAGCCATTTGAATAACACTGCCAAAATGACAGGAAAACACAACACAGTCAATATGATAAAAAGTGCCCCATGTAGGGCTACGGGTGAGAGGTGTCACAGCGGGGTTTTCTATTTATGTTTTATCCTTCACTCGTTACCAAGATGGAGGTTAAACTATAGCGGACTGGTTATTAAATATGGAAGAGGTTTACAGTTGAGTTAAGTTCAGTGGAGATAAAAAAAAAAAAATAGTATGGGTGGGAGCCACAGCATGCAACCTTCAACCTACTTGACTGCACAAATGTTACATAGGCAGGAGTGAAAATACATGTGCATCTAAGAATACAAATGCGTAGACATGCACGAGTATCTGTATGTATTCACGCACACTCAGATGCACAGGAAGAAATACGAGAGAAAACACATGTACAAGTTTCAGGCTGACTCACACACTGTACAGTCGTTTAAAACACCTTTTTAGTATACACATATGCAGAAATGTTTGTTTGTCATGCTCCTTCATTATGTATTCAGCACTCGACTCAATAATTCATTAAAGTTATTCTCCAGTGTAAACAGACATACAAATGTTTAAAGCGTCTCGGTGAGGCTACACATGTTTGAACGTCCGGGAAACATAGGGACAATTCCCACTGTTACAAAATAAAAGAGGGCTAATTGTTCTGATGTTAATGGTCTCGCAATATGTAGCATAAACTAGGGCCAGACAGGTCTACTGTTGGTTATAAAACCCCAGCTGGTTTAAAATCTAGGTCAGCTTGAATTCATTTTAATTGTGTCTACCGCGGTGGTACACAAGGCACTCAAGCTTTTAAACATTAGAAAATCAGTAGGCCCTGATAACCCTGTGACGCACTCGCTGAAGCTAGCAGTTTATTTTTTTTCTCCTTCACCAACACATCTTATTAATCTATCTTTTCTCTTTTAATGAAATTCCTTATCTCAAAGTCTGCCTTTCTTCTGCTATTACTCAAAGCAGGTGAACCACCACTTTCAAATAAATACAGGCCCAACTCGGGATTCAGGAATTGCTGATAATTACTTTTATACATTTTTACTCTAATAATATTTTATCCGAACAACTATCTGGTGTTTTTGAGATTGGTTTTAGGAGAGCGGGTGGAGGTGTATTTAAGAAATACACAGTGCCTTTTTGTGAGAGGACGAGCTCTGAGCAGGCTGGAGTCTTTCCAGAGGACATGGTTTCTGATCATAGTGGTGGATTCCCAAGTTGCACTGTCTCTCACAGATACAGCTCAGGGAGTACCTCTCACATATCAGGTTGGGACACAAGGCCACATGGAGACCGTCACTCTGTCTACGCGGGCTCATGGTATCACCAGTCTAGGCTGTTCTTCTGGCTGACTGCACGACTGTGCCTCTCGTTTGGAGTCTGCCAGGCAATGATGGTTAGCCTTTAACTATTGGGACAACAGAAACAATGATGGCAAAGGACGGGCACTGGGGCCTCATGATGCACTGCCAAATGGTGGCAACAGATAAGTTATGGGCAGTGCACAAAGGAAGGTGCACAGTCAGGCATGGGCAAGGTTGTGTGTAGCCCAGCATATCCAGCTGAGAGAGTTACATATAGTCAGTGATTTTTCATACCTTTACCTTCAAGGTCAGCCCATGCCGATAAGGACAGGCAACATGCAGCATCTGTTTTTGTTTAGCTTCCCCTTCCCTCTGCAACATGGCCCACATTTGACGCTACGCGCCACAAGCCACTACAATCAGTTCTGGTCTGTGCAGGGATTTTGGCATTATGGCCACTGACACAACTGCAAATCATGTGAATGCTCTGGCTCAAAAATCACAAAGAAATCCCTCTATTTAGACTAGATCCATATGAACAGACTAATGTCTATGACATTTCAATACAGGCATAAAGATACTAATGTGTAATAGCTAAAGAACTTTTTTCAGTGTGCCCACTGATCAACTTAAATTGGCATGAATCTGTGCCATCTTGCAACACCATATCCAGGTCTCATAATACATTGATGGCACAACCCAGATTTTTGTCCCCGAGTGTGGTGCATGTGCCAAACACAGACAATCTGTCAGAAGCTCAGGTGTCTGTGGAGAGCCAAGCAGGCTACACTCTCAAGCCTTGATTCCACTGGGCCCATCTCTGTGACACCACCAGGAGCGCCTCAGAAGTGGAGGGCTCTATCTGGGTCATAATCTTTTCTTTTTTTTTTGGGGGGGGGGGGGGGGGGGATCTTCCATGAGAAGGTAGGCTATGCAATTAATGATGATGTATTAAAGTAAAACTGGATCCTGAGTCTGCAAGGGGTGTTTTAATTCGAAAATTAACCAGATGCTCTCTGCCGTTCCTGTCTGACTTCCTGCTTCAGTCATAAATAGACTGCGTGCACATGATCTACGGAGCAGAGTCGAGTCCACTTCAGGGACGCTTCTGAAACACACCATGTTGGACCTGGTGGAGCCACAAGCACTGTTTAGAACGGCCACTATCATCCCTGGCTGGAGCACGATGCAAACGGGCCCAGAGGACTCTGGGGTTCAGGTGGCAAAAATCATTTTTGGCACCACTACAGACAGAAAGTGGTCGACCTTTCTCAGTCAAGGGCGACAACCACTGCTTTTCTAATCAATGTCATATGTTTTTCTGTTCTCTTTCCCTATTGTAGTATTTGGTACTTTAAAAGGTGCTGAAATTCCCAATTCACCGCCATTAATTATTCCCCATTTTGTTTTAGCAATTAACTCTTGCTGGGTTTGACTGTATTTGGCTCTGAACTTCCACTTTAGGCAAAGGTAGATGCATAGCACAAGCTATTACATTAAAACAGCATTTGGTCGCGCACATGTGACCAAGCACCAGGTGCTCTTTGATTAATTATTCTCTGGTTGTTTGTAGCAGTTGGTTGCACCGTGCTTAATTGCTCTGTATTGTTCTGTATAACAAAACAACAACCTGAAATAAAATGTGAGACCAAGTGAGTGACCTGGAAATAAAGCTTTTTAACTGCCGTGGAAACAAAAAGAACAAATCCACTGTAATGAAAATGACAACAGAACACAAATCCTATGATAACTGAGCAGCTACAATTGGAGCAGACAAACTCACAACTATATATATAAAATAAAGATGACAGTACTGAATTATAAAGAAAGCATGCAATGCTCCTTTGGTCATGCATGTGCCCAAACATCTGTCAAATGTGTCAACATTGTCACGTGTCAACATTTTTGTTGGTCACACTGGTGCGGCGGAAATTTAGTAATGTATTTCTTAAATTTCTTTAGGTTATTTTAATTTCGTGTTGCATGTGCTGTGATGTGATTAAAGAAAAACATGTATTTTCATCTTTATTCCTATTTATAATCATTAAGATATTGTATTAAGAAATTAAATTAAAATTGATTATTGTTTGCACCTAAATTATGTGCTGGTGCACCTAAATAAAAACACAGGAGTGGAACCAGTATGAAAAGTTACTGTTGAGTCTGGGAGTGGGTGTGATGATGTGTGATACTATAATCTCTTGTTTTAACTAAATTCCTGTGATTAATAATTTACATATGATTCCTTTTGAGGTAATGCTAATAAAATAAATACATAAAAATGTTCTATATCTACTAAAGGCAGTTATGTGTGTTCTGTATTACTCTGAAAGTATGGTTGAAAATAAAATAAAAACTCATTATGTGATGTATTGCAATGCTTTGTTTATGATCTTTTATCCAGAGCTGTTTGTAATAAATGCCATCTGTATGCAGATAGTCAGTGAGTTATTTGCATTCAGCTTTTCCAAAAGCATGCCTATATTCTCAGTGTGATGCTACACAGTGGTGAATCTGGAAGGAAGCCATTAAAAAACCAGCAGCAGTGGAGAGAGAGAGAGAGAGATACTGGAAAGAGTGACAGAGACCGAAGACTTCTATTATCAGCGGGGCTTCTTCTAAATGGAACTATCTAGCAGCCTTGTCCCCTCTCCGCTCACTGCTGTTCAGCCTTGAGGCAGGAGTGAGAAAGGGGGTGGGATGCAAACAGCGTCCACCAGACAGACACAACAACACGACAATACGAGTGCAGCATTTACAATCGCATAAAGGCACTCATATGCAGAGAGAAATTTATGCTCAAGCATATTCAAGATTATGATAGGCCAATGATGGATATAAAAAGATTGAAGTGTGTACTGTATACCCCTACAGTCACGCTGTCATGCCTTAATACTGCATGTGTTTACGGTATATGAATCCACCAATGCCTTTAGTACGGCACTTCTATCCTCGACCTTTTAAGAGTGAAGACCCTGCAGGCTTTCTTTTACAGAAGAAAATTACCTAAGAATAACCCTTTTTCTTCCTCCCCATCTCCTCTCTCCTCCCATTTCATTTCATGCCATGTCAGAAGAGCACCACAATTACCTTGCAGGACAGCAGAGAGACAGCTCAGTCCTCAGAGACAGGGCCATACTTAACTCTGTTCTAAAGCACCCTGAAAGGACCCCATACTGGGCTCGCTCAATACCTTCTGCTTGTCAAAAACTTTCTCTAACTACTCAGCCAAATACTAATAGTTGCTCTGAAATGTGACATCAACAAAAAAACTAAGTATCCACATGGGAAACACTGACACATTTTGTTTTTCGAGTGATCCTTTTTCTTCCACTCCTCTTGGTCAGATGAAGCACGAGGTGCAGGTTTTTCTCTGGAAACTTTCTGTTGTACTGTATGTCATTTTTAATCAATGGTCAAACTCTATGAAACATAATCCCTCCCACGTTTCCTATTAATTGATGGACTGACTATAATGTATCCCCTAGTATCCATTTTAAATGACAAAGATGACAAAATAGATCTACTTCCTATTTACATATTTTTGGACTGCCCTGCTCTCAATAACCACCTTAAAAGTCATTCATAGCCACAGGAGGGCATTAGTCCACTGCTCTCCACTGCTTATCCTCCACTGGAACACCAGGTTTTCAAAAGAGGCGTAATGGTAAATCAAGCTTGGCTGATCCATTATATTTCTCAAAGACAATTATAACTAATTCAATATATTCACATGTTTAAAAAAGGGATATTGCTCTTCTGACCACTTCAGCAACACACCTTCACCTGTAATTTTCTCCAGCACTGATACACAACAGAGTGTTGTATGTGTGCGTACTGCTATTCATCAGGCAATTTTTGGAAGGAACCAAAACCATAGGAAAAGGGGGCCTGCGACTTTTTGAACTATGATCTATGACATAATTACAGAAATAAGTCTGGCTCATACAAATCAGCATAACCGCTTATTATAAACAAAATAGTGATACAATGAAATAAAACTGGAATGGCACTCAGTTGAGTGCATACCTCCACGAAGGCCCAACAGCCTCCTTTAATTCTAATCGAATATAAAAAACAACATATATTCAATTTTGTTTAACCCAGATTTTTCTTTGGATCCGCAGCAACTTGTGCTCACTCATAGATACCAGCCAGCTTAATAGACCAGAATGTTTTTTATGACGATGAATGTAAACAAAAATGTCAAAAACTGGCATATCTCAACAGAAAGTGAGAAAAAAATTCATCATCAACGTTAAACGTTAATGGGGTAAATATGGGCCGAGACTCCTCCATCCAAGTTTTGTGGAAATCAGCTCAGTAGATTCCTGCTAATAAACCAACCAGCTATCCTTTTGAAGGACATAAATATAAACTCCTTGGTGGAGGTAATAACAGAAAATAAAAACAAAAATATAAGAGAATCAAGATGTCAAAAATGTGGTGGTACATTTGCCCCACCTGCTTGAATGGACACGGCACATCTGGTGATCTGTGCGCTTGTGTGTTTAATACACTACCTTTCTGTCTGGCCAGTTGTACTTGGCAAAGATGGCGTCATATGTGTCCACTGCCCCATCTGTCACCAACATAATGGCCTGGCTACACTCACTACCCCTCCCGGTCTCGTTGAACTAGAGTTAGAGAGAGAAAGAGGGACATTAATGCAGGTGAACAAAAAACTAAATGAAGCTTCCCTCAAATTCAAACAAACACTGAGAAACAGTACATCTAGTTTCTTCCAATAAGAGAATGTGACTTACATGACTTACCGTTCCATGTTGTAAGAGCTTACGAAATATCAAAATGCCTTTTACTATAAATACACACAAGCTGCAAGCTACCTTGAGAGTTCATTACAACCTAAGATTATAGAGAGGAGTCATTTTGCAGAATGGAGACACTTGTCACTCTAGTGTATACTTAGGTACATGTTATTAAATTATAAGCCTTACAAAGGGAAGGTAAGTGTGTGTGTGTGTGTTTGTGTGTGTGTTTGTGAGCCTGTGTGTTTGATTAATCACTTGTTCATAATGAGCAAATGTAGAACCAGTAACCTGACTCATCAAGTGCCGTGTTTACTTGGTTTCTGCATGATTTTGTTGATTTAGCTATTAATTACAGCTCGCCAATTAATTTTGCGCATGAATCTGTGTGTACGTGCGTGTGCATGTGAGCGTGTCTGTGTTTGATCGTGCGTGAGTGTATTACTTACGTCACTGAGAAGATTGAAGGCCTCAGTCAGAGCTATGTCTAACATACCAATGCCTTGAGCAAACAGTTTGTCGAGGTGCTCCCTGAAATGCTGGAAAAAAGAAAGTTTGGGAAGGAAACATTACGATCAAGGTGACAAGATGCCAAAAACACGGAGGGAGACAGAAAAAGAGGTCATTAGTAATTCTAAGGGGGAAAAGGGGGACAAAGGCAGGAGATAGTGACAGTAAAAAAGATAAAATTTAAAGATACGATTTAATTTACTCATCGTATCTCGCTGAACTTGATTTACCATCATTTGTGTGTGAACAGAATTAGCTCTAACGGTCTAATGGGCTCTTCAACTCAGCCCTGAGCCTGTTTTTGAGGCAAACTGCCACATTATCTTGGAGTGAAATGTCACACACTGACTATAAGTTCAAATGACCTGTTTCGCTTGCGTATGCAAGCGTGTGCATCTGTTCACACTGTAGATTTGATCATGCCAGAAAGGGTAGATTATCTACATTGCAGTTAATGATGATTTTTAATGTTGTCAGCAACCCAACAGGTCTCATGTGCATGTCTCGTTATTTGTAGCAGCCCATCGGCGAGATGCACTCATGTACACACACACACACAGATGGACACATCCTCTTATCCAGTTTAATCTATTTATAGCTATTTAGATTCAGTTGTTGGCATTTCTAAACATTTCCTGTTGCATCTCTCTGTTAAAACCATTTCCGCCACCATTATATTAGCACTGGCAACAGAGGCATTACAAGCCATGTCTCTCACTTTTTATGGTGTGGGAACACCCTAACCTATACCACCATCTACATCATCATCTCCCCAGCGTCTTTTTATCTACCCCTTTCCATTAACTCTCTCAATGCTCATCTCTCTTAGTCTTCTGCGCCTTACTGATGGGAGAAGAAAAGTCTCTCAACGCGCAGTAGGGAGCCCAAGCAGCGTGAGGCCATATCAGAGCTTGCCTTGGGAACAAATGCAAACGCACACCACACCCACATGCACACATAGGCATAAGCACAAAAAATTTGTGCCAAAACATCCTCCAGCGTCCCTAACAACACCCCCATATGGCAAAAAGACACAACCTTTCGTTTGATGTGGATAAAAAGGTTAATCGGTTCCAAGAAAAGGCTGTACCCTGGAGCGCAGCAAACTTCACACGCTGCATGCGAATATGTGTGTGTGTGATTGTGAGTTAAGATCGAAGTGATTTGTTTCAGCACAGCAGGTTAGGTTCAATCCCTGGTGCAGCAGTGTACTTCAGTGGCATATTCAAAAAGTGTACGTGCACACTTTGAGCTTCGTCACAAGGCCTATGAAATGTACGTTGGAGTTCAAATCCTTTAATGCTTCAGAAACGTTTTATGCTCGAGAATAATCACAGTGGTCATCATAATGAGGCCTGACCATAGGGAAAAAATTATCTTAAATTGCAGCTTGTTGAAGCCTGAGGTTTTGCATCTTACGGCAAATTAATTATCACATCATGGTGGCAGGTGCAATTCTGATAAGTCCATGAACAAGAGAGCTGAAAAAAGGGTTGGTTTTGACGAGTGAAAACAGTGAATCCAGTGTGGTTATGTGAGTATAAATAACCATCCAAAGTTCGATTGGCAGGGTTAGGGTTAGTGTGTCAGTGCGTTTACATGCACAGCTTAGATTGATTGATTATCTTGGTTGAATACTGGCCTAGATATCCTTGATTTTGTTTGAGCTGCACTCACCTAAAACAAAATTCAAACAAAATAGCCAAGTGGGACACTAAAGCTCACTTGTTAGTTCAGTTGGTGTCAGTTCTGCGAGATAACTGGAGGAAACACCTTCAGCCACATTTCAGAGAACGGCTCAACAACTGTTATTCGGAGATAATGTTAAAAATCAGTGAGTGTTTTTCCTTTGAGGCTTTAGATTTTAGCCTGCAACTGTTGTGCATGTGAGTAATAATCATGCTGGGCGGATTTAACTTTCTCAAATGCCTGTTGACAAGCCTAATTAGTGAAATAACAACTCGTGGTAATATTGCCAGATGACTGTGTGTCCCATGGGAGCTTGACAACAGGTATTTATGACCCAGTTGAAGTTTGGGAACGAAAAAACAGATTTTGAAAACGTCTAAGTCTCCAGTTTGACAGTCACTTCTTGCCTTTAGCTGAAAGTAAAAGACATTAGCCTTATCTTCTTGCACAGACTGCCTTCCTCTCTTAGCTGCCTGACTTACACAACATTAAACTACCATCTGGAATTAAACACATAATGCTAATCCATATGCATAAGTGTACACTCACTTAGAAATAAACATAAATTAACTTTAACACCAACTGGCACATGAACAAACATGAACAGAGACAATATTCTACAGTACCTGCAAGTGGTGCATGGAAACTAGTCCATGCATTTGCTTGTAAACAGCTGTGTCTCAGCTGGGTTTAGTCTGGACTAGAGGTAATAAGAATTACTGAATTTAATTCCAGTTATAAATTGAACTTTTAAACGGGCTTAAGAATTTAGAAGGGATGGAATTTTGAGTGGGCACTCTAAAGTGGAGCCTAAAGGCAACAGAGAGGAGCACAGAGTAAGAGATAAAAAGGAGAATCATGCCATAGTTATTCCAAATATGTCTGGTGAGAAAAGTCCAATCAGTATACATACACGCAAACACAGTCAGACATGCAAACAACCATGGACCATTGTTCTCAAGCTCTGAGTCTGGCATTTTACCCGCTGTCATCTTCATTTTTTTGGAGTGACCAAAAGTGACCAAATCTGGATGAGAGTGTGGGGCTAAGTTATCAGCTAGGCTAGCAGTAGTATCAGTAGTTGTATTGTATTCCTCTCGGTAGTATACCTCAAAACCTTGACATTTGTATAAAATCAGTGGATTTCCCCTTTATAAGGACTCCAGTCACGCCAGTCAGTCCCCGGTCTGTCTCCTGCCATCTGGACATCGTTATCAGAGTGTCACCACTCGCACTAACTGGCACAGAGACAGTTTCTTTGCCAGCCTAACAGGTCACGCACACATCATCACTCACACACATGCATGCACAGTGTAGATTTGTGTAACACTTTGAATAAGTACCGGACATAATGGACAATAATAATGTTTCTCAGCCAATATCAATATTTCAGTGACAGTTTTTCATATAGTATACATCTCTTACTGTCTCCATCATATTTCCTACATTATACTTTATTGTACGGCTGATTTTCCTTTTTAAAATTAGGGCGCCTATGTACAATAAATGTGCAGATCCCTGTGGTTCCTATTGAGACATAAATAAAGAATACATCGTCAATGTCAAGTTACTTTCTACTGTTGTGAATGCATTCTTTTTGTATTTTCCTCTACTAGCCATGAATCAGAACCTCCATCATTAAAAAACATCAATGATTCCTAATTGACTCTGACAGGAGAAAACGAGACTTACATCTTTGTTGGTGACATCTGCTTGGACAAGAGTTCCATTCAGGCACGACTCCACATAATGCAGTTCCTCATTGTACTGAAAGAACACAAAAGGAATAATTAACATTGTCATTTTCAGTCACTTAACATGTGCTCTGTATAAATGTTTAATCTAATGTTTAAAAAACACAAAATGTGAAAACTTCACTCATCTTGATGAAAAGCCCACACACACAAAGTATTCAAAAACTGCACACACTGTACAGTACACAATGAACCCAGTGCCTGCCATTCTGTGATAATACTCACCATTTAATGCATGAGTCTGAATTAGACTTCAAAGTCCAAGAAAGAGAATGAAAGTCTGTTCGTCCAAAGCAATCAATTTTCACCCAAACGTGTGGACGTACAGCACATACACACAATGACATACACACACATAGACGCATGTGCACAAACTTTCACCGTACGAGATAGACTTCTTCTCTCATTGCATTCATTTAAGACAAAATCCATAACAACTTTCTTCACGACTGCCTGTCTTCTGCGGGAGAAACTCTTCCATGTATTTCTAAGTTAGCACAAATTAAAAGAAGAAAGAAGAAACCGATGAGTCAAAATGACACATCCCTTTAAAGACTGTTTGGGGAAAACAATATGTTTCCGCCTGATTGTCCAAATCCCCCTTTTCTTTATTTTTCAAAGGAATAATTTTCAAAATAACATGATTAGGATATCACATGATAATGAAGACTTTGTTCTACAGAGAAAGAGAAGGGAGGCTGGCAAAGTGACTTGCTACGTTTTGATGTAAAATACCATCAGACACACACATGTGCAAGTGCATTGTCACGCACGTACACACACACACACACACAAACACACTCACACAAACACATCATCAGCATGAGATGCGATAACAATGGTTTGGTTGCCTGAGGCGGGATCCAATCACAACTGTCTCTTTTGCAATTCAAATCTTCATTCAGCTGACTCTTAATTGGTTGTGAGCGTGACAGGAGAGAACCCTGATTCGTTCCAGCACTTCCTCTAATCTGAGGAGAAGAGGATGTGGGCCTGTGTGTTTATGTGTGTGTGTGTGTGTGTGTGTGTGCTGAAGCAGTTTATGTAGCCCGCACCCCCCCACTTACAGCAATGATGTTAAAAAAATCGTCATCTCCAAGAGTGTCCAATATGGAGGACACAGTCTGCCTGGCGATGGTCAGCCTGAGGCCTTTCATGCTGCCACTGACATCCACCAGGATGACCACATCCTTCGGAGAGGTGGCAGCCTGGATGTACCACTTCCGGTTACGACAGTCAAAAGCAATGACCCCGTGTTCATCTGGCTTCCACTTGATCCCTTGAAAAGACAGAGTAAGCATCACAATTTAAAGATAAATGTCGTACTACAATAGTGCAGAATCTGCATAAACTATTTAAAGGGACAGCAAAGTACTACCTTGGCTGAAACATAAATAGGGGGCATGACATCTGCTCTTGAATCTTTTCTAGAAAATTCATCATCTTCTTTTCAAAACTTCCTCTGCCCCTACAGAATGCAATTTTTAGAGATTTTGGTTCACCGGACAGACAAAAATATTGTCATGTACTTCAAGTGGCTTCCGGATAGAGATTTGAGATTTCTGCTGCCACCTCAGTACAATGGAGGTGAATGTAGTGCTCAGAGCATTGGAAAATGACACTAAAAAATTCAACAGCAACATCCCTTTCTAAAAACTCTCCCCATGTCAAAATTACACAAAGTAGTCCACCAAAAATAGAAGGAATTGGACCCGATGACCAGTGTTTTCAGTAAGCTTTAAGGAATAGAGCTGAGTGGAATTTCTCTTTATGTAGTTATGACCGTCAGGTCAGAAAACTAAGACAGTGGAGAAGGCCTTTTGATAGTCAGGTATAAACTGAAATGTATGATATTAAAAAGGCATAATTAAAATAACTTTCATGCAGGTCAAAGAGGTCAAAAGATAAAAATAAGAAAGAGAAGAAGCCTGTACATTGATTTTCCATGAAGAATATATATTAACGAACTCCATTCAATATATATAATTATGCTGCTTCTTATTCAATCAAGGAAATATTAATATTACCCCTCCCTCTTCACCCTCTTTCTAATCACTAGACACTCTCACCTGTCTCTCTTCTCTCCGCCCCTCTCTCTTTGTCTATCTACTCTCCCCTCAACCTCCTCAGCTCTCTCACCCTGTTAGCTTTCAGTCTCTCTAGCTGTCAGTCACTGAAGATTCCCACATACTCCACCCTTTGCTTTGGGGAGACAGCAACTTAATTACAAACACACACACACACACACACACACACACACACACACACATACACACAAAGCTAACGCCATCGTCCCTCTCAAACATACACAAACTTACCTGGGTACTGCCTGAAAAAGCCTTTGGCACTGCCAAAGTATTGCCATATGAGTGATGGGTCCCTCTCGAAGTTATCCACAAACACTTTATTCAAGGCCTCGGACCAGTACACTCCGTTGACAATAGCAGAGTCTAAAGATTTGGGGGGGAGAAGGATAGACACAGATAAGGCACGGAGAGGAAAGAAGAACATTATTTGAGTAAAACACGGTTAACAATGTTTCATAGTCCAGGAGGTTGGAACAGGCTTTCTCTATTGCTTGCTGAACCACTCATATCATATCATACACTGCACCTCCGCAGATCACAATCAGGACCTTATTAATTTCACAGAGATACAGGGAAAGTGTGAAATAGAGTTAAAAGATGCGAGCAGAGAGAAATAATTAGAGAGATAAAAGATAATATGAAAGGAAGACAGTGTTGATTATTCTGCCCTACCAAGGCAAAATGCAGGAGCTATTGTACATATTTTGTCAAAGCCGAGTTAAGACTTGAATATCATGTTGTGTCAGCTGTTTTACTATATAAAAATGGTATGCCATAGAAATGTACAGTTTCTGTAAAAACTCTAGCTGTGCACTCCCTGCATTCTGGCTGCAGCAAGCTCACTAAAGCTTTAGTAATACGCGCTGAACTTAACTCACCTAAAGCGCTCTGCTGCAGACATCTACTGCAAAACTCTATCAGATGGCCAAACTAAAACAAATGTTCCTTGTCTTGCCCTTAGCTTTTGAAGATCTGATGTCTTGGTACTTCAGTTCATCATTCAACACAAGTACACAGCAGCAGCTAAATCCTGAAATCATGATAATAACTTCTGCTGAAGCAAGCCAGCTAAGTAGCTCCCATCTCAAGCGTTTTACTCCTGTAGAACTGATGCAGTTTGTTATGGTAAACATTAAGCTACCTTTAAAACACATCTAAATACATTAAATTGTTTTGGGGGAATTTTTTTTTTTTTTCTGAGATAGCAGAGATTCTACGAGCTATGAACAGCCGTAAGCGCTGTTGTTGTTTAAGCTAACTTCCTGTCCGTTTTACAGTTAGCAATCCCCTCCCTCCTCTCTTTATTTTTACTCGAGGCAGCTCTCTTTGCCACCTCCATTTCTTCAAGCATTTGTCTTCCCTTGGCGTGTTTAGTGTTGTATAAACTGTGCAGGAATTGGTAGCTGACATATTTCATTCCATTGCCAGTAAACAGGAGGATCCTGCAGACAGCCCCGCCTTTTTACGAAGCTCTCTGTCCTGATTGGATAAAGTGAGCAGGGATACCAGAACATTTATTTTCTATTTTACTGCATGAGCAGGGGGAGGAGAGACATTGGTTACACTCAATAACAGTGATTACTGTTGGAATATAGAGCTATTTAACACTTATTCTAATGAGAAATTAACACTTACAGCAGCTCTAAATGAACAGGAAACCTGAAGAAACCAATTTTGCTCAGAGATACTGCAGTTTGCCTTGTATTTCATTAAGATTATCCAGAATATTATGTTAGTTCTATTGCAATTATTTAGGGGGGGTAAAATAAAAATCTGCCTAAAATGGCATGCAATGAAGGCAGTTTGCTAGCTGCTATCTGCATTCCTAGGGCTGTATTAATGTGCATGTGTAACATATGTTGTGTGTCTCCTCATGTATGCTCATGTGCATCTACACAATATGCGTTACAGCTGTTTTTCTAATAAGTCTATCAAAACTGATTGTGATATACAGTGGGGCATATCCAATCGCTGAAGCTTATTTTCAATTTACAGACTGAGAGTGTCATGTATGTAACTAGTTGGCAACCACACAGCCAAGCTTGTTATAGCTGCTTACTGCCACAATCTTGTTTGGTTCAGAAGCAGGGTGGGGGAAGATGGAAGTGGAAAAGGATGAACAGACAGACAGACACAATCGTACGGTAGGACACATACACAAAAGTCTTTAGAGAGAGGTAGAGAAAAAAAGAAAAGCAGACAGAAAGGCAGGCAGAAAATTACTGGGAGACAGTCGGACAGACAAGCACCTAATGGACAGAGAGAAAGAAAAGCAGATAACAGATTTTCCATCATCTCCAATGCTGGCAACATTGTTCTGCTGTCAACAGTCATGCCAATAAGCCATGATTGAATTAGTCTTCTGGAAGCTAGCACACTAAAGCCCTCTCTTGATAGTAAACACCCATCCACCTCTATAGAGTGGAGTGGAGAGGAGGCTGGATATGATCCAGGCTCCATTTACACAACAATACAGTCACTTTTGGTGCACAGTTTGAGTGTCTATTACGATCTGAACTCGTCATGATGAGGCAGAGAGCACGGGCTCTACTTTCCCCCTAAGCTGTCATTTAAATTCATCTCAACTAATGCACTCTTTAATTCAATCTGATCAAAGGTGCCCCATAATTGTATTCACACATGAGCATGGACTAGGATTAAAAAGGAAGAATGTAAAAAAAACTGTGTAGGTTTACCACTGCACCAGCTGGAGCAATCTGAGCTGAAATCAACTTCACTTCATTAGGGGCTGATTAGGGAGGATGGTTTTAAAGGAGGAGTGAGGAACCATGAGCAGAAACAGAGAGAAGTGAGAAATGATGGGTGTGTGTGTATGTGCTCACATGAATGTGATCATCTCAGTGACTATATAAAGGTAAATGTATGGACATTAGAGTGTATCGACCGACTATAAATGTGTGCATGGCTTCACTGCGTCCACGATGCGCGTTCCTGTCATGTAGCCTTGTGAAGGATGATGGTGCGGGCCGTGTTGTGGTTTGCGATGTGAGTTTAGAAGATGGATGTTTGACGCGGTGTGGTTCCTCCTGCGATTAATCTCCGGGGGCATGCAGCTCTCTGCTATCATGGACTTAACCTCTAATTCATCACCGCTGCCACCAAACCTCTCCAGCAGCATAAAAAAAACATGTTCGGAGGACAGCAATTTGGTAATATGTGTGAGAAAAGTAGAGCCATATTGAGATAAGGAATAGAGCTGTTAAAAAGAAAACAGCCTCTTCCTTCTAAGTGCTGAACGAACGCAACTGGACTTGACTGGTGGGGAGTCCGTAGCAGTTCATGTGACCCTTACGACTTATATGACAACATGATGTGTGGAGTGTCACTTAGAGCATGGATACCCGACCAAACGCTGTCGGGTATTGTTGAGATCCCTTTGGAAAACGCTTTACAGACTCAGCTGTGTTGTTCCCTGATTTGTGAACACTTTCTGGATCATCATTCATAAAAACCTGCGCCAGTAGCATATCGCTCACTTTTTTCTGTGTGAACACCTGCTGACTTCTTGGTTGAAGGCAAGAAAAGAAAACATTCAAAACATGTCAGTGCTCGAGCGAACCTGCATTACTGATAATGCAGTATTAAGAATAGACATACACACTAAGCAACGTTAAAGGATAGTAATTTAAAAAAGGTTTTATAGAATTGCTCACATAGACCTTCCCCCCAAGGCGA
Organism: Sparus aurata; assembly: GCF_900880675.1. NCBI lineage: Eukaryota > Metazoa > Chordata > Actinopteri > Spariformes > Sparidae > Sparus > Sparus aurata. Next base: position 15,379,799 of record NC_044193.1, on the reverse strand, counting down.
GCCTCTCAGAATCCTTTAGCAGAACTTTGTCCACCAACGAGCTCCCTGCAGTCTCCAATACATCCACTTTATCACTGCTTGTGAACAAAGCCTGCAGATCTAAAACTCTTGAAGCTGTGTGTGTGTATGTGTGTGCGCACGCACGCACGCACGTGAGTGTGTGTGAATCTACACATTTGCCCGCGAATCAAATCAAAATTACTCTTCCTCTCCCCGTATCGCTCTGCCAGCCGCACTCTCCTCGCCATTTCATTCAATTTCTTTCCATTTCATTCTCTCTCCTGCCACTCTCACTTGCTTTTTCTCTTTTTTCCACCTTGCGGTAATTAATCTGTTGCTCAGACCTTCCATCAGTCTGACTTAACCTACTTTCTCTCTCATTTACTCCCTCTCCCACTTCTCCTCTCTCCCTCTCCATATAATTTCTTTGCCTCTGGTAGCCGGGCTAAGCCGACATGACATTCACTCTGTCCACTGAGCATTGTACAGGGCCATGACTTCATTGGTTGGACTTGAGTGGATGGGAAATTAGCACAATGTCTGATTATTTAACTGCTAATTAAGTCAGTGTGTGGTATGGATGATCCAAAGAGTTACGGTTAATTAACTTCTCCTGACACAGACGCACATCCATGTGCAACACACATACTAACTGTTTGACTGATCGGTTTAGATTGGGGGTTTCAATTATCTGAATTATTGAACAATTCACTGACGTATCAATTCCTGAGTGGCAAATATGTGCACATCTTCATGGTGATGGCGTCAGAGGAGGTGAACATTACCTTTGTTGTACATGTTGGTGGGCACCTGGACCACGCTGAGACTGAGGTTGACTGAAAGGTTGTTAAAGTGGTCGTTCGGTTGCAGGATGAATTCTCCTCCCAGCTCCACGCTGTTCCCCAATTCGTCCACCTCATTGATCAACACTGCATTGAAGTATTCATACTGGAGAACAGAAGGAGAGAGGCAGCGATGAGATTCCACATGCAACGAAATAAATCTAAATACAGGCGCTTGCTGAAACTTTTTTACTCTGAATCATGCACCTCGGTGTCAATATGTTCGACTTGCTGAATCGTGTTACCACTGCAAAGAATGACTGGGTCACTTAAGTGCTGAGTCAGAGAGGAGTTTGCGTACTAAGGTAACCTGAGGCCCTGGATCATCCCAGATGTGCATGTTGTTACAGTGGAAAGCTGCTGAGTTGACAAATCTCCTCTCAGCTCCAATACTCCCTTCCTAGCAAGATGCTGCATGTGGTGCTCTGACTCCACTGTATTTTTAGTACTGCGCATACTGGGTAGACTATTAATAAATCATAGAGCTAGATAAATATAGAGCACATGGCTGCCTGCATCCCAAAGGCTCTGAAGTCTAAGATACCACACAGGGCCGCAGCCTGCAAAAGGCTACAGCCGATGCAGAATCAATGACAACAAAGAGATAAAGGCAGAATTTGACATTTTAGAATAAAAAGGTGTCAGGTTTACATTTCATTGAGCTACAGTTACACATGCAATAAAACTAAACATTACATTTTGTAAATTCAAGCCGAAAAGAGTGAACTTCTGTTGACTTTTTAAGGTGTCGTCCGCCTTTGTATATTCATCCTTCACAATGTGGTCTCGAAAAGACTAAAGTGGCACTTGCATCATTGTAGAGGCACAGGTGCAGCGCCTTAGCTGGCCTATGAAACTGCTACGTGCGAAGCCTGTGTGCTTTCAACGTATTTGGAGGTACTTTTATCTCATTTGAAAAGAAATCATACTTTGACGGCATCTGAAATCTGAACCAGGTTAAACTGAAGTTTGCTTTGAACTGATGATGACTACATTATTGTCATCTTAGACAAAATTTCAGTTAACAAGTTATGTCAAACACCGGTTGATCGAGAACAGCTTTTATTTCCTACTTCAATGAAAAGGGATTCTACTTCTCTCACTGTCAGCAGCAGCAGCAGCAGCAGCGGTGGTTCAATCCCTTACACAGGTGACCGGTGGTGATTGCATGGCTTAAGGCCACATTGATTTCTGTTGTAATGACCAAGAGAATAGGATTTGAAGAGAGGCCTCTGAGGAGAATGAATTGCTATTCTCAAGAGTCCAATACAAAGCCTCAGTACATGTGTTATCATTCAGAGGGGGATAGACACTCTCTGGACTTTGATTTTTGAGAGACTGCAAGGGCGAATCCGCACAGAGAAATCAGCATAGAGTACACATTTAAAAGTCAGCACACCCTTTTCGATTCATCACCAAATCCTGACACCAAAGGTATCTTATTCTCCTACTACTCACTTTGGTGGATGTTTCTTTAAATGCCTCGCTGATCCTTCCCTCTCCACTGGAGCAACTGCTAACCTTCAGTTGGGCTAAATCTTCCCAGGTCCTCCTGAGGAACCCCATCATCCCCTCAGCCCGGTGCAAAACACAGATAAAGCCATCAATTAGGCTGGCAAACGCACTGCCTATCGGTGTAATTAATCAGGCCTGATTAGGCTTATTAGCCTTTTATCAAGGGGAACACTGCCATTTCAAGGTGAGGGAGCACAATGTTGCATATTTCCGCCGATGTTTCCGCTCTCTCGACAGATGTGTTTTCAAAAGAATGGCCCTCTTTGCTTTTTTGTGTAATGAGTGATGGAAAACAAAATAGTCTGGGGAGGCCAAAGGTCACAGAGGCAAAATGAGATTCAACAGACACACATATGGCAACCTTTCATACAGTGCCAGTCAGTGCAAGACTGGCATTGTCAGCATTTCATTCTGTCAGTACAGAACATTAGTATGCAACTCACTTTCAGGTCTTCTTGACCCACCAATTGTGAAAATCTGATCTACATTGACCTTTACGATGTTTGGGATACCAGACATTTTCTAAGACCAGTGTGGTACCTCTTCTTTTTATCGGCTCAACAGGGTGAACAGAATCCAAATTAGTTGACTTTCACAAGGACATTCTTATTTGAGTTGTGCTGTTTCTTTGGGGAACCACTTCAGCCTTTTGCTTTTAAGGATAGACAAAAAAATTAATAGCCGAGGAAGAAAAGAGAAAGAAAATGTCTATATGTCTTCGAAATGACTGCTTTGAAGCAGACGGTTCAGCCCCGAGAGTGAAACTTTTGGTTAGTAACTGTGTAATATTCAATTATGTGGCACTTTTCATAACAAACATTAAAGTGCCTCGAAATAATAGCATTGAGATAGAAATATCACACAGGCGGGACATTAACAAACAGAAAAGCAACAAAATATAAAAAAAATCAACATAAACGCGAAACATCAGTTAAAAAAAGCTTCAGCCATCTCAGTGTACCTTCTATTAATGATTCCACATAACACGAGGAAGAGGAGGGGAAAAAGGATAAGATATGATAAGACAGGACAGGACATGTACAGATTATATGATAGGAATAGGATTAGGAAACAATAGAATGTAAGAGGATATGAAAGGACAGGATATGGTTCCATATGAAAAAGGAAAGAAAATGGGACGAATAGCTGTGACAGCAGCAAAGGAGACATTTTGGCTACTGAAGTAGCTCTAATCAATATCTTTTATATCATCAATGTATCACTTGACTACTTGTTTGTGAAAATGGTATATTCATAGTGAAGAACCAACAGATAAACTATCATGTGATTCTCTAGTTTACATTACGAAGCACTATCGTGTCTTTCAGCTCATTGTTTTGGTTTTCCTCCCTCAAACCTCACCGTTCATTCTAACCGCTCTGTAAGCTTTATTGGATACTCCTGAAACTACATGACCAAATAACCAGCGCACCTTTGTAGGTGCTCCATTAGCTGAAACGTGTGTGTGTGTGTGCATATATGTGATTGGATGACTGTTTGTCTTATACAGTGCATGTATATATATATTTATGAATTTTTTCATGATGTTTTTAATTGCCAAACCTGACTCCTTTAAATGATGTTTAGAATTTGTTTCACAATGACCCTGATGAAGCCACAAGCCGAAACACGTCTGTTTTATAATAAAGTTTTTCTAAATACTACAAGCTTTTTGACCTCCCACCAGGTGTCCAGAAACCTGCGGGCTCCGAATGAATGCTAATTTTGCTCTGTGTCAGCTGAATTTATAAACAGGCAACTGTTTGCTAACAAGTTTGCCATGTCATCTTTAACGGGGATAATACGTCAGAGTTGTGCCCACAGTTTTGTTTCACTGGGCCTAACATCTTATGCAATTTCTGTGATGTTCTTTCTCGGATTGAACAGGCACCTCGAAGGATTACAAGGCCTTGTTGGCATTTGAACTGCAATCAAAAAACTGTCGCCGCTCACATGAGAGAGTGTCCCATGGCATAAAAATTTGGTGAGGTTGCAGGATTGACGACCTTCAGGCGGCGAGAAACTCTGGCACCGTTTTTCAATGCGGAGAATTGCTTACGTGTCCTGTTCATCCATCTCTTGCTTGCTCTGCACCTCACTTCTCTTCCCCTGGCAACTGTATCTTTACCTCCTGCCAAAACAGTCCCTGGTGTCCAGAGACAGCCGTAATCACACCTAATTATCACCTTCACAACCTCGCCAGGTCACTCTCACTATGTTGTTCCAAAAAATCCATATCAACAAACGAAAAGAATGCATGAATGACACCAACTGAAGAATCAGCGCATTAGGACTCCTGCTTTTATTTTTCTGAATGCTCAATTATCTTTAATATTCTATTAATTCACTTCATTGCTTCTTTTTGAGCCAAAAAACCTTTTCAAACCATTCGACACTTTGAACAAGCACAATTATCTCCCCGCAAATGGTGTAATAAGCAAAACGGATCAACAGGGAGCTGTAGAAAGGTTTTCACAAGTCAGATGTGTCAGAGTTGCTTTTATGAAAACACAATAACTGTCAGCGCAGAGGGACTCGTTAAGCAAATGACAACGTCTTTCCAAAAAAAAACAAGATTTGACCTCCAAGTTAAACATTTAATGGCTGAAGCCAAACTTAGCCAAATTGTGAGCTTTGTTAACACAACATTAAGTAACACAAACTCACGCACGGTGCACAGATGCAGAGCCGACTGCACCCTCAGCAGACCAGGCCCCATCACGTCTCCCCTTCTGCCATTGTCTTGTTAGTACCTGTTGTATCATTCTCACTCTCACCTCCTCCGTCTCTCCCTCCAATCCTGATATATCCCTTGTCCTTTTTCTGGCTCAACCTGCTTCCTTCTTCCCATTGTTCACGGGCTGCAAACAATCCTCATCAAGCTCCTCACCACCCTCTGTCTCTTCCCAGTATCTCACTCAAATGTTCTCTCGTGGGCATGCAGCTCTCATTGGAAAAGGTTCGGCCACTATCAGCTCTGACTGCGAGACCACTGTTGCAACTGCCAGGCTGCATCTGTCCGGTCTCACCTTCTATCCGTTTGTCTCTGGCTGAGCGCCGGCGTTCCTCTGTCTGAGTATGATAGGTGGAATATGGAAATAGGATATATTTTAGTTCCTAAATAAAAGCAATTTCCAGCAGCCACAGCTGTTTTTTGTCCAAATGCAGACAGCACATTTTACAAAACACACATACACAGACACTCACCCAAAGAAGTTGGTTTTATAATGGAAGTGACATTCTCAGGATCCAGGAAAAAAAAAAACAGTTACTAATGACTCGATTCAGAAAAACAACGGAAGTTGCACAGATGTTCTGGCTCTATATCCTAAAAGTAAGTGTCTTGAAATACTTTGAAAGGGAAAGGCAGAGACGGGAGAAAATGCCAGCAGAGGCATTAGCAGTTAAAAGTATAGGGAGTATAGAGAGTATAAAGTAAAGTAAGTAAAAGTAAGACGAACAACGGCTAATGAGTTTGCTAATAGACTTTGTTTAAATTCACAGCATGTGGGCTCTAATTTTGATTAAAATGGCACCCATCAGCTTTTGAGTTTCAGCAGTGTGGGAGTGGACGTGGGAGTGTGAATAGAGGCAGGGGCAAACCACGGAGTGTGTGTGTGCCTGTTTGTGCTTGCTCTAGAGCGCCAGCTGAAGCTGTGTGTGTATAGTAAATGTGGAAATGTGTGTGTGTGTGTGTGTGTGTGTGTGTGTGTGTGTGTGTGTATCCAAGTGTGGGTGTATGTGTTGAGTAAGTCAATTATGCCATTTTAGCTTTACAGTGAAGGAGCGCCCGGTGCCACTAATGCAGTCCCTGATCATGGTGTTAACAACCTGATCTTTAACGCTGCAGTGCATTACGCTGAGAGATCGCACACGTTCTATCAGCACCCACTCACTCAGTGTGCTGCAGACAGAGAGGGAGAGGATGAGGAGGGGTGACTGGAGGTAAACAGCAGAGCATCTCCTCTTTCAAAACATACAGTAAGCCCAAAAGATGGGATAGATCTCAGGTCTGACAACAAAGCGTCAAAACTGATATTTTTTTTGTACGATGTGCTCGGGGAAACGTTTAGCATAAATTATACTATATAATATGCTATCACATCTCTCTGTTGTCATGTTCCTGCGTTTCTGTGGGTGAATAATGGTGAAATCAAGTTATTTTTGTATCTTTTTATCTTTTAACGGTGTGCTCCACGAGGGTTCAGAAAAAGAAATACAAATTAATTTACTAATCTATTAAAGAAGCAGAATACATTCATATTGCAACATCAAGTCTAAAAGGTCAAACCAAAAAAAAGTGGTTTGGTATTTCATCAGGTGAGGTTTCCTCAACTGTGTCTATACGTGTTTAATTGCCTAAAATAAACACGTTCTGATTTTAGAGCTGAAACTATTACGTGATTAAATCAATTTACATAAATAAATTGATGACTTTTTTTTAATAACCATTTAATATTTCAAGTGGGGAAAAATGCAAAATATTTGCAATTTACGTATAAAAATTTTTTTAATTTGCTGCCTTTCTCTATCAATTATAATAAACCAAATATCTCTGTTTTTTGGACTGGTGTGTGTGATAGCACCTCAGCTGGAACTCTGAGTAAGTGTGATGAGCATATGTCATTTAACATTTTTTGACATTTCACAGGAAGAGAAAAATTATTTGATTTGTCAAGGGAAATAATTGATAGTCGAAGACCCTCATCCTTTTCTGTGATGCTCTGTGCACTAAACTGAATGTTCACTCGCTCTAACTCTGCGACAATAAAATGCCCAAATCACCATGATGGACAGAAATTACAGAAATAAATATGCAAAGCTAGCATCTTTCTTGTACTAACTAGGTGAGGCAATTCCCTGACTGAATAACAGTTACAGCATAATCTCATAGGTTTTCAAACCCTTTATTTGCTTTTATCAGGCTTCCCATTAAATATGTTTCCTTTAATATTCTCTCAAGTGTAATTGCGTGTAAAACAATTTGAAAAGAAGGAGGAGAAATTGTGCTATATCTGTACACTCTCTGCATGCATGGAACTGGTTTCTACAGACTTGTCAGAATATTTTTGTCACTGCTGAGTGAGACTTGTGTAGGAAGATACAGGCGCTACAGTGAGGCAACACTTACAGGTCTTTCCCTGCAATCGCTGAGTTGAGTGGCTCTCTTTTTAGCAATGCACAGCTAGGGTTTGTAAGTTATTCTACAAGCATCTTTTGTTATATTTGTAGAAAACCCCTTAACATCCCGACAGCAATCAATAAAACAAACGCACTGAAAAATGAAAGGAAAAGAATTCAAGATCTGTGGCTGTCGTAGACTTTTAATGAGTCTATTTCATTCATCCGTGGAAAAGACTAGACAGGCTACTTATCTGCTTATGTACCTGTCTGCCAGCATGCAATCTCCCGGTGCACTCGCTGCACATGACTGGAGTCTTCCACAGGGCTAGGCGGATATATTGCTAAAGCTATAAGCTAGCTAGTGGCACAAGAACGGCAAAGAAATTGCAGCTATAATTCTGTGTGCTAACATACTATTTTGTTGTTCATGTTCATTATGATAATTTTTGGGTGTTTTCTTATGTGTGAGGGAGACTTGAGGTATATGGTTAGATATGATTAGTGATGAAAAAGCTAAGAAAGCCTCCGAAAAGTAGCGAACTAGCCGCATCATCTCCCAGCTGGCCAGTGAGAACTATGGGGGGTGTTGTTGAGCTCGTCCAGTGAGCAGTCATGAGTGTCGGAGGAGTGGCTCTGGAGGGAGCCCTGAAGAAAGGGGAATTTTTTTTTCTTTTTAGCTTAGCAAAAATGTCTATGGCAAAAAAACACGCCTGCTTCCACCGCATTAAAAGCACGCAGGCAAGAATGCCATTTTATAGACGAGCACCTATGCAGCCTAATAGACGAGCACCTATGCAGCCTAATAGCCTACATGCACACGGTCAAGCGCACACAGTTTGTGTGCGACCCACCTGCACCACTCTTGTTGATTCTGATAAATACTCATGCTGCAAAGAGCACAACAGTGAGTCAACATCCTCAAGGGGAGAGGGGAGAGAGTGAGACAGAGAGGAGACCACATGTGAAGCGGGGGTTCGACCGTGACGCTCCACCCTCTGGTGTTCACTTTAAACTCTCATCTCCACTTCAACTCTCCCCTTTTTAATTCACCCGCCTCCCTTCTCTCTTTCTCCACAGTCAGGGAAGAGGGAGACACCACTCCCAGAGTGTGGAAATGTGACTTGGAAAACAACCCGGGGGCAATGGATACAGGTAATCAGTGAGCAAACAAGACAGCAGATTAAGAAAGCAACTTATAGGAAAGGCCAAGTAGGGGTTCGTGCGCTGTGCTTGAAATCCTTCTACACGCATCTTATATGTTGGGCTCGCCCACTCTGGGAAGCATGAGTTAACTCCACGGCAGGCACGTGAGGCTAGAAACTATTCTGCTGCAGAGTGGTGTTTGTGGTGAAGAAAGAGACAAACAATTATGAGTGTTATAAATGGTAATCAAAGCTAAGTATGACTTTTGATGTTAAAAGTAAGGCTTAACAAAGAAAAAAAGTGGTAATTTGGTGAAGTATACATAAAGCAGTACGAAAACAAGTTCTATCCATCATTGTTGTAAGTGGCTAATGTTCTCTGTCCAAAGGAAAATAATAATTGGATAAATCAGTGCTTATCTCTACAGGCTCTCCCCAGGCCCAAAAATTGAATTGTGGAGATATGAATATATAAAAGCAGGGGCAACAGTTAGCTGTGTGATGAAATGAGTTCCACTGAATTGATTCATTTTTTTCACATAAGCGTTCCAGACGTGGGCGATTCAAGGTAGCGCTGTGTCGCTCTGTCGGGGGACCTTTTTGAACCAGTCTCCCTGAGATTGTAGACAAAGGCGCCTTGTAATGCTTTGAGTCAGGATTTGGCAAGCAGTCGAAAGAGAATGTGTTTTTTGATGCGGAAGAAGGGGCATCTAGGTGTGTGTGGGGGTGAGTGTGTGTGGCGTGTTTGTGCAGTACACGTTGGACACACAAGGCCAACTCTTGCATAAATGGCTTGAAAACATAAATCACACTTTCGCATCACTGGCCGTGAAGCAGAAGATACTCTGGATACACTTGGGTCAAATCTTTTTTTGCCAGTAATAAGAAGAGCAAATAGGCAAATCAACACGCATGTGGCCACCTCTCTTGCACTCCACGGTAATGCCCCAGACAGGGGAGTATGACAACAAAAGAGGGAGAGCAAGAGAAAGAAAAGATTAAGCGTTTCTCTCCCGCTGCTCCCCCCAGACTAGGGCTACATTTTCAGTCAACATCGGGCTTGGCAATTGGCTGTTTGTCTCCAACCTCCAAGGAAGGATTTCATTGGCTGCAGAGGGCATGGGAGACTGCTCTCTGCTTTCCTATTTACAGTACACGAGCATTGCGGGTAAAAGAGCAAGGGAGGAAAATCGCTGCAGATTACCGTGCCAATTTCACATGGAAGCAGAGGAGCTCTGGAAAGGATAGATAAGGAAATTCCTATCAAACCCCCGCCAGCCAAATATGTATCCAATAGCAAAAAAACACACAAACATTTTATAATAAACCCCCGAATAGTGATGGAGGAGGTTTCACCCTACAGCGTAGACGTGATATTTTTAGCACAGCTGGTGATAATTACCATCTATTCACCATGTTCTGCAGTAAAAAGCACCATTAGAAATGCCACCATCAGAGCTGTGCGTGCAGACACACACACACACACACACACAGGTGTACACGTAAAGTGTTCACGCTAAAATGTACATGCATATTAATATTCATGCATGAAACGGCAACATAAAAACACAACGGCAGTTTGTGATCCTAACTAAAGAATGTTCAACCATTTCATTTTACGCTCAGGCAATTCAAAACACAATTAGCAAAGACAAATTAACGGCTGCGACATCGTTCTGCCAAGAGGTACTGTAAAACCTGCTTAACTAAGGATAAATACCAAGACACACACGCACACGCACACACACACACACACACACACACACACACACTAACGACGGTCTTTTAATATCAATCTGGTGACCGAGCTCGTGGAACTGCGATTGATTTGTGATGGGTGTCGGGACACAATGCTGACATTCCCCAACACACACACACACACACAAACACACACACACACACACACACACACACACACACACACACACACACACACACACACACACACACATTTGGACCGACACCGCGTCTGTAACTATCAAGATCTTTCAATACTTTGATACGTCTTCTGAAAAATATGATGCAAGTGTTTCTGTCAGTCCTTTATTTCCCATTGATCTTACTTAGTAATCACTTCAGTCAGTGTAACTTTGCCTGTCAGTCAGTCAGCCAGTGAGACTTTTAGCAGGCCAAACACACCACAGTGGCTCAGCGGGGTGACGATGAGGAGGGAGAGAATGATGAAGAATATGCGGAGGATAAAAAAGGATGATAATAAAAATTATAAAGTTAAGCATATGTTTGTTTTAACCATTCGGTCTACTACTACTCCCTATACTATGGTAAACGTGTAATCTGGTGCTTAAATTGTATTAAACCCTGATGGGTTGTATTTTGCATTATATGCATTATATACATATATTGTGTATTTCTATGTATGTATATTCTACAAGAAAATATTTACTAATGTTTGAGTCTGTTGGGGGGACTTGAGAGTTCTCTTTTCACATCAAACCACGACCATGTGACAGAGGCAGCTCCTCTTTTAGGGACAATCTCTCCGTTTTTATTTTGGCTGGCTGGAGTCCCTCTCCTGTTCTGTGTCATGTTCGCTATGCTCCTTGTTCTCTCTGCGTTGCCTTCATGCATATTTCCTGCCTGCGTCTCGCGCTGCACAGTAGATCGCAAAGCATCACGAGTAAGCTCTGTAATTAAGTTACGCTGCATCTGCCATTATGTTATTCTCTGATTAAGGTAAATGCTATTACTATTGTCACACGCCAGTGCCATCATGCATCTGCCAGGTACATGTAATCAATAGCATTTTTTTCTCCCTCACCTTCCCTCCCTCTTTCCTACTTCCCCTGCCTACAATCCCTGCATTTTTTGGCATCCTACATACATAATACAGGTACGCTGGTCTTCTTGAATCGAGGGAATTTTGGCCCGACAATGGCATCTCACTCTGTCCTAGACATTGTGAAACTCTACATTACATCATAGCCTCTCTATCAGCCATTATCAGCTCTCTAGCTCAGTGATTTAAGCTGAAACAAAGGGACACTCACTTTGCTGGGCTCATCTCATCGCCGCCAAGTAATTACTGGCATAAAGCACCGCTGTGAGCCCACACAGTGTTACTGCCCCTCAAGCAGCATATGACAACACAAGCATACAAAGACAAGCGTCACCAAGTGACACAGACGTGCAGATGCACAAACACATGACCACAAGAACAGGAAAGTTTGCCTTTATAGATACTTGGCAGACAGAAACAATCTATGAAGGTAGTTTTGTTTTACCTGAACAACAACAACACACACTCATACCAAGTACAGATAAAGGGAGATACATTTAGATAACTAGTGCACCCTCATATAAAACATATACAGGTAACCTTATGTAATATGCATGTATGTGCTCCACCTGCCAATTTACTCTTCAGTAACCAACCTATTTTATTTCAGTGTGTGTTGTATAAGATAAACTTTCTACTGACAGAGTGTGTTAGTATATTGTTGAAATATTCTTCACTGTCAGATATAGAGAATTGGTGGTAGTCTATACGTTTTGAATACACATTACCATCTTGCAATGGATTGTCACAATTTTTTTGACTGGCTGATCTCCTGGTGTACCTGCAACCCGGTGGCCAGGACAAAATGTTGGCAGTTAATTTTTCTGCAAACAACTGATACGACTACAATAAATGTCATATCATGTTCACATTACATGTTTGTGACATGACTTTCATGTTAGTTGACTGTGGGGACATTGGTGGCATCAAGGGAAAAGGCTGCCAAGTCAGTGACTGCAGCTAAAGCCGCTCAGTGTGAAACTGCCGGCTATTTCTAACAAGGGACCAAGACATTTACCTTGTGAGGCAGCTGGATTCACAAGATCCCAGATATTTAATCCCGCAAATCAGTCTAGCCAGGCTTCAAGCTTTACGCTTGTGGCCAGTCAAACAAATATCAGACCAGTCAGCTGAAGTAGAGGCAGCAGCTACTGGCACAGTTTAGATGTGATGACGTAAAGAAGGGATTGCTGGCTTGTAAACAACATTGGCCCAGCGGTGCTATCAGAACTGGACAACCTTCTGTTCATTTAAAGAAGATCAAAGAACAGCACTGAAAGATATTTTCGATCTTCTCCCGACCACCTTCTGTAAGAGTTTGATTTCACAACCGGCACAGCTGGTAGAGCTCTCCTACTGTTGATCTGAGTGGCTGAAGTTAGCCTGTGGTCAACAGTTACAGACAGGTGGTTCGTCCAATCACCTTCAAGGTGCTGTTTGAAAGCACCTGCCCTTTTTCCAAACAGTTTGCAGTGGCTCATCACCAGACAGATTTATGAAAAAAAAAAAAAAAAAAAAAACACCTATGTTGTTTGGTGAAACAAACCACCTCTCATGTCAGGTTACAAGTCATTTCAACACTTCACGTTTTTCATATCGCTGTTTTCTTTTTTAAAAAATGGTTAAACGATTAATTTAGAAAACATGTTCAGTCCATTGTTATTGTAAATTAAAACAGAGGGAAAAGATGCAGAAATTGCACAGCATTTGGAGAATCAAGAGAAAGAAGTAAAGGGGCACTATGAGTGGAAGATTCAGGAGAGGACAGAAGTCAGTGCTTAAATTTAGTAATTGATCCTCTTTAATGGCCCATGAAAGCAGAAAAACCTCTGGGCATTCACTGTAAGGCCTTAAAGAGCTGACAGAGTAAACACATACTCGCCCCCACAGGCAGAGACACAGGCACACACAACACACGCGCCACAGACTTTATAAGTAGTTTAGCAGCAAATACTCCCGAGTCAGCTTAGCATCATATTTTCCCTTTAAAACTCAAGTTTCTGCTGTCGCTCCTCCTACTTTTATAAACTCCGTACTGAGATGTGCATGAGGCAGGAGAACTCAGGCAAAAAACATCACAAGCGCACTGTCTGTCTGTCTCTCTCTCTCTGGCTGTCTCTCTCACACACACACACACACACACACACACACACACACAATACAAAGCTGTACTCTAAAAATTAAAGCTGCTCAAATGGATTTGAGGCAGAACCATGAGAGCAGAGGCTGGGTTTGGGGGTGTGTATGTAGATATGATTAGCTGAATGCGTTTGCCCAAGTCTGCAGAACTGACGCTGGAACTCACAGGAAAGAGTTTGAAATGGGTTTGATTTTTTTTTTTTTTTTTTTTTTTTGAGGAGCAATATGACAGTGATATAAAACCATAAATAATTCACAATTTATTTTTCCGGCTCAAAATGTGTTTGTCACAGGGTAAATTCTGGCACGGAATCATGCGGATTAATTGCTTCACCTCTGAAAAAATATGTATGCTTCCCACGTACAATTGAATCTTTCAGCTGTTACGATCATACATCTGTAGGCGCAGTCATGATGCATTGACTGAGAGGCATATTTGTTCTACTTAGGCTGAAGAGTTCAACAATGGGTATCCTGCTAAATATCAACCTCCTGTGATCTGGGTGGAGTAAAGAATGTCCAACATGATCTGTAAGACATGACAAATTTGAGTGAGCTAAGTTCACATTTACATGTTCCTTTCTAACATATTTTCAACTGCGAACTTTTGGCTACAGTGAGGTTGGGGCTAACACCATTTATGTTTTACTAAACAGTTACAAGAGTCACTAGCCTCTTTCACACTGCCGTTTGCATGCGGTGATCCTGCGCCAATTCTCCGCAACCTCCCCTGTGTGAAAGTTTCAGATGCGGAGAGGGGGGAAATTTCGCTCCCGTGCTGATCCGCCTCTGGAGGTAGTATCAGGGCCGCATTATTGGTGAGCCGTCCCAGTGTGAACGGATAAGCCGGAGGCGCGGAGCGAGGGCGTGTGGGTCTGACAGTCTGATAACTCCACAGGTCCTTCACTCAACTAAATACAGAGAAATGTCCCACAAAACAACGTTACAGGACCGAACAAAAGCAACGTAGTAACTGTAACTGTCTTTAGCAACTTATATGAGGAAAACAAATACCACAGCTGTACGTGGAGAAGCGTCCTCCCGCCTGTCCTACCAACTGTTCCTCACATTTCTGCTCAAAAAACAGCGTTTGTCACCGGGCAAAAAACCTTAACTCACCGAGTGTTTGTGACGTAAAAAATAAATCACCGCGACCGTCAGCCCTCCGGACCGAGACTTCAGGGAACTTTCCCCCAGAAAACAGCCTCCCGAGTGACAGAGTCAGACAGCATCCTGTTTACTGATGGTGATTATGTATAATTATGTAGCCTAATTTAGCGCGAAAAAATGTCACTTTCCAGGATGTTTGGTGGGTCAGGATCTCAATCACTACACATTATAACAGCATCCATATGATTATAAACTGTCCGCGGGTTTAGATTAACGGGGGAACACCTGGGGAATCACCGACGTCATCAACATGACGTGTACCGCCACGCCTCTTTAGGAGCCGCAGCTCCGGCTTCCTGTGTGAATTACACACGTGAAGGCGGAGATGCTTCGCTCTGTGTGAATCACCATCGGCGGAGAATTGGTGAACCACCGCTCCGGAGATAATGCGGAGAGGCTGTGTAAAAACGGCTAGTACACCATAATAGTTGACAACCTATGGCAGCTAAATAGACTGTTGACAGTGTATCAGTACCTGTGTGCAGTAATCAGAACTGAATGATGCCAACAATTATAAACCTTACACCCAAGTTGGAAAATGCTGAAACAAATCAAATTAAACAAATCAAAAGTAAAAAATTATCTGATTCCAGCTTCTTCGAAGTAAATGTTTTCTGTTTTTCTCTTTACTCCTCTACGACAGTAACCTGAATATCTTTGTGTTGTGGCCAAAACAAGACATTCAAGGACGTCATCTTGGCGGACTGCTTATCCCCATATTCTGACATTTTATAGAATAATTAAACAATAATTGATTAATTGAGAAAGTAATGAACAGATTAATCAACCATGACAATAATCTTTAGTTGCAGCCCTACAAAATAGAATAAAGATCTGGGCGAACACCACCGATCACCAGGGCCTCACCTGGGTTTCCCATTTGGGTAATACGAACAATCGAGGATGCAGGGAGTAGGGGTCTGTTGTGGAATTTCGGCTCAAAATACACTATATTGCCAAAGTATTCACTCACCTGCCTTGACTCTCATATAACGTTAAGTGACATCCCATTCTTAATCCATAGGGTTTACTATGACATCGGTCCAGCCTTTGCAGCTTCAACTCTTCTGGGAAGGCTTTCCACAAGGTTTAGGAGTGTGTTAATGGGAATTTTTGACCATTCTTCCAGTAGCGCATTTGTGAGGGCCACACACTGATGTTGGTTGGGAAGGCCTGACTCTCAGTCTCCGCTCTAATTCATCCCAAAGGTGTTCTATCGGGTTGAGGTCAGGACTCTGTGCAGGCCAGTCAAGTTCATCCACACCAAACTCTCTCATCCATGTCTTTATGGATCTTGCTTTGTGCACTGGTGCACAGTCATGTTGATACAGGAAGGGGCCATCCCCAAACTGTTCCCACAAAGTTGGAAGCATGGAATTGTCCAACATCTCTTGGTATGCTGAAACATTCAGAATTCCTTTCACTGGAACTAAGGGGCCAAGCCCAGCTCCTGAAAAACAACCCCACACCAGAAATCCCCCCTCCACCAAACTTTAAACTTGGCACAATGCAGTCAGACAAGTACTGTTCTCCTGGCAACGGCCAAACCCAGACTCATCCATCATATTTCCAGATGGGAGGCGCGATTCATCACTCCAGAGAACACGTCTCCACTGCTCTAGAGTCCAGTGGCGGCGTGCTTTACACCACTGCATCCGACGCTTTGCAATGCACTTGCTGATGTATGGCTTGGATGCAGCTGCCCGGCCATGGAAACCCATTCCATGATGCTCTCTACACACTGTTCTTGAGCTAATCTGAAGGCCACATGAAGTTTGGACATCTGTAGCGATTGACTCTGCAGAAATTTGGCGACCTCTGCGCACTGTGCACCTCATTTCACGTGGCCTACCACTTTGTGGCTGAGTTGCTGTCATTCCCAATCAATTCCACTTTGTTAAAATACCACTGACAGTTGACTGTGGAATATTTAGGAGCGAGGAAATTTGAAGACTAGACTTGTCGCACAGGTGGCATCCTATCAGAGTACCACGCTGGAATTCACTGAGCTCCTGAGAGCGACCCATTCTTTCACAAATGTTTGTAGAAACAGTCTGCATGCCTAGGTGCTTGCTTTTATACACCTGTGGCCAGCTGGAACAGCTGAACACCTTATTTCAATTATTTGGATGGGTGAGTAAATACTTTTGGCAATATATTGTAGGTCTGAGACTTTTAGTCTGCTAACATAGATAGATTGAAGGCCTCCTTACGAGGTTTACGTAAACAGTTAGCTTAGTCTTGGCTTGGTTCGTCAGACATCTGTTCTGTAGATACATCATATCTACAGTAGCTTTGAGTATCTAGGTTGCAGAGACTGTGAGAAGATTGCTTGTAGAGCAATCATCACTATCATTATCCAGACTTTAACGCCTGTACAAGACACATATGACCTCCTATTCTTTGTAGACATCATGTCCTGGAAGTCATATTTCTTCCACAACAGGGTCGACCGACACAGATTATTAGCAATCCTGGAGACTGATAACCAATGATTGGAACCAAAATTTTGCAAATTTAGCAAGCAAATACCAATGAATCTGTGTTGATCGACTAATTATCTTAACTCTGGATAGTGTTGTGGACACTGAGACAACAGAGTGGTGACCACTTACAGGGAAAAGGACGATGCATCAGTAAAAAAGTACTACATTTTAAAATGTTTTTTATCGGCAATCAACAACAAAAAGAACAGATACTGATAATTGTAAAAATGTTGAAACATCGGCCAGACTGTTAATTTGAAGGTATCACTGCAGCAATGTCTTCATTGTTTACATGATATATTTTTAGCATTTAGAAATAAAGCAGCTTGCTGGAGACCAGAAAAAATGTGCTTTTGTGTACTGTGGCATTGACCACAGACGAATGTGAATCTGATCACCAAAGCATTGATTGCAGAGTCTGGCAAACGTTAGCACCATTCATTAACAGCCATAAGCACATAAAAACAGCTGTGAGCTATGTGTCACTCATTACTAAAATAAATAAAAAACACTTGTGTTTTTTTTTTTGTATGCATGTTTTGATGGCGCATCTGCTCCTGCTGGACTGTGAACACCTGACAGTGTGACAGTAGCAGGCTGAGACATACGCTGAAAAAATGATCACAGAGGGATGTGGGCTAACAAGCACTTCTACAAGAGAAAAGACTGTTAAGCCCAGTCAAGCAAAACAGACTTAAGAACAAGGCTCTTAATGCCTTTTCTCCCCATTTCTCCTCTGTAGTGTTTACAGAGGCCCCTTGTCAGCGCTGGGCCTTCTCCCTCACTAATCTCATGAGCACTGGCTTCTGTAGCGTAAAAAAAATGTACAGCATAATTTAATTAATCAGCTTACAAAAACAGGGAGTGAACGTGTTGACTGTGGTAATGTATACAGGTATACACATACCTGTAGGTCCGGATCCTCCTCGTGCTGTAGATGGGCTTCTTCTGCTGCCTCCACCAGTCTCTAGGGGAGAAGAAGAGAGGAGAGATGTAATAGTGCCAGTCCAAAAAGTGAATTGATTAGTGGGTCAAATAATAATAGGCAGAGAAACACCCGTGCATAAAGTAGCTTCACAACTGGCTTTATAAGTGCCCCTCAGCACTGGAGCAACATCACAACCCCTCGGGGCACACACACACACACACACACACACACACAAACACACACACAGTGATAGCGGACAGACTTTTGGCCATCTTGTGAAAAGAGGCTATTTCCCTAAATGGTTCAGCAGTAGAGGTAATGACTGCCTCAGGTTCTTTGGACACTACCACAACAAAACTCCATCATCACTTCATGCTGTTTTACACATGCACTCTTTCTCTCTCATACACTCCACAGCACACACACACACACACACACACACACTCATTCCATCACCACCCTCTCGCTGCTACCGTCTGCTGTGTGTGCCTGTAGGGTGTAGTGGGTATCTGTGTGCCTTAAAGTCAATGTCTCTCTCTCTCTCTCTCTCTCTCTCTCTCTCTCTCTCTCTCTCTCTCTCTCTCTCTCTCTCTCTCTCTCTCTCTCTCTCCCTCCCTCCCTCCCTCATCTTTTGAAATAGCTTTTTTTGGGGGGGGGTCAAAAGCAGGGAACATGTAACCATCATCATTCTCAAATAAAAGATAATCATGGAGAAATCTAAGTTGCATCTCTCCCTGCTTCATGACTTGCATTTCCCTTTGCTGTGGAAAACTAGAAAGAGGAATATCACAGCAAGATATGAATCAGAATCCGACCGTCACACTGGCTACATGGATGGTTGTGGTTGAGAAGCACAGGTCACTCAAGCACTTGGATATCTGCTGTAAGTTAATAATAACTGAGTGCATGAGTGAGTGTGTGTAAATCAATAATTCATCTATTTTTGTATAATTATCAATATATTTTATCAATAAATGTATCAGCATTTCTTGCTCTGACTTAAAGGAACAGTTCACAAAAACATTCAAATTCAGTCATTATCTACTCTCCCTCACACTGAGGGAAAGTCAGGTGAAGTTTTCAAGTCCACAAAACTTTCTCCTAAACAACTGAAGTCGATAGGGAATTGTGATAATAAAATAAAGTGGCCCTGTTCAGCTTGTCTGGCGTAATCCAGGTCTCTGAAAGCACTGAGATTCAAATTGATATGAAAAGACATTATTTACACCATATTAAAGACATCGATGTAGCTGCTAAGCCCAAAGGTCAACTACATCTAGAGCGTGTAAATATTTGTTTTCAAATTAATTTGGGTCTGTTTTGTTCTAGGGGGCTTCCAAAGACTTGAATTATGCCAGAAGACCTGTATGGAAATATTTAGGGCCCGAGCAGGGAACCTGCGAGGTCCCTATTGTAATCGTAATGATTCTTCTTCTTCTTCTTCTTCTTCTTTTTTTTTTCCTTTGTCCAAAATGATCGCATTTTTCACTGCCTGAACATACCCCAAAACTCACCAAACTTGGAATATAAGTCACACCTGGCGAAAAATGTTATAATCTATTGTCGTCCTGAATTTCCACCACTGGGTGGCGCTGTTATTAAGGAAAGCGCGTTTTGGCTAATAACTCCCATAAACTTTGTCGCACATTCAAAAACCTTACATCGACGCGTTCAGTGGATTGTGCTGAATCTCGTGGTATAGGCCACGCCCATTTCATATTTTTACATTTCCGTCTACGGTTTTTTTTCGCTACGTCGCAAAATGTCGAAAACCTACTTTTTCGAACTCCTCCCAGGCGATTTCACCGATTTGCACGAAACTTGGCACACAGCATCTGTGGACCCTCCTGACAAAAAGTTATTAAAGGAATTTTGATAGACCACACAATACTCAAGTTATTAAATAACAACTTCCTGCAGATTTGGTTACAAACAGGAAGTGTTGCATATCTCCACATTGGTGTGGTCTAATGACATGAAACTCAGGATACTACTTCCCCATGAGCCCCTGAGGCCATGTGCAAAATTTTAGGCGATGACCACAAGGTGGCGCTCTTTAAATTGATGTATTTTATATCTCCACAACGGTGCATCGGAATAAGACGAAACTTGGTACATTTATTGTCAGTGCCCTCCTGAGGACATCTGACAAAGGGTTTACCGATCCGCCACTAGGTGGCGCTCTGGCGTCACTTTAATTGTATAATTGGCCCTGTGCCCACACCATAACACTTATGGAAATGAAATTCATAGAGGTGCTATAGAATGGCCCCTGTGACTCACTCACCGAAAATGACCACCAGGTGGCGCTATTTTCTATGCAAAAGCGTTTTTGGCTCATAACTCCCACTTAATATGTTGCATATTATTAAACCTCATCCCTATGTGTTCCCTGCATTCAGCTGAATTGTTTGGTGTAGGCCACGCCCACTTTCGCGCTAACTTTCCATTTGCAAAATCGCGACAAATGAAAAACCTACTTTTTCGAACTCCTCATAGGTAATTTGAGTGATTTGCACCAAACTTTGCGTGAAGCATCTGTGGACCCTCCTGACAAAAAGTTATCAAAAGAATTTTGATAGGCCTTAAAATGCCTGAAATATAAAATGACAAATTCCTGCATATTGTGTTGAAAACAGTCAATCTTGCATATTTTTACAAAATACTATCCGATTATCACATAAATGTTCATAATTGTGTGGTATCGCCTATTGATGGTCTGTGTAAAATTTGGTGCAAATCGGCCCATAGATGGCGCTCTGGTCGCAGTCTAATCATTTTGAATGGAAAGTAAATGGGGAAATCTTCAAGTCCTCTTCAAAACTCATCGACCTTCAACCTCTCCTTATCCCTCATACTTTGAGCTAGACACACCATTCTAACTTTTAAAGAGTCAGAAGACCTCAAACTATTGGGCATGTATTCAGTTTTTAAAGCACACGTTAGCCACACCTGGCCTGCTATCATCATCAACAGCGTCAGTACAGAGTTTTGTCCAGTGTTAGTTTTGTAGAAGCGTGTGCCTTTTAGAGATGCTTCATTAGATCAGAGTTGCTTACAATGGACGTGGACAAATGAGATTAAAACAGTGTCTGTACTTCCACTTTGAAAACATCAACTTTCCCTCCGGACTCGCCATAGCCGCAGTTCCCCTCTGCTAGTTTGAGTGTGTGAGGCTGGTGTGTGTGTGTGTGGCTTG
The DNA here is from genome assembly GCF_900880675.1 of Sparus aurata. Classification (NCBI taxonomy): domain Eukaryota; kingdom Metazoa; phylum Chordata; class Actinopteri; order Spariformes; family Sparidae; genus Sparus; species Sparus aurata. The sequence goes on along the minus strand of NC_044193.1, from coordinate 15,358,457 downwards.
TTTGTACACCGAACATTGCCACTGATTGGCTTAAGAATTCTCACTCAATGTTAGGGAGCCAATCATCATCACTCATGCGGTTGTCTCGCTCCTCCCTCCTCCCTCACCGGAGGAAAAAAAATTTCAGACCATCGACTCAGTCTTTGTCCGGGGAATTATGCAGCAGTTCACACAATTTTTCTGACTTCAGCGTACATTATTCACACCGACAATAGCAGGCCACCGAATTATAAAGCAACAACTTCGTCAGCGGAAGGTGTTGCTTGAGCAAGCCCCGACGGCAGCATGCATCGACGGCAGCAGGCCCCGACGCGCGTGGACTGCGAGGGCCCGTTCAACGCTGCTTGCAGCTTTAATTAGGGCCCGAGCAGGGAACCTGCGAGGTCCCTATTGTAATTGTAATGATTATTCTGATTTTTCTTATTCTTTTTTTTTTCCTTTGTCCAAAATGATCGCATTTTTCACTGCCTGAACATACCCCAAAACTCACCAAACTTGGAATATAAGTCACACCTGGCGAAAAATTTTATAATCTATTGTCGTCCTGAATTTCCACCACTAGGTGGCGCTGTTATTAAGGAAAGCGCGTTTTGGCTAATAACTCCCATATACTTTGTCGCACATTCAAAAACCTTATATCGACGCGTTCAGTGGATTGTGCTGAATCTCGTGGTATAGGCCACGCCCATTTCCGCCTAACGTTTTTTTTCGCTACGTCGCAAAATGTCGAAAACCTACTTTTTCGAACTCCTCCCAGGCGATTTCATTGATTTGCACGAAACTTAGCACACAGCATCTGTGGACCCTCCTGACAAAAAGTTATTAAAGGATTCTAATTAAAATAAATAATTTTGAAGTTATTAAATAACAACTTCCTGCAGATTTGGTTACAAACAGGAAGTGTTGCATATCTCCACATTGGTGTGGTCTAATGACATGAAACTCAGGATACTACTTCCCCATGAGCCCCTGAGGCGCTGTGCAAAATTTTAGGCGATGACCACAAGGTGGCGCTCTTTAAATTGATGTATTTTATATCTCCACAACGGTGCATCGGAATAAGACGAAACTAGGTACATTTATTGTCAGTGCCCTCCTGAGGACATCTGACAAAGGGTTTACCGATCCACCACTAGGTGGCGCTCTGGCGTCACTTTAATTGCATAATTGGCCCTGTGCCCACACCATAACACTTATGGAAATGAAATTCATAGAGGTGCTATAGAATGGCCCCTGTGACTCACTCACCGAAAATGACCACCAGGTGGCGCTATTTTCAATTCAAAAGCGTTTTTGGCTCATAACTCCCACTTAATATGTTCCACATTATTAATCCACATATATTTGTATTCACTGAATTTATCTGAATTGTTTGATGTAGGCCACGCCCACTTTTGCAGTAACTTTCCGTTCGCAAAATCGCGACAAATGAAAAACTTACTTTTTCGAACTCCTCCTAGAGAATTTGACCAATTTGCACCAAACTTTGCATGTAGCATCTGTGGACCCTCCTGACAAAAAGTTATCAAAAGAATTTTGATAGTCCATAAACTGCCCGAAAAATAAAATGACAAATTCCTGCATATTGTGTTGAAAACAGACAATCTTGCATATCTTTACAAAATACTGTCTGATCATCACATGAATACTCTTCATTGTGTGGTATGGCATGATGAGGCTTTGTGTAAAATTTGGTGCAAATCGGCCAATAGATGGCGCTCTGGTCGCAGTCTAATCAGTGTCAATGGGATCTTCAAGTCCTCTTCAAAACTCATTGACCTGCTTCCTTTTCTTGTCCCTCATACTTTGAGCTAGACACTCCATTCCAACTTCTACAGAGTCAGAAGATCTCAAACTATTGGGCAGGTAATCAGTTTTTGAAAATCTTTTACGGTTTTCAAATCATCACAGTTTTAGTTTTAAAGATTTTTAGGCCGTCTTCTCATTTTATAATGGGTGTGTATTGCGCAGTGTTGGGCATGTTACTTTTAAAAAATAATTAGTTATAGTTACTAGTTACTTCTCCCAAAAAGTAACTGAGTTAGTAACAGAATTAGTCCACCATAAAAGTAATTAGTTACCAGGAAATTAACTATTGCGCTACTTTTATTTCTTCCCCCTTTTGAGCTCGGCAGTCATTTTAGCTACTTGGCATCTACATATGTATTTAGAAAATGGCCTGCTATCATCATCAACAGCGTCAGCAACAGAGTTTTGTCCAGTGTTAGTTTTGTAAAAGCGTGTGCCATTGAGAGAGGCCTCATTAGATCAGAGTTGCTTACAACGGACGTGGACAAAAGAGATTAAAGCAGTGTCTGTACTTCCACTTTGCAAACATTTACTTTCCCTCCGGACTCGCCATTGCCGCAGTTCCCCTCTGCTAGTTTGAGTGTGTGAGGCTGCTGTGTGCGTGTGTGGCTTGTGTGTAAACCGAACATTGCCACTGATTGGCTTAAGAACTCTCACTCAACATTAGGGAGCCAATCATCACCACTTATGCGGTTGTCTCGCTCCTCCCTCCTCCCTCCTCCTTCACCGGAGGAAAAAAAATACAGCTCTACAGCTCCGGTGGCTGAGAGCAGAGATGGATGACAACAGCTTCAGTGATCAGCTTCAGTTTGTCACGCGCCACATTTAATAGTCCGTAACGGTGACGGCATTGTAACGATGGAAATAGTAATATTGGTTAGATTACCTGTTACTGAAAAAAAGTTACGCTGTGAGTAACGCCGTTTATTCTAACGCCGTTATTCCCAACACTGGTGTTGCTTGAAATAGAATGCGTGACATCATAGCTACAGTGGAGAGCAGCTGGAAGAACTGTAGAAAAAGTTCTCTTCAGCTTGACGTGGATCCCACATCTTTTACTACACATAGACAACATATACATAGACATGTTCCTGATGTTCCTGAAACTATTTCATTGCATCATGCCTAGTGTGCACATTCTCTTCCGCCAGCTCCAGAGGCGGAGGATCGACTCAGTCTTTGTCCGGGGAATCATGCAGCAGTTCACACAGTTTTTCTGACTTCAGCGTACATCATTTCAAACAGGCAATAGCAGTCCATCGAATTATGAAGCAACGACTTCCTCAGCGGAAGGTGTTGCTCGAGCATGCCCCGACGGCAGCATGCATCGACGGCAGCACGCCCCGACGCGCGTGGACTGCGAGGGCCCGTTCAACGCTGCTTGCAGCTTTAATTTTCATTGTTTTCAGTTGTTTTATTTAAGTTTTATAACTAAGCTCCAAAAATATTTCGTGGACTACGAAACTTCAACTGACGATTTAAATTTCATTTCAGGGTTTGCTTATCCTTTAACAATGAATCAATTATTCTAACAACGGCCTGGAACAAGTGAAAAGTTACATAAAACAATTGACAACAAAGTGACCCCTTTGTATATTTTCATTTATGACCCGCAGACCTGGTTTTGATAAATCACTTGTCAATTATTTTGTGTTGCTCCTTTAATTGATTAATCATTCCAGCACTGGTGAATATGTATATGTTGTGCATGATTGTCCCTCGGAGAGATTTCAATTGACGGCCTTTGCATATTCTACAAGGAAACATACAGTATACATGATTCATAAAACACACACTCGCGCCCATACATGTACTACACTCATTCATATCTCTGCCCTCGTCACTCATACTCAGATACAAATATATGCACTCAGATACGTCCGTATCTTTACAATCAGTGTCAACAAGTCCACAAGTCATCACGTCCTGTTTCTAAGACCAGAGAGCAGTGCCCCTGGAGAATGCACTGAGGGGGCGATCCACGTCATTTGCTATTATGTGTGTGAGGCGTGTCATGGCTCTGCCGATCATGGCTGAAAGATTGGGGTACGGGAGGATAATCATTCTGGAGGCATCGTGTGGGATGCTGGAGAGTTTGTTTAACGCAGTAACGTGGTAATGAATAATGAGTCATTGATGTCTAAAGGTGTTGATCTGTGTAACTGCTTTGCCATGAGAAGCTTTTGTGCTGGAGTTGATGGTTGAAGATGTAACTGCCTGTGGTCTGATGCCAAGGAAATTGTGTTCAATAAAAAGAAGCATGAGGTCATAATAGCTGGCGCACAGCTTTTTCAACAGGCTAAAGGTGAAGGACCTGATGGAAGGTTTTCGGGGACCCTGAATAACAGCTTGACTCTCTGGGATTACTCGCCCCCATACACACAGGCACTTCTTTCCACTTCCAACTGTGATGTGCATAGTATGTTCTCATAGCAAGTCATTTCTCTCATTCACAGCTGCTCCTGGTGTCTATGAGATTTGGTAATGCACTTCCATTTCCATTCAAATGGCTTTACCCGTAAAACTACTGCAATCAGCCGGCTTATTTCAGCTGAGCCTTGTGTGAGGTTATGTGCGTGTGTGTGTGTGCATGTGTGTTGTGCTGCTGCTGTGTGTGTTCAGGCAGGCTGTTTTGGGAAGTGAACACTGTAATCTAGAGCCTGGCCAATCATTTCCTTCACCATAGCAACACACCTGGCCACTGCATATCGTTGCATATCATTCTGTGCTTGGCTCAGTTTGGCTATTGATTCATGTGTATGCTGTTTTCTGATTACTTCCTGGTCTGATGGAGAACAGCAACAGACACAGTGGACGCCTCTGTGTCCTCTCTGGCTTGGACTTGGTCAGATCTTGCTGAGAATTGAAAAGGAAATTCTTACACGTGTGTGTGTGTGTGTGTGTGCGTGCGTGTGTGTGTGTGTGTGTGTGCGTGTGTGTGTGTGTGTGTCCATCAGGGCACCGAGAGGCAAAACCTCCAGCAGGTGCATCTGCTTGAGATCCACAACAAAGAGTGCTCTTGGAACAAACAAAGATAAGGATGGTGGAATAAAGGGAGGATGAGAGAGGAATGAGAGAATAACATTCTCTAAAGGTCTGAACGCTTAGCCTCACACTCCCAGCAAAATGTCAGACGCTGCCTATGAAGCCCTGTGTCGATAGAGACACACTTTTCAGCGAGTGGGTGATGGTGTGTGTTTGCGTGTGCGAGTGTTAATGTTTTTCTCCGCTGACACGTGTTAAGACATTAGCCCTTTGACCTTTTCTGTCTCGCAACAGCTTTTGCAAATGCCAATCATCAAATGTGAGAGTATGCAAGTGTGCCTGCATGTGTGTAATGAAGTCTGTAATCTGAAACGGAAACTCCATGTGTGTAACTACGCTGTAAAGATTATTACTGTAATGTTGCAGTAAATTACTGACTAATAATTGCAGTAAATTCACAGTTGTGTAATTATTTTTACCGTAATATTGATGAAAATCACAGTAAGACACTCTGTCTCTATATCAACCTAGTCAGAGGTATTCTGATCTAAAATTACATTATGATGCTGAAATAACATCAGCAGTTATTGTATATTTACAAAAGCTACAGTAAACTTACAGTATTATCACAGTGATGTACTGTTTTTTTTTTCATGTTAGCCTATTGTTGCGAAACTAGAATATTTTATTGGTAAATTATCATTTCTTTGTAATGTACCATTTTTACACTTCAGAATGTCACTTAAACTCAAATTCAGCAGCAGCTTCTTTTAACAGTTTTTTGTAATGTTCCAAATGATTACCCATCATGCACTGCAACAGCATTATTACAGTGGTTTACTGTTAGAATTTATCGTGACAACCACTTTTTTTGACAACAGTGCATTAGTATTGAGTCTATTTATTTCTGTTCATAGGAAAAACAAGAGCCTTTAATGAAATAAAAGTTTTAAAAAAATACACAGAATGTCATCATCATACGTGGCCAATGGTAATTTAATCTCTACTGCACTCTGCTGAATATTTAACCACTTGATTCCACCTGCAGATAATCTATTCTGGCATATCATTCATGCAGTGTAACTAACCATGCAAGGAGATGTGAGTTAAAGCTCTCTGTCAAAAATAACTTGCATAGTAGCAGGGACTTTTTCAACTGGAAAAACAAATCAAGAGATAAGTAGGTACTACTCACTCCTGTGAATTTCAATTCCAGCACATCACCAGGATGAACACTCCAGGTGGCGTGTTTGTCTTTCTGTGTATGTTGCGCTACTGTGGGCGAATCTGTCTGCCTGTGTTTGTGCGTCTCTCTCGCATATATTCAAATGTGCCTGTCATGTCTTATTGTCAATAGGTGGTCCTGCCAAAGTGTATGATGCAGTTCAAAAAGAGGGAGGAAATGACTTTCCCTTTTTTCTCAAATCATTCTGCCGCGGCTCAGGCTCGGTACGAGATGACAGCAATAATTAAACTGACACAGTCAGAGAGGCAGGCCCTGTTGTCTCCCCAAACACACACACACACACACACACACACACACACTCATACACAAACATCCGCATTCACAAGCCTTCACTGGAGCTGACAGGGTAAAAGCCGAACACACGGGGCTAACAAGACTTGCCGTGGCGACTGGATTAGATTTGTTAGCGCTGGAAGAGGAGTCTGGCATCTCTACCTGATTACAGATCCCTGATGTGTTTCTGCTGGTTTCTGTCTTCACTACAGAGCTTTGTTTCTCACCACAAACCTGATTAGGCCAGACCAGACCGGTCCCGCGTGGGGTCAGACTCCATTTTCTCCTAACTCCCACAGGCTCTTCTTATTTGTCGTTTTTGTTTTTTGGCCTAAAAACTAACCACAGGAAGCGATGTGTTGTGTTGACAAGTTCACATCTCGCCTCTGTTGCTCCGTGGGTGCTTTCAGGGATGCTTTTGAAGCTGTCAGGTTGGCTGAGGTGATGCATAGTATCACAGAATATGATACCCATGAAAAAGAATTTAGGATCAGGTTTTGCGTTTTGTTAGGTTCACCTCAGTCCCTATTAAAAAGGTCCTTCTCTTTGGTTCCGACCGGTTTGGAAGGAACTTTTTTGAGCCTGAACCAAATCCTACTTTCTAAAAGGTTCTCCCCAGTTCCTTTGCTCAAGTTGAAGCAATCTTGTCCCCCTCAATTAAACACAATTTCTGTTCCTATTTCATCATTTTTCAACCCGCCCCCTTCCTCCCTCCCGCTCTATTTCTCTGACATTTGCTCTCATCTACCCCCTTTCATTATCTGACATCCTGTGATTATGATTTGCCTGACAAAGGACTTGGCTTGTTTACACTTTCAAAAGTTCATAAACGATCCCCCTCATTTAGCTGTCAACTTGATTGGCTTATTGTTCTTACGCCGTGTGGTAGCTTTCCCGACGGCTGAAGCCACTGACCTTAACAAATGCCTATCCATTATAAATGTAACACTAAAGCCGTGGAAGTTAGAGAAAGCTGTCATACAGAGCTGAGCTATGCTCGCAGTCGCTGCCAGAGAGGCAGAGGCGGGGTGTACGGGGGGTCACATACATTATTGACTGGTAGCGGAAGTCCTGGACATTTTTTGAAGCAGTACATTAAGCCTTGCCTCGGCACATTCTCTCCACCGAGGGGAGGGGAGGGCAGTGGCCTGAATCTGAATGTTCTCCCGAGGTAGCCGAGAACAAGACCGCAGTCAACTCCAGTTTCTAAGTAGACTCACATAAAAAAACATTCCCAGAGGTGCTGTATGCTGTTGGTTCAGTATGCATCTGTACTTTGGGTTTAAACTTTTCTGTCGTTCCTTTTCTCTTTCTCCATAATCATCCTCTGGAGTTATAATTTGTGGCTGACATCTGAACATATTGGCCTCCAAAGTATCAGAGTCGCTATTTAAGAAAAATAAGACAAATGACTCAAGATCAGTAGCATTCATCAGCTCTGTCTACACGTGAAGACAGTCGCTTTGACATGTGTGACCTCACACAAAGTGTACATGCAGTAAGCTAATGCATTTGAAATAACTTGGCTTCTGTTCCTCCTTTGCAAGAATAAATGCTAACTAAGCCTCGCCCTACTGGATCAGAGCAGGTCCTAAGGGTCCCGGCCCTGCCAGAGGCCTGATCCATCGAGGGCCCGAGCGCGGCTGAGCGTGATTGGCTCGGGTCAGCCCATCAATAGCACTGGGGACAGCAATTAATATTGTCAAACCAACAAGGGGAGAGTTGCAGCATCAACAAAATGGAAAAGTGCTCTGTGACACTTTGCTTCCTCTGTTTTGCACATTTAGATTGGGCATAAGCCAAGCAGTCAGAGCACGCTGGCGAAAATCAAAGGGAACCTGAAAGAGCGAGGGAGGGGAGTTCTGAGGCGTCAAGTCCCAATAATCAATACTTGACAAGTTCTCAGCGGTTCTGCTGACTGAAAGGGAATATGAAGAGGATATGGAGTGCTTGCAGCCCTGTCATCCCTCTCTCCTCTGCCTCGTATGGTCTCTTTCTTCAAACTAACCTCGCTTTCATGTCATACTACTTGCCAACTTTTTTTCCCTGACATTTACCTTTCCCTTCCCTCCTGTCTACATCCCAATTTCATCATTCTAGAAAACAATTCCATCTCTGTGATTTTTTTAGTGACAGGAAAACAACCAGAGAGAAGGGGAAAGGAGGAAGAGACTGCTGCTGTCCTGACATCCACTGGCTGGCATCCTCTGCCTGTCATTAGTAGCCATCACTCTTAACAGACACACACGCACGCACGCACGCACGCACGCACGCACGCACGCACGCACGCACACACACACACACACACACACACACACACACACACACACACACACACACACACATAGACGTGGCAATGATCTGAGACTGAGGACAGATAATATAATGAGGGAAATGAGGTTAGCAGCGCTGTGAGCTCAGCGTGACAGTGTGGTATGTCAGCGAGGAGGGCAGACGGGAGGAAAGGGCAGGACAAGACTGCTGCCCGGACCACACCATAATAATCCCCAACAGGAGTACACACCAAAAAAAGAGTTTAGCTCTCATGTGTCTGCAAAAAAAAAGAGTATTCAATCCATTTTGAGAGTGACTGTGTGAAGTGTGTTTATATCCATCCCTCTTTTACGCATATTTTTAATGTGCGTATGGAAACACTGAGTGAACGCACCAGAAATTCAAAAATAAAAAGTGGAAATGTTGCAAAAGAGAGGGTTTTTTTGTGCACGGCAGAGGTGGAAATTTGATGTCATAATAAAAAAGAATATGCTACAATCAGTCAACCAACGGACCAATCAATCACGCTTTAGGCGATGAAAATATTGGCATGAACCAACGTTCAAGTTAAGGAGGTACAAACTTCACAGTGAGGCATTAAAGCTAAAAAGGAACTTCTTATTAACAGCTTAGTACTGGACCTCATTCATGATGGTTTAATGGCACCAAAACTGGGGAATTAGCGCCAAGAAAGAAAAAATATGGAAACGCACATGAATCAGTTTTTTTCTCTTTTACTGATCTGCTGGACCTTCATATAAAGTTTGTGTTATATTTGAATGGAAACTTTCCTTTCATGTGAAATTATAGGAAATTTGTACTTCAACCTGGGTCTTATTTGTATAGTTGAGGCCAGAATTTTTAAAACCTCTTTTACTGTAGGCGAAATCATAAGTGAGCCCCCTGTGATGGTTGAAGAAAATAGCATGCATGAGCCAGCACCAAATCGGTCGTAAGTACAATCGACCAGATTCGAAGCTAGAAGTCAGTCTTTCAAACTGTGACGGATGTTGGCTGCAAAAGCAACCGTTTTTATCATTCGTCTTCGTGTTCTCCAAATTATTTCTTCGCCTGTTCCAAGTTTGGCTAATCTTGAGGTTTGATTGTTTGATTTACTGCTCTTTCAGACTTCCTTCCAGCAGCGCTGTCATGTGCTTGGCAATTAAAAAGGCAATGTTACCATTACCGACAGACATGACAGTCGAAAAGTATGAAAATAAGACCTCATAGTCTTCATAAACAAGAATTCTTTTTTCAAATGTTCATCTTAATTGAAATCTTCTCCTGCAGAGGATGAGCTGTGCCACATTGTCGAAATGCTAAAACTGTATTTAAAATTCACTGTGCATGTCAGCAAACGGAAATTAAAGTTCATAGGAGGTTTTTTGCTGGCAGAGAAATTTTCGTTTAAAGTCCTGTGTGTGCCTTTTATTTTTAACATACACCCATGCAGACTTCCCCTCGCGCTACACTGGTAATCATGTTGAGGACTACAGAGGCGTAGCTGCCACAGGTAAATGATATCAGCAGGTACAGAGCATGCAGGGCCGAATGCCATTACAGGAGAAACAGCCCTAGCAGCGAGGCATCCACTCCGCTTTGAAGTGCATTTGTCACATGAAACACAGCCGTGCTTGACTTCAAAGAGGGCATTACAATAGCTCCACGCCTTTCAACTTTGATAACAACATGTTCACTGTTTCTTTAACCGTCTTCCGTCGCCTCCATTTCCAGCCGGCAGACAAGTTTTTCACAAGAGATAGAAAGGGGAGACGAGAGCCGAGAACAAGAGAGGAGAGGGGCGGCGTTCTGCCAGACGATGGTAATATCCCACCAACTCAGGAACTGATGGAGGTAAGAGCAATTAAAAAGTAACAATGGCGCGCTAATATGCTTGCTGAGCCCCGGAATAAACACACAAACACACACAAGTCGCTATGGATTTACAGTAGACGCGCACGCACATGGGCTACCAACAAGGACACAAGTCCTTGTTTACTTTGAAAAAACACTGTCTGATTGGCCTTAAAACTTATCTTTAATAGCAGAGTTGCAATTAAATTGGCCGAAGAGACTAAAAACGAGACAACGGCTCCAGCCCAACGTTTTATTTCTCTGTCAGACAGGGGAGGCTGCCCTCGCCACAACAATGCACAGATGATAAGGGAGAGAGGACAGAAACGTAAACACAATCAAACGACCATTTGAGATGCAATTACGCAAACAAACGCGTGCTCCACCACGCTCTCTTCCACACACACAATACCACACCCAAAAACCTGATGGAAGCTTAAACACCATGAATTAAGCCTTCCCCTACCATATCATCGTCCCCCCCTCCAAATCAAAGCCATCATTCTTAATACACAGGTAGAAAACATAAACCTTCTCTGACCTGTATGCACTTAAAAAGAATGACATCAACTGGCACAAACACATATTTACAGGTGAACCCTTTCAAAGCAGCAGAGGCTGCTGTCTCTTAGCAGGTGGTTGCGAGCGATAAAGAGGGGGGAATCGACGCAGAGACGGTTAGATAAAACCACGTTGACGGACAGGGGAGAGCGCCTGCACGGAAATTGAATCGCTGAAGCGCCACATATACTTTAGCAAAAGGCAGAGAGATGGGAAGAGGCGGAGTAGAGAGGGCAGAGACAGACAAAGGAGTGAGGGGGATGCTTAAGGGCAGACACTAGGGCCAGACAGATGAGAATTTTGGTAATAAAAGCGGAGAGAAATTGGAGAAAGATGGAGAAGAAGAGGGAAAAGGACTCGCGCACACTTCCATTGTATGCTCGTGACTGACAATTCATCACAAGGACGACTGGCAGTGGCCAAAATGAGGAGGGCGGAGGTGAAGTAGAATCATGACGCCAGCTGACGAGAGTTCAATTCTCCATGGATGTAAGCGTGGGGGCCTTTTCTGTCGCTCGTCCAGTTTCTTAAATCTTTTATTCCTTTCTTTCCCTTCTGTTCCTCCCATGACTTTCATCTGTCGTTGCAGTAGCGCAATTCATTCCTGCCTGTGACCAACATTACCTCTAATCTTCCCATCAACCCCCATAACTTTGATTCAACACACGTATGAATTCACAGTGGCACACACAGCCCCCTGAGATGTACAATTATCAGGCATCCAGCATCCTGGCAGACGGTTTTAGAGAATCTCCAGGGGTTTAGCTCACTCTCGTGGAGGTGGCACACACAGACAACTATGTCACAAGATCAAATATAAAAAAAGCGCAAAGCTTGTCAACATGTGCATTTATCAGACAGTTGAAATGAGCTGACAAGACATGTTTCTCTCAGATAAAAATAAAAATTGTTATGTTCGTTGAATACTGGTTTGGAAAGGGAGCAGCAGTGACTGAATCCAAAACAATGTTCATAATTATTAGAGAACCGATTAAGTCCTTAATTTTCTATTACAGGAGTTAATAACACAACATGCAGCAATATTCAATTAGAACCTTGCTTCCACGCCAGCAATCGTTGTATAAGCCTAGGAGGCATATTTTTCGAAAATGTCAGATGACTCATGTTAGCATGAAATACATCATCTTCCCCTGTGCGCTCGCTGGAGACTGTTGTGCATGTGGACAGTTGGAGGATGCTTCCAAAAGCGGAGGTAACACTGTCGAACAGGCACGGTCATGCAGCCCGAGCAGGCACAGGTATCATACGTAGGTATAATGACACAGGCAGAAGCACAGCTAAAGCATGGAAATGGTGTGTCACTCTCTGTGGCCCCCTCTCTCTCCCTCCCTCGCTTTTTCCTTTCAGCTCGTATCCTTGGACCAGACTCTCAGAGAGAAATCCAATTTCTGTTAACAGCACCATGTTGTCCTGATAGGATCTATCACCTGGAGCTAGAGCTGCTGCCAGAGAGGCAGTGCACCGTGGACACATCCTGAACTGCGCCTGTTACAACACTGACAAACGCGCACACATGCACGCACACACACACATGCAGACACACACACAGGTATACTATTAAAAGACATTTAGCTCACCGGCAGATATGAACAAGTGTGTTCATACTGTACTGACAGCAGTGGTGAATGAAGCGTTCAGCTCTAGATCAGATCAGAGATTGAATACTACACTGAGACCTTATTACCAAATGATACTCTAATTAGAAACCAAATAGCAGATTTCTGTACGCTATTACACACTATTTCACATGATGGGATTAACCCGCTGTACATGGTATAAATATGCACAAAAACTACAATTATTATTACAACTTATTAGACACCCAGAGAAGGCAGCCGAAACGGGTTTATGTGCCATGTGATGAGACTTTTACACATAATCGAGTTGTTTAATGTTATGTACTGTAGCTAGATCAATTTTTGTGAGGATTTATTTTGTGGATTACCTGCAATCTTACCTAGAGCTACATAATATGGTGAACCCAGATGATTAAGACTGCCTGAGTGATATTACGTTGGTGATGCATCACATTTGTTGTCAGTGTCAGAGAAAACAGACATTAAAGTTGACAAATATGTACTGGCAAACCCAACACCGTGCTCTTGCTTTACCCATGGCATAAAAATTAAAGCCCAACCACGACTCGATTTTTATCGATAACAACTATTAGGGGAGGAAAATTTCAGATATTATTCTCTCTGAGCTGGTGTCATGGCCGGTGTTTTGGTGGAATAAACAGACTCTGCTCTCTCCATGGATTTTAAAAATATATGTCATGTCATTGCAAGTCAACCTACGAATGGGATGACGGAGACTCACCCTGACCTAGATATTTGCCTAATGCATATGATCCTAGTTTATGATTTTGATTTTCAGTTTGTAGAGCATTGTCCTTAAGTGGCCTCTTACAGTAGATGCCGATGTCTGACCTGAGCGGATCAATAAAGTGACACAGGCACTGATTGGTGGATCACAGCCTCTCTCTGTCTGTCACCTCACCAGCAGTCCCCCCCCCCCTCCAAGTCTCTCACATATCTCTCTCACACACGGCAAACCCAAGATGTGTCTTGTTACACTCTGGCAAAGTGACATGACAGCACCTCTTCAGACATCCAATGGGGTCAGCACAGTGGTCAGAAATAACTACTGCACCAAGTGATTTCACCAACCTCAGACCAGCACTTTTAGCTTTGGTAACAGATCTACCAACGCACCTGAAAAAGACTCATTCTTTGTAATTACATAGTTTTAATTTGTCATGTGGCTCAGCGCAACAGTGCATAACATACATCACATTTTGTTGTGCTTTTATAGGAGTTGTATTATATTGTAATTTAGAAGAGATTAGAGATTTGAGTAGAAAAACAAGTACCTTCATTGCCTGGGCCTTCTTGTGAAACATCTCTTCCATGTCCTCTGCGAGCCGCTTCACCAGCCGCAGCCCGTCGATCTCCTCCACCCGCACCGCCCGCTCAAACTCCTTGTATTTCTGGAGGAAAAAAACACATTCATGTTATCAGGCCACAGTTACCACACCAGTTAAAACACTAAATGATGTGTTCTCATTCCAATAAAGTGATTTCCTATGCAATACATTTAACATTTGATAGCATGCATTTCCCAGTGTGAGCCCATGCTAATGTTCAGCATCACATCTGCAGTAATTCTACTTAGTTTTTACGTTCAGCTTTGAGTCAAAAGGTTAAGTGGTAAAAATATACATAATGATCAGTTATGAAATGAAATAATGACACTTCAGTCTAATATATATAAAGTATATATAATATATGTACCCACACAGAGACATTTCTGCAAAGACCCCTCAATTGTGGTCATCAGGCACTTTGTGATTAAGGTATGTAACAAAGGCAGGATACTTTACAGTTAAACAATAAGCTTTATTGTACAAAATTATATCCATGGACAAAAACAGTAAACTTTGCTGGGAATTTAATACAGATAAATGACCTAAAGCATGTTTTTATGTGTAATGTTCAATAAAAAAAGTTTTTATAATGATACAAATCAGCCAAAATATACACTAATGCCGATATGTGTAATAAACAAAACTGGACAGACTGGATGTTGGTCAGGCTCTATTACTCTCTAGGTATTTTTTGGAGATGAGTATGCAATAACGCCTTGTTTCTTTCAATATATAAAATCACAAGTTTACAGTGTGTGACACAATCTATTCTTACAGTAGATCATTGATAGAAAAACATAAAATAAGAGTTTAACAAGGGGAAAAAAACCTGACAGAAACCTGAGGAAAAACTTGGATGGGAACCTCCAAACATCAGACATAAGTGTCAAATAATTCAGCTCTAGAATAAACATTTGATCAGAGACTCACTCAAACGATATTGGATTGCTAATGAGTTGAAATCCTAATTCTACCTGAATGATTTGTCATTTGTTTCCCAGAACATGTTACTTTGTGGTACTCAGGAGATCGGGGGAAAAATATTTCTCATGGTCTGTTGATATGTGGTATAAGCAAAAAATATGAACTCGTTTCCTCATGAGGACAAGCTACAGCTTAGAAACGTATGTGTAGTACAATTTAAACAAAAGACATAGTTCACTGTGTGCACAGTTCTATGCAGGAACACCACCATTAGCCCCAGAGACCGGCAGGTTTAACCACACAGGACAGACTTTGTTTGTTGCGTGACCCAAGTGAGATTGAGGGTGAGGTGTTGTTTTGCTGAATATTCTAGCAGAATATCTTATACAAGACCAAGCTGCAAAATAGAATGTAGTTTTGTAACGAAATTAAACCTCTGACCGCTACAACTGTATATGCCTTTTAAAACCGATGAGGGTTTGGCCTTTTATGTGCATGACATGGAAATAATAGAAAATCGATCAATGAGCAAACATTCAATAGGTCTTCTCAGGGTAAGGAGATGCAGCAGCAGTAGAATTACAAAGAGAAAAAATGTAATAACCGTATACAACCATCATCTGTAATACCAAGAATGCAGCATCAGTGGTTCAGTGGACTACAGCTCAGTAGGAGTTGCTTCCCCAAATTAATCTATATATAAACGGAAACCAATCAGCTCAGCCAAGAGAATTATCAACCACCTTCAGATTTTACCAACCACACATTTAGCATCGATGACACACCAGTGTCCTCAGTATTTGCACTTCACTAAATCACATTATTGTGCTCCAAACCAATACCGGGGTTCTTAGCTTAACCCGGGCCTTAGCCAGGGACAGTGACATTAAGTCCTGCTAATTCCACACCCATACATGCCACACACACACACACACACACACACACACACACATACATATACACATATATGCAGAGCTGATGTAAGCAGGGGGTATACTTGTACGGAAAGAAAAAACGGGAAAAAAATAAGAAAACCATTTTTTAAATGTGTGCAAAGCTGAGGGCGGCTGTGTTTCACTCTTGGGGGATTTAACGGAAGATTACCGCCATATCAAATAGCATGCCCCCTCTAATGTTATGCCAACCTGCTAAGACGCAGCTGCTCCTGCGCAACAACACACACCGGGAGCAGGGCGAAGGGGGGAGAGAGATCACGGTGGGAGGAGGAATGGGGACGGCGTCAGACACTCAGGCAGCAAGCAGCTTTTTGGATTTAGGCAGTCATCTGAAAAACTGCAGGACATCGCTGAACAGAGAGCGATATTTTTCTGCTTCATACCAAGAACTTTTATTATAAGGGGGTTGGGCTCTGTGGTTGCAGCTGTAAGTAGCAAGTGAAGAAAGACGCTGTGCAAAAATTGCTCAATCCCTTTAGTGAACTAAGACAAGTCAGTTTATTGCAAAACGGAAGTGAAAAGCAATCAAGCACCAAAAACAGGCACTCAGAGGGGACACTGGGTTTGATCAATGATTGTTATCTTGTTAGAATTATGAGTGCATTGCTTTTCTCCACTCCCCAGCCCAAGAGAAAGCTGGAGCCAGACAGAAAACATGCGAGAAAGGAGGGAAAGAGAGATAACGGTAAGAAAAAAAAGTGAGAATGAGTGAGATGGAGAGAGTGTGATAGCGAGAGCAAACACTGTGTGGGTGCAACGGGATTCAAGAGGTGCAAAGACAGGTACAGGAAGGAAGGAAGGAAGGAAGGAAGGGTGAAAAGTGAAGGCAGAAACTAGAGAAATGGGACGATGGGTGAAGAGAAGGAGCATGTGGCGATGATGTTGAAGTGGGAGGTTAGACAGGCGTGCGAAATGCTATCTGTGTTCATAGAGCAGCAGATGGGCACAAGCAGAGGAAGGAGGCTCAAAATTCACACTGACTTTAATATTTTACGACATAAATAGTAAGCAGAGTGACTTACACTATACAAGACAATAGGTAAAGGTCAAATCCGTTAATTACTACATTCATCCTTACAAGCAACCAATTATAAGAAGTGCAAGGGCCAGTGAGCCTGAAGGTACAACATCCCTGTGATGTCAGAGCGACAGTGTAAGAGGAATGTGCTCGGGAAAAGAATTAAAATAAGAGCAAAGGTAGGAGAGATTAAGCAATTATAGTGATTAGAGGGAAGAGGGTCTGATTCATCAGGGTACTTTTCGAGTAGATGGGTGTCTGACTTATAGTATAATGGAATCTGGGAGGAGGGGAGAGTGTGAAAGTTCTTCCACCGGGCTGAAGGCAAGGCAAGAGATAGATTTAAAGACAAGGAGAAGCAGGAGCCGACAATAAAAAAAAGCCGGGGAAGGTTGAATGAAATCAGGCTCATGAAGGGAAAACACTCGCTGTTTCATCTTTATCTCCATATCATAGCATCAACACCCCGTTCACAGCTATAACACTGAACCGTCTGTGTGTCTTTGAAATGCTGCCGAAGTGGTGCCTCTGCTGCCAAATTCATTTGCGTGTCATGGCAAAAGCAGTTCAGAGTATCAAAATTGTCTTCAAACGCCATGGCCCAGCCATCCAAGAAAACGCTTCTGTCTCTTGCATTCGGTAAAGATTGCATCAGACACAAGGAGGGAGAAGAAAAGAAAGAAAGAAAGAAAGAAATGCTCCTTCACAACCGTTCTGCGCACCAGCCACCACAACCACAAGTTTGACATTTCCTAAAACAAACCTTTATCCCTTCACCCAACCGCACTGCTAATTAATTGCAGCCTCAAGTAACATCTTCTGTGGCCAATCAAAGTGACTGGCTGATGACTCAGAAGCCAAATCACAGCGACCGTAACCGTACGAAAATCAGAGCGGTAATCCCTCTGCCTGACAGACAACTGCAGTATGTCAGAGCGACAGAACATCCATCTTTTAGGCCAATCCTGGTTCCTGGCTGCTGCTGCTGCTGCTGCTGCTGCTGCTGCTGCTGCTGCGGCTGCGGCTGGTGGTGGTGGTGGGCTGTTAAAGCTGACAGGTCAGCAGCACCTCAAACCTGAACTGGCTTGACTGGTTTCTTCACCAATTTCCTCTTTGTCCTCTTTCCCCTTGCTTGGCTCACTAGGGCTTCTCCTCTCCACTTTGTGTGTCTCCCGTTCTCCTCTTTCATCTCCCTCCTTCTCCACTGCACCCACTTCCTTTGCTAATTATAAAAATGAATGGGCCGACTCCATGGGCGCAGTCATAGCTAAGAATTGTTCTCTCTTTTCTATTGAAACCAGTATATTTTTGGCTCTACTAAACTAGCCCAGAACTGACACATATTAAACACTCCACAGAGGCATAAGGGAAGCGCCCAGCGCCTACAGCCTGAACCGAAGTGTTTATGTGTTTGCGATCGGGTTTGTGTGGTCAGTGAGAGGCTGAGAGGGTCCAGCTGACCACAGGCTGTCTGCAGCGCTATGTGCATTCAAGGCTGACCAGAGCAGACCGGGGCAGACCAGGCCTAATTAGCCCGAAGCTATCCTCTTCACATCACATCATCTTCACAGGGAAGCCAACTGACACACATCCAGAACTACCATTTCCCAGGAGAGGCAGAGGAAAGTTTCTGCAGCAGCCTTCAATGGCAAGTTTAGCAGCAGGATAGTGGTGCAGTGAAGAAGAAGAAGACAATCAGAGGAGTCCGATTCATGCTCCTGGGTTAATAAGGACCCTGCTTAAGTGTCCTTGAGCCAGACAGGGAAACACCCTTCCAGCTGCAGGGTTGTTGCTACTGCAGTATCAGAAATATAGTGGAGGTTTAAAGAACCCGTTTAAGGTCAAATATCGAAATATAGAGCAAGGAATGTGTGTCTGTCTCTCTGTCTGTTCATTGCATATCTCCAGAACCATTCACACAATCTACTTCACACTTAGCAGGTTTATTGTTGAGGACCCACAGAGGCACAGTGTCAAATTTAGAGCGATTGTGTGACCCTCACAGGTGATCTCATCGGGAAGCAGAAGGGCGAGATTAGCATGGTGCGACAACTTGTTTTAGCTAAGCATTGGATTGAGTAATAAACAAAAGCAGAAGGTTGAATGAGTCTGGATGAGTGCAGAGACGCGGTCAACACATTTACTTGTCAATGTAAGCCTCAATGGCTAGAATATTTACCGTTGCCTGAAGGCACCATCACTTGCTCTGGGACTCCTCTCTCATTGGTTGTGCTGTTGGATGGATATGTTAAATCATAAATATCAACGAGACTGGATCTGTAAACTCCTTAAATCCCCAGAAAATCTGTGTTTAACTTCATGTTTTGAACAGGCACTGCACTAGTTATTCTACGTGTCCTCAGCTGGAGCACCTGCTCACGTCCACGACTGCTGCTAACGCCTACTGATATGAGCACAAAATAATGTTCCTGTTCACTTTTCCCAGAGGATTGTTCAATTTTTTTGTACATGGCTCAGGCTTGTGCACCTGGATACTGACCTGATTTACCAGTCACACATGTGCTGCTCATTTCAACAGGGAGACTTCTGCTTACCTACAATCTGGGCTGGGCTTCAGATCAAACTTTTTGCAACCAACAAGGGAGCTGTTCCTTTATTTACTTATTTATCTATTTTACATCCCATTGCTCTTGTTTTGTTCCTCATTCCTTTTGATTTCAAAAATATTTTAATTGCCAGCTTAGCTGTTGAGATATATGTAGGCCAGATATATCTAAGACGTGGGCTGTTCTGTAAAGGTCGGTTCATGCAAATATGTTAAATAACAACAAAAAAAGAAACATTTTCTTGCCTACATCATTTTTTTGTTTCATTGTGAATAACTTTTCTCTTTCTGTTACATTCCATTCCCACCACATCCTAAACCCTGAACACAGCCCGATTTTATTCAACCTTTATTCTTCTGACGCAAGCCGTTTCTATTCCTCGCTCATCCCCGTTGTTCAGTAACCAGCTTTGACATTTTAAAACCACTTCCTTGTTTCCACATGCTTCTTTCTCTTCTAGCCTGTAGATATTTATGTGTGCTTCATGATGACACTTCAGAAAATTGCTGCGCTGAACTCTGTTTCATGTCACTTAGTCTCTCTGAGTGCTTAGTGCTCAAAGAGACCTAACGAAATGGTCTAGTCAGGATAACTAGGACGTACTAACTGATTAGAACACAGTCACAAGAGGGATGATATGAAAAAATTCACTTTTAATTCAAATAATGTCATTAACTACACAAAGAGATTGGCAGCAGTTTAGGGCATCACTGTGTTTGCATAAAGTATACAGTCAAATCTTGACTATGCAACGAGTCTTTGTCTCTGCAACGCTCCAGGGTCAATTTTGGGCGGTTAACGTTTAGGCACATAAACCAATAGGTTAAGGTTAGGAAAAGATCACGTTTGGATTAAAGTACCTGCTTTAGTCACCACAAACAAGCCATGAGATGTCCGTGTCACAAGATCTCATAAAAAACACATGGTTCTGTGGCAACAAACCTGGCTGGACATTCTCCAGAGGTCTCTTTAAAAATATCCAGTGGGTTCACACTTACAAATGTTGAAATGAGGTCTCGAACTCTGTTGACTGGCTTGGCAGCCTTTGGAAAATGAATCTTAAGAAATGCAACACAGAGAAATTTAAAACTTTCAAATGATCTGTTTTTTGCGGAAACGTATAGTTTTAACATTTTATTCAGCCGACTGTGGCAGGTTGAATAGAGCAGCTCGAGGTTCAGTTCCAAACGGAGCTTTCCGAAGCAAAAATAACTTTGTGTGCTCATGAACAATACCGCAGCCCAGTCACAGATTTATTCTCCCCGAGCACGATAAGGCTGCGAAAGCTAACGCACGTTTCCACTGAAAAAAAGCAGTTTCGACGGTGCTGAAGACAACCAGTGGTGACACATACTGTATGGTCTGTGGTAACTCAGTCCCCGCCCCCCCCTTTGCTGTGCCGCATCACATGAATGAGCTGATGCTGATAATCTCTCTCCTACACAGTGCGCTCTGACTGTGGGACAACAATAACAGGCTAGAATTTGCATATCCAGGCTGCATATTAGCACACAGGAAAATAGACATGTGTCACCCTACACGAACACACATACTGAACACATAAAACATAGTTGTACAGTAGATCCAATAGATATAGAAGAGGGCAGCTCTCATACAAAACATTTTTCCGTAGTCATTAGGATACATATATGCGCACGAGCACGGTTTGTCTTTCTGTCTTTCTGCTGGTCACAATCAAGCGTTAGTAGACTCCCGAATGACATAATACTTTATGTGTTTGTGTCTATGTAATACGTGTCCTTGGGGCTTGACAATAAAGTGATTAATGAAGGGGAAAAACTTCATTTCACACCAAGACTGAACCCCAATCCCCCAAATCCCAGCTCATTTTACGCGTCACCAGAGCCCACTTTACCTCAGCCCACTCTCACACAATCTCACAGCTGTTTGAATTGCTCCTTTCCTTCCATCTCTGTCTGTCTCTCTCTCTCTCTCTCTCTCTCTCTCTCACACACACACACACACACACACACACACACACACACACACACACACACACACACACACACACACACACTCTAACTGGCACTAAGATTTATGTTTACACTCCAACATCTGTGTACAGACACAAACATATAAACCATGCTCCTTGGATTCTTCCATTATTAATTATCAAATTACTTTCAGCACATACATGGATTACACAGTTAAAAGTCGAAGGGGCGAATCACGATTTCAAATTAA
The DNA here is from genome assembly GCF_900880675.1 of Sparus aurata. Lineage (NCBI taxonomy): Eukaryota > Metazoa > Chordata > Actinopteri > Spariformes > Sparidae > Sparus > Sparus aurata. The sequence goes on along the minus strand of NC_044193.1, from coordinate 15,336,838 downwards.
TTACAAAATCATCTAAATGTAAACAACTAAAAGTTATTGATTTGAATTTTTTGTTTGCCGCTCAGGCGTTTCCTGTCACTCCGGCTCAGAATATCCAGCAGAACACTCGCAGCAGCAAGCAGCAGAAGCATGCGCCAAGAAGCCGGGCATGCGACCCTGAATTACAAGACTGCATGCTATAGTATCCTGTATCATTCAAGCTGCATTATTTGGTTCTCATTCACAAAAGGCAGCCTTGTTTGTTTTGTGTGCTTGCGCGCCCGCTCGTCTGGCTGCGAACGAATGAGTCTGGCTTGGTGTAACAAAAGAGACAAGACTTTGAATGTGTGTGTGTGTATGTCTGCTGAGTGTGTGTGTGTGTGTGTGTGTGTGTGTGTTTGTGTGTGTGTGTGTGTGTGTGTGTGTGTGTGTGTGTGTGTGTGTGTGTGTGTGTGAGTGTGTGAGCGCGTTCGTTGTGCGTGTGCTGGGAGTTGACAAGAGGGACAACACAGGGACATAGTGACCAATTAGTCCACTTAACAGACTCTCGTATGCACCGAACCCTTGAAATGAGCAAACATGTCTGACAATCAGGAAAGGTTCTAGTGTCCATGACAAGTGTCCAAGTGAAGCTTGGGAAAAAAAAGCATTTTGCTTCAAGAAAGTGATCGACAACAACAGATTTAGGAAAAAAAAAGAAAAAAAAGGGATATGAAAGGAAATGGAATATGAGGAACTCCCTGTCACTCTTTTTAATACGATACTCTTCTCAAAATATCTCCTTTCTTTCATTCACTTGACCATTAATGGTGTTTGGATTCTTGATTCAATGTACCACGAATAGCAATATTAAGGACTAGCTTTTCTCATTCATATATCACTGGGGATAGGGTGTAGCTGCAAATCACAGCTTTACAATGTTAAATAAACACATTCAGTGTCCAGTGTGTAGGAGTTAGGGGCAGAAATGGAACACAATATTCATAATAATCTTTTCATTGGTGTATAATCACTTGAAGCTAAGGCTGTCACCCACTCATTCACTGAACCCTACTCAGTACCCAGGGAGCTTGATGTAGTGGACTTTACAGTGAGCCTATTGGTCAAATGAAAAGACACTTCTGGTTACACTCACGTTATTTTTTGCCCCCTCAAGCACAATGCATGATGGCATATAATGGTAAGTGACCATCAGTCCTGCATTACTTTTCTCGATGCATTGTGGGATACTTTGAATCAACTATATGAGGTATAATAAATCTCACTATACATTCCAGGAGCACTACAAAATGGCGAACTCACTATATAGTCCAATATATATTGGGTAGTTTGGGATATAAGACACAGCCTAAGAATCGTTGTGCCTTCGTTACGGAAGGATGAGACTTTTATACCTACAGAGTGAACGGGTCCTCTTCCTATCGAGTCCTCCATGTTGCCACAGCATGTTTCAGCCTAGAATGGACTCATCAAACGGCTTGGGGGAGGAAGGTGAGAGGAGTGGCATTGAGTTGGTAATCCTACACACTGGTATGTTTAAACAATGTAAAACAAACAATGCTATGTGGGCAGTGAGGTTAAAATATCTTTACCATTAAAACCCTCATCCCCTTTAATAAGAGGATTAATGAATCATCAGTAATCATCAACACTGGTGAAACATATTGTTAAGTTATTTTTTAAAGTATATTTAGGCCTTTTCTAGGAACTTTACTTGACATGGAGTATTTTTGAATTGTCATGTTGCTATTTTTACTTAATTATACGATCTAAAAACATCCATTACCACTGCACATCAAAAATAGCCCTTGAATCAATGATGTCCTCAGAAAGATATACAATATCTTAGCTCCATCTGAAGTGAGACAGCCAAAACAATTGCAGCCTAATCTATATGTCAATTTTACGTTAATTACTCAATATAAAACATTGTGACCTGCCTGAATTATTCCACAAAATCCCAAAACAGAAATCCACAAATTGAGTGTGTTTTCCCACCGGCGCTTGTATTTATTCATTTATGCAGGCTACGTTCTTGTGCCTACAGTGAGAGAGCATGTAGTTTCCTAAAACATGTTCAGGAGGACAAACATCTTGCATTGTCATCATTCCATATAAAAGCGCCACTGATTCCCCAAAGCTGTGTTTGTAATTACAGCCAACACGGCTCGGGGAGTAGGAGAAGGAGGAGGAGGAAGGGAGGGGTGGAGAGACAAGGGATGAGAGAGGAGGTGAGGAGAGAAGAAGGTAAGAGGTAGGGACCCAGATGCAGGTCAATTCTGCTTTCCGCCACAGTTTCACTAGACCAACTACTGTGTGTGTGTGTGTGTGTGTGTGTGTGTGTGTGTGTGTGTGGGTGTGTGTGTGTGTGTGCAGAAACGAGAGGAAAAAAACCACAAAGTGAGGGTGAGAAACGATTGCACTTTGACTGATGTCGCATTCTGTGAAACACTCCGAGTCTGTTACTTGCGCGGGGGGACAGGAGCGTCGGCCCAAATCCAAAGCAGGAAATCACTGCTGGATCACAGGATCTCCCAGGAACGGCAAATCATTGCTGTGCCCTCCTCCTCTCATGCCCTCCCTTGTATGCCAGCCGACAAATTGTTCCCTCAAAAGAAGAGCGCTGGCCGGAGATGAAGTGGAACAATTAATTTCACGCTTGTCCTCCCTGCCTCAAAAGCATGTTGGTCTGAGTCCCGTATCTGGTGGCACAGCGACACTCCCCGCGGATTGTAAAACACACAAACACACACTTGTGCGCGTGCACAGAAAAAATTTAAATTAAACACTTAGTGTAAATGGTAATCACACAGACGTAAAAGCAAGACGTCTTTAAACACGGATGAAAGTCTTCTCGCTTGACTGGCCGCACCTTCGCCGCCGCTCCATTCACCATAATGCAATCTATCAATGCGGCTGAATATAGAATTCGATCAGAACTCGGAGGCGTCGCAGAGTCAGATCACTGTGCTGTGAATGAACGCGGAGGATTGTGAGGACACGCGCACACACACACAGCTTTGACGGACCACTCAATCATGTAAGAAGAGGGCAGCAACTGATAGGAAATACAGCTTAGTCTCTCATGAGTGCAAAAAACAGCGTCTTTCGCTCTGAAAAGCTCAAATTTGGTCAGAAAATACTTCTAACTAAAACTAATGATATAACAGCTGAAACCATGTTTCAATACTAGACTGTGCTGCAAGAAGTGAGCTTGGAAAAGTTTAATTGTGGTCTGGGCCGCTGGGCCTTGGACGGCTACCAGATGGTCAGACCCACAGTCAGAGGCCGAAGAGGCTGGGGAGGCAAACCAGATTGTGGGATGGCTAACAGGTGGCACTCTGGTCTCTTTTTTCTTATATAGCAAATAAATCTGGTGTTCCTTTCTGCTTCATCGAGCCACATCTGAGGCGTTACAAAGCACCTGTTGAACATACACGCTTGACCACATCCCTTAAATATCCAAAACTACATCCGGACAGCGTTTTTTTACTGCCAGATAGAAACACTCAATCTTTTAAGCAGCATCATTCTACTGACAATTGATTACAATGAAAGATAACTGAATTCTGCCTTCTGTCGGGGCTTAATAACAATGTTCAAAATCTGGTATCTCTTCGCTTCTGATTGATTAACGCTCTGTTACGTCTAGACAGATAACAACAGCTAAATAATGATCCTACAAGTCTTTCTTTATCATCACGGTGACACGCTGCTTTCCTATTCTTCGGTGTGTTAACAGCAGTGACAGCAGCTGTCGATGTGTTATCATTAGAAGGATAAAAATCTGAGATTACTGTTGAAAACAGTAAATAGCGTCACTTACAACTTAAAAATGGAAATAAGCAGGGCATTTTGAGTGCAGTAAAAAAAAAAAATCATAACCTCAGGAATGTGGTAGCTCTTTATTCTCTAAGGTGTTTGAGTTAGCACCCAAGTCAGACTTAGTAAGAAACAAATGAATCTCAAGTTTTAACCCTGTAAAATCTTGGTCTTGGTCTCAAATTGACCATCCACTCAGTGGTTGTTGAGGCTTTTCACTTAAACCAAAAATGTCACACCCTCACAGTGGAATGATAAGAAAAGTCAGAGGATCAATGAAGTCAGTAGGCTTCATCCTCTGGGAATCAATATTTCATGACAATCCTTCATCGAACTAATGTTGAGATATTTCAGTCAGGACTAGGGCTGCAACGAACAATTGTTTCCATGATTGATCGAATAAGTCTATATAAAATGAAAAATATCGTGAAAAAGGCTCATCACAATCTCCCAGAGCCTAAAGTGACATCTTCAAATTGCTTCTTCTGTCCAACCAAATTTCCAAAACCCAAAGACTCTTCTTTGAATATCATCAACAGAGCCCGGTCAATATATCGATATCGGCCTATCCCACATATGTTAATGTCTTCACTTCATATAAGTTGTCCAATATGTGCCGATATGAAAACTTTGTTGTTGTTTTTTCTGGACCATGATGCAGAAAAAGATGCTTGGGATAATATGTAATTATTCAATTTACAGTGAAGTTTACTGATCTGATTTTGACAAGAATTTTGACAAGGTTATTGTTAAACTTTTTGCAGGATCATTGCTAAAAATGTCTGTTTATGTTTATATTCTATTCAAGAATATCTTCTGATATACTGATGTCAGAGTTTCCTTTACAACCTAATATCCTTATAGACAGTGGCACAAAACATTCACAGAGGGTCAGGCTCTAATCATATTAGACACAGAAAAGCAGCAAATCTTCACATTTTATGAAGCTGGAACCAGAAAATGTTTGACATCTTTGCTGAAAGGTTTCATATTACATTTCAATCATCAAAATAGTTGCACAATTAATTTGCTTTGAGTCAACAAATTGATTAATCCACTAATTGTTTGTGACTCTAATCAGGACCAAAGTGGCAGTCCAGCCGAAAATTGCGGTTTGCCTCCAAGGAGCATAAGACTTGTATCCATTATTAATTAAACAGCATGTCTAAACGTGACTATGGATTTTTAATCATCTCTCAGAAAAACAAATCACATCATTACCTCATGCGCATCCTCCCTGTGGGCGTAGGGTAGAATGCTCAAAAGAAATGAAACCCAAAGAAATGTGGGACTTCAAACCATTCAACAAAACTTTGAGAGAGATTGTTCCAAAATGTGTCCAAAAAAAAACTGCAATACGGAAATTAGATTACAGCTTCAGCGTGACTTCATACTTGGCCTTTTGGTTTGCAATTCTTTCCAGTTCATAGTTTTTCCTTACACTTTTGAGTTTTTGGAATTGGACAGATGTTCTAGAGGATGGGATTTGTGGTGTGCAGCTCTGCTGTTTGTCTGTTTTTCCAGTACAGTGAAAAATATGGTCATATGGACAAATAGTGCCACCATATCCTTCCAGGGACTCGTGGGAAGTGACCACAGAACTTTGATGCTTATAGGGACAAAAATGCTAAATTTTAAATAATCCCTGCTCCATTACTTACTGCTGATGACAGATGTTTAACCCGGTACAGCCCATGTTGCTCCTTTTTATTTCAGCATAATTAAAAGCACTTAAACATCTCACCCATTTCACTCCTCAACACATTCATCCTCCCGCAGCTCATGGGTGCTTCTGCACTGATAGAGTGTTTAACAGCTGCCTGAGGGCTATTGAGAGGAACACTAGAATAACAGCTGTACACCAATACGAACACACACACACACACACACACACACACACACACACACGCCTTACGGCATAGCTGGTAGCGACGCTCAGGAGTTTGTCCCAGGGTGCACTGCGTCTGTTGGGTATGCCCCATTGCCCCTCAGAGTGGGTGCCAAATCCCTGCTCTCTTTAATGACCACCATCTTTCAATGTCCTCACATGCATTGCCATCACGGTGTACCCCCCACCTACAAGCACACGCGCGCAGAAGTTCCTAAAGGGGGCTGAGGCTGACATCATCAGTGCCAGCATGGGCTCATATCAGCTAGGAAATAATCTGTTTATGAAGCGAAGGCAGCCGCCGCCTTTCAAAACTTAAGAGGCAAATACAGGAAGTAGTCTCTCCGCTATCTTCTCTCCACTTTTTCTTTCAGACAGCCATAATTCACTTCGCCAAAAAACTTAATGGCACCACGAGCAGGTCTAATCTTTTCACATGGAACTGATTAATAGTCCACAGTCTATCTGTAGTTGCCTGCATTCAGTTGGTTTCAGCAGAGTCGCGGAAAACATTTTTCATGCTTAGCGGCATGCACAATGCGGCCTGCTGCTTCCCTATTCCACTCCACGCAGTCTCCCAGCCTCAAATTGATTCTAGCAGCAGCCAGCGTGAAAGTGGAAGGGGAGAGCAAACCATTGTGGTAGATGTATAAAGGTAATATTCATCCTTGCAAGTGGAGAGTTATAACGGGAAGTTACACTTTTCTAGCCGGCAGTTTCATTTGGGTTTGCTTTGGACGCCAAACAAAGAAAAAGGAGAGGGGATCATCTGATCATCTGCACCATCTGTGGCAGTGGAGAACCACAAGACGTTCATCAGCAGAGACTGTGAAGTCGGACTGAACATAATTTGAAGTAAATGTAAAACATAAAGTTTTAAACTGAAGAGACTGTTTGAGGGCACATTAAAGAAAATAAGCAACACCGACAATTCACAACACATTTGCAGCGCAGATAATTATACAATAACCGATTTATGGCAAACATTTTGTGTTATCGATTGCTTATAAATACACCATCACCAAATATACTTGACGTAAGCTAGTATTGGTCCATGCCACACCCACTCATACACTGTCCACTATGACGTCATCATCCTCTGGTGTCTCTTTCAAGAAGCAAGCATCTTGTTCTGCATCATACCACAGGAGCTCAGTAGGCTGAGATTCAGAAACTGTGCTCTCCAGTTGAGTAAAATGCCATCCCCATAAGGTAGCAGTATGGGGAGCATCCGTCAGCATCACTGTTAGGAAATGATGTGTCGTTCAAGAAAAAGAAGGGATGCGGGATACTGAGTTTTTGTCGACATCTGATATGCCAATAATTTCTACATCATAGTGGCCAATTGCCGATGCCAATACTGATATATTCACGTATAATTTTTACACCTAATTGCAGAGCACATCAAGTTTCTATTGTAGTGGAATTACCATATCTTTAATTCATTCTCTTATTGTTATGGCCCACAGGCAGATGTGGCGATACAATGCCTTACCAAAATATACCAATTTAATGGGTAAAACAAGAAACCTACTCAGTTAACGGCTCGCATGGGTATGCACAATCAAAGCCTTATCTTGCCTGTCTTATCAGCAGAAATGATCATTTCAGATGAATGTCAGTATTTCATTTTAAAGCTTATTTTATCAGGCATCCCTAAAAATTAAGGGACTGTTTCTCAGCTGTAAGAGTGCCAAGTATCATTCTGCACACAACCACAAATTTGTACTACTGCACGACTAATCCATAGTGTCACCACTTTCAACAAAGTCTGAGACAATACAACAATATCAACAATTACACAACTGAGATATGCTACTGACAAATGTTGTAATCAGGAAACGAATTCATTCAAGTTATTTATTTTATGGAAGTACTCTGTTTTAGTGAAGAACTGTTAGCAAACTTTACCATAAATGGACATTTTAACCGATTCCTTATGTTCAGCGAGAGGTCTCAAACTAAATAAGCATTAAATTACTTATGGATAGTCCTACATACCCAGGCCACATGCCAAGAGAAATATCTCTGCTGCTAACTTCCCAGAAAGAAGCAACCTCAAAAGTTCTGGTTTTGAAGACTGCAGGGCACCTTGGGGATTTTTTAGTACTTCAACTTGAGATGGTTCAATCAGATCTGGTTATGAAGCGCAACTCAACGAGATATCAGGACTCAAACTTCTCTGTATCC